>NC_044035.1:132348624-133548624 GCF_901765095.1 Microcaecilia unicolor | reverse complement strand
CACCATTACAGCAGCCCTTATGGATGACGGGGGCACCTATATGTGGGAACAGTGGGTTTCTGGTGAGTTATGGAGGGCTCAAAGTTTCCACCACAAGTGTAACAGGTAGTGAGAGGTATGGGCCTGGGTCCATCTGTCTACAGTGCACTGCACCAAACACTAGACTACTCCAGGAACGTGCATGCTACTCTAACACACCTGGCTATAACATTTGAAGCTGTCAGAGGCTGGTAAGTACTATTTTATACATATTTTTGGGGGTGTGGGAGAGGGGGTTAGTGGCTACTAAGGGAATAAAAAGGGGGTCACCCGATTCCCTCCAGTGGCCACTTGGAGGAGCATAATTGAACGG
Organism: Microcaecilia unicolor; assembly: GCF_901765095.1. Lineage (NCBI taxonomy): Eukaryota > Metazoa > Chordata > Amphibia > Gymnophiona > Siphonopidae > Microcaecilia > Microcaecilia unicolor. Next base: position 133,548,272 of record NC_044035.1, on the reverse strand, counting down.
GGTGCCCAAGTTTTCCTGGGGCCGTCCTCACAGGACGGCTCCGTGAAGGGGCGGGGAAACCCATATTATTGAAACAAGATGGGCGCCCATCTTTCGTTTTGATAATATGGTCGGGGACGCCCAAATCTCAACATTTAGGTCGACCTTAGAGATAGTCGTCCTTAGGACATCCTTTTAGAGATGGTCATTCCCAGTTTTCGGCGATAATGGAAACAGAGAATGCCCATCTCAGAAACGACCAAATCCAAGCTATTTGGTTGTGTGAGGAGCCAGCATTCGTAGTGCACTGGTCCCCCTCACATGCCAGGACACCAACCGGGCACCCTAGGGGGCACTGCAGTGGACTTCAGAAATGCTCCCAGGTGCATAGCTCCCTTACCGTGTGTGCTGAGCCCCCCAACCCCCCCCCCCAAAAAAAAAACCCCACTCCCCACAACTGTACACCACTACCATAACCCTAAGGGGTGAAGGGGGGCACCTACATGTGGGTACAGTGGGTTTCTCGTGGGTTTTGAAGGGCTCACAAAGCTCATGGGCACAAAGTCTGACTGTAAAAACAGTCTAACAGGAATTGTCTGTTTTCCATACTGCTGAAACAGAACAAGGAGGAAATGACCCGGGAAACCTTGCATTCTTTGTTCCAATCTCAATTTGCCCTAGAGAAAAATGCATTTTTTTGTGGGCTGTAACAACATTTACTGGACCCACCATAAGGCTTATCCAAAGATATGAGTTTTTGGAAGAACACAGGTCCCTTCCGACCTAGGCAATCTCAAAATTCCATATAGGTTTCAGGATAATTCTTATGTGTATCCAATAAGAAATGTATAATAGCTGAATGGTAATAAGGATTGAGGAAATGCCATGAAACCAGCAGATTTCCCGCAGGTATGGAAGAAGTTGCCATAGGATTCCTGCAGGAGTGTAGTCAAAATCTCTGGTGACTCCAGAATGAGGCTTGGAATGCACTGAGAGGTATTTGGAGGACCAGAATGAAGCTTGGAACATATGGAGAGGCAACTGCAGCACCAGAATGAAGCTTGTAATGCTCAGAGAGGCAGCCAGAACATCAGACCAAGGCTTTGAACATGCATTGGCTGAATAGTGAATACCATCCAAAAAAAAACACAAAAGGCTGTTAGGGGGTATGGGTTAGATTCTATTGGGGATGGGTGAAATTTCTGTCCTTGTAAAACTTTCTAATGTTTTTCATTTTCATCTACCAAGAATAGTGTTCTGTATAGCAAAAGAGCTTCACTAGGCTCCTGACTATCCTGCCAAGCTCACTGGTGGCCTATTCTTTTCTTCTGTCCACCACCTACAAAAATATCAGCAGGCCAAGTATTCTAATAACCACTACAGGAAGCAGCCAGAGTCATGAACGGATCTTCAGCAAAAATGTTTTCCCTTAGTTTAAGATGTAAAAACAAGGTGCCAACATTTTACTGTATCGAACACAGATTCCTGAACCTCCCCTTTGCTTACACTAGGTCAAGAAATGTATGCACCAAAATGTTTTGCACCAGCACAGGTCCAATGAATTCACTGTAGGATGAACTGCAACACATCCTTACAATAAATATGGACCATTTTTAGAACAAATAGTTACATTAGTAATGAGGAAAGATAAATGTAATGTTTGTTCACTCAGCCTGTTAGGTAATTAAGTTTTTCCCATTCAAAGTCTTGGCACAACCTGAAACATGTCAGCATTGGTTCACTTTAACTGAACAAGCAATTAGGCCAGTTACCATGCCTACTGATGCAGCTTGCCAATCTTTACTCAATATGCTATGGCATACTACTAAACATTTGAATCCTTTCAATTATGCTTTTTTGAACATTTTATTTACAATGAGCACTATCACTACTATGCATGTTAACAGTCCCCCATTACTTACAGATATCCTGGCCTGGAATTCAGCTGTTGGTACAACTGGAATAGCTCCACCATGTTTTCCAAATTTTCTTTCCAAGCTTTCTTGGACAGACACTAGAGAAGAGGAAAGAGGGTCCAGTTATTGAACCAAATCAGAAGACCAAAATAGTATGACAAGTTTCTTTAGTCTTAGTATTTTTATTAATTTTAGTAAATTTCAGTACAAGAGAAACATGAGTAACAACAAATGGATTAGATAATGTAACTTAACATTGGAAAATATAAAAAGAAAGAGAGAAGAGAGAGAAAAAAAGGAAAAAGTCATGCATGTAATATATTATAAATACAAGAACACTTCTCATTTTACATCTTGAAAATAAGATAAAGGAGACCACTTTTCCTTATACAAAGCAAAATGAGATGATTTTTTAGCAAAATATGTTTCATATTTATAAGTTTGAAATAACAGATTCCACCATTCTTGATAAGTAGCTTGATGGAGAATTTTCCAATGTGAAAAGACTACTCTCAGAGCTAAATTCAAAATGGTATTCACAAGTGTGCATTCATTAGTCTTTAACAGTGCTTTTTTTGTGCCGGTACAGCGTACCGGCACCTTTTTCCTGAGGTCCCGCTCCTGCTCCCGCAATTCTCTCTCCCCTCCCCTGCCCTCCCTGTCCAGCATGTCACCTCTCTCCCCTGCCCTCCCCTCTCCAAGTCGTGGCAAACCGGTCAGCAAGTGAAGGCAGCAGTGAGGCAGGCACGCAGAAGGCTGGTTCGTCTTCATCTCCTCTCACGTTGCTTCTCTCTCAGCGCGTCCCGCCCTCGAGGGCGGGACGCGCTGAGAGGGAAGCAACGCAAGAGGAGACGAAGACGAACCTGCCTGCTGAGTGCGTGCCTGCCTCACTGCTGCCTTCACTTCCGGACCGGTTCGCCGCGACTTGAAGAGGGGAGGGCAGGGGAGAGAGGCGACATGCTGGACAGGGAGGGCAGGGGAGGGGAGCGAGAATCGCTGGACATGGAGGGGAGGGCAGGGGAGAGAGGAAGCATGCTGGACATGGGCAGGGGAGAGAGGACGGAGAATTGCTGGGCATGGATGAGGGGAGGGCAGGGGAGAGAGGCGACATGCTGGGTATGGAGGGCAGGGGAGGGAAGAGAGAATCGCTGGACATGGAGGGGAGGGCATGGGGGAGAGGAGACACGCTGGACATAGTAAACATAGTAGATGACGGCAGAAAAAGACCTGGCACGGTCCATCCAGTCTGCCCAAGAAGATAAATTCATATGTGCTACTTTTTTATTTGTACTGTCCTCTTCAGTGCACAGACCGTATAAGTCTGCCCAGCACTATCCCTGCCTCCCACCACCGGCTCTGGCACAGACCGTATAAGTCTGCCCAGCACTAGTCCCGCCTCCCAACCACCAGCCCTAGCACAGACCGTATAAGTCTGCCCAGCACTAGCCCGCCTCCCAACCACCAGCTCTGCCACCCATTCTAAGCTAAGATCCTGAGGATCCCTTCCTTCTGCACAGAATTCCTTTATGTTTATCACACGCATTCCATTACCGTTTTCATCCCCACCACCTCCCGCGGGAGGGCATTCCAAGCATCCACCACCCTCTCCGTGAAATGGGCATGGGAGAGAGAACGGAGAATTGCTGGGCATGAATGAGGGGAGGGAAGCGACATGCTGGGTATGGAGGGCAGGGGATGGGAGAGACAATCGCTGGACATGGAGGGGAGGGCAGGGGAGAGAGGAGACTCGCTGGATATGGAGGGGAGGGCAGGGGAGAGAGGACGGAGAATTGCTGGGCATGGATGGCAGAGGAGGACAGGGGAGGGGATAGAGAATCGCTGGACATGGAGGGGAGGGCAGGGGAGAGAGGAGACTCGCTGGACATGGAGGAGAGGGCAGGGGGGAGGAGGGTTGCTGGACATGGGTGGATGGAGGAGAGTGCAGGGAGAGAGAAGAAATGCTGGACATGGATGGAGGGAGGGAAGAGTGAGGAAGGAGTTGAGATGAGGGAAAAGGAAGAGAGGAGAAAAACTGCACATGGATGAAGAAAATAGGCAGAACCTGGATCCACTGGACAGTCAAGTCTGCGGAGTAGGACCCAGCTTTTACTTGCAGATATAGGGCAAGAAATGAAGAAGAAAGGCGGAAAGTAAAGAAATAAATGGAAAGGAAGCCCTGGAAATGGAGTTAAGAGGACAGATAGCAGCAGAATCGGATACTGGGCCAGCATGATCAGAAAAAGTCACCAGACAACAAAGGTAGAAAAAAAATCATTTTATTTTCATTTTAGTGTCTGAAATATGTTCAATTTGAGAATTGAGAGTAATCCACCTAAGTGGATGAACACTAGCTCCCACGTGAAAATAACAACACAGAAAAAGAGTGGGAAATGGACCAATGACTCCAGGAAAATGGGAGATAAATTTCAAAGAACCACTTTATTTAATGACTCGACACAGACAACTGTGTTTCGGCCAGAAGGCCTGCCTCAGGAGTCTAAAAACAATAGATATTTGAAAACATAAATTCAAATAAACAACAAATATAATAAAAATAATATAATAAAAAACAATAGTAAGTATTTAAAAAAATAAATTCAAATAAGCAACAAGTATAGTAAGAAACAATAGTAGGAAATCATGCATCAGAAAATTTTCAGTATATATCTAGAGTAAAATTTTATATATAAAGATATACAAAATTATAAATATATATAGAAACATGATATTAACAAAGATATATATAAATAATACAGAATGATAAAAGAATATGAATTTGTATGGTCTAAAAAAAAGAGATATAAAATGTAGTAAAAGGTACATATATATACATATATAATATAATTACATGTCCATATGTGGAAAGGCAGAACATGCTTATATATTATATTATAGGGTGGTGAGATCAGGTCGAATCCTTATTGCATTAGTGTGCACAAATATAAATCTGTGATTAAGACAAAGAAAGTCAGGAATATATATGCATATAAATATATATACATACATACACACATATATACATGCATACACACATACATACACACATATATATACATATTATATGTATATGTATCTTTAATTCAAATTGAAAGTTAAAAATATACTGATCTCACCACCCTATAATATAATATATAAGCATGTTCTGCCTTTCCACATATGGACATGTAATTATATTATATATGTATATATATGTACCTTTTACTACATTTTATATCTCTTTTTTTTAGACCATACAAATTCATATTCTTTTATCATTCTGTATTATTTATATATATATCTTTGTTAATATCATGTTTCTATATATATTTATAATTTTGTATATCTTTATATATAAAATTTTACTCTAGATATATACTGAAAATTTTCTGATGCATGATTTCCTACTATTGTTTCTTACTATACTTGTTGCTTATTTGAATTTATTTTTTTAAATACTTACTATTGTTTTTTATTATATTATTTTATTATATTTGTTGTTTATTTGAATTTATGTTTTCAAATATCTATTGTTTTTAGACTCCTGAGGCAGGCCTTCTGGCCGAAACACAGTTGTCTGTGTCGAGTCATTAAATAAAGTGGTTCTTTGAAATTTATCTCCCATTTTCCTGGAGTCATTGGTCCAATTTGAGAATTTACATCTGCTGTTACAGGTCCAGTATCCACTGGGGATACTGGACCTGTAACAGCTTACAGAAATTATTTATAATGAATAAAAATCACATTTTTTTTCTCCTATACTAGTATAATATTTTCAATGATGCCTGTTTATATGCATCATGGCTGGTATAAGGGGTGTGGCTAATGTGGGTGTGGCTATAATAGGGGTGGAGCCATATGTGGTGACCCCGCCCACAATGAGTATCGGCACCTTTTTTCCTACAAAAAAGCACTGGTCTTTAAAGTGTTTTTAAAACATTGAGCTTTAAGTATCACAAATTTATATAATATTGGACCAGAAAAATGGACTATATCTACTAATAAAGTCCATATGTTCATCCAAAAGTTTTGAATACATATGCAATCAAATGTAATTTGTTTGATAGTGCCTTGTTGAGATTGGCAAGGCCAACATAAATTTGAGATAGAAGGGTCAATCATGTGTGATTTGAGAGGTGTCCAGAAGGACCTATGCGTGAAGAAATAAAGAGATTGTGTTAATGGATGAGGATCTAGAACATTTAAATAGTGAATTCCATATCTGTTCCCATACTTTGTCTGAGATAGGCTGCTGGATATCCTCTTCCCAGCATTTACGTAAACCTATACATTTAATAGAAGATTTAGTAAGGAAAAATTTATATATACGAGATGCCACATGACCAGTAAGTTGGAACTGTTTAGATATATCAATAAGTTCAGGTATGTGAAACATTTTTTGAATTTGTAGATTGCTTTTTTTAAGCATTGAGTTAAGTTGTAACCATTGATAAAATTGAGAGTCTAATAAAGAGAATTCTGCTTTCATAACAGAAAATGATTTCCAAGTACGATTTTTTAAATCAAGGAAATTACTAAGATCCCATATACCAATACGCTGCCATTGTGACCAGGAAATCTGTTTTCTATTAATTATAAATTTAGAGCTATTCCATATAGGTAGTATGCGTGTGGTAGCAGACCAAGGTATATTTAGCTGCTTATCAAAAGAGGATAATAATTTGTGGGTGGTGTTAATAATGGGATTAGAAGCAATATGTTTAGGAAGGTGCATGCCCATTAGATGAGAGTGTATTAATGGATTTATAATGGACTGCTCAAGAATTAGCCATCTAGGCAGAGAAGTACTATTGAAAGGAGTGATCCATTCAAAGCCCTGATGAATAATAAAAGCTTTATGATATGTCAATAAATCAGGGAATTTACCCCACCTTGTGATTTAGGTAGTTTCAATTTACCTAAGGAGATTCTGGGTGACTGAAGATTCCACAAAAAATTAGAGAGTAATTTTTCCAGTCTTTTAAAGAACTAGGAAAAATGAGAGGAATCATGCTCAAAGTATATGTAATTTTGGGTACTAACATCATTTTGATAGTATCAAGTCTGCCCCACCATGTTAAGTGGGGACCAGGACGAAAAGGAGTTTTCGATTTTTGTCGTAATCTTATCAGAATTGATTTTAATAATAGCAGGAAAATCGCTATAAAAAATACCCAGATATTTAATAGAAGAGACTACCCATTTAAGAAAGTAACCAGATATAGCAAAAGGAATACAGGCATCATTTAAAGGCACCAACTCAGTTTTAACCCAGTTAATTTTATACAACTTAGAGAATTGGGAAATTAGCTGAATGAGTGCCTTCATAGATGCCTGTGGTTTAGTAAGATATAAGTACATAGGCATCTCTGTGCTGGGACAGACCAAGGGTTCATCGAGCCCAGCACCGTGTCACCGACAGCGGCCAAAAGAACAAGCAATTTGTCCCGCCCATCCTAGAAATACTGTATTATTCCCTCATCCATTCAAAAACATTCTATGGCTTTTTCCTCCAGGAAGCCGTCCAACCCTTTTTTGAAGTCCGCTAAGTTAACCGCCTTAACCACCTTTTCCGGCAGTGAATTCCAGCGTTTTAGAAAAAGTTTTAGAAAAAGATGGAAATTGCATGGTGCTAAGTCTGAGCTGTATGGCAGATGGATAAAACTGAGACCCATCTTCCCACTTGCCTCTGGGGTGTTTCAAGATATGCAAGCATAGTAACATAGTAGATGACGGCAGAAAAAGACCTGCATGGTCCATCCAGTCTGCCCAAGACAAACTCATATGTGTATACATTACCTTGAATTTGTACCTGTCCTTTTCAGGGCACAGACCATATAAGTCTGCCCAGCAGTATTACCCGCCTCCCAACCACCAGTCCCGCCTCCCATCACCGGCTCTGGTACAGACCGTATAAGTCTGCCCTCCCCTATCCTCGCCTCCCAACCACCCCCCTCTTCCCCCCAACTGCTCCACCACCCAATTTCAGCTAAGCTTCTGAGGATCCATTCCTTCTGCACAGGATTCCTCTATGCATATCCCACGCATGTTTGAACTCCGTTACCGTTTTCATCTCCACCACCTCCCGCGGGAGGGCATTCCAAGCGTCCACCACCCTCTCCGTGAAAAAATACTTCCTGACATCTTTCCTGAGTCTGCCCCCCTTCAATCTCATTTCATGTCCTCTCGTTCTACCGCCTTCCCATCTCCGGAAAAGATTCGTTTGCGGATTAATACCTTTCAAATATTTGAACGTCTGTATCATATCACCCCTGTTCCTCCTTTCCTCCAGGGTGTACATGTTCAGGTCGGCAAGCCTCTCTTCATAAGTCTTGGAACGTAAATCCCATACCATCCTCGTAGCTTTCCTTTGCACCGCTTCCATTTTTTTAACATCCTTCGCAACAAAATTTCCATCTTGTACTTCTGAACTCTTCTCAATTGTTCTTTCAAAGTTTTCAGGGTTGCAATGTAACACTCTTGAGTTGATGGTTATACCGGGTTCAAGGAAATCCATGTAAACACCAGACTAACCATGATTTTTCCAGCAGAAGGCTGTGTGTTTTGAATTTTTTTCTTTGCTGGTGAACCTTCATGACGATACTCCATGGATTGGCACTTTGTTTATGGCTCATAAGCCCATGTTTCATCAGCTATCATGACGTTCTGAAGAAACTCCTCACCTTCATTCTTATATTGGGACAACTGCTGTCAGATTTCAAGTTTTTGTTTCTGCAGTCAGCATTTGATGAATCCATCTTGCACAAAACTTTCGATATCCAAGAATATCAATAATGTAGCCCTCACGTTCCTGTGAAATGCCAAGTGTGTCAGCAATTTCCCTTTGAGCTATCCTCAGACTGTCCTTTATGAATTCATCAATCTTTCTTATACGAGACTTGTCCATTGCTGTCAGAGGTTGTCCACTTTGTTTTTGATCTCACAAATCAGCTCTTCAGTCCACAATCTTTTCATTTTTTGGCCCAGCAATGCACAGTACTCACATCAACACAATCACCATAAACATTATTTATGAGACACTGAATTTCAATGGAAAGGAATCCTTTAACAGTCAAAAATTCTATCACTGCTTAAATCTCACTAATAAATGCTCAAAGACACTTTTTGCCAACTGAAGTGAAAGAAGAGATGTCAAAGAACAAGTGAATACATGTAACGCATCAGTGTTACCACCTGTTGATGAATTATGGGAGGTGAAGCATTACTTTTTATTCAACCCTTGATGTTATTCTGCCTGCCTGTGAATGCCTGAAGTATATTAAGGTGTTTAGTAGGTGCTTTGATTTTGTATGAAGTTGTACACTATCCTGAATGGCCCTGGAGGAGGGGGTACAAAACAGATGTAAGCAGTTTATGTGTATCTATATGCAAAGAAAGCACAACGTATAAAGGACAAACTAATAAATGCCTAAGCTGGACTCCAATAAACCATAAGGCATGCGTGGCACAAAGACGACATGGTCATATTTGTAAGAACTCTTCAGGTTTCAAAACTTCTTCTTAAAATTATCAAATCACCATGACTCAGAAAAGTTGTAAAGTGAGTGCCACCTCTAGCTCTTCCTACTTTCAGTCTGGCAGATGTACTTTTCATTATTTATTTTTTTAATCACACCCCTCTACGCCTTAAGCAGGGAATAGGAAGTCAAGACAACCTTCATGATCTTCATTTCAAAACAGTTTTAAATACACTGTCCTTTTGAAACAAATAAAAGTACTGAAACCTAAATTACGACACAGTTGGTTCACTAGACTAATGGTCCAAGTATCAAACTGTAATTAAAACTATCGGGAGCTCTTGGAAAGGGATAAAGATTCTGTGTACATTGTAGGAGACAACAGTTTGCACTGAATCTTGCTAATCATGTCATTACTATGCTGATCACTCCACTGCACATTCAGGCAGCCTTCACCAACTGCAGTCATGAAGTACTAGCAAAATAATTGTTGAGATGAAAGGACACCCAGATTCTACCAGCCTTCAACCAGCTCTGGCAGCTCCTTACTGCTGATCCAAAGGAAAAGACCAGAGTCATGTCAATTTTTGTCACCCAGCAGGCAGCTTCTACCCTCTTCAAAATATCCCTGGATCAGCTTCAAATATGAAAGCCAATCATGCTACTTACTTCTCTTTCCATTCTCTAGAATTATTTCAGCTCTTTTTAAAATGTTGTCTACACTCTCCACTAACTTTCATCTCAGTCTTAAGATCGCGGACTTGAAACAAGGTGACAGAGGCATATTTTCAAAGCACTTTGGGAGGCTAAGTTCCATAGGTTTCTATGGAACTTTGGGAGGCTAAGTGCTTTGAAAATGAGCTTGATAGATGCTTTAAAGCCCTGAAACATTTGACTTATTTCATCAATCAAGTGATATTTAAATACTATGGTCAACGTCAACCTCAAAACACTGATTTATATCCAGATATTCAGTACCAGGCCATACCTGGATACTGCCACTGAATATTCAGTGCAAGCTATTTTGCAATCCAACTTACTTGGATAGTTATCGGGATACCAGGGCTAAATATTAGTAGTATCCAAATAACTTTCAGCTCCACCTTTGCTCTGCCCCCGACCACCCTGGCACTACTTGCACAGTGTTGAAGTAGTCATACACGATAGCCAGTTTTGAATATCTGGCCCTAAATTTAAGATCACAAACCCCATTACAAAAATACACATATGCCTGCTTTTCCGAAAAGCTGTAGATCTATCTAATCTTTCTTACTATATTGTAAAAGGAAGAGGATAAGGCGAGTAAATGGGTGCTTCTCTTTCAACTATAAAAATAGTATTTTGTGAGAGGTATTAAGTACAGATGAACTATAAAACCACAACTATATTATCTTTATATATTGTCTACAAGTCTGAAACCTATCGAAGTGGTGTACCCTCAGGAACAATAACTTCTGTCCCTGAAGGGCTTGTAATCTGAATTTTGTACCTGAGGCAACAGAGGGTTAAGTGACTTGGCCAAGATTACACATTGCTGCACAATGGGATTTGAATCAGGCTCTCTTGGTTCTCAGCCTACTACTCTAATCATTAAGTTGTTCCTCTACACTACTGAGGCAGTCCACTGAAAAACCAGATTCCACTATCATCATCATCTACTATAAATGACTAACATTCAAATGCTTTGTCTACCAGGTATATATTTTAACAAAGTGATGAACTAGAGCAAGTCACTTACTAAGCAAATGGTAGTTTGAATCTCTTTCATATTTGAATGTCAATCGGCCGTAGCTGACATGGTTCAGATTTTTCAACCATTCAAAATAAGACACTGTTACTCCACCAGCATTCAAGTAAAGATCCTGTGGGGGGAAAAAATAGTTGAAAAATATTCTTTAATGGTATCGCACTGATGTGTCTTTTCCCTCTACTGAGGAATTTCACATTCACCCACTTCACCATTCCCAACCCCTCCCCCCAGAATATGCATTAGATACAATATCCACTATAATCTGTAACTCTTCTCTGAAGATAGCATTCCAGCAGAGTCCTAAAAATGAGCTACCAAATTGACAAGTTCCATAATTTCTCAAAGCTGATGTACTATTAGGAGACAAGAGAGGAGTTATAATCAAGCACCTCAGTGATGGTGAAGAGGAAGGTCACTATCAAAATGGGACACCTCAATATCATCTACCCTTTTCTGATAATATAAAAATCCCTAAGAATCATACTGATAAGATCAGTGGGCTGACTGAAAAATATTTGTAGCAAGACAAAGGCAAACTTTGTTATTAAGAGTGGAAAGCCAAAAACAGCACAGTAGCAGAGCATACACTGCAACATGCAGGACCTGGGTCTGATGGCTGAAGAGCAGGTCTTGTCATCATAATTGCAACACTTAGGAGACAATTTTAGAAGCGTTTTCCTTTTTACAAGTTATTTACACTTGAAAATGGTCATGCATGTGTTTATAGCCAGCTACTTTAGATAAGGTACCACTTATACATTTGTACCACAGCATGAAAAGTGTGTTTTCTCTGTGGTTTGGGTGGTCCTTTAATGTATACATATATTCTATATTGTTACTTTTTGTTTGGACTACACCTTTTGGAGCAGAGTTTAAAGGGAGGAATTGGTTTACTTTTGTAGAGTTCAATACTACCTCAAACTGCAAAATATTTGAATATTGAAGGGAAGCTCCATAGTTTGTTTCCTGAGATCCAGATTTCAAAAACCCACTACTTGCACGTATAGGTGGCAGAACTGCTACTTCCATGTGCACCTACTGCAACTTACACATTTAACCTCCCTGGTTATGTTCTGTCCTCTGACAGCCTTACCCTGATTTATAATGTGGCCCTGCAGACGAGTTTGATACCTTTGCTGTCATTCTCACTGCAGAGTCACATGAACAATGCATTGTGGGTGGTGTGGTTCTCAGGGAACGTAGCTACACTGGCCTGTCTGCATAAAACTGTTTTTATTGGTTGTGCTGTTGCTAGGTGGCAGGCTCTGTTCCCACTGGTGGGTCTCCCCCTGCTCCCTGGGCCAGTGTGTGTCCTTCTCTATCCCTCTCACAAGGAGGCAGTCTCCATCTTGTTAAGACAGCACCCTTCCCTGCCATACCCCCTGTTAATGCACTTGATTTTTTACCTTGTGTATATCTTACTGAATGAAGAGATATTGCACTCCAGTCACCCAGCTCTGAGCTACTGTCTTCTCAGAATTAGTCTCTATTCCATGGGGCAGTGCTTCTGAATTACATCTGACTGTGAGTAATCTTTGTGTTATTCAATAAAAGAACTTCAGAAATATAGAGTCTTCAGGTGTGAATTGGGGTGCCAAGATTAAACATCAGGATATCTAAACTTAGAGGACAGTTTATGAGGCCTGAATAGGTTATGCTTTTTTTTTTCTTTTCCCCAATGTATTTCTTTCTACAATTACTGTTCTCATTGTATCTATAGGTTCTGACACATACTACTTTGACAGTGCTAATATGTGTTTTATGGTAATACTTATCAAACATATAAACGGCAAGTGACCGACTCACCTGCAAATGCGCAGTACAGACTTCCCTCTCTGTCCTGCCCGCGCATCAAGATGTCATGACGTCAGAGGGCGGAACAGAGAGGGAAACTGAGTTGGCCGCCGCCGCCGCCACCTGAAAATGAACATCGCGCGAACCAACCTCTACCCTGCCCCCCCCATCATCACCGCCGCCACTCCCGCCCCCCCCCCCCCCCGTATCGGGCCCCCTGCACTGACCTGACAGTGCCTCTCACCTCCGTGTGGAAGCGCTGCAGGCAGCAGCAGAGCGATCTGCTGCTGCCTGTAGCGCTTTCACAAAGAGGTGAGAGGCACTTTCAGGTCAGTGCAGGGGGCCCAGAATGGAGGGGGAAGGGAGCAGCGGCGAGGAGGGTAGCTGGACATGGGGGGAGGGCAGGGGGGAGAGGGCATGGTTGCTGGACATGGGGTGAGAGCAGGGCAGCGAGGAGGGTTGCTGGACATGGGGGGGGAGGATCGGTGGACGGGGTGAGGCCAGGGGAGAGAGGAGGGCTGCAATACTCGCCCGTTTTACGGGCTTAACGGCTAGTGTACTTAGAAAAGGCTCTGCATATAAAAAAATAATCAACCCTTTCCTAAAATACTAGGCCCCCCCACACTCAATACCCAGTTCTAAACATCCATTCTCTGACCTAGACACCCTATGCAGATTAACATAGAGCCAGGACTGCAGGGTTTCAGAAGGAGTCATGGTACATGACACTCAGCCAAGTGAATTGTGGTATATAAAGTGAAAACAAATTCCTGAGTAGCTACAAATGGAAGCTCATGGGATCTGGATTCCAGCCTAGGTCTAACTGAGCTAGAAACACAAAATAAACAGGAGGAAAATGCCGGTTCAATAAAAAGTGGGGGCATCCCTCTAGAAATTAGGCCAACATAAACAGGATCAGGGAGAAAATGGCTGGACATTATCTCAAGAAAACACCATAAAGCCAAATATGGTGTCCAAACAAAAGGCAGCATCTCTGAAGAATAGTACAGTATCATTTTATGAACTTAAAATCATAGTGTAGCTTTAACAGATTAGTGTTTTTCAAAATGCATGTACTACTGGCTTTTTTGGAGCCACAACTGTTCTCACCACTGGGGATTTGTTGCTGCCTAGCTCTCCATCTGATTGCTGCTGCTTCTACTTCTACAACATTGCAAGTAGGACCAGAGCCACAACTGGGCTGAGAGCCCAACAGTGAGAGATTAACAACAGTACTAAAGCAACATATATAAACAAGCAACAGTTCAGAGGACAAGGGATCATATGTATTATGCATCTTCAGTTGTTGGGTTTGATCCCGGTCCATCTGTTGCTGCCAGAGAAGCAGTAAGTCTTCAGGAGGATGAGGAGCAGTAATCTTGAATCAAGTCTTTGGAGCTTCATCTCAAAGCTACCTTTGTAAGTTGTGAATGTCTTAGCAACGAAATCTAAGTGAGAGGTCCAATAATAAGAAAACACAGCTGGTCCAACTTTTTAGGATAAAAATTAACATAAGTTCCCATACTAAATATCAGTTAGTAATGGATATACTTGAAGGGGCAACTGACCCTGTTAAAAATTGAATACCCATCACTAAATTATGTGTTGTAAGTATAAAAGAGTAAGTTTAATTTAGTTTGTGTTTGCTTGACCATCTTTCAATGAAAATCAAAAGGTGTGGTATAGAGTAGTTAACATTAATATAAAAATAATTTTTAGTTTTATATTAAACAAGTATTAAACAAGAAATTCTCTATGTAAATGTAGTTTTAATATTGGAACAATTCTGGATTGTTAATTTACCTGAGATACAATAAACTCATTCTCCCCACCTTTAGATAATTAAGTTTGAATTTCCTGTCTTTAATGAAGCAATTTTATAATAATCATTTACTACATATTCTATGTATCATGCACAAAATATTTTGTAATGTTATCTTTTTTTATGTCTGCTATATCCAAGTTACACTACCAATAGCTTTTTTTTTTCCTGTTAGCTTTGATAAACTGTGAAGTACTGATAAACATTTTATTTATATCTGGGACTACAATACCTCATTGATATACATCACAATTTAGTTATGAGAACTGTAGTATCCCTCCATATTATTAATTTATATTAAATTCAGACCGTAAAAAAATTTATGTTGTACATCTCTGATGCAGGCTTTGCAGAAACATGGCTAAGTCAGGTTTCATTGTATGGATGTCCTTTGTTGTAATTTGACTTTTTGATATTTTTATGGTCAGTCATTGTTTGTCTCTATTACTTAAATTTTTATTCTGATTGTGATTTTGCTTTTAGCAAACCCTTTTTACCTCTGTTTTATCTTTCTTGCATTTGATTACTGGCTTCACCAATAATGTTTGAAGTGAGAATAAAACACAGTATAATAAAACCCAACACTACAATGAAAAATATATCATAGAAAGCAAAATCAAAACCCCTCTTTTTTTAAACAAACTAGTCTCATATGATGATCACACAAATAACTAAGGCTGTAGTCAAAACCTTGATGAATTATGCTGATAGAATGGGGACACTACTACTATATAGCGTAGACATATCAAAATCCAAATTGATAATATCAAGGAGATTCTGCTTGTAACTGTATTCCAACTGTCTATTGGCAAAGAATGGAAGTGAGGAAACAGGTTGAATATTTGACAACAGCTTTGAATCCCACACCACTAACAATGGATGAATACAAACTTGTTTTAGAGGGAGTATAAACACCCTGGAAAGAGATATCCACTAACGGAGCCAAAGCAGGATTAATTTCCTGCCTCAATGCTAAGATTGCTACGGAGGAACAGAGGTCTGGTGTCAATATGAGGTGTTAACTACAGAGAGAATAGATAAATAACTCCTCCTGAGACCACATAATGAAGTTATCTGTCAAGTACTCTCTAAGGACAGCAGGCCTTGAATTCTCAGGCAGGGGTATGTCACAATGTGGGAAACTGTACCCTAGCAACTTTTGAAGTGTCTACACAGCTTACCATTCATGCATACCTGTTCCTGCCTGACACTACTCCACGGCAGGACAGCAGGCCTTGAATTCACAGGCAGGGGTATGTCACTGAGAGCCCAATGTGGGAAACTGTACCCTAGCAAGTTTTGAAAAGTGTTTACACAGCTTACCATTCATGCACACCTGTTCCTGATTGCCACTATTCCATAGCACCTCCCTAACCAATTATTAGCTAGAGAAACAACTCCTTTTGGAGGTGGGAGGGTTATAAGAATTCAACTCCTGCTATCTTTGGAGAACACTTGCTACAGGCAAGCAACTGTTTTCTCCAATGACAAGCAGGACTGAATCCAGTACAGGGCTGCCTTCAACAGAAAAGAGAAAAAAAAGAACACAAGTGGTACTGCAACAGACAGATACCAAACTTTTTGATGGCAACAGGCTACTGCATTTTTTTTTTTTTTTAAGAATGCCTGGAACTAAAAAAAAAAAAAAAAAAGAGAGAAGCAGCTAGAGGAGCTGGATTTGGATTCAGACACAAAATATATTCTGAAGGACTGTCTAGCCAAACCTACTGTTGCGTTGGGCGTCTTAATCTAGGGCAGTAGTAGAATGTGAATATATGGAGAGATGTCCATGTTGCACCTCTACAAGTCTCCTCTATGCAGGCTGATCTCAAGTAGGCTACCGATGTCGCCACAGATTTGACATTATGAGCCGTGAGCATCACCTTCTAGAATCAGCTCAGCCTGGTTATACGTGAAGGAAATGTCTGATAGCTTGTTGGAAAGTGTGTGCTTGCCAATGACAGCCCCCATCCTGTTTGGGTCAAAAGAAACAGAAAGCTAGCTGGACTTCCTATGGGCTTTAGTCTGCTTCAGAGAGATGGCCAAGGTTCTTTTGCAGTCCAAAGTGTTCAGAGCGCTTTCACCTTAATAAGCATGCAGTTTAGGAAAAAATGTTGGCCACTTGACTGGTAAGGTGGAACTCTGACAACCTTATGAAGGAACTTTAGATAGGTATGTAGAACTTAAGAGGCCAACCGAATTTCAGTTTTGGTACCAAACTAGCCCAAAATCTGAATTTGGGTTTCAGCCGAAAATGCCAGTGTCATACCCCCGACAGCCCTCCCTGGTCCTACCTATTGCTGCCCTGGTGGTTTAGTGGCCTTTTTAGGGAAGGAGCTATGTTAACCACTCCTGCCCCCACTGGTTCCTCCATAAAAATGGTTGCCAAGAGTTCCTGCAGCAGCTTTGCCTTTGCTATTTTTTTTAGGTAATCAATAGAAATAAAACAAAATAAAACATGGGAAAGAAAATAAGATGATACCTTTTTTATTGGACATAACTTGATACATTTCTTGATTAGCTTTCGAAGGTTGCCCTTCTTCATCAGATCGGAAATAAGCAAATGTTGGTAGATGACAGTATATATGAGCGAAACATCAAAGCATTTCAGTGACAGTCTAACAGGATGGGGGTGGGTAGGTGAGAGTCAGGGAGACAGGAGAGCACTACAATTTACAAAGCAATACAATTTTATGCTTTGTAATGGGCTAGAAAACCCAGTTTATTAAGTCCTGTCTGGTGGGTGTCAAAATATTTAATCATTTTGACTTCAAAGGTCTTACGTTCCTTTACAAAACCAGAACACTGTACCAGTGATTTCATGGTAAGGATCCTGAAAGGGAACTTTAAAACAATACAGGAACTTAAGACCTTTGAAGTCAAAATGATTAAATATTTTGACACCCACCAGATAGGACTTAAAGATCTGGGTTTTCCAGCCCATTACAAAGCATAAAATTGTATTGCTTTGTAAATTGTAGTGCTCTCCTGTCTCCCTGACTCTCACCTACCCACCCCCATCCTGTTAGACTGTCACTGAAATGCTTTGATGTTTCGCTCATATATACTGTCATCTACCAACATTTGCTTATTTCTGATCTGACGAAGGGCAACCTTTGAAAGCTAATCAAGAAATGTATCAAGTTATGTCCAATAAAAAAGGTATCATCTTATTTTCTTTTCCATGTTTTATTTCTATTGATTACTTTTAAAAGTGGAATAACATGGCTACCACATCTCTATTTTTTTAGGGTACCATTGTTGCTGAATTACCACAAGAAGCTTTGTGTGCTCAAGACTCACATCTAACTCCTGATGCTGGCATTATGCTGATACACAGGTTGTGCTGGGTCCTTCAATAAAATCTACTTCCTCCAACTCTGGGCTCTGCCCTTTTGTCCTGGGCCACTGCTCTTCTCTTTGGTTTGGGTGTAAAGCAAATAGAGCTTTCCAAAGTAACACTGTCATACCACACTCAAACATGATGGTGGTAGGGTGATATGTGGATGCTGAGCTGTCTCAGGACCTGGCAAACTATTTGAAGGAACCATGAATTCTGCACTTTGCCACCTTTCAGAGAGTTGAACCATGCAGCAAAACAATGATCCAAAACACAAGTCTATATCTGAGTGGCTGAGGAGAAATAAAAGCTTCTGACTGGCCTACTCAAAGCCTGATTTGAACCTAACAGAGATGCTGTGGCAGAACCTGAAACAAGCAGTTCATGCACAAAAACCTATGATTGTGTCTGAAACAAAGCAGCTCCACAAGAAGAGCGGGTTAAGATTCCTCAACAGTGATGTAAAAGACTGCTATCAAATTATAGGACGTAATTCAGTTACAATTATTGCTGCTAAAGGTGATACAATCAGTTAAGTTTAGGGGGCATAACGATTTTACATGGATGATATGGGTGTTGTAAAATTTTGTTCCTTAAATAAATAAATTTGTAATTTCAAAACTGTTGTACGTTTGTCCAGGTTCATTTTGTCTAATATTACAATTTATTTAAACATCAGAAACCATTCAGTGTGACATATAATTGGGAAAAATCAGGGGGTGGAGGGGAAATCATACATCATCAAGTATATAGTAGCTCAAAATGAGTTTTCAACAGACACTAAAAAAACTGAGGCCCTATGACACTGTAGGAAGCTTGATAGAGGAGGTTTCATAAGTAACAAGCCCCATATAAAGCAGGCAATTAAAGGCTATACTGAGATAGTGCACATGGAACTTATAATCAAGTAGAGGGTGAATCTAAGGTGAACGATTACTGAGTTGATCTTCATAATTTCTGTAGTTGTCTCTCTTTTTATAATTTACATGAGCCTGGTTCTATTAAGACCATGAAAATTTAGTTTGTATGTGCTCCTTTTTTCTCTCTTTCTTTTTTTTTTTTAATTTGTCTTTTTGTAATGAGATTTTGTGGAAATAGCTTTCTGGATCTAAAATTGTTTGGAGATAGCAGCACTAACATTTTAAAATTATTTTTATGTGGAATATGAAATATGCTTTTCAACAGTTGGATACTTTGGGTGGCCATTTTTAGTTTGTGTCTTGATTTTGTATCATTTTTTTTAACTGGTAACTTATGGTATGCTCTTCTTTAGGTGTTATACTCAAGGTTCAAGATGAAGTGATTTATATATTAGCCTTTGATGCTGGCAGAGTTGTCAAAACATGTTGGGCTATCAACAAAATCTATTAAACATCACGCTTCAAAGGAAATAACACCGTTTGGATTGCTTTCTAAGGGATCCTTTTACAAAAGCGCACTAGTGTTTTTAGTACACACTAATGATTAGCATGCTCTAAACGCTAGAGACGCCCACAGGAATATATGAGGCATCTCTAGCGTTTAGTGCATGCTTATTTTTAGTGCACGTTAAAAACGCTAGCATGCCTTTGTAAAAGGACACCTAAGTTATTTTAACTCTTGTACTAATAAAATATTTTGAAACCTACTAATTCTGGGATTACTGTCACTGCTCTCTGATTTTTGGATTTGGTAGTTGTGGTTTGGAATTACCTCTCCTTCGAACTTATTTTATTAACCACTTTAGATTTGAACAAATGGGTGTGATATCAATTTGAATCTCTGCTGCTAATTACACCATGCATACTAAAGGACTCATCTGCACCTGTCATATAACTACAGCAGCCATTTTAATTAGTGATATACATTTAGTTGACAGTATAAATATGACTTACTGGAATGACCAGGATATTCCTTTCCAAGAAAATTTTATCAGCTTCTGGGGTAGTAGGTCCATTAGCACCTTCAGCAACAATCTAAAACAAACCATCAAAAAATAAATAAATAAAAATTAATTAATAGCTAGCATACAAAGCAAGTTCATATTCATGCCCCAATCTGGGCTTACTTTAAGCTAATCTAAACTGAGGTTTATAACCTACCAAATCTTACTTACAACCAAGAAGACTACATCTAGTCTGAAAAAGTGCTATAACATATTGCTTATTAGTAGTCTGCATGCTAACATGCAGGAGTCTTATGTTTAATTCCCAGATCAACTGGAGCAAGATAAGCAGCAGAGGCAGAGTTCACATAAAGAGGGAATTTTCCTTTCAAACAAAAGCATGATAGCACTGTGTACATGATTAGAGAAATTTTGATATATAATGGGGGCAACTGTCCCCCACTGGCTGTGGAATTTCAGCAACCTGTTTCCCACTGCTCTGGCATCCCTCAATAATTTCATTTATCCTCTTCCCCCTTCTCACCAAAACCAAATATTCAACTCCTTGTAGATAATGGTATTGAAACAGGAGGATTGCAAGTTATTCTGCAACCATCAGATCCTAACGCTTTTTCTTTCAATAACTAACCACCAGAAGTTACCCTCACTGTGTGATCTAGCTGTAGCAACCTGTTCCCAGAGCTATTCTCCATTCAGAGACCCTCAGAACTCACAAATAAGACATGTGATCCAGAGGGAACTAAGTATCTGCATGTAACCTGATCAGCTTTCTGCTGAGAAACCCCTCTCCCCCCCCCAGTATATAGCGAGAACAGTATACCTTAGCTTTGACCTTGTGTGCATTGACTCTTGTCAGCTGTTTCTCACTAGCTGCAGGAATGAGAATGTCACAATCTGCTTCCAAGATGCTTCCATCATAAGGTTGGGCCTTAGGGAAGCCAACAATGGTACCATGTTGCTGGATAACACAAAAGATTAAAAACAAACAAAAAAATACCACTTAACCTTCTTAGTACCATCCTTACAATGGCATTCCCATTAAGAGCCAATAAAATTCAGGAGTAAACCACCATATTGGATGTGGTGAAGGAGAAATTATGTTTTACTATACACTATTTTTTTCTTCAGTCAGCAACACCATTCTGCACAAATGGGCATTATTCCTTTCTACCAGCAGTTAGAGTAGAGAAAAACTGAATTCTGCCAGTGAAATCACCGGTATAAGCTATAGTGCTCTCTGAACAATCCAGTATGCATCTGCCCAAGTAGCAGAAGGTCCCTTTAATGCACCCATATGCCCCATCAACCACTGCAGTGCAGATAGCATTATAATCAAGCAAGCAAACTACCACAGAGTGGTGTCTGCATATAGCAGGATATAGCCATATCACAAGAACCCTGTATGGCTGTCAATTGCAAAATGGATTTTTTTTTTTTTTTTTTGAAGCACTGAGCACACTCAGAAGCCTGGGCTGATGTCTTCCAAGGGTTGGACTGCAGAACAGTGTTGCTGACTAAAGAAAAGAAAATTATCTGGTATGACAACTTCTCCTTTAGAATTAGCTCCACCATACTTTAATGCTTGGACCTACCAAGTATTTTTAATTACCGTTCAGTGGCACTTCTCATATACCATATATGCTATACTTGAATTTCATTTCTAGAGTAACCCTACTGCACTGGTGACTCTTATTTTTCTGTGCACCAGTATGCTCCTCGGATTCCTTTTTTTAGGTGGAAGACATTATTGCACAGTAAGTAGCTTTAAAGCTTACCGTATTTTTCGGACTATAAGGCACACTTTTTTCCCCAAAAATTTGGGAGGAAAATGGGGGGTGCGTCTTATAGTCCGAAGGTAGCGATTCCAGATCGCCCTCCCCACGAGTTCGGGAATCGCCCTCCCCTACTCACGTCAGCGATGTTCCCTGGTGGTCTAGTGACGTCGGGGCAGGAAAGAGCCCCCTCTTTCCTGCCCAGCGCGCTGCTCTCCGTCCTCCTCCGTCCTCCTGTATGCTGCCTGACGGTCTTGGCGAGATTCAAAATGGCCGCCGAGACTCTGCGGCCATTTTGAATATCGCCGAGACCGTCAGGCAGCATACTCGAGGACGGAGAGCAGCGCGCTGGGCAGGAAAGAGGGGGCTCTTTCCTGCCCCAACGTCACTAGACCACCAGGGAACATCGCTGACATGAGTAGGGGAGGGCGATCCCGAACTCGGACAAGACGCACCGGAGCACCTAGGTTGTGTGAGGAGGGAAAAAGGAAAAAAATTTTTTTTCCTATTTCCCTCCTCTAAAACCTAGGTGCGTCTTATGGTCCGGTGCGTCTTATAGTCCGAAAAATACGGTAATTTAAATAAAAGTATTATGAAATAGTTCTTTACCGTCAATATTATCATCTGAGTACTTATATCATATCAAAACACTTTATTGTACATTACAGGTATTTTTTTAATAATTCAGTTCACAATTATTTTTTTTTCTTTTTTATTGTCAGTGTTGTTTGATTTGAGCACTTATATCTTCTCACAATACTGAACTTAACAATACAAGATTTTAACAAATTTTTTAATAGAAATCTAGACTTTCATCTTAAGAGTCCTACTAACATTGTGAGGATTTTGTCTATTGCAACAAGGTCAATCCTTTATTTATGTAACGCTTTAGAATCTGGTCATCGCATCAAATTTCATTCAATTTGTAAGTTGTTTTTTTTTTTTTTTTTTAGTTTTTTTACAATTATTGGTGAAATCACTGATTTTATCCCATCTAAACTACTGTAATGGAGTACATGCGGGTTCTGCAGAGGGCATATGATCTATGAAGGAGAAGAGCTAGCATAGAAGACATCTTAACCATCCCACCCACACCCACCCCACTGAAAATGAAGAAACTTTATCAGCCCTAAATCAGAAGGATAAAGTCATCCACACACTGTAGTACTGGAGAACCACAGCATGTTGATAGTGGTTCTTGCCAAAGCCTCAGAATACCTACTGTTGTCTTTGGACAGATAGCAATGGCCACCAAATGCCAGAAAAGCAAGTTCAAGCAACCAACTATACCACGATGTACACTACAGCTCTGTGAACAAACAGCACTGTGAACATCCTCGAGCCTCACAGGTTAACTTTTCCCCTACTGATCTCATTGTAGGAGATATGCAGTGAGGAGAGATAATGCGAACTCACAATTTTGAACATATCGATAGGGTTAAAAGTATCAAAGCAGGTAACAACTGCAGAGTGCACATTCACAACTATCCTGCCTGAGGGAAGGGGAGGAGGGAATGGGACAGAATGTAGGAGGTCAAGTTCTAAGTGGTATGGCTGAAATATTACTGATGAAATGTTGGGGAAGAGAGAGGTAGTGTTCTTCAGGTGGAACAGATTACAAGCCACCATGAGGTAACTTGTCACCAACCTCCCCCACCCCACCACTCTTGCTTATGTTTGGGGCCCTCCCATCTTTAGACTATGCTCCGTTAAACCAGTTAGACAGTAAATCAACTCCATCATGGGCCATGTTTCATTTAACAGAACTTCACAAAATATGTTAATCCATGAAATGCATAATGTCTGTTAGCTTTTGAATACCATCTGCATGTGTGTCATGAAATTTTGTAATCCAATAGCATGTTTTTAACAAAACAAATTGTGCAACTTAATTTAAGGAACCACCCTCCTTTTATATCAAGTATCATGAACAATATGTACAGTAATATATTTTTAAAAATGGCCATATTCAACTTACCTATTAGAATTCATTATTTTATGTTACTTACTAGTTTGTAATCTTCCAGCTCTTTGGGGTCAATGCCATTAGGGTTCCAGATAGTACCATCAATTTCACCAATACCAACACATTTAGCACCAAATCTATGAAGGTACCTCATCGAATGCAGGCCTACATTACCAAACCCCTGTTAAATAAAAACAAAATGTTCACAAACCATATCAGAAGATGTTGCTAACTCCAAACATCTAACCTAGGTAAAAGGGTTATATTCTGTCACTTATTTTAAGCAACATATTGGCTTGAATAAAAGTAAACACAGATAATGTATCTTTTAAAATAAGTTATTCAAATAGTTGCTTTCCTTTTTTCATTTCAGGTTGGTCACAAACATTCGTATCTAGGAAAATGAACAAAATGCAAACATTTCATCCAAAGCCTACCTGGATGACAAAAGTCTTATCACCAAACCCAGGAGTCATTCCCAAGATACTCATATATGAGGCTTCATTAATGAAGTTTTCAATGCCATGGAAGACACCACGACCTGTAGCAGAAACACGTCCGTGGATACCACCTTGACTAATAGGTTTACCAGTCACACAGGCATGGGCATTGATGTCCTGCAAAACAAATATTTATATGGTCCTAAATAATATGAAGGAGAAAAGTACTGTGAGCATTCAATTCAAAATGGGTAAATAAATTCAGAATAAAGTCTTAAGTACATACTTGTGAATTATGTTGAAATTATCAAAAATAAAATAAAAGCCTCTCTCCCCTGGTAAAAAAAAAAAACAAAAAAACCCACACATATACTATTCCAAGACTGCATTTTTCAACCATGCAATACTATGTTCATGTTCAGAGGTACTTGCCAGAAAAATTTTAAACAAGTCTCAAAAACTCTGCATTTGAAAAAATATGAATGGTATTTGAAAAGAGGGAAGAATAATGAAAACTGAGAAAGAAAACCTTTGTTGCACTGGTTCAAGGAAGTAACAATCTTTGAAGATAGGTCCATCTGCCTATATGTATTTGTTTGTGCATATACAAAAACACAGCAGGCAAAGCAGCAGCAGGAAGGCCAGGCCCCATCACCCACAGACAAGTTGAAGTTGCAGTGTAAAAGAACGTGTGGGACCCACAGAAGTGGTGAAATCTGTGAATTGGAAAGTACATAATCCCAACTTGCACTAAACAAGTGTACATTAGCAGCTACACTAGCAACACAGTTGAACAGAGGCTGGCAAAGGTCCTCAGTCTCTGCAGATAGAATCATCACAGGCACAGCATGATACAAACTGAAGCAGAGCCCCAGTCCTGCCAACCAATGAGAAGGCAGCGCAATTTAAGTATTTGATAGTTACTCTGGAGGGCACTACAAGGAGAGTAGAGAGAAGGCTAGAACATGGAGTACAGTGGAAGAGAGAGAAAAAAAAAAAAGAAAGTCTCATTACAGACACACAAAAACAGATGCCACACACAAACACTGCCTATCTCACCTGAGCATCTGCATCCACATAAAAACCCTACCTAAGTATAAGTAAATTCATCACCTCAGACAATATACTGCAAGTTCAGCCCCCTCCCCCAACATACATTTTCCGACACTCATCGCCACAGCCACATATTTGTGGGTTCAATTAGATCTCACTGTTGCTTTTGACACAGTATCTCATCATAAATTACTTAAATATCTTGAAAGCACTGGAATGGACTCGTAGTTTTGAAATGTTTGGTTATTATTTTTCTAAATGTTCACATCCAGTTGGAATCATAGAATTTTGTCAAAAAAGGATTAGTAAGAGGGGTTCTGCAAGAATCATGCCTCTCACTTAACTTACTAGATGGTTGGAACACTGACTCATTTTTTACGACTGACATTCAGCTTATCTTCTTGACAGATTACCAAGAAAATGTATCTCTGATCTTAAGAACAAATTGCTGATCATGAAAGTCTGTATGCACGAGCATAGTTTGGTCTTGAATATTTATTTTATTTATATTTATTTGTTGCATTTGTATCTCACATTTCCCCACCTATTTGCAGGCTCAATGTGGCTTACATGGTACCGTGATGGCGATCGCCAATTCCGGTAAAAGAAATACAGAGTGGTCTAGTGTTGATGTTCATAGATGACAGAGTATTTTTAGTGATCAAGAAGAGAGAGTTAGATTTTGTCCACTTCTGGTAGGAGTTTCGATTGTTTTGCAGAGTTCACGAGTTTAGGTTGGTTCTTTCTGGTATGCCTTTGTGAACAGGTAGGTTTTTAACAAGTTCTGGAAGTTTGTTAGGTCGTGTATTCTTTTCGTGACGTTTGGAAGGGCATTCCATAGTTGCATGCTTATGTAAGAGAAGCTGGATGCATAAGTTGTTTTATATTTTAGACCTTTGCAGCTTGGGAAGTGGAGATTTAGGTAAGAGCGTGCTGATCTTTTTGTGTTCCTGGTTGGGAGGTCTATAATGTCTGCCATGTAGGCTGGTGCCTCACCATGAATAATTTTATGAACTAGGGTGCAGACCTTGAATGCGATTCGCTCTTTGGGAGCCAATGTAGTTTTTCTCATAAGGGCTTAGCACTATCGTATTTCATTCTTCCAAATATTAGTCTCGCTGCGGTGTTTTGGGCAGTTTGGAGTTTCTTCAAGATTTGTTCTTTGCATCCAGCGTAGATTGCATTGCAGTAGTCTAGGTGACTTAGAACCAATTATTGTACCAGGTTACGGAATATTTCCATCAGGAAGAAAGGTTTTACTCGTTTAAGTTTCCACACTGAATGAAACATTTTCTTTGTAGTATTTTTCGCTTGGCTCTCTAGCGTGAGGTTCGGTCGATTGTAACACCAAGAATTTTCAGGTTGTCTGAAACAGGAAGGGTGTAGTCTGGGGTGTTTATATGTGTGGGTTTGTTCGTATTGTGTGGAGATGAAAGGATGAGACAATGTGTTTTTTCTGTGTTGAGCTTTAATTGAAATGTACCCGCCCATGAGTTCATGATCTGGAGGCTAAGTTTGATTTCGTTTGTGATTTCTGTTAGATCATGTTTGAACGGGATGTATATCATGACATCATCTGCGTAGATGTAGGGGTTAAGGCCTTGGTTGGATATTGCTTTAGCTAGTGGGGTCATCATTAGGTTGAAAAGGGTCAGTGATAGCAGAGATCCCTGGGGTACTCCAATATTGATAAAACATCTGCAATGTGGGTTTCTCGTAATGAACATGCATGACGTGTACTTCCCGAAATCTGTGGAAATTCTCTGCTATTAGAACAGGATCTTGAGACCTTAGGCTCTCTCTGTGTAGTGCACTAAAATTTAGTTTAAAAATTGGATATGCTACCATATCTTGCCTTTTTTTTCTTTTAATCTTCACATGATATCGTAACTAAAACCTGTTTTAACTAACTGTGATCTGTTGAAAATAATGCATGCAGGCTGGACTAATTTAACTCTCTTTTCACTGGTTTGAGTAAAACTAGCTTGCACAGATTTCAGTTAGTGCAGAATACTGCAGCTACGACAGTAACTACAGTTAGAGGTTTGATCATATTATATCTGTTTTACATCGATCGATAGGCTTCCTGCGACTGCACACATCATTTAAGTTCACAATAAAAGAAAGAAAACCAAAAACAATCCCACAAGACACAAACAAAAAAACAACAGTGGAATGAGCAAACGGACATGTTGGGTGATCCAATGTATGGAGTCCTTTATTGGGACCAAACACGAATTACCACTCAATAAAATGATAGAAGATAAGATATCTGGACTCAACACAAGCCAGGTTTCCACACCATCGCCTTCATCAGGAGTCCACTGAAACTCAATATTCAGGAGAAAGCACTTCTCATAATAGGAAGTCTCAAATTTAATAGTCTAAATTTCAAACATCGAGCAATGAGATCTAGTCAGTTCCTTTCTGCAGTTCAAAGAATCTATTGAGCAAAAGGACATTCCCACATGGCTCCACACAGTATTTTGTTTTAGGCTACTGAAAACAGAGGCCTACTAGTATTCAGTCCAACAGATGCCTGGAAAAGTCCAGTTTCTAGAGTGTTGCACATATACTTCAGGTGATGAGGATTGGGAAACAAGTGGTACATCCCCACCTGACCTAGAGGGAAATTCACCCTGTGGTATGAGGGGGCCCTATCTTATATGCATTCTGAGCACTCAGAGGAGTGTTCTGAGAAATTTCTGAATTTTGGTCTTTTAGGGAGGTCAAGCATTTTTCCTCACTTGGTTGCTCTCTCAGAGGTACTCTTCTTGTGGTGTATTTTGAGATTTACCTAACAGATTCAGTGCAGAAGTGACACAACGTCCTTAAAAGTACCAAATGTGATCTAGTATTTTGACTAGGTTGTTTTTCCAGAGGTGCTGAAGAGCTGAGGGTGTCAAAATAGCAACCCTGAAAAATAAAGACTTGGGACAGGATACCAAGAAATCTGACTAGTGCCAAAGTAAAAAGGACCATTTACCACTAGATATGACAAATATTTTGCTATTACTTAACCTAAATTATTATTCCATTTTGTACCATTTTAGCTGTACCAGCTTCAATTTTTCCTGACTTATCTTTATCTCCATTTTGTAAATACTTTTTTCTGTTGTTTTTTTCCCCCCTGAATTAGATATTTCTCTATAGATATTCAAGTACAAAGAGTCACTGTGTGGAGGATGACTGTTAGGATTTGTCATGTGAACAGCATAAGAAAATAAAATGGGGAGTGGTAATACTCACTGCATAAAAGAATACAGATCAGACGCCATAAAAGCTTTGTGGGTCAATATTCATTACTGAGTACTTAAGTCTTCAATTGTTTTCGAAAAACCCACTATTTGCTATGAGTAACTAAAGCTCTTCATATCTATTTCATATATATATTATATACTAAATATTTATTTTTTTAACTTGAAAAGTTTTATTAAGCACAACAGAAATGATACAGTATCCACAAATGCAGCCTACAGGCTAGCCATTATCATCAAATACTCAAAACTCCATCTCAACATATACCGCACATATACTAAATATTTATTATTGTGTAACAGTTTTATTACCACTGCATATTTGCTATTTATGGAGGCAATAAACTACCCACTAGGTTAAAGTCCATGGGTACTTTACATTACATGCAAGTTTTCAAATTAAAAATGGATACAAATTACCCATATAGACTTGGTCCCAAAGTAGACTGCTTGAAAACTGCCCTTTTAATATTACCCCCTATTTTCAGCAGAATATTCATATAGTCTTTTACAAAGGACTGCTACTGTATTCACATGCTGCCACAAACGCACACATCTAGCTACACTCCCATGAAAACATACACAAAAAGGCCAAGACACATAGGGAAAAGCCTCACCCAGGCACAGCCTCCCTCATTTCCAACAAGCCTTTCCCTCTAACCTATACTCGCCATTGCCTCAACTTAGTTTTTGGCTATGTGTAGGGCTACCACATCAGCTTGCTCCTATGTAGGACATACTTAGCCTGCACTGGCTGGGCTGTCAGAGGAGCTGTGTTGCCCGAAGTCTGGTGACTAAGTGATACGGAG
Organism: Microcaecilia unicolor; assembly: GCF_901765095.1. Taxonomy (NCBI): domain Eukaryota; kingdom Metazoa; phylum Chordata; class Amphibia; order Gymnophiona; family Siphonopidae; genus Microcaecilia; species Microcaecilia unicolor. Next base: position 133,519,035 of record NC_044035.1, on the reverse strand, counting down.
GCGTATTTTCAAAGCACTTAGACGTACAAAATTCCACAGGTTACTATGGAACTTTGTAAGTCTAAGTGCTTTGAAAATGAGCCCCATAGTATCTAGAATTTATCCTCTGACTCTTCTAAGCAGCATTCCAGCATCTAAGTAACACATGTTGCAGAGATGTACATAAACAGATGTTAACAGTTACTTAAAATCAAATTTTTCATGCTGAATTCCTTCAGCAATTTACAGCTCAACCTGACAGCAAACTTATTCCCAGCAAGAATCAAACTGGTGCCTATGTGATGAAATAGGTTAGGCCTGCTGTCAGCCCATTTGGTTTTGTTCAAACATTAATAGTAATTTCAGAAACCTACCCAAAAGCTATAGCCAGGTTAGACAGGCAGTCCTTAAGAAAATGAGCTGGAAAACATGTACAACATGGCTTGATTTTACAGATACTGTGTATTAAAAGGGCAATTTTATAATAGGGCACCCATATTTAGATGCCACTTGAGCACTTAAGTATACAGAATATGGTCACTTCCACAGTTAAATGTACACTTATGCACATATGTGGCACCAAAACACCTAAGCACTACTCTGTAAGAGCACACAAGTGGCATAGCATGTAAATGTATGGGGCCATTCACATCAGTGGAACATGGGAAGGGCTGTCAGATGCGCACACAAGTTACATGTGCCCTTACCACTTGTGGGTGCCACAGTTATACCAGGTCTATGTCTGTTGTAATCACAGGTGCTTAAATGTAAGGCACACCCAATACCAGCTTGCTCTAGTATTCCGTAACAGAATCTGGATGCCCAGATGCTCTTATATTTATTTGTTACATTTGTATCCCATATTTTCCCACCTATTTGTAGGCTCAATGTGGCTTACATAGTACCGGAGAGGCCTTTGCAGGCTCCGGTGTGAACAAATACAGAGTGATGTTGTGGCGAGATCAAGTTCATGCGGCACAGCCACATTAGGGAATCGGAGAATAGAAGAGTTGTGTTATGCCCATTACGTGCTTTAGTTTGGTTGTGTTGCAGAGATTAGGCATTTAAGTTGGATCGGTAGGGTATGCCTTTTTAAACAGGTTGGTTTTTAGTGATTTCCGGAAGTTTAGGTGGTCGTACGTCGTTTTCAAGGCTTTTGGTAATGCGTTCCACAGTTGTGTGCTTATGTAGGAAAAACTAGATGCGTAAGTTGTTTTGTATTTAAGTCCTTTGCAGCTTGGGTAGTGCAGATTTAGATAAGATCGTGTTGATTCAGATGTATTTCTAATTGGTAAGTCGATCAAGTCTGTCATGTAACTCGGAGCTTCTCCATAGATGATTTTGAGAACCAGGGTGAAGATTTTGAAGGTGATGCATTCTTTGATTGGGAGCCAATGTAGTTTTTCGCGGAGGGGTTTTACGCTTTCAAATCGCGTTTTACCAAATATAAGCCTAGCTGCCGTGTTTTGAGCGGTCTGAAGTTTCTTTAAGGTTTGTTCTTTACATCCCGCATAAATTCCATTGCAGTAATCTAAGTGGTGTATAATTATACTACAGCAAGATGCCCACCGGAAGGGTGGAAGGCCAGATTTTAGGACTCAGGCTGTAAAAATACCAGCTAGGTTTAAAAATCTATGACTGGCTGAGCAAGGACTTGCTTTTCCTGTAAGTTAATATGTGTCCCCGCTTGGGATCCATCCACTGGAATAGTGATGGGTAAAGCTATGCAGCCTAAAACAACTGAAAAAGTACTGACTAGGCCGAACAACAAGTAAATGATTTAATATTTGAGAATCTGCAAAAAGCAGGTCTGAACAATGAGTCCTGCCACAAATTGGTACAACTTTTAATTCAAATATAGCACCTGTAATGAAAGATCAGATGAATAAAATGGAGCTTATTAGTTTTGGTATACAATGATACAGAGGTAATACAGAGTTCATGAGATGGTATGAAAAGTATGAAAGGTATGAAAAGTATTGCAGCCGGAAGATGTGAAACTGTTATCTCAACGCTTCCCAAAACATGTTGATAATTAGCAGTAGCTGAGAACGGAAGGAGGTGGGCACATCCGACAGCAGACCACATGGGAAAGTATGATCTCAGAAAGTGAGAAAGATTAGGAGCAAGGTTTCTCACCATTCACTTCTATGGAGAGGATAGAGTATAAAAGAAGGGAGATTTTGGCTTAGTTTGAGAGTCCTCTCCAAAGCTTCTGTCAGACGGCGAAGCCCTGTGCGGCTGAAACCAGAATCTGATGTCTGTATTTGTATCAACTTGAAGACTTGTCTTTGGGTAAGAAATAAAATGTACTTATCTATCTAAACCTATCTCTGTCTTTATTTTTATTGATTCTATCTTCTCTTTACCTAACATTTAGTCTACAAGGTAGATCACATACAAGTGACACTCAGTCTTTGCAGAAACTTAGACAGATGTTTAATAAGATTTAGGTGGGAACATAAATGGTCCAGAATATACCTAGATCTAGAAAAACAGTAAGCAGTAGTTATGGGAATTAGTTTTCAATTACGGCTCCTAATGCCACCCCAGAACAGACCCCCTTATGATTGGGTGACAATGGAGGTTAGAGAAACTATACAGAACCTGATATATGAACTAAGTACCTTTAGTCCCCCGTGTGACGGAGTCAGAAAGAGGTCTATAAGAGGAGACAATTAAAACAGTGGTGAGCCCCGAACGCTGACAGTACTCGCTGCCCTTCTTTATCTTCTTTTGAACGCAAGAGGGGATACTTAATTTTGTGCGTTCAAATGTTCTCTGTTTCTCTCTTGTCACTTTATTTTCCTTCTCTCTTTTTTCTCTCATACTCACCTGCCTCTCCCTACCGCTACTTTCCGTCCTTCTGCCTCTCACGGACATTGCCCATTAGAGGGGTATTGGGCACCAATGTTTTGTCCGTTTTCCCCCCCTACTTTAAATACTCTTCTATTTTTCTGTCTTTTTACTTTCTTCCCTGAACGTCTTACTGCCCTGCGCTGCACTAACGCAGTGGGGTTGAATATTTGTGTTCAAACCTTCGTTTCTGTCTTTCAATATTCTGTTCTGTTTTTCTCACCCTTTTTTTTTTTCTTTCTCCTATCCTGTCCATCTCTTTGATTTGCGTGATGTGCGCAAGAGTGTGCTTGTTGTGTGAATGAAGCATAACAACGAATCCAGGCGACTGCGATTTGGGTTTTGCTGTAAGCTTATTTCAATGTTCAAAATCTTTGGATTGGTCTTTATGCTAGCAATTCTCGCTTAACAATCCTTAGAGATTGCGCATTTTCTGCTTCCAATCCCACCCTGTGTTCTGTCTTAATCCCTCCTTTTCAAATCCCTGTCCCCTTGTTCTCACTATGTATTCTGTTCTTTCTTCTTCTGTCGACCTTATTTTCCTCCCCAATCCCTTTTCCTGTTCTCCTTCATCCTAACTTCTTCTACCTACCTCTCCTATTAGTCCCCTGGGTCTAATCCTGCTCTTTCCTCTTCTGTATGTTCCCGTATCGAGGGAAGTCCCTTTACTCTAGGAGAACAGCACGCTTTCAAATTGCTCTCTCCCTTAAAATCCTTTTGAATTCTCTGTTCTTATAACCACTCTTCAAAACTGACAGACAGTCCCCACCTTTTCACATCTGCTATTGCCTTCACTCTGTGTGTGCGACACATACTTTTGATCTTGTGCTGTAACAGTTATCCACGAGATTCTTTTTACGTCTCGGGACTGTCCCTTTTATTATTTGTAGCTGCTTACCGTCGTCCAACTGCTGTTTTCCTCTTATCTAATCAGTTCCTTCAGTCTTCTGAACTATGCTTTCTCTCTAACCACTCAGCCCACACCCCCCCTTCCTGTCCACATTTCTCTCGGCTATTTTTCCTTACGCTACATTACAACCTCTGACTTCCGTTTCTCCTTACAGATATATACTTTCTATCTTATGCTCCTTTGCTATCTTTTCAGCTGTTACACACATTTCCTGATCATGTATGATTATCTGTTATCTCCCCTTTTTAACTTCTGTAACAATATATGGCCGTCTTGTTGTCTGGGGGCGTGTCCGCTCCTTTTTCTTTTGCATCTTTGTGTGTGTCTCTGCACTCCGTCTGATTTGGATTTTTTTGTGTGAACTATACTGTTCCGTCTCTGCTTTTCTTAGTTCTTATCTCTGTATGCCGCTGTCATACAAGGCACCGGTTTCCACCTGTCTAAATCTGGCTTGGCTTTTTCACTTTGAAGCGCATTTCCAGTTCTTTATTATTTACTGCGTGGTTCAACTGATTGCTCTTTTTCACAGCTGTTCAGTCCTGTGCTCTCACCCCACCCCCATAGCCATTTTCTTTCCTTAAGTCCAATCTGAATCCCTTCCTCCACAACATTTTGTTCTTGTCCCCCTTTTTCTGCCACAATAATCCTCCCTGCCCTCCTCTCTGGTGCTCTACCGACTCCTACACTATATGTCTGCGGTCCGTGTAAAATTTATAAGGTACCAATTGGGGTAACTTAATACCTTACATACACCTTTTTGGCTTCTTGTGCAAACCTGAAATCATTTTTTTATTTTTTGATTTCCTAGAAAACTTTTCTTTTTCCTTCTCAGTCCCATGTGCTGTGAGGGTTGATTCTCTTTCCGGAACAAAGCTTATTACATTACTAGTAAATATATACTCCCTCTTGGGCTTCGAATCTGCCTTTGTAAATCTATTTCACCTTGCCCGAAGAGTTGTAAGTTCTAAACTCCTTTTTCTCACATTTTTTAAATATCCTTATCCAGGCTTCCGAAACTGCCATTTCTTTCGGTAGCTTTTAAAGGTTTTCCCTAACAAGTGCTGTAGTTCACTATCTCAAGGACATGAGATTCTGGGAAGCTTGCCCACTTTAGCTGCCTTATCAGTCCAGCACTGCTTTGGCAGAGGAGGCTCTACAGTTCACTTTTAAAAGCTAAGAAAGTGATTTTTTTTTCTCTCCTCTCCCCCTTTTCCGTTCGTTTTTTTCCCTGTTCTATGCTGAAGTGGTACAACAGTCTTTTACACAGGTATCTTTCAACTCCGGTTTCCCCTCAAAATTGGTTACTTAAGCAGGCACCATAATTGTAAAATGACTTATCTTTTCATGCCTCATGCTGCCAAGTCCGTTGTAAGTGCACTTCTGAGCATGTAAGATTGTACGGATGTATTTCTTGGCTTTCACTGTATCTTAGTCTTACTCTGCATTCTCCTTTTATCAGGGCATACTTTTTTCTCCTCTTTTGTGTCATTTTATTAGGACGTTATCTCCCACTCCCCAAAATTCACGGCTCACACTGCTTTGACTTTTAGGTGTTGCTCTCTATTTCATTCCATCTCCCTTAAACAAAGGCTTTCTCATTCTGTCTCTGAGCCATGATTTTAACCCCGAGACAGGTTTTTCTTTCTTTTTGTGCTGCAAGTGACAGTTTGATAGACCTTATCGTGCCACACCTTCAAACATACATTACTTGACTTTCCCCTTTAAAAAACCCAGCTTTCTCCTTCTTTGTCCTAGTGTGATTTCCTGTGATCACATTACAATGCTTCTAGGAAGCCTTAGTCCGGAAACTAAAAATTAACCCTTACTTAACAGAATCAAGCGATATGCTGGTAGTAATGAAATTTAGATTGCCGTTATTTTAAAAAAACACAGTAGAAGACATTAGAAATTTTTGCCTTAAAGGAGCTGTCGTATTAAGTGTAGAATTGACAGTTTCAGCTTTCATATGAACACATAATGATTACGGCTGTCTATCTGAGTAAGTAAAGTAATAACGCAGTTAGAATTGTCATACTTTCTCAAACATTAACTCCCTGGTTCCTTACACAATAGTTCCTAAGAACTGCAATACGTTTGATCTGATAAATTATAACAGCAGAAAGTTTTAATATGAAAAATTAAACTTACAGTTTTTATGTGCTGTATAGTTCTATTTTCAGTAGCCGTAATGTCCAATGCTTGCAGTGAGCAGTAAACTCAAATTAAGCACAGGAAGCACACTTCCCTTCTGGTTTTTATTCTCCTTTTCCTATAACATCCACGTCAACATTAAATCCTTATAACAATTTTCTGTAAACCTCTTTGATGTTCTGGTTCTCCTTAAACTCTCTACAGGATTACTGCTAAATCATATTAAAAGTTTTACTTCCCAGAAGCAGTCTTTTAACCACAATGTTACCCTCTAGATAAGATTCTCGTATGCTTTGGATCTCCGATACTCTGGTTCTAGTTTCTTGTACTCTATTTTAATGGTGTACTCGTTTAAAAGAAATATAAGATACAGCCCCAGCACCGTACTATCGTGTTAGTTTAATACAAGCCTGCTTATCTTCAGGAAACATTGATTTTTTGAACAGTATTATAGATTGTCAGAATTATAAATTGTCCTCATATTTAAGTCCCATTTTAAGGACTATATTATAACGTTATCTACAAGAAATACTACACTTCCTCGCTTGCATTGTGATTTTCGTCCTGGCTTATTTTAAACACTTGTAATAATGAGCTATGTTATAACATTTCCTGATGAATATTTCCACGTCCTGAGAATGACAATCATTTTTAAATAATATGGTTCTATAATGAATTAAATTGTGTAAGTCTTTATAACAAATTTTCTGTTTTTTACTCGACAGCATTGTAAACCGGGATCCAACACAGACAGTTGCTAGAAATTACAGTGGTTTATTGTTACATTAAGAGCTAAAGAAGCATTTCTTTGCTTTTACCTTAATAGATATGCATATAAAATATGTTTTATCTTTCCGATTGAGAAGATAATGGCTGCGCACCATGATAATACAGCGTTGCTTCACATCTCAAGTTATTTCCTGTTGTTTCTTTATAACCCAACCCACCTTCTCTTTCCTTCTAATGCTGCAGCTGTTCTGTTTGTCATCATTTAGACATACCATTTCAGTCACTGACTAGTATGTATGTTTTATGCCGAATCATTAGAAGTTCTTGGTGTAAGAATCACATGTTTTAATTTGTTTTTTTCCCTTTCACCTGTTTAAGCACAACAGCCTCCTGCCATTGCATTTGGGTTTATTTTATTTACTATGTTCCTTTTCTGAGTGTAATTTGTCATATTTATAGGTATTAACTTGTCATATTTACACCACGATTCTAGTGTCCTGTTTCAAAATTTATTGAATTATATGCTTCTCTTATGTTTTCCCGTTTAGATGCTACTTCCAACCTATCCGGTACCCGCCCCAAAAGTATTTAATATGTATTTAACTTTATTTCATTTATTCTAGGGCTATAACTCCCGACTACACATGTTATAATGTCTTTGTTAATATACATTTTCTTGCCTTTTGTTGAAATCGATGTTTCCTTTCACTGGCTTGTTGGCTAGAAAATTCTATTTTCCATTGCTGCATGACAAGTGATGTCTTTGGCATTTTTAGTTCTGGTAATGTGTTCCAACTAATGACTTTTTTATGACTGTGCCTTCCTCGAAGAGCTTACATTTGTTTTGTTTTGCCTTGGAATATTTCGTTTTTCTCTCTATTTTTCTACCACTTCTATAGTAATTTTCAGGGGCTTTTTCCTGGGACATACTATACTTTTATTGTTTTCTTATATACCAGTGTCACGTTATAACTATTGGGTTTGATACCGATGCCTGGGGGCTTACATCCATCGAAGGGGATCCTTCAATGGATGACGGTATCTCAATTAACAGGAGCAGACTTCCATTCCATTTTCGGAGTGGCCTGCGGTTTCGGCATTATTGCCCACCTATGGGTTACCTGTATAGATGATCGCTGTGGCAATACAGGGACGCCTAAGACACTAGTTGAGATTGTATACAGGTTGACTAGGGCATCTAAATTATTTTTAGGACAGTTAGGTAATGTGGATGCTGCCTAGCCATGAAATTTTTGCATGCTTGGGTGCTGAGTGGATGCCGCTATTGTGTGGGATGCCGCCAAAGCTTTAAAGGTCCATTGGGATGGTTGGTCGCGTGTGATTCCCTAAACCAGCGGAACCCCGTTGGACCGCTGCTCTTCTACTTGCGAGACCTTGTTCGCTGGTCTTTTGAGTTCTTTTTGGGAGTGTTTGCAATGTCCCTTCTTGGGGGCTCTATCATGGGTTTATACTCATGGCTGATAGCCGTTAGCAGACAAGATAGTTTTGGGATTACTCTTGTTTTTAGAAGCACACTCTGGGGAGTAGTATTTATTAATTTGGGATAGAGTAGTATAAATATATAATAGCTGACACTACGTATTTATTTACTTTTGTACTGTCTCTCTAGGCATATTTCTGTTTACAGCTTTTGTCTTGCTTTCTCCTAATGTCACTTGCGGTCAAACCGTTGAGCTTTCCGCCAATTAGTAATTTTTATTTTGGATCCCTTTGTTGGAGCACATTAATAGATGCGTGAGTATGATTGTGTTATGTCTCTGCATGTTTTACTATTAGGATAATCATTGCATGTTTTTGTAAACTGTTAGCACATTATCATTTCTAGGTCTCCTTGCTATCTCTGAAGCTGCCTTTTGAACCACTAACCTTGTACCAGGTTCTAGGTCTGGGCAATATATATATTACTAATCTAGTTCATTTTTCTATAGCAAATTACAGGTCTGAAATTTATTTGTAGATAATCGTGGCCGCCGGTCTCAACCTGAAAAAGGCCCACCCATCACTAATATACGACATAGAGACTACAATTCTGGCCCTAGTCCTGATCGCTATCCAGATGTCCAATGTTATCGCTGTTACCAATACGGACATTACGCACGTAAATGTCCACAACCACCACGGAACAGACCTAGGGATCAATATTGACTAGGCGTTACCCCGAACCCGATCTGATTTTGTTACTCATACTACTCAGTTCCTCATTTAGTATCCAGAAACCATTTCTCTGTATCTGTATTGGTGTGATGTTTCGGTTTCTATTACAGGTGACATGTCTTTATTTTATTTTTTCTAGGTTTAATGGCAAGTGTATATTTATGGTACCACACAAATGACCTAACTAAGTCAGCAAGTTATTTATTTGTTTCTATGCATACCTTCCTTGGGGAGTTCTTATCAACTGCAGGGGTGAGCGATCCCCAGAGGATATTCATTTTATGTTTTTTTATATATATACCTGAACTGACTTATTTATGCCATTTTACTTTATACGAGATCCCTTTTATATATAAGCTGTGTATTGCTCATTGTTAAAATGTTTTCTGCTTTAACTGTTGCGCTGCATAAATTGATGTGACATTCACTTTTTTAATTTATTCCATGAATATAAAGCCTTTATTTTTGATATCTCTTTATGGCGTGTGTGATATCTGAAAGCTTTTCATTATTTCCTTGTCTAAGAAAGAAGCAATATTTAATAACCATTATCCGTTATATGGAATAAATACGGAAAATATTCCCTTGAACTGGCCATTCGAGGGAACATTTTGCATTGTTCATAGATTTTGTAGTATTCTTGGTGAAGCTTTCAGACGTAAATAAGGAAAATTATGCATTCCACTTTCTAATTCCTTTCTATTTAAAACAGGTTATCACAATAACCCCCTGGAATGGCAACTATTGCTCTTTTTGTCTCTCTGTCTTTCACTGTGAGTGATTGTGAGAAAAACTGATGTAGATTATTTGTGTGTAACGGTCCTGGAATTTATGCTTTGTGTATTTAACTAACACCTTGCTTCAACTAACTCTTACCACGTGGTGGCTTTGTCTTAAAGCGATATGCTTCTCCCTACTTCTTTGACTGATTGAAAAGGTCAATCAAGTGGCTGCACTTTTTAATGTTTTTTTTCTTCCATTTGGATTTTTATAATTTTTCATTTTCAATGCTTTGTTTCTTACCAAGCCTCTTTCCTGGCCCCCATTTATACCCACGACCCTCCTCCTAGCATTCTGACTTCTTTCAATAACTTAACCACATAAATTGCACTACTGGTCTGTTTAAGTTTTGCCTTTCCCCAGATGGAGGAGACGACTGCTAGCAAAGAAGAGCTACCCGATAATGTATCTGATCTGAAGGCTATGTTGCACCAAAGAATCGCTAAATTAAAAGACAGATGCACAGACCCCAACATTACCTGGTGTGAGAAACGAGACATTATTCAGCGTGAGTTTCGACAGATGCATCGCTTGGTCCATGAGCAAGAGAAATGGGCTCTCCACTTACTGGAGTTACAAAAAGCTTTGGGCTCTACCCTTCTTTCTGAATCATCTAACTCGTAAGTCCTGCTGGCCTCCTGCAGCTGAGGGCTCAACCCTTGGTGAATGGTAGTCATCGTAGGTGAAGATTCCATATCTATTGGCAATAGATTGCAACGCATTGCCCTCCATACATCAATAATTGAACATTTACCATCATCTCTAAATTTTTAATTGTTTTTTTTGTAATCTTCTCTTTTGTTCCACATACTTAACCATTGTTATTTGATCATGTCTTCGTAAAGATTACCAATCTGTCTTGCACGTTATGCAAGCCAGAAGTGGGGATATATTATGCAAATCCCAATTCCTAGTATTAAGAGGGTTGAAGTTGAAGCTCTGACCCCTACCAATCAGGAGATATAATTTCATATATACTATTGTTGTTTATGTAAATTGGCTTTTCATTATTGAACCCTTCTGGTTTCCCTTTTTGCTTTTGCACTTAATTAGCACTGTTTTCTCCATGTTTACCTTGTCTTTCATGCCTATTCAATTCACACTGATTATGCCCACTAAGATATAGCTATGTGTCATTCAGGCATACAGTTATTTTGCTTATTCCTTTGCCAGCCTCTGGCTCTTGATGGACTGATTATGATGGTGTATGCCTAGAATAAAGACATGAAAAGATCCCAGTTTGTACACCACAAGTACATCTTCAAGATCTATCCTGGCCCAAATGATGTTAGATCCCCCAAGGTTGTGGCAATGACCTTTACACCTTGCAAACTACTGGACCACAAGTCTTGGGTCCATGTGAAAGATATACGTGTTTACTCAGCCGCAGATGTTACGAGCCTAACCATCTCAAGACCGGCAACTTCCTTCAGCAAGCCAGCCTGAAAACCCAGCCCTGTTAGATCTTCCAGATTCTTCAGAATTTAGAACTGATACTTAACTTGAGAATTACTGTTGCTGTTTATGGACATTATAGATTCATATTTTGTTTTATTTTCAGTTTAGCAGCAATCCTGTCTAGATATTGAAAAGGTTTTATTTTTATTTTCCTATTATTTCCTATTATTTCCTTTATTGTTCTAATTGTTTTTCCACGAGTTTCCCCGTCATTTCTGTTTATGTAATTTAAAGTGAAAATTGATATTGTTCAGATACAAGGGTAACATCAAACCCTAATACTGGCTAAGATATCATAATGTAGATGTAAACTCTGTTAGTATCAACCTGTTATGCAATTGTTTAACTTTGGTGTAGGCTTACTTGAGCTGCATGTCTTTCTGTAGGGGTAACGGATATATACAATGCTTCCCATACTTCCAGGTCATTATGCATATGTCAAGATCCATGCATGACCTTGGTTAATATAAATTTTCCTAGGATTGACCATTTTTGCTGTATGAGGCAACCTCATACTTGCTATCCACTTATTAGTGCTCATGATTGGATGCTAATGATGAGTAATAGTAAGGTCCAGTAATTCCGACCTGTTTAAGGATTCTGAATACCTACAACCTTAAACAGCTTGCAATCTGAATACTAACCATATATTTGTTGAGCCACCATAACAATGCTTAATCAAAACCACTATTCCTTCCGAGGACCACTGAGATACATACATTAGATTATCTCCCCATGTACTATGCAACAGATACAATAGAAGTCATAGCAAGACTTGAAAGTATTTATTAGTATGATCCACCTGAAATTGCTATTACCCGCATACCTATACTTCATGGGATTTTGTAGATGAACTCATTCATAAAACCTCTCTCACTACAGGTTTGAGTACGCCTCAAGAGGGGTAACATCAAGATTAAGGCCCAAGGGGTTGGGTAATATAAAGGGAATTCCATATGCCCAAAACAATACCACCTAAGAGTGAAGTTTTCTGTCTTGCATAATATCTGCTAGCAATCCATAAGAACAAAACTCCCCCTCTCGTTTGATAGCTTGCCACCTTCTGGAATGGATGATGACGAGCTTGACGAGCTTTGTGTCACCCCTCTCCAGAGGGGGTGACAAGTGGGGAATGTATAATTATACTACAGCAAGATGCCCACCGGAAGGGTGGAAGGCCAGATTTTAGGACTCAGGCTGTAAAAATACCAGCTAGGTTTAAAAATCTATGACTGGCTGAGCAAGGACTTGCTTTTCCTGTAAGTTAATATGTGTCCCCGCTTGGGATCCATCCACTGGAATAGTGATGGGTAAAGCTATGCAGCCTAAAACAACTGAAAAAGTACTGACTAGGCCGAACAACAAGTAAATGATTTAATATTTGAGAATCTGCAAAAAGCAGGTCTGAACAATGAGTCCTGCCACAAATTGGTACAACTTTTAATTCAAATATAGCACCTGTAATGAAAGATCAGATGAATAAAATGGAGCTTATTAGTTTTGGTATACAATGATACAGAGGTAATACAGAGTTCATGAGATGGTATGAAAAGTATGAAAGGTATGAAAAGTATTGCAGCCGGAAGATGTGAAACTGTTATCTCAACGCTTCCCAAAACATGTTGATAATTAGCAGTAGCTGAGAACGGAAGGAGGTGGGCACATCCGACAGCAGACCGCATGGGAAAGTATGATCTCAGAAAGTGAGAAAGATTAGGAGCAAGGTTTCTCACCATTCACTTCTATGGAGAGGATAGAGTATAAAAGAAGGGAGATTTTGGCTTAGTTTGAGAGTCCTCTCCAAAGCTTCTGTCAGACGGCGAAGCCCTGTGCGGCTGAAACCAGAATCTGATGTCTGTATTTGTATCAACTTGAAGACTTGTCTTTGGGTAAGAAATAAAATGTACTTATCTATCTAAACCTATCTCTGTCTTTATTTTTATTGATTCTATCTTCTCTTTACCTAACATTTAGTCTACAAGGTAGATCACATACAAGTGACACTCAGTCTTTGCAGAAACTTAGACAGATGTTTAATAAGATTTAGGTGGGAACATAAATGGTCCAGAATATACCTAGATCTAGAAAAACAGTAAGCAGTAGTTATGGGAATTAGTTTTCAATTACGGCTCCTAATGCCACCCCAGAACAGACCCCCTTATGATTGGGTGACAATGGAGGTTAGAGAAACTATACAGAACCTGATATATGAACTAAGTACCTTTAGTCCCCCGTGTGACGGAGTCAGAAAGAGGTCTATAAGAGGAGACAATTAAAACAGTGGCTTAGTACCATTGATTGTATCAGGTTGCGAAATGTTTCCCTCGGGAATAATTGTTTCACACGTTTGAGTTTCCACATTGAGTGGAACATTTTCTTTGTTGTGGATGCCACTTGGCTCTCTAGTGTTAAGTTATGATCCATTGTAATGCCGAGGATTTTCAGGCTGTCTGAGATAGGAAGGGTATGGTGTGGGGTTGTCGGCGCTGTGTTGAGAGGATGAGACAATGTATTTTTTCTTTATTGAGTTTTAGTTGAAATGCATTTGCCCTTGAGTCCATGATGTTCAAGCTGAGTTTGATTTCATTGGTGATTTCTGTCAGTTTGGTTTTGTAAGGAATGTATATTGTGACATAGTCTGCATATATGAAAGAGTTAAGGCCATGGCTGGATAAGGACTTGGCAAGTGAGGTCATCATTAAGTTAAATAGGATCGGTAATAGCGGTGATCCTTTCGGTACTCCACAGTCTGCTTTCCACGGTGATGATATGTTTGAATTTGATTTTACTTGATATGTTCTTGTGGTTAGGAAGCCCTTGATCCAGTTAAGTATGTTTCCACCAATCCCAAACTTAACTAGTAATCTTATTAATATATTATGGTTTACCATGTCGAATGCACTAGATATGTCGAATTGGAGGAGAAGGATGTTTTTGCCTTTTGCTATTTCCTGCTTGAATTTGGCTAAAAGAGTAATACTGTTTCCGTGCTGTGGAGGGGGCGAAAGCCTGACTGTGATCTGTGTAATATTGAGAATTTGTTTATGTAATCTGTAAGTTGTAGAATAGGCTTTCACAATGTGGATTCTATAGAATTATCCACTAAATGCCAAAGTTAACACACTAACTGCAAAAACATCTGCAACAACTATTGGATTGTTCAACCAAGTTATTTATCCATAGTCTATGGTTTATTAAAACTTTCTATACCGCCCATATTAATTTGTAGAACTGGGCGGTTTACAAACTAAAAGGTGCTCTCTGTGGACAGCAGGATTCACATCTTCACAGTATGGGTGACATTAATGGAGTCTGTAGGAAAGCTTCACCAACCTAGTATATACTAGATGCTTCACCATGCATTTGAGATACTTCCCACCCACTGTTGTCGCATGGAAACCACCTCAGTCTATTATTTGGCTCGAGTAGAGCATAACTCCTCCAAGAGGTGGGTAGGTATGTAAGGACTTGTACTCTGCCGTCTAAGGAGAACATCTGCTACAGGTAACTAACTAGGTTTTCTACAAGGACAAGCAGGATAGCAAGTTTTCACAATGGGACTAAGCTACAGGCCTTTAACTGAAAGGGAAAACAAAGCACTATAACAGGCAATCAACATGTTTTTGGTGGCAACTAACTAGCCTTGTGTGTGTATATAATTTTAACTAGGAAGCCTGGAACAGAAAAGAAAATGAGCCTAGGGACAACAGAGTTGGATTCTAATCCCCAAAGAGATTCTGGAGGACTGACTGCGTAAACCTACTGTTTCACTGGTAGCCCCGTTTCAGATATCAGTAAGTTGTGAATGTATGAACAGACATTCATATATATATGTTTAAATTTTTTCCATGGAGGCTAATCAAGTGGGCTACTGACACAGTCATAGCTCTTAACATTATGAGCCATGACATGACCCTCAAAAGAAACATACCTAGGCATATGAAGAAAATGCAATTGGCTAGCCAAATAGATAGGGATGAAAGAAAAAAAAAGTTGGGTGGACTAAAGGCTTTAGTCTGCTCTAAAAAGGCGGCCAAGTTTCTCATGCAATTCAATGTATGCAGTGTGCTTTCACCTTTCTGGACACAAGAACTGGGAAAAATGTTGGCAGGACAATAGACTAAGATGGAAATCTAACATTAGTTTAGGGTCAAAATTGAGGATGAATGCAAATAGAACCACTCAATTAAAAAATTTAGTGTAAAATGGACCAAATAGTAGAGCCTGGAGCTCACCCACTCTAAAGACTGAAGTCAAACCACCAGGTTATGTACTTCAGTTCACAGCTATCGAACAGTGTGAACTGAATCAATTGCGATTACGCCATACTGAGGTCCTATGACACTGGAGGAGGCTTCAATAGAAGCCAGCCCACATAAACTGAACAAAATAAAGGCTGTAAAGAGATGTAATTTCTCCTGCATGTTGGTGATAAGCACCAACTGCACTAAAGTGTACTCTAATAGAGCTGCTTTTCAAACATGACTCGGAGAGATGCATGTTATTCATGATCCAAAAAAAGAAAATGCTGCTGGATTGAAAAAGGGAAGTTTTGAAAATCTACTGCCCTAGCTATATAGCTAGTTGAAGAAATGTTTCTTGAATCTTGCCCCAAGGTGTCGTAATGACCTTTTTTTTGGGGGGGGGGGGGGGGGGGGGGGATTTTGCCCAAGGGACTTGGCGATGGGAGCATCATAATTGTTAAAATTTCCTGTTATGTTATATAAAAATTTAATGGTGACTATTTCTTGAACCTAAGCAATTGTTGGAGTTTTTGGTGGCTTGGGAGGGTGATCCGACTGCGATGGTAGTTCCCTTTGGTTAGCACGTAATCTGGCTGTCACTGTATAGGATTCATCTGCCTTGTTAGGGTTTTATTTTCTATATTTATATTTCCTGCTTGACTCCAGCAATATTGTGGTGTTCATTTCTTCTTTTAAGTGGGTTTTTTCTGATTTCTTTTTCCAGTATATGCTTGAACGTTATGTTGAAATTCTAAAATAAAAATGTAAAAGTTTCTTGAAACTTAATCCAGCCAAACTGAAGTCTTCCTGCCATACAAAGCAGGCAGAAAAAAATGGACATTTTGCTATTTACAGAGCATTCCTCTATGCCAACAGCGGAAGCAACTTGGGAAAGTGTTTCCATAGCAAAACTCCATACAGGCAACTGAATTAACTAAATCAGTCTAGTCAAGTCATTTATAGCATTATTCAAAATGTTTTCCCACAGTTCCTTGGTATAATTAATTCCAAAAACTGGGGCATTAGCCTGTGAGATCCAAAATGTAGAAGACAAGGGTCTCTGCCAAAGACACATCAGGGCAGTAATTGCTAAAAAGCTGAAATTGTGTTTCAGTACAGGCAGCCTGCCATCCATTACTCAGCCACTCTCTCAGCTAAAGCAGCAATGAATTACTAACAGAACCATTGAGCCAATTCTCTCCTAGGTTCTTTTTTTTAAATCATGAATGGGAAAGCAAATGTTAGATCATCCTTTGTCCATTTCCATGACAAAATTCAGGCCCGTTTTTTTGGTGTGCATTAACAAGTAGGTCTAGCCCATAAACTGCCTACAAGTTATAAATTCTCTGCAGCCCAAGGCCTGCTAAATAGATATAAAAGTCATGCAATATTTATAAAGGGTTCTGCATAATTCATTGGCTTGATTTAAACGTTTCCCATAAAATGGTCTAAGCTTTGCCAGCTCTCTAGCTGCTCTAATCAATGTAAGATTACTAAGAAGCATGTATCTATTATACTGTGTCCATGCTATCACATTCAATAAAAGCATTTTTAATAAAGTCTATTTTCCAAAGCTTTTATTAGTCACTATGGTTGTGTTATTGGTCACTAGTGGATCTGCAAACCATTTTTAAAACAGTTTTTCATGACAGCAATGTAAAAAAAAAAAAAAAAAGAATCACTTCAGCACTAAAAGTTAACATTTCATTTTCCAAGAGACATAGTTTGGGCATCAATATGCTTCCTGTGAGGGACTGTATCAAGAGATTTTGCTGAAATCCTAGTAATCTACACTGAGTGTATGTCCTTGATCCAGTTCTCTGGTCACCTAGTCAAAGAAATCAGATTTGTTTGGCATGACTCTCCTTTGGTAAAGCTCTGTTGCCTCAGATCTTATAACTTGTTGGAAGTTCACTATCTTTTCCTTCAATAGCACCTCCACTATTTTTCCAACTACTGAAGTGCAGCTTACCGGTCCTTCAGATTCCAAATTCCCCTGACCAAACTCTCAAAAAAACATGAACCGTAGACATCTGCCCCTCATATTCGCAAATGCCACCAGAAATCTTAATCTGGTTCACCTAATTTGTCAACATCAACCTCCAACTGGGCCAATATCTAGGTTTTCTTACAGAAATTGTCCTAACCCCTCTGCCTAAATCAACTAATGCTGATCTAACCAAGGCAGAAAATTACCATCCTGTTGCAAGCATCCCATGGATGGCAAAACTACTTGAAGTCACAGTTAAACTGCAAAACTACACAGAAACCTTCAATATTCTCTATAAAACTTAGCATGGTTTTAGACAGAACCACAGCACAGAAACACTACTCCTTACACTTACAACAAAGATCAGACAATTATTAAGCCATGGCCAAAAGGCAGTACTACTGCACTTCGACATCTCAGTAGCCTTTGACACTATAAACTACACAATTCTCCTATCTAAATTATCGGAAATAGGATTATCTAGGTCAGTATTGATATGGTTTGAGAACTTCCTAATAAAAGGATCATACAGAGTCAAGGGTCACTCAGCCATCTCATCTACCTGGAACTTGGGCTGTGGCGTGCCCCAGGGATCTCTCCTTTCTTCTACCTTAGTCAACATCTATCTCAGCACCCTGGGCAATCTCCTTCACGAGGGAGATATTATCTTATGATATGCAGACGATATTTTCCTTCTCTGCAAACTGTCAGCGTGTTCTGACAGTCTAATGAGCTCTATAAATAAATAGATCTCCTTAAATAACAAATGGGCTACTAAACACCATCTGCGTTTGAATAAACAAAAAACCAAGCTACTCTGGCTCGGGGAAAATATCGCAAGCAGCCAAATACGCCTAATATCGGGAGAAAAGCTACAATTCGGGATCTTAGACTCTAACCTTACATTCGAGAAACAAGTCACGGTGCTAAGCAAAAGATTCTTTCTATGACTCAGAAAAATACGAGCGATCAGATCCTCATTATGAAAGGAAGATTTTAGAACACTTGCACAAGCAACACTAATCCCCCAACTAGTTTACTGTAACTCCCTATACTCTCAAATTAACCAAAATCTGATAGCTTGTCTACAACTACTACAAAACATGGCTGCCAGACTAATCTCCGGCCCAAATTGCTTTGACAGAGCTTCCCCCATTTTAAGGGATCTCCACTGGCTGCCAATTACACACCGAATAAGATACAAAATGATGTGCATGATCTCCAAGTCTCTCTTTGGGTCTAACGCAGCAGGGTTGGTTGACACACTGGAGTTCCCTCACTCCACCAATAAACTTTGATACTACTGGACTCTAAATCTGAACTATCCATCTACAAAAAACATTAGATTAAAACCCATACTCAAAAGATCATTCCCTTCCCAAGGAGCAAGTCAATGGAATGCCTTTCCTTTATCTTTGAAGACACAACCGACACACATGAACTTTAGGATGCTACTCTTAAAGGTCTTGAAGGAGCTTTTATTTAACTGTGTTTTGAACTTCTGTGCTTGTGATTTCATATTTTTAAACTGGAATTGTCTTAAAGGTGCTTTCACTGGAACTGTGTTTTGAATCTGTGCCATCAATTTGGTTACATAGAATCTGGCGACTCTGGAATTGTGTTTTGAATCTTCAGTGCCAGAGACTTAATTCAATCTATGTGGTTACATAGCATCTGGTGACTCAGACTGTGGGCCTGTGGAGGGGCAATTGTATACAGCTGTGTGGTAAAAGAAAAAACAGAACTCAGTTTACCTGAGAGCTGGGCATTTTCAGACTTGGTTTGATTTGTAAACTGATTTAACCTGTGTCCTGCTCTTAATATCTACCTGCTTCTAGTCTAGCCTATTAAAAAAAAAAAAAAAAGACCAGTCTTTTCACTTAGAGGGTCTGACCTCTAGAAGTTTCTAATCTGTCTTCATCCTATTGCTTCTAACTTAAAATTGTTCTTGCATTGTGATTGCACATTTTTATGCTGGTACTGTCTTAAAGGTGCTTTTATTGAACTGTGTTTTGAACTTGTGTGCTTGTGATTTCATATCTTTATGCTGGAATGGTCTTAAAGGTGCTTTCGTTGGAACTGTGCTTTAAATCTGTATCAATTGACTTAATCCAATCAATTTGGTTACATAGAATCTGGTGACTCTGTGGAACTGTTTTAAACCTGTGCCAAGTGACAATCCAATCATTTGTCATTTAAAACATAAAATAAGTTAAAATAGTGGTGTAATGCTTAAAGACGTTATGTGTTTCAATGATGTCAATGAGTTTCAATGATGTCATCAATGCATTCCAACCACAGAAGAGATTTGAAAGTCTCAGAAATACCATAAAACTCTGGAAGAACATCTTTAAAACATATCCAAATGTACTGAAACATCTAAAAACACAAACAGATAATCAAATATGGGCCCCATCAGTCCATAAAAGTAAAAATAAGGCTATAAAAAAGTTGTTAAAATCGGGTAAGCCACCTCATTAAAATGCATTTAAAAAAACATAAAAAACTTTTGTCAGTGCAAAATCATAACTAACACACTCAAAACAATCTGAAATGCATTATCTGGACTGAAATACACTAAAAATAAAATAAATTAAAGACAAAACTCCAGAGATTAATTAAAAGAAGCTGTCATATAAAATACTGCAGAAAAATCATTAGAACATGAACAGGTCTTCACAAGAACACAGAAAAGTCAATTTGTTGATTCAAACCATAAGGTGTTACTGTATTAAATGTGAAAATGTATCTTTGCTCGTTTGTAATAGAAGTTTAAGTTACCCCTCCTCCATAAGGGACATGGTATACTCAAAACAAAGAAACTATAATTTTCAAAAATATGGTTATTTTCTATGGAATGCTGCACCAATGATTTTTCTAATACTTTCCTTTTTAGTGCACTTTTCTGCTCCAGAATGCGTTTACTCTATATAGGTTAGACTATTCAACATTTGAACAATCTACATGGGCACACCGCAATGTAAATGACCCCCGAGCTCTTACAGTTAGTGAAACTTCTAAGTTCTAAATTTCTCTCCCGTCACTGGATGGTCAAAGGTCTTAATATTAATATTGACTTTACATACTGAACATGCACCCCACTTACCGTGTCCAGGTTTCTGACTCAGTTGATTGATGATTGAGTGCTAGAAGGGCAGAGTGAAAAAGTCCTTTAAATTTTTTAATGTCCTTATTTTGAAAATGGTTTAACCCTTGGATGATGTACCAGTGTTTATGCAGAACCTTGATGATATCTTTCAATACATGTGTGAACGGCAGAGCACATACTATTTTGTTATTTGGTTCTTTTGCTTTGGGCTGTAATAGCATGTCTCTGTTAGCACTTGCAGCTGTATTGTATCCTTTGGCAATTGCTTCAAAGGGGTATCCTTTTGACTGGAATCTACGTGAACTCACCTGTTTTTGAAAAGAGTCCTTGGAGCACAATCATTTACATCTCAGAAATTGGCTGTATGGTAGGTTCATCTTTAATGTACAATTATGACAGCTTCTGAAATCTAGATGATGATGTGCCCGTGTAAATTGCTCTATATAGGCAAGACTATTCAACCTTTCAACAAACGCATTCGAGAATACAAAAGTGCATAAAAAGGAAAGTGTTAGAAAAACCATTGGTGCAGCATTCCACAGAAAAGAACCATACTTTTGAAAATGATAGTTTCTATGTTCTGAGTATGCCACATCCCTCATGGAGGAGAGGTGACTTAATAATCCTCTATTACAAACCGAGCATGATTCATTTTCAGATTTAATACAGTAACACCTTATGGTTTGAATCAAGAATGAATTTTCTGTGTTCTTGTGATGACCTGTTCATGTTCTAATAATGGTTTTCTTCTGCAGTACTTTATATGACAGCTTCTTTTAATTCATCTCTGGATTATTTTTTTGTTGTTTATTTCACTCTGGATAATGCATTTCAGATTGTTCTAAATATGTTAGTTATGGTTTTGCACTGACAAAAGTTTATTTTAATGCATTTTAATGAGATGGCTTATCCAATTTTCAGAAAAAGTCCAGAAGTGGGAAATGAAGGACAGCTAGACAAACTGCTGGTTCAACCAATCCAATTTATTCCTTATACATTTTAAGGAATAAATTGGATTGGTTGAACTAGTGGTTTGTCTAGTTGTCCTTTATTTCTCACTTCTGGACTTTTTCTGTTGGTTTCTCTGTGGGATCTTTTGTGTTCAGTTACCGTTTTGGGTTACCTGATTTTTAACAATTTGTTTATAGCCTTATTTTTACTTTTATGGATTGCTGGGACCCATATTTGATGATCAGCTTGTATTTTTAGATGTCCTAGTATATTTGGAGATGTTTTTAAGATGTTCTACAACAGTTTTATGACATTTCTGAGCCACTCAAACCTCTTCTGTGGTTGGAATGCATTGATGTCAGTGGAGTGCATAACATCAACTTCAATACATTCCATCACTATTTTATTTTAATTTAATTTATGTTTTTAATAACTTTTAAGATGGCTTCTTCTAGTGATTCTAGAACATCTCAAGTAGTTTTTAAACCACTTTGGATCTGGTTATTTTAGTGTTGTAAATTCGTAGTCAGTACAGTTTTTTTTTTAATTTCACCATGAACCTTTTTTAAGTAACAAGCACTGTCTATAAACTCTTTTTGACAAGGTTTACATTGTTCTTAATCTGTCAATTTCCTTTTCATTGTTTTAAGATATGTTTTAAAGGGTTTTTTTTTCACAGTTATTATGCATCCCTGACATACTTAGGCTTATAAGCTAGGGTGCCATAGCAAGTTTGTTTTACTGCTTACCAAACGCATCCATGTACATGAGCATGTCAAGTAGACTCTATTTCTTGTCAGACAGTGCTTCTCTCGTTTACCTGCTCTACCAGCCAAGGTGATGTCTGCTGTTTCACACCAGTTGGGTAAGCTTTCCCCTCCCCCATCCTTTTTCAGTTGTTTTTAACCTTATATTAGTAGTTCTTATAGAGTAATGTATATGTTGATGTACTTTTTTTTAAGTTTTATTCATTTGTTCTGTTTTTATGCATAGACATAGAGCATTTTTATGTCTTAGGTAAAATATATCTGTACAGCTTTTTACATGATGGAATTACCCCTCTTTTTTCATGATGCTTTTTTAGCTCGTTTGCAAATTTCTGAATGTTTGTTTCTATAGTTACTAGTAAAAAAGGCCCATTTCCGAAACCAATGAAACGGGCGCTAGCATGTGGTTTTTTTTGTGTGTGTATGTGTCACAGAGTTATTGTGTGTGTGTGTGTGTGTGTGTGTGTGTGTGTGTGTGTGTGTGTGAGTGTGAGTGTGTGAGGGTGGGGTGTGTGTGCAGGTTGTTGATGTGTGTCTTTTTTTTGTTTTGTTTTGTTTTTTTGCTTGGGGGGTTGGGGGATGTGCTGTGCTATGCTGGCAAAGTGGGATGGATTGGTGTGTGGCTTTGAGGGTGTGTGTCTGTTGTATTGTGTGTGTGTGGTTTTGTCTGTCAAGGAGGTTTGTGGAGGGGGGTCTTTCTGTTGGTGAAATGTAAATGTGGTTGTAGGGGGGTCAGCCTTTGCTGAGTGATGGATTGTTTTTTCCGTTTTTTGTTTTTTTTTTGTGTTGTGCTGAGGCAGCAGTGTTGTTTTAGATGGGCGGAAGGTAGAGGAGCACGTTCTTGGTCTGTCGGTATTTTTTGGCCATTTCAGGGCTGCTGTAGGGGAACACTGGAAGAGAAATGTGCTGTGGGAAGCAGCGCCATCTTTTTCCGTTGGGCTGGGGTTCTGGGCATCCTGGAGGTGGGAGACGGCTTGCCTGAGGACGGGGATGGTTGTTTTAAGTTGGCGGAAGGGAGAGGAGCACGGTCTCGGGCCATTGGGTGGTGATCCAGTATGTTCGGTCCATTTCAGGCCGGCTGCAGGGGAATGCTGGAACATGCGCTGCGGGAAGCTGCGCCGTCTTTTTCCGGGTGCTCGGGGAATCCCCGAGGTGGGAGACGGCTTGCCTAAGGCTGGGGATGGTTGGGCACGGCCGCTTTGGCAAAAGGGGAAGAGGAAGGGGGTGGGGAGTTACCTGTAGTTGCGTGAGAAAACAGGTATTCTTTGTTTTGTATTATTAGTTTGCATTTCTGTTGAAGAAAGAGTGGATGCCTTTTGAATGATGGAGGTGGTGCGTCGGTGTGCGGTTGTTTCGTTAGTTTGGCAGCCAGTCTCCAGCGATTCCTAGGCAGGGAAGGAGTAGGGAAACATACTCCTCCCCCTTCCTTGGTCGCTGTTTGCTGCTGGCTGGGTCGCGGGTAATCCTTCCAGCTGGGCCGCAGCTTGTCCTGTTCGCCCACATCCCAGATGGTGACGGGCACGTTGTTTTCTGGCTCCTCTGACTCCATGTCAAGCGATCCCAAATATAGTCTTTGCTATGGGCCCTCTGGCACGCTTCAGTACTGGCATTAGGCATTTAAAAATCCCCCCCCCCCCCCCCCCCCGGTCTATTTTTGCACATACCCACACAGCAGGAATATTCTTCTCTCGTTCCAGCGGTGGTTCTGTGCTCTCCGTGCTGCACAGATAATGAGCCATTCTGCTGGGGAATGCTCCTCCCTTATTGTCATGTAGTTTCCTCTGATTGGTCCGTCTTACATTGCCTAGTGTTGCCTGGGAACGGTGTTGTGATGGTCCTTTGCGTTTCAGAATGTTGAGGGTGTTTTTTCTGATTGGTCCGTTATGCCAGGGCGGGGCAGAGAGACATGGTCAGTGTTCTGGCTTCACCACCATGAATCCATGAACCCTTCAGGGAGTGACTGAGTGACTTTAGAACGTTGTCTTCAGAATGTTGAGGGTGAGTTTTATTATAGTAGATTCTGCCCCTGACGCAGCAAGAATCTTTGGAGAAACATTGCCATGTTGACCACACATGACGGAAATCCTCGAAGCCTTTTACTGAATAAAGACTGGGTTTTTTTTTTTTGTTTTTTTACAAGATCTACCTCTTTGGTTGAATAGGATCAGCCTGCCCCCCACAGGTAGGTTACTTGGTATAGACAACTGGACAGTGGCAATGCTCTCTAGGGAAGCAGTCAAAAACTGGATTGCTGTTTAGGCTGAGGAGAGGCCCTGTGACCTCTGTCCCTGCTGTGACGTAGTCCGCTAAGGAGGAGGAGCCGTAGGAGTACAACAGCACTTAGAGGTGTAGTAATTAGAGTGCCTAAATACTCCTGAAAGTCTTCTAGAAGAAGAGTGGTAGAGGGCTATGGTCTGGAGAGAGTTTTAAAGGTATCTGTATGTTTTAAAATCAGGTCAGCCACTTCCTCAATTTGGTCACCCAAAATGTTGTCTCCCCAACAAGGGAAACCTGCTAAACGTTCTTGGACTGCAGATTCTAGGTCAGAAACTCTGAGCCAGGAAAAAAAAAAAAAAAATCGCACTGCTACTTCCAAAACGGAGATGTGAGAAGAGACGTCAAAGGCTTGTCTTGGCAGATATTTTCTGAATAAAAACATTTTTATTGTGATTAACCAATAGACCAGGCCAGCATTATACTGACAACCTCCTCCTCTCCCCCCCCCCCCCCCCCCCCGGCAGTTCTCCCTTCCCTCCTCCCTCTAAAATTTGCTTATGTTGCGGCCAGCAACTGCAATGCTAGCAGGCTTCCTCCGCCAGCTCCTCCTCTGAAGCATCTTCCTATTTCTGAGACTGGGATATAGCTTGCTCATTATCTTTTATCTCTAAGCACATACTCCACCAGCACCATGAAAAAAGGCCTTATGCAGCACTTCCAAAATAGGATCCACATCAGATAGCATCTTCTTGCACCATCTTGACGTGCAAAGACATGAAAGAAGAAGAAAACTCTTCAGTAGAACAAGCTTACCACCAGGGACTCTTCTGGGGGAGCTCCTGACTCCAGAGTCAGACTGCACAGAGGGGACACAGTCTTCTCTTCCTCTATGCTGCCTCAATCCAACTCAAGAGAGGAAGGGGCCAGAACTGGATCCCACCCCTCCTCTAATCCTCAACAAGAAACCCTGTGTATTGCTTGAGTATTGCAGCCTGCTCACTTGATCACCACAGACTGCTCACAGAATAAAATACTATAGATTCTTTTAGAATCGTATTGGGTAAATGAAACTCTTTATTTGTTCTTGGCAAGTGTATAAATCATTATTGTTACTGCATCAATATGATTAAGAAATACACACACTAATTGAGTACATTATTAAAGGAAGGCTATAGAAACGTAAAAGATATACACATACATCATCACTGATTAGGGATTACATCATTCAGGCCCTTATCTGATCAGCTGGGGGGCCCATTGCAGCGAAAAGCCCAAAGTCTCCAGACCAGGAACAAGTCTTTTCTGCACGATGCGTCCATCCACAGAATGAGCCCCAAGGCTCTGCTGCAAAAAGCCCACTTTTTATTAAAACTTATCCAGGTACGTGAGGATTCAGTCATATGCTCTCAGTTCAGGTAAACAAACCACTGGCCAGGTGGCTTAACTACCGAACCTCAAACATACCCCGCCTCCCTCCTGCACAAGCTGGCTTCAGAGGCATTCCAACCTGTTCTTAAGATGTGCTTTATCTTATACATTGTTCTTGAGTGTGCCTTATCTCATTCATTGTTCTTAAGATGTGCCAGGAAAGTCACTTTTGGGTCAAAGACAGGGGACTTTAAAAAGGTATTATCGATTAAAGCAAGACTGAAAAGCAATTTTTAATATTTTTCATCACACCCTGGGACGCTTGGCTATTTGACCACACCACTCCCTCAAGATGACCCAAGGTATCAGCACCTCTGAGCTTCCCAGCCTGATGGATTGGGACTGGGCCTTGCAGACCTCCTCCCCCCCCCCCACCCACGAAGGCACTCTGAGTCTCCATGAATTGTGAGCTAAGCCTCCATGGGTAGGCCCACAAACATGACAGGGGGAGCACTTTCCTGGTGCTGAGCCGAATAAGCTGAAGGCTTTGTGAGAGCCTTATAGGATGGCACCAAAATGACCACCATTTCCCATCAAAACAAAATAATCAGGCACCAACATATGAACTATATCCTCCAGCTCCCAACTTGTTGCTGCTAGTGGCTCCAGTGAAGTACTGGAGCCATGACTCCCTAAACTAAACTCTCCATGGTCATACTCAGGGAAAGAGCCAGTCGTGTTGTACACACCAGATCCCACAGGCCCCACAGCACCCGACACCTCGCATCCTTTTATCACAAGGCCACCTTGGACTCACCAGCCGATGCCAAAACCCCCACCTATGCTGTGCGCTATGCCCCTGAAGAAGCTCTATGCTCCCCTCTAGCAGTCTTTAAAAAACAGCTTTATCACCTCAGTAGAACCACCACCAGCTACTGCTTCCTTTTGTTTTCTTTTCCCCCACCTCTCTTTTGCTGTCCTTTTCTTTATATACTATACCCTGTGCTAGCAAAGTTCTATGTATCTCTGCCAGGCAACAATCTATGTATCTCTGCCAGGCAAGTCATGCCAAGATGAACCTGTGGGCTACAACGTAAGGCTACAGAGGGCAAAAAGGGCTTCAGAGCTCAACCAGAGCAAGGGTCCACAGATTGACTCCTGAGAGCTACCGCCAGCCATAGGACTTAACCTCCATGTCCCTGGCCACAGACTTAACCCAAGAGAGAGTCAAGCCTTCTTCAAAAGAATCCTGCTGTACCATTCCAACCATCTTCTGGAGGTAAAGAATTCTAACTAACAAGTTCTAAGCTGCACCACTCTTTACACTGACGGCACTGGAAGGTCAGCTTCTGTCTGTCTGCTGATAGGGTGGCACAAACCAGTCTAGAATTGCCCAGCAGGATAAAATATGGCAGATCATAACAAGAACCTTTTTCTGCTTTTGAAAAGGAAAAGTGTCAAAGCAAAAAAGGATAGTAACTTGCATTCTCAAAACACCCAGAAATAGTGTTAATTCTAAAAATCATAAAGACCTTGAAAATTAATGAAAATTTTAAGAATTCCCGGATGATAGTAATCAATAAGGTTCCACTGTTTCCGACTCATGCTTCAAAAAAACACATTCAGAATTGGTGGCAGATTTAGAAAGTTATAACTATAAGAAGCAGCTTACCACATGGTCCTAACAAAACAATTCACTATAAAAAATTCTTAAAACTTGAGAACCAGCTTTACATGTGTTCTGCAAACGTTCCAACCTTCTAACCTTAATTTCATTATTTGGCCCACCACAGATCCAAACTCCTAATAGTATTCTCAGGCCCAGATGCACTAAGAGCCCTGTTAAGAATCCATTCTTATTTTCAAATCGGTAAAAATTACTGATTTGGAAATATAGACGGATTCCCAAAGAGAATCGTATGCAAATCCATCGCCAAGTGTGGCTGCTTTGCGCATGCTACGTACGGCTCTCACAGCTGGTGTAGTTTTTTTTTTTCTTCAAAAACAAGCCCGAAGCCTGCACTCTCTTGCTGGGGATTGGGGTGGTCCATTGATGCTGGGAGCTGGGGTTCCGCTGATGCCAGGAGCCTGTAGTTAGCTCCTATGGGCTCTGGGGTTCTCGTCTCTGCCGCCCTCGCCTCCTTTTCAGGGGCAGGACATGGGAAACTCTACTGCTTATTTCTGGGATAAACAGCATAAAATATAGTGTACTATTTTGGGATCTTGCCAGGTACTTGTGACCTGGATTGGCCACTGTTAGAAACAGGATACTGGGCTCGATGAACCTTCGGTGTGTCCCAGTATGGCAACATTTATGTACATAGTGCAGCTCTCCCTGATCTCTGCCTTGCCCCGGACAGCTGAAGCAGGATCCTTTCCTCCCAACAAAAGGGACTCACCAGCTCCCTACAGCCGTTCAGGTTGAAGTTGTCAGCACTTTTTTGCGTTCTGGTTAAAAGCAGTCCCTCTGCCCTGATATTTGGTTGTGTGAAGTTCACTCAAATTTAATGGGAGGTCAGGCGCTGTAAAGCTAGGGGACTGCTTCTGTGCATCGGGTCAGAAAATGGCTGTGCACCACCTTGAATACACTTCTGTATAGTAATTAGCTCATTATAATAGCTTTGCATTCTGTTTTCATTAGCTGCTACCGTGATAGGAAAAGAGCTCAGAGAATCCCTTTGTGCATTATTCCTTGCTCGCTAAACCGGCTAGAACTGGTATAAAAACCATGTAGCTGGTTCGTTAGATTTTGTGCATCTGGGATTCAGTCTTCTCCTGGTGTTGTAAAATCACAGACCACTTTACTGACTTCCAGCTGAGATTCCATCTTCAGTTCATTGTACCCCCATGCAATGCTTTAAGTGTGCATATCACAGTCTCCAAAGGCAGTGGTTCTCAACCTAGCACTCAAGACACACAGCCAGTTTTATTTTTCATAATTAGCAAGCATGAAACAGATTTGCATGCATTGCTTCTATGGTATGCAAATCTCCCTCATGCATGCTCATCATGAATATCTTGAAAACCTGACTGTTTCTTGAGGACTGGGTTGCAAA
Organism: Microcaecilia unicolor; assembly: GCF_901765095.1. Classification (NCBI taxonomy): domain Eukaryota; kingdom Metazoa; phylum Chordata; class Amphibia; order Gymnophiona; family Siphonopidae; genus Microcaecilia; species Microcaecilia unicolor. The sequence goes on along the minus strand of NC_044035.1, from coordinate 133,490,295 downwards.
TTCTGCTACAAGTCAATATTGGCCAGTGCCTTTCAACCATCCATGGTTCCTCCATCCAATTCCACTGATCTTTGCCACAGCTTCCTCCTCAGCTCGGATCCCTAAGAAAGAAACGGTCTTAACAGGGGCTTTTAGTCCTGGATATGTTCCATATGCAGATTCAAAAGCACACAAAAGATGTTGCAGGAGACATTTTGGAGCCAAAAGGACCCCTATGACAAATCCTAGACCATAATGTCATCATTATTCCTGCTCACTGCTTCTGTGGGCTAGACACATACTGACTGATGCCCCCATATTTGGGATTTCCTGCCAGTTCCATAAGTCCTGGTGGCTTCATACTAAAGTTTGATCTTAGAGATATGAGTGGGATCTTATGAAACATCCTTGGAAGTCTGTGAAACAGATCGAAGAAGGTAAAATTATGTATCATACCTGATAATTTTCTTTCCATTAATCATAGCTGATCAATCCATAGACTGGTGGGTTGTGTCCATCTACCAGCAGGTGGAGATAGAGAGCAATCCTTTTGCCTCCCTATATGTGGTCATGTGCTGCCGGAAACTCCTCAGTATGTCGATATCCAAGCTCCATCCGCAGGACTCAGCACTTAGAGAATTACACCCACAAAGGGACACTCTGCCCAGCTCACCACCGCCGAAACGGGGGAGGGGAATTAACCCAGCTCATCCCCACACAAGTGGGGGAGGGGAATCCGTCCAGCTCATCCCCGCGGAGCGGGGGAGGGACACCACCCCGCCGATGCGGGGGGGATCTGGCTTATCCTGCAACCGCAACCGCGGGAGGAGCTGACTGACCCTAACACCGCCGAAGCGGGAGGGGTACAAAGCTGCCCTACAGCCGCACGAAGCGGGAAGGAGCGCTGGCAGAATTTATGTCTCAATCCAGCCCCGCAAAACGGAGGGGAGAGGAATGCAGCAGCTCACTGTAACACAAACTCGTCTCAACTCTTGAAGAATCCAATTAAAAAACTTGAACACGAAGTCCTCCTGAAGGAACTGAAGACTAAACTTGAACCTGAAATGCAACCAGAATATAAACAGTACAGATATCTGGGAGGGGCTATGGATTGATCAGCTATGATTAATGGAAAGAAAATTATCAGGTATGATACATAATTTTACCTTCCATATCATCATGCTGATCAATCCATAGACTGGTGGGATGTACTGAAGCAGTACTCACCCAGGGCGGGACATAGAAATCCCTGACCGCAACACTGAAGCTCCAAACCGGGCTTCCGCCCGAGCAGCCACAGTCAAGCAGTAATGCCTGGAGAAGGTATGGGCCGATGCCCAAGTTGCCGCCTTGCATATGTCTTCCAAGGAGACGGACCCGGCCTCTGCCATCGAGGCCGCCTGAGCTCTAGTGGAGTGAGCCTTCAGCCGAATAGGCGGCACCTTCCCCGCGGCCACATAAGCCGCTGCAATGGCTTCCTTGACCCATCTTGCCACTGTAGGCTTAGCAGCCTGCAGACCCTTACGAGGACCTGCAAACAGGACAAACAGATGATCCGATTTCCGGAAATCACTGGTCACTTCCAAGTATCTGATGATGACTCGTCTCACATCCAGAAATTTGAGAGCAGAGTATTCCTCTGGGTAGTCCTCCCTACGAAAGGAAGGGAGACAGAGCTGCTGATTCACATGGAAGCGAGAAACAATCTTGGGCAGGAAGGAAGGCACTGTGCGAATAGTCACTCCTGCCTCAGTGAACTGCAGAAAAGGCTCTCGACATGAGAGCGCCTGGAGCTCGGAAACTCTTCTGGCTGAAGTGATAGCCACCAAAAAGACCGCTTTCAACGTCAGGTCTTTCAGAGATGCCCTCGACAAGGGTTCAAAAGGCGGCTTCTGCAAGGCTCTTAGCACCAGGTTGAGATTCCACGCAGGCACCACTGAATGCAGAGGAGGGCGCAGGTGATTAACTCCCTTGAGGAAACGTACCACATCTGGCTGCGAAGCCAGGGAAACACCCTTCAGGCGGCCCCTGAAGCAAGCCAGAGCCGCTACCTGGACTTTAAGGGAACTGAGCGACAGGCCTTTCTCCAGACCTTCTTGCAGGAACGCCAGCACTGAAGAAATTGGAGCAGTGAAGGGAGAAAGTGAGCCTGCTTCACACCACGCTGCAAAGGTACGCCAAACCCTGGCGTAAGCAGTAGAAGTAGAGCGCTTCCTCGCTCTCAGCATAGTGGCGATGACCTTGTCTGAGAAGCCCTTCTTCCTCAGACGCTGCCGCTCAATAGCCAGGCCGTAAGACCAAAGGGGGAGGGATCCTCCATCACCACGGGACCCTGATGCAACAGGCCCTGCTCCACTGGCAGCCGCAGAGCGTCCACTGAGAGCCTGATCAAGTCCGCATACCAGGGACGTCTGGGCCAGTCCGGACCCACCAGGATTATTCGGCCCGGATGCTTTGCCACCCGATCTAATACCCTGCCCAACATGGGCCAGGGCGGGAACACATAGAGAAGCTCCTGTGTCGGCCACTGTTGGAGAAGAGCATCTACTCCCAGAGATCGAGGGTCCCGTCCTCTGCTGAAAAAGCGCGGCACTTGGCAATTGGCCGATGACGCCATCAGATCTAGGCTCGGCTGGCCCCAGCGCTTCGTGATGTCCAAGAACGCCTGAGCCGATAACTGCCACTCTCCGGGATCCAAGGTATGGCGACTGAGAAAGTCCGCCTTGACATTCATGACTCCGGCAATGTGGGCCGCTGACAGCTGTTCCAGGTTCGTTTCCGCCCACTGGCATAGATTCATGGCTTCCTTGGCTAGAGGGGCGCTCTTGGTACCTCCCTGGCGGTTGACATAGGCCACAGCCGTGGCATTGTCCGACAGGACCCGTACTGGCTTCAACGCCAGTACCGGGAGGAACTCCAAAAGCGCCAACCGAATGGCTCTGAGTTCCAGGAGGTTGATAGACCACTTTGCCTCTGCAGGAGACCAGAGCCCCTGCACTGTCCTTCCCAAGCAGTGGGCTCCCCAGCCCGTCAAAGAGGCGTCCGTCGTGACGACAATCCACTCCGGGGTCACAAGAGGCATCCCTGCAGACAACTTGTCTGTCTGCAGCCACCAGCTCAGCGCCTTGCGCACTGCTGGGTCCAAGGGAAGGCGCACCGCATAATCCTCCGACACCGGAGTCCAGCGCTGCAGCAGAGTGTTGTAGTGGTCTCATATGAGCCCTGGCCCAGGGCACTACTTCCATCGTGGCCGTCATAGAGCCCAACAGCTACACATAGTCCCAAGCCCGAAGCGGAGAGGCTACTAGGAACTGGTCCACCTGAGCCTGAAGTTTGACAATCCGATTGTCCGGCAGGAACACTCTGCCCACTTGGGTGTCGAATCGAACTCCCAGATACTCCAGGGACTGAGTCGGGCGCAGCTGGCTTTTCTCCCAGTTGATGATCCACCCCAGGGAGCTCAAAAGAGCAATCACCCGGTCCACAGCTTTGCCGCACTCTGCATAAGAGGGGGCTCGGATCAACCAGTCGTCCAGATAAGGATGGACTTGTACTCCTTCCTTTCGCAGGAAGGCCGCGATGACCACCATTACTTTGGAGAAGGTCCGCGGAGCAGTAGCCAACCCGAACGGGAGGGCTCTGAACTGGAAGTGTCGGCCCAGGACTGCAAAACGCAGAAAGCGTTGATGAGGAGGCCAGATGGGAATATGCAAGTACGCTTCCTTGATGTCCAAGGATGCCAGGAACTCCCCTGCCTTCACTGCCGCTATAACAGAGAGGAGAGTCTCCATGCGAAAGTGCCGAACTTTCAAGGCCCGATTGACCCCTTTGAGGTCGAGGATAGGCCGTACAGAACCTCCTTTCTTTGGTACCACAAAGTAAATGGAGTAACGTCCCTTGCCAAGCTGATTTTCTGGCACCGGAACGACCGCACCCAGGCGGATCAGATTGTCCAAGGTCTGCTGCACTGCCACAGCTTTGACCGGAGACTTGCAGGGAGAGAGTACAAACCCTTCTCTTAAGGGTCGGCAGAACTCTAGCTTGTAGCCGTCTCTGATGACTTCCAGCACCCAAGCGTCTGAAGTTACCCTGGTCCACTCGCCCAGAAACGAGGACAGGCGTCCTCCAATCTGCACTGGGCCATGGACCAGGACCCCGTCATTGGGCACGAGACCCTGGGGGAGGACCGGAGGGCGCACCTCCGGGACGGCGGTCTCTGCGAAAGGAATGCTGCTTGGGGGAGAAGTTCCTCTTGAAGGAAGAGGGGGCAGAGGAGCCCGACTTGCCCGGGCGGTACCGACGGGCTTCCTGAAACCGTCCTCTGGAGATACCGGGGCGAGCACTGGCCCGAGCCCTGACCTCTGGTAACCTCTTGCCCTTAGACGTGCCGAGATCGGTCACAATTTTGTCCAGCTCGACCCCAAAGAGCAGCTTGCCTTTAAAAGGCAACTTAGCCAGGCGGGACTTAGAGGCGTGGTCCGCAGACCAATGTTTCAGCCAAAGCCACCGCCGCGCAGAGACTGTCTGAGCCATACCTTTAGCTGAGGCTCTCAAGACATCATACAGCAAGTCTGCCAAATAAGCCAAGCCCGATTCCAGGGCCGGCCAATCAGCTCTCAAGGAAGGATCCGAGGGGGAAGCCCGCTGCACAATCGTCAGGCACGCCCTGGCCACGTAGGAGCCGCAAACTGAGGCCTGCAAACTTAAGGCAGCCGCCTCGAAGGACGACCTTAAGGCCGCCTCCAATCTTCTGTCTTGGGTGTCCTTTAGGGCCGTGCCACCTTCCACCGGCAACGCCGTTTTCTTAGTCACCGCAGTGATTAAAGAATCCACGGTAGGCCAAAGAAAGGCCTCCCGTTCACTTTCAGGCAAAGGATAGAGGCGGGACATAGCCCTAGCCACTTTGAGGCTCGCTTCCGGGACATCCCATTGAGCCGAAATTAAGGTGTGCATGGCATCATGCACGTGGAAGGTTTTAGGCGGGCGCTTCGTCCCCAGCATAATGGCGGAGCCAACAGGGGCTGAGGGAGAGACATCCTCTGGAGAGGAAATCTTCAAAATGCTCATGGCCTGCACTAACAGGCTGGGCAAATCCTCTGAGCGAAAGATCCGCGCTGCAGAGGGGTCATCTGCTCCATCCGAGCGGGAATCCGTCTCCTCCATGGAATCCCCAAAGGACCATTGGGAGAACTCAGATACGCTGCCCTCATCTACATCAGAGGAAACAGAGTCCTCTAAGGCCTGGGAATCCACCCGAGGGCGTTTACTTCCGGGGGCCTCAACGCCTTTATCGGACAAGGGAGAAGGGGCAGCGTTTTGCATAAGGAAGGCCTGATGCAGCAGCAAAATAAACTCGGGGGAGAAACCCCCCAGACTGTGCACTTCAGCAGCCTGGGCCACAGCCCTAGATGCACCCTCAACCGGCGCTCGCAAGAGCGGGGGAGAAGCATGCTGCGCATCCAAGATGGCATCCGGCGTGACACTCCTCGAAGGAGCCGTGCGGGAAGAACGGCGCTTAACTTTAGCCGCTTTTTTGCCGTCGCCCAAATCAAGGGCGGCCATGGCATGAACGTCTCCCAGCTCAAGGGCGGCCCAAGAAGAAGCCGTCCGAGCAGAGTGGCCGGCCAAGATGGCGGAGGCGAGCAGCGGGGGATGGGCGTTTATGGCGGGAAAAACCGCCGCACCGGAGGAAGACCCGGGACACTGACCGGCCTCCAAACTGACACCCAACAAGGGCGAATCAGACTTTAAGACCCCCGCATCCCCACTAGGAGCGCACACGCGGTCCGGGGAGCGATTCTTCGCGCCCTCGCCCTCCGACGCCATAGGCCACGTGGAGATCAATCGGGGAACCCCCTGCCCGCTATAAAAAAGGTAAAAATTACCTGCTTCTCGCTCCGAGCTGTAACGACCTGGTGTCCCAGTGAGTAGCTGCAATAAACGTTTAAATAAACGTCGAAATAAACGCCTTTAAGGACGTCCAAAATTTTTTTTTTTTTTTTTTAACGGAGCCAGCGGGAGGGGGGAGAAAAGGAGGGACCTGGCGCCACCAGGTTTGCACTTGCTCAAGAAGAGCCCTCAACCCCAGGTACTCAACAAAACCTAAAAATTAGGCTTGGAGACCTAGCCAGAGCTGCTGCTGTGTGTGACCACCACCTGCTGAGATAGAGAACATACTGAGGAGTTTCCGGCAGCACATGACCACATATAGGGAGGCAAAAGGATTGCTCTCTATCTCCACCTGCTGGTAGATGGACACAACCCACCAGTCTATGGATTGATCAACATGATGATATGGAACACTGAAGTTTCAGTGTTCTTCCCAAGATCACATATGCAAGTCAAACTGGAGCCACCTTGCCTCATGAAAGGGATTTATTCAATACAGATGCGATTACAGTTCATTTATGAACCCTGCAACAATTTTGCTGGTGATTTGTTTTTCTTTTAAGCTGGGAAAAACAAAATCAGGGAACATCCAGTAAGACTAAGACTAATACATTTGGAGAACAGATTCTTTGGAGATAATCAAGTTTTGAGGGTTACCGTAATTTCTTTCCAATAAAAAGGTGATTTTTATACAGTCTCAAGGAATACCAGTGGTATCAACACAACTTCACACAACATAATTATCAAAAACCAACAAATTGGCCAAATTTGGTTTTGTTAAACTGCTCTCAAAAGGGATGCTGTATGAAACACACAAGGTGGTATAGAAAATAAATCAATACACCAAAATCTTTACTAACATTGTCATGTTAAATACTGTTGAACAAGCCAGGCTGGTGGAGAGAGGGGTTTGTGAAGACTGTGTTAGATCTATACAGATGTCAAATTTCTTTGAAGGATTGGCCAACATAGAAGAGACCTAAAAATTGCATGTTTTATTGGCACAATAGCCCAAATATGTAGTACACAGGCTTATGAGAGCACAGTAATATTCTAAGCTCCTGCTGGCCAGAGAAGTGGATACCAGGCTCAGAAATAAAACCTGGATTTCTGACGTGCCACAGAGCTAAACAGAGCTATTAAGAAAAGTTGCTCACAGAGTAAGTCTAACAACAAATAATACAAAAAAGAAAAAACATCCATAGTTCTTGAGCATAGTAAAAAAATTAAAAATAAAATAAAAAAATATATTTTCTATTACAAAGCATATGAATACTTACTGTGTGCCCTATGGTATTTGCATATGTATCTGCAATCCAGGACATCTCTCTCTCACCTGTACTCATGTCAGGAGCAGGTACATCTATACCAGGCCCTATTTAGAGAATAGGCAAAATTTTTAATCATATTGAGTGTCATATAATAATGCCATTTTGAAAGGCTCTATGTGGCTCTAATGGATTGATTTTAGTAAGAATGCTTCTTCCTTCAATTCCAGAAATGCCATTAGGACAATAACCTGCTTATTTTCGAAGGAGAAGGGAGGCCATCTTACAACACAAATCGGGAGATGGTCAGCCTTCTCCTAAACCCGGCCAAATCGGTATAATCGAAAGCCGATTTTGGCTGGCTTCACCTGCTTTCCATTGCAGGGCCGGCCAGAGTTCAAGGGGGCGTGTCGGCAGTGTACCGAAAGCGGGACGGGGGCATGGTTAAGAGATGGCCGGCCTCGGCCGATAATGGAAAAAAGAAGGCCGGACCTGACGAGCATTTGGCCGGCTTTACTTGGTCCTTTTTGTTCACGACCAAGCCTCGAAAAAGGTGCCCAAACTGACCAGATGACCACCAGAGGGAATCGGGGATGACCTCCCCTTACTCCCCCCTAGTGGTCACCAACCCCCTCCCACCCAAAAAAAAAATAAAAAAACATTTTTTTGCCAGCCTCTATGCCAACCTCAAATGTCATACCCAGCTCCATCACAGCACTATGCAGGTCCCTGGAGCAGTTTTTGGGTACTGCAGTGCACTTCCGGCAGGCGGACCCAGGCCCATCCCCCCTCTACCTGTTACACTTGTGGTGGCAAATGGGAGCCCTCCAAAACCAACCGTAAACCCACTGTACCCACATCTAGGTGCCCCCCTTCATCCCTAAGGGCTATGGTAGTGTACAGTTGTGGGGAGTGGGGGACTCAGCACCCAAGGTAAGGGAGCTATGCACCTGGGATCATTCTGTGAAGTCCACTGCAGTGCCCCCTAGGGTGCCCAGTTGGTGTCCTTGCATGTGAGGGGGACCAGTGCACGACAAATGCTGGCTCCTCCCATGACCAAATGGCTTGAATTTGGCCGGGTTTGAGATGGCCGCCATTAGCTTCCATTATCGGCGAAAACCAATGGTGGCCATCTCTAACACCGGCGATCTCTAAGGGCGGCCCAAATGTTGAGATTTGGCCAGCCCCGATCGTATTATCGAAACGAAATATGGCCGCCCATCTTGCTTCGATAATACAGGCGGGTACGCTGCTTAACGGGGCCGTCATTAGAGATGGCCGCCCTTATAGATGGCCGGCCCTGTTCGATTATGCCCCTCTAAGTCACATGAAAGCATGTTATAACAAGAATTACTTTATTAGTATGTCTTTATTGAAAAGAAGTCTAAAATTTAGAAACCTCTTCAAAGCTGCTGCATCCCGGTGAATATTTGCCTGTACTCTTGATCTTGTCTCTCCTACTGAAAGTTCCTTCTGGAACTTTTAACTTTGAAATGATAGTGCTATTATCTCCTAGCCTACACATTCCCTAATCAAACGAATACTGGCAATATGCATTCAAAAGAGATTCCACTACAATTTCAAGCCAAGTGATCATATTACTCTCATATAAAAGTTGGCCAAATTGAAGTGCTCATCACTGTAAGAGGCAGGTACTATATATCCTCAAAAGAAGAAACATTTTCAAATATGCTTATTTAGACACAAACTACCAAAAGGTCTGCCAAATCTTAGAGAACTGTACCTCTGCAGTGCTACTAAAAGCAAATGACACTGAAAATTTACTGTACAGTTAGCTCACATAATATATAGAATCTTTTTTTGTGTCAGAAGCATTTATTGTGTATCCCATAATTTACAATTTTCAAAAAAATCTGCTCAAAAATCAGCAGTAGGAAAGAGTTGGCAGTTTTTTCAATGTTAATGTACCCATCTGATAAAAGATACATCAGAATCCTTGGGAAGGGTTAATATCAGCTATAACACCAACAGATTTAATAGTCCCCGATTTATTCCTCAATACTTTTTCTCCACACCGTTTTATGACTTCTCAAAATTGTCACAATATATTTAACATGTCTCCTATAGATGTTTCAAATTTTGCCCCACTGGTGCTTAATTGTCCAATAGTGAGTTTTTGGCAATTAATTTTAGCACCAAATTCCTCATCGGCTTCAACATAATTTTTTAGAGGTATTTAAAGCACTTAACTTAAATATGCTCGGACTGGGGGGCTCAACGCTAGAGACAGTTGATCAGTATCTCACACCATTTACTTTAAAAGCTAGACATATGAACCACTAGTAAAAAAGGCCCGTTTCTGACACAAATGAAACGGGCACTAGCAAGGTTTTCCTCAGAGTGTGTATGTTTGACAGAGTGTGTTGTGAGAGTGACTGTGTGAGAGAGAGAAAGTGAATGTGCGAGTGTGTGCGACTACATATCTGAGACACAGTGAGTGTGAGAGAAAGTGTGTTACACACAAATACAGTGCGTGTGAGAGAGAGAGTGTGAGAGTATGTGTGCGATACACAGACTTCTCTGTGAGCAGCCACCCATATCCAGCCACCCTCCTCTCTCCCCTGCCCAGCCACCCTCCTCTCTCCCCTGCCCCCCCTCCAGCCACCCACGTCAGCCACCCTCCTCTCTCCCCTGCCCCCCTCCAGCCACCCATGTCCAGCGACTCTCCTCTCTCCCCTGCCCCCCTCCAACCAACCATGTCCAGCGACTCTCCTCGCTCCCCTGCCCCCCTCCAGCCAACCATGTCCAGCGACTCTCCTCTCTCCCCTGCCCCCTCCAGCCAACCATGTCCAGCGACCCTCCTCTCTCCCCTGCCCCCCTCCAGCCACCCATGTCCAGCAACCCTCCAGTTCCCCCAGCCACCCATGTCCAGTGACTCTCCTCTCTTCCCTGCCCCCCCTCCAGCCACCCAGGTTGTCCAGCGAATGCTTTGGGGCAGGCAGGAAAAATCCCCAGTCTTGCCTGCCCGCTGCTGGCGCTAACCCTCCCCCGTTGCCGGATGGCTCTTCAAAATGGCCACCGAGACTTCCTGCTGAACGCCTGACCCTCACCCTGATCCTCCGCCTCTGAATTAGAAGAAACGGATGTAGGAGCTCCTCTGGCAGCCTCAAAACGAGGCGACCCCCTGCACTCAGGCAGGCGGCAACAGAGGGACTGTGGGAGGCGGGGGGGAATGGGTAAGGCAGGGAAAGGGTGAACCTATATGCCTTTAAAGTAGGCACCACCAGCCACAACACCCCTGCTCAACTGGCAAAGCACAGGAGCCACCCCAGGCAGTCTGAAATCCAGGAGCTGATCAAGTTATGTCCACACCTGCTGGGAGATAGAGAAATACTGAAGGCAGTTGGGGGCTAGCCGTCCATAGAGCACTATGGTTTTTCAGTGTTCTCTATCTCCACCTGCTGGTAGGTGGATACAACCCATCAGTTAATGGATTCATCTGCCGCTGATGACAAGGAAGCAGCAACTCAAGATGCTGTACAGAGCCGCAAACAACACGTTCTTTCATCACAGTGGATAAAGAAAGACTGCTGGTTCTGCACCTCTTGCAGCGGGTGGGAAGGCACTCGCTCATGTGCAGTGGGGATGCTGGCATGTGCTCTTAAAGTCATTATACACCGGGCGACATGATGACATCACCCACATTCAAGTATGACATGATCTGCTTGGCGAGGACAATCCAACTTACTTAGGATAAGTGATTCACTACTAATCTAAATTGATTCTGATGAAAGTTCCTTCATATTCTTCATAATCCAGAAACAAATTTTGGTTAAATGATTAATTTGTTCCTCCAACAAATATACTTAAGATCTGAGCCTGCTGTATGTGGGAAAGTGCGGGGTACAAATGTAATAAATAAATAAATCGATTTTTCCAGTTATATTTTCTACTACAAAGATAAGTCATTACCAAATTCAACATTATTACTTCTACTTATTAAGTTGAAGGAAATTGTTACTCATCCAATTACTGATGAGAGACATACACTGAGTTAGAAATTGTGATATATCATCAAGAACGGACAAGTATTCAGGAGCTTGACCACATAAAATAAGATAAACCATTGAACACATTTTAAAAACAGTTTGGGCTTCAGCCAAAAACAAGAAAGCTACCATGCTACCTACAGATATGTGCCTCGACCATGACTGGACCGCAAAAGCCGGGGCAGGGCTTCTGGAAAGGAAGGGGAAGTGGAGTATATACTATTCCTACTTGGCTATTGTGAATTGTGACGCTACTAGCCTGTTCTAGCAATACAGCCAATATTTCAATTATCCCAAGTACAATGTTTTTGAAATATTCATATTACAGGTTGCCTTTTACTGGCAAAAATACAAGCTTAGGTAAGTAATAAACTTCTACAGTCTGATTAGATACTCTAAGAACTAAGATTAGATTGCTAGTTCTAGTGAATTTCTATATTTATCATCTCTCCTTGTAAAAATGTAAAAAACTGATACTGTTTCATACACATCATTGCTTTATTACTGCTATAATATTTATTGCATACCAATGAAGCCTTTCTTTGCCAGCTCTATAGTGAACCTCCTTGTAATTTTTTCCAGTTCATTATCCTACATTAAAAAAAGAAAGAAAAAATAAATATCAAACAATGCATACTCAACTGTCTCCTCCCTCCACCCCCAAACAATACGACCAAGCATACCAAAGCACTTAAACATAACTAGAAGCAAACACATTGGCCATGGACCTCAAAGTTTTTACTATTTCATTCACTCATGTCCTAATGTTTGGTATATCAAATACAGGGAAACTGCAATAGAGAGAAGTCACTAGTTTCCAGTTGGATTGGCTAACTCTACTTTGCTGATCAGACAGCATTCCACAGGTTTGAGCGTCTTCTGTACATCTGATCATAAATAAAAACAAACTTTTCCCAACAAAAGATCAATTTGATCCTAATGCAGCATTTTTATGTTCCATAGTACAGCACAACTGGAAAATACTAAACATTTAATAGTGCTCCATTTTATTTCACCTTACAGACTATTCCTATTGGCCCCATGTAGTCAGTTGGCACACAAAAATTGATGTAAAAGTGCATCAGGCTTAGCATACTTGCAGAATAATTAAAATAACTACTGATTTAATAAATGTTTTAGCTCATTAAGAAGTGAGCGAATTTTAGTGCACTACAGTAACACATAATGGACAGTCCTCAACTTCTTGAGAATTTACAGTTAAGAGTTGCATGAGGATAGAAATCTCCTCCATCCCTGCTGGAATCTCCTCCATCCGCTGTACTAAAATAACCCAACCTATGCCATCATTCTGGAAATGAAAGATATCAGAGATGCTCATTTTCCAAACCTGATATGGTCCAGTTGATAAATAAAACCTTTTTTTTCTGTCTTTGTAGTCTGAGCATTTTATTTTTCCATTCAATTTTTTGTCCTTGTCTTCTGATTTTCTTCTGCCTTTCCAATGTCTTCTATTTGGCTCTTCTTTCTCCATATCTGCTATCCATCTTCCCTGTGTCCCCCATCTGTCCTATTCAGCACCTCTCTGTCTCTCTGTTCCTGTCTACTCCCCATAGGTCCAGCCCATCTCCTTCTAGCTCCTCTTTCTCCTCCCCAGGGGCCAGCCCATCTCCCTCCAGCTCCTCTCCCCAGCTTTTACCTAGTTTCTCTCATGCCCCCCTCCCCAGTCTTCCCTCAGTCTCTCTGCAGCCCCCCTCCATCCCTCTCTCGTAGCTCCCCTCTAGCCATTACTCACAGTGCTACTTCAAACTCCTCTTCCACTGCACAGCGATTGGGCTCTGAAGAGACCTGAGCCACTCAGTGCAGGAAGTTAGGGAAGTCTCACGGTTTGAAGTCCTGCGAGACTTCCTCAAATTCTTGCAATGGGCAGCTCAAGTCTCTGCAGCACCCGATCACCAAAGAGGAGTTTGAGGCAGTGCCGAGGATAGGGAGGTAGGCTGGCATGGCGCTATACTACCACAGGACCTCGCAGGGCATGCATCCATTCCCATGGGATTCCCGTGGACCTCAAGGGGATCACCACAGGAGTCCTACAAACCCCGTTCCCGTGCAGCTCTCTAATTTATAGTCTAGTTAAACATGAAGGAAGGCTGATCCTACAATGAAAACTCATATACCGTATATACTCGAATACACACAGATTTTTGGGTCAAAAAAAGGGGTCTCTCTATTTATATTCACGTTCTCACCCAATGACCGATGATTTTGTCCTCTCCCCACAGCCAATGACCAGCACTTTTGTCCTCCACTCCCCCCACCAAACCAGCATTGATCTTACCATTCTGTTGTTCACTGAAGATGACACCAACGCTCTGTTCTAGGCTGGTGTGGGGCCTTGAGCATCTGCGCATGGTCAAGGCCTGCTGGCTCTGACCCTCTTTGGGGGAGGGGGAGCTGCAAGACACAAGTACTGGTCATATTGGGGGGGGGGGGGTGAGGGCAGAGCTGGAGGACACAAGTGCTGGTCATCGGGGAAGATTGTGGGGGAGACGTCCAGTGGTTAAACTCATTATGCATATTGGCCAAGTTCAAAAAGTGTTCAGCTATCTGCCCCTTATCACAGGCTTTCACTAATAACTGGACTAGAAAGGAATTGTTGGGGATTTGGGGGGGGGGGGGGGAGAAAAAAAACAAAATGCAACTTACTGTGTAGTTTCTGGTATTAATCTTAACACCAGCCTTAGCTCCACCAAAAGGCACATCTGAAAAAAGAAAAATAGGATTTTTTTTATTATTATTACATAGATAAGTCAAAGCTACTGGCCAAAACAAAAGCCATAAAAATTAAACACAAAAACTCTTACATCTAAAAAGATGCTAAATAAAATACCACTACTAAAAAATACTTTCATGACATTTAAAGCAAATCTTACATTAGTAATATTTCTTTAAACAGAGTGGTCAAACCTACTTTAGGTTTTAGAAGAAATCAAATCACATTTTATCCATACAAGGAATGGATTAACTTGGATGCAACAAGGTGGCTAGCCAAGTCTATGTCAGGTATTATAAAACTTACAGCTACAACAGAGTTCCTTTTCCTCAGAACAGTTGAGAATGAAGCCATTTATAGGTAACAGCATTTCCAGATAACAAAAATCATCCCAAAGAGTGTGACATACCACATCAACTAGTAAGACTGAAGGACAGAAAGTGAGGTTTTTAAAAAAATTTTGTTAAAGATGTGTCCAATATCCAGAGTATGTATTTGGAAATGTGTTGCATTGTTCTGCAAATGAAAAATGCAAAATAAATGAGATTTGGATTTCTTTGGTGCCACTGAAAAGATATAGACAACGAAAGCAACATGAGAATCTTCAAAGAAATTTTTGCCCTGGTAACTATGTAGTTACGTAGGAAAACTTTCTGGGCCAAAAACTGCCCTCCACTCAAGTGGCTAGAGTAGTGAATAAGATTCAGAGAATGTATATTTTTAGGTACAGAGGGAAAGGATGGGACAAATAAAGGCAAGTACACAAAAGGTATGCTGGTAGGGCCACTTGGCTTCTCTTCTTATTAGGCTTGCTTCTCAAAGCAATGCACTAAGGCAAAGGTTCCCATACCCAGTCTTGGAGGTACCCCAGCCAGCCTTCAAATGACTGACACTCCTAACGAGTGGAACTTGGCATCTCATTAACAAGGCTTTGGTTGAGCTATGGAAGGAGAGACAACTGAGCTAAGACTAAACCTCTAGGGAGGGAGAAGTACTGCAAAAAAGGATACAAAACATGAGGAGAGGGCATGGAAGGGTATGAAAGGCAGCTATGCTGAGGTGTCCTGGTAAGTTAAAAGGCAAGAAACAAAAGCAGATGCCACATTACAAGTAACAGAATATAGCTACAAGACAGATTTAAATTTTTATTTTGAAAAAATAGAAACTCGTCATAAAACAAAAAGGAACACTATTGCTGGTCTCTTTCAGGCAACTCCCTTGTCAGTCAGATAGTTTTAACAGTTTAATTAAAATCATGTATATCCCATTAATCCATTTCTCAGCAGGTAACAATAAAACAGTCATTATCAATTACACAAAATATATTTACATGATTTCCCCCTCCCCCCAAGTATTTTGTCCCATTTCTACTCTTATAGCTTTGGCATTAAAATACTATCATACTGGCTGCACCACCTGATATACTGGTGACATCATTAGAATCTTTAGAATTTTTTTTTCTGCCCACATCTGCTGATAAGGGGACATAATCCACTAGTCTTAACAGGATTCAAGGAAAGTAAGTTAACAGGTTAATTCACCTACCTGTTAATAAATGTTCTTCATGGACAGCAGGACACACATCCTCACACACACACCCAACCACCTCCCAAGGAGGTGAATATGAATATGTAGACTGAGGTGCAATAGTGGCATGTGGACAATGGAATCAGTGCAAGTGACTGAAAAGCTTCTAGTACATACTAACATTGAGAAGCTATCCCATGTGGATTTCTTCAGCGACATCACCCATGCTATGAGGGCTCATATCCCGCTGCCCACATCTGTTACAAGTAGCTTTGGTTTTCTCTTTGAGATGTATAAAACCTTTTAACAGATTATCTCTTTCATGTCTTAAAATAGTCACAACTCCTGCAACTCCAAAATTCTCCTAGCTGTACATATGGCAATCAGAAAAACTGACAAATTTTTCAACGACAGCACCAAATTAAAATTTAAAAATTATTTTAAAAAAATGTATATACCACCTAGAAAACCTAGGTTGTCTCCAAAGTAACATACATATCTGACAAAAAATAATATGCAAAAGACATCCTTCTTAATTCAGCCCATAAAACAAAAAAGTTAATATCAAAGTCTCAAAAGAATGCTGCTACAAATAAATGTGTCTTCAATAGCTTTATAAATTGGACAGCACTACTGCATAACCACAATTGCCCGGCAAGAGCATTCCACAATTGGGTCCCAGCCACAGTAAAGGCAGACTTTCTAGTCTCTGCATAATGCATTAGATCCAGAGGCAGTTGCATGACATTGTCAGATCTGTGGGATCTCTTTGGACAACAAATTTAAGGCTTGACGAAGGTACAAAGGAGCACCTTCAGTTATAAATCCTGTGGGTATCCCCTACTGCTAAATCTTGATGACATGGCACGTGCTTGTACTTCAAAGTCACCATAGCTAGAACACAACTTCCGTAATCTTAAAAACCGGCATAGTGGAAGATTTTTCTGAGGTTAGGATCATGAAAGTTTGTATAGTGAAGATAGGTGTTGTGACCCGTTGTTCTTTTGTGAACTGATTTTTCAAAACTCTCTCCCACTCTTTTAATCAATATATCAAGGAAACTGATCTTGTTTTGTAATTCGATTTAAATCTCAGATTATGATTCCTAGTGTTGAGCCATGAATGAAACAATTTAAGGCAGACCTCTGTCCCCGTCAGTAGCAGAAAAATGTCATTGACAAATCTTTTGTATAACAATCTCATCCTCGAATGGATGACTTCCAAAAAAGTGGATTCAAAAGAGGTCATATACAAATTAGCAAGGTCCAGCGCCACGGTGGCACCTTTTATTTGCTGGTAATATTTACCTTCAAAACTAAAACAGTTCTTAGTTAAAGGTGGAGGAGTGGCCTAGTGGTTAGAGTGGTGGACTTTGATCCTGGGGAACTGGGTTCGATTCCCACTGCAGGCAATGGCAGCTCCTTGTGACTCTGGGCAAGTCACTTAACTCTCCATTGCCCCAGGTACAAATATGTAAGCCGCATTAAGCCTGCCATGAGTGGGAAAGCGCGGGGTACAAATGTAATTTTAAAAAAAATGGCAAAAGTTACTGTTAAATGATTTGGGATCCTGTGATATGTGGTCCTACCTTTCAAGGTATTTTCAATAATGAGTAACACTTCTAAACTGGGGAATGTTTGTGTAAAGTGAATCAATATCTAGAGTAACCAGGATGGTATTCAAAAGGTCCCCATCAAAATCATTCAGTATGTTTATAACAGGTGAAATCACAAACATATGATTTGATCAGCGGAACGTGTGGACAAGGAAAAGTGTCTAAAAACCTTGACACCATAATGAGGCTTGATTCCCCCCCCCCACCCCTTTCCCATTTCTTTCCACTATTCCTCACCATAATGAGACTTGATTTTTCACTGCTTCAGATAATGAGGGTAGTTTCACACACCACAGTGAGACTTGGTTTTTCAGTTGGTTTGCTGCCACTCTCCATGCTCTATGTGTCTTTTTTTGACACATACACATTCTCATTTCTACACACTGGTAAGTGGCTGTTTCTATTTCCTTTTAATTTCTCAGATTTCTTCTGAGAATCACTGTTTGTAAGTATATCTTTTTGGGTAGTTTCTAACTGTATGTGAATTTCAGTTTCATTCCTCAATATCACATTCTATGTGTTATACTCACAAATATTTCTCACTAATTCCCTGCTAGTATTCTTTTTTTTTAATTTTGTGTTGTATGCCTCCTTCTCTGCCAGCATTCATTGACTTCTTTTGCGTGTGTGTGTTTGCCTCCTTCATATGTGAAATGCTGTATTTTTCACTTTCTATGGTAGCTGTTTTACTGAGCTGTTTCAGCATACGCTCTCTAATCTATTTTTAATTTGGCACTGTGTGTGGGGTATTCTTGATTCAGACATTTTTATATGCACAATGCTGCATTTTCTCTTTCTATGGTACTTAACTGAATTGTTTTTGCACTTGCTTTCCAATTTATTTCGATTTCCCTGAGACATGTTTCTGCACTCGCCCTCACATTTACTTTCTATGGTATCTGTCTCACTGAGTTGTATCTGTATTTTTTTTTTTTTTTACATTTAGCACTGTGTGTAGGTTGTTTTTGACCAAGATATTTTCATTTTCTATGGTATCACTGAACTCTTTCTGTACTCGCTGTCTGATCTATTTCTGTTTCACTGAGCTGTTTCCGCACTTGCTTTCCGATTTATTTCTTGATTTAGATGCTTTTACTTCTTCAAACGGTTCACCGTATGTAGGCAAACCAAACTAGCACTGCTCATTTGAGTATACAGACATACCAAATCACACGCACTGGGCCCCCGACTCCAGCTCACACGTCAAAGCCCAATCCTCTCATTAATTGAGAGGAGGTGACTTTGACGTCTGGTCAGGCAGCAGCAATCCCCCAATTGCTGCTTCCTGTGCAGTTTAAAAAAGTGTCTTGTGAGAGGTCGCAGCCGCTATTTTAAACTGTGGAGCCGGCACGTGTAGCAGTGGCTGGGGGTTGCTGCTGCTCAACAGTATCCTAGACCACTAGGGCAAGGAGTGAGAGGTGCTTACATGGGATGAGGAGGGCAGGAGTGAGAGGTGCCTGAATGGAATGGGGGGGGGGGGCAGGAGTGAGAGGTGCCTGAATGGGATGAGGGGCAAGGAGGGAGATACGTGCTGAACATGTAGAGAAGAGAGATACAATGAGGGTGTGAAGAAGGAAGGCACGGCGAGGGAAAGAGGTGCTGGACTTTAGAGAGGGGAGGGGAGGACAAGGAAAGAGAGAGGTGCTGGTCCTGCAAAGGGGAGACAGAACAGGAGCAAGGGGACACAGAACAAGAGCAAGGGGAGAGAAAGGATCTGTGAAGAAAGACGGAAGAGGAGGGGTGCTGGTCCTGCAAAGGGGAGATAGAACAGGAGCGAGGAGAGAGAAAGGAACACTTGCTGGACCCCTGGGGAGGGGGGAGGCAGATGAAGAGATGTTAGTCAGGAGAGAGAGAGATGCTGGTATTGGGGGGAGGGAGGGGAATAAGGACACAGAAATGGAGAGAAAATGGATGGTGGACATGAAGAGAAAAATGCCAAACGGACAAGGAGACTCTGGCAAGACAGTTAAGAAAAGAAATCAGAAACCAGAGACTAGGCACAACGTAATAAGAAAAATAAAACAACCAAAGGTAAAAAAAAAAAAAGTTATTTTCTATTTATTGATTGGAAAATATCAGTTTTTGAAATGTGCATCTGCAAGAAGTAATTTTAAACACGGCTGGGGCCCGCAAGAAAAATCTCACTCATTTGGCCTTCAGTCTCCAGCATTGCGGTGCTAAATCTCCAGCACTGGGATGGGCTACCATGGGTATACCATTTCCTAGCTATTGTTTTTGGTTTTTGCTTCTTATTTCATGTTTATTTTGATCTTGTTTCCCTTTTTGTATTGACTATTTCTGTATTCTTTTATTTTGACAGTTGCTTCATGATTTTGGTATGTATTACCTATTATATCGGCTAACAATTTTCCACTGTCAACTAGACCGGTATGTTTTTAATTTTCGTTTTTGTCATCCTGTCAGAATGGTCATGCACCAGTGGGATCTATTGCAGAAGGTAAAATCTGTATTGTCTATTTATGACTTCAGACTTGTTCAAAACTTAACATGTTACCATGTTTGGAGTACTGTAACCCGCCATGAGTGAATTCTTTCAAAAAGGCGGTAAATAAATCCTAATAAATAAATAAATGCCCTAAACCTTGGAATAGCATTGCAGGTCATCCAAAAACGTGGTTGCTTAATTGATTTCAGGGTTATGAAACTTTCACATGTAACTCCAGATCTCAAACAATTACATTAGTTATCAATAACTCAATGAATTAAGTATAAAGTACTGACTATTATTCATCAAACTATTTATTCTTAAACACTGGCGCAAACTAGAAGGTCATGATTGCTTTAAAGACAAAAAACCCTTGATAGCTTATTCATGAAACAAGAATTTAAGAAACTACTTAGTTCCCTTCCTAGTATTTCAACATCTGTAGACATCAGTAAGTCCCTAGGTCACTTAAGTCGTGGCTCTGGTAACATTTGAATTCCTTGGATTTGAAAGAAATTTATTTATCCCAACATAGAGCAGTATTTTAAAGGGGATGGGACGACTTCCCTATGAAGAAAGGTTAAAGCGGCTAGGGCTCTTCAGCATGGAGAGAGATATGATAGATATCTATAAAATAATGAGTGAAGTGGAGTGGGTAGACGTGAATCGCTTGTTTACTCAAAAAATACTAGGACTAGGGGACACGCAATGAAGCTACGAAGTAGTAAATTTAAAACGAATCACAGAAAATATTTCTTCACTCAGAGTGTAATTAAACTCTGGAATTTGTTGCCAGAGAATGTGGTAAAAGGAGTTAGCTTAGTGGGGTTTAAAAAAGGTTTGGATAACTTCCTAAAAGTCCATAAACCATTATTAAGATGGACTGGGGGAAAATCCACTGCTTATTTCTAGGATAAGCAGCATAAAGTGTATTGTACTGTTTTGGGATCTTGCCAGGTACTTGTAACCTGGATTGGCTACTGTTGGAAACAGGATGTTGGGCTTGATGGACCTTCGGTCTGTCCCACCACTGCCCTTAGCTGATACAGCCAGAGTTGCCATCTAAGCATCACTTGATACGCAAATACGTAAGTTTTTTTTTTTATACCATTCATTTTCTAATTAGAGATCCTCTGTGTTCATCCCATGCCATTTTGAATTCCGCCACAGATTTTTTTCTCCACCACCTCCCTCGGGAGAGTATTCCAGCATCAACCACCCTCTCTGTGAAAAAGAATTTTCTGACATTATTCCTAAGTCTACCACCCCGCAACCCCTCAATCCATGTCCTCTAGTTTTACCATTTTCCTTTCCCTGGAAAATATCTGTTTCTATATTAATTGCTTTCAAGTATTTAAATGTCTGTATCATATCTCCCCTGACCATCCTCGCCGCTAGAGTACACATAATCAGGTCTTCCAGTCTCTTCTCATATGTCTTTTGGTGCAATCCCCATATCATTTTTGTCGCCTTCCTTTGCATCGCTTCAAGTCTTCTTACATCTTTTGCAAGATATGGCGTCCAAAACTGAACACAATATTCAAGGTGGGGCCTCAACAACAACTTGTACAGGGGCATCAACACCTCCCTTCTTCTGCTGGTTACTCCCCATTCTATACAACCTAGCATCCTTCTGGCTACAGCCATCACCATCTCACACTTTTTGTTGCCTTCAGATCCTCAGGTACCACCACCCCAAGGTTCCCCCTCCTGTCTGTGCACATCAGCTGCTCACCGCCTAACACGTGTCTCCCTTGGATTTCAACTCCCTAAGTGCATCACTTTACACTTCTTAGCTTTGAATTTTAATTGCCAAACACTAGACCATTCTTCTGACTTTTGCAGACTTTTTCATGTTTTCCTCTCCCTCTGGGGTGTCCCACTCTGTTACAAATCTTGGTATTATCCACAAAAAGGCAAACCTTACCTTCTAACCCTTTGGCAATGTCGCTCACAAGTATACTGAACAGAATCGGTCCCAGCGCCGATCCTTGAGGCACTCCACTATGGATCAATGTGTGTAAACTAGCCTCAAACATATACCTAACAGCACATAAATGCCATATGGTATTGAAACCTCTCTTCACCACAGCACAGGCTTGATCGTGAGATTGAATATCTGATCTATTAGGACACCCCAAGTATTTGAATGCATGTACTGACTCAATTGATTTCCCCAATATAGGTGCCTGTGTTGGTGGAACCCTGTCACCACATATTTAACATTAAGCAATTTTATCTATATTTAGAACCAGAAGATTGTTTAACCAATATGAAACCTCATCAAGACATTTCTGAAGAGCAGTGAGATCGAGAGTCAGAGACAACACTTTGGCTATTACTAGAAGATCAGCGAAACAATGTACTCCTATTCCATGGTTCTGTATAACAGTCGAAACAGTCAGAACAAGGGTGACAAAGGAAAGGGCAGTAGACGATGTCAAAAATAACACCTTTATCGGAATATCCAAGACTCAATTGGGTATACGGCGATGTGTTGTTCTATCTTTTAGAGTGGCTTCAATGATCACTAATGCTTCCAATTGCAATATGTTGGTGTATAATGAATAAATATCAAGGATAACTAGTATGATTTTGTCCAATCACCTTCAAATTCATCTAATAATGTGATCATATTTGAGGAGTCTCTGACGTATGATGGAATATTAGGAACATGTGGATGTAAAAAGAAATCCACAAACTGTGAAAGTGGCTCTAGGATTGAACCGTTACCTGAAATAATAGGACGGCCTGGAGGTTTTGTCAATGATTTGTGGATTTTTGGCAAAGTATAAATCATTGGTATAACCGGATTCGGTACCAAAAGAAACTCCTTCTCCTTGGATGTCAAAAAGACTGCACCATGGGCCAAATTGACAATTTCACTGATATCTTGTTGTAATTCCATAGTTGGGTCTTCTTCTAGAAGTACATAGTATTCTAGATCTGATATCTGTCTATGAACTTCTCCCACATAATCTTCTCTATTCTGAACAATGATACCTCAACCTTTGTCAGCTGGTTTTATGACAATGTTGGTATTTTTTGATAAAGAGATCATTTCTCCATGTTCTGTCTTTGTCAAATTGTAAAAATACTTTTTTTGTCTATTCTTTTCTAACTCTTCTATATCCTTGAGTACACATTGGTTGAAAGTTGAAATAATAGGGCCTGGTAACCCTGGCGGGACCCACTTTGAATTTCTCTTTAAAATGGACTTATCTACAGTGCACTTTTTTTTTTTTTTTCAAAAAAGTGGACAATTTGCAGTTTCCTAAAAAAAATGGAAAAGCTCAACCCTTGTTTGAAAGGGATCATATTGTGATGTGGGTACGAACGATAATCCTCTTTGTAATACTTTAATTTGACCATCTGTAAGGTTGTAATCAGAAAGATTAATAACTGGAACATCTTCCTCGATATTTTGTCTTACCACATCCTCTGTTGGAGACCTCCTCTGGTTCTTCCTCGTTTGAAAATAGGCTCTCTGGTCTTGAAATCTCTCATCTCGCATACAGTAATTCTGATTATGATAAGATGGAAGGCAAGATCGAGGCAAGAATGGACGACTTTGTTCTGGAAGAATCTTGTCTAAAAAATCTCCGGCTGTTATATTCTTTTACTGTTCTTCTGTTTTTCTGGCACTACTGTTCTTCTGTTTTTCTGTATAACAGTCAACAGCAGACTTAAGAAAATATTAAACATGACAGGAGATAGGTCTGAGCCCTGAGGCACTCCACAATGTAATTTACACTCCTTGGAATACTGACCATCTGAAAACACTGAACTGTGATCAGATAAAAAGTATTTAAACCCGTACAAAAGTTTACCTGTCATACCTAGTGTAATCTAGAACATAACAGTAAATGGTCTATCAAGTAGTGATGGTGACCTGATACTGACATCTCATTAGATTTGGTGTTGGCTTTCATCTAATATTTTGCGTAATTCACCTGCTCCCAAATTTGGTGGGCAATAAAAAAAGAGCCATATATAAGAGGACAGCAGTAATTTGACAAAAAGTTTCATTATAAGGTAAATGTGAGTTTTATTTCTATCAAAGGAGCATATAAAGCATGAAGGATTGCAAGGCCTCCACCTCTCCAAGCTGAATGTCATAGGTAAAAAAACATTAGCCCCTTTGTCCGAGAAAGGAAAAACAATCTAGTCAAGCTTCACCAATCTCCAGTGAAGTGATCACAGCAATAATTAGTTGGAAAGGGGCAGAGGCAGTAGATATGGCTTACATGGATTTCAGTAAAACCTTTGTGAGAACTGCTCCACAGTGAGGACCAATGAGCAAGCTAGCCACTCTGGGTAATAGAAAAATTTCAAACTTTGAATGGGCTGTGTCGACATTGCTGTGCGGCTTAGTAAATGGGGGGGGGGGGGGGGGGGGTAAGTAAGCTGGCTTTGCAACAGAACTGAGTGGTGGTGGTCATTAAAAATTAACCACTAGCCAGGGTCTTTTTTTTTTTTTTTTTTTAACTGAATAGGGTCATAAGGTATGCACTATGGGTCACCACATACAATGATGTGAAAATGGTACTCCCCCTTCTGATTTCCACTATTATTGCACGTCACATTGAATGACTTCTGATCTTTAAACAATATATAATACTCTATTAGACAAAGGGAAGCTGAGTAAACTCAGTTTTTAAATTACTTCATTTAATAAACAAAGTTAACAGACAGTTATCAACTCTTTTGAAAGTAACTGCCTCCTAAACATAAATGGTTGCACCACCTTTAGCAGAAATAATTAAAACCAAATGTTTCCTATAATTTGCTATCAGTCTTTTACATCACTGTTGAGGAATCTTAGCCCACTCTTTGCAGAACTGCTTTAATTCAGAAACATCTGTAGATTTTCACCCATTAACTGCACATTTCCTGTCCTGCCACAGCAATTCTACTGGGTTCAGGTCAGGACATTAACTAGGTCAATCAAAATTAATTTTGTTTCTCCTCAGCCGCTCATAGACTTGTTTTTGTGTACTAGATAACTGTCTTGCTGCATAACCCAAATTAAGCTTCAGCTCACACACAAACTACCAGATATTCACCTTAAGAATTTTCTGGTACAGTGCAGAATTCATGATTCCTTCAATAATGGCAAGCAAGCTTTACAGTTCCTAAGGCATCAAGTATCCTCCCACCATCACACTTACCGGCCCCTAGACATGCCTGCTATGAATCCACCTAGAAATCAGCTTTTTAACTTTGTAGCCCCCTAAGTTTTGGGTGGCGACCCAAAAAGCAGAACAGATGAAAAAATATATGGAGATGAACCAACAATACATTGCTGGTTGAATAAATTTATCTCCATATATTTTTTCATCTGTTCTGCTTTTTGTGTTGCCATCTTGGATCTTGCAGATAAGACTGCCTTGTTGTTTTCTTAGACTCTAAGTTTTGGGACAATCTCCCTCAGAATATCTGTTCCGAGGCTTCTTTTGTGAAATTTAAATTACTGCTAAAAACTCTTTTCCAATGTTCTTTTTGCCTCTCACCAGAGACTTGTCAGCCCTAGGACTATTGAGAATGTCCACTACACTTTTATCTGTTCTATTTTTATTGCCCAATTTATTCTTTTAATTTTATTTATTGCTGTGTGCTCCTTCCTATCATTACGCTGGTGTTCCTTTACAATTGTTGATTGTTTTTATTTTACTAATTGTAAACCACTTTGATCAAAATATTTTAACATTCATAAATACTTCCACCACCATGTTTGACTGCTGGTATGATGTTCTTACTGTGGAATGCTGCATTTGCTTTATTCCAGATATAATCAAATAGTTCCACTTTTGACTCGTTTGTCCATACAACATTTTTCCAAAAGGCTTGGGGATCATCCGTGTGTGTTTATGTGAGATGAGCAGGGGTTTCCACCTTGTTACTCTCCTATGAATCCCATTTTTGTCCAATCTCTTTCTTAGTGTCGAGTCATGGGCATGGACCTTAGCTGAGGCTAGCAAGGCTTGGAGTTCTTTAGATGTTCTGGCGACTTCCTGAATGGGTTGCCGCTGCGCCCTTGAAGTAATTTTGGCAGTTCCAAGTCTTCCCATATGGAGATAATGGCTCTCACTGTGGTTTGGTAGAGTGCCAGAGCTATAGAAATAGCTTTGTAACCCTTTCCAGACTGATATTTCCACAACTTTTTTCTTCATCTCTTCAGGAATTTCCTTTGATCATGGCACAATATTCTTCTAGAAACTTTGTGGTGACTACTTCACTCTCATGGTAAAGATTCAATATATAGTGAAGTTTAGATTCAACACTGCAGTCAAGCTAAAAAGCAAAGATCTTAGAAAATAGTTCTCTTAGAACTCTTACAAATCTGGACAAGTTTCAAGTCACCCAAAATGACCTGACAGTGGATATCTGCATGCAATAACAGCTGAACTCTAATTATTAATTACACATTTTGTCAATTGGTTAATTGCATAATTAACCCATTAGTGCCCAATGTTGTGCCCATATGGGAACATTGGGCATTAATAGGTTAAGGAGGCAGTTACCTTTTCAAAAGGGTGTTGGATAACTTTGACCCTTAAATAAAAAGGATGCAATACTTTAAAAATAGAGCAAACAGAACACAGTCTAATATTACATTTTGTTTAAATATCAGAAACAGTTTAGTATTGACACATGCAATAGGGAAAACCAGGAGGTGGGAGAAAACTCTCATATCACTAATTAGCAAATTCTTACAATATACTAGAGCTAGTCCTGTAAATAATGCCTTTAGTATTAAATTTTGTTTATAAACCCCCAAATTAAATTGTTGCCTCAAGAACACTGAGGGGGTCTCTGTCAACCAACTGTAAGGAATTCGTGTTGCCGTGGTAAAATTAAAAAATGCAGTACAATATAAAGCAGTTTATAGACAGACAATATAGTCACTTACCAACTACAGCACATTTATATGTCATTAAAGAAGCCAAGGCTTTAACTTCATCCACACTGACCTCTGTACTGTAACGAATACCTGGCAAAAGAGATGGAGAAAAAAAATCATTAGAACCTTGAAACTCCCCAAACTCCCATGATGCAGACAATGATTTGCTCTTAAGTGTAAATCAGAGAGACATAGGGACTGGACCACCACAGCAGATTCCTCAGAATGTGTAGACACTACATTAACTCAGTGAAACGTCATGCAGACAAGATCATTCTAGGAGCTGTAAATGCTCCTCCTTCCACTCACTGTAATGGTTGAAAATGGATTTAAGATTTTACAGTATGTGTGGTAGAAGAGCTCTGTCCAGCATCTTTAGTGCATATTCTTAAGGTAAAATTAGTCCTTACCTGATCATTTTATTTCCATTAGTCCCAACAGATCAATCCAGAGACTTGTGGGTTATGTCCCTCTGCTAGCAGGTGAAGATAGAGATAATTTCGAGTTTTACTATATGTGGTCATGTGCAGCCACCTTAACCTCAGTATTGTCGATGATAAAGCAGTAGAAGAAGAAAGAAGAAATCCAACAGTAAGCCCTCTCCTGCCTGCATAAAGCCCATGTAGGCTCCTCAACTGCTCCTGTGGGAGGATAACAGGAGGTTTCCTTTTTTTTTTTTTTTTTTAATTGGGGTTTTGTTTTGTTTTTTAATAGCCAAAATCAAACAAAGGAACCTGATGAAACTGAAACTAGAAGAAAACACTCAACTAAGAACAAAAGGTGGGCCTCTGGACTGATCTGTTGGGACTATTGGAAAGAAAATTATCACGTAAGGACTAATTTTACCTTCCATTGCATCCCACAGATCAATCCAGAGATTGTGGGATGTACCAAAGCAGTCCTCAAGTGGGGCAGGGCACTTCATCCTCAGCAGACCGGAGTGATGCTCCCACAGGCCACAGCAAGCCTGGAATGTATAGCGCTGCCACGTCAAGCCTGCAATGCCTAGCAAGGGAGGACAGAAGACCAAGTGGGCGATCTGCAAAGACATCCACAGCAGGACAGAGGACCAAGTGGGCGAACTGCAAAAGGCAGCCATGGAAGATAGACGGGACTTGGAGAAAGAAGTCTTCTGAACTCTGGAAGAAAGCACTGCCACCCACAATGGCAGAGACTGTCCCATAGAGAGGCCTGTTGAAGAAATTGCCTCTTTCATTCAACAGCCACCACAGCATCTCGAAACCAGATCCACTTCCTTGCAACCAGCAAGAGGACAGCATGAGGTTATGCCGGGAGTCATTTCTGCTCAGCTGATCAGGAATATGATGATCCTGCCACAGTGTGGATGTTTCGTAAGGAGTCGCCGCCTTGCTGAATACCTAAGGCTCTCCAGATTCTGAATGTCTCCTTCTGATCCTGCAAAAGCCGCATCTGCCAATCTTAAAATGGCGAGCACTGGAAGACCACTTCGGTTTTTTCCAGTGCATGAGGCTATGCAGGAAGTCATTTCTGCTTAGCGGGTCACCCCAGACATTGCCCTGCTACACCCGCATCTGCTAATTTAAAAATGGTGAGTCAGTGTGGCTTTGGAAGCTGCATTACCTTCCTGAGGTCCCAAGCAAAGCATGAAGCAAAGATTTGACCAATGGAACTAGCTGGTCACTTCCAAATAGTATAGGAGTACATGACAAATGTCAAAGAAGCGGGAAGAAAAAGGTTGATTGGTATGAAAGGCAGAAACCACCTTATGAAGAAAAGGCAGGACTGTGTGCCTATCACCCCTTCAGGAGAACTCCACAAGACCTCAAAAGGATGAAGTCAGGAGTTCTGAAACCCTGCTAGTACTGGATCGCTGAAGAAAACTAGGCTGCCCCGACCGAAAAGAAAGTGTAGACATGACCTCAGGAAGATACTGAGTCTATGTGTCACCCAGATCTTTCATCATCTTCGCACAGTCCTCAAAACAGCAGCTTGCCCTTAAAAGGGAGCTTATCCAGCCGCTGTTTGAAGCTGCATCTGCTGCCCAGTAGTGCAACCACATCAAACAACCGGCTGTGACCACCAAAAACATCTGCTTAGTCAAGGCTGAAACAAATCATTTAAGAAATGTCAAATTAGCCAGCCTCGACTTATCTGGCAATTGAGGAGTAGGTCGACTGTCCATCTTCTGGAAGGGATCTGAAATCTGTTGTAGCCAGCTAAGGCATGCCCTAGTAGCCTACGAGCTACAGATAGCCACCTCCAGAGTGAGAACTTCTGAACTGTCAGAGGAAGGCTGTGTTGAATTTACCCGTTAAGGCTAAATTGGCTTGCAGAGAACATGAGAGATGGAGACCAAAGCTGAAAAGGAACTCCTGAAACGGTCTAATATCGGACCCCATGGTAGAATGTCCAAGAAAAGACAATTATGCCCAGAACTTGAACCTATTCCCAGACCCCCAACCTGGTAGGGAAAGTAGAACCTGACTTGGGTTGGCATCTGTTGCTGAGGAGCAAAAGGAAGATAGGACTATTAGATTGTAAGCTCTTTGAGCAGGAACTGTCTTTCTTCTATGTTTGTGCAGCGCTGCGTACGCCTTGCAGCGCTATAGAAATGCTAAATAGTAGTAGTAGGACTTCCCAAGCCCATGTGGAATATCACCCCCAGATACGCCAGGACTTGGAAACAACTGACTTATGGTGAAATTGATTACCAATCCTAAGGACTGAAGAGTAGTAGCTATTTTGGATGAAATTCGCAGAGTCTCTTGACAAACAGTCACAAATCAGCCAATCATGAGGTATGGATGAACCTGCAATCCATCCAAGCAAAGGATGTCCTTGGTGATGTGGAAAGGCTGAAAGACATGGTCATAAATTGATAATGTTCTTCTACAGACAGGTGCAATGGGAATATGAAATTATGTTTCCTTGAGATCCAGGGCAGTTAGAAACTCTCCCCACTAGACTGAAACTATTACACACTGCAAAGTGCCTATTGTGAAAAGTTGAACCTTAAAACACTCTCTTATGATCTGTACAAACTCAGCTGGAAGGAAATTCCCTGGCTGGAAGTACAAAGCAAAGGGAACAACTTCCCATTCCCCCAATTTCAACTGGGGACAGACTTAACGGTGCCTAAATGAAGAAATGTTTGCAAGGTGGCATGAACTGGGAGCCGTGCTGATGAGACCCCGCCGGTGCCACTATCATAAAAATACTCCCCCTCCCCTTGGGAATCTGCTACTTGAGGCAAGTTTGATCCCCTCACACCACAGCCGGGACTATAAACCAGCATGAGCAGGCTGCGAGATGCTTTTTTTTTTTTTTAAATAAGAGGCAGGAGAGGGAGCCGGAGTAAATCTCAGTCAAGGTACCTCAAGACAGACTAGGAGGGGACCGATGGGGGGAGAAGAGAGGGTCCTGGTGCCACGAGTTGTACACCTAAACCCTAAGCCTGGACCACCTCAACCCCAAAAGCTCTACCAGACCTGGGGGACCAGGCCAGAAGCTAAGGAGTCCACAGCCGGACAGTTATGACCATCCACCTGCTAGACAGAGAGAATACTGGGGTTAAGGTGGCTGCACATAACCACATATAGTAAAACTCTGAAATTCTCTCTATCTCCACCTGCTGACAGAGGGATATAACCCACAAGTCTCTGGATTGATCTGTGGGACGCTATGGAAGTACATATTCAATCAAGAAAAGCAGAGGCACTACATTCATACATAAATGTGATAAATTTTACAACATTTTGGTAGATGAACTTTCTGTTGAGAGGAATGAGCGGAGTATGTACAGGAATGGGAGGCCTGCCAAGCTGTTCATGGTTTATCAATATGATGATTGGTTACTGGAGATTGCTATATGCCATACCATTTCAGAATCTACACAAACAATACACATTTTCTATAATTAAATCCATTTCTTTTGCTATTACATGAATGGCTTATTTGGAGTTACAAAATTAAGTTACAAATAGAGTAAGCAATGAAACATTAAGGGCAAACACACCTAAAGCCATGGGCATAGATTGGGGGGGGCGAGGGGGGCATTGCCCCCCCCCCAAATGACGACGATGACTTAGTCTTACATGAAGTCACAGCGGCAAACTGGCGGCGGGCGGGCGCCAGTAGTAATAGCAGCAATGAGGCAGGCTCGACTCCGACTCCGTCCTTCGCTTCCTGACCCTGCCCTCTCAGCGTCCCGCCCAAAAGGAAATGGCATCAGAGGAAGGCGGGACGCTGAGAGGGCAGGGTCAGGAAGCGAAGGATGGAGTCGGAGTCGAGCCTGCCTCATTGCTGCTATTACTACCTCTGCCCGCCTGTACGCCGCTGCAACTTCGGTGGAGTTGGACTGGAAGTGAGCCAGGCAGCCTATCTAGTCCACTCCCCTGCGCAGCCGTCGACGTTCACTCAAAACACAGCAAGCAAACCTGTGAGCTGCTGCCTGCATCCACGTTGTCGTTCTTTATCGTAGTAGTTGGCTGCCAGTAGGAGAGAGAGGGAGATGCTGCGAAGGGGGAGAGAGGAGGGGGGGAGACACTGGATACAATGGGGAAGGGGATGGAAAGAAACAGGATGGGCAGGGGAGAGAGGAGAATTGCTGGACAACAGGGATTGATGGAGGGGACGGGTGAGAGGAAATTTGCTGGAGATGGATGGAGGAGAAGGCAGGGGAGAATGGAGAGTTGCTGGACATGGAGCGGAGGGCAGGGGAAGGAGGAAATTTGCTGGATACGGATGGATGGAGGAGAGGGCAGGGGAGAGAGGAAATTTGCTGGATACAGATGGATGGAGGGGAAGGGGAGAGAGGAAATTTGCTGGATACAGATGGATGGAGGAGAGGGCAGGGGAGAGAGGAAATTTGCTGGATACAGATGGATGGAGGAGAGGGCAGGGGAGAGAGGAAATTTGCTGGATACAGATGGATGGAGGAGAGGGCAGGGGAGAGAGGAAATTTGCTGGATACAGATGGATGGAGGAGAGGGCAGGGGAGAGAGGAAATTTGCTGGATACAGATGGATGGAGGAGAGGGCAGGGGAGAATGGAGAGTTGCTGGATATGGGTGGATGGTGGAGAGGGCAGGGGAGAATGGAGAGTTGCTGGACATGGATGGATGGAGGGGAGAGAAGTCAGGAAGGAGATGCACATAGATGGAGGGGAGAGAAGAAAGGAGAAATGCTGGATGGATGGAGTGCAGGGAAGAGAGGAGAAATGTTGGACAAGGATGGAGGGAAGGAAAGACAAAGGAAGGAGATCCACATGGATGGAGGGGAAGGGAGAGAGGAGAAATGATGGACATGGATGGAGGGGAAGGAAGACAAGAAGTAGATGCACATGGATGGAGGGGAAACTGCTGAGTTTAAGGGCTGGTTTGGAACACGTTGAGGGCAGATACTGAAACTCGAGGAAGGATAGGGACAGGACTACAGATGGTAGACAGGACGCATAAGGACACAGGAGGGAGAAAAAAATATCAAATGGAAAGAAGACACTGCATAAAACAGACCAAGGCGAATAGAAAAACTAAATGATCAGAAAAATAAGGTAGAAAAAAGTATTTTATTCAGAATTTATTAATTGAAATATGTCAGCTTTTTGAAATGTGCATCTGTGATATTTTGCATGTAGGTTTCAATTTTTCTGGTATTGCTGCATGCTGAGTCTGACTTCTTGAGTTAACTTTCCAGTTCAGTATTTTGCCTTCATATTTTTTTATTTCTAGTTCCTTGTGTCACGTCTGTTGTGTTTTTCATATGTGATCAAGGTGCAGTATTCTGCTAGCGTGTAGTATTTGCAGCCCTTTTTGTTTTGCTTTTTTTTTCACGAGGTAGTGTATTGGTGTTTTAGAGCCTGGTGTAATTACAGCTCTGCCTTTTCACGTATAAGGTTGTAGCTCATTCTGTCCTTGGAATTAGTGCTGTTATGGTTTAGTAAGGTTATGAGTGTGTTTTTGCACAAATTTGTGTATAGCATTTTGCAGTGGAGAGATTGTGTGTTGGCACCAAAACATCAGAAAGGGTGTAGAGCCTAAATCATGACACACTACCTCTTGAAGGATCTACATATAGAGCCTTTGCATTTCTAAGGTCAACACTGGCATGGTATGGGAAAGGGGGAGGGGAAATACTACTGGAGAGGAAGAGGGCGTGCTGGGTAAGGAGGAAAGAAGGAAGGAAGGGAGAAAGAGCTGGCTTGATATCTCATACATATTCATTATGGTTATTCCCAAAAAAAAGCTAGCTCTTTTTCCCTTCCTTCCTTCTTCCATATTAGCATATTCATTTGTGTGTGTATATATATATATATATATATATATATATATATATATATATATATGCAAATGAATATGCTAATATGCTCCGCCCCATCCTTTGCCCCCTCAAATGAAACAGTCAAACTGCGCCCATGCCTAAAGCCTAAAACTTATAATCCAATTTAATAGATCAACTTCACATATAACCAATTTCAAATACAAGAACCATAAAACACTTACAATTAACTAGCTAACTGAAATATAACCATCCATAACAAATGATATAAAGTGATACAACGCCCTGGCAAAAAGCCATGACAGCCATCTAAAACAGAAAATGAGGACAGTCTGACACTAGTTTTTAGGATGTCTGCCCCAATAGAGCACAATTACAAAATAAACCATAAGCTCTTAAATCATGGTAAAGGGATACAAAAGTATGCATGTGTAACTAAATGTCTAATATGCACAGGTAGATGAGAATCAAATGATGCACCAACTTTCCTTGCTATTACAATAGCTGCTAAGAACATAGCTACTTGAATTCCATATTCTGAATAGTTTACTGTTCTGAAAGGTTAAAAGGTATATAAACATCATTCTCACACAGCTGAGATTGGTCAATGCAGTCATGCTTGCTCCCTTTTTTCATTCACACTGCAAAGCACGGGGAACAAGTCACATTCATTAACACCTTTCCTGGTGGTAGATTCACTTATGAATTAGTTGTTCCAAGAAGCATTAAATGTATGCAAGCAGCTCTGTAGCCTGCTTCAGATCATAATTTGTGCATGAATGAAAATTAGTCAACAATCAGTACTGAAGTATGAAAAACAACAAGGTGCAAAATCAGATTAATCCAAATGCTGTTAAATTATGGAACAGCAAAGCTTAGGTATGAAGATAGTATAATTGAAGAACTTTCAAATCAAACACGGGACTGCATAACTCTGCAAAGCTTCCCTTAGATGTCCATTCATAAGCTGACTTTGGGGATGGCTTTGAATGGATAAGACTTCTCATCTTGAAGTATGCAGAACTTGTAGAGCTTAAGGTTTTTGTACAGATTTTCTCTAGGAGTAAAATGAGACTATTTTCAAAGCACAGCCTTACACAGAGGCATATTTTCAAAGCACTTAGACTTACAAAGTTCCATAACCTATAGAACTTTAAGTTTTTGTGCTTTGAAATTGAGCCCCACAGTAATCTATGTAACTTTGTAAATCTATGTGCTTTGGAAAAGCGCCTCTGTGTGTCTCAATTTGCAAGATTTTTGTGCATAATTCCTCCTCTTAACACCTGGCCCCTCCTTCAGCAAGTCAGTCCCTAGCTCTAGTCCCTCTCCAGGGTCAAGTCCACGCTCCCTACCTTTTTCCTGTAGATTCCTTCCTCCCACACTGATCATGTGGCAAGAAGCAACCATGTCCTCTTCCTCTGCTACCTGGGCAAGACAGCAGATTTGACATGAACAGCTATATGCGGTCTTAAACGGGTCAAATCAGTTAGGCTCAGGGCAGTAGAGGAAAAAGCAACCCAATGCGTAGCCCCTCAAGCTGCCACAACTTCCTTGATGTCAAATTCTGCACAGCAAGTGCAGCTTTTGTATAATTTTGGTATTAGGCAGAATTCCCAAGATCATCATACTGCAAATGCAATTGTTTCAGCCAAGGCTTCACTTAAGAGAGCACTACTATAGAGATTCTTGCTAAAAAGCAAAGGTCTTGGAAAACAATTCTCTCCGAAGAACCTAGACCCTCAGGAATGACAGATCCGTTCCACAGTGCTGAGACTTCAAAACAAGGCCCCCGCCGATCCCTCAAGGCCCCCCAACAAGAGGATTAGGTACTAAGAGGAGACTTGTGCAGGGCCTGCTTAACCAGCTGGATCAAGCTCTGGAGCCAAAAACCACTGGGGCCCCAACAAGACCCCCTGCCAAGGGACCCGGGGTGGACAGGAATGAAAGCCTGTCACATGACCAGGGAATTACTCTCTCTTCCCCCCCCAAGTGAACTGAGAGAGAAGACAGGATTCTAACTGCCAATTTGTTCTGGTAGGAACAGTGGGTGAGAGCAATACATTCATTTTTGCTGAAGGGGGGTTGAAGGGAACAGCACATATAAAATACTGTCTGAGACAAAGGCAGACACACTGAAATAATCCAGATTTACACACTATAAAAATAATTAATTACCCCTGCTCAGCTGCTGGCTCTAAAGGACACAGTGTGTGCCGTCAAAATGAACTACCCTATGGAAGACGTGGGCTGGCCTGCCTGACTGACCCAGCCTACCTTGGCTCAGGGCTCTAGCATATCTGCTGTCTCCAGCGCTCTGGATGCACTTAAGAGGGAAATTCCCTATTTAGTACTTTACAATAGATCAGCCCCTGACAAAAGGAATGAAGCTAGCCAGGCCAACTGAACTAATTCTTTTTTTTGTATGTGCTGCCAAAATGAGCACTTTTGGAAAGCCTGGGAGCTGCAGGGGAAGTCTGTGGGGAATACACCCAAACAGAGTGAACAGGCAAGAGAGGTGCTGAGATGGGGACCTGCACCCCTCGAGCAAGGCCCTGCAGGACCAAGCCAAAGCCTCACACAGTGGCACTAAGAAGTGCGACTGAGGGCTGCAGAGCCAAAGCTCTAAGCTCAACCAGTTATGGTCCTGAGAGTATGACCTGGAAGCGGCCGTTAGGCTCGACTATGCTGTGTGGCCATGGCCAGCAGAGCGGAGGAGCTAAGCCAGGGACAGGAGCACTCTCAGCACAACCTACCACCTGCTGAAAGTAGAGAAAAGTACTGGATTGTTCCATGGAGCACCTCTGCTTATGCTGGTGATGTCACTGGCAAAATTCGGTCCTGTCTTCCACCACCTGCTGCTAGAAAGGGATAACACCCATTGGTTCAGAAAAGTAGAGCCAACGCTAAGAAAGAAAAATTTTCTAATACCAATAAAATACAAAAATAGATTGCCCGATTTGATTGCATACAGAAACAAAAAAAAAGTTTGCAACACACATGAAAACGTTGCCAGTCTCAACGCAGACCTGTGTTTTGGCAATAAAACACCTGCCTCAGGAGTCACAAGATCTAGCCATAAGTACATAAGTAATGCCATACTGGGAAAAGACCAAGGGTCCATCGAGCCCAGCATCCTGTCCACGACAGCGGCCAATCCAGTTCAAGGGCACCTGGCAAGCTTCCCAAACGTACAAACATTCTATACATGTGTCCCGTCTTCCTCCGGAACCAACACTCACCTGCTCGCCGCTGGTACCAGTGGGCCATGGGGCCCGGGCCCGCCATGGATGGCTGGCCTTCGCCGCAGGTCCTCCGGTGGCCGGCTATCGCCGGCCAGTGGGGAGAGGCGGCCATTGCCTTCAGTTCGGCTACAGAGGATCGCCGGTTGTTCTCACCTCGTTGCCGCCGATGGCCGGCTGTCCATTTCCGGGATGGAACCCCTGCCACATGGCGCCGGCGGAGGATAGCCGGCGTCTCTTCCGGTTGCGGGAGCAAGCAGGGGAAGCGGTGACTAGCGTCACCTCGGATTGGTTACCTGAAGACTCAACCGCAGGAAGCACCAGCTGGGGCCCCGCGCTAATGAGGACGACTACTTAAGGAGCACCACTCCTCCTAGCCAGTGCTTCGGCTTCTCGTTCCCGAGAGCTCCGCATCGTTGGATGGAACTCTGTACCTTGCTATCGGATATTGCCTGCCTTGACCCTTGCCTGCTACCGATTCTTCTTGACCGCTGCCTGCCTTGACCATTGCCTGCTACTGACTCATCTAGACCGCTGCCTGCCTCTACCCCTGCCGCCGCTGTCCTCCACGCTGGCGTTCCAGTTCCCCGGGACCTCGGACCAGTTGACTTCCGGGAATCCAGAGCCGCGCTGCGCTGTCTGCGGGGCCTGTCCGCCCCCTGTTCCAGAAGCCCTGTAGACTGCCCGCACCTGGAGGCTCAACTTCCAGGGAACGGCGGCCTTCCCAGGCGAAGAGTGGGGGTGGGTCGGCTGTCCTGTGGAGAAGGAGAGGTTCACTCCGCCGTATCCAGCCGGATCCAAGGGCTCACACCAGCAAGCTGCTCATCCTTTGGCGGAGCAAGACAACATGTTATTCCTGGAATTGTGGATTTTTCCAAGTCCGTTTAGTAGCGGTTTATGGACTTGTCCTTTAGGAAACCGTCTAACCCCTTTTTAAACTCTGCCAAGCTAACCGCCTTCACCACTTTCTCCGGCAACAAATTCCAGAGTTTAATTACACGTTGGGTGAAGAAAAATTTTCTCTGATTTGTTTTAAATTTACTACACTGTAGTTTCATCGCATGCCCCCTAGTCCTAATATTTTTTGAAAGCGTGAACAGACGCTTCACATCCACCTGTTCCACTCCACTCATTATTTTATATACCTCTATCATGTCTCCCCTCAGCCATCTCTTCTCCAAGCTGAATAGCCCTAGCCTCCGTAGTCTTTCTTCATAGGGTGTCTGAATTGTGTATAGGCAAATACTGGCAATGAATCGGCATGTGTTGAGCAAAAAGTCAGAACAATTTGCAAGCGCTTTAAGGGTTAACAAATAGTCAAGCAATTGGAATACCGGTGAGTCTTGTTCAACATGGCTCAGATGTGTTTCCTCACATCAAAGAGCAGATACATATGCTTCAGTCTCAGCTACACAAACTGTATTTTGCAGATTCTGGGGACATGGGACTACCTTTAGGTCCTTGGTTCGATGCAAGTATTACCATCTTTTCCATAGCTTTTTTTATAAGCATATGATGGTAACTCATGCTATCAAACATATAAATGGCAAGTGACCAACTCACCTGCAAAAGCGCAGTAGAGTTGGAACGCTGAGAGTGTGGAGGAGGAGGGAGCAGGGAGGGAAGCACTGGGCGGAACTGAGGGAAACAGACGCAGCGATGGAGAACTGACAACAGACAACGGCGGAAAGAGGGGGGGCGACGCCGGGGGGGGGTCAAAGGTGGTGGCGGCAGTGGGGACGGCAAAATGGCGGCGGTGGGGACGGCAGGGCACAGGTCACAATCGCGGTGGATGGGAGCCCGAGGATGGAGGGTAGGGAAGAAAACAGTTGATGGTCACGGGTGGATGGAGCGAATGGGAGGGGGGAGAGGAGGGTTGCTGGACATGGGGGGAGGGCAGGGGAGAGAGCAGGGTTGGTGGACGGGGGGGGGAAGGCCATAGGAAAACAAAAAACTAGGCCGTTGTTACGGGCTTAACGGCTAGTTGAATATAACTGACAAAGCCACTTTCACTGCAACATAATTGTTTGGAGTCTTTGTTCTCCAACTGTACCCTTGGCTTTGACTTTGGATGCATTACTACTTTTCAATTTATTGTTGTTTTGAGACTGACATTTTCTGATAGACATTAAACACAATTTTGTTGATTTTCCTTGGCTGCTTTGTTTTTTTAGACTTCCTCACTCACTGTTTTGTTCCATTGACTATTTCACGGGGATCTTTTTTTTTTTTATTTATTGCTGTTCCAGTAACACTAATCATATAATGACAATGGGGATTGTTACAAATTAACCAGCTGACTGGGATATTTGATGAATAAAAGTAACCTTGATTGTATGAATTTCACTAGAAGAAAGCATACTGAAATAAAAAGAGTTAAAAAAAACACACACACACACAAATCATCAAAATTCCCACTCTTTACTAGGTCAGACTATTAGTGTCAAAATCTCCATTAGTTTATTTATTTGTTGCACTTGTATCCCACATTTTCCCACCTATTTGCAGGCTCAATATGGCTTACATAATGCAGTAGTGGCAGTCACCAATACCGGCATGAACAAATACAAAGTGAGGTTATGACAGACTAATGATCAGAATTAATAGACATATTGGGGGTCAAGGGGAAGAGTAGGTTATGTCCAATATGAACATTTATATTGTTGTGTTGCGGGGTTAGGCATTTAGGTTGAGTCGTTGTAGTATGCCTTTTTGAAAAGGTAAGTCTTAGGAGTTTCCAGAAGATTAGGTGGTCGTATGTTGTTTTCACAGTGGTCGGTAGCGCATTCCATAGTTGTGTGCTTATATAAGAGAAGCTGGATGCATAGGTTGATTTGTATTTAAGTCCTTTGCAGCTTGGGTAGTGGAGATTTAGGTATGTTCGTGTTGATTTTGTTGTGTTTCTGGTTGGTAGGTCAATGAGGTCTATCATGTTAAACTGGAAACAGCCCTGGCAGCTACTTGATAAATTTCTGCTAGTAATCTTTGCAACCTTAAGTCTGTAGTAGTGTCACATTCCTTGGAGTCAAATTCCAGAATGTAAATCTACGTACATTTTTTAAAGAGGTACTGACCACCACAAACTAGGAATATGGTGCCAACTCCTACCTTTTCTTGGAAACACAATATATCCTCTCTCAGGATTCTCTTGGACCTAAAAGGTATTCCTAACTCCTGGAGGCCTAAGAAATCCATCCTTGAGTCCCACCCAACATAAGTCTGAAATTAATGTGGGTTCACTGGTTTTACAGAAGCATATTTTACAACAATTTCTACCGGTGAGGGCAAAATTCTTTCCAATCACTTGATTGCACACACCTCTGAACTGAGGTACATACATGAATATTAAATATGTTAATATGAACTGCACATACCCCAACATCAGTGCCAAGTAACTGAAGATTTTCAATCAATCAGAAAGGGACACTATTTGAATACCCTTGTACTAATTGGGTTTCTAACCTTGCCATTATCTAGATCAGTGTTTCCCCAAGTTGGTCTCGGAGCACTCCCTTGCCAATTAGGTTTTTAGGATATACACAATGAAAATGCATGAAATTGATTTGCATACATTGCCTCCATTGTATGCAAATCTTCCATACATATTCATTGTGGATAATACTTTTCTAATTCGATACATTGGTGGCACTCAATGCGGTTGACCACACATTGGTACTGAAATGCCTGGATCAGACAGGAATAATAAGGACTGTGATCAAACGGTTCAGTGAATTCCTTTCAAATCAAAGCTATTCTGTCAAGCAAAACAACCAACTTTCCAACTACTGGTCTCCGAATTGCAGGGTCCTGCAGGGATCTCCCCTCTCACCTATCCTGTTTAATCTCTTTATGTCATCCCTTGCCTCAATGCACCTGGGTCTTAATTAACTACTATTATCCTACACAGATGACATCCTGCTTCTCTTACAAGTGACAGCAGCAAACAAAGATACAACTCAGTCTGTAGCAAATGGTATAAATGCGGTTAGCACCTAGACTCTGAACAATAAACTAAAATTGAATGCGCAAAAAATCAAGGTCCTATGGCTCTAAAACCAGGGCGTTGAGGTCCCACCAGCTGGTTCACACGGAACAACCGCAGCCTGGGAACTCTGGTGTTCCCGTCAAACCCCCTGTATGCTCCTCAAGGTGTGCTGACTTTAAGGCTGCAAAGGCAAATTCTGGGACCCCCTCATCAACTTAACCCCCTATGTACAGGAAAATCTAAACCAGTCAAACCCAGTCAATTTGTTTGCCTGGAGCTGCAGGGGAGACCACAAGAAGTTTTCTGTCCAGTTTCAGTCAAAAGATTATTAATTTGTGGCCACGGTTTTGGCTGAAAATGACCATCTTTTCAGTGGAAGCCAAAAATTTGTACTTTGTCCCTCGTCTCCCTCCCAAAATACAAGTTCCCCGCCCTCTGGCCCTTCCCAATTGTTTCCCCCACCCATAGCCACCCCCCACCCCCGGGCCTATCTTACAATCCATGGTGGTCTATGAGGGTAGTAGGGGGTGCAATCATCCCCAGTTACTCCTGCCCACTCCCGCTCTGTTCTCAAAATGACTGCTACGACTGGGACATCGCTCCTGCCCCAACTACACCCATAGATCACCAGGGAATGCAAGATAGGCAATTCAAGCAGCCCTCACTGGTTCACATTCACACAACTTGTGTTTTTGGTTTCGATTTCAGCTGAACCAGTTAAAAGCTTTCAAATAGTTTTGGTGGTAGTTTCAGTTTTGACCAAAACTGAAAAAAGTAGTTTTGGTTGGACTCTAATGGGACCACACCCCCTATGGCAGGACCCTGTGGGGCCAAGCTGCAAGTCTCACCAGTGGTTATCCATAGATGACTGTGGCAGAGGAGACAAGCTCGGCCCTCGACCAGGCCTGGTCCATGGATCAGAAACCTGAGAGCTAGTTGTTTGCCTCACAGCTTGGTCAAGCCTAAGAGGCCTGCACTGTTGAGAGTTAGGCCAGGGATCAGGAGAACCAGCCTGAACAGCCTACCACTATGCTGGAGGTAGAGAAATACTCAAACTTTCCTATGAGCTCCAGCAGTTCATACCGGTGATGTCACTAACAAAGATCAATTTCTCTACCTCTGTCTGCTAGTAGGAAGGGGTAACACCTGTCAGGATAAGGAAGTGTTCATTGTAGTGATTACCAAAACTGGCCCTGTAGACACTCCAACCAGTCAGGTTTTCAGGATATCCACAATGAATATCCATGAGAGTTTTACATGAACCACCTCCACTGCATACAAATCCCTCTCATTAATATTCATTGTGGATATCCTGAAAACCTGACTGGCTGGAGTGCCTCCAAGATCAAGTTTGAGAATCACTGGTTTATTCTGTAGTTGATCCCTGTAAGGCACTACAAAGCATCCCTTCATTATTGTTGCTTTAAAAGTTAATAAGCAATTCCATAATT
The DNA here is from genome assembly GCF_901765095.1 of Microcaecilia unicolor. Lineage (NCBI taxonomy): Eukaryota > Metazoa > Chordata > Amphibia > Gymnophiona > Siphonopidae > Microcaecilia > Microcaecilia unicolor. The sequence goes on along the minus strand of NC_044035.1, from coordinate 133,448,994 downwards.
CACTTTGTATTCTAGTTTCCACAAGATGCTGTTTTTCAAACTACCTACAAGCAACAGGAACAAGCTGCACACATTTGGCCTTAGAATCAAGTTAATTCACACACACTGTCACCTGGAAGCCCAAGTCTATTTGTACAGTTTGAGAACCTGGGTTACTGTGCCCGACAGTATATCTATGGTCCAGAACTAGTCTACAGTGAGGGTTTTATGGTATTAAAGAGTTAAACACAGTTAACAGCTGGAAAAGTGGCCATTTCAAGATGAATAAAACATTGTGAGTGCTGTGTTAGCCACTTGAATTTGTGGGCATCGGGATCAAACAAGCTATTGAGTGATAATCTCATTCCTGGGCTCTGTTCATCTAATATGATTACCAGCTTTTGAAAGCTAGTCAGACACATTGAGTTAGATCAATGAAAAAAAGTTATCACTGGCTACTTGTCAAATCTTATTTCTACAAGATGAAATAAAAGAACAGTTGTGTCAGTTTTGATACTGGCAAAAATTGGTACCCAAGATATAGCAGTAGCAGATTATCTTGAATATACGTACACAGCTATGAAACTACAAAATGATTCACGTTTGCAGATTTTTGCAAACTAAGACAAACACACAACTTCAGAACTCAGGAAAGGCTAAAGACTAAAGTATGACTCATTTAACATTACTGTGCTCATTACTGTTTAAAAAACAAAAAAGGTTTCCACTGGATGAGATAGAATGTGTGTGTAAAAAAACTGTCCTCAATCCTGACTGCTCTTAAATGCTGGGAAAGCCTACGGATACAAATTCGTTACAATAGATTGAATTATGATAACTTTCTACTGCAGATTTTGGCTTTGTTGTGGATCTACTTCAATAAACCTTCATACACGAGTAAACTAATATGGAACTGCAGAAGTTCTTGATATCAAGCAAGTCCCCTGTGCTTGCACCCACAGTCTACCCCCAAAAGATCTCAAGAATCTTAAACAAAAATCAGGTATATCTAAAAAGATCACTCTTTCTTTGCTACTTTACCATGCAAAGAGAACAGGCCCAATTAAAGAGGTTCTGCTTTGCAACAAACAGGACTCCTGGAATTAGGTGCTCAAAAGCTGGTACCATTTATCTTCATCATCACGAATAGCTATTCATGTTCCATACCTTCACAAGAGGTTTGCCGACTTTTTGTTCTAAAAGTATATTAGCACAATAGGTACAACAGTTCAAGCTTGTGTTATATCTTAAGCAAAAGCATTCAAGCATCTATAGGATAGCAAATAGAGTTCTGGGAGATGCATACATCTCTCTATATAAAAGGCAACACCAACGTTTTATGAAGCCTCCAGCCGGAAGTGTGAAGGGGGCGAGATATCCGGTTTCCATATGAGTGTCTGCCCCGCCCTCTCTGTAACACAGTCAGTGAAGGAAAACAGCAGAGCACGAAATCAAATCGCTGGCTCTGTAACAGTGAAGGACTCAGAGGGGGGAGGGGAGAGAGGCCAGAGGGCAGGGACACACACACTCCCACATGCACTCAGAAGAAAACATTGCTAGCCCCCGTTTCATTTGCATCAGAAACGGGGCTTTTTTTACTAGTATTATATATATAACAGGACCAGTCTATACGAATGGGTTATGTCCATCAACCATCAGGCGGAAATAAAACGCACTACTAATTTGTGCTATATCTTGTTCTGTGCAGTTAGCTTTAGCCAGTATTCGACAGCCAAGCAGTGGAAGCATGACTGATGCAAATAAAAATCAGGAGAAAAACTCCTGTCTCCTTTACCAACTGAAAAGTCCATACAGAAAGAGGAAATCCAGCTTGTTTTTATTTCCTCCCCCCTCGGGCAAAAAAATAAACCAGAATTATGTACACAAACACAGCAAGATAATCCAGGGCAGGTCCTGGATTGATTCTTTAGGACTAAAGGAAAGAAAATTATCAGGTAAGAACTAATTTTTCCTTCCATTAAGTTACCAAAGGATCAGTCTGTACGAATGTGATGTAGAAAAGCAATCCTTAAGTAGGGTGGAAGCCAGACACCGCCATGGATAGCACCTTAGAGCCAAAGGCAGACTCCGCTTTCACACCCAAATCCAGTGTTTCGAAAAGGTTTGAGAAGCCCATGTGGCTGAGTAACAACTTTCTTCAAATGAAATAGCTTGAGATTCCTCAAAGTACGTAGCAAGAGAGCACACAAAATGGGCCTTAACATTCAGCGGGGCAGCCTTCCTAGCAAGCAAATACCCCACAGAAATAGCTTCCTTAAGGCAATGTGCTACCAAAGGTTAGGAGCCTACAGGCCTTTCCTAGGGCCTGAGAACAGGACAAAGATGTACCGAACATCAGAAACCACTAGCAGCCTTCAGATACTGCACAATCCTTCCTCCAAAAGGACGAGAGGAAAATTGTCTAGTTGAGGTGAAAAGACAAAGCTACTTTCAAAAGAAAGGAAGGAACCGTGTGTACGGTCACACCTGTCTGCAAAATCTGCAGAAAGGGATCTCTGCAAGATGATGCCTGGAGTTCAGAAACCCTTCTAGCCAAACAAACAGCCACCAGGAAAACAATTTTCAATGTCAGATCTTTCAGAGTAGCCTGAGACAGAGGTTCAAAGGGGGCTCTCTGCAAAGCTTTGAGAATCAAATTAAGATACCATAGAGTACAAGGCCTGTGAAGAGGGGAACAGGGATAAGTCACCCCTCATAGAAAACGTACACGTCAGGATGAGCCACAATAGAAATGTGTTGCACACGCCCCCTGTAACAAGCCAAGGCCTGAAATTTCAGAGAGTTCAGGGCTAAACTCTGCTTTAAACTGTCCTGCAGAAAGAACAGAATTTCCGGTAATTAGTATCTGTGTGTGGATGTAGAGGAACGCTTTTCTGCTTCACCCAACTCTCAAAACATAGCCTGTAGATATGGATCTCTTTTCGAGACTACAGCAAGGTGGCTACGATGTCCTCTGCATACTCTTTTTTTTTTTCTGAAGTTGAGCCCTTTCAAGAGCCAGACTGTAACACCAAAGCGGGAGGGATCCTCCATGAGTGCTGGACCCTGATGTAATAGGTCCCTTGAACAGGAAAGGCGCAAAGGGCTATCTGTAGACGCACTAGATCTGCATAGCATGGATGCCTGGGCCAGTCTAGTGCCACTAGAATCACCCAACCTGGATGTACAGCTATTGCCCAAGAGTTCTGCCAATGATCAGCCAAGGCGTAAACACAGAGCAGCTCTGCTGCAGCCAAGGCTGAACTACAGCATCCACTCCAAGAGATCCAGCCTTCCTTCAGCGACTGAAAGAGGTTTGGGTCTGCGCGATGCCCCTGACACCATCAGATACAGTGGGAAGGCCCCGTGGGAGGTGATAAGATCAAACACCTGGCTGGACAGCTGCCACTCCCCCAGATCAAGAGACACTGTGCTTAGGCAACCAGCCTCCATTTTCAGAGCTCCCACAAATTTGAAAGACCGAGTGGATGGGAACATTCTCCTCCTCCCAATGGAAGAGCAAATGCGCCTCCTTGGCAAGAGGAGTACTCATTGTGTTGTCGTCCCTCCCGTCTGTTGACATAGGAAATCGCTGTCATGTTGCCCAAGCACACTCTCACCAGCATGCCCCAAACGAGAAAAGCAAACGCCAAAAGAGCATTCTTGATTGCCCTGAGCTCTAGTCTATTGATGAGCCAAAGAGGCCTCCCTTGGAGACCACAGCCCCTGCACCATGCGATAGTGATAATGCACTCTCCAACCCGACGGGCTGGCATCTGAAATTATAACACACCAAGTGACTGTGTAGAGAGGGAGGCCTCCCTGAAGACTGCGAGGCAGAAGCCACCAGGACATGCTCATCTTGGCCTGATGAGACCATGAAATCTGCATCTCGTAGTCCTCTGAAACTGGGGACCAGTGACTCAGCAAAGACGCCTTTGTGCATGTGGAAACAAGCCCCGGGGACAACTAAAGAAAAGTGGGGCATTTCGTCCCATGTTGGACCTCAAATGAGTGAACAGATAGTTAGGCTGCAGCACTTTTGGATGTAGACACTGAATCTATCATAGCCTTGGTCCAGCCAGGAGAGTATTTGACATCCTTGGACTTCCCTATCTGGCTGCATCGCAGGGTTTTCCTTTTTACGGTTCTAGGGAGATATTTTCAATTCCAGGCCATGGCATTCGGGCTTTCCATGGCACCCCAAACCTTTTCCAAGGTCATGGTGGTGGTGGTAGATGCCTTCCTACGGAAGGAAGAGATTCAGATTCATCCTTATCTGGACAACTGGCTGATTCAGGCCCCTTCTGAACAGGAGAGAAATGCAGCAACCTTCAGGGAAGATGAACCTAGACCAGGGAAGAACCTGGTATTTTATGTGATCCAGATACTACTACTAGTACTAATCATTTCTATACAAAAGAGATTGAAGAAAGCAGGGGAGCCTGCAACACTGCAGCAGGACAAGCCTGAGCTTATAAATCAGAAAACCATTTAGAGAACTTTCCAGCCAAGGGACATAGTCTTAGTACTCTTACCCTCATCATAGTAACATAGTAAATGATGGTAGCTAAAGACCTGTATGGTCCATCCAGTCTGCCCACAAGATTAATTCCATGTATAATAAGTTTAATACTTTATATGTATACCAGAGTTTGACTTGTCCTTGCCATTTTCAGGGCACAGACCGAAGAAGTCTGCCCAGCACTGTTCTTGTACTAAAATTTCTGAAGTTAAATGTCGAAGCCCCTTAAAATTTACACGCCAGCCCATCCATTATCTATTCAGCCACGATCAGGGCACAGACCGTAGAAGTCTGCCCAGCATTGGTTTTGCTATCCAATCTCAACTAAGATTCCGTGGATCTATTCCTTCCAAACAGGACTCCTTTTTGTATTTATCCCACGCATTTTTGAACTCCGTTACCGTTTTCATCTCCACCACCTCCCACAGGAGGGCATTCCATATATTCACCACCCTCTCCGTGAAAAAATACTTCTTGACATTTCTCCCGAGTCTGCCCCCCTTCAACCTCAATTCATGTCCTCTAGTTCTACCACCTTCCCGTCTCCGGTTTGTTTGCACATTAATACATTTCAAATATTTTCATGTCTATTATATCACCCTTATTTCTCCTTTCCTCCAAGGTATACATGTTCAGATTGGCTAGTCTCTCCTTGTACGGTTTGCAACGCAAATCCCATACCATTTTGGTAACTTTTCTTTGTACTGCTTCCAGTCTTTTTACATCTTTAGCAAGATAAAGCCTCCAAAAACTGAACACAATACTCCAAGTGGGACCTCACCAAGGACTTGTAAAGGGGCATCAACACCTCCTTTCTTTTGCTGCCTTCTCTATGCAGCCTAACATCCTTCTGGCCATGGCCACCGCCTTGTCGCATTGTTTCTTCACCTTCAGATCCTCAGACGCCATCACCACAAGGTCTCTCTGCTGAGTTGATCTTCCAAATCTTTCCCCTCCTATTCGGTATCTCTCTTTTGGGTTTTTGTACCCCAAGTGCATCACTCTGCATTTCTTGGCATTAAATTTGTAGTACTGTACAAATTGCCAGTGTATTTTGGGAGGGACGTAGTGAGGCTCATTTTCAAAGCACTTAGCCTCCCAAAGTTCCATAGAAACCTATGGAACTTAGCCTCCCAAACTGCTTTGAAAATATGCCTCAGTGTCTGCATTGATACACAAGGAGCAGCATTTAATTTACCAGCGGCGTACGATAACTCCGTCAGGACTCAATAAAGAAATTGATTGGTGGGCTTTGACACACCTCCCCATTTAAAGGGAAGGGAGGAGACAGGAAGACGAGAAAGAGGAGATTGAGCTGTTCCTGCCTGAAGGTAGCCGACATATAATATGAATTTGATATTCTAAACATTTGTTTGTAGGGAAGTTAAATGACTTTCGCATAGTACTTAGTACAAGTACTGCTCGAGTGTAACACTAGTTTAAATTATGGCTAACATTATGTTCATTTTAGAATGGCGTTCCCCTGATGATGCTACGGCGAAACATGCCTGCATGTAGGGAACCTAGGAGAAATTACAACAGGGCACTGGTTCAGAAGCTCTACAAATCAAGTTTCACTGCATGTTATTGAAGTGACTGGGACTTTCTCTAGTTACAGCTGCATCTATCCATACAGCACTAAGATAAGTGTTCAATTCTAAGTGATGTTCCATTATTTGATAATTTGATTCGTATAGGGATTTCAGCATTATCAGCAGTAACAATAGTATAACATCATAGGTAGGAGGATGGTGACAGTGCGATGATGTACTGTTGGGTATAAACACATTCAAGGACTGCCAGTCTGCCCAGTGATAGTTACCAAGTCGCTGAGCACTACTTGCATATTAGAAAAATTATTTAAAATTTTGTTTTTCCACATATTGCACTATGATATTTTTTATGGTAAATTTTTATGCGTTTTGATAGTTTTATATACTTATAAGAGAAGAAAAACCGAAGGATTATTTATACCCCAGAAGAGTTTGCTATTAAATTTTAACTGCCAGACACTCGACTATTCTTTTAACTTTTGCAGATCTCTTCTCATTGTTTCTACTCCCTTCACGGTATCCACTTTATTGGCTATCTTCGTGTCATCTGCAAAAAGGCAAACTTGTCCTTCCAACACTTCAGCAATATCTCTCACAAATATATTAAACGGAATCATCCCCAGCACATACCCCTGAGGAACTCCACTGCTCACCTTCCATTCCTCCGAGCGGATTCAGTTTACCACCACCCTCTGCCACCTGTCAGTCAACCAGTTTCCTATCCAGTCACCACTTTTGGTCCTCAGTTCAGCCCTCTCAGCTTATTCACGAGTCTTCTGTGGGGGACCGTATCAAAGGCTTTGCTGAAATCCAAGTAGATTACAGCTAGCACACACCCTTCATAACACTAGGTTAAAAGTCAGAAGAACCACCATAAACTTTCATTTGCAATTATTTAGGGGTCAACCCCCCAACTCTTCCATTCACCACATTTCTTCTCCCATACCTGCACCAGGCATTGTAGCCACAGTCCTTCGCCACGGGCCAAACTATAGCTCTTGAGACCTTGCTAACAAACCTTAAATCAGCTACGAGCTAATCACTGCTGAGCAGTAGAAGTCTCCACTAGGAATGCAATGCTATGTCTGCAGCATCAGGTTTTCAGAATGTGCCACGGTGAAAATCTATGAGATCTGCATATAGTAACATAAGAATAACCATACTGAGTCAGACCAATGGTCCATCTAGCCCAGTATCCTGTTTCCAACAGTGGCCAAGCCAGGTCACAAGTACCTGACAGAAACCCAAACAGTGGCAACATTTCATGCTACCAATCCCAGGGCAAGCAGTAACTTCCTCATGTCTTGTCTCAATAGCAAACTATGGACTTTTCCTCCAGGAATTTGTCCAAACCTTTTTTAAACCCATATGCATTAACTGCTGTTAGTACATCCTCCGGCAAAGAGTTCCAGAGCTTAATTATTCGTTGAGTGAAATAATATTTCCTCCTACTTGTTTTAAAAGTATTTCCATGTAATTTCCTTGAGTGTCTTTGCACTTTTGTAACGGGTAAAAAGTCAATTCATTTCTACTTGTTCTACACCACTCAGGGTTTTGTAGACTTCAATCATATCTCCCCTCAGTTTTGTTTTCCAAGCTGAAGAGCCCTAACTTCTTTAGCCTTTCCTCATATGAGAAGAGCTCCATCCCCTTTATCATTTTGGTTGCTCTTCTTTGAACCTTTTCTAATTCTGCTATATATATTTTTAAAGATGTGTTAGAACTGAACACAATACTCAAGGTGAGGTAGCACCATGGAGCAATACAGAGGCATTAAGGCATTTTTAGTCTCATTTAACATCCCTTTCCTAATAATTCCCAGCATTCTCCTTGCTTTTTTGGCTGCTGCCACACACATAGCAAAAGATTTCAGTGTATTATCCACAATGACACCAAGATCTTTTTCTTAGGTGATGACCACCAAGGTGGACCCTAGCATCAGGTAACTGATTTGGATTATTCTTTCAAATGTGTATCACTTTGCATTTCTCCACATTAAATTTCTGCAATTTTTCACAGTCTGCATGCATTTTAACAACCTTGAATAGTTTTGTGTTATCTGAAATTTTAATCACCTCACTGGTTCTGATTTCCATATCATTTATAAATATGTTAAATAGCACTGGTACCAGTACTGATCCCTGTGGCACTCCACTATTCACCCTCCTCCATTGAGAGAAATGACCATTTAACCCTACCCTCTGTTTTCTGTCAATAACCAATTCCTAATCTACACCAGAACATTGCCTCCTATCCCATGACTCTTTCATTTTCTCAGAAGTCTCTTATGAGGAACTACGTCAAAAGCTTTCTGAAAATCTAGATACACTACATCAACTGGCTCACTTTTATTGACATGTTTATTCATGCCTTCAAAGAACTGAAACAAATTGATAAGGCAAGACTTCCTTGGGCTGAGCCCATGCTGACTCTGTCCCATTAAACCATGCTTAAGTGTTCTGTAGTTATATTCTTCATAATGGTTTCTACTATTTTTCCCAGCACCGACTTCAGGCTTACCAGTCTGTAATTTCTCAGATCACCCCTGGAACCCTTTTTAAAAAATCAGAATCACATTGGCCACCCTCCAATCTTCAGGTAGTACAGACTATTTTAATGATAGGTTACATATTACTAACAGCAGATCAGCAATTTCATGCTTGAGTTCTTGGAATACCCTTGGATGTATGCCATCCTGTCCAGGTGATTTACTACTCTTTAATTTGTCGATTTGGCTCAGTATGTCTTCCAGATTCACCAAGATTTCTTTCAGTTCCTCAGCATCATTACCCTTGAAAGCCATTTCCAGTACAGGTAGATCTCGTATCTTATTTTTATTTATTGCATTTGTATCCCACATTATCCCACCTATTTGCAGGCTCAATGTGGCTTACATAGTTTTGTTAACATTGTCATTGCAGGGTGACAGTTACATTTAATATTGTGCATAGGTTAAATAAGGGTAGAAAGAGGAAGGAAAGGAGTGATTAAGGTAGTTATAGTAGGTGAGCTATCTTGACTGAGTGGGTTGTCGGGTGAATTAGTGTGGCTATTAGTTCTCATTGTATGCCTTGTTGAAGAGATATGTCTTCAGAGATTTGCGAAAGATAGTTGTTTCGTCAATTGTTCTCAGGTCTGTAGGCAATGCATTCCACAATTGCGTGCCCAGGTACGAGAATGTGGTAGCATGCACCTGCTTGTACTTTAGTCCTTTACAGCTGGGGAAGTGCAGGTCGAGAAATTTGCGGGATGATCTTGTGGCGTTTCTTGGAGGCAAGTCTACGAGGTTTAGCATGTAGATTGGGGCATCCGCATGAATGATTTTGTGAACAATCGTGCAGATCTTGAACGTAATGCGTTCCCTAAGTGGGAGCCAGTGGAGCCTCTCTCTTAAGGGTTCTGCACTTTCGTATTTAGTTTTTCCAAGTATGAGTCTGGCGGCAATATTCTGGGCAGTTTGTAGTTTTTTGATAGTTTGTTCTTTGCAGCCCGCGTATAATGCGTTGCAGTAGTCCAGATGACTTATTACCATTGACTGTACCAGGGTACGGAAGATGTATCTCGGGAAGAAAGGTTTTACTCTTAAGTTTCCACATGGAGTAGAACATCTTTTTCGTCGTGTTTTTCACGTGGTCATCGAGAGTGAGGTTTCGATCAATGGTGACTCCAAGAATTTTCAAGTTTTTTGAGACAGGGAGAGAACAGTATGGTGTGGTTATGGTAGAGAAGTGTTTTGTGTTATGTTGTGAGGTGAGTACAAGACATTATGTTTTTTCTGCATTACGTTTTCATAAAGACAGAAGCAAAGAATTCATTCAGTTTCTCCGCAATAGCCTTGTCCTCCCTGAGTGTCCCTTTTGCTCCTTCATGATCTAATGGTCCTACAGCTTCTCTCGCAGGCTTTTTGCTTCTGATATACCTGAAAAAGTTGTTACTGTGAGTTTTAGACTCTAGCAAGTTTCTCTTCATATTCTCTTTTAGCTCTTTTTATCAGTGCTTTGTATGTGATATGCCAGTGCTTATGTTTCTTCTTATTTTCTTCATTTGGGTCCTTTTTCCATTTTTTTTAAAGGACATTCTTTTGGCGGTAATAGCCTCTTTCACTTTACCTTTTAACCATGTTGACTATCATTTTTCTCTACTTTCCACCTTTGTAAATAAGTGGAATGTATCTGGTTTGGGCTTCCAATATGGTATTTTTGAAAAACATCCATGCCTGATTTAGTGTCCTAACCTTTGTGGCCGATCCTTTTAGCTTCTTTTTAACCATTTTCCTCATTTTACTATAGTAGCCCTTTCGAAAATTAAATGCAGATACATTAGATTTCCTTTGTGCCTTCATTCCAGATAGTAGCTCAAACTTGTTCACGTTATGAACACTGTTTCCCAGGGGATTCAACACTGCTACCTCTCATACTAAGGCCCTACACGCTACCAAAGACCAGATCTAAAATGGCTTCCCCTCTTGTCAGTTCCTTGACCAATTTCTCTCCCTGGCGCTCACTGAATTCCAGAGTTTAACTACACGTTGAGTGAAGAAAATTTTTCTCCGATTTGTTTTAAATTTACTACTTTGTAGCTTCATTGCATGCTCCCTAGTCCTAGTATTTTGGAAAGCGTAAACAGACACTTCACATCTACCCATTCAACTCCACTCACTATTTTATAGACCTCTATCATATCTCCCCCTCAACCGTCTTTTCTCCAAGCTGAAGAGCCCTAGCCGCTTTAGCCTTTCCTCATAGGGAAGTTGTCCCATCCCCTTTATCATTTTCGTTGCCCTTCTCTGTACCTTTTCTAATTCCACTATATCTTTTTTTTGAGATGCAGCAACCACAATTGAACACAATATTCGAGGTGCAGTTGCAACATGGAGCGATGCAAAGGCATTATAACATCCTCATTTTTGTTTTCCATTCCTTTCCTAATAATACCTAACATTCTATTTGCTTTCTTAGCTGCAGCAGCACACTGAGCAGAAGGTTTCAACGGATCATCGACGACGACACCTAGACCCCTTTCTTGGGCTGTGACTCCTAACGTGGAACCTTGCATGACGTAGCTATAATTCGGGTTCCTCTTTCCCACATGCATTAATTTGCACTTGCTCACATTAAACATCCCCATCTCTAGGTCATTTATAAATATGTTAAAAAGCAGCGGTCCCAGCACAGACCCCTGGGGAACCCCACTAACCACCCTTCTCCATTCAGAATACTGACCATTTAACCCTACTCTGTTTTCTATCTTTTAACCAGTTTTTAATCCACCACAGAACACTCCTCCTATCACATGACTCTCCAATTTCCTCTGGAGTCTTTCATGAAGTACTTTGTCAAACGCCTTCTGAAAATCCAGATACACAATACCAGCCGGCTCACCTTTATCCACATGTTTGTTCACCCCTTCAAAGAAATGTAGTAGATCATTTAGTACTATATACTCTTAACTCTCCCATCGTATGTTTTAGGCTTCTAACATTTGTATACAGGCACTTCAAATTGTGTTTTTTCCTTGCATCTACAAGCTGCATAGAAGTTAACAGTGATAATGTGCATCCTTTATCCTGCTCTCTCCTTAAACACACCTGGCTTTCTTTCAGCATTGTTGAAACCACTCTACTGGGATTCCCTGAATGTCCTGTTTCAATAATATCCTTCAAGGATACCCCACACCTAACCATGCGCTCCTGAGCAACTGTTGGCTTCCTCCCCCCCCCCCCCCCCCCCCAATTCTAGTTTAAAAGCTGCTCTATCTCCTTTTTTAAAAGTTAGCGCCAGCAGCCTGGTTCCATCCCAGTTAAGGTGAAGTCCAGCCTTTTGGAACAGTCTCCCCCTTTCCCTGAATGTTGCCCAGTTCCTAACAAATCTAAATCCCTCATCTTGCACCACTGTCTCAACCATGCATTGAGATTTCCGAGCTCTGCCTGCCTCTTAGGTCCTGTGCTTGGAATGGGAAGCATTTCTGAAAATGCTATCCTGAAGGATCTGGACTTCAGCTTTCTGCCTAAGAGACTTTTGGCTTCCAGAACCTCCCTCTCACATTTTCCTATGTCATTGGTATCCAAATGTACCAAGACAGCCTGCTCCTCCCCAACACTATCTAAGATCCTATCTAGGTAGACACCCCAGCATGAAAGTTTCTCATGCATATTCATTGTGGTACATTCTGAAAACCTGACTGCCTAACTCCAAGACAAGGTGGGGGGGGGGGGGGGGGGAAGATAGAGAACATGACACTGACCTAGAGAGCAGAATTAGATCAAGAGTATGCACTGAATGTGATATACAAGATGTTAGCAAAGCTTCTGATACTATTCTGCAACATGAGACTCAACTGAGAAGCCTGAAAGTAGGCTGCAAGGTGGTGGGATTGAAATAGATACTGGTCAGCATGTACCTCCTGTTTCATCATAATTGCACCCTTAGTTTGGAATTCCATTCCCCTTTTGTCTATGCTTAGAAAAGTCACTTATAAAGCTTTTGATACTATTCTGCAACATGAGACTCAACTGAGCAACCTGAAAGTAGGCCTCAAGGTGGTGGGATTGAATTAGATACTGTTCAGCGTGTACCTCCTGTTACATCATAATTGCACCCTTACTTTGAAATGCCATTCCCCTTTTGTCTATGCTTAGAAAAGTCACTTATAAAGGTTTAAAACCTTGCTTAAAGTTTATTTTTTCCCCAAAGCTTTTCCTCATCTCTAACTTATTTACATATTACTCCTCTTACACGATCCCTGATTAGAGACATTTTGGACTCAATTCTATAAATGGTACTGAAATTTGGGTGCCAATAAATCAGTACTATACACTATTCTATAAACGGCAGAGTTGGGCACCATTTATAGAATAGCATTTGATGCCGGAATCTGTGCCCAGCTTTTGGCATGATGATTTATACTAACTAAAACTTGGTGTAAATTCTCCCTTATTCTGTAAAATTGTGCATAAATTCTGGGAACACCCCTGATCTGCCCATGGCTTTGCCCCCTTTTTGGACCCGTGTGTATAATATACTTGCAGACCCCGGCACCTAAAGATGTATGTACAAATTTTGATTAATGCCAAATAGTGGCAATAATTATTGGCACCCAATCATCAGCGAAAATTGGGTCATGAAATTCCACACGCAAATTGGGTGCATGTCCATATTTGCACATGCAGATTTGAGTACCATATATAGAATTAGGGCATTAGTTACACCACAGAAGGGGGGGGGGGGGGAGGAGAAGGGTAAAAGCAGTCATCTCTCTTTTCCCTTGCCTTATAATTTTGAAAATGTATAATTTAGGCATCCTCATATGTTTTCCCTTAATCCCTGTTTTTAATTTTGATTTTAATGTAAACTCTGTTGATTTCTTTCTTGGATACTATATTGGGCCAGTTTTGATCAAGGCCAGGAATATCTAATGGCATTCCTTGATATTTCAGCTGCTTTCAATACCACCCATCATAAAATATTGTTGAATGGGTTACAGGCTTTTGGAACACAGAGAACTGTATGGTATTCATTTTGTTCCTTTCTTACAGGACGTTGTTTTCTTGTATGTGTGGGAAACGAAAACTCAGATTAGACACCCATTACAACTCTGATATCACAAGGTTCAGTGTTATTGGCTGTTCTGTTTAATTTATATTTTGGACCTATTTGCAAAGTTCTTTCGTCTGGGTGTCCAATACCGATTATACGCAGGCGATATTCAATTTTATTTCCCACTGAACACTGCAGATGATACTATATCCTTTCTGTTGATGTGTTTGCAGATGTTTAGGTCATGGATGTCAGCCAATAGGTTGAAATTAAATATTAGTAAAACCCAAGTGTTGTTCTTATCAAGTTACTCCTTTGATATTTCCTCATTCAATTAAGATGAACGATACTAGCACTGAAATTTTAGCAGAATGTAAATACCTTGGAATTATCTTAGATTCTGAGTTGTCTTTTAAACCTCAAGTGAAGAGTATTGTCCAGAAAGCCTTTTTAGGCTAAAATTGAAGTTGCTTTCTGGTGTTAATTTGCATTCTGTATTGCAAGGAATGCTTCTGTCAGTTCTAGACGCTTTATTTTGGGTCTATCACAATCTGTAAGCCATTTACTACTAATTGTTCAAAACGCAGCAGCAAGACTGTTGACAGGAGACATCAAAATTTGAACATACACCACCAATGTTAAAAGAATTGCATTGGTTGCCTGTTTACTGCAGAATTAGATTTAAAGTAGCCACCTTGATTTTCAAGGCATTAAGGGCCTCCTTTTACAAAGCCACACTGCCGACTCTTGAAGGGGGATGATCAGAAGCAAACACCGGCGCTAAAGGCTGTTAGTGCCATACTAGCGCCAGCATTTGCTAACGCCCCATCAGAGCCCTCGAGCACGTGAAACAACGTGCTCGAGGGCTCTGAACGCAACTAGCATGCAAATGCATGCTAAACAGGGCTAAACATATTCATCCCCAATGATCAGCGGCCTGTGCCAAAGATTGGGTCGCTGGCTGTGGCAAACCCTATGCCAGCTCCGAGCTGGCTTTAGGGTTTGCAGATCATTGGGGAAGGCTGGAGATCCAGTGGGTCTCCAGCCCCCCCCCCCCCAGCAAGGGGTCCCTGGTGGTCCAACCCCCCCTAACTCCCCTATAAGGGAGTTTCTCCCTTATATGGTGTATAACCCCACCCAGCAAATCCCAGGATACACTGGGCAGGGCTGGGCACCGTCATTTTGCGGCATTGCAGGAAGAGGAGGGAGGCAGGCTACCCTCCCTCCTCCAACACCAAGGTAGTGGGGGGTAGGGGGGACTGGACCACCAGGGATCCCTTGCTGGAGGACCAGGGGGGGCTCGAGACCCACCAGATCTCCAGCCCTCCCTGAACATAGGGGCCACCAGGGACCTTTTGCTGGGGGAGTTAGGGGAGGCTGGGGACCCACCGGATCTCCAGCTTCTCCCTGAACTGGGGGGGGGGGGGATCGTCTGTCCACTGGACCTCCAGCCCCCTGCCGCTGGCAGGTTTGCTGTTGGGGGGGGGGGGAATGGAGGCCTCAAAAATCAAAATCATATGGAGATCTACCTCACTTCCATTCCTCTTCAGATCTGTTTTCTGAAATTCATGACCCTCTCTCCACTGACTGCTTTGCTGCCTTTCAATGAGGGGAGGGCTACTGAATTCTGCAACATGACTTGGCTTTCAAGCTATTCTGCTAATATTATAATTTTTTTCTGTTATTTTAGTACACTTTGTAAACCACTCAGAAAGTTTGTTAATTGGGCAGCATAGAAAATTTAAAAATTTTGAAACGTGATCAATTTATTCTGTTTTTTTCAGAAGCCTCCACATATTCCTCCAAGTGTCACACTGCCACTTTTACATATTCTCCAGTCACCAATATCAAAAAGAACAAGTTGGTTCTCATCTACTTTTTTTCATACCACAAAATTCATCAGTTTGTCCTCTGAACAAAGATCTCCCCAATTCAGTGTTATTCACTGTAAGGCCCATGAGCCAATGAAGCATTCCATCAACCATGCATGCAACTCTGACTCCTTAACCCCACCACACCTTATCTGGAGGTTTGCTGCTGGCACCACCTCCAATACAACCGTTACCCACTACAACCTCGAAACTGTGCTGTATTGCAGATATACCACTAGGTACCTGAACGCATGTGCTATTCTCACAAGACTGGAAATAGTACAGGAATTTAAGCATTACATGGCTCACCGAGAGCTGTGTGGTGCTGGAACAGATGTTTTAAGGCAGCACTGGCAGCAAGCCTCCAGAGAATGTGAGGGTGGGGACTAAAAAGGGAGAGGGCCAAGATAGCAAAGCTGACTGGTAGGAGAGGTGGGTGAGAGTTGAGTCTAGGTTAGGAGAAGATGGAATGGGAGAGCAGACTGTTCTATATTATGCAAGTTGCTCTGAGTACCCCTGAGCAGCCAGGCTAATCATATCATTGGAATACCATCCCTCCAGCTAGACTGTAGCTGCTTTCTCTAGTGACAATCTTGACTCTTAGATTTTACAGTTTTGCCAAACTGGTTGGTCTCTGCTTAAAAAATGTGAAGTTGCCTAAGCAGCAGGGTTCCCTGACCTCCTACTGTATCACAAGGCTTTCATCATGCGTCAGGGCTTGGAGTGGGTTGCTCCCCTGCCCAGGTGGCTAGTACTTGAACAATCCATTATTGATCCACTGCTGCACTCCTACCTAGTTGGCATGTGCCTTCTAAAAAATATTCGTCTCCAATCCGATCATCAATGTTACCCATAAATTACTGCTTTCTTTCGATAAATATCTGAGCACTCCTTGGTCCGCCACGACCTTAACTCCTATATGGAACAACTCTAAATTTAGAATTGATAAAAAGCAAGTTTCCTGGTCTCATTGGCAGCGTATAGAAATATGGGCCCTTAAAGATTTTATTGATCTAAAAAACCAAACGTGGAAAACTTTCTCGGCTATGAAAACTGATTTTTCACTACCAGATTCTCAATTTTATCAATCTAAAAAACCAAACGTGGAAAACTTTCTCGGCTATGAAAACTGATTTTTCACTACCAGATTCTCAATTTTATCAGTGGCTACAGATTAGCTCTATGCTGAAGAAAAGTGAATTGCAATTTCAGCATAGCCCCCAAATCCCAGAGTTAACTGACATTAATCTGCGGCTCCAACTCACAGGCCATGTTGCCTCCCACATTTACAAGTTATTGCTAAGTACATTCCCAGGTTTACGTAAGTGTTGGGAGGAAGGCATTCAGCGATCCATCTCAGATAAGCTATGGGAGCAGATATGGGGTTCCTTATTTAAATGTTCCATCCAGATCTTCATCAACGTTGCAATCTTTGTATTTTTTTATGCATAGATCTTTGTGGACGCCTCTCAAGTTGCATATAATTGACTCTTCTACTTCCAACTTGTGCTGGTCCTGTCTGTCTCAGCAAGGCAATCTTAAGCACCTTGTATTTTATTGTATATGTATTCAAAAATACTGGAAAGAAATATGGTCATTGCTAGTAAATATTTTCCATCTTCCTGGTTCAATAACTTATAAACATGTGATACTTAAAGGCCAATGATTCAAAGGTATTCTGAAATCTAATGAATGTTTCATTATCAATACCAAGCTCTCCTTGGCTTTGAAAGTAGTTTTTTCGCATTGGAAGACCTTATATCGAGTTACCTACCAGGAATGGTGGAATCTATTATTTCAAACTTATAGGTATGCAGTATATCTTGCTAAAAAATCACTTTGTTTTGCCTCACATGAGGAAAAGTAGCTTCCACTTATGTCTTATTTTAAGAATGTCTAGTGTAAATTGCTACATTTTATCTTCTGATGTACTTTGTGTATCCTCTGACATTTGCATGCAGCATGTCTTATTGCATATCTTTTTTTTCTTCTTCTCCTCCTCTTCTCTTGATTCTCAAATTATTTTGTATAATGAATCTTGTTGCATAACTGTTATCTCCTGTTATGTCTCTGAATTGAAAATCAATAAAAACAAAAATGTGAAGATCACCACCCTAATTTAACATTAAGTTTCAACTTGGCAAGGAAAATTATTAATTTTATTTAATTTATGACACTCTCAACAGGTAATAATGATTTACTGCATCTTAGCACGACACAGCTTCTATGACTCATCACCCTGCAATGATGTCTCCTTGAACTAGTCGCATGCCAAACGTTTACAAAGTTTACATTTATAAGTAAAATGTGGTACTTTTCAGAGTAAGCTTTTAAGACGCCATTCTGGTAAAAGTAAGAATTGCATGTATCACTAGAAAGCAACTTATTTGTAAGAAAAATGAACTACAAACGGTAAATAGCCAGGCATTTTTACTACTGTACCCAGATCTTCAATCCTCCCACATAACTTCAGAGTATATTTGCTCAAAACAGCTATCAATCCCACGCTTTACTAGTATATTCCAGTAGCATGAGTAATACTTAAATCAAATTATCCTGGATGCTAATGCTAGGCTACATGCCAAATACAAAGAAACCCTGTATTTAGAACAAGAACAGATGATGGCAAGTAGCCATAAAGTCCATCTACTCTGCCCATCCGTCATGCAGTACTACTCAGTTTTAGGGCTTTATCCTCACAAAATGACCCATTGGGCTTGCCCCACGCTAATGTCAATATCAGGCAGGAGGTGCTTTTCTATTACTTTTTCAGCTTCCGTTCTCTTCAGTGGGAAACTATCATGAAATCGCCAATCTTTCTGAGAAAAAAAATATTTTATTACTAAACCCACTCTTTTCAAGCTTCATATGAGTGTTCTAGAACTTCCCTTCCAAGCAAAAGGCTCATCGGTATATTTATGCCTTTGAGGTATTAGAATGTTACATCTTTCACCTCTCTCTAGAATGTTATCACATATATTTAGATCTCTTCACAAAGCTTGCAAGCTTATAACTTTTTCCAATTTTCATTCTATATCGATATATAAATGAAATCTCTACAACTGGGTATTCCAGATTACGTCCCAACAATCACATTCTTCACTTTAGTTTTAGAAGCTCTCATAGTTTTGTGGCACTGTTTTTCTACCTTGAAAATCATTTTCAATCATCAGATCCTTTCTTGACTGGTGTACAACAGTGCACCACTCTCGTAAACTGCCCAAAGGATTTTTGCACCCTGCATACACCATTACTTTTTTGCATTAAAAATTTTAGCTGTTACACCTCAAGCTTCCTATAAACATTTTCAGATCCATCTGGATCATCTAACTGACTGCAGATATCTGGAAAAAAAAGGGGGGGGGGGGAAATCTATCAACCACTTTGCAATATCATTAAAATATTAAATTACATTCCACCTACTCCAAGACTTGAACCCTGATGCATGCCACTGATAATATAAAAGGGAAAGGTTAATTCCCATCTATTACTCTTCCTGTCCATCACCCAGTTTTTAACAAGTTACAAACTCAAACCAATAACTAGTGGCCTGACCTATTTATGAATCTCCTGTGTAGAACAGTGTCTGGAGTTTTGCTTAAAAAAAAAAAAAAATCAATGCACATCCATTATTTATCTCTGATCTAATTCTCTGGTGACCCAAAGTGATCAGATTTGCATGAAATGAGGCAATCATTCCAACAGATAGGTCTGGCTTGTATTAACCAGCCTCCAGATTACATTTTAAATGTAGAGATGGTCTGCCCTCTCCCTGACCTCTGGTTCCATCCCTATCTCTCAAAGGAGATACTAGAACCTAACCTTGGAAGTTCACTGAATACTCTGTACCAATGTCTTCTCTATAGTCAGTTTCGCTAATTCCTCTATGTGGTGAACCAATGGGTTTTCAAGCCTGTGAATTGTATCAATAATTTAATGAAGTATATTTCTCCTAATTGGCCAGCAGATGGTGTTTGTTTTCCGTTTTAAAGCTGTTGCAGAAAACGCTTTCTTTTTCAGATAATTGGCCAGCAGATGGTGTTTGTTTTCCGTTTTAAAGCTGTTGCAGAAAACGCTTTCTTTTTCAGATTAAGCTTGATGAAAGGCAATCTGCAGTACTATTGGCCAGATACTTTCAAAGCTGGTGTCCCGGGCTCTGATTGGCCCTGGAGTTCAGATCTAGCCAGGAGGTACTGGATTTTCCCAAGTCTCAGCTTGGGGGTACAGAAGACAGGGCCGTGCTAATCCGGTAAGCGAGGTAAGCATGGCAGGGGGGCACTTCCCTCTGGGGGGCGCCGCCGCACCATGCTCACCTCGCTCGCCCTCCCCAAACATCCCGTTTCTTTTTTTTTCTTTTTAAATTTACCTCCGTGGCGGCGGTTCCGGCAGCGCAGCGTCAGGGAAGGAGGCGGCGCTCCCGATGTCTAGCCTTCCCTTCGCTGTGTTCCGCCTTCTTCTGACGTCAAGGATGATGTCAGAAGAAGGCGGAGCACAGCGAAGGGAAGGCTAGACGTCGGGAGCGCCGCCTCCTTCCCTGACGCTGCGCTGCCGGAACTGCCGCCACGGAGGTTAATTTAAAAAGAAAAGGGATGTTGGGAGGAGAGAAGAGGGTGGGCAGTTGAACAATGGGAGCGGGAGGGCAGGGGAGAAACGACAGCACGGATGCGAGGGGGGGGGCATGGATGCGAAGGGGGGGGGGGAGAAGAGGGCGGGCCAGGCTGGGACTTGGGAGAGAGAGGAGCATGGATGCGAGGGGGGGGTCATGGAAGGGAGAGAGGGGAATTGCTGGAAAAGGATGAATGGAGGGGGCAGGGGACAGAGGAGCATGGATGGGCATGGATTGGGAGGGCAGGGAGAGGGGAATTGCTGGATAGGGATGAATGGAGGGTACAGATGGGCATGGATGGATATGGATTGCAGGGCAGGGCTCAGGGAGAGAGGGAAATTGCTGGATAGGGATGAATGGAGGGGGCAGGGGACAGAGGAGCATGGATGGGCATGGATTGGGAGGGCAGGGCTCAGGGAGAGAGGGGAATTGTTGGAAAAGGATGAATGGAGGGGGCAGGGGACAGAGGAGCATGGATGAGCATGGATTGGGAGGGCAGGGCTCAGGGAGAGAGGAGAAATTGCTGGACATAGAGGGGAGGGAAGAGAGATGAAGGAGATGAAATGAGGGAAAAGGAAGAGAGGAGAAAAACTGCACATGGATGAAGAAAATAGGCAGAAGTTGAGGACCAGAAATGAAGAAGATGAAATGAGGGAAAAGGAAGAGAGGAGAAAAACTGCACATGGATGAAGAAAATAGGCAGAAGTTGAGGACCAGAAATGAAGAAGATGAAATGAGGGAAAAGGAAGAGAGGAGAAAAACTGCACATGGATGAAGAAAATAGGCAGAAGTTGAGGACCAGAAATGAAGAAGAAAGGAGGAAAGGAAAGAAATAAATGGAAAGGAAGCCCTGGAAACGGAGTTAAGAGGACAGATAGCAGCAGAATCAGATACTGGGCCAGTATGATCAGAAAAAGAAAGTCACCAGACAACAAAGGTAGAAAAAAAATCATTTTATTTTCATTTTAGTGTTTGGAATATGTCCACTTTGAGAATTTACATCTGCTATCTTATTTTGCAATGTATAGCAATTTGTTTCTAAGAATATTGCTGACAATTCCTGTCAGTGTGGCAAGTGGTGAGCGATCATTTTCACAGGGGGGGGGGGGCCACCGCTGCCGCCAACTGATAGTCTGCAGGGGGGGCGCCAGAGACCCTAGGCACGGCCCTGACAGAAGAGAAACATCTCTGTCCTGAGACCCTGTTCAAGACTTGTGAGCAGTTAATTTCCTGAAATTCCCCAGATGCTATCCAGGTACTAACAAGATTTAGATAGTTTTAAAGTTGATTCTTGTTTTGGTTATCTGTTATTGCTTGCTGTACTTTTTCATCTGGTTTTTCAAGTGTTCACTGTTCTACTGTGACATTAAACCTGTTAGTTTATTGGCTCTGTTGTTCTGGACTGATTAAGAATCCTGGTGTTTTATGTTTTGGGTCTGTGGGAGCTTTCTAGGAACTGTGGGACCCCTGGGAGTGTGGCCCCAGTGTTCTAGAAATCACCAGGGAATACCTTGAGAGTGGGAGACTGGCCCAGAGGAAAGTGGGACCTAGTCAGCAGGGTGGAGAGTGCTCGAGTAGAGCACATGCCCAGGTGCAGACGCTCTAAGTGGCCGCAGGGTTAGCCCCAGATTGGTGCTAGGCGTTTCATGACACTCTATAAAGATGCAAGCATCGCTGAGTATCCAGAATGGTGCAGCTGCAGCCAGATTATTGGGAGGAGTGTTAAGGTTTGAGCATGTCTCCAATAATTAAAACTTTGCACTGGCTACCAATTGCCTCTCAGGTGCAATATAAGACTGTGAGACTGATTAATCAAATTCTATATTCAGACTAGATCCCATGGTATTTCAAGCAGGTAATTTCTGTTTATTGCCCTGCCAGGGCCTTGCACTCTTGATTATGTAACTTTCTAACAGTAAAGTGAAATCTGTGAAGTATGCTGAAACACGTGCAGCAGCTTTTTCAATTGCTGGGCTTATAATATGGAACGGACTACCTGGATATCTGACAGGGGTGGACTGACCCCGCCCAATGTGCTACAGCTGCCCCTGCAGCCCTTACCTTCCTCCATGTCCAGCATGTCCTCCAATCTCCCCTTCTATCCTCCTCATGCCCAGCGTGTTCTTCTGACTCCCCTTTCCCACCTTCTTCCATGCTGCTGCGGCCCGCAGCGGCTCCACAGTTTAAAATGGCGTCTGCGACCTCTTACGGTAGTCTTGCGAGAGTTTGTGGCCACCATTTTAAACCGCAGAGCTGACACAGGCAGCGGCAGGGAGAATAGTCACTTCGTCAAGGCAGCTGTAGTTTGCAGCGGTGGCCACAAGACCACTAGGGCAGCTGTACTGTACAGCAGCGGGCAAGGGCAACCGGGAGAAGCCTCTGGGCCCTTGGGCACTGCTCAGTTACCTGAATGGTCAGTCCCCCCCCCCCCCCCCCCCTGGTATTTGAGGTTATGCAGGAATATGGAACAGTTTAGAAACAGATTGAAAACCCTCTGGTTTCTCAAAGCATGGGGTTAACAGCTCTGAAGTGGACAGAGTATGGACGGTTTTGTTTGTTTACTGTTTTATACGTGTATTTATGTACTCCACTTAGTTGTAGGCAGATTTAAAAAGTTTAAATAAGTGAATAATAAATTGCATGGTAAATACTCTTCTGCAACAGGCATTTCTTGACAACCATGGTCTTCCTCCATCAATGATCTAAGTGCCCAGTCCATGTCACCTGGGAGTAGACAGCAAATCCTAACAGGAAAGCCCTTTCTATATTACTCACAGTCAGACCTGCTCCTTCTGTTTTCTATCCTTAATGCCTTCAACACACTGTAGTCCTTTTCACTTGTCTTGCAATTTCTACCCCTAAACTTCATTCATCAGGTATTTTTTTCTTGTGTCTTTGAATTAATTTTATAGCTTTTGTCAGCCTTTCCCCAGTCACTATTCCCTGTCCTTTTCTGATGTACCCTGTATCAGCAACCTGTTTAGAAAATCATCCAAGTTTATGTTTCTTACTTTTATCAGTATATGTAGAGGAGTGTGGTGGCCGTGTTAGTCCACTCTTAAGGTTATCAATAGAAATCAAACAAAATAAAACATGGAAAAGAAAATAAGATGATACCTTTTTTATTGGACATAACTTAATACATTTCTTGATTAGCTTTCGAAGGTTGCCCTTCTTCGTCAGATCCGATCTGTACATATACTGTTTGATCAGTATATGTAAAAGTGTTTCCACACATTTCTTGCCATTTAGCACACTGTTCTACATTAAGCACTGTTAGTGCCATTCTCAAGTTCAGTGTCAAAAGTTAAAGTTATTTTTTTTTTAATTATAAGAACTGGTAAAAAATATTTTAACTCAATGTTTGGAACATGTGTTTAGCATACTTAAAGCTAAGAATTTAGGAAATAAAATGCTTGCTGTGTACACTTAAAGGATGTACTCAACCAATCACAATGAGAGAATGGGAGGGGATTGGGAAGGGACTAACTTGACTAGAAAAACTGCAGCAAAAGTAAAAACAAACAAACTAGACTTACATTAGAACTATAGAACCAGACAAGTACAAGCTCATCTAAAGCAGCTACAATAGAAGCTGAATACATGTACTACAATTTATAAAACAGGTGTGAGGGTAGGGAAGCAGTCACCCAGAAACGCTATTCATGCTGTCACCTAGATCAGGCAATCACTGTAAAAAGCATTTTATTTTTATAAAATCTTTTTATGAAAAGTAAGGTGCTTGTCATGTACAACCAGCAGTAGATAGATAACGGTAGTATAGAAGGTAATCTATTAATCCAGAGTTACAGGCAAGACACAGGTATTAAAATTATATTAACTTATTCTGGCCCGATAGTCCACTCTGCATTCTGTCAAAGTTTGACGTTTCTATATTTAGAAAAATGTGCATCGCTTTGGAACCAAACTTTTCATCTGTGGGCATTTTCAACAAAAGTATAACTACCAGATCCACTTAAGTGACAAATGAGCATACTACTTCTTTGATATAAAGGAATGCATACTTTTATTTCCGTTATTATAAAACGGTCCATACAAAATGTCTTACACTCTTCTTTCTAGGTATTGTTATTTTGGACTGATACTTCCACAACATACGGACACTAGGAGGCATATTTTCAAAGCACTTAGCCTTCCAAAGTTCCACAGGTTTCTATGGAACTTTGGAAAGGCTAAGTGCTTTGAAAATATGCCTCTAGGGCTCTCTACATCCAGGAGTTCATCATTATTCTTCCCTAATGTTTGAACAACAGCCTATTAATATCAAACAGTTGAGAAGCGAAAACACTACAGTTGAAGAACACTGAACCATAAGCATAAAAGTTTCTTAAGTAGCTAAAAGTCTTGCATTAAAAATATGACAGTGAGTCACCTTAACTAATACATTATTTATATACCTTACGGGCATAGTTGTAGAAAATAGGGATAAGAAAGTTGGCAAAAATTGTGAAGGCTCTCTCACTTCCAATACATTAGATCAAACTATGTTTCAGTACCACCACTAACAACACTGCTTCAGGATCTAGAATGTGTGATATGACTCATTTTCTTGGGGGTGATGCCTGCAGGCCGGGCCCTATTACTTCCCTTCAAAAAGTTGCTATCATGCAGTGTTTTAACAGTGCAGCTGCGGGGATATCACGGCCCAGGGCAGTGGCCCGCCTGATACTTATCGCCTCACCTCCCTTGCAGGGCGTACGGTGCTGACTGTGCTGCGCTCGGTAGCCCTCGATCATTTCCCACTCGCCGTTATCTCGTTTAAGAGGAAAACTGACACTCAGGACGTGATTGCAGGGCTTGATGATGCGCAGGATGCCGCGTACCCGGTGCCGCTTCTGCTCCTCCGTCTCGCGGGTCCGCAAGTCCTCCACCAATTTATCTTCCACAATGCTGGCGCCGCGGTCGAAGAAGCCCTCCACCATCTTGAAGAAGTTGGGGTCGTCCTCCCGGTCCACGGCCTCGCTGTAGTGGCGCCGCGCGCGGAACAGCACTGTTGTGGTTGGCAGAGCAGAGTCAATGGTCCCCGAGCTCAGGACGCCACCGCCCCGGGACAGTAACTCGCCTAAGTAGCGGTACATGGTAAGCAAGGGCTTACAGGCTTCCAAGGATAGAATATGTTTATGTAAAAGGGTGCGTCTATCAGCAAAATAAGGCGGCAACTGAAGGAACCGGGAGTCCGTGCACCCACCACTAGCACACTTGAATACAGGAAAACTAGTTCCCCGGGAGAGAGAGAGAATGCTTGCGGGCCGCCACCACCTTTATAAGGACATGCGGGTGGCGCGAGACATGTACGCAGTCCAAGCGCGCCTCCCCTCTGTTCGCCTAGGCAGGGCAGCAGGAGGCGGCTGGAGACGCATAAGCGGAGCTCGTGCACGTAGCTCGAAGAGTCGTGTTAAGAGGGGTGGGTGGTGACAAACTGCGGATGTATGGACATTTACAAATGTTTGAAAACTGTTCACTAAAGACTTTTTTATGCGGTAATGAAGAAATCAAAATTCACATGTAGAAGCTGCTGCATGGCAACTGAGCGGTATATTTTACTGATTACACTTTAGTTAGGAACGTTTGTGAAATTATGTCAACAAAAAGCTGATTTAAAACGTTCATATGCTGCGTATTGTTTCTTTTTATGTTGTACGAGCCTCATTTCTTCCGTTCTAGTATTCTGAAAAAAAGAACGTAACCGATCTCTCTCAAGCACGAGCTCTGACGTACTGTTCTTCCGGGAAGCCCAAGTTCTATTCGCCTGCAAAGTGAATAGCCAGGCTCAAATGTTACCGTAACCTACTGCTTTGAAGCGACCCAATTCATACACGAGTCTGCTGTTCTGCATGAAATTATATACTACACAATGCCCCCCACCCAAAAAAAAAACCTCCGACAATGACAAAAGCCTCTTAAAAAAATACAAGTCAAGTATTGTATTTGGAAGCAAAACTAAAGGGTATGGGTAACCATTTACCGCTCTAACCCCTAAAACTGCGTAACATCTGAGATCTGATA
This sequence comes from Microcaecilia unicolor, assembly GCF_901765095.1. Lineage (NCBI taxonomy): Eukaryota > Metazoa > Chordata > Amphibia > Gymnophiona > Siphonopidae > Microcaecilia > Microcaecilia unicolor. The sequence continues at coordinate 133,422,898 of NC_044035.1, read as the reverse complement.
GTATATAGAGTTATTTAATAACATTTAAAATATATGTAGAAGATGCATTAAAATACTAAGTACAACAACTTACAAAAACACTTGTGACTATGTTGGAACCGGGATTATATCGTCTTTTATTTTTGTCATATATGCAAACTACCATGAGCATTTTAATCTTTTTTTTTTTTTTTTTTTTTTTTTTTAACAGCGTTTCCTATTTTTCTTTTTCAGATTCAACTTCTCACCAACCTATCTGGCTGGCTATAACGTTCAAGTTGTAGTACATCCTTTTTAAAGGAGCAGCAAGCGAAGATTTAGCACCTCACGTGCTACAGACCAACCAATCAGGGAGCGGTTGGTGGGTGGCGACGCTAGTCTGGATACAGACTAAAACAAAAGAAGAAGACTTGGAACTGAAGAACTCTTCAATAGAGGTAGGTAGGAGGAGTATGTGGATAGGGAAGTGATCGGTTTTTTCTGAATGTAGTTGTGTTAAACTGTACGGGTTAGTACAATGGTAGCAGAAAGAGAGTAACTTTTGAAGTGCTTCTGTGATCATGGGCAGTGAACACCTTTTTGGTTGGGGGAGCAAAACAAATCTGTCTCTGGCCCTTTCTCTGAGCTTTCTAGTTGCAGATGCGGTGGTGGGAAAAATATTGGTGGGGTAATGGCGTCATTGGCCCATTCCATTCTGCTGCCTATGTCCATCATGTTTATAGTTAGGTGGAACTAGATTACAGCTTTTTTTTCTTTCTTTCTTTCTCCAGTGGTGTGAGGAGGGTAAGGTAAGTGGATTTTCAGCTTAGAGAGGGGAGTAGTAGGGGCTTGGGTATTTGGACTTTGCAATATTTTGACCAACATAAGTATTTCCATACTGGGACAGACCAAAGGTCCTTCAAGCCCAGCATCCAGTTTCTAACAGTGGCCAATCTAGGTTACAAGTACCTGGCAAGATCCCAAAACAGTACAATACATTTTATGCTGCTTATCCTAAAAATATAACAAAATGTTTAAACACACATGAATACAAGTGTATTGTTGCTTCTTCAGCTTGTTGAAAGTGGAGTAGTCTCATATATAACACACGATAAATATTGTTTGATTTTTCACCCAATAACTGGGTGTATTATCAGTGTGTATTGTCTAATCATTGACTTAACCTCCACCAACCTTTACTAATCTTATATGTAAAGATACCTTTCTATTTTTCTATATGCTATCTTTACATATAAGATTAGTAAAGGTTGGTGGAGGTTAAGTCAATGATTAGACAATACACACTGATAATACACCCAGTTATTGGGTGAAAAATCAAACAATTTTTATCGTGTGTTATATATGAGACTACTCCACTTTCAACAAGCTGAAGAAGCAACAATACACTTGTATTCATGTGTGTTTAAACATTTTGTTATATCTTTGATGCTCGACAGAGCACAGGCACAATTGTTTATCCTAAAAATAAACAGTGGCTTTTTCCCTAAATCCATTTAATAATGGCATTTGGACTTTTCTTTTAGGAAGCCATACAAATCTTTTTAAAATCTCGCTAAGCTACCTGCTTTTACTACATTCTCTGGCAAACAAATTCCAAAGTTTAATTACATGTTCAATGAAGAAATATTTTCTCTGATTTGTTTTAAATTTACTACTTTGTAGCTTCATTGCATGCCCCCTAGTTAGGGTTACCATCAGGCTCATTTTCAAAGCACTTAGCCTCCCAAAGTTCCATAGAAACCTATGGAACTTAGCCTCCCAAAGTGCTTTGAAAATATGCCTCTTTATGTCTTCTTTTTGGACATCTTCAGATATGTCCTCCAGGATTTTTAATTTTTAGGGAAATGACCTCTTTTTCTTTAATGTGCCTATGACCAACACACCTACCCACATAATGAGAAAAACCATCTTTGGCTTATTAGTCAGTCTGGACATGTGGGGGTGCTACAGAGAGAAAAAGGCATTGCTGATCCCCTCTCTGCTCCCCTGCTGGTTGAATCTGTCAAAGGAATTTTCTTCGTGCAGCATGATTTTAATCATATGTCATGCAAAGACTTGCACTCGTATTTCAGAAGCCAGACAAAGGGATGTGCACTCTTATGATAAGTACAGTTAGGCTCAGACTCAGTCGAACTCAAATCCAGAAGTTCTTGAAAAGTAGAATGTCTACTGCTGTACTGTAAGCAAGTCACTTCGATGTGTGTTCACTTTTTTTCTGTCCTCTTTTTTTTGTTTCCGCAAATATGGTAACCCTACCCCTAGTCCTAGTATTTTTGGAAAGAGTAAACAAACGATTCATATCTACCCGTTCCACTCTGCTCATTATGTTATAGACCTCTATCATTTCTCCCCTCAACCGTCTTTTCTCCAAGCTGAAGGGCCCTAGCCACTTTAGCCTTTCCTCATAGGGAAGTTGTCCCATCCCCTTTATCGTTTTCATCACCCTTCTCTGTACGTTTTCTAATTCCACTATATTGTTTTTGAGATGCAGTGACTAGAAATGCACACAATATTCGAGGTGCGGGTGCACCATGGAGCAATGCAAGGGCATTATAAAGTCCTCATTTTTGTTTTTCATTCCTTTCCTAATAATACTTAACATTCTATTTGCTTTCTTAGCCGCCGCTGCACACTGAGCAGAGGGTTTCAAAGTATTATCAACGACGATGCCTTGATCCCTTTCTTGGTCAGTGACTCCTAATGTGGATCCTTTGCATTATGTAGCTATAGTTCAGGTTCTTCTTTCCCACATGCATCACTTTGCACTTTTTCACGTTAAACATCATCTGCCATTTGGATGCCCAGTCTCATAAGGACCTCTTTAATTTTTCTCAATCCTCTTGTGATTTAAGAACTTTGAAAAACTTTGTGTCTACCTCACTAGTTACTCCCATCTTTTAGATCATTTATAAACATGTTAAAAAGCAGTGGTCCCAGCATAGACCCCTGGGGACCCCCCACTATCTACTTTTCTCCATTGAGAATACTGACCATTTAACCCTACTCTGTGTTTTCTATCTTTTAACTAGTTTTTAATCCACACTAGAATACTACCTTCTATCCCATGACTCTCCAGTTTCCTCTGGAGTCTTTCATGAGGTACTTTGTCAAATAGCTTTTGAAAATCCAGGTACACAATGAGGCATATTTTCAAAGCACTTTGGGAAGCTAAGTTCCATAGGTTTCTATGGAACTTTGGGAGGCTAAGTGCTTTGAAAATGAGCCCCAAAGTCGACCGGCTCACCTTTAGCCACATGTTTGTTCACCCCTTCAAAGAAATGTAGTAGATTGGTCAGGCAAGATTTCCCTTCACTAAGTCCATGTTTTTGAATATGCTCAGTAATTTTGTTCTGTATAATAGTCACTACCATTTTGCCTGGCATCAACATCAGGCTCACCGGTCTATAATTTCCCGGATCACCTCTGGAACCTTTTTTAAAAATCGGCATTTCATTGGTCACCCTCCAATCTTCCCATTCCATTTTTTTTATAATAGTCTCTACGATTTTGCCCGGCACCAACGAGCTCATCGGTCTATTTTCCAGATCACCTCTGGAACCTTTTTTAAAAATCGGTATTACATTGGTCACTCTCCAATCTTCTGGTACCATGCTTGATTTTAAAAATAAATTACATATTTCTAACAATAGTTCTGCAAGTTTATTTTCAATTCTATCAGTATTCTGGGATAAATACCATCTGGTCCAGTTGATTTTCTACTCGTTAGTTTGTCAGATTACACCATTATTGGAACAGTCAAACTTATGAAAAAACAGGGAACAGCTATACTGTTGAAAGGCTGGATATGTTTATATTTTAAGTGGAGCTTTTGTTAGACCTGTTGTGGTTAGCTGTTAACCTTGTTTTATTAAGACTGGTGTTCAGCACACAGATCTTTTTTTTTTTTGTTCTCCACTTATTTTTGCTATTTAGATGATAAGTCTTCCATGGTAGCCTGGCTTATGTATATTAATAAGAAACATAGTTTTGTATGATTTTCTGAAGTTTGTTTCTTACTCCTTTTTTTATTTTGCTGATTTCAATTACCCAGTATTGGCTGTATAAAAGTCAGGAAGTGCTAGGGAGGTGAAATTCCTAGACAAATCAAATGACTGCTTACTACTACTACTACTACTTGACATTTCTATAGCGCTACTAGACGTACGCAGCGCTGTACACTTGAACATGAAGAGACAGACCCTGCTCGACAGAGCTTACAATCTAATTAGGACAAGCAGGACAGACAAGAGATAAGGAAATATTAAGGTGAGGATGATAAAATAAGGGTTCGGAGTTAAATGCAGCATCAAAAAGGTGGGCTTTTAGCTTAGATTTGAAGACAGCCAGAGATGGAGCTTGACACCTGCTATAAGTAACTGCACTCATTCCAAGGATAGGTGGAACAGTAAGTCCTCATTACAAAATGAGGAATCAAAAACAGACTGCCAATAGGAAGTCAACAAACATGTCCTTTTTGGCAACAGGCCTTTTTCAGTTTTGGGGGGGTCCTTTTGACCACCCACCCCCACAAAAAAAAGACAACCTAAAAAAAAGGCCCTACTTGTATTCTAAAACTCAAAACATTGTGTAGGACAGACTGACCAAATTTTAACTTCTCATCAAGAATCCCTATCCAGATAATATTGGGATGTGAATCCATACTACAGCTTTATATATCTTCACAGAGGTCAACAATAGTTGGGCCATCAATATTGCTCGGACGTTGTGAGCTTTAACACAACCCTCAAAGTTTAGGTCTGCTGGGTACAATTAGATACTGTGCATTTGGCAATAGCAATCCCAGGTTTACTGGGTTCAAAACAAACCACAAAACTGGTGGATTTTCTAAGCACTTCAGTTCTCTCTAAACAGAATACAAAAGTTCTTTGCACTCCAATATGTGCAAGACACATTCACCATCACTGGGATGTGGTATAGGTAAAATGTTGGGTAAAGTGGAAATCTTTAAGGCTATGGCATTTATGTTCGAAACAGGATTTTAAAGTAGTAAAGACTGTTGAGATAAAAAAAATAGATCTGACCAAAAATCATATCATGGTGTACTTATTAATAAAGCTGTTAAAAGTGCAAAATATATACATCAGGATACTTTAATAAATCATAGGCAAAGTCATCATGAATCAAGCATCACACATGTTCTGCCCTATTGTCTACAGGCAAATATGATCAAAAAAATTATTTTGCAACATTGGGAAGTTCTGAAAATTCATTCGGAGTTTCAGGATAAACCCCGTTTTGCTTTCCAAAGGAGAAAAAAAATGTAAGAGATTATCTGATCCATACATACTATCAGGATACAGTTAATATAGGGGAGGTTGAAAAAAGGTCATTTCAAATGGGTCAGTGTATATAGTTTGTCAACATATGATTGAGTCTAATAAGCGTCAACACTCACAATTGAGATTAACCCATAGGTTACAGAATAAAACAAACTGTGCTATCACAAGAGTGCTTCTCGAAACTGACAAGATGAGGGGCTATTTTACATAATCTTTAGTCCTTAGTGGAATGCAACAGGTAATGGTATTGGGCCCGCTGGGAAACACTGATCATAACATGACCAAATTTGAGTTAATAACTGGAGTGACAGCACTAAAGAATTGTACTGTATCAACATTTTGAAATGGCAACTATGATAATATGAGGAAAATGGTTAAAGAAGCTGCTAAAAGGAGCAGTCTCAAAGGTTAGGACTTTTTACAAAAGCTTAGCACATTCTAAACACTAAGAAGCCCATTTTGTACTTATGGGCTTCTTAGCATTTAGTGTGCACTAAGCTGTAATAAGAGGACCCCCGAAATCAGGTGGACATAGTTTAGAAATACTGTCTTGGCCTAACCAGATGTATTTCACATATCAATAAAAGTTTCAAGTTTATATTTAATATACTGCACCAACAATACACGCTATATGGGTGGTTCACAAATGTACTATATAATAAAACGGTGAAAGGAACTACAAATGCAATAGGACAGAGCAGGGTTAATCAGCATTACAGGAAAGAGGTCGGGTCCACAGCAGCCAGTATTGGAGTATGCATCTTGAAAAAGGAATGTCTTTAAACCCAGTTGAAAGAAGAGCAAGTGACAGCTAGCATGGTTAAAAGGTGAAGTGAAAGAGGCTATTGGAGCCAAAAGAACATAAAAAAAAAATAGAAAAAGGATCCAAATAAAAAGAAGCAGCTTAAGCACTGGCAAAAAGGGTTCCAGGGGTGATCTGGGAATTTGCAGACCGGTAACCTGATGTCGGTGCCAGGCAAAATAGTGAAAACTATTATAAAGAATAAAATTACAGAACACATAGACAAACATGGTCTAATGGGATAGAGTCAGCATGGGTACAGCCAAGGGAAGTCTTGCCTCACCAATTATTTGCTTCATTTCTTTGAAGGCGTGAATAAACGTGCATAAAGGTGAGCCGATTGATGTAGTGTATCTAGATTTTCAGAAAGCTTTTGATGATGTTCTTCATGAGAAACTCCTGACAAAATGAGTCGTGGGATAGGAAGCAATGTTCTGGGGTAGATAAGGAATTGGTTATTGGACAGAAGACAGAGGGTAGGGTTAAATGGTCATTTCTCTCAATGAAGGAGGGTGAATAGTGGAGTGCTGCAGGGATCAGTACTGGGACCGGTGCTGTTTAACATATTTATAAATAATATGGAAATTGGAACGACAAGTGAGGTGATTAAATTTACAGATAACATAAAACTACTCAAGGTTGTTACAACACTTGCGGACTGTGAAATATTGCAGGAAGACCTTAGGAAACTGGAAGACTGAGCATGCAAATGGCAGATAGAATTTAATGTGGACAAATGCAAAGTGATGCTAGGGTCCACTTTGGGGGGGTCAGCACTCAAGGAAAAGATCTAGTTGTCACTGTAGATAATATGCTGTAATCTTCTGCTCAGTGTGTGGCAGCGGCCAAAAAAGCAAACAGGACACTAGGAATTATTAGGAAAGGGATGGTTAGACCGAAAATACCATAATGCCTCTGTATCGCTCCATGGTGCGACCACAACTTAAGTATGGTGTTCAGTTCTGGTCGCCGTATCTGAAAAAAGATATGGCGGAATTCGAAAAGGTTCAAAGAAGAGTGACCAAAATGATGAAGGGAATGGAACTACTCTCGTATGAGGAAAGGCTAAAGAGATTAGGGCTTTTCATTTTGGAAATGAGACAGATGAGGGGAGATATGATTGAGGTCTACAAAATCTTGAGTGGTGTAGAATTAAATTGATTTTTTACTCGTTCCAATGGTAGAAAGACTAGGGGACACTCAAGGAAATTACATGGAAATAGTTTTAAAACAAATAGGAGGAAATATTTTTTCACACAACAAATAGTTACGCTCTGGAACTCTTTGCCGAAGGATATGGTAACAGAGATTAGTGTATCTGGGCTTTAAAAAGGTTTGGACAAATTACTGGAGGAAAAGTCCATAGCCTTTCTATTGAAACGGACATGGGAAAGCAACTACTTCTCCTGGGATTTTGTAGCATGGAATGTTGCCATGATTTGGCCACTGTTGGAAACAGGATACTGGGCTAGATGGACCATTGGTCTGACCCATTATGCCTTATCTTCTGCCTGAACCGATACACTCATATCACCCCTCTCCTCAAGTCACTTCACTGGCTTCCAATTAGGTACTGCATACAGTTCAAGCTTCTCCTGCTAACCTACAAATGCACTCGATCTGCAGCCCCTCCCTACCTCTCTACCCTCATCTCCCCCTACATTCCTACCCGTAACATCCGCTCTCAAGACAAATCCCTCCTTGCAGTACCCTTCTCCACCATCGCCAACTCCAGGCTCCGCCCTTTCTGCCTCGCCTCACCCCATGCTTGGAATAAACTCTCTGAGCCCCTTCGCCAGGCCCCCTCCCTGCCCATCTTCAAATCCTTACTCAGATCCCACCTCTTCAATGTCGCCTTCAGCACCTAACCACCATACCTCTATTCAGGAAATCTACACTGCCCCAACTTGACATTTTGTCCTTTAGATTGTAAGCTCCTTTGAGCAGGGACTGTCCTTCTTTGCTAAACTGTACAGTGCTGCGTAACCCTAGTAGCGCTCTAGAAATGTTAAGTAGTAGTACTCTTATATTTTTAATGTAAGTTCAATGCAAAGCAGTGATAAAGGTGGCTAAAAAGAATATGAAGATAAACTTTCTGCAGAGGCAAAAACTGTTAGTAATAATTTTTTTAGGTATATCAAAAGCAGAAAACCTGTGAGGGAATCAGTGTGACCGTTAGATCATCTATTAATTTTTCTGCCTGGGGCCCATTCAGTCCTATCTACAGTAATGAAACGTGATATGACATCGGGATTTACTTGCATTCAAGGAGCTTTTCATAAAGCTAAGTACTGAATGGTATTTGAATTAAAATGTAGTAATTACTTTGTAATTCTTTATATTGTTACTATGTAAGCTGCATTGAGCCTGCCATGTGTGGGAAAGCGCGGGGTACAAATGTAATAAATAATAATAATAAAATAGTCTTAGAAATATTTAAAATAAAAAATAAGCCTGTTTTAGATCTATGAGGAGTTTGGTGTTTAGCAGTAGTAAGAGATTGCCTAAGCCCACCGTCTGATCATCCAGTGGGATCGATAAACTTGTATAGTGAAAGTCTGAGTTTATTAGTGATTGTGTTTTCCCATGAAAATACTTTTGAAAACATTTTGAGAGCTACATAGAAAAATGGAGGCAGATAAAGACCATATGGCCAATCCAGTCTGCCCATCCATGCCATCTACTTTCCCTATCACTCCCTTAGAGTTCCTATGTACTTGTCCCAAGCTCTCTTGAATTCAGATATTGTTTTCGTCTCCATCGCTTCCTCTGAGAGGCCATTCTACAAATTCACCACCCTTTCTGTAAAGAAGTATTTCCTCAGGTTACTTCTGAGTCTATCCCCTTTCACCTTCATCCTATGCCCCGTCATTCCGGAGCTTCCTTTCAAATGAAAGACTCGTCTCCTTTGTATTTATGCTGCATAGGTATTTAAATGTTTGTCCTATCTCCCTTCTCCTGGCTTTCTTCCAAAGTATACATATTGAGATCTTTAAGTCTGTCCCCATATGCTTTATGATGAAGACCACTGGCCATTTTAGTAGCCACCCTCTGGACCGACTCCATCCTTTTATATCTTTTTGAAGGTGTGGTCTATAGAATTGTACCCAATATTCTCACCAGAATCTTATACAGAGGGATCATGACCTGAATTGTTCTACTGGCTATTCTAATTTCTGTTTGTTTATTTTAAAAAAAACATATATATATATATATATATATATATATATATATATATATATATCCCAAGAGGGTCATGTGACACAGTGCTCGAGAGCAGCTGCTGTTAAACAGTGCTCCTGGGACAGGTTGCCCTAATTCCCCTCTAGCAATGTTTATCTGACCTCCTTCAGCACCAACCGCCCAGTTATAGCTCCTTGATCACTGGTTTGGGAAGCTGACTGAAGCGTTGGCATTTATAGCGGGTAAAGGGCTACAAAAGCGGGAACAATCATGCTTGGTGCTCTGAATCCAAGATGGTAGACCTGCCTAGCTTGATGGAGCCTTCACCCAGTTCCGCGTGGACAATGGAGGCTGTGAAAGAGGTGAAAGCCGCGCTGGAACTCGTGTGCAAACCAATCTTGTTTTGGTAAGTGGCTAAGTCTGTTCTAAGGGGAGAAACTATAGTGTATGTTAAACATAAGTGAAGGATGCAGGACCACCATATTTTACACCTAGAGCATATCGTTAGATGGGACAGAATTGCTTTTGGGAAATCCCATAGTGCCCAGCATAAAGAAGCACTTTTGGCCTTGCAGGCAGAATTAAATGAGCTTCTCCACCAAAGAGCGGTTAAGTCAATAAATTAGTACAAATACCAGTTATTCCTTCATGGAAACAAGAGTGGGAAGTTATCCCATTTGGTAAATGTTAAATAGAGTCCCAGAAGAATAGTTCAACTTAGATCAGGCCACTTGGTCCACTCGGATGCTGCCATCAATAATATTTTCAGGCAATATTATGAAACACTATACAGGGACCTGGGGGCTACTCTGCTACCCAGCTCGCTTTACTTGAACTAACTCTTGGCTGGTCTAGATTGTTTTCCTCAAAGGGAGATTCTTAATGGTCCTATTACTTTGGAAGAAATTCAAATAGCACTTCAATTCTGCAAACTGGGTAAAGCTCTGGATCCCGATGGGTTTCGGACAGAGTTTTACAAGCTTGGAACTCGTGTATGGGGAAATGATGGCTACTAGACAGATCCCGAGTTCTCTTCAGGTGGCTTAGATGATAGTGTTGTTAAAAGCCCAGGAAAGACCCATTGGACCCGTCCTCCTACCATCCAATATTTGTTTTAAACTTTGAAGCAAGGCTGTTTGCGAAAGTGCTGGCAAATAGATTAGCCCGAATACCGCATACTTTGGTTGATGTGTCTCAGGCACATTTTGTGCTGGGCCATACGGCTGTTCAAAACATTAGGGACATTTTGGCTTCTCTGGAGGTAGTCCAGGAAAGGGAAATGGGACTCGATATACCGCCTTTCTGAGGTTTTTTGCAACTACATTCAAAGCAGTTTACATATATTCAGGTACTTATTTTATACCAGGGGCAATGGAGGGTTAAGTGACTTGCCCAGAGTCACAAGGTGCTGCAGTGGGAATCGAACTCAGTTCCCCAGGATCAAAGTCCACAGCACTAACCACTAGGCTACTCCTCCACTCCTGACCTTCCCTGCTCATTAGTTTTGATGCGGAGAAGGGTGTCCTGGGATTTTTTATTCTCGGTTTTGGACTCGTATTCACTGCTTTTTTGCAGATGTAAAATTATTGTATATGGCTCCCCAGGCTATGGTAATCGTAAATGGCATTTTTTTTCCTCACCTTTTTAGTTGTATAGAGGCACACAGCAAGGATGTCCCTTCTCACCTCTTCTTTTTGTATTTACTTTAGGTGCTTTCAAGACATATCCAGAGATTAGAGAGTCCCCATAAGAACTTTGGGGTGGGGAGGTGGGAAGAGTGGTCTTAGAATGTAAATGGTCTTAATAACCCAGGGAAATGTAGTGTGGTCCTTAAGAAGTTGGGCAGATTGCAGTGGGATATTGCACACCTTTGTCCTAGAGATGTTCATGTTTTACGCCATCATCCCTTTGGGGAGGTGGCGGTCCATTGGAAGGGGGAATTAGTGTACCGGGGGGGGGGGGTTAAGCGGACGGGAGGGTGGCCATTTTGCTTCGGAAAGGTTGTGGTTTTATTACTCATAAGGAATTTAAAGACCCTAATGGTCGCTGTTTAGCTTTAAAGGGGCTATACCAAGGTAGGGAGATCACATTGATTAATGTGTATTCCCCAGTCAGATTTTTTTTCCAGACACTCCTGGGGAACTTCAAGGGTTTGTTTGGGGGGAAGTGGTTGTGTGTGCATGGGGAGGATTTTAACGTGGCTCTGGATACGTGATTGGATCATTTGCCCGGGGGTGGGTACTATAGTTGACCATACTGGAGAGCTCTCAGAGAATTTTTCAGGGGATTTGAGCCTGCAAAGAGGTGGGATACAAATGCAACAAATAAATAAAATGGACTGTTAGCGTTTAATGCATGAGACGCAGCATAACTTTACTTTTTACTTGCATGCAGCTCGTAATTATACATGCATTGATGGTCTTTGAGCTGATCGCAATTTGTGGGCCTTCCTAGGTTAGGCAGAAATTGGGACTATTCAGATTTCGGACCAAGCCCCAATTTGGATTACACTTCAAGTGTTGGGTATATTGGAGACTTAATGAATCCTTGTTAGGAGACTAGCAAGTTTGCCAGGTGGTGTTTTCAGTCATGCAGGACTTAGACAGATCAGTGGTAATGGCAAGGTTGGTGATGGCACTTTGTGGGATGCGTTGAAGGCAGTGGTTGGGGGGGGTGTTTATTCAGTGGGGGGCTTGTAATAAGAGGGAGAAGAGGAACGCACTTTGCAGCTGCGAAATCGTCTGCTTGTTTTGGATTGCCATCATAAGAAATCTCAGGACCTATTGGTTCTGAAGTAGCTTCAGATGGTTTGGGGAGAGCTCTCTCAGATACAGGTGACTGAGGTGGATTTCTTCCATACTAATTTCATCAGGGTTTTTTTGTATTTGATAATAAGTCTAAAGCGATGCTCGCTCGTTACCTTCGGGCTAAGAGTTCTTGCACTAATATTCAGAGGATCAGGGTGGAAGAGGGACTTGGTGTTCTTCGGATTCTGATATTCATTTCTGTTTTCTTAATTATTATCATGTGGGTTGTGCGGAATCTGGGGGAATTATAGCACATTCCCTAGATTCTGTTCTTCTCCTGTGCCTCACTGAAGTTGAGAGTAATAAGCTAGGTGAACCTATTAGGTTGGGGAAGTTGGCAGGAGTTATTTGTGGTCTGCAGAATGACAAGGCTCCAGAGTTAGATGGATATACAGGGCATTTCTACAAACAATTTTTTTTTTTTTTGGGGGGGGGGGGGTGGTAATCTGCTTGTTCGAGTAGAGGATGGGTGCTGGAAGGGAACCCGCTGCCATCATCTATGGCTGAGGTTGGAATTACTGTGTTACCGAAGCCTTGGAAAGACTTATCTACCTGTAGGGCCTATAGACCTATTTACCTCTTAATGTACACACTAAACTTTTGGCTAAGGTCTTGACCAATAGGTTGGGTAGGGTTTTATCACGTCTTGTGCATATTGATCAATCGGGATTCATATCAAGGAGGCGAGTGGGGTATAACATCCGCAGAAATCTTTATCTGATTTGGGAAGCACAACAATCTCCAGCAAATCTTAGAACAAATATAGAAGATCTGGTAAAAAAAAAAAAAAAAAAAATCAAAACAAAGGCCTGTTCAAATTGGCACATTTTCTCATGTCACTTGCATAGTGATTTATGTAATTGCTTTATGTGTTAACATAGAGGGACATAATCAAATGGGCCGCACAAGTTTTTCCTGAGGGCGTCCCCGCAGGTCAGCCCCATGAAGGGGCGGGGAAAACCGCTATTATTGAAACAAGATGGGCGTCCATCGTTCGTTTCGATAATACGGTTGGGGTTGCCCAAATCTCAACTTTAGGTCGACCTTAGAGATGGTCGACCTAAATGTTTTCTTATTTATTACATTTAGTACCCCTCATTTTCTCAGCTATTTGCTAAGCTCAGTGTGGCTTACGTAGTACGGGTGAGACATTAGCCACCACCGGTGATGAAACAAATACAAAGTGATGTTATGATCGGATGAGATTCATGTGTTGCAGACACATCAGGGAATCATAGAGAAGAAGACTTATATAGTGTTCATTATGAGCTTTGGTTTCGTTGTGTTGCAGGGTTCAGGCACTTAAGTTGGGTCAGTAGGGTATACCTTTTCGAGCAGGTTGGTCTTTAGTGATTTCCGGAAGTTAAGGTGGTCGTACATTGTTTTCACGGTTTTCGGTAGTGCTTCCACAGTTGCGTGCTTATATAGGAGAAGCTGGATCCATAAATTGATTTGTACTCGAGCCCTTTACAGCTAGGGTAGTGAAGATTTAAGTATGTTCATGATGATCCGATTGTGTTTCTGGTTGGCAGGTCTATGATGTCAGTCATGCATCCCGGGGCTTCACCATAGATGATTTTGTGGACCAGGGTGCAGATTTTGAAAGTAATACGTTCTTTTATTGGGAGCCAATGCAGTTTTTCTTGAAGGGGTTTGGTGCTTTCGAATCGCAATTTTCCAAATATAAGCCTGGCTGCTGTGTTTTGAGCTGTCTGTGGTTTCTTTGAGTTGCTCTTTTGCATCCCGCATAAATTCCATTGGCAGTAGTCTGCATGGCTTATTAGTACCATTGATTGTATCAGGTTGCGGAATGGTTGCCCCAGGAAGAATGGTTTCACGTGTTTGAGTTTTCACATTGAGTGGAACATTTTCTTGATTGTAAGGTTCCAGTCGATTTGACACCGAGAATTTTCAGGCTATCTGAATAGGGAGGGTGTAATCTGGGGTGTCTAAGTTTGTGGGTATGTTCATATTGTATTGGGATGAGAGGATGAGACATGTGTTTTTTTCTGTATTGAGTTTAGTTGGAATGCATTTGCCCATGAGTTCATGGTGTACAAGCCGAGGTTGATTTCGTTGGTGATTTCTGTCAGATCATGTTTGAAAGGGATATATATTGTAACGTTGTCTGCATAGATGAATGGGTTGAGGCCCTGGGTGGATAAGGACTTGGCTAATGGGGTCATCATTAGGTTGAAAAGGATCAGTGATAGTGGTGATCCTTGAGGTACTCCGCAGTCTGCTTTCCACGGTGATGATATATTTGAGTTTGATTTCACTTGGTATGTTCTGGTGCTTAGGAAACCCTTGATCCAGCTGAGTATATTTCCACCAATCCCAAAGTAGTCTAGGAGTCTTAGTAGTATCTTATGGTTTACCATGTCAAATGTACTAGGCATGTCAAATTGGAGGAGAAGTATGCTTTTTTACCTGTTGCTATTTCCTGCTTGAATTTGCCAGGAGTTGGTTAGCACTGTTTTGGTGCTGTGGCGGGGTCGAAATCCTGATTGTGGTTCGTGTAATATTGAGAATTTGTGTATGTAATCCGTAAGTTGTTTGGTTACCATACTTTCCATCAGCTTGACTACTAGTGGGATAGATGCTATTGGGCGGTAATTGGTGAGTTCATTTGTTTTTTTTCTTGGTATCTTTTGGTATGGGGTGAGTAGGATGTTGCCATTGTCCTTGGGGAAGAGACCTTGTTGGAGCATGAAGTTTAGGTGGGATGTGAGATCTGTTGTGAAGCGATCGGGGGCGGATTTTATTAGGTAGCTGGGGCAGGTGTTGAGATGGTCGTCCCCTTCGCCCATCTCAAAAACAACCAAATCCAAGCCATTTGGTTGTGGGAGGAGCCAGCATTCATAGTGCACTGGTCCTCCTCACATGCCAGGACACCAACCGGGAGCCCTAGGGGGCACTGCACTGGACTTCACAAATTGCTCCCAGGTGCATAGCTCCCTTACCTTCGGTGCTGAGCCCCCAAACCCCCCCCCCCCCAAAACCCACTCCCCACAACTGTACACCACTACTATAGCCCTAAGGGGTGAAGGGGGGCACCTACATGGGGATGCAGTGGGTTTTGAAGGGCTTACATTTACCACCACAAGTGTACAGGTAGGGGGATGGGCCTGGGTCCGCCTGCCTGAAGTACACTGCACCCACTAAAACTGCTCCAGGGACCTGCAAACTGCTGTCATGGAGCTGAGTATGACATTTGAGGCTGCATAGAGGCTGGCAAAAATTTAAAAAAAATGTTTTTAAGGTTGGGAGGGAGTTGGTGACCACTGGGGGAATAAGGGGAGGTCATCCCTGATTCCCTCCGGTGGTCATCTGGTCAGTTCGGGCACCTTTTGAGGCTTGGTCATGAAAAAAAAATGGATCAAGTAAAGTCTACCAAATGCGTGTTAGGGGATGCCCTTCTTTTTTCCATTATCAGCCGAGGACGCCCATCTCTTAAAAACGCCCCAGTCCTGCCTTTGCTACGCCTCCGACACACCCCGTGAACTTTGGGTCGTCCCCGTGACGGACTGCAGTTGAGGGCACCCAAAATCGGCTTTCGATTATGCGGATTTGGGCGACCCTGAGAGAAGGACGCCCATCTCCCGATTTGTGTCGGAAGATGGGCGTCCTTCTCTTTCAGAAATGCCCCGGATAGTATAACATAGTAAATGACACCAGATAAAGACCTGAATGGTCCATCCAGTCTGCCCAACAGTCACACTCATTATCAATTCATGATTAAGTCAACAGTGAATGTGATATTATATACTTTTATCACGAGTCTTCCTTTGGCATTTCTGGGACACAGACCATAGAAGTCCACCCGGCTCTGTCCTTATGTTCCACCTACTGGAGTTGCAGTCAAAGCTCACTCCAGCCTATCCAAATCCATCTTGTCGTTTGTGGGATCCAGACTGTAAAAGTCTGCCCAGCACTGTCCTCTGCTCCAGCTACTGACATTGCCAATGAAGCCCTTCCCAGCGTATCCTAAACTGGATTGCCATATACAGACACAGACCTACAAAGTCTGCCTGGCACCCGCCTTAGTTCTTCACAGCCAGAGTAGTCATCCAAGTGTCACTCGCACATCCAACCCCTGCAGCATTTAAGGTTTTTTATTTATTTATTTCCAAACTTTTTAAATTTATATTCAAAACTTTATTCCCTCGCTTCCTCTTGCTTGCCTAATTTCAAGATAAACAAGTCTGGAAATTTTACTTATGTGGCTATTACCTTTTGATCTGAAATTTGTCACCCTGTTATGCTATCTGGGTCAGAGGAATGTGTCTCTTATTGTGTGGTTTGAAGGTGCCCCACTGGCTGCTCTAGTTTAGATTTAATGTTTAGCTGTACACATTGGCTGTTTAATTTAAATTTGATCTTTGGCTGTTAACCTTGTAATCTTTTGTTGAGGAGGGGAGGTTCGTTCGTTTTGGTTTGGTTTTTTTTTTTAGTGTTGATTCGCATATCTCATTACTAATACCATGATTTTATAGCCATATTATTTTGCCCTGCAGAGTAAATTTGAAATTAACAGTTTTATGATGCAGAAGACTACATAATAATATAAGTTTAATAATTTTGACAATGTGCTTGAAATCCTGCTGATACTGTTGTGATTTTTTTAAATAGATCTTTGACCCATCAGTCAGACTTTGACCACTTTGAGATAAAAAACTGCATTTGTATTGGTCTTTCCAATTGAAACACTCTTCTGTAAATGAGGGAGACAGTAATTATTAACAGAGGTGATGACAATATATTGATGTACCCAGCTCTGTGTTAGCTGCATGATACTATTTTCTTTCATTGTAGTTAACTCTTCGTATACAGATTCTGTCAGTAAAACATCAGTGAAACACTTGCAATACACATAATACTAGGACACAGTCCTCATTCACCAATACTCTGCACATGTATATTGGCTTGTGCATTATCATGACAAGCTGAAATTGAGTTGAGATACAATGTGCAAAACCTGGTATGTAGGATATACTGAAGTCTTGCAGGTGTATATTGATTGGTGTATTACAGGTAGAGAGTGGTTAGCAAACTGCTAAATGGTCAGTATTCTATTACAATAGAATACTTACTCATACACAGCATAAACTGATCTTCCAAGGGCAAGCAAGCCAGTTAATTCTCACATGTGAGTGACATCATCCACGGCACCCAGTGTGAAAAAACGCTTCCCAGCACAACTGTATCTTTAAGAGCTCGAGGCAGCGCTCCCACCACGCATGCGCAGGTGCCTTCCCATCTGACTCACAAGCGCGGGACCAATTAGTCTTTTTTTTTTTTTCTTTTTCATCCACAGTGAGAAGATACATTCTTCATGGCTTCTCTCAGCGTCGTTTGTTTCTACTTGTAGGATTTTGATTAGTATTGCTCTTATTTCCTCTCAGGATTTATTTTCTTATTTTCCCTTACATTCCTAGTTTGTTTTGCCTCTTAAGCTCCCTTTATTTTTTTCGTGCTTGCAATCATCAGTCAGGTGCTATCCCTTACTATGTGTAGTGATTATCTCCCTTTTTTTCATCACCGGGGCCCATGCAGGTTCACTTCTTGCGCCCTGATCAGGATTGCCCTTTAGGCGCCAGAGACAGGCTCCGTGACCAACAGCTGAGCTGTGATTAGGGAATATTGCCGGGGGGGACGGGGGGTGCTTTCTTGTGCTGGAGCAGCAGCACATGAACTTCATCTTCTCCATGGCACCCCTGTGGTTTGCCATGGCGCACAACTTTGGGAACACTGGTTATATCCTTTTTTTTTTTTTTTTTTAATTGTTGGTGCTATCCTATTTATTAAGTTTGAGCCCATCCTACTGGAACAGGCTCTTTTTTTTCTTCCTAAAAAGTTATCCAATTCCTAGAAAATCTGGAGGTCCAAACTACCTCTCAGTGTTGTGTCATAAAACTATGGAAGCATTTCCAGTAATGGTATCCTAGAGGTTTCTGGAATTTAGTATTCTAACTAGCCACAGCCTGAAGCACCTCCTTTCTGCATCATTGTGTCATTGGTGCTCATAATGTACCTCAACAGCCAGAAAATCAGTACAATCTAGTTTCTGTCTAGGTGGTATATGAGGTCTACCAATTTCACAATAAGCAGGCAAGTTGGTAAGCGATCTGTATTCCTAATGACTAAATTACCAATAACAGTGGCAGTCCATTATCTGCTTTCCTGGACAGTAAGTACTGATACATTTTATTTCATTTTTATTTAGTACATTTGAATACTGGACATCATGATGGTTAACAACAAAAAAAAGTAGTAAAACATGACATCATGATGATTTACAAGAAAGAAAAGCATGACATTCATTTAAGGGCATAAGAAAAAACAAATATAATAAAGTAAAAACACAGGTGAGGAGAAGACATTACAATTCTGTAAATAGGAAAGGAGGACACAAAAGAAAATAGACAAAATAGATTACAGCCTCTGTCAATCTGGGCCTGAAGTCTCACCATAACTAGAGTAAATAGATTTTAGTTCTACTCTTGAATTTACAATAACAGCTCTAGGTCCTGAGCATGTTAGGGTAAGGTATTCCAGAGAGCAATGGCTAAATAGGAGAAAGTAGAGCATCTTGTTCAAGCCTGATCCTGAGAGGCGGAGGTAGATATACAGGTTCTGTGAGGATCTTAGTGATTGTGAAGGAATATAAGGGGTAAATAGTGATGCAAGAAAAAGAGGAAACGCTGTAAAATGGGACAAATGAGAGACAATGAACTGTGACACTATGACCAGCAGCAACAACAGCAGACCAACAAGTGATCACACAGCAGTAGTGGAATAAAAGTTGATCTGCTTAGATCCCTGCCCAACTGCTGCTAGTTTACCTTTTCTTGCTGCTCTAGAGGGAAGCTTGCTTTACTCCCTGTCTCCTCTAGATGCCCCTGACGCATCATTGTAGGCAAAACATGGCTATATATAGAATGCCCCCCCCCCCCCCCCCTTAGTGTTTATAAATTATGTAAGGGGGTTTTTGGACTTATTATGCTGGTTTATATTTGAAAATTGTATAAAATAATCTCAAGGAGTTTTCGGACCAAAGACCTGAAAATGTGCACTGGTAAACCACTCGCCTCCACCTACCCTCCTCTCCTCCTTCCTGTACACATTAATTGATTTGAAATTGCTTACTTTATTTTTGTCTATAGAATTGTAAGCTCTTTGAGCAGGGACTGTCTTCTATGTTTGTGCAGTGCTGCGTACGCCTTGTAGCACTATAAAAATGCTAAATAGTAGTAGTAATAGTAGTATGTCAGCCATTGTGATATTATTTGGCATTAAAGATTTTTATACCACGACTGCTGTGTGATCACTTGGTGGTCTGCTGTTGTTGCTGCTGGTCAAAGCTGTAAAATGGACATGAAAGGTAAGAGTGAGATTTTTTTTTAATTTGATTATTACCATGATAGGAAAGATCTTTTGGCATCATATAGAAACTTCACTTCTGTGCTCTATATGAATTGTAGATGTTTGATGTTTTGAAACTGTTTATACCAACATACAAGGAATTTCAATAATCAAGCCTTTTTGTTACGAAGGCATGGATCAGGTGTGAATTGACTGAACACTGAGAGAATTTCACAGAATCAGTCTGAGGGAGCAGAGGGTCTTTTCATTTATGGCCAAGAGTGAGCTGATTGTCAGGAATAGAACCTGGCGTAGTCACATATTCCTTTATTGCTGTCTTGATTCCTACTATTGTGTATGAATGGGTGATTTCTTATGGCACAATGAAATGGCCTCTGAGGTAAATGTGTCATGGAATCATCTCAAGCTTTAACCCACAAAAATCAAAGGACAAACTGAGGTTCTGTATAGCCACTGCCTCTTGAGGATCATGAGGGAATACAAGGTGACAACCATCTACATGTATGCTGATGACAATCTAAAACCTTGGCCTGGAGATGCTAATAATGCCAAAATGTAAATCTTATTAAACAGAGTGGAAGCAAAGATGGATCCCTGAGGTTAACCGCCCCCCCCCCCCCCCCCCCCCCCCCAAGGTTAATTCTCAAGAAAATAGTGTTTTGGTGCTGGAAAGAAAACCAAAATGTGTGTTTTGAAAGGTAGGATTGGACTATGGGATTCTTGTCTTTTTAAGTCTATATAATAGCATGAGCAAGGGTTAGGTTACACAGAAGTATAAAAGTAAAACAAAACCTTTTATTAAAAATGTTCAACAAAGTGTGCTGAACCTGGTGTGGCAAATTGGAAATTGTAACTGACTTTCAAGAGACTATCTTCACATGGGCCTTTGTTCTGCCAGACTTCAGTCAGTCACACTAGCTTGTTTTCAGTATTAAAAAAAACTTGGGCCTGGATCTGGCCATGCCACAGGGACATTCACAAGGTTCCAAGGTAAATCTTTTCCTACCTTAAGCAGCCTTTGATTCTTTGCACATAGGTTGTGAAGGCGTATACTGTAGAGTTGTTCCTTTCTCCCTGGGCCTCTCTGGCTTATCTCTCTGGAGTTTTATCTGACCTGACTGAACCACACCCTCCTGCTAAGCCCTCAGGAGCTAGGCTTCTTAATAAAGCCCTGTGAGTGTGTTTGAGGAGAACTGTCAGTTTCCTATAAACTCCATCACATTAACTCACCCTCAGCTGAGCATGCTCTGTGAGAACCTACATTAGAGGGAGACACCTCTTCAGAGAGAAAATCAGTATTCTGGTTCTCCCAGCCAGCCCGGTGCCTCACATCAAACTTGGAAGAGTTGTAAACTCAGGAACCACGGTATAATTTGACTATTGGATTATGTAGGGTAGGCCAGCTGCTTGGGCCAATCAGCTGTGATCAGGGTAAAGGGACACTCCAGTAAATAAAATTGGAATGTCTCCAGCACCCACTTGACAGTCAATGAGGGCATAATCGAACGCCCAAGTTTTCCTGAGGACGTCCCGCGAAGGGGCGGGGAAACCCATATTATCGAAACAAGATGGGCGTCCATCTTTCATTTCGATAATATGGTCAGGGATGCCCAAATCTTAACATTTAGGTCGACCTTAGAGATGGTCGTCTCCGGTTTTCGGCGATAATGGAAACCAAGGACGCCCAGCTCAAAAACAACCAAATCCAACTCATTTGGTCCATGGGAGGAGCCAGCATTTGTAGTGCACTGGTCCCCCTGACATGCCAGGACACCAACCAGGCACCCTAGGGGGCACTGCAGTGGACTAACTGATGCACTAACTGAACAGAAAAATCCCTTTCCTTACCGATCCCTTAGTGATTCGGGAAGGAAAGGGCATGCATGAAGGAAATCGCATGCAAATGAGCTGCTCACGATTTCCTTCCTAAGGAGGGGAAGCCAGTGCAGAGCAGCCAAGCATTATGCATAGCTGCTCTGCACATGCCAAAGACGGCTTCATACATGCAGACAAGCTGCGTGTATAATAGCCATCTACAACCGTAAATAAATTGCCATCTACAACCTTAGAAAAATACAAGCCAAGGTGAAAATGTCCAAGTGCTCGTCAGGGCGTTTTTTTTTTTTTTTGGAGTATGGGTGAAGGATGTCCTTCACTATGCCTCCGTCCTTGCAACGGCAGTTGAGGACGTCCTTCGCTATGCCTCTGTCCCTGCGATGGCAGTTGAGGACGTCCAAAATGTGGATGTTTCTGTGAGAAGGACGTCCATGCCTGCTATGCCTCTGACATCTCCTTATTTATTTGGATTTTGGATCACAAGTAGCAGCAGTGGGATTTGAACCGGCCACCTCTGTATTGGAAGACCAGTGCTCTAACCACTAGGCCACTCCTCCACTCCCTTGAAATTTGGCCGTCCCTGTGGGGGGGGGGGGGGCAGTTCAGGACATCCAAAATGTTTGAAAGAAGGACGTCCACGCCTTCGCTATGCCTCCGCTGACACACACATACCTCCCTCCCAGGGACCTGCATACTACTGCGATGCACCTGAGTATGACATTTCAGGCTGGCAAAAAGTTTTTAAAGTTTTTTTCAGGTGGGAGGGGTTAGTCCACCACTGGGGGAGTCCGGGGAGGCCATTCCCATTTCCCTCCGGTAGTCATCTGGTCAGTTCGCACACCTTTTTGAGGCTTGGTCGTAAGAAAAATGGACCAATTAAAGTCGGCCAAGTGCTCGTCAGGGACGCCCTTCTTTTTTCCATTATCGGTCGAGGGCGCCCATCTGTTAGGCACGCCCCAGTCCCGCCTTCGCTACGCCTCCGACATGCCCCCGGAAACTTGGTAATCCCCGCGACGGAACGCAGTTGGGAACGCCCAAAATCGGCTTTCGATTATGCCGATTTCGGTGACCCTGAGAGGACAACGCCCATCTCCGATTTGTGTTGAAAGATGGGTGCCCTTCTCTTTCGAAAATAAGCCTGAATGTCTCCTTCCCAATAGTTCTTTTTATGAGGAAGCAATTTCTGACTACTGAAGGCCGCAGGGTGTTCTTCCCCATGAGCTTCTTGGCCAGGACCACACTGAGGCCCATATTGGAGGCATCAGTTTGAACAATGAATAATTGATTGAAGTTGGGGCTAATCAGAACTGATTCAGAAGGTAGAGCCTCTTTCAGGTTCTGGAAGGCAGTATCCAACTCTGTTGATCAATGAATCAATGGTTCTGCCTTTTCAGCAAAACCTGGAATGAACTGTTGGTAATAACTGACCAGTCTAAGGAATGTGGAGGAGTGGCCTAGTGGTTAGGGTGGTGGACTTTGGTCCTGGGGAACTGAGGAACTGAGTTCAATTCCCGGCACAGGCAGCTCCTTGTGACACTGGGCAAGTCACTTAACCCTCCATTGCCTGCCGCATTGAGCCTGCCATGAGTGGGAAAGTGCGGGGTACAAATGTAACAAAAAAAAATGTGTTTAATTGAGGAATGGGTACTTGGGTGATTGCTTCCACTTTCTGGATTTGGACCTGCACTTACCCATTCCATATGGAATATCCCAAGTACTGGACTTCTTGTCATCCCATGAAACACTTCTTTGGGTTTGCTGTCAGCCAAACTTCCCACCAATTTAACAGGATGGCTTCTACTTGGGTCAAATAGGTCTTCTAGTCCTTTCTATAAATGATCCAGATATGCTGCCGCATAATTTTCATGAGGCCTGAATAAACAGTCAACCAGGCACTGAAACATAGCACCGGCACTATGAAGTCTTGAAGGGCAACACTGTGAACTGGAATAACCACTGAGGCATAGAGAAGATTATCTTCCCTTTAGTAGCTGGAGTAAGATGCACCTGCCAGTCACCTTGATCAGATCCAGTGTAGAAATGAACTGAGGTTCTCCCAGTCTCTTTACCAGCTTATCCATTCTATGCACTGGATATGCTTCAAGTTAGAATGTGTGTTAATCTTCCAAATTCAGTGTAGACCCCAAATATTTCCCATCTGGCATGAGAACCAGTATGATGAACAACAACAGTTGCTAGTAGATTTTTCTACGTCCTCAAGTTCAAGCATCTCTTCTACATTTTTAGACACAGCATGCCATTTTGGACTCTGGAATCTGGTAAGAATGTTGGTTGGACTACCATTCCAGGGTCTGTGATGATGTAAGCATGTGAAATGCATTCAGCCTGGGATGTTGGAGAATACATCCATGTGCTGGCAAACCAATGCCTCCAAATCCACTTTTGAGCTTGTAGAGCTGTTTCCCAAAGGGAATTTGAAGAGTTTGAACTGTGATGGGACCTCAAGTTCAAAGTCATCTCTGGACCAGAGCTAAGGTCACAGGAATTCATTTCTTCAACAAGTTTATATGAAGATTTTAGCTTCTTTCGTTTATCAGGCTGGGCAATTTTCTAATTTATAGGTCATGCTTTTAAGTGACTGCACAGGGGCCTCTCTGCCATCTGCCACAGTACCTTAATCTCCCAACTAAGGCAGGAAAGTCCAGAACCCTGGTTCTGGGTTGGAAGATCCTCTGGACTGCAGAGGCCTTTGAGCCTTCTCTAGGCAGAACTTTGTGTCGTCTCCTTCTTTCCTCAGTTATTCCTGCACTCTCAAAACATAGTCAACCAGGTTTTGTCTTGGACTGGGTTCTTCCTCTCAGGTTTCCCTAACAACTTACAAGATTCTCCTAGGTCATCTTCCGTAGAGTAGTTTGAATGAGGGAAAACCCTGTTGCTCTCTGGGGCACTTCCTGGTTGATAATACATAGGGAAATAAGGTATCCCAGTTCTTCCCATCCTCGTCAACAAACTTCTTCAACATCAGCTTGAGGGTTTTTCCAGTGTGCTCGCAGCACATCAGTCTGGGAATGGTATACCAAGGATGAAAGCGTCTTCACTTTTAACAGGGTGCGTTCTTGTTTCATGGCACATGACTCAAAAGGCATCCTTTAGTCCCTGAGGCACAAAACTTTGTACTTCAAGTAGAGCTGGAAAGGACTCCTCTCCAGGAGTGAGTGGATTCAGGAAGTATGAAGTCTCTCGTTTGGAGGGAGACCATTAAGAGGCTTCAGGTTAACAATGAGCGGACAGTGACATTATCCTGTATTTATAGGGACCAGAGGAAATATTCAACTGTTCAAGTCTTGATCACAACGTCTATGAGAACAGCCACAACATAATTGGTTACCTTTAGTTCCCTTACCTGGTTCTCCTGGGTCTGTACTACCCAACTTCACAGCTGTATAGACTTAACTAAAACCCTTACCTGAAAAGTGAAGGGAGGAATCCTTCCCCAAGATTTTCTTGCTGGAAGATCCGGACCTATATGTGAAGAACTCTAAGTGCCCAAACCCCAGAGGAAGCGTTAGATGGAAAAGTTACACTTTATCCAGAAATTAGGGGCTGCTGTGGATGGGGGACCCTTTTCCAAAGGAGGCCACTCCCCTGAGTGGACTGGGGAGGGAAATACTAGGAACTTAAGAGAGCCCAAGGGGAAGATGGGTCCCTTAGAAAGGTCCAAGCTAAAGCGCTAGCAGTAAAGGGAAACATAGGCAACCAAGACATCTCTAAAGCAGGTCCTCCATATTTCATAATGAAACATGATTTATTATATAGGGTGGCCAAAGGAGCTCTGGAAGGAGAGGAAGTAGAACAGTTATTGATATCTCAGTCCTATTGTAGGCAAGTAATACAGCTGACCCACAGTCATTTATTACGGGGCCACAGTAGGGAAGAAAACAACCCAAGAACATATGGCCTGGTTCTTCTGGCCAGGGTTATATAAACAGGTACAGTTGTATTGTCAGTCGTACCCAATCTGCCAGTTGAACAGTCCTGTAAGAGTTCCACCTGCACCTCTTATGTTCATACCCATCATTGACACCCGGTTAAAAAGAGTGGCCATAAAGTTTGTGGCACCATTAGGGAAAACTACACAAGGGAACAAATATATTCTGGTAATCCTGCACTATGCAACTTACTATCGAAAGACCATTGCTTTGAGCAATATGAAAATCACCACCGTAGCAAATGCCCTGTGGGACATATTTTCTTGCACAGGAATACACATGGAGATCCTTGCTGACCAGGGGACTCCCTTTATGTCACGGGTCACAAGCAAGTATGCATCATGTTGGAAGATAAGATGCTGAGAACCTCACTATACCATCCCCAGACTGATGGCCTGGTTGAACGCATCAACAAATCTTTAATGTTGAAAAAGTCCATTGCTGAGGATGGGAAAGACTAGAACACTATGTAATCCTTTGTTTTGTTGGCTATCCCGGAAGTGCTCTTGAGTTCAACGGGATTTTCCCCTTTGAATTACCATATGGAAGGCAACCCAGGGGGATTCTAGATGTCAGAGAAACCTGGGAAGAACAACCCAGACCAGGGTAAAAACCTGGTGGACTACATGTTAGAAATGCAGGAAAGGCTGCATGGGAGGCTGCAAGATTCTTTATGGAGAAGACCCAAACGGGGCAAACCCAAGCATATAATTTTGCAGAAGTCCAAAGGATCTTTCTGACTGGAAACAGGGTCCTTGTACTCCTGCCCTCATCAGAGAGCAGGTTGCTGTGTAAATGGCAAGGGCCCTATGAAGTATTTGAGAAAGTAGGATCCATCAACTACATGGTAGCTCAACCAGATAAACAAATTAAAGCAAAGGTCTTCCATAGGAACTTACTAAAGAAATGGACTCCTTTGATTACAGCTTGGTACAGGAAGAAATATTTGGACCCAAGATTCCTTCATAATCCAAACCCTTCCAATTCCCAGGTCTCAGCCCTGGAGAAAGTGAAGTTGGAGCAACTGATTCACCATTACATTGATGTCTTTTCAGTATCTCAGGCTGGACACACCTTGCATCCCATGACATAATTATAGTCCCTGATGTCATCCAACAGCACCAATATCGGATTCCAGAGGCCCGGTGATAGGTTTTGGCTAAAGAAATGAAAAATATGCTGGAACTTGAGGTCATAGAGGAATCCACCAGCAACTGGTCATCCCCCATTGTACTGCTTGCTTCCTAAGCCGATGGGAGCATTCAGTTTTGCATTGACTTCAGAAAAGTGAATGCAGTCTCCCAACTCAAAGCATATTCCATGCAAAGAGTTGATGAACTAATTGAAAGACTGGGAGGAACCCAGTTCATTTCAACTGTAGACCTGCCGAAGAGTTATTAGCAGGTGCCCCGTGCTCCAGGTATCAGAGGCCACCTTTGGTGAAAAACTTTAACCTCCCCCCAACTGGCAAGTCATCCAGAATGGACACTGACTGCAGCAAGGGCCTTGGACGCACTCTGTTGATGAGAACGAGCACGCTGGGGCTGAGCCTGAGCAGGCTGGCGGGTTGCAGGAGTGTACCTACTCCTAGAGTAGTAATGGGGAGCACTCCGCGACTTGCAGAAATACCTCCTGAATGAGGAGGCAGTTGCAGAAGATGCCCAGCAGGAGAGAGAGATATAGTATTGGTATGCTTCTTGATTTGGTCAGTGACCTCCTCAACCTTCTCCCAAAAAGGTTAGCCCCATGGCAAGGGGTATCCGCCAACCTCTCTGAACAGCATGTTCCAGGTCAGAAACACGCAGCCATGAGAGTTGCGCATTGCTATACCTGGGCAGAGATCCTGGTTGCCCCTGGCCAAGAATCTTGTGACACGCCTTCTGCTGCTTAACCAACAGGTGAAACGGTTTGGCTGCTCCGAGGGAGTGCATTGACCAAGTCTGACAGCTGTTGCACCAAGTTCCACAAGTACACACTCGTGAAGAGCTGGTTTGACTGGATATGGGCGATGAGAATAGGGGCCTGATGCATCTTTCTCTAAAAGAGTCTAGGGTCCTAGCTTCCCTGCCTGTGGGGAGCCAAGGCATAGTCCCTAATACTCCTGGCTTCTTAAGAGAAGAGTCCGCCACCATGGAGTAATGTTGTAACTGAGACCTCACAAAGCCAGGTTCCCTATGGATCTGATACTGGGTGTCAATTTTCTCAGGACCAGAGGACAGACAGAGAGGACGCCCAGTTCCATATGAGGATTTCCTGGAGTACCTCGTGGAGAGGAACCATCACTGCCTCCTTAGGAGGGGAGGTGTAGTCCAGGACCTTGAGCATCTTGGCCCAGGACTCATCCTCCGCTTCTACAGGGAATGGAATGGCCTCAGCCATTTCCCGTACAGAAGAGGTGAAAGTGAGGCTCTCAGGTGGAAGGGGAGGGCTCAGAAGGAATCCTATAGGTCTCATTGGAGGAGAAATACCTGGGATCCTCTTCTGATTCCCATGAGTTCTCCTCCTTGGTGTTGGATAGCACCTCCATAAGGGATGTCCGAGACCTGGCCCGCCTCGATCCCGAGTAGCCATGTCCTTGAGAGCTGCGTCGAGAAACCAGCCGTCTCAACTCTGATGAAGTTTCCTCCACCAACATCGAAGGGGTGCCAGCCTGGGTGGTAGTCGGCACTGGGGCCACAAATGGCGCCAGAGGCCATACCGCAGGCTGAGGGCCAGGCGGAGCCACAGCGGGAGGTATGGCAGGCAGAAGAATACCCGATACCAAAACACATCGCTGCATGAGGCCATCCAAAAGCTCAGGTAGCAGGGCCCAGATGCGCTCATCAAGGGCCGCCATCGGGAAAAAAGCATGGAGTCTGCTGGGGTGCAGGCTGTGAGTTTGCCGTGGCAGTGCGGGAACAGGATCTCGGCTGCTTGGAGACACACGCATTGGCACCTCATGGATGGAGGGAGAGCGGGCCTCCAGCGTCGACGCTTCTCAGGTGCCGAATCCCTCGGTGCCCCAGAGCTTCTGGAACAACTTTCGATGGAGATCTGTGATGGTGCTTCTTGGCCTTTGCCCGATGCACATCACCCCTGCTCCTCGATGCCTACGAGGACAACGTTGAATCCTCCCGGCGCTTCAGGGTTGGGTCCAACGATGGACGGTCCCAAGGGGCCTGCATAGCAGGAGGCCTCATACAGGTGGAGAGAGCCACTCAATGCCTCACTGCTACCAGTGTCTAGGGGTCTCGAAGCAACCATTCCTACCGTGACGCCCGACACCGACGCCTCTGATCTTGATGCTGATGTTGAAGAACCAGACTGGGCTCCAAATATTTTCTCACGTTTGAGCCTCCTAAGAAACCTGGGTCCTTTTCTTCATACGAATAAGGACACAGTTGATAGGGCTATGGTCAGGCCCAAAGCACTGAAGACACACCAAGAATGGGTGTCCTTTCCCGAGATGGTCCGGTTGCACAGGGTACAACGCTTGAAGCCACTGGGACTCTTCGTGGACATGGAAGGAAAAATCACTTTGGTCAAATTAAAAGTCGTGATGTGCCTGAAAAGAGGGGAAGGCACAAAAGATCAGACCCGACCGGACAGACCTGAAAACAGCCTGCGTCGAAAAAGAGGAAATTTAGATGCAGAGCAAAACTAAGAAAATAAAGGCTTTTTTTTTTTTTAACAAGGCAAACAAAACAAGCAGATAGGAAACTGCCGAAAGGCACTCAAAAAGCATTCTAACTGGGCGTGTGAGGAGCAAGCAGAAAGCAGTTGCTTCTCACGTGGAAAAAACAAAACTAAGTTGGCTCATTCATGCGGCGGACAGGGCTTTGGAGCTCGAAAAAGCTCTGGATTTTTCTTTAGCATTTTTGCCGAGCCATGCGACATGGGATGGCGTCTACCCACGAGTATAAACAACCTGCTTGTCCTCGGAGAATAATTTAACTGTGCAATGGATAATTCTCTGGAGGACAAATTTGTTACCACTGTTGCTGTCTCTTCTGTTGTCTGATCTGTAGACAGAAAGGATTCCCCTTCTCAATCCACCTCTTTTATTTCTTCCTGTTGTCTGTCTTCCTCGGTTTGGATCCTAAAAAAACCATCGATTCTCCACTACTGCTTGAACTTGACGAGGAATTTCTGAAACCTACACATTTCACTGGTTTAGTTGTCTTCTCACCAGTATCTTTCCACATCCATGGATATACTTTATTTCTTTGATAATCTTTATTGTCTCTTGATAGGTTTTTCATTTTAACTTTTTTTTATGACTTCTTTACATTCTCCATGAATTCTTTAAATTTCGTGTGTGTTGTTCACAATCTTCTATTGAGATTTTTTTCTTTGATGTTATTCAACTCCTTATCTAAGGTCTCTTTATCTTGTTCTAATTTCAATGTACTCTTTTCAATAATCAGCAACATTAGATCTAATGAACACTTATTTAAAATCATGTTCCATTTTGAGACAAAGTCAGGATCTTCTTGAAAAATCTGTGGGGCTTTATAGATTCTCATGCCTCATAGCATATGTTCAGTCTTGCAATATTCTACTTATGCTGCACAATTCAGATCTAACTTTATATAATCTTTAAATTTCGCTGACATTGAATCCCAATCTGAGTGAACAATTTTGTCAGTTTCACTTCCAAGTTCTGTTGTTCTATTAAGTAATGCTGCTTCTATCAGTAGCCAAAACTAAAACCAGATCGCCACACGTTTAGTAGCCATAACTGTCTCTCTTGCTAACTCTGGTTCCAACTCAATACGGACACTATTTCAGTAAAACCACTTATGAATAACAAAACAATGAGCTGAAACTTCAACCTTATTTCTATGGGGGAGATAGACTGAATAACAGAAATTGAGCTATAATGCAGTCTCACGAGATAGTGTTTGATCATAAAGTAAGAGTGGCTTGAAATTTGAACAAGCTTTATGCTTGTGCTGGACATAATACTGCCAGATTTGCAACTAACCAGCATCTATAACCGCCCTGCAGGATCTCTTCAAAGTTGGCACTGTCAGCGCAATGGTAAAATTACCAAAGTTCAAAGCCAGTATTAAAAAGAGTCTGCCTGAATCAGCTCTGTGAACAGTATAATCTGAAGAGAAAATTGTGCTCTACAACACTGATTATGTTTTGTTTTGCAATGCCACCATTAAGTAGCCATTTACTCAGGTCAAAGTATGTTATATTTAGTACGCTTGATGCGCTAATTTTTCTTCATTCTAGGAAATTGAGTCTTAATAGTCGCTTAAAAATATTGGAAAGACCGTTGGCCCCACCAGTGATAAGGTGATATAAAGATGGGATTATCTATACCAAATGTCCAAAATGACAACTTTATGAACGGGTCATATAACAAAATTTAATTTGCAATGGGAACGCTATAGATCCTGGAGAGCACAAAATGGGATAGACCTGGATGCTCCTAAGTTGATTATTCCAAGGTTGTGATTGCTATAATCTCAGACTTCACACTATGAGTCGTCACTAGTAACAAGGGAGGAGGGGGGGTCTGTGGGAAGGGGAGGGAACGCTGTATTATGTTTCTGTTGTTCAAGCGTTCTGTATATGATATACGATTGTTAGGATGTTGTCAATATGCTATAGTTAAAAATTTCAATAAATAAAAATATATGATAGGATGTTGTCAATATGCTATAGTTAAAAAATTTCAATAAATAAAATATATGATAGGATGTTGTCAATATGCTATGGTTAAAAATTTCAATAAATTAAAATAAAAAAAAAAAAAGTATGATATTTATCAATTCGTATTTTATTTGTGGATTGTCCAATCGTTTTATTGTGCTCGTTATGGTGGATGGAGACGTTGTGAAACGTCAGTTGAACAGAAAGTGCTTTCATACGCTTTGCTCCTCATGGTCCCGCTACTTCATTTTATTGGCCGGCAAGACGCAATACTTGCTGGATCCCAGAACAACTTATCATTGCTGCTGTTCCAGCTCCATCAGTGGCATCATCTGTTCGGCAATATAGTTTCCCTGAAACCGTTCTCTTGCAGATCAATGATGCTTTCAGAATGATGAAGTAGCTGAAGAAGGCGGCTTGGGAACTGCAGTGAAGAAACTGAAGGAAGCAGGCTTGGAACCTGCAGTAAAGATACCCACCGTGGCTGTTACTACATGGCTATCGGGCGTGGACCTTATGGCGATGGGGATGCTGGTTTCAATGTGATAACCAGTAATGGCTTAGCCATCATGGACCAATGCAATACATCGCGCACACAAAATATAACATACTTTTTGACCTGAGTAAATGGCTACTTAATGGTGGTATTGTAACAAAAACATATCAGTGTTGTAGAGCACAATTTTCTCTTTCAGATGATACTGTTCACAAGCTGATTCAGGCAGACTCTTTTTTTAATAATTGGCTTGAACTTTGGTACATTTTACCATTTGCGCTGAGAGTGCCAATTTTGAAGAGATCCTGCAGGGCGGTTAGAGTGCTGGTTAGTTGCAAATCTGGCAGTATTATTGTCCTGCACAAGCATAATGCTTGTCAAAATTTCAAGTCTGTATCTTTGTTTGCATGGAAGTTGTTGCGGTCTGAATATTGGTCCAAATATGTTCTGATGAGTCGCGACCAATTTTGATGCACACTTTGAGTCAACTTGTTTGACTGGATTTGCATCCATAATGTTAAAATGAATTTCATCGAATTAGCAACAAAAACTGTACAGGATTTGAATTTTTTAGCCATTCTTATAAAGTGTTTGGATTTTATTAGGCCCCAAAAATGGCAATTTTGGCAAATGTCGCACATTGATGACTGACAACCTTTCAGAAAGGGGGTCTAGATCTGCCAACTATTGCAGTTAGAGACCTCAAATTTTGGGGAAACTTCGTTTAACACTGACACTCTCGCAACAGATAAAATTTGACCAAAATTGGAGAACATGATGGTGGGAACTTTTTTAATTTTAGACCACATTGGCATGGAATGACCTTGTTACTTTTGATCCCAACAGGATAGGAGTTGCCATCGGTGTAAACACAGTATCTAATTGGCTTGCAGATTGCATTTCTTTCACTTTGCCTAGGCTGGGCTGACATCGGTGGCTCACTTGTGGTCAGCCTCCACTGAAGAAATTGCAAGGCTGTGACGTGGTCTTTAGTCCACACCTTCACATCTCCATTACTGCCTTGAGCAGTATACCTAACACGACAGTCGGTTCGGGCAGACAGTGTTCAGAATCTGGGTCTAGAATCCAACTACACCCACCTAGGCCCATTTTATTCTGTTCCAGGCTGCACTTTCACTTGTTTGTGTATAGTTTCAGGTTGATTTGCAATATGTCTTCACTGTTGTAAGGTCCAATTGACCAATGGTGGTTGTTTTCTGTGAGCCAGTGTGCTAGGTATACCCCACTTGTGAGAATTAATGCCCTGCTTGTCCTTGGGCAAGCAAAGTTACTTACCTGTAGCAGGTATTCTCCGAGGACAGCAGGGCTTATATTCTCACAAACTCTCCTCACCTCCCTTAGGAGTTGTCTCCTATTTTTATTTTTTCTTGCTGCAGTATTTAACTGTGGTAACCATGCTCGAATGGCAGGTAGGAAGGCACCCATGCATTCGCCATGGAGCGTGTCCGCAATTCACAAAAGCTGTTTTGGCTTGTCATAAAGCCCAGATGGGGCAACGAGGCACCATGTACTACTTGTGAGAATATAAGCTCTGCTGTCCTCAGAGAATACTTGCTAATGGGTAAGTAAACTTTTGCTATTCCTGAGGCCTAGTTAGAGAACCAAGCCTGATTGTGCTACTTGTGGAGAGTAGTGCACACGAGATGGTGAATTTCCAAAGACTGTGATTCTCAATTATATTCCCTGTGAACATGTTTTACTTTTTTGTTTGCAAAAATAGTGTTGTTTTACTTGCTCAACCTGGCCACCACCCATGCTACCACACCCCTGTTCTGATGCTGTACTGCAGCATGCATCTTTCTGTTTTTCCAATCAGAAAAGGACTGAAAAGGTAATAAGTAATTAGAAAATGTATAACATTTTGAGTTATCTAAAATTCAGCAAACTAAAGAGCACTAATAATCTTTGAGAGTAAAAAAAACCTTTTTCACAAGTATGACTTTTGCCGGTGAGAATCCTCATAGGAAAGAATCACAAAATTAAGGGAGTGTATACGAAAGAAAAAAGAAGGCTGTTTAGGAATAAAGAACTAAGGTTCAAATTCCAGTAGCAGTTTCTGGCTGGCTACAAGGAGTGTAAAGAGAAAAATATTAGTAAATTTTAAGCATAAGTTAAAAGCCAACACAAGTTTAAATAAAGAAAACCAAATAAAATTATCAAGAGAACTTTAAAAGTTTATAATCAGAAATCTTCAGGGTTTTTCTTGTCTTCTTATTCAGGAGGCATAAGATGAACTGAACCTGAGCCACAGTTGCTTAGGATAAATCTGAATATAATAGCTTATGATTCTCTGTGGAGATCAATTCTGTATATGTCGTTTAGTAGAAACACGGAATCGTACCTTTTCAGTATTAGGAGGAATTTATGGAACCGTCTTCCGGGTTAGCTAAGACTCTGCACTGATTAACAACACTGATTGTTGGAAACTTTTATTTTGTAAAACATTAACTGATGGATAAAATGGGTCTGTTTCTTGGCAGTTTATCCTATTATGTAGTGATGATTTGGAATTATGATTTTGTCATGTTAGTGTTTGAATATATTTTGATGTTGTGAATGTTTTTGTACTGTAACCTGCTTTAATTTTAAAGCAGGATATAAATCCCTGAAATAAATAAAATGCCAGCATGTGGGAAATAAAAATTGAATAGCAACTTCCCCTTACAATTGTTTGAATATAACAATGTTCACCTTGGGACAAGGCTCCCCAAATCTGCTCCTTGAGAGCCATAAGCCAGTTATTAAAAGTCCATTGCAAATATGCTTATGTAAATTTGCATATTTCTATATGCTAATATTTCTCAGGCATATTTATTGAGGAAGTCCTGAGAACTGAGCCAGTTTGAGGCCCTTGAGAACTGGATTTGGGGCCTTTGCCATAGAAAAATTTTAAAAATTTATTGTTCTTGGGAGGATCCAGCTGTAGACACCACAAATATTTAGGATATGATAATGAAATGATGAGTTTTAGAAAACAAAATCTTTCGTACAATATAATGGTAGTATCCTCCTAGCTGAGTTTGTATCATAATTTGTATAGCACAGACAAGATGAACATGGCGCTTTTAGTAGCTCCTGCCCTGTGAATGCCCTTTGCATTTATGCACTAAGGGATTCTTTTACAAAGTTGCGTTAGCACATGTTAAATGCTAGAGATGCCCGCCTTTGTAAGGCAGATTGATACAGTATTTTTGGTCTTATTTACCATTCGTTTCCTAATAATTCCTAGCATCCTCTTTGCTTTTTTTAGCCACTGCCACAATGAGCAGAAGATATCAACGTATTATCTGCAGTGACACCTAGATCTTTGGAGTACTGACCCCCAAGGTGGACCCTAGCATCAGGTAACTATGGTTCGGATTATTCTTTCCAATGTACATCACTTTACATTTGTCCGCATGAAATTTCATCATCTTCCAGTTTTCTAAGGTCTTCCTGCAGTTTTTCACAGTCCACATGTGTTTTAACAACCTTAAATAGTTTTGTGTCATCTGCAAATTTATTCACCTCGCTCATTGTTCTGATTTCCACAAACTTTATAAATATGTTAAGTAGCATCGTTTCCAGTAGTGATCCCTGTGGCAGTCCACTATTCACCCTCTTCCATTGAGAGAAATAACCATTTAACCCTACCCTCTGTTTTCTGTCCAATAACCAATTCCTAATCTACACCAGAACATTGCCTCCTATCCCATGACTCTTTAATTTTCTCAGGAGTCTCTCATGAGGAACTTTGTCAAACTCTTTCTGAAAATCTAGATACAGTACAACCAGCTCACCTTTATCCACATGTTTATTCACGCCTTCAAAGAAATGAAGCAAATTGGTGAGGCAACACTTCACTTGGCTGAACCCATACTGACTCTGTCCCATTAAACCTTGTTAATTATGGGTTACGTAATTTTATTCTTTATAATAGTTTTCCACTATTTTACCCAGTACTGGCGTCAGGCTTACCGGTCTGTAATTTCGCGGATCACCCCAGAACCATTTTTAAAAATCGGCGTTACATGGGCCACATGCATAACTGCACTTAGTCGCTATTCTAGGAATTTATCACAGATCATCTATAGACTGTAACCACAAGAGGAGTGTGGGCAGGTTAGGGGCATGTTCTTGTGTGCTGAGATTCTAGAATACTGTCAGTTAGGCTAGTAATTGCATCATTTAGTTGTGGTTAGGTTAACCAGCCATTGACATGATGTAAGCAGCCATGCCTAAACGTTGACATGTAAATACCCACTTACACTAGTATTCTATAACAGCAATTACATATGTAATTGTCAATATAGAATTCGCT
Organism: Microcaecilia unicolor; assembly: GCF_901765095.1. NCBI lineage: Eukaryota > Metazoa > Chordata > Amphibia > Gymnophiona > Siphonopidae > Microcaecilia > Microcaecilia unicolor. Next base: position 133,387,192 of record NC_044035.1, on the reverse strand, counting down.
TTTAGCACAGCATTGTAGCATTTTTCAGAATTTCCCCAAGTGTATAAGTGTACAATTATCCCCTTTAAGTGCTAGTATTTTATAAATGTATGCAGTTGGCACAAATTTAGGCACCATGTTACAGAAATGGGGGGGGGGGGGCTAATGGATTGTCCCTACTTTTTGGAGCTTATAATCTAGTCAAGGTAAACAGGACACAATAAAAAAACGAGAAGTTTGTGGTTCAATGAAGGATTTTGATTTGAGTATTAATAATTGTGATGTAGGTACTGTTGAGTATTTAAGCTGTAGGTGCGGATGTTTGTACGTTAGTCTATTGTGATTTAGAATATTAAGGGATAGAATATGTATCACATTTTGCTTATAAAAGTGGGTATTTCTAGAGACTTGACAATGTTATCATGGGATTTCAAAAGGTTTTATTTATTTACTCTTTCAGTTGTAAAACAGTTGGAAGGCCACTAGGTGGGAATAATTGAGGGATGGATAACCTTTTATTGAGTGAAATGTAACACATTTGTCTATCTAAGTAGTGAATTTGCCGAAACTTAAATCCATATTCATGAACCCCTCTCTTTTTTTTTTTTTTAAGAGCCCAGCAAGTGGAGGGTGGGTGAAGGGTATAGGGGCGAAATCCTAGGTTTAATACTATATTTAGATTATTGAATTCATCAGAATTTCTTTTATATACAAAGTACATGAACATAACGTACAAAAATTCCAATTTGGATGAAAAAGAAGACTTAGGAAGAACAATAAATGAGAAAGTGAAAGAGTGAAAAAAACAGACAGGTTGTTATTTTGAACAAGAGTAATACTAGTTCTTGAAGTTAGGCAGTGTAAAAAGCAAAGGTTAGGCTAGGTGAGCCATTTCACTTGCTTAAAATGCAGCTAAGACCAGCTAGGATGCAGCACCAGATGGTTCCACCTTTGGCAAGTCCTTGCGGCGCTTAGAGGGCGTAGATGAAGAGGGAGCTTGTTTTTGGCATTTTCTCTTAGCTCAGTTAATTACCTGTCTTGATCCCTGATTTATTCTTCTGTTTTCATTTCTCATTCTTTCTAAGCCATCTCACTCTAAAGATTACTTTCTGTAAAGAGGATCTATCTGTATCTTTCATACTGAAACAAATCAAAACCCACAGAACTCATACAGGGGTCCTTTTATTAAGCTGTGCTAAGAGGTGACCTGCGCTATGACTAGCACGTGCATGAGCCCTTACCGACGCCTATTTAGTAGGTGGAAAGGGCTCATGTGCTAACCATGCGCTAATCGGTAGGCATGCAGCAATGTAGCTGCGCTAATTAGCACTGGGCACGCCCACTCTCCACCCCCAAACACACCCCCAGTGCTAAAAATAAAATATTTATTAGTGCAAGGGAAGCATGCACAGATACCAGAACTACCGCAGGATGCCTGAACGCGCCCCGCGGTTGTTGATTTTGATCTGTGGGAAGCATGAGTTAGTGATTACTGCTGCTTAGTAGAAGGACCCCCCACAAGTTAGCTTAAAACAAACTATGCTCATGAGTAAGAAGCCAAGTTAAGAATGTTCTTGTAATGCACAAAGTTGAAATGTAATTTGGTACCCTGGCACATAGAATTTTGAGATTTTTCTGTGTTGTATTGCTGACATTTCTTTTAGTAAATCTGTATTATGGATGTCAGTGCTGGCAGTGGAACTTTTGAAAATATAGAAATAGAACCGCTTCATGTGTTATTTGTGTACTGCTTCCTAAAATGGGTTTTGGCCCAAAATTTTGTGTTGTGTCTGTGCGGAGCTGGTGTTCTTGGAGCACTGAATGGTTTGTCTATAGTAGGCTAATACGCTTTAAACCTTTTGTTATATAAATCGGGGGCAACTAATGCTCTAGACTCTTACAAAGATAATATTGTATTCTTTGTCAAATTTTTTTTATCAACAAATCTTTAACCCAGGCTGCTGCTCACCTGAGGTCCCCAACCATAGTAACCTCAGGGTATGTTCTGCACTATTAATCTTACACATGACATGCTTTTGCTTTCTCTACACCCACGGATCTTTGGCTATTCCTGAAAACCAGAAGGAGATGGCCTTAGCCTTGGTTGTGATTGGTTAATAGCAGACAACACCCACTGAACAAAGTTAATGTCAGTGTTGGAAACCAGTCAAAACGTGAAATAATATAAGACATATGGAAAAACTCAAGAAACTATGGGGCTCATTTTGAAATCACTTAGACTTACAAAGTTCCATGTTACTATGGATTTTTTTAAATTCTAAGTGCTTTCAAAATATGCCTCTATATATGTTTTAGTTTGAATTTTATCTTTTTCTGCATAATGATTAGAATAGTAAAAAAAAAATACAGTTGTAATTCAAAAAGGCATGGTGTCCACTGATTTCATACCAAGAAGCTTTAATTTTTCATGATTAGCCAATTAAACTTTACTTGGCGCATTCACTGAAAGCAACAAACTGTGGGCCCTGTTTACTAAGGTGCCTGTTCTTATAGAAAATGAGTATGTTCTTAGCAGTTAGTAACTAGAGATGAAATCCCCTGAGATTTTAACATATCTTGTTACTACTGTGAGCCCTTCATTCACTTTTTTAAGATTCTTTTATTCCAAAAATGTTTTATGTGTTGTATGTAAATTATTGTCTCCGGAGTAGTAGAAGTGAAATATTAACAAATTTATTTTTTAAATCCCTTTACTAGCAGAGACTATCTACCTTTTCTTCAAGAGAATGGCCAAAGATATTCAAATCCACATTTTCTGGGGGGCACCAACCATTACAGCACATCAGGAGGAGCAGTGCCCTTCAGCAAGCAATACTGAAACATGGAGAGAAAGTCATATAGTTTATGACGAGCAGTTTTTCCAACTTGGTGCTGATAAATGCAAAACAAATAGTGACGATAAACAAGAAACTCTCAAGCTGATGGGGACTTGTATATCTGAACACTGTTCAGTTGCATGTGGAAGTGAAGCAGGATTTACAGATCTTCATAAAACTAGTGTCACAAACCAAGAATCCCATCCGCAGTATAGACCATTATATGAAGCACACACAGATGTACATTATGGTATAGACATCGCTGAAAAAGATGATAAACATATAGAAAATTATTGTGCTGATATTTCTGTTCTGGTTTCCTCTACAAAGACATTCATATACAGCCAATTTCACTGGAGCAAAATAATGATCCTTCACACCATTTTAATATTCTTCATGAATCTTTAGGTCAGTACTTGGAGACCTGTTTTCATGACAGATCAAAACGGCAAAAAGGACCAAAAGGATTAGAGTGTGTCTGTCTCGAAGAACTGTCAGCTGATGCTGAATTCCTTAGCATAATGACTGCAACTCAAGTTGCAGTTCAAGGAAAAGGACAATTTAAAGAGCAAGGTAATAATCAGGATGATGATTCACAAGCAGAAAGTTTTACAGAACACACTGGAGCTTGTTCTAAATCATTTCAGTCCAGTAAGTTCTTTCTTGGAACCCACTTGGTTGAACATGAACTATGTAAAGAGACTTCCAATTCACTTGAACTTTTCAGTCCTGTGAGCATGGAAACAGCACATAACTGTGAAATGTTGCACTCAGTCAAAACTAGGGACTGCCTTGAATGTGCAGAGTCATCCTCATGTCACTTAAGCAGGCCCAGTGAAGAGCTTCAAAATGAGATCCATATTGAGCCATGGACCTCAGATGTACTTTGCACTCAGCTTACTAAATCCAGTCTTGACACCTCTAAGAGGGTGCGAGTGCCTGAAGAGGTTGCAGATCATTCTAGCACTGAAAATCAGAAAGAATCAAAAAGAGCTAAGCAGGTGCATTCCCCAACTATGTGTGGCTTGAAGAAAGACCTAAAGGAAATGCTAGCATTCCAAAAATTTATCAAGAAATCTGTCTTGCTTAGAGACTGTTGTTGCAAGTCCCAGAAGTATACTGTTTTGGTGACAGTGTTACATTCTTGGCATATAAAGGAAATACAAATAAAATCAGGGCCCCAGGCTGGAACAAAAGTTCCTCTAGCAACCATTATAGTGTTTGATCAATCAGAAGTTGAGAGAAAAGTTGTCTTATGGAGGACTGCTGCGTATTGGTCTCTGACAGTATTTCCTGGAGATATTATCTGTCTTTCAGGTAGGTATTATACATAAAAAACTGGTATGTTAGAGACAGCCAATTGCTAACCAGGTTGGAGACAGCCAATTGTTAACCAGGTTCAATGTGCATTAAGGCCTAGATGCACGTTTTTCTTCGTTAAAAGAGCCCTCAAGGAAGAATTTCCTATCCTTTCCATGCACTAAAGCCTATTTTCCGACGACAGTAGCAGCTAACGAAAACTGAATGCAGATGAGCAATTCTTCTACAAATCCCATTGAAATGACATGCACTAACCTTTTCCGATTCGTTTAACGCAGGAGAACACCGTGAAATCTAACGAGAGTCTGTACCTCTCGTTAGGGCTGTCTGTCTGCTAGAAGTTAACAAAATCCAATAAAAAATAACGGGGGGGGGGGGTGAAAACGCGTCAGGGGCGTCCTTTATTGACGCCCCAGGTCGCCACTGCTCCCCTCTCCCTCAGCACCAAAAAAAAAAAGGATCGGGAGGGGGCAAAGGCACTCGTCATAAGCATCCCGTATGGACGCCTTGCCCCCCGCACGAATAATCTCCAATTTTAGCAGCCCCGGGCCGGCCCTCCTCCCTTCCTGTATTCTCCCACACTAGCTCCGCCTCCTGCCATGCTCCGGTCCCGTGCCCCGCCGCCCCCCTTTGGTCGTGGCTGCCGCTCCCCCCGTCCAACGACCCCCCCCCCCCCTTTGCCTTACCGGCCCGTGCAGCACCTCTCACCTCTGTTGCACGGGCAAGAACAGCTGATCGGCGAGTCAGAAGGCCTCAGATGTCCCTTCTTTCTTCCTGGGCCCGCCCTCCTCTGACGTAGGGGCGGGGCATGGGACTGGAGCATGGCAGGAGGTGGAGCTAGTGTGGGAGAATACAGGAAGGGAGGAGGGCCGGCCCGGGGCTGCTAAAATTGGAGATTTTTCGTGCGGGGGGAGGCAAGGTGTCCATACAGGATGCTCATTTCGAGTGCCTTTGCCCCCTCCCGAAACACACGTATTTGTGGTGTTTTTTTTTGTTTGTTTGTTTTGACAGCTGGGCCTTTGTGGCATGGGCAGAGCAGCCAGCATAACGCTTGGGCTGCTCTGCGCATGCTTTAGGCACTGATTAACGACGGGTTTAACGATTCTGTGATACATCCTACTTTGCAATACCGATCCGAACATTTCTGGAGTGTTTTTGTAGTGCATGCCTCGCTTTTTTTAAATCGTTAAGCACTTTTACGATTTTTATTTTTTAACGTTTGGTTGATGCATCTGGGCCTAACTGTTAGAAGAAATCTGTTTTACCACTGATGCTGCATTGTCTTTTTTTCTAATTCAGCTTTCTTATAATGGCCTTAGCAGCAGGCATGACTTTGTCCATGATTAAATTACTTTTCATTTAGTTCAAGCCATCTATTTGTTGGCACAGTTATTTAAAGATAATGCCACTGAAGTGGTGTCACATATATAAGCATACCTGCAACAGAGAGAAATGACAAATTGAAAAGCTGTTTACCTGTTTAGATTTGAGGTTTGCATGTACCACAACCTTGTTGGGTTACCCTGGGTTGATACTTGGCTCTTTTATTCCAGACGTCACTGTATATGAAGACAGTTGGTATGGGGAAATAATGCTGCAGTCATCCTTTGGAAGCCAGTTGTTCAATCTTGGGTGCTGTTCAAGTCTTCATCGTAAAAAGTGTAAGAGCAGAAGAGATGTGAAAAAATGACTACTTGTCAAATTTATCTCGGATATGAATGGTATTGTCTTTGGTAATGGTTTTTAAACTGAATAACAGAATTTTTGTTTTGAAAACTAAATCACCTTTGCACTTCTGATAAAGTGTCCTATAGCAGTAAGTGTATAGTTCATTATAAAGTACCAAGAGGGATTCAACCAATAATTGTACACTCAGCAGATACTCTCTGTTTCTGAATACATCGCAGTGTAAGTTCATACAGTGGTACATATTTTATCATTCATTTTTCCTACATCAAAAACATGAAGAAATTTTTCAAATGAGTTTGCCAGATAACCAAGCAGTTACCCAAGTAAATTGCCTTGTTTTGTGGGGGTACAGGTGCCAGTGTTGAACTGGTATACCTCTCTTTTAATGGACCAATAATTTTTTTTTGTGGTGATGACTTGTGTTGCTCAGAACCCTGAAATGTTGTATCTGTGGTACCATAAGAATTGTATTTATTCACCTATTACTTTCTACTACACACTGCAGTCTGATGAAGCATAAAGAAAATAATTCTGCTTCAGATTCTGCAATATTTTCTTTATGCTTCATCAGTCTGTGAGGTAGTATATAGCAAGTTGCTAGTCTCCCTTAAACACACTTCCTCACTCACATTATAAAGGCAAGAGACTGCAGTGTGTAGTAGAAAGTATGTGGTTCAAGCAGGCACAGTTAGCCACCCGAGCTAGGAGGGCAGGACCCAGACTGAGTTAAAATCCCTACAGAGGATCCGAACAAGAGAGGTCTAGCACAAAGGAGGCAGTGTTCTCCAGGGATTCCCGGGAAGGGCTGCAGTGTCCAAAGACAGGCCTGAGAGAGGAAAACTGACCTTCCACATAAACCCCATTATATGTGTGTGTTCAGACTGAGAATAGAAGACTGCCAAGGTAAGAAGTCTGACATCTCTTCTCGCATCTCTGCTTTGGGAGCAGCAATGCAACATCTTTCCTAGCTTAGAGTTTCTGATCTAGAATCTGCAGTCCAAGAATGTTTAGCAGATGTCTGTAGTCAAGGAGACAACTTATTCAGTGACAAGGTGAAGAGATGGCCATCCTGATTTAAAAAGCATACAGATATCATTAAAATTTCTCCAGACCATAGCCCTCTACTGCTTCTTCTAGAAAATTTTCAAAAGGATTTAGGTTCTCTAATTACTACACCTCTAAGCGCCGTTATACACCCTCTGCTGCTGCTCCTCAGAGGACTGCGTCCAAGCGCTAATTCCCGCGACTGCACTGGGAACAGAAATCACAGGCCCCTCCTCAGCCTAAACAGAAACCCAGTTTTTGACACCTTCCTAGAGAACATTGTCACCGTCCAGATGTCCATACATAGCAACCTAATGGTGGGTGGCAGGCTGATCTTATTCCAAGAGAGGTGGCCTCTCATAACCTCCAGCTGTTGGGTACTTCTCGTCCATCCTCCAAAAAAGTCTCCTTTCAACTCCTTTCAAATGATGATGCTTCGGTAGGAGCTCTCTGCCCTCCTCCAGCAGAATGCAGTAGAACCAGTTCCTGTGCCAGAGAGGGGTCAAGGGTTTTACTCCAGGTACTTTCTCGTACCAAAAAAGATGGAGGAGTTTTTGACCGATTCTCGATCTGTGGTTTTTAAAGAAACATTTTGTATGGTTTCCCTAGGATCACTTTTTCCCATGATCCAACTCAAAGACTGGCTTTGCTCTCTAGACCAAAAAGAGGCATACATCCACATATCTATTCTTCCTGCTCACAGGAAGTTTCCGCTTTGAGACTCTGCAGTACCAGTACAAAGTCTTGCCATTCAGCTTGGCCTCAGCTCCTTGTGTTTTCACAAAATGCCTGGTAGTGGTAGCTGCAACACTTCGTAGGTGGGGCATATATGTCTTTCCCTACCTCAGCAACTGGTTGATCAGACATTTGAGTCTCGTGGTATTGAATCTGACAAACTAAAAGATCTTTGGTGTCCTCACTTGAAAGGTTTAGAGTCCTATGCAGCTAATGAAGTTGTGGAGCATTGGTATAATACTTTGATAAATACATTTGATAAAATAGCTCCTGTGAGGACTGTAACTAAATGGAGATCAAATATTGCTCCCTGGTTTTTGACTCTATTAGGTTAGACAGGAATTGAGAAGGAAAGAACGAATGTGGAGGAAAGAGTTCAGAAGCTAAGTTGAAAGAGTATCGTTTGTGACTTGGTGACTATAAGAAAATTACTTTGTCAACACAAAAGGAATATTATGAAAGAATTTCTACTGCTCCATCTACTCTGAAAGAACTGAAGAGATGATCAATCAAATTTGGTACTCCAGCCACAAGACTTTGCAAAGGCTTTTAGTAATAAGGCTTCTAATATTGTGAATTCTTTTGAGAATAATCCCTTACCTGCACAGGAAAGTCCTTTAGGCATTGCAGTTTGGGAAGAATTTTCTCTAGTTACTTCAAAACAAATTTCAACTATAATGAGTAGTTAAATTTGTTTACCTACTTTGATTAAGTCTTTGATACCAGAAATACTTGACATCATTGTTCTTTTGATCAATAGGTCTCTCACAGAGGCCTTGGTGCCAACGTGTTTAAAAAGAGCTGTAGTGCATCCACTTTTTTAAAAATGTAAGTTTAGATCCTAATGAACCTAGCAAATATCATCCAATATCTTGCCAAAATCCTGAAGGAGATAGTGTTTTTTTGGGTTCACATGGTATTTGATGATTTTCATTTTGGTTTTAGGCCAAAATATTCAACTGAAACTGTTTTGATATCAGTGTTGGACAGGGCCACCGAGAGACTGGGCCGGGGCAAGGCCGCCCCTGGGGCCCCACCGAGGTCGCTGCCGCTCCCCCCTCCACCCGCCCCCCCTTTGTCCGCCACCGGGCCGGGCCCCCTGCATTGAAATCACAGCGCCTCTCACCTCTATGTGAAAGCGCTGCAGGCAGCAGCAGATCGCCTGCCTCCGGGACTCCTTCCCTCCCTGCGTCCTGCCCTCGTGGAAGTTACATCAGACGAGGGCGGGACACAGGGAGGGAAGTAGGCCCGAAGGGAGGTGATCTGCTGCTGCCTGCAGCGCTTTCACACGGAGGTGTGAGTGGCGCTGTGATTTCAATGCAGGGGGCCCGGTGGCAGACGGTCGACGATGGAGGGTGAGTGGGACTGCGGTGCCTGGGCCCGGGGAGTTTTGTCCCCCCCCCCCCCCCCCCCTCTCCCCACTCTCGGTGGCCCTGGTATTGGATTCCATTACAGCTTTGATGCCTAGATGTTCAGTTTAGACTATATTCATATGATTTACAGTTCTTTCCTTTGATACTGTTGAGAAGAACTTGCGTTTTTTTAACTATTTGCAATCGGTGAGGGCTTGAATGCTAATCATTTTCAGTTGAATGTCTCTGAATCACAGATTTTATTTTTGTCTTGTAAGGCCTCCCATTCTTTGGTTCTAGAAACCTTTTTAATAGATTATTTGAAAGTCCCCATTGTGAGAAGTTTGAAGTATCTTGGGATATGTCATTTTCAGTTCAAGTTAGAAGTTTTTTTAAACTGTTATTAATTAGAAGGTTGAAACAGTTATTATTTGTCAATTTTAGAGCTGTGCTACAGTGTGTAATCACACTTATGTTTGATTACTGCAATGCTTTATACCTTGGTTTACCTTTATGTAGGATTTGACCCCTACAAATTGCTCAAATGCTGCTGCTGCTCACTTGCTTACAGATATGTCACATTTTTCTCATATTATACCAGTATTTAAGAAGTTGCATTGGTTGCCCATTCAATGGAGGATCAGATTTAAAGTCTTGATGTTGATTTTTAAAAGCTTTGAGCTACGATGTTCCAGTTTCTGTTGATAGTTCTTTGAGAATCTGTTGACCCTCTTAAACCTTGTGTTCCTCAGATAAGCTTTTACTTGATATTCCTTGTTTTCATCAAATTAGACTAATTGAATACCATTCTTCGATTTTTTTTGAGGGAGCGAAACAATGGAATTTGTTACCTTACAATTTAAGAAGTATGACTTCTGTTCTTCAATTTCATAAATATTTGAAAGCATTTCTTTTTTCTCAAGCTTTTGCTGCTGCTTAGAGATAAGTATTTAAACATGCTGATGCTTTGTTGACTGACCATTTTTGCACTGAGTAAGAGTCCGCTTGTTGTGTGTGTGAAGTGTGTATATGTCTTGTTTTTAAATGTTATTGTATATGTAATTCTGTCCGCCTAGAGTTGTAAGATTGTGAGGAATAGACATTTTTAAATAAATAAACCTGCCAACAGTTGGCGCAGACTTCCATTCTCTCTGGCATATGTTTCCTAGAGCGCCTCAGATTTGTAATAAATTACCCCAAATCACATCTTCAACTGGTTCAGACCTTGCAGTTCATTGGGGTTCTCTCCTGGACACTGGTTCAGACCTTGCAGTTCATTGGGGTTCTCTCCTGGACACTGTTCTCTGATATTCGAAAATACCCCAATAAAATGTTTTGAAAGAAGACATCCCAAAAATTTCCTAGACACGCGGAGATAAATGTTTACACCAATGGAAAGTACCCTACACAAAATGTCCAACAGTGATACAGGTCCCTGCGTCATAAAAACGTCCACAGCAATGGCAGAATGTTATCTCCATGTGCAATCATGCATATATACCTCGGCATGTGGAGGGAACGTTCTTCAGAGTGCCCAGCTATGTCCCTCAGAAGGGAACCAAATGTTGCTGTGGAGGAAACAGCTGCTGATCCTCCTGTTCCTCAGGCACAGGAGACAAATTATGAAGCACCACCACAAAGGTAAGTGTGAAGTATTGACCTCCATCATCACAGCATGACACATCTGCAAGCACCATATGTAAGCAGGGTCACATGCACTGCTGTTCTTTTGCTGTTCCAGTACATATTATTTATTTGTCATAAGGAAAAGGGGGAAAAAATCATTGCTGAAATCACAATGTACAGGATATCCAGTGACAACTAATTATAGGGCCCCCTTCCTCTAACATGCAGTGCTAAAATGAGAGGTTGCACATATCTGGACCTCCTTCCCCCCACCCCACCCCCCCATATCCTAGCCCATGCCTTCATACTGATGGGAACATCGGCAGCAGCTCACTAAAGTACAGTGAGATGCCCAAAGGCGCACCTACCTCCCAGCAATAGTGTCAACTATGCCACCCTCTGTCCCCATGTCCACCTCAGTTCACACAGATGCATACCCATCCTCTCAGCCTCCCCCCCACCAATCTGCCTGTAGCCATCTGTCACAGACTATGTGAACAGCATTGCACAATATGTACAAAATAATGTTTGTGATGCCTTTGCGTTTTGACGATACTTTGAAGTTCACCGGGACCTAGAGTCGCTCTGGTGTTGGTACCTCACTCTGGTGTTGGTACCAGAGTGTCCAGCATGAAGACCCTGCCCTAATCCACTGCACGTGAGAGCACCTTAGGGCCTGACGTAAGTACCACAGACATAGCACCCCTATATCACATCTGTCCCCGATTAAGGCCTGAGTATGAAGCTACCCTTCTTACAGTGTGCCCACAACCTCAATATCTACTAGAATGTGTGGCAGCAAACCCTCTGCCTATGAGATGGTATGGAAAGGGTGAGGGGGGAAGCCTTTTGGGCAGCCTCCTTCAGTAACCAAGACAAAAATGCCCAGTATGTCACACACACCTACCTAGCACATTTCAACCACTATTGCAGGGGAAATAAAATAATAACCCCAAACACACACAATGGGAATCAAACCTGCATTCTCTGCATTCAGGGCACACAGCACTAACATATATCTCACAAAGGACTGTGCAAGGAGGGCCCTCATCATCATCAGTTGCCCCCCCCCAAATGGATGGTTTCTCCTGCCATCTAACCCACATTCGTGTAGACCATTGTCAGCTCCAGAGGTCGGTTTGCTGCTTTGTGAGACATCCCTCAAGGGACAAGCTAGGGGCCCCTGAATCTCCACATTAGAGCAAGCCCCCAACCACCTCTTATGGAAACTCCCACTTATATGAACACTTCCCCTCCCCCCAAGATATCCCTATCAGTACCCCACAGATATCCCCAAACCTAGGTTTCCTACCAGAACGTCTGGGAATTGCTGTTATCCTGAGGGTCCCGACAGAGGTGGCCAGAAGCATGGGCGGCTCCCACAGGGTGCTTAGTCATCTCCCAGCTAGCTGTAGGTCACATAAGCATGGGGATGCACACACACCCACATCCCTGACAACAACTGTAAGAATGGCCCCACCTATCCAGTAATGCAGTGCCATAATACTTCCCAGCCAGTTCCTGCTCACCCAGGGCCCTCCAGCAGTGCCAGAAACCATCCTGCTTACCCATAGCCAGACAACACACTCAGGAGACAAACAGCTCTAATATCAAGGAGATCACGGCATGCCTTCACAATCTCTTTGCTCCCAGGGGCCAAACTATGTGCATTTAGAAAGGGAAAAATAATGGATCACAATATGCGACAGGCTTAATGCAGTGTACAATGCATATAGATCTATAGAGGACACCGAAAGAAAATGGAGGCAGCTGAAGAGGTTGGTGAGGCACAAGGTTGGGGCCAACCTGCTGGGTGCAGACACCATGAACCTCACCCCAATAGAGCGCTTGGTGCACAGACTCCTACCCCAGGAGGACATCCATGGCCTGGGAAGCCAGGACACCTGAGCACACGCTGTGGATTCAGGTAAGTTCGTGCAAACCAAGCAGTGCTGGATGTTCTCTCTGTATCACTGTCTTCCTCTAGCAGCGACAGTGGGGGGGGGGGGGGGGCCTTATGGATACCACTCCCATGTGTATTACAGGTTCTCAGGTAGGTGGAGGAGAGGGTAAAAAGGCACACCAGAGTACATGCTGAAAGGCTGGTTATAAGGGGCACTCAGCTCGCTGGGTGGAGGGTCCCTGTATCATGTTTAGGTGCCTTCTCTCCTCTTCCCCCCCCCCCCCCCCCCCCCCCCATCATTCACTTAGGCCCATCACCAACCCATCTCTGTTTCTGCTTTCCACACCCGTTTCTCTCCCTATGCCCTCCACAATCCATCCTTCCTTACCCACCTGGCTGTGTAGCACCCTGGCCTCTACTGTTCACGGAGCACCATACCCCTTGGCTTCTGCAATGCTGGATGTGGAGGCATACATCTTTGGGTTATCTGACAATGTCAGACCTCATCAGCTGTGGTCTAAAAGCTCACATGGAGGGGTTCATTCAGGAAGTCTGCCACAGAGTGCTAGGTTAGCTGGTGCAACAGACACATGCCCTCTACTTTCCCTGTGCAGGCGAGGACACGGAGTCAGAGTCGGATGCAAAGCCAGGAACCAGTAGCAAGCAGGCAGAGCAGCCACATCAGGAGGAGGAGGGTGAATCAGTGGCACCTGAGGCCTCACGGGAGGGAAAGAGCACCCAGAGAACACTAGCCAAGATCTGCTTCAGGAGCAGTTAGTGGTGCAGCACATCCCACACACACACACACATTTGCAGATGGCCACAAAGAGGCAGAGGAGGTTGCTGAGGAGCCTAACTGGGCCTGTAGAAGACCTGACCGCCACAGGCGGCAGCTGCTGCAGTTGGCCGACTATAGTTAGCAGAAACTACAGCTGTTGCATTTTGGGGTCGCAGCCCACCAAGAATGCACCCAGCTGCTGCGGAACATGCAGCAGGAGAGCCAGGAGTTAACCTAGAATATCTGGCAGGAGCTTCTGGGAATCCGACTGGATCTACTAGATTACACAGTGGTCTTGTCAGGTACTCCTGACACTGCGAGCACCTGAGCTTCCACCTGGAACCAGTAATGCCACCAGTCCTGCCCCTAGCACTCTCTATACCAGCCGCAAGTGCCACCAGTGGCTACATAACCCAGCCGATCTTTGCTGCACCCGCCTCAGCTGCTGGGCTGCAACCACCCATAAAATGGTCAAGGATGAAACCCACAGTACTCCAGGTCAGTGGTACAACCGAAAAACCAGCACACGCTCCCTTGTTGGGTGCTAGTAGCAGATCTGACACCTGGCCAATATAGTGGTATAGCAAGTTTTTAAATAAACTTTCAGCTCCTGCTAGGCCTGGACCATCGCCAGCAGCTCAGAGACGGGGTGGGGAGAGGTGGATGCCAGAAGGGATGAGGGAGGGGAAAGTAAGGCTTTGTAAGTAGAGAATGACATGGAGACAAAGTTTGTCCCCCATCCCCGCCCCGTTCCCTTTGGGTTCTGTCTCTAGCCCCGCAGGCCTTGTCTCCGTCCCCACCCCCGCAGGTTCTGTCCCCGTCCCTGCCCCATCCCCGCTCCATCCCCATGGGTTCTGTCCTCATCTGCAGAAGCCTTGAGCAATTATGATTTTATATTTAAATCTTTTTATTAAAAGTATGAAAGGGAACAATATGCTGTGCAACTATTGTGTATAAATTACAAATAGAAAACAATAACAGCAAGTGGCTATAATAACCCTTCTCACCACCACCCTCTACCATTCCAACCCCAACAATAGCTGATTTCTGCTACCCCAAGGAATCCTAATCCACCCTGTTAAAATGTCCTGGGGTACAAAATGCAACCCGTTCTGTATGCCCTAGAGGGGAGAAATATGCCCTATGAAGCACTGTTATGATTTTTAATCTGTGGATGAATAAGTCATCAACAATCTCAGGATTTAGTCTAGCTCTCCTGTCTTCCACAGTCCCTCCTTAAATAGAAGATGTTGTCTTCTTAGAAAATGTGCTGGTAGCAGAATGTACAGGATCCCCTATGCAAATTTTGCTAGTTGTGGCCAGCATGTTTGCTTGTTTTTCCAAAAAATCAAAATATCATTGTCTTCATCACTCAAACATAAATAACAGTCCAGTTCATTAACAGGCTTCAAAGTAGAAAATGACACAGGGAGAAAGTTTGTCCCCGTCCTTGTGGGATCTGTCCCCATCTCCGCAGTTACTGTGGGTCCCCATCCCCGTGTCAATCTCTAGCTGTAAGCCACCTAAATGTTATGCTGTGGAGTGGAGGGAGGAGGTGGGGATGTGTGTGCTGGGGAATGGGAGTGTGGGTATGTGTGCTGGGGGAGGGGTGGGGGATGTTAAAGGTGTTGCGCACAAATAAATTGTACACCACTGAAGATTTGTAAGAATGAGTCTTTGGCACAAACTCCCCAGCTTGTGTGCGCCCTGGTCAGCTCGGGGGAGGGGGGAGGGAGCTCCTCATCCTCTGGGTCTGGCGACTGCTGCTGCTGTGATTACTGTCCCTTCTCTGGGAGGACCTGTTGTCTTTGAAGAGCCAGGTTGTGCAGCATGCAGCAGGTCATGAATATTTTGGCCACCAAGGCTGTAGAGGAGCACCCCTCCAGAACAGTCCAGACATCTGAATCTGGCCAAAGGTGTGTTCAGTGATGGTGCAGGTGCTCTTAAGTTTCCTCTACCTCATTTTGGGAGTGGATTAGGTGAGTTGAGCCAGGTTCGCTGGGGGGGGGGGGGGGGGGGGGGGGGGGGGGTAGCATCTGTCCCCTGTAGGGGGAGGCAAAATAACAGACATGGATGTGTATTGGCTGGTATAGTGACCTTGTGGAGGTGGGTTGTAATGGTTGTGGGTTCTGAGGGCATCTAGAAGGAGGGAGAGTGTTCAAGGTTAGGAGAGGGGGGGAGTATGGGCTTTGGGAATCCCTGTACTACTTACCTAGGAGCCATCCACCAGTGATCTCCCCTCAGTCAAACCTATGGTAGATTCCCGAATGCTGGAGGATGTAGGCATAATGGGTCAAGCATGGGTAGCGGGCACACACATCCACAGTCTCCCCCTGGGCATCACACATGATCTCATGTTCATAGAATGAAATGATTTCTATAGGTGTCCTCGTGTACTGAGGGGGGGGATTGAGTGCAACCTGTGCAGTCGATGATGCCTATGACTGATGGGAAGCAGTCTATGGCGTAAAACTGAGCCATGTTCTACAGTGCTTGGGCAGTAGTGGGGAAGGTAATATAGTCAAGAGGTTTGGGTAAAGAAGGCATCGAGAAACTGGGCAAAGCAGTTGGAGATGGCCGGCTGGGTGAGGCCTGCACTGACTGCAAGCGGCCAATGGCCAAAAAGACGAGCGAGGCGGTGACCTTTAGGTGGACTGGGATTAATGCTGCATGTCCTGGGCTGGAAGAAGGATTGTAGGTGGTCATAGAAGTGCTGTATGGTGGTCCTGGTAAGGTATTCCTGTGAGGTCCAGGAAGCAATTGCAGGGCCTGAAGACTTTCTGATAGGGATAGCTCCTCCAGGGCCTCCCTTCCAATCTCTCATCCACCTCCAGCAAGGCGTGAGCCGCCAAAACATTCAGCACATCCATGATTGGCATGCAAGTGTCCCACAACCACAGGTGCAGCCTGCTGACCCCAGAAACACCACTGTGCACACCTCCACCTACTGTACCTCATGACACCTGGCACCAGTTCCCTCAGTAACACACAGTCATGAGACATACATCAGCTACCCAAAACACTCAATGTCCCACCAGCAACAAACAATCCAGAAATGCACAGCAGGGGCACAGAGCAGTAGGACTGGACAAGCAGAGGAACACCGAGGACAAGCAGGTAGAGATGTAGAATGGGAGGTCTCAGGGTTTGGGGACAGTGAGGGTTTGTAGAGGGAAGGGGGTGAGCTACAGAAGAAGAGATGGGTGTGCCTGGGGAGCTAGCAGGTGTGGACAAGGACTTGAGGAGGTGAGAGACAGAGGAGGCAAGCCAGGAACTGTAAAGGTGAAGAGGCAGACTGAGGCAAACAGACAAGGTAACAAAGCTCTCAGCAACTCTCCACGCTCTTGCAAACGACCACTTCACCTCTCCACTCTCCAACTCAGCAAAATCACATATAGGTCTAAAGACAGGTTTGCTGTTATCCTAGATGCTTTTAAAGCAGGTTTAAATCTGGACGTTTTTCTTCTCGCTTCTAAGAGATCGTTTTGCTGTCCGTTGTGGGCTGGAAACGTTCATCATGCAACGCCTCCTCTGGGAACGTTTTCTTGTAACAACTAGTGGTCTTGGGCATTTTTATCCTTTCTTTGATTATACGCTTTATGACATTTTTTTTAAGTTTTTCTGTTTACAAAATGAGCCACAAAAACTTTCTCCATTAGAAGCTGTAATCACCTTATGTCCAAAATTCAAACTCTCATCATAGCATGCAGCAACCACCATGAATTGGAAGGTCTGCAATAGGTTCCAAAACCAAATCCAATGGCAAAATCTACTCTGAGCAATTTCCTTTACATGACCTATATAATGCTCTCCTTCTATCTTCACCCCTCCTCCAGGGAATGACGCTTGCCTATTAAAATGGCTTTTCAGCCTTCGACCTCTTACGTATAATTTCTCTCCAGGGAACATTTTTTAAAGGATTTTAAAAAAAAAACACTAAAGAAACTGAAATGGGATTAGGAGAAAGGAACAATAAAGTAATAGGAAGGATGAAGGTAAAGAAAATAATCAAGAAATAGAAAGGTTTGAGGTTATTTTATTAAATGATCCTGGTAAAAGATTTATTTGAGGCCTCTTAAATGTTTAATTGTGACCACCTGTATCTGATATTTTTAATTTCATTTTGAATAATACATGAAACAATATTGAAAGTTGAATTATGAATCGTTTTAATATTATTTGGAGGGATTAGTTACAAGTGAGAGTTAACATGTAAATGCAGGAGTGACTGAGAGCTCTTTTTTGCAAATACTTCATCATTTGTAAAATTTTGAGACTTCATATGGCTTTTTGAGGCCTTGGAGAAGTCATTTGGTCTGCCATTCCATAAAGGGGGTGTTATGTTGGGACTGTTAAGCCCCATCATTCTGTTGTGTGTGTTGTGAGGAGATCTGTTGTTTATTGGCGGAAAAGTGTTATGTTTGTACACAAAATGTTCAGACATCAAAGGTAGAAAAATAATAATTTTATTTTTGATTAACTAATTTGAACATCACCTTTGATAATTCGGATACGTAGCATCTCTGATATTTTTATATTCTGCACCATACAGGAGGAAATGCTTTCTGTTTACTCTTCAGGTGTTGCACTGTATACAGTCTGGTTAGTTGGAGTTAACTGTTCAGATTTTGTCTGCATATTTATGTTTTTAAATTTTATTCCCCTTTTCTGTATTTGGTAAGTATTTGCTCATTTACCGTATGTGACTTAGATGAGGTGTTCAAGTATAATAAGTTCTATATAGCGATTCATAGCAGCCCTTTTCCCAGTAAGAGTTGTCTTGCGCTTGGTATTCTAGGGACTGATGTCATGTTTTAATAGACTCTAGACCATTCCAGGTGCTAGGCTATGTGAGGGTAGGGCTACAGTTAAGGCAGTGAGTCCCCTGAAAGGATGTCACTGCATCCTTCATACTGGCACTAATTTTTAAGAGAGAAAGCACAGATTATTGTGACACTCAGCAGCGTGTCGCTGGTTATAAGTCAGTTTGGCCCTGGAAGGAGTTGTAGAGAGTATAGGACATCTCTGAAAGGAAGTGAGCTAATTAGAATTCCTAGAGGCACCCCAACCAGTCAGGTTTTCAGGATATCCACTGAATATTTGTGAGATAGATTTGCATGCAGTGGAGGCAATACATGCAAATCTCTCTCATGAATACTCATTGTAGATATCCTGAAAACCTGACTGGCTGGGGTACCTCCAGGACCAGGTTTGGGAACTGCTGCCATAGGCTCTCATCTGTATCATGAAGGATAAGAATTATTGTAATTAGGGAACTTTGTTACCTTTCAGTAATTGCACTTTGGATTTAGTTATACACAGAGGCTAATTGTTAGTTAGGCAAGTTGATCATTAGAAGCCCATGGTGAAACATCTACTTAGTTGAAAATTAAGCATGTAAATAATACTGCAGTGTCCTGCCTCATGTTTGAATTGGTAAGAGATTGCAGGGTTTCTGACTTGGGGGCCCTTTTACTAAAGTTTAGTGCGCACTAAATGCGAAGAAGCCCAATTTATATTTGTGGGCTTCTTAGCAGTTAGCACGCTAAACGGTCCCCTTAGTGAGTTAACCTAAAGGGACTATCCAGTGACTTTCTTTCTTTGTGTGTGTGTGTGTGTAGAGAGAGAGGAAAAAAAAAAACAAGGCACCACAAAGGAGCTACACATGTGAAATTAAGAATGTCTGATTATTTAAAAGTAGTGTGTTTATTATCGGCAAGCTCGTGTGAATCTTTCAGTTGACTTCTAACAAAACTTTATATCCAAATAACGAGTTTTTCAAAATATTCACACAAAAATGCTAAAAAATTAAATAAATTTGAAAATAATTTCATGGGAGGTTTTTACAGGACTGATGAAGAAGCAGGGCAGGTCATTAGTCTAAGATACTGTCAGACGTGACCTAAGCCACTGAAGTCCTTTTTTCCTCTTTTTTTTTTTTTTTTTTAGCAAATTGGATGCTACTTGCGTTTCATAGTGATATTTTCTTCAGTGCAAGTTAAGCCTTTTGATATAGTTGTGACACAAAATATTCACACTAGGGAGAAGTTTGTGGGTAATTTTTTTTTTTTTTTTTTTTTTTGGGGGGGGGGGGGGGCTAGTGGTCTTTGCACCAGTTTTCACAATGAAAGTCCCTAAGGGCTTCTCCTCAGCCTGATCTGAATTTAACTCAGTTTTTGGAAAGTTCAATGGATGTTATTACGGAAAGTACAACATTGTTGGTCTCGTTTGCATTAGAATTGGACCGTAATAATATATTTAGGTTATTTTTTCGCCATATCTCCACACCTTTCCTTGGTTCAAAAATTCAAGTTTTTCCCAACCTCTCTCGAGAGAGACAAAGAAAAAGAAAAGACTTTTTATTATTAAAAGCAAGGGTCTTACAATTAGGTGGGACCTTCATACTTAAATTTCCTTGTAAATGTTATATTTCTTTACAATCCACTAACTATATTTTCTTTGAGCCGGGAAAACTTCTAGAATTTATAGTTAGTAAAGAGTAGTGTGCTTTTTGTCTGGATTGTATGCTATATCGGCTGCCCCGACTTGATTTCTTGTCCTTCCTGTTGTAAAAAGTTTTTTCTCTTTGAATTCAAGTAGACTGAGGTGGGAAACCGCCTCAGTTATCTTGTCTTAAATTTGAGTTCCTAGTTCTTGGATCATTAATGTGGACAAACAAATTTATATTTTTACCTGACTGTTTATTTCAATATTGTATATTTCTTTAAATTCCAATTTATGTATATGACATAAATGAAATGTTAAACTGAATAAATAAAAAATTTTAAAAAAAAAGAAAGTCCCTAAGGGCTTTCACTTAGAAAATTGCCACATGTATAAAGTAATCATGATCCTTTGCACCTGCTTTGTGTGTGGTTAGCATTTTATTTGAAAGGAAGGTTTTAGATTTCTGAGTACAGTTTACATGTTTACTTTTTCTCCCACATGCCTCTGGAACAAAACTTTGATTTTATTTTATCTGATTATCTGACCTTCACTAATCCAACCATCCAGCATATCTGCCCCTTCTCTCTTCCCCCGGGTGACCAGTGATATCATCGCATTGCCATTAAGAAATTTGCAGGTTCTCTTCCTGTTTTCTAGCTTCGCACACTGCTGATTAGTGTTAATAAACAACACTTTGTATTTTAAATACAGATACCTGTGGCTGTTCTTTCTGCATAATTTGTTTTCTATGCATTTTTTAAGGGGTTGCCGTTGTTTTCCATATTATCCGACTTTTAACTTATCCGACAATAGCTCTGTTCCATTTATGTCAGATAATAGAGACTGTACTGTAAACATATTTTCCTGGAGTGGAGGAGTAGCCTAGTAGTTAGTACAGCGGACTTTGATCCTGAGGAACTGGGTTCAATTCCCACTGCATCTCCTTATGATTCTGGGCAAGTCACTTTACTCTCCATTGCCCCAGGTTTAAAATAAGTACCTGTATATACTATGTAAACCACTTTGAATGTAGTTGCAAAAACGACAGAAAGGTGGTATATCAAATCCCATTCCCTTTCGGACCAAATTTAAACCTTTATATGGCCTATATGTGCATGTAGTTGTATTTTTATTAACCATCAAAATGGCTTAAACCACTGATAAACAAGAACGAGTGTGTTATCCACACTCTGGTTACATAAATATGCAGTAACTAGTAAAAAAAAAAGGCCCGTTTTTGACACAAATGAAACTGGCGCTAGCAAGGTTTTCCTCGGAGTATGTGTGTGTGAGAGAGTGTGTGTGAGAGTGGCTCTGTGAGAGAGAGAGAGAGTGAATGTGCGAGTGTGTGTGTGACAGAGAGAGTGAGACTGGGTGCGAGTGTGTCTGTGAGAGAGTGTGTGCCAGGGGCCCCCCTCCCTCCCTCCCAGTTCCATGGTCGTCCCCTCCCTCCCTCCGAGTTTCAGGGTCCCTCCCTCCGAGTGTTCTTCCTGATACGCTATGGGCGCCTGATGAGCCGGCGGCAGGTGCAGCTCCTGATCGCCACGGCCTGGCTGCTGCCGCCCACCCTGCTCTTTCCCATCGCCATCCCCGGCGGCACCGTGATCTGCGTCTACTTTTTGCGGGCCTCGCTGCTCTGTAACCCGGACTACGCCAGCAACGTGCCCTGCTCGCTGCTGTTGACGGCGCTCATCTTCTTCCCCTGGTCGGCCATCGTCACCGTGACCAATGGGCACCTTTTTTTGCGGGTTCTGATGTGGACGTCATAATGGGTACGGTGACGTCAGCCTGTGCTATGGAGCCTAGCAGACCAACTCCGAAGAAGTCACGAAAACAGGCAGCAAGACCAATAGAACATTGGAGGTGAGAATTATTATATAGGATAACTCACTATAGTTCTGCTAGTATATAGCAGTTCTGTGCCAGGTAATGGACCCAGTTCATGACTTTAAATAGATATCCTATTTTAAAAGTGGATGTATTAGACATACCTCAAAAGCTTATAATTTTGAAAAAAAATTTCATTGAGCTTCATCTGCTGCCCTTTTTTTCTTATCTAGGTCAATAGCTGTTGGAGATTGCTGGTGTTCTATTAGCCAGTGCATTTTATGCAATCAGTATAAACGGTCAGTGGCACAACTTTATGGTTGGGGGAGGGAGGGGGCCAATCAAATTAAACTCTGCCTGTGCTTTCCCTCCTTCCCACCCCCCAGGGCAAAAAGTGGTAGAATTGTGGCCTATCCCACTCCACTACTTGTTTTTTTAGCACTCAAGGGCCTGGAAGACACCATCAAACTTAGGATGGTGTCTTCCAGGCCCTTGAGCTGGAATTTTTCAAATCTTGTTCTAGGTGATTTCTATTATTGCTTTTACAAGATATACTAGATACCATCTGCTGTTAGGTTTCTGGGATTAGTGGAATAATTATTTTTTATGGGTTAATGATTTGTAGTTAAATAATAATGTTTGCAGGTAAACTGGATTGAGCAGCCTGTCTACAGTCAAATTTTGCAATAAGCTGCAGAGTATCATTAATGATTGATTGCATTCTTCAACAAGCAATGTTGTCCAGTTGGGGCAGAGGTTGTACCATTAATTGTCTTTGAGAAAAATATGATGTAGCTGTAGGAATTACCTGAGGATTAGTTAGATATATCAGATACTTGAGCCTGCAAAGAGGTGTGGTGGGAAAATGTGGGATACAAATGCAATAAATAAATAAATAATCGTTGAGTAACAAAATCTGCTAGGGAATCAGTATTCAGCTAGGGTGGCCATCATTTTAAAATTGATCTCTACCCCGATGCTTAATATGTAATTTTTAACATCTCTATCCATTTTAAGTAGCAGTGGCTTAGCCAGACATTCAGTCGGAGGGGGGGCGGGTTTGGCCTGAGCCTAGAGTAGGTGGACACAAAATTTTGCCCCACTCCCTACTTAACCCTGCTCCCCTCCATGATCCCCAAACTCAAATTGTAAACACTAGAGCTGGTGGGGATCAAAGCCGAGTCAAAGAGGTCCTCTGGTGGCCAGAAGCTCCCCTATGTTCACAGTTTGCAGCACTTTCCGCAGGCCGCCACCATGCCCCGCCCCACCCCCAAACATAGATTATATTTAATTTATTTATTCATTTAATCTGTCATATTTTTTATTTCTATACACTGGTTCTGTTTTTACATATTAAACAGGTCATGGCTCATTCTCTCTTCAAACAATACTGGGAAGGAGCCTGCTGTCTTGGTACATGTGGGCACCAGTGAAATAGGAAAGTGTGGGAGGAATGTTCTGGAAGCCAAATTTAGGGTCTTAGGTAGAAAGCTGAAATCCAGAATCTCCAGGATAGCACTTTCAGAAGCAAGACTCGAACAGGCAGAGCTGTGGAGTTTCAATGTGTGGATGAGACAGTGCTGCAGGGAGGAGAGTTTTAGATTTATCTGGCAACATTCTGGGGAAGGGGGAGCCTATTCCAGAAAGATAGGCTCCACCTTAACTAGGGTGGAACCAGGCTACTGGCATCAGCTTTTAAAAAGGAGATAGAGCAGCTTTTAATCTAGAAACTGGGGGAAGGTCAACAGTCACTCAAAAGCGCATGATTCAGAACAAGGTATCTTAGAGCATCCCAGACCATAGTAGACCAGGTGTATTTAAATAAAGAGCAGACATATTTTAAAGATTGCAAAATTATCACTGTCAACTGCTGAGCAAGTTGTAAATAGGAATAACAAACATTGTTTGAAATGTCTATATGTAAATGCCAGAAGGCTAAGAAATAAGATGAGAGAGTTGGAATATATTGCACTAAATAAAAAGATAGATATAATAGGCATCTCAGAGACCTGGTGGAAGGAAGATAACCAGTGGAACACTGTCATACCAGGGCACAAATTATATCGCTGTGATAGGGTGGATCGAATTGGTGGATGTGTGTAGCATTATACATTAAACAGGGCCTTGAATCAAATAGACTAAAAATTGTGCAGGACACAAAACACATCTTGGAATCCCTATGGATAGAAATTCTATGTGTAAAGGAGAAAAGGAGTGTACTATCATCCACCTGGCCAGGATGAACAGATAGATGCAGAAATGTTATCAGAAATTAGAGAGGCTAACAAACTGGGTAGCACAATACTAATGGGTGGTTTCAATTACCCTAATATTGACTGGATAGATGTAATATCAGGGCATACTAGGTAGGTAACGCTCTTTGATAAAATCTAGCACTGCTTTATGGAGCAGCTAGATCAGGAACCAACAAGAAGGGGAACAATTCGAGACCTGGTCCTTAGTGGAGCAAATGATCTGATTCAGGAGGTAATGGTGCTTGAAAACAAAGGTTATAACAGATTTGATATAATCTCTGCAGTAAGAACAAGAAATCCAATACGTTAGCATTTAACTTTCAAAAAGGAGACTATAATAAAATGAGGAGCAGCTGCAAAGGTCAAAAATGTACATCGGGTGTGAAAGCCCAGACCAGATATATTCCATGTATTTTCAAAAAGGAGGAAGGCAGGCCAAATGACAACTGGCATGGTTAAAAAAGAAGTTATTAGAGCTAAAGAAAATCCTTCAGAAAATTGAAGAAGGATCCAACTGAAAATAATAGGAAACGGCATAAGGAATGGCAAGTCATATGCAAAGTACTGATAAAGCAAAGAGAAATGGTCTTAATAGTAACCAAAGGAAATATATATCATAATGAATACCCTCATAATACCCTAATAATCTACTCCCTAACACTGATCCATTTAACACTAACCACCCCACTTGCAGAAAACAACATCATACCCATACTATACAATCATCATAGACTGATCAAATACACCACACCTCACCAAACTGTTAACAACCTAAACAGAGGAAGAACACTTGCATGTGAACAACCACAACAAAAGGGAAAGAAGGGCCCAAACAAACTCACCTCAACAAAGAAACAACAACTATCAAAAGTCCTCTTAACACCAAATACAGAAGACCCATTCCAAACAATCCAAGTGGGCTATGTCAACGCCAGATCCGCTGTAAATAAAACAGCAATACTAACAGACTGGATCATGTCAGAAAACCTCGACCTACTCTTCCTCACTGAAACTTGGATCCATGACCAAAAGGACCCTATAATCCTAGACCTGTACCCTCCAGGATACAAAATCACACACTGGACCAGAAAAGAAAAGAGAGGTGGAGGCATAGCACTAATCTATCGGTCCCACTTTACCACCGAAACCACTGCCGAGTCCATAACACCTCAACTTGAAATTGCCTCAATCAGAATCCACAACAAAACCCTACGCAATCATGTGAATTGTGTCTTGTTTTACAGACCTCCAGGTAAAAATGCTAAATAGTAGTAGTAGTAGTAGTAGTAATTGGAACGAAGGCCAGACCAACTTCATGGACTTCATTTCAAACACATGTGTAACCAACTCCAATACACTAGTACTAGGAGACATCAACCTTCACTTAGAAGACCCAAACTCTATCAACACACGAGAATGTAAGGAATTTCTCTGTTTATGCAATCTCAAATGGCCACAAATGCAAGCAACCCACATCAAAGGACACACACTTGATCTCAGGCTAGAGGGAAAGGCTGCTTCTAAAATATAAATCAGCAAGAAGCAGAGCTTACACTGCAGTCAAAGGTTTAAAGGAAAAAACAACAAAGTTTTTCCAGAACTCAGCTAGGAAAGGAAGGGAAAAGCAGGCAGAAACAGAGCACACCCAGCTGCATAGGAGCAAGCCAATCAGGGAAGCAGCTAGGCTGTGGCAGCAAACCAATCAAGAAAAGTAGCTGGGCTGGCAACAGCCAGCTCTCTGAACAGTGAAAGGTAACAAGGGAAACCACACAAGAAAAGAAAACAAAATAGAACAGGACTTTGCTTAAGGAGCAAAGTTAACAGGCAAATACTCCATACAGGTTTAAACCAGAACAGCACACACAAAGAGAAACAGAAGAGGGGTTTGTTTGAGGACAAACCTAACAGGAAAGTAATCCATACAGATTCAAACCAAAACCACTCACACACGGCTCAGGGCTGAGCCCAGAACCGCAATTTAACAAGACCACTAGTTTCCTCAGAATCAAACAACAGTACAACAAGAAAATAGACCTGTTGCAAAGGCAACATAGGAAAGCTCCCTGGGTCTTTATAAAGGAGTAGGCTGATGATGTCACAAGTAGGAAATGAAGCAGAAGCAGGGAGACCAAAGCGAGTCTTGGTTTACAGGAAGAACAACAACAGGAAAAAAGGCAGACTGGAGAGGTCACAGAGCTAGATACAGAGAAACAGTAGGTCTGAACATAAGGGCATGTAGGGCTACCATATGGCTCCAGAAAAAGGAGGACACATTGATCCAGTCCGAGTTTACTTCCATTGAAAGCAATGAAAGTAAAACCCAGACTGTCTCAATCTGTCCTCCTTCTGGAGCCATATGGTAACCCTAAGGGAACGCCACAACCATGACAGTAGTACAATTGCTCCCATGCTATCTGCACCTGCAAGTAGCACAGTGCATCTTCCCTGTACAATAAATGCAGAGCAGATACTGACCACTCCCCCTGCAATTACTGCAAAGGCTGTGTAGTTGCTGCCCATTAGTAATAAAGCTGCATGTGAAATTCCAGTTACAGGTCACAACCCAACAGTAGTGTATCTCACCTGCATTCGTCAAAATTAATTCATTTTGACTGGTGACATGCCCACAATCAGAAGTGAAGACATGCCCAAGCCACTCCCACTCCCTACCACATGGCAGCCATCACCAGATATGATGTCTTGACCCTGCCCCTTTTGCATAGCCATGCCCCCGTGCCCTACCCCAAACCATGCCTCTTTTTTTTTTTTTTTGCATAGCCCCACTTGACCCCGCCCAAGCTCTGCTTCTTTTGTGTGGCCATGCCCCTGCCTCATTTTTTTTGCTTAGCCCCACCTCACATCCCATCCCTTTTTTGCATAGCCTTAAACCCTGCCCCTTTTGGTGATGTCACAGGAAGTGACATCACAGCCATACCCCATTTTCAAGGTGGCAACCACTACTGCATGTATCACATCACGTCCTGTTTTACTACTAGCCACCATCTTGGATGGGGGTCGTGTTAATGGAAGTGATGTCAACAGAACTCTGACACCGCCTCCTGCAGCCTCGATGAAATTTAGTTGCACATGTGTACCTTAACCTTTTTTTTCTCATGGGAAAAACATAGGCATTTGTTTTTTTTCTTTTTTCCTTTCAAGAAAGGACACAGAAAAAAGTAGGCATTTGTTTTTACTTTTTTATTTTTCTTTCAAAAAGGACACCTTTTTAAGCTGGATCGTCTGCTTTTTAAGAACGATAGAGCTGTTTGCTTTCTTGTCCAGCAAAGCAATCCATTCTCTGTCTGTGTGAGATCAGGGTCTGTAGCCTGCTGTACAGCGCTGCGTAACCCTGGTAGCACTTTAGAAATGTTTAGTAGTAGTAGTAGTTTTTCACACTGTGTGAGATCAGTAGGGTTTGTGCCACCACCTGCGACCCCCCTCCCCTTCCCCCTAGCTAGCAACAAAGCTTACAGGGGAATCTCAGCTCTGCCTCTTCCAAGAAGGAGTAGCCCTAAGGCAGATGAACTTTTTTTCGGAGCTAGAGAAAAAAGTTTCAAATAAGCAAACTTTTGCTTTTTTTTTTTTTTTTCAAATGCTGTTTGCGTTCTCCAGTAATTCCTCTTTGCGTTCTCCAGTAATTCCTCTTTGCTTTTAAAGACAGAAGCCAAGCTGTTTTGGGAGTAAACACCCCCCACAGCTATATGAGATTGTGCCCTGGTTTCTCACAGCTTTTCAGCAAAAAGCAAGCTAAATACATGGAATCCCTGCTCTGAGCTGTTTGCTTTTTCCCCAGAGTGTTCTCTGTCTATCTGTGTGATGCAAAAAAAAAAAAAAAGACTCAGTCGTGAACTCAGTCTGCATACAAGTTATAGATAAGCAAACTAGAGAATGACACGGGGACCCGCGGTAACCGTGGGGATGGGGACAGGGACAGATCCCACGGGGACGAGGTGGGGATGGAGACAGAGCCCATGAGGACGAGGACAAACTTTGTCCCCATGTCACTTTCTACTTTGAAGCCTGTTAATGAACTGGACTGTTATTTATGTTTGTTTGTTGCAGACAACAATATTTTTATTTTTTGGAAAAACTAGCAAACATGCTGGCCACAGCTAGCAAAATTTGCATGGGGGATCCTGTACATCAAGTTACCAGCACTTCTAAGAAGACATTTTCTATTCCAGGAGAGACTGTGGAAGACAGGAGAGCTAGACTGAACCCTGAGATTGTTGATGACTTCTTATTCATCCACAGATTAACAAATCATAACAGTGCTTCATAGGGCTTATTTCTCCCCTCTAGGGCATACAGGACGGGTTGTATGTTATACCCCAGGACATTTTAACAGGGTGGATTGGAATTCCTTGGGGTAGTAGAAGTCAGCTATTGTGGGGGGGGGGGGGGGTTGGAAGGGTAGAGGGTGGTAATGGTGGGAGAGTTTTATTATAGCTGCTCATTGTTGTTATTGTTTTATTATAGCTGCTCGTTATTATTATTTTCTATTTGTAAGTTATACACAACAGTTGCACAGCATATTGTTCCTTTTTATACTTTAATAAAAAGATTTAAATATAAAATTGTAAGTGTTCGAGGCTTCTGCAGATAAGAAGAGAGCCCACGGGGATGGGGACAGAACTTGCGGTGGAGGGGGTAGGGACGGAGACAGGGCCTGCAGGAACGGGATGGGGATGGAGACGGGGCCTGCGGGGATGGGGTGGAGACAGAACCCATGGAGACGGGGCGGGATTGGGGACAAATTTTATCCCTGTGTCATTCTCTAAAACAAACCTCTCTGGGTACTTTCGGCAGTTCGAAAGAAAAAAAAATGTCACTCCAGCCCCCACCTTTGTTCTCTGTCTGTAACCTCCTCTCACCCCTTTCCCCAAAAAGTTGAATGGCAAAATAAATGCTTTTATAATTCATCTAGAAAGCTTACAGTTTTTTTAAAAAGTCAAGTAAAAATATAATCAATAACTGTAAGGCAACATGTTAAAAAGTTTGAATCAAAACCCGTTTATCATAAACGACCCTTTGAATTTTTTTTAAGTACATGAGATTCAACCTGCCACCGAACCTTGTTTTTATCGCTTTTTGCTGAATGGATATCTTAGTTTGTTCATTCGGTGGCACTCTTGGATCATAATCCATAAGTAGCTCCTTTAGACTGCAAAAATGTATTTTCTCACTGTTTTCACTATTTAGTGTGATGCCTTCTACCTTCAGACGGGTCTCACCGCTGGATAGCTTGTACCCGTATGTTTTAGGACCGGCCGATACAAACTCTGTGATATGCTGACCCTTAGGGATCTTGCTTGCTAGTTCATCTATATAGTCACCCAAAGGAGGATCCCACTCACCCTCCTTACTTACAAAAATCACAAAGTTTGTATCATGATAAAGGCAGCACTCATGTAAAGCACCAAGAACCCTGTACAGCTCTAGTTGGGCATGCGCCATTGTAAAAGAGGCTATGAAGATGTTAGTGTTACCCAGTGGTGCATAAAGTTCCTTCATGCACTTCCAGGTGACGCACACCACATCATTGTCTATAAGCTTGCAAGATGACACGGTGTATTCAGGGGAAAATAGGTGCATGTACATCTCATCGGGGTCTCTTACTATGCTAGTGGCAGGTAGATTTCTTCTTTGACCAAACATCCCCCCACAAAGAGTTTAAGAACAGTTTTGTAATTTGTCATTTTGCAGGGTTCACAGTTATCTGGTCGTGTTTATACAATATATGGATTCACTGCCAGTGACATTTAATGATGACCTGTTGTTTCCGCCCCATAAAGTAAACCTGGTCATCATTGATGATTTCATGGAACCCTAAACTCTCTGAAGGATAACATACTATTGTCACAGCACCAGATTAGCGTCCTGAAAAGACAAAGGTGTGCAATAAAGAGTCTTGAGGACAAGAGGATACCACTTAAAGAAGAAGCTTGTGACGCAGCCTGGGAGTTTTATCGGACCCTTGCTAAGCTTTGCCTTACCGCTGATCACGAGCCTTATCGGTAATGCGGTACACTGAAAAGATGTACTTGGTCCCTAGCCAGCAGCTTGATCATTTAAGAGGTCCACCAGCACCCCATGAAAATATTACAATGGATGCCATTCAACGACTTGATGAAGAAATGAGAGTTAAGTTCTGGACTAACCGACTATGAAAAGGCCAAATGTTATTCGGTCGTATTACAGCGCTACCTGTCGTTTGCCAGACAGGGCGAAAGGGAAAGAGAAAAAATAAACCTGTATCTCCCCGAACAAAGTCCTAAACAGACCAAGGTTGGGAGGAGTTCATGAGCTCCATAGCTGAACTCATGCCCTCAACAGTAGTTGGCAACGCGAACAACAGGTATTTGCTTAAACTTCTTAAAGAAAACTGCTCTGAGGTTTCTGTGAAATTCACCATCCCTGTGAAACCCCAAGAAACTCCCTGTTTTATGTAGACTTTTATTTAGAAGCTGTATGGTACTCTTTGTAGGAAACACATCTCTGTAGGTTACAAAATAGACTTCGAAAAGATCTATACACTCAGCGCTTTCTTTATTTTTCACAAACTAACACAATTTCATCATTTTTTAGAGGGTCCTTAGAATGTAATTGTAAAACATCTTCAAAAGACAAGCCTTTACAATGGTGGTCTAAGAAAAACACGCAGTGATGACCACAGGTAATTGATAAACTATCGGGGGAGTGTTCGTAAGAATCAAAAAACTCGCCGACACCGTTCTGAAACAGATGGCTAACCAGTGCTCACTGGGCTGGTCGTGCAGGTGGGTATTTACCACTAACGCTAAAGGCATCTGTGGCAAGCACTGCCCGAGTAACCAATCGCTGGGTAAAACGTCAAAAAAACGATTCTGCTGCGGTATATGGGTCTTCCTTCAACATACGATAAACCTGTACTGTGTTCATGTAGTAAAACAGGCCATTTCTTCACTGACTAACTTCTATTACATTGTCAAACACCCCGTAGACGATCATGTTTACAGTACAGGGCAGAGCATTTGCAAAACGGATTTCTGTGTGTTCATATTACCAGTTTTGATCGAGGCAGGGCAAGACATGGATATGCACAATGGGCGGGTCTTGGGCAGGGTCAAGACATATCCAATGACATCATTCCAAGGGGTAGGGAATAGGCATGGTGTGGGTGTGGCTTGTATGGTGATGTCATCAAAGGGGTGAGGAGTGGGCATGGCTTATGCTTCTGGAAGTGGGCATGTCACCCGTCAACATCAATTAATTTTGACAAATGTAGGTGAGGTGCACTGCTCTCAACTTATTTCAGAAGATAAGCCATAAAAAAGTTTGATTATATGTGCAATGAGAACAAATACTTTATATTAGCCATGCTTACAAGAATTTTCCTTGAATATTCAAAATTGATTAGGTAGCATCCTTGGGTTTCTCTCCTTTCCCTTGAAGAAAATGGGTAAAGAAACATAGTGCAATCAACCAAAAAAGAGTGGAAAAACCAACTCACTTGAAAACAAAACAAAACTGAATAGTCGAGGAAAAAGACCTCAGTTGACTGTGGTATCAGTGGAATGACCATGTGTCAGGGTATCATAGTATTAGAATTGCAGTTCACGGTTTCTATCATTGGTCTAAAAAACCTCCAACAAAGACTGCCCTGGGATTGGTAGTATGGAGTGTTGCCACTATTTGGGTTTTTGCCAGGTACTTATGACCTGGCACGGCAACTGTTTGGAAAACAAGATCCTGGGCTAGATGGACTATTGTTCTGACCCATTATGGCTAGTTTTATGTTTTTATATTATGTATGACCTTTTATTGTTAATTTTTATAGAATCAATTTTTTGTTATATTTTTTTGAATTTAATGTGTTGCTAAATAGCTGAACTTAGCTTAAGGCAATCAGATGATCCCGGATAATCCCAAAGGGGACCCATTTCACCACTCTGCTTCCTATGGGGATTAGCTTTACTGCCAGCATAGCAATCATGTTTCAAGCGAAAGCTGTTTTTGTGAGAGCATGTTTGAACAAAGTTAATCATGTCACAAATTAAATTCAACAACATTTAACAAAAAATTGCTTCTATAAAAATTAACAATAAACTGTCTTTGTTGAAGGTTTTTTTAGACCAATGATAGAAACCGTGAACTGCCGTTCGAATACTATGATACCCTGACACAGGGTCATTTGATCGATACCACAGTCAACTGAGGTCTTTTTCCTCCATTATTCCGTTTTGGTTTTTTTTTTTCAAGTGAGTCGGTTTTTCACTCTTTTTTTTTTTTTTTTTTTTTTGGTTGATTGCATGTAGATTTTTTTTTTTTTTTTTTAAATTTATTTATAATATTTATATAGTTACAAGTTAAATCACTGAATGAAGAGAATATAACATGATTTCCTCCTCTTTTGAACTAGAAAATGGCCAGACAGCTCAAAATTAAAATTAGCTGCAAGGCATGTCACTGAATTGCTTAAATCAAGCAGATTCTCTGGCCCTCATCAAGAGTGGTTCATCCCTATGGGTGAATTTTGCTAGCATTTTCTGACAGTGGTAAGCCTTATTTATGTACAAGAAAACTTTGGGCCTCTTTTACTATACTTTGCTAGTGATTCCCGGCACGGCAAATATGACACAGCCATTCAGTTCGAATGGGCTTTGTCACATTTGCACAGGAATCACAATCACAGTTTAGCAAAAGAGGCTCTTAGATTGTGAGACCATTAGGGACAGAGGAAGTACCTGCGTATAATAAATGTAAACTGCTTTGTTTGTACCACAAAAAAAGCGATGTATCAAAATGCATGACCCTATACCCTTATAATTGAAATGCAAAGATTGGTCAGACTCAATGATCACTAATTCTGTGCTTTTGAGATATCAGTTTACGCACTTGTTTTCCCAGTCTGTGATCCTTATTAACTCTAAACTCTTCCTCCCAATCTTGGTGCTTATGATTATTATCCCATAAACTATACTTCCCAATCTCCTTATGCCCTTATCTTTTCCTATCTATCCTTTGCCCTTTATCTGTTCCACTCCATCCTCCCTATCCTTACCCCTCCCTATCTCTTTCCTTTTGCTTACCCTTCCTTTGTTCCCCCTGACTTACTCAACTCACTGTTCCTCAATACCCCACTTTCACTATGTTTACTACAACTTATAATATTCTTCTTAAAGACTTGTGATTGTAATTTTAATTGTATTTACTATGTAAGCCTGCAATGTGTGGGAAAGTGCGGGTACAAATGTAATAAATAAATAATACTGTACCATGTTTCTAAGAAGTAGAAAAAGCTCATGTGAAGCATATTTTTTTCTTTCTTGCTTTGTGTATAATTTGACACAGTGGATGTCACAGCCATCTGTGATTTATTGGCTTATGTATCTTCAAAGCATTCCTACCTGAACCTCCCTTAACAGCAGCCTCAGAGCTTGGAACATGTACAGCATGTGCACAAGTCAGTTGCAGCCTGATATTTTGTGATTCTTATAATACTGTGTCATCTTTCTAAGAAGTAGAAAAAGCTCATATGAAGCATATTTTTTTTTTCTTGCTTGCTTTGTTTATAATTTGACACAGTGGATATCACAGCCATCCGTGATTTATTGGCTTATGTGTCTTCAAAGCATTCCTACCTGTTGGATCTCCCTGAGCGGCAGCCTCAGAGCTTGGAACATGTACAGCATGTGCACTTAAGTCAGTTGCAGCCTGATATTTTGGTACATTCAGTACTAAAAATTATGAACATCATTGTATTGACAGGTAATTTGATCTATTGTGCTGTTGTGATTTACTGAGAAACCAAAATTAATGTGGATTTTAATGCACACAAACTCTTTGTGATTGTCTGTTTTGTTTTTTTTAACTGGGTTGTAGCTGGAGACACATGAAGTTCTTCAGGCTAAGTTAATTAAGCGGTTCACAAAGGTGAAGAATTATGTGAGTTTTCCAAATTGGTTTACTGAAACATTTGTAAGAAATCTAAAGTGGTTTCAAATAATTTGCTTCAGTTTTGAAAAAATGTTATGTTTGAATTTCATCAAATTTGGTAGATTCTCTTCTGATTTCTCAAAAATCCAATACAAAATTGAATTTCAAAACTTTTCCCATTTGCACTCAAAATCAATCTGGTTTGCCTGGTTAGAGTTCAAATTAATTGCATTATAAATGTCAGTACATAGAGGGGAAAAAACCTGTAAGAAAATAGAGAATACAATTAGAAGAGTAATATAATGGGCAGAAGACAAAATAAAAAATAATAAGGAAGATTGATATTTCAAGTCATACAGGTTTGTGCATTTTAAAAATATGCATGTATACAATTTCAACAGCAATTGATCATTAAAAGAAAGTAAATAGAAACAATAAAATGTGACACTTGGAGGCGTATTTTCAGAGCACTTAAACTTGCAAAGTTCCACAGGTTACTATCAGGCGCATTTTTGAAAGAGAAGGACGCCCTTCTTTCGACACAAATCGGAAGATGGGCGTCCTCACAGGGTCGTCCAAATCGGTATAATTGAAACCCGATTTTGGGTGGCCCCAACTTCTTTCCGTCGCAGGGACGGCCAAAGTTCAAGGAGGCGTAGCGAAGGCGGGACTTGGGAGTGCCTAACACATGGACGTCTTCGACCCATAATGGAAAAAAAAGGGCGTCCCTAACGAGCACTTGGACGACTTTACCTGGTCCTATTTTTCTTACGACCAAGGCACAAAAAGGTGGCTGAAATGACCAGATGACCACCAGAGAGAATCGGGGATGACCTCCCCTTACTCCCCCAGTGGTCACTAACCCCTCCCACCCTCAAAAAACATATTTAAAAATATTTTTTGCCAGCTTCTATCCCAGCCTCAGATGTCATACTCGGGTCCATCACAGCAGTATGCAGGTCCCTGGAGCAGGTTTAGTGGGTGCAGTGCACTTCAGGCAGGCGGATCCAGGCTCATTCCCCTCCCTACCTGTTACATTTGTGGAGGAAACAGCGAGCCCCCTTAAACCCACCACAAACCAGATCTCTGAGCACTCTACGAGAACCCTTATCCACACTTTTATCACCTCTCGTCTTGATTATTCTAACCTGCTTCTCACAGGCCTCCCTCTTAGCCATCTCTCTCCTCTTCAATCAGTCCAAATCTCTGCTGCGCGACTCATTTTCCGCCAAAGTCGTTATGCTCACATTAGCCCTCTCCTTAAGTCACTTCACTGGCTTCCTATCCATTTCCGCATTCAGTTCAAACTTCTCTTATTAACCTATAAGTGCATTCACTCTGCCGCTCCCCAGTACCTCTCCACTCTTGTCTCTCCCTACGCCCCCCCTCAGGTACTTCGTTCTGTAGATAAATCTCTCTTATCTGTCCTCTTCTCCTCTACTGCTAATTCCAGACTCCGTTCCTTTTATCTTGCTGCACCTCTCATGCCTGGAATAGACTACCCGAGCCTGTACGTCTAGCCCCGACTTTGGCCGTTTTCAAGTCCAAACTTAAAGCCCACCTCTTCACCACTGCTTTTGACTCCTAACCACTACTCACTTGCCCTTTCCTTTTATGCTCACCTCTTTATTCCCTTACCCTTATTGTTCTGTCTGTTTACCTGTCTTATCTAGATTGTAAGCTCTTTGAGCAGGGACTGTCTTTTTGTGTATCGTGTACAGCGCTGCGTATGCCTTATAGCTCTATAGAAATGATAAGTAGTAGTAGGTGCCCCCCTTCACCTGTAAGGGCTATGGTAGTGGTGTACAGTTGTGGGTAGTGGGTTTTAGGTGGGGTTTGGGGGGCTCAGCACACAAGGTAAGGGAGCTATGTTCCTAGGAGCATTTTATAAGTCCACTGCAGTGCCCCCTAGGGTGCCGGGTTGCTGTCCTGGCATGTCAAGGGGACCAGTGCACTACAAATGCTGGCATTTGGTCGTTTCTGAGATGGGCATCCTTGGTTTCCATTATCACCGAAAATCAGAAACGACCAAGTCTAGGGACAACCATCTCTAAAGACGACCTAAATTTCAAGATTGGGGTGTCCCTGACCGTATTCTCGAAACCAAAGATGAACATCCATCTTGTTTCGATAATATGGGTTTCCCCGCCCCTCCATTGGGACATTGTAGGAGGATGTCCTCAACAAAACTTGGGCGTCCCTTTCGATTATGCCCTTCCACGCAACTTTGTAAGTCTCTAAGTGCTTTGAAAATGAACCCCTTTGTAAGGCACCAGTACAAGTTAAGATTGCTAAGCATGTATCATGCCTGTTTTTTGATTGAATAACTTAAAGTTTTAGTGTTATTTCTAATGCTCCTTTTCTTTTTATCCTATTATGTGCTACAATTTCTTTTTCTTTAGCTGGATAACAAGTATGACTTTTACAATAGCCCTATTCTCCCTGTTTGTAAAGATGTCCTTTTCTGAATCCACTTCTCAGCTGGCGGTGTCATAGACTGTATTCATTTAAAATAAATTTGGTCTCTGGAAGATAAATAGGAAAAATGTAAAATGTCAGCTGTCAAAAGCAGATGTTCACAAAATAATTGGCAAAAGAAAGTTATTGACAGTTTATCCCAAATATACATGTAATTTTTTTCATCTCTAAGATCCCTTAGACCTGAATTATGTACTCCAGGGTGAAACAATGCCCTGGCCACATTGATTCTGCCTCTAGTTGTCATGGGACCTCAATGTCATCCTCTCCGAGCTGATGAAAGTTCCTTGTGAGTCACTTGAGGACTGTTATTTGAAATTTCTGACCTGGAAGGTCTCGTTTTTTGTGACAATCACTTCAGCTCGCAGGATCAGTAAGCTGCAGGCCCTACTATCTGATCCATCTTACACAAAGTTTCACCATAACAGAATAGTTCTCTGTACAAATCCTAAGTTCCTTCCTAAGGTGGTGTCGGATTTCCATCCTAATCAGTCCATCATCCTGCCAACATTTTTCCCAAAACCTCATGCCCATTGTGGCGAAAGCACACTGTTGTACACCTTGGACTACAAGTGAGCCTTAGCCTTCTGTCTGTCGTGGACTAAAGAACATAGACCAGCCACCCAGCTTTCTGTTTTCTTTTGACCCAAACATGATGGGGGCAGCCTTAAATAAGCACACTTTATCCAATTGGCTAGCAGACTGCAACTCTTTCACTTATGCCCAGGCTGTGCTAACCTTAGAGGGTCATGTCACGGCTCACAGTGTCAAAATTATGGCTGTGCTGGTAGCCCACTTGAGGTCAGTCTCCCATGAAGAAATTTGCAGAGCTGCAGCATGGTCTGCACTCCACACATTCACATCTCACTACTGTCTGGAACAAAATACCCGATGTGACTGCCTATTTAGGCAGGCAGTCCAGAATTTGTTTGGAGTCTAGAATCCAACTCCACCCCCCTAGGCCTGTTCTTTTCTGTTCCAGGCTGCATCTTCACACCAGGCCTGCTTATTTGTTAGTGTTAGTTCTGTACAACGGCTGCTTTTATAGAAAACAATAATAATGACAGGCAACTATAATAACCCCCCACCACCACCATCTACACTTACAATCCCAACAATAGTTGACTTCTACTATCCCAAGGAACCCAAATCCAGTTCCCTAGTGAGGGAGAAATATGCCCTATGAAGTACTGTTATGATTTTTTAAATCTGTGGATGAATAGTAAGTCATCAGCAATCTCAGGATTCAGTTTAGCTCTCCTGTCTTCCACAGTCCTTCCCACAATAGAAAATGTTGGTTGGGGAAAATAGTTCTCCGAGGACAAGCAGGCTGATATTCTCACGTGTGGGTGACGTCACGTCAGCCCCTGGAGGAGTTTAGCAGAATATCGCAGAAGTCTCTTCTGGAGTGTTCCACCGCGCGAGGTGCCCATATTGCGCGAACACGATTTCCTGCCCGTCACGCAGTCACGCTCCTCAGTTTTTTCTTTTCCGCGTCTGAGAAGACACGGAGTTCGTATCACGCTTCGTGTTTTTCCTTCGCCCCTGGAGAAGAAGTTTCTTTCTTTTGCTGCTGTTTTCAGTGACTTTGTGAGTTTATTAAAAAAAAAAAAAAAAAGTTCCGTTATTTCTTAGGTTTTTCGTTTATAAGTTTCCTTTCTTCTTCGTTGTGACCGTTCTTAGGTCGCTCGATCGGGTTTTTCCCCTTTTTTGTATCTTTTTTTTTTTTTTCTGACACAATCGCGTCCTTTCATTTCGCGGAGGTGATTTTTCCCGCGATGTCATCGAAGACGCCCAGTGGCTTCAAGCTATGTGCCCGCTGCAACCGGACCATCTCTGGCACTGATCCGCACTCCTGGTGCCTTCAGTGCCTTGGGCCCAACCATCTTCAGGAAAGCTGTAAGTTGTGCCTAAAAATGAAAAAGCGCACTCAGCTTTCTAGAGAGGCCCAAAGAGAAAAGCTTTTTGGGTCTGGTACCTCGACGTCTGCGTCGACATCGGTACCGTCGACGTCGAGGGCAGCGTTGGCATCGGGAGACCAGGTACAGGCTGCCAAGAGACCGATGCACGCTGGGAGCAGTGATGCATCGAGCGGGTCGGCGCCTCCTGCTTTGCAGGCCCCCCGGGACCGACCTCTATCGGACCCGGCCCCGAGGAAGCGTATGGATTCTACGTCTTCCTCACCGGTACCAAGGAGTCTGTATGATGGGCGCCGGGTGAAGGCCAAGAAGCACCATCATCATTCTCCTCAACACGGTACAGCGAGCTCCGAGTCATCGAAGCATTCGGTACCCGAGAAGCGTCGATGCCGAGAGGATCGCTCTCCCTCTGTTATGGAGGTATCGACGCGCAGGTCGTCTGGCAGCCCGGTACCGGCTCCCCAGCCTCTGCAGATTCTGCCTCTGCAGATTCGGCACCGCAGCCTTCCCCGACAGCTTCTGTAGATGAGCGCATCAAGGCTATTTTTCCTGATTTCATGGAAGCGGTGCTGCACCATTAGCGCCCGGCACCGGAGGTACCGTGCCTTTCGCTGGTGGTGAGGTCTCCTTCTCCGGTACCGCTTCCGGTATCGGGGTCGGCAGCCTCCCGGGTCGACTCTCCATTGTCTTCGATGGAGGAAGCTTCACCGGAGTCGACTTCTCGACACCGTCATCGAGGTCACCGCACCTCCATGTCGAGACAGGCTCGGATCCGGGCTGCTCTTTCTGAGTTGTTAGCCCCATTCGATGATGGCTCATCTGATGAAGATGGGGGTCGTGGAGTTTTCTCTGCCGAGGATTCTCTGGGTCTTCTATCTGATTCGACCCCCTCACCTCAGAGACAGCTCTCCCCTCCGGAGAGCTTGTCTTTTTCATCTTTTGTGCAGGAAATGTCTGAGGCCATTCCCTTCCCTGTGGAGACTGTGGATGAACCCAGGGCCAAGATGCTCTAGTTCCTGGATTATCCATCTCCACCTAAGTCTTCTACCACAGCTCCTTTTCATGATACACTCAGGGAAGTGCTGATGAGGAACTGGGAGAAGCCTCTTTCTTGTCCAACTATTCCCAAAAAGGCTGAATCCCAGTATCAGATCCACGGGGAACCCAGTTTTGTCCGGCCTCAGTTGCCTCATGACTCTGCGGTGGTGGATTCCGCTCTCAGAAGAGCTAAGAGTTCTAGGAACTTTGCCTCGGCGCCCCCAGGGCGAGAACATAGAACCTTGGATTCTTTTGGGAGGAAGGCGTATCAGGCTGGCATGCTCGCTTCCAAAATTCAGTCTTACCAGCTCTTCATGAGCATTCATTTACGGAACTCAGTGCGGCAGCTTGAGAGCTTGGTTGATGCACTCCCACCGGAGCAGGCCGAGCTTTTTCACCAAGTGGTCAGGCAGCAGAAGGCGTGTCGCAAGTTCCTGTCCAGGGGCATTTACGATACTTGCGATGTGACATCCAGATTTTCTGCTATGGGTATAGTGATGCGCAGACTCTCATGGCTGCATGCCTCTAACCTGGAGGAACAAACTCAGCAGAAAATTGCGGATATCCCTTGCCGGGGGATCATCTTTTCGGTGAGAAGGTCGAAGAGTTGATTGATCATCTCTATCAGCGTGAAAGCTATGGACTCTCTCCCGCCGGGCGCCTTCTGCATCTGCTTCCTCATCTAGGAAGTTTTTTAAAGGGAAGAGAAGTGCGCCTTACGCCTCTAGGGGCCGTAAGTACACTCCTACTTCTCGACAGCCGGTTCATGCTCTGCCACAGCATGCTCGTTCTCGTCAACAGCGTGTGCCCAAACAGGCCCCTGCAGCTCCCCAGCAAAAACCAGGGACAGGTTTTTGACTGGCTCCAGTTGAGCATAGCCACCATAAATGTGTCAGTGCCGTGCGATCTGCCTGTCGGGGGGAGGTTAAAATGTTTTCACCAAAGGTGGCCTCTGATAACCTCCGACCGGTGGGTTCTTCAAATAGTCTGGTTAGGATACACCCTCAATCTGGAAACCAAGCCTCCAAATTGCCCACCGGGAGCTCAGTCCTTCAGCTCTCAACACAAGCAGGTACTTGCAGAGGAGCTCTCCACCCTTCTCAGCGCCAATGCAATCGAGCCCGTTCCACTAGGGCAAGATGGGCTGGGATTCTATTCCAGGTACTTCCTTGTGGAAAAGAAGGCAGGGGGGATGCGTCCCATCCTAGACCTAAGGGGCCTGAACAAATATCTCTGGTTCGAGAAAATTTCAGGATGCTTTCCCTGGGCACCCTTCTTCCCATGATTCAGGAAAACGATTGGCTATGCTCTCTGGACTTAAAGGATGCTTACACTCACATCTCGATACTTCCAGCTCATAGGAAGTATCTGCGGTTTCGGCTGGGAACGCAGCACTTTCAGTACTGTGTGCTGCCTTTTGGCTTGGCATCTGCGCCCAGGGTCTTTACCAAGTGCCTGGCAGTTGTTGCAGCGTCTTTACGCAGACTGGGAGTGCATGTGTTCCTTTATCTGGACGATTGGCTGGTGAAGAGCACCTCCTACGACGGGGCTTTACAGTCCATGCGGATGACTATTCAAGTCCTGGAGCTACTAGGGTTTGTCATCAATTACCCAAAGTCCCAACTCAACCCAGTTCAAAAATTGGAATTCATAGGGGCTCTGTTGTGCACGAAGACAGCTTGTGCCTATCTTCCCAAGCCAAGAGCAGACAACCTTCTGTCTCTAGTCTCCAAGGTTCAAGCGTCTCAGCAGATCACAGCTCGGCAGATGTTGAGACTTCTGGGGCACATGGCTTCCACAGTTCATGTAACTCGCATGGCATGTCTTCACATGAGATCGGCTCAGTGGACCTTAGCTTCCCAGTGGTTTCAAGCTACAGGGAATCCAGAGGATGTTATCCAGCTGTCCATCGACTTTCGAAATTCACTTCAGTGGTGGACAATTCGATCCAATCTGGTTTTGTGGCGCCCATTCCAAATTCCTCAGCCACGAAAAGTGCTGACGACGGATGCATCCCTCCTCGGGTGGGGAGCGCATGTAGATGGGCTTCACACTCAAGGAACTTGGTCCCTTCAGGAAAAGCATCTTCAGATCAACCTCCTGGAGTTGCAAGCGATCTGGAACGCTCTAAAGACTTTCAGAGATCGGTTATCCAACCAAATTATTCTGATTCAAACAGACAATCAGGTTGCGATGTACTACACAAACAAGCAAGAGGGCACCGGATCTCGCCCTCTGTGTCAAGAAGCTGTGCAGATATGGCTTTGTGCTCACCAACACGGCATGTTTCTCTAAGCCGTTTATCTGGCCGGCGTAAACAGTCTGGCTGACAGGTTGAGCAGGATAATGCAACCTCACGAGTGGTCACTGAGCATGGCTGTCGCCAGAAAGATCTTCCGAGCTTGGGGCACCCCCTTGGTGGATCTTTTTGCCACTCAATTCAATCACAGGGTCTCTCAGTTCTGTTCCAGACTACAGGCCCACGGCAGGCTAGCATCGGATGCCTTTCTCCTTCATTGGGGAACAGGCCTTCTGTACGCGTATCCTCCCATACCTCTGGTGGGGAAGACTTTGCTGAAACTCAAGCAAGACCGCGGAACCATGATTCTGATTGCGCCTTTTTGGCCGCGTCAGATCTGGTTCCTTTTTCTTCTGGAGTTGTCCGCCGAAGAACCGTGGAGATTGGAGTGTTTTCCAATCCTCATTACTCAGAATGAGGGGGTGCTTCTACATCCCAACCTCCAGTCTCTGGCTCTCATGGCCTGGATGTTGAGAGCTTAGAATTTGCCTCTTTGGGTCTTTCTGAGGGTGTCTCCCGAGTCTTGCTTGCTTCCAGGAAAGATTCCACTAAACGGTGTTACTCTTTTAAATGGAAGAGGTTTGACAGCAGGGCCCTAGATCACCTTTCTTGTCCTACACAGACCTAGCTTGAATACCTTCTGCACTTATCAGAGTCTAGTCTTAAGACCAACTCAGTAAGGGTTCATCTTAGTGCAATTAGTGCTTATCATCAACGTGTAGAGAGTCAGCCTATCTCTGGACAGCTTTAGTTGTTCGCTTCATGTGAGGTTTGCTTTTGTCAAAGCCCCCTGTCAAACCTCCTCCAGTGTCATGGGATCTCAGTGTCGTTCTCTCCCAGCTGATGAAACCCCCTTTCAAGACACTGAATTCCTGCCATCTAAGTATTTGACCTGGAAGGTCATTTTCTTGGTGGCTATTACTTCAGCTGGTAGGGTCAGTGAGCTCCAGGCTCTGGTAGTTCATGCTCCTTATCTTAAATTTCATCATAACAGAGTAGTCCTCCGGACGCACCCTAAGTTCTTGCCAAAGGTGGTGTCGGAGTTTCATCTGAACCAGTCAATTGTCTTGCCAGTATTTTTCCCCGTCCATATACAAGTCCTGGCGAAAGCAAGCTGCACACTTTGGACTGCAAAAGAGCATTGACCTTTTACGTGGAGCGGACAAGCCCCCACAGACAGTCCACCCAGTTTTTTATTTCTTTTAATCCCAACAAGAGGGGAGTTGCTGTCGGGAAACGCACCATATCCAATTGGCTAGCAGATTGCATTTCCTTCACTTATGCCGAAGCTGGGCTGGCTTTAGAGGGCCATGTCACGGCTCATAATGTTAGAGCCATGGCTGCGTCAGTGGCTCATCTAAGGTCAGCCACTATTGAAGAGATCTGCAAGGCTGATGTGGTCATCAGTCCACACATTCACATCTCACTACTGCCTTCAGCAGGACAGTTGACACGACAGTCGGTTTGGGCAGTCGGTGCTGCAGAATCTGTTTGGGGTTTAGAATCCAACTCCAACCCTCCTAGGCCCATTTTTATTCCGTTCCAGGCTGCACTCTCAGTTAGATGTTTTTTGTTTCAGGTCAATCTTTGTTATGCCCTCGCTGTTGCGAGGTCCAATTGACCAATGTTTGTTGTTTTGAGTGAGCCTGGGGGCTAGGGATACCCCACATGTGAGAATATCAGCCTGCTTGTCCTCGGAGAAAGCGAAGTTTCTTACCTGAAGCAGGTATTCTACTACTACTACTACTTAACATTTCTAAAGCGCTACTAGGGTATTCTCCGAGGACAGCAGGCTGGATATTCTCACAAACCCACCTCCCCTTTGGAGTTTATTTCTTTTCATCTATTGGATTCAACTGAGGAGTGTGACCGCGCAACGGGTGGGAAATCGTGTTCGCACATGCGCAGTACGGGCGCCTCGCGCAGTGGAACACTCCAGAAGAGACTTCTGAGATTTTTTGCTAAAATCCTCCGGGGGCCGACGTGACGTCACCTACACGTGAGAATATCCTGCTGTCCTCGGAGAATACCTGCTTCAGGTAAGAAACTTCGCTTTACTGTAGCCCATTTTGTGTGAGAACCTGGGAAATCAAAGATGGAGCCTTAAATTTGGCCCTGTAAAGTACTGGTAGCCAGTGTAGCTTTTGTAGGAAAGGTGATCATCTTTTAAAGAGACAAGTCAACCTGTCCCTCCTATGGTGTACAGGGCTTTTATGTTAGCTTATACACCTTCAACCAGAGAAATAACTTTGAATCAAAAAGAAAATGTACATTTAATTTTAAATCTTAGAGTGAATCAAGTGGATCGTTCCTAACACTACTCCAAATTCTCATGGAGCCTATTAAAAACCCTCCTGCAACTTGTCAGTAATGATCTTTGCTTGTGATTAGATGTACTGGACCTATTAGCATACCCCAGATTAATGAGCAGTAATTGTATCTGTTCTGCGTGCAGAGTCCATATACCTTTACAATGGTCAAAAACAAAGGAAAATTGTTCTAACAGTGGAGCAAGTCAAAGGTCAGCATTACACACTGGTGTTGTGGGGCACTGCAACTGCCTGGGGCAATCAGATCCAAAGAAGAAAGGGTAAGTGAAAAGAGCCTTATTGCATATTGTCCAGAACATTATTTACTTTTACCATCTACAACTTGTAGTAAAGGAGAGGAAGCTTAGCATGATCTTTTTAACGTTTACACATAAATGCCTCCTCGGCCACATATGAATG
Organism: Microcaecilia unicolor; assembly: GCF_901765095.1. NCBI lineage: Eukaryota > Metazoa > Chordata > Amphibia > Gymnophiona > Siphonopidae > Microcaecilia > Microcaecilia unicolor. The sequence continues at coordinate 133,343,019 of NC_044035.1, read as the reverse complement.
TTTAAATAAACATATAAAGGCACTGGTGAGACAATATTATGATGTAACACAATTGCAGAGCTTTTATTTGTGCTAGGTTGAATCATCAGGATTCTCTTTATAATTTGCCTTAAAATACTCAGCATTTTTGATCATCTTTTTTTAATCTGTTTTTCATTATTTAAATTTTTGTTGGTAATGTAGTGGTGCCAGAAAGTTAAAGCAGTATAACCCCAGTGTTTCACTTAAAAATTAACAGTCTTTGAGAGCAGTTCTCACAAGCTATTTATGTAGTTAAAATGGCTTTTTGAAAATTTCAGCCACATTTTACTGGATTCTTTACCGTGATGTGGTTACGTTAGAAGTGTTAGTAATATACAGTTATGCATGTGTAAAAATACACAGATTGTTTTCTTGCCAATGGTTTTGCTGTTAAAGTAACTAGAAATCTCTATGGTTACTTTTTCCTAAGCAGTTTTCAAAAGGAAAATATGCACTTACTTTCCCTTTGAAAATCTGCAGAATGTGGGAAAAAGTACACAGATTTTGCAACTACCTATAAAGTTTTGAATATTGCCCCCAATATGTACCCCAGTTCCTTTTGTGGGTACTTTTTTGTTTGATTAGAAAAACAAGGAAGAGTATTTGCTCTTGATGCATGGTTTCCTGCTGTCTCTAAGAAAAAAAACTCCAAAGATAGGTCCAACTATGCTTTCAAACATCATGCTGCCCTTTTTTCGTTTATGTGACTGACATTTCATAAGCTCATTTCTCTTCCTCAGGAGTTGCATTATTCTGGTTACCCATACAGCTTAGAGAATACATGTTCACCACAATCCCACTCTATCCGTGAGTTGAAATCACCTTGCATCTGTGTGGTGCACACTACTACTTATCATTTCTATAGTGCTACTAGACATACACAGCGCTGTTCACTGGACATGAAGAGACAGTCCCTGCTCAACAGAGCTTACAATCTAATTAGGACACACAAACAGGACAAATAAGGGATGGGAAAGGGAAATGGGACTTGATATACCACCTTTCTGAGGTTTTTGCAACTACATTCAAAGCGGTTTACATATGTTCAGGTACTTATTTTGTACCAGGGGCAATGGAGGGTTAAGTGACTTGCCCAGAGTCACAAGGAGCTGCAGTGGAAATTGAACTCAGTTCCCCAGGATCAAAGTCCACTGCACTAACCACTAGGCTACTCCTCCACTCTACTTAATAAGGGAATTACTAAGGTGGGAATGATAAAATATGGGTACTGAACAAGTGAGTAAGGGTTAGGAGTTAAAAGCAGCATCAAAAAGGTGGGGTTTTAGCCTAGATTTGAAGACGGCCAGAGATGGAGCTTGATGTACCGGCTCAGGAAGTCTATTCCAGGCATATGGTGCAGCAAGATAAATGGAACGGAGTCTGGAGTTAGTGGAGGAGAAGGGTGCAGATAAGAGAGATTTACCCAGTGAATGGAGTTCCCGGGGAGGAGTGTGTGGAGAGGTACTGAGGACCTGCAGAATGAATGCACTTGTAAGTCAATAAGAGGAGTTTGAACTATATGCGGAAACAGATAGGGAGCCAATGAAGTGACTTGAGGAGAGGGCTAATATGAGCATAGCGACATTGGCAGATTATAAGTCATGCAGAAGAATTTTGAACAGATTGAAGAAGAGAGAAATAGCTACATGGGAGACCTGTGAGAAGCAAGTTGCAATAACCTAAGCGAGAGGTGATAAGAATGTGGATAAGGATTCTGGTAGTGTGCTCAGAAAGGAAAGGATGAATTTTGGTGATATTATAGAGAAAGAAACGACAGGTTTTAGCAGTCTGTTGAATATGTGCAAAGAAGGAGAGAAAGGAGTTGAAGATGACCCCAAGGTTACGAGCTGATGAAATAGGGAAGATGAGAGTGTTATCCACAGAGATAGAGTGGGGGAAGAAAAGAGGTTGGTTTAGGGGAAAAGATAAGAAGCTCAGTCTTGGTCATGTTTAGTTTCAGATGGTGGTGAGACATCCAGGCAGCAATGTCAGACAGGCAGGCTGATACTTTGACCTAGATTCCTGCTGAAATTTCTGAATGCAACAGTTTAAATGGTAACTTGAACTAAGGGAAAGGGGATGGGATTTGATATACCGCCTTTCTGTGGTTACAATCAAAGGGATTTACATATTATATACAGGTGTTTATTTGTACCTGGGGCATTGAAGGGTTAAGTGACTTGCCCAGAATCGCAAGGAGTGTAGTAGGAATTGAACCTGATTCTCAGGCCATTGGGTTTCTCCTCCACTAAGGCACAAAGCAAATCTATTGTATTTTGTAATTATTACAAGGTTATTTCTAGGGTACAAGATAACATAGTCATTTCATAACAGTCTAAACATGAATCCTTGATCTTTGTACAAGAGACACATACAGTAAATAAAATAGGTGTCTGTCTTTGTCATGAGAACTAAGTCAATATGTTTAGAAATTGTAGTAACTGGTTTAAGGCACATAATAATCTTTCTTGCCACAGTACATAAAAGTAAAATCTCAGGGGGGGATGGGGGGGAAGGGAGAATATTTTTTATCATCAAAAGATCATATTGAGGTTTGTTTCAAGTAGATGTTTGAGTTGGATGATATGTTAAGGTTATGTCTATATGTGGAAATCCCAATACATAAGGTTGAATATCAAACATATAAACGGCGAGTGACCGACTCACTCGCAAATGCGCAGTAGAGACTTCCCTTTCTGTCCCGCCCCCGCGTCAATACGGGGGGCGGGACAGAGAGGGAAACTGCGCCGCCGAGGTTGCTACCGCTCCCCCCCCCCCCCCCCCCCCCCACTCGGAGTCGCCGCCGCCACCCCTCCACCCGGCCCGGGCCCTCTCTTCCCTTCTGAACTTACACATCCATTTGCCGAACGCAGCAAGGCACATCAGCTGAGCTGCCCCTTCTTTCTCTGCCTGTGTCCCACCCTCGCTGACGTTACGTCACAGGAGGACGGGGCCACAGGCAGAGAAGGAAGGGCCCACGGCAGCTCAGCTGATGTGCCTTGCGTTCGGCAAATGGATGTGTAAGTTCAAAAGCGAAGAGAGGGCCCGGGCCGGGTGGAGGGGTGGCGGCGGCAACTCCGAGGGGGGGGGAGCGGTGGTGACCTTGCGGGGGGGGGGAGGGAAAACCCCAATACCAGCCCGTTTTACGGGCTCAACGGCTAGTAATATGATAAGGGGAGGGGGGAACAACAGAAAAACTTGAGAATAGCTGAATATTTGTACTCAATAAGATATGGTAAATGCTGGCTGTTTATTTCTCAATAAAAGGGGAGGGGGATAATAATGAAAAAAAAGTGATGACGGATGCTATTGATATATTTTTATTCTCTTTTTTCCTTTTTCTGGTTGTTTGATATAGCATTAATGTAATTTTGGAATGTTGCATTTGTACATCTGACATGTCATCAATAAAAACCGTTGAACTATAAAAGTAAAATCTCAAGTATCTGAGAGGAGATAATTGGCAGTTACGCACATAAGTGCTAGGCACTGTTCTATAACATACGCGCCAAAGTCACTCAGCACCTTAACTGTATCAGTTGTGTGCATTGCATGGTGCATATAGGCATGCCAGTTTACACCAGCCTTTGACTTGTTATAAGTGGGTGTGCCTACATTTCGGTGTGCCAACACGACTTTGTGTTAATATTCTGTAACGGCTTAGGCATACCCTGACGCAGTTACGGAATTGTTGTTAAGCTCACCCAATTATGGTTCCTACACCTTGATGCTACATTACAGAATTGCCCTCTAAATGTTTTGGTGCATGGTTATATATATTTCATCTATGCATTCAGCCTACTGTAATATCGCTTCATAAGAAATGTTTATTGACACCAGTGCTATGATTAGCCACAAAGTTATAGAATGAGGGGGTTGGATTGTTAGTAAGGAAACCATATAGTTGATCTGATGTCTGTTCTGCCATTTATAATCTTGTCTTTTGTCTGAATGCAAGGCTGAGTTGTCTGGTACCCTGTGTAGTACTCTTTCCTTCCTAAAGGTTAATTAATGAGTAGCTATTTGATCTTTAATAGCTACAGTGGAATCTATGCATTACTAGTGCAGAATAAAGCAATGCATTAGTGATTATTATTTTCAGGGCTGCAGGGTGCAGCCTTACACAAGTCTTCAGCCCTCCTCCACCCCTCATTAACCTTTAGACCCCTTGGTCCCCCCCCCCCTCCCCATCATGATTGCTTCAACACCACCCCTTCCAGAATAATTTGTGCAAATGTGTTACTCCAAGGACAAGCAGGCTGTTGTATCCTCACATCTGGGTGACATCATCCCACAGAGACCAGTGTGAACGCTGACTAGCGAGTTCCAAGAATTTTCTAGCAGCATCCCACCATGCATGCGCTGGTGTTTTCCCTTTCCTGCCTGACATGTCTTAGTTTTTCCACAGACCTGGGAGGATCCATCACAGTGTTTTTCTCACAGTACATATTTTTTCTTCCTTCGTAGTGCCTTCCCATGCAGCTCTTTTTGCCTTCCTCTGCTTATATTTTTAGTATTTTGTTAGTAATGCCTCTTTTCTTTATGTTTCCTTTTATTTTTAATAGTTTTTCGGCACTTCAAATTTCATTTCATTTTCACGACCTGCTAGGTCCAGTGCATTCGATATGGTTGATCATGGGGTACTTCTTGAAATCCTTTGGGGTGACTGGTAAAGTTACTCATGGTTAAAGGGCTTCTTGACTTATAGGTCCTAGCGAGTTAGAATGCAGGGAGTTCTATCTGAAAGCTGGTCTTTAAAATCAGGAGTGCATCAGAACTCTCCCCTCTCTCCAGTTGTGTTCAGTGTACTTGGGTCCTCTTTGGCTAAAAATTTAGAAAAGGAGGGTTATACCAGTTTTATATATGTAAGATGGTATTACTCTGCAAACAAACCTTTTCTGGAGATGAGAAGGTGGTAGAACTAGAGGACGTGAATTGAGATTGAAGGGGGCAGACTCAGGAGTAATGTCGGGAAGTATTTTTTCACAGAGAGGGTGGTGTATACGTGGAATGCCCTCCCGCGGGAGGTGGTGGAGATGAAAATGGTAATGGAATTCAAACATGCATGAGATAAACACAAAGGAATCCTGTAAAGAAGGAATGGATCCACAGTATCTTAGCGGATATTGCGTGGCAACACCGGTAATAGGCAAGCAAAACCGGTGCTGGGCAGACTTCTACGGTCTACACCCTGATCGTGACTGAATAGATAGGGATGGGCTTGAGTGTAAATTTTAAGGGGCTTCGATGTTAGCTTCAGAACTTTTAGTACAAGAAGAGTGCTGGGCCTGAGAATGGCAAGGACAAATCAAGTCGGGTATACATATAAAGTATCACAAATCATATAAAATGAGTTTATCTTGTTGGACAGACTCTTAAAACAAATAGGAGGAAGTATTTTATCACTCAATGAATAGTTATGTTCTGGAACTCATTGCCAGAGGATGTGGTAACAGTGGTTAGAGTATTTGGGTAAAAAAAAAAAAAGTTTGGATAAAGTTCCTGGAGGAAAAGTCCTTAGTCTGCTATTGAGATAGACATGGAGAAGCCACTGCTTACCCTGATATTAGTAGCAGGGAATGTTGCTACTATTTGGGTTTCTGCAAGGTACTTGTGACCTAAATTATATATTGATGGAAACACAATACTAGGCTGGATGAACCACTGGTCTGACCCAATATGGCTGTTCTTATGTAGCATTTTAGAACAGGAACTGCTGATATGGAGCCTGTTTTAAAATACTTGGGTTATTTTCGAAAGAAATGTCCAAGTTGGAATTTGGACGTCTTTGCAAAACGTCCAAATTCAGAGGCGGGGAAAAGGTCATTTTTGAAAAAAGATGGACGTCCATCTTTGTTTTCAAAAATGCCATGGATGTGTTTGCATTTGGACGTCTTTGATTTTTGGCCGTTTTCAAACACAAAGACATCCAAGTGCAAGATGTCCAAAACAGAGGAGGAGTGGCTTAATGGTTAGTGTCAGGCTTTGATCCTGGCAACATGGGTTCAATTCCCACTGCTGCTTCTTGTGACTTTGGGCAAGTCAAATGCACAAGGGGGGGACATTTTTGGATATGACATCTAAGTCTGAATTTGGACATTTTTTGTAAAATGTCCAAAATCAGAACAGGAACGGTCATTTTTCTACAAAAAAAAGTCTATCTTTTCCTTTTGAAAGTGCTGTTTGGAAAAATGTTTTGTGATTTGGGGGAGGAAGGGGAGGTGATCCCCGAGTCCCTCCAGTGATCATCTGGTCATTTGGGGCACATCTTGTGTGGAGTAGAGGAGTAGTCTAGTGGTTAGTGCCGCAGACTTTGTTCCTGGGGAAGTAGGTTCAATTCCCACTGCAGCTATTCGTTATAAAAGCAGGTCTAGCTCAAAATGTCTTAGTCTTGGACGTCTTTGTTTTGTTCCATTACTGCTGAAAGACGTCCATGTCTTAGGAACACGCAAGTCCCGCCTTGAACACACCCCTAGCACGCCCCCTTGAGGTTTGGGCGGACTTCAGAGAAAGACGTCCAAAAAGAGGTTTTGATAATACTGATTTGGACGTTTCTGTGAGATAAACGTCCAAATGCTGACTTATGTCACTTTTTGGACATCTATCTCTTTTGAAACTGAGCCTGTTGGTGAAATGGACATCTATATGCTGGCTTTATGAGCAAGAATATCCGTTTAAAAAAAATCCTAAATATGGATGGGGAAAAAGCAGGCACATAAACACCCATTTGAAAACACATGAACTTCTGTATTGTGAAATAGCAACTTAGATGTTCATATTGACCCAAACTGTCACAGAATCTGGTGTGAGTGATAGCTAATGAATGGGTCCTTACCACAGGCTAGCTGTCATCATTGCAGATGGCACTTTCTGCCACTTCGAGAGGAGACGGTAGGTGCAGTGGCGCTAACGTCAGCCTGCTAGCGTGGCTGCACCGGTCTGTTCCCTCTCCCATGTGGACAAGTGCAACTTGATGCACACAGTCAAAAATAATTCAGAGTACAGCTACACAGTGCTAAATTCCATGTAAGAAGTCACCACACAGGAATAGTGTCTAGGTGGTGTCATGGACAAAATACATTGAAATCCTCTGTTCAGTGTGTGGCAGTGGCCAAGAAAGCAAACAGTGCTAGGATTTATTAGGGAAGGAATGGAGAATATAGTAGAGAATAACATAATGCCGCTGTATCACTCCATAGTGTGACTTTATCTTGAGTATTTAGTGCAATTCTGGAACTAAAAAAAAAGTACAAAGAAGGGCATCCAAAATGATAGAGGGTCTCAGATGTCTGAAGAAAAACTAGAAGGTTTAGGGCTGTTCTGCTTGGACAGGAGGTGGCTAAGGGGAGATATGATAGGAAAGGGAAAATACTTTGGTCCTGGGGAACTGAGTTCAATTCCCACTTCAGGCACAGGCAGCTCCTTGTGACTCTGGGCAAGTCACTTAACCCTCCATTGCCCCATGTAAACCACATTGAGCCTGCCATGAGTGGGAAAGCGCGGGGTACAAATGTAACAAAAATAAAAAATAAAATAAAGGGATCAGGATTTGTTATACTACCTTTCCATGGTACATTCAAAGTGATTTATGTTTTTTATTATATGCAAGTGTTTTCTCTGTCCCTTGTGGGCTCAGAATCTGAGTTTTTGTACTTGGGGCAGTGGAAGATTAGAGGTCTATGACATCATGACTGGAGTGGAACAGATAAATGCAGATTGGTTATTTACTTTTTTAAAAAGTGTAAAGACTAGGGGCCACTCCACGAAGTTACTAAGAAGCACATTTAAATCAAATCAAAGAAAATGTTTTCTCTCAGTACACGATTACACTCTGGACTTGGTTGCCGGAAAATGTGGTAAAAGCAGTTAGCATAGCTGGATTTGAAAAAGATTTGACCGTCTCATGGAGGAAAAGTCAATAAACCATTATTAACCAGTCAGACTTGGGTGGAAGCAGCATGGAATCTTTTGACTGTGGGATCCCATCAGGAACTTGTTACCTGGTGGCCACTGTTTGAAATAGGATTCTGGGCTTGATGCTATCTCATAAATTATCAATTGGACTGGATCCTCACTTTTGAGGACCTTAATTGATTAGTTGATAAATTGCTCGTCTTGTATTTCGTGATTAGGCTTAGATTCTGCCTTCCTTTTTTTTTTTATTCATTTATTTATCCTCCAGAATTACTGTAGAAATATTATTGCTTTATTTGTTATTGTATAAGTTGCATAAATAAAATGTGTTAAAAAATGTCAATAGTTGCTATAGATTCATACCAACAGGATTCTGCATATTTGGTCTTATAACTTGCATAACATGCTAAAGCTTTCCAGTTTTGTAATTCATTTGTTAGGATTCTAAGTTAATGAGTTCCATGTGTGGTGCCTCTCAAAAAGTCCCTTTTATCTTTTGCTGCTAGCACTCTGCCTAGAATAATCAATACTTTGATTTTTGAGAATCAAAGTTCAATGTTTTGGAGCAGGATAACTCGTGAGCAATTGTGCCAGTGGTGTCCTCTACAAAAAAAAAAAAAAGGCATGCCCAGCCTATCTAATCTATAGGTCACTTAGGGCTTCTTTTACAAAGCCGTGCTAGTGATTCTGGTGCAGCAAATGAAAGGAAGCCCATTGGAATTGAATGTGCTTCCTCTCATTTACCGCACAAGAATCATTAGCATGGCTTCCTAAAAGAGGCCCTTAGAGAGCAATTTTATAAAGGGGTGCCTAGAGTGCACTTGTTTAGAGCCTTTTCCATAAAGGAAAGTAGGTGCTTTCTTTCTTTTATAGGTAATCAATAGAAATCAAACAAAATAAAACATGGAAAAGAAATTAAGATGATACCTTTTTTATTGGACATAACTTAATACATTTCTTGATTAGCTTTCGAAGGTTGCCCTTCTTCGTCAGATTGGAAATAAGCAAATGTGGTAGATGACAGTATATATAAGTAAAACATCCAAGCATTTCATTGATAGTCTAACAGGGTGGGGGTGCGTAGGAGGTATGCATGGGAACATGAAAGCATTTCAGAGATAGTCTAACAGGGTGGGGGTGGATAGGTGAGAGGAGGGTGATAAACATAGCAATACAACTTTATGGTTTATAATGGGCTAGAAAATCCAGATCTTTGTTAAGTCCTGTCTGTTGGGTGTCAAAATATTCAATTATTCTGACTTCAAAGGTCTTACGTTCCTGTATTGTTTTAAAGTTACCTTTCAGGATTCTTTCTATGAAGTGATCTGGTTTTGTAAAGTGCTGACCCACAGGGGTGGGAACCAGGCTGGCACCGCTCTACTCTTTCTTTTATAGAAAATTGGCATATATGGGTGTATACGTATATGTGTTTAGGCATAAATACGCCAGTTATAGAGCTGGTATAAATGCTCAGACCTAGATTCAGGAAATACACTTATAACTTATAGGGGTCCTTTTTACTAAGCTGCTCTAAAAAGTGGCCTTAGCACACCCTTACGCAGGTCTTTCCTATTCACCAAGGCCATTTTTAGTGCAGCTGGAAAATGGCCGATTTTCCATTTTCTGAATTAATGGCTATGTGCTAATGTTGTGATTAGCATGAGGCCTTTAACAAAAATTAGCGTGAGAGCCCTTTCTGCCACCTATTTTGTAGGTGATTAGTGCAAGATTAGCAGGGGAGCCCTTAGCATGTGGTAATGCAGATGCACTAACTGATTAGCACAGAGACGCCACTCTGTAAAACAATTATTATTATTAGCACATGGTTTGCGTGTGCAGATTGCAAAATTACCGCAGGATGCCTCACCTCTGCCCATGAGAATGCCCTCCTTCAAAATACATGCTATTGAAGATATGCACATACTTATAGAATAGCGTGTGGCTGCACGTTTGTCATTTATACATGTATGTGTTCACATATGTACATAAATGCCACCTAACTTTAGGCAGCGCCCTTTTGAATTAGCTCATTAATGCTCATCTATGGAGCAATTTAAAAACCCCATGGGAAGCTCATTTTCATATTGAAGGGGCTAGCTATGCATTTCAGCAGGGACACAGTCCCACAGCTGAAACCACTGTAGGGATTTCAAATTGAAATCCATGTGTGCACTTGGAGTCCCAGCACTTTTTGGGATCAACCGTGCTTTTTTCCCAAAGCAGGGACAGAGCAAATTTTCATTGCCACTTTTATATCTATGGAAAAACTTTTTAAAATTGCCCTCATTATTAGCACATTGCAAGGAGACTAAGGGGATCATTTTCAAAAGAAACAAAAAGGTCTAAAAAGTGGCATAAAGCAGCATTTGGATGTTTTTCTCACAAAAACGTCCAGATCAGTATTTCTGAAACCTATTTTTAGACGTTTTTTCTATGAAGTCCATCAGAAATGCATTCAAATCACAAGGGGGGGTGTCGAGATGTTTCGAAGGCGGGATTAGGGCATGACTAAAACTTGGACGTTTTAAAGCCGTAATGGAACAAAACAAAAATGTCCAGGACTAAAACCAAGAAGTTTTGGTCTAGACTTGTTTTCAGAATGAATAAGGCACAAAAAGGTACCCTAAATGACCAGATGACCACTGGAGGAAATCAGAGATAACCCCCCAATACTCCCCCAGCGGTTACTAACCCACTCCAACCTCCCAAAAATGTGAATAAAAATATTACTTACCAGCTTCTATGACAGCTGCAGATGTTAAAGTCAGTTCTATTAGAGCAGCATTGCAGGTCCATGGAGTAGTGTAGTGGTCAGTGCAGTACACAGTGCGAGACCCAGGTCCCTATCTCCCTCTACCTGTCACACTTCAGGTGGAAACTGTGACCCCTCACAAGGTCACCAAAACCCCAATGTACACACATATAGGTGCCCCCTTCACCCATAAGGGCTATTGTAGTGGGCGACAGTGGGTTTTGGGTGGGTTTTGCAGGGCTCAGGGGACAAGGTAAGGGAGCAAAGGTGAGATGTGTACCTGGAAACATTTTTATGAAGTGCACAGAAGTGCCTTCTAGGGTACCCCATTGCTCTCCTGGAATGTCTGGGGGACCAGTCTACTAAACATGCTGTCCCCTCCTACAACCCAATGGCATGAATCTCTACATTTTGCAACTAATTGGGGGGTTTTCGAAAATGGAGCAAAAAAACAAAACGTCCAAATCACAAAACCTTGTTCAAAACAATATTAAAAAAAAAAAATAGACGTTTTTCCTTTTTGAAAATGACCTTCTTTCCTATTTGGATTTTGGACGTTTTGTGCAAAACGTCCAAAATTGGATTTAGATGTCATATCAAAAACACCCTCCACATTAGCTAAAAAGAAGCTGGGCGATATAGCAGCCTCATGCTGTAACCTTTTACTTCAGGATACCAGTGTTAATTTACAAGAACGAATGAGTATGATTCATGTTCACAAACCTATCCATTTGGTATAGTTGGCTGCCTTACTCAGTGGAGTGATATATCCTTGCAGTTATAAGAGAGGGCTCAGCAGAGAATGTGAGGTTTGAGCATAATAATTGCTGCTTGTTACTTTTTTATTATGGTGCTAAATGAGGATAATACAGGCATTACTGATACATAATAGATGTCAAGTGGAAACCACTGGTCAGATTTTGTCCAAAGAACCAATATGTGTATGCAGTACTACCTTGGACTCTGATCACATGAGATCATAAGTACATAAGTATTGCCATACTAGGACAGACCAAAGGTCCATCAAGCCCAGCATCCTGCTTCCAGCAGTGGCCAATCCAGGTCACAAATACCTGGCAAGATCCCCCCCAAAAGTACAAAACATTTTATGCTGCTTATCCCAGAAATATTTCCCCAAGTCAAATTTAATAATGGTCTATGGACTTTTCCTTTAGGAAGCTGTCCAAACCTTTTTTTAAAACTCTGCTAAGCTAACCGCCTTTACCACATTTTCTGGCAACGAATTCCAGAGTTGAATTACACGTTGAGTGAAGAATAATTTTCTCCGATTCATTTTAAATTTACTACTTTGTAGCTTCATCGCATGCCCCCTAGTCCTAGTATTTTTGGAAAGCATAAACGGATACTTCACGTCTACCCGTTCCACTCCACTCATTATTTTATAGACCTCTATCATATCTCCCCTCAGCCATCTTTTCTCCAAGCTGAAGAGCCCTAGCTGCTTTAGCCTTTCCTCATAGGGAAGTCGTCCCATCACCTTTATCATTTTCGTCGCCCTTCTCTGCACTTTTTCTAATTCCACTATCAGGCTTATTTTTGAAAGAGAAGGGCGCCCATCTTCCGACACAAATCGAGAGATGGGCGTCCTCTCAGGGGCGCCCAAATCGGCATAATCGAAAGCCGATTTTGGGCGCCCTCAACTGCTTTCCGTTGCGGGGACGACCAGAGTTCAAGGGGGCGTGTCGGCAGCGTAGCGGAGGCGGGACTGGGGCATGCCTAACACATGAGCATCCTCGGCCGATAATGGAAAAAATAAGGGCGTCCCTGACAAGCACTTGGCCGACTTTACTTGGTCCATTTTTTTCTTGCGACCAAGCCTCAAAATGGTGCTCGAACTGACCAGAAGACCACCGGAGGGAATCGGGGATGACCTCCCCTTACTCCCCCAGTGGTCACCACCCCCCTCCCACCCTAAAAATAAAAATTTTAAAAACATTTTTTGCCAGCCTCTATGCCAGCCTCAAATGTTATACCCAGCTCCATGACAGCAGTATGCAGGTTCCTGGAGCAGTTTTAGTGGGTGCAGTGCACTTCAGGCAGCCGGACCCAGGCCCGCCCACCCCCCCACCTGTTACACTTGTGGTAGTAAATGTGAGCCCTTTAAAACCCACCAGAAACCCACTGTACCCACATGAGGTGCCCCCCTTCACCCCTTAGGGCTATGGTAGTGGTGTACAGTTGTGGAGAGTGGGTTTTGGGGGGGGGGGGGTTGAAGGGCTCAGCACCCAAGGTAAGGGAGCTGTGCAACTGGGAGCAATTTGTGAAGTCCACTGCAGTGCCCCCTAGGATGCCCTGTTGGTGTCCTGGCATATGAAGGGGACCAGTGCACTACAAATGCTGGCTCCTCCCACGACCAAATGGTTTGGATTTGGTCGTTTTTGAGAAGAGCGTCCTCGGTTTCCATTATCGCGAAAAATCGGGGACCACCATCTTTTTGGCTGCCCATCTTGTTTCGATAATATGGGTTTCCCCGCCCCTTCATGTGGACGTCCTGCGAGGACGGCCCCAGGAAAACTTGGGTGTCCCGTTCGATTTTGCCCCTCCATATCTTTTTTTGAGATGCAGCGACCAGAATTGAACACAATATTTGAGGTGCGGTCACACCACGGAGCGATACAAAGGCACTAAAACGTCCTCATTTTTGTTTTGTATTTTTTTTTACATTTGTACCCCGCGCTTTCCCACTAATGGCAGGCTCAGTGCGGCTTACATGGGGCAATGGAGGGTTACGTGACTTGCCCAGAGTCACAAGGAGCTGACTGTGCCTGAAGTGGGAATCAAACTCAGTTCCTCAGTTCCCCAGGACCAAGGTTCACCACCCTAACCACTAGGCCACTCCTCCACTCTTCCTTTCCTAATAATACCTAACATTCTATTTGCTTTCTTAGCCGCAGCAGCACACTGAGCAGAAGGTTTCAACGTATCATCAACGACGACACCTAGATCCCTTTCTTGGTTCGTGACTCCTAACGTGGAACCTTGCATGATGTAGCCATAATTCGGGTTCCTCTTTCCCACATGCATCACTTTGCACTTGCTCACATTAAACGTCATCTGCCATTTAGACGCCCAGTCTCCCAGTCTGGTAAGGTCCTCTTGTAATTTTTCACAATCCTCCCGCGATTTAACTACTTTGAATAACTTTGTGTTGTCAGCAAATTTAATTACTTCACTAGTTACCCCCATCTCTAGGTCATTTATAAATATGTTAAAAAGCAGCGGTCCCTTGACAGACCCCTGTGGAACCCCACTAACTACCTTTCTCCATTGAGAATACTGACCATTTAACCTTACTCTCTGATTTCTATCTTTTAACCAGTTTTTAATCCACAATAGGATACTACCTCCTTTCCCATGACTTTCCAATTTCCTCTGGAATCTTTCATGAGGTACTTTGTCAAACGGCTTCTGAAAATCCAGATACACAATATCAACCGGCTCACCTTTATCCACATGTTTGTTCACCCCTTCAAAGAAATGTAATAGATTGGTGGGGCAAGATTTCCCTTCACTAAATCCATGTTGGCTTTGTCTGATTAATCCATGCTTTTGAATATGCTCTGTAATTTTGTTCTTTATAATAGTCTCTACCATTTTGCCCGGCACCGACGTAAGACTCACCGGTCTATAATTTCCCGGATCTCCCCTGGAACCTTTTTTAAACATCGACATTACATTGGCCACCCTCCAATCTTCTGGTACCACGCTCGATTTTAAGGATAAATTACATATTACTAACAATAGTTCCGCCAGTTCATTTTTCAGTTCTATCAGTACTCTGATAGATTACAGAAGCTAAACACCTTATAAAGCACAAACTAAAAGCACTGCAAAAACAGCACTCTCCCCTTCATCAGCCTACAGCACTGTGTACATCTAGTAGCACTATAGAAATAATAAATAGTAGTAGTTGTAGTACTGAGTAAAGTTTTATGCCTGCAGGTGGCTACCCCTAACCTTCAGTTTCTTTCCCACGCTTTTCTCTCCCTAACCCTTGCTGCAGCTCTTCCCTACTCTTCATCTTCTCTTTGCCTTGCTGCTTCTCTGTGCTGCCTTTCCACCTCTTTCAATGCTACTCGCCTGTCAAATCACTCACTTTCCCTTACCTCTCCTCGCCACAGAGTTGAAGCTCCTTGACTACTGTGCCTGCTCACTTTGTCCAGTCTTTCTCTTCAGCAGGCAGAGCACAGCTTGATATTAGAATAAGAGTATCCAATGAACTCACATAGCAGAATCAATCCCAGTTTCTGCTCCTCCAGATGGTGGTGCCTGGCCTCCCTTGCAACCCTGCAGATTCCAGTGTCACCACCTATGAAGTGTTCCTTCATGGCAACATCCACTATTCTTTGGAGGCCTCTTAGGCAGATCCTGTTTAGGTATGTTTTGTCTGTTACCATATATCCATATACATAGATTTGCATGTGCACAAGCAAATCTATGTATATGGATATATGGTAACAGACAAAACATACCTAAACAGGATCTGCCTAAGAGGCCTCCAAAGAATAGTGGATGTTGCCATGAAGGAACACTTCATAGGGAATGGGCAGCTCTCTTCTGCACCAATGCTGAAGCAAGGCTCTAGCACAAAAACTTTATGCCAAGAGAAGGAAACCTCAGGTCCTCTTAGACCACTGGTCAGGTTTATAGGATATTCCTAATAAATATGATGAGAAAGAATTGGAGGCACATGTATTTAAATGTATCCATGCATATTCATTAGGGATATATTGAAAACCCGATGGGCATGCAGCCCTTGAGGACCAGCAGTACTTACCCTTACTATTCACCATTGAGGGGGCCATTTACATGAGATGTTAAGGGCCCTATATAATAAGCATTTTTCCCCACAGGCACAAAATAGGGTAAGGCTTTTAGCACAGAGGCCCCTAAATTGAGGTTTTCTCTTCTGTGTGGGCTTTAAAGATCCCATCACATGTTTTACAAGAGCAAGGGTGTTGACCCTGGTGTCATGGCTGAACTCCAATATGGATTGTACAATCTAGCCTGATGAAATTTTCCTTGTAGATGGCCCAATTAAACCTAGCAAAATTGGTTGTATATATTTTTTGTTAGTTAATTATGTACTGTTTTTGAAAACTAACTTTGCAAATATAGTAATAATACCATTTTTAGAAGAAATTAATTTTGAAATCTTATGAAAGTCAAGGGACTGTGTTGGGGCATTTCTGAGTAGCCCACCTTGATGCAAGATATGTTTCTTAAAATGGGAAGGCATGTTCATTTAAATAATCTTTTACTTCCCTGGAACCTGTTGTCTCTCACTAATCTTGTTAAAGTATATGTAAGAGAAAAAAGTAAACCTTGATAATTTCCCACAAAATATATTGTTTAGTGTGCACTTCCTTTTCAAAAGTTGCTAAAGGTGTGGAAGTACAAAGTGGCAATGTACTTTTTGCACCAGCTCTTTCTGTTAGTGGCAGAAAAGAGGATAAAATAATACCACATATAGAAGTGAAAATGCAAGTGTGCTCACATTATTTCTTTGACCTAAATGTTACCCCAAGAATACCTCATATCTGGCTAAAAATATGCATTATGCATATTGTGAAAGCCCTGGTGAAATTTTAGTCATTCAAAGTAAGGGTGTATATTCCAGTAGGCAGGGTAGGCAAGTGCGCATAGCCACTCCCGGTTGGGTCAACCACTCTAGCTGTATGAGTCACTTGTTAGTTGCATTGCTGCATTAGTTCTTTCTTGTCATCTTCTAAACTGTGGGAATGCTGTTGAAATACAGCACAATTTACAATTTAGTCATTATTTCATGGCAGGATCCTTTCTCTCCCCAACTAAACAGAGCCCTGAGTGAGTGGGAAAGGTGGTAGCATAGCCAGCTGGCTGTCTACTTCCTTAAGAGCGGTCAAGTGTATATATATATATCTGCCACTAGCTGTAAGAGGACAATTTTCAAGCAGAGGAGTCTAACCAGGTAACCAGTTCGGTTGTCTAAATCTAGTTCAGTGATTTTCAACTTTTTTTTAGTTGGGACATACCTAATGGACAATGCTCGCATGTGTGACACACTTTATGCATGACCCTCACAGACCTTTGGTCTGACACAGTAAGGCACTTCTTATGAATTAAATATCAACATGCTGTGCTTCCCTATCTCCCCCCCCCCCCCCCCCACACCCCCCCCAACAACAGGTGCAGATCATAACTAGTACATTTTCTCCATGGAAGTTACCATACAGAAAATATATTCTGATTCTCATGTCTAAGTAATAGCAAGACAAATCTTTCCACTACCAGGCAAATTATGAAATATTACAAAACTTGCATACACTTCCTTGTCACCTGCAACAGATGAATCCAGGAACTGGTGGGTTAAGTCCGTCTACTAGCAGGTGGAGATAGAGATAAACAAACTGAAGGCAGTGATGCCAGATGGCCAGCCCCTTTCTCAGTTAGTATATCTCTATCTCCAGCAGGTGGTGGACGGCTTCTCTCCAGTTCCTGGATCCAAGGCTCCTGAGGGTGCTCCTGGGCCAGTGGCCAGTTTGAGGGGGGGTGGCTGACTGAAGGTGTCAACTTTGAGAGCATACCCAGGTTTTGGGTCCGTGCTTCAGCCCCAAATTCCCTCTTAACAGGCTTTCTGCCATAGGCGCCCGGTATAAGAGGCTTGGGGTGGCTAAGCCTCCCCTGCAGCAGCAGGATGGATCAGCTGTGGAGTCCCGCTTCTCTGGGGGGTTTAAATTGTTGATTTACCTCCATCCTCACAGCAGGAGCTGTCTCTAGCCTTGTGTAACCAGTTGTAGAAATTGGTTTATGGTTTAATTTGTTTACCTTACTGCTGGGAGAGCAGGGGAGTTGGCTGGAAGTGTCCTGGGTTGCCAGGGAGATATTTAACGAGGGTGACTTCCTGACCTGCACATGAGCAGTTCATACCAAAAAGACTTGCACTGACACCTGAGGACAGATAGCAGCAGAATCGGATACTGGGCCAGCATGATCAGAAAAAGTCACCAGACAACAAAGGTAGAAAAGATCATTTTATTTTTATTATAGTGTTTGGAATATGTCCACTTTGAGCATCAGGTGCACAACATTAAAAGTTTATATTTATTTACTTATTTATGGCATTTTATCCCACATTAAACACGAATTAGGGTGTTTTGTGGCTCTGCATGAGAATTGTGATGATATGATCCCTTGTTTCATATTGTTGACGGTCTGCATTTTCCGTATGGGTGGTATATTGGTGTATTAGGTTCTGCCCAGTGTAATATTTATGGTACAGTAAGGTTCTGAGTGTGTTTTTGCACAAAGTTATGCATAGTGTTTTGCAGTTGAGCGATTGTGGTTAGAATATGCTTTGAGCAACCACTTTATTCTTTGACATATGATACATATCTAATATCTAAATTTAATAAAAGGTATTCATTTTGACTTTTATTTTTATTTATTTTTTCTGTGTTATCAGACAATTATGGATTTAAGCTCTACCCCTGGCCCCACCCCTAACCCCGCCCCCTTTAGCCTTCCCAAACAGTTGGGCCACCGACCGCCTATGCTTTCTGCTGTTTCTTCCTTTTATGTTTCTACCTCCTCACTAAAAAAAAAAAAAAAGAGAGAGAACCATAAGTCTTTTTATTTAAAAAAAAAAAAAAGAAACAAGAGGTGAAGTGTTTTTAGTGAGACCAGGGCTGTGTTCCTGCCTGTCTGAGCCCTGCCTGATTTCAGAGTCGGAGCATTCCTCCTCAACTCGTGCTCTGCAGGTCCCGCGCATCTCTCTGCTGCGGGTAACTGCCGCTTGGTTTACTTATGGGGACAGATGGCAGCAAAGGCTGTAAAGAGATGTTCCCGATGTGGGAAACAGCGGTTGGCAGTGGGTCTGTGCAGCGCGGGATGCGCTGACATGGCTGGGCTTGAGGGATCTTTAGCTTACCCCAAGAGCACGCTTTCCTGCCCTGAGCCTCGCGACTCGTGTGCCATTTTGTGAACCGCCACAGAGGCAGCTCCGGTAACGGTTTTAGAGGGCATTGCTTCTCCTTTGATAGGAGAGTCTTTAGGGGTGCCAGGCACTGGTGTCTGTGGTTCAGGGGCCATGGCTGCAGGTTTCTCTGCTTCGGGGGAGGGATTTCTCCTGAATTTGTTTTGCTCCTCCATCAGGCTTATCTGCTGAAGAGGACCCCCCCCCCCCGGACCCCCTCCCCCCGGCTGCAGCTTCTGTAATTGAACCTCTTGGGGGGTCTAGGGGTAGCCAGAGGATTTTGGGCTTTTCTCCAGATGAAATCTCCTCCCTTAAGAAACAGAGAATTTCTTTGGGGTCTGAGGAGGGGTCCTTAGTACAATTGCCTGCAGCCCCATCCTTTGTGGCTCTTTCTGAGCAGACGGGGCTGGATGAGGTAGAGGACAGTGTCCTTACTGACCAGGCAGAGGACTCTTCGGCTGTGAGGATTTTCCATAAGAAGGAGTTGTCCTTCTTTATTTCTCAGGCATTGGAAGCCTTGAATATAGATAACCCTGAGGGGACTGCCTCTCAGACGGTCAACCCCAAATGGCCAGTACCAGACGTCCTTCTAAGGCCTGTCCGGTTCACAAAGCTATAGAAGAGTTGATTTTGGCTCAGTAGGCGGTCCCGGATGGAGGGCTGAAAGTGGCCAGGGCTATGTCCCAACTGTATCCGGTTTCAGCGGACCGGGCGGAACAGTTTGCTCTGCCTAAGGTGGATGCCCTAGTGAAGGCTGTCACTAAGAAGACTACTCTTCTGGTGGAGGGTGGTGTGGCACTCAAAGATATGCAGGACAGACGGCTAGAAACCTCTTTGAAATGTGACTTTGAGGTGGCCACTTTGACTCTTCAAGCTTCTGTTTGTAGTTCGTGTGCGGCTAGGGCCTGTCTCAGTTGGCTTCACTTAGTGATGGATTCGAACTTGGAGTTAAATCTGACTAGGACTCCACAATTGTCGCAATTGAACTTAGGCCTGGTGTATTTGGTGGATGTCCTGTATGATTTGGTTCGTGCTTCGGCCAAGCTCATGGCCTTGGCTGTTTCCTCCCAGTGTCTTTTGTGGCTTCGTCATTGGGCTGCAGATATGGCCTCTAAGCAGCATCTCATTAAATTGCCTTTCCGGGGGAAATTGCTTTTTGGTGAGGACTTGGATACGATTGTTAAAGATTTGGGGGATACCAAATCTCAGCGTCTCCCGGAGGATTAACCCAGGCTTAGTTTCAGGCAGGGAGCTTCGAAGACTCGTTTCCGAGAGAGACAACAGTATCGACTAGGGCGTTCTACCACTGCTTTTCAGCGTCCTCACTTTGTTCAGTGTTCTTCCTTTCGAAACAACAAGCATCCAGCCAGATCCCCTGCTCATCAGGGGGCTGCTTCTCGAACCCCCCAATGCTGGGGCGAAGGCCCACTCAGTAGAAGAGCAGATCGGGGTTGGCTCTCACTATTTCTTCCAGAATGGGCCAAAATTACTTCAGACCAGTGGGTCCTCGATGTGGTGCGGGAGGGCTACAAGCTAGAATTCATCTCTCCAGTCACAGACTTTTTTCTGGAGTCCCGCTGTATCACCCGTGCCAAGAGGACAGCTGTTCTGCAATGTTTGCAAGACCTTCTGCGAATAGAAGCTATTGTGCCTGTTCCCTCTCTCGAGCGGCGCACAGGCCATTATTCCATTTTCTTTGTGGTTTCAAAGAAAGGAGAGGGGCTTTTCGGCCTATTCTTGATCTAAGGAAAGTGAACAAGTTTTTACAAGTTTGCCACTTCCACATGGAAACGTTGCGGGCAGTTATTGCTGCTGTTCAGCCGGGTGAGTTTTTGACAGCTCTCGATCTGCGAGAGGCTTACCTGCACATTCCCATTTGGCAGCCTCGTCAGCGATTTCTCAGATTTGCTGTGCTGGGACAGCACTTCCCATTTCGAGCCCTTCTTTTTAGAATGGCCACAGCCCCACGCACCTTCTCCAAGATCATGGTGGTGGTGGTGGCCTTTTTGCAGAAGGAAGGGATTCGGGTGCATCCCTATCTCGGCGGCTACTGCGGAAGAGAGTTGAGTAGTCACCGACCAGGTGATTGCTCTCCTGCAATCCTTAGGTTGGGTCATCAACAGGGACAAGAGTCATCTAGTTCCTACTCAGAGCCTGGAGTACCTCAGAGTGCAATTCGATACAAAGCAGGTGAAGGTGTTTCTACCCGAGGGTCGGCGGATCAAGTTGCTTTCCCAAGTCAGGTCCTTGATGAGTCACCGCTCTCCTCAAGTGTGGGACTATGTTCAGCTCCTCCGTTCCATGACGGCAACCTTGGAAGTCATCCTGTGGACAAAGGCTCACATGTGACTTCTTCAGATCTTCCTTTTGAGCAGATGGTCGCTGACGTTAATGGATTATCAGCAGCGTCTCCCTTGGTCGAGCTGGGCCAAGGACAGTCTAGCGTGGTAGCTCCTTCCTTCCAATTTACTGAAGGGCATGCCTTTGGCCTCTCCCAATTGGGTGGTGGTCATGACGGATGCCAGTCTTTCAGGGTGGGGGAGCCCATTGTCTAGATCAGGTAGCCCAAGGATCTTGGACCTCACTCGAACCGGCTTGGCCGATTAATCGTCTAGAGTTGAGAGCAGTCATGAATGCATTGCAGAATTTTCAAGACCTTCTGCAAGGTCAGGCGGTTCAAGTGTTTTCGGACAACACTATGACAGTGGCCTACATCAACCAGCAGGGAGGCACTCGCAGTCTTCCCCTGGCAGAAGAGGTGTCTTGACTGCTAGTGTGGGCAAAAGCTCTTGTTCTGTATCTGTCAGCAGCGCACATTGCGGGTCAGGACAATGTTTAAGCGGATTTTCTCAGCCGGAATCTTTTGGATGTGGTGGAATGGACACTGTCGGACTCGTGGTTTCATCTGATCTGTCGTGTTGGGGAACGCCGGTGATGGATCTCATGACCACAGCTTGCAATGCCAAACTTTCACAGTTCTTCAGTCGCAAAAGACAACCCGGAACCGCAGGACTAGACGCCCTTCTTCAGCCCTGACCGGAGGGAAAACTGTTGTATGTCTTTCCTCCATGGCTCCTGATAGGGAGGATTCTGTTCCGCATAGGACTTCATCAGGGGCCGGTCGTTCTAGTGGCTCCAGATTGGCCCCGGCGTTCGTGGTATGCGGATCTGATTCGGGTGCTCAAGGAGCCTCTGTTGCGACTGCCGGTGGCTCTGGATCTTCTACATCAAGGACCAGTCCAAATGGAAAATCCCTCCTGCTTTGGTCTTACGGCCTGGCTATTGAGAGGCGACAGTTGAGGAAGAAGGGATTTTCAGAACCAATCATTACCACTCTTTTGAGAGCACAGAAACAGTCCACTTCGACAGCGTATGCTCGAGTGTGGAAGGCTTTCTCGGCGTGGTATGGTCTGCATGCCGAGTTGCCCTTTCGGCGTCCATTTCAGTGATCTTGACGTTCCTTCAGGACAGTCTTCAAAAGGGGTTTGCATATAATTCCCTTCGAGTTCAGGTGGATGTGCTGGCCTGTTTTCGAGGGCAACTGGACGGTTCCTCGTTGGCAGCTCACCCAGATGTGGCTCGTTTTCTCCGCGGGGCTCTTTGTCTCTGGCCTCCCGTGCAGCGGCCGTGTCCTTCTTGGCATCTGAATTTAGTTCTGCGACCTCTGCAAGCCTCCTTTTGAGCCTTTGAGCAAGGTCTCTGAGAAGGCTCTTACACTTAAAACAGTGGGTTTTTTGGCCATGACTTCGGCTCGAAGGATTTCGGAAATTCAGGCTTTGTCTTGCCAAGATCCTTTTTTGCAGTTTTCTGAGGCCGGGGTTCGATTCGGACGGTGCTGTCATTTTTGCAAAAGGTATCAATCAGGCTGTTTATCTTCCTTTGTTTCAAAGAGAGGATTATCCGGAAAGGTTTTGCGTTTCTTCATGTTTATGGACATGCGGAGAACGTTGTTCAGATATCTGCAGGTGTCTAACAAATTTCGTCACTCGGATCATCTCTTTGTGCTCTTTGCTGGGTCAAGGAGAGGCAAGGCGGCCTCCAAGGCTTCCATTGCTCGATGGGTTAAGGAAGCCATTGTGGCGGCATATATTTTACACGGGCAGTCGCCTCCGGTGGCCCTGAAGGCCCATTCTACTCGAGTTCAGGTGACTTCTTGGGCGGAGACGTCTGCTTTATCTCTTGATGAGATCTGTCATGTGGCTATTTGGGCGTCCCGTCATACTTTCGCGAAGCATTACAGATTGGACATGGCTGCTTGGGAAGATGCGAGATTTGGGGTGGGAGTGTTGGCGTGGGGAGCGTCGGCTTCCCACCCTACTTAGAGATTGCTGGTAGATTACATCCTACCAGTTCCTGGATTCATCTGCTGCAGGTGACAAGGAAGGTAAAATTATGTCTTACCTGATAATTTTCTTTCCTTTAGCTGCAGCAGATGAATCCAGGATCCCTCCCTAGCTCAGCCGACTGTGTTCGTTTTCCGCGTGAAATATATGGCATTTCCTTCCGTGTTCTTTCTTGCAGAGTTCAGACAGATACGGGGGACACGGAATGGATTTCTGTTTATAGAACAAGTGGAAGTTGATTCAAGTTCATTGTTTGGTTCTCTGTTTTTAATAGTGAGGATGGTTTCTGAGTTGTACTTGTTGTTTTCTTATTCTTGCTTTGGTTAGTACATAAGTAGTGCCATACTGGGAAAGACCAAAGGTCCATCTAGCCCAGCATCCTGTCACCGACAGTGGCCAATCCAGGTCAAGGGCACCTGGCACGCTCCCCAAACGTAAAAACATTCCAGACAAGTTATACCTAAAAATGCGGAATTTTTCCAAGTCCATTTAATAGCGGTCTATGGACTTGTCCTTTAGGAATCTATCTAACCCCTTTTTAAACTCCGTCAAGCTAACCGCCCGTACCACGTTCTCCGGCAACGAATTCCAGAGTCTAATTACACGTTGGGTGAAGAAAAATTTTCTCCGATTCGTTTTAAATTTACCACACTGTAGCTTCAACTCATGCCCTCTAGTCCTAGTATTTTTGGATAGCGTGAACAGTCGCTTCACATCCACCCGATCCATTCCACTCATTATTTTATACACTTCTATCATATCTCCCCTCAGCCGTCTCTTCTCCAAGCTGAAAAGCCCTAGCCTTCTCAGCCTCTCTTCATAGGAAAGTCGTCCCATCCCCACTATCATTTTCGTCGCCCTTCGCTGTACCTTTTCCAATTCTACTATATATTTTTTGAGATACGGAGACCAGTACTGAACACAATACTCCAGGTGCGGTCGCACCATGGAGCGATACAACGGCATTATAACATCCGCACACCTGGACTCCATACCCTTCCTAATAACACCCAACATTCTATTCGCTTTCCTAGCCGCAGCAGCACACTGAGCAGAAGGTTTCAGCGTATCATCGACGACGACACCCAGATCCCTTTCTTGATCCGTAACTCCTAACGCGGAACCTTGCAAGACGTAGCTATAATTCGGGTTCCTCTTACCCACATGCATCACTTTGCACTTGTCAACATTGAACTTCATCTGCCACTTGCACGCCCATTCTCCCAGTCTCGCAAGGTCCTCCTGTAATCGTTCACATTCCTCCTGCGACTTGACGACCCTGAATAATTTTGTGTCATCGGCGAATTTAATTACCTCACTAGTTATTCCCATCTCTAGGTCATTTATAAATACATTAAAAAGCAACGGACCCAGCACAGACCCCTGCGGGACCCCACTAACTACCCTCCTCCACTGAGAATACTGGCCACGCAATCCTACTCTCTGCTTCCTATCTTTCAACCAGTTCTTAATCCATAATAATACCCTACCTCCGATTCCATGACTCAGCAATTTCTTCAGGAGTCTTTCGTGCGGCACTTTGTCAAACGCCTTCTGAAAATCCAGATATACAATATCAACCGGCTCCCCATTGTCCACATGTTTGCTTACCCCCTCAAAAAAATGCATTAGATTGGTGAGGCAAGACTTCCCTTCACTAAATCCGTGCTGACTTTGTCTCATCAGTCCATGTTTTTGTATATGCTCTGCAATTTTATTCTTAATAATAGCCTCCACCATCTTGCCCGGCACCGACGTCAGACTCACCGGTCTATAATTTCCCGGATCTCCTCTGGAACCCTTCTTAAAAATCGGAGTAACATTGGCTACCCTCCAGTCTTCCGGTACTACACTCGATTTTAGGGACAGATTGCATATTTCTAACAGTAGCTCCGCAAGTTCATTTTTTAGTTCTATTAATACTCTGGGATGAATACCATCAGGTCCCGGTGATTTACTACTCTTCAGCTTGCTGAACTGACCCATTACATCCTCCAAGGTTACAGAGAATTTGTTTAGTTTCTCCGACTCCCCCGCTTCAAATATTCTTTCCGGCACCGGTGTCCCCCCCAAATCCTCCTCGGTGAAGACCGAAGCAAAGAATTCATTTAATTTCTCCGCTACGGCTTTGTCCTCCTTGATCGCCCCTTTAACACCATTTTTGTCCAGCGGCCCAACCGACTCTTTGGCCGGTTTCCTGCTTTTAATGTATCTAAAAAAATTTTTACTATGTATTTTTGCTTCCAACGCTAATTTCTTCTCAAAGTCCTTTTTTGCCCTCCTTATCTCCGCTTTGCATTTGGCTTGGCATTCCTTATGATCTATCCTGTTACTTTCAGTTGGTTCTCTTCTCCACTTTCTGAAGGATTGTTTTTTGGCTCTAATGATTTCCTTTATCTTACTGTT
Organism: Microcaecilia unicolor; assembly: GCF_901765095.1. Classification (NCBI taxonomy): domain Eukaryota; kingdom Metazoa; phylum Chordata; class Amphibia; order Gymnophiona; family Siphonopidae; genus Microcaecilia; species Microcaecilia unicolor. The sequence continues at coordinate 133,317,608 of NC_044035.1, read as the reverse complement.
TAGCCACGCCGGCTGACGTTTAGTCTTTTTTCCCTTTTTTCTAATACGTGGAATATATTTGTCCTGCTTATGAATGACATATACTAACTGAGAAAGGGGCTGGCCGTCTGGCATCACTGCCTTCAGTTTGTTTATCTCTATCTCCACCTGCTGGTAGACAGACTTAACCCACCAGTTCCTGGATTCATCTGCTGTGGTGAAAGGAAAGAAAACTATCAGATAAGACATAATTTTACCGTAGCAAAACTAGAAAACACCTCTTGTTATGAGAACAAGCCAGACTGCTATAGTTTATGTCTTAATTAATTTTATTTTTAACTCAGTTTTATTTTACTTTCTTACCCGCTTTGAACCACTATCATTGGAAATTAGAGGATATAAGAACCACATCACAAATCCCAATACAGAAACTACTTGCTCACAAAATATCCCACCTTGGTCACATATGCAAAATATAGATAGAATCTTACCAAATGCAGAATAAATGTCCACATGTTAGAAAGAGAAATGTGCTGGCAAAAACTGAACTGGAAACCCCAAGATGCTGGACTTTGCCTGCAATACAGCACTGGAAAAACTGCATTTCCTTCTGTACTGCACAAAATACAATTCCCAAAGCTGACATATTGAAATCATTAAACCAAAGCTAACATTTTTTGCTAACTTAATTGTCAAGATAGCTCAGTCTACGACAACTATTCATCCATTTCTCTCATTTATTTTCTAAGGAATGTTGTAGGTTGAGGCTTGTATGTAGTTTGCCAGTGAACTTCTGAATATGCAAAATGAGTGCCATCTACTGGTTATGCTGAAAATTGAAGATAACAGTTTCACAAACCATTATGTCATCATTTATAGCCCTATTCATGGTAGGAAATTGGTTGTACAGTATAATTTTAAAACTAAAATAAATAATTGTATTCTGTAAATGTATTAATAAAAAGTAATCAGCTGGACTTTCATTTTGCAGATACATATCTTAAAAACTTGTTTAGCCAAATTCATAGGATATACAGGATAGCAGACCTCACAGATGAGTGATGTCGTCTGACAGAATCCAGATTGGCAAAACAAACAATACACTCAGAATTGTCCAGTGGTGTACCATGCAAGTGTGGGGGGTCCTACACCAGGGGCTCTCAACCCTGACCTTGGGATACACCCAGTCAGGTTTTCAGGGTACCCACAATGAATATGCCTGAGATCAGGGGCGTATCTGCGTGGGGCCACAGGGGCCTGGGCCCCCGCAGATTTCGCCCTGGCCCCCCTCCCCGCCGTCAACCCTCCCCCGCTGCTTACTTTTGCTGGCGGGGTCCGACCCGCAATCTTCATATTTCGGCTTCCTCCGTGGCCATGTGCTTCCAGGAAGTAACGCTGCAGCGCTGATTCGTTGAATCTAGTTCGGCGTCTGACGTCCCAGCACGTCAGACGCCGAACTAGATTCAACGAATCAGCGCTGCAGCGTTACTTCCTGGAAGCACATGGCCACGGAGGAAGCCGAAATATGAAGATTGCGGGTCGGACCCCGCCAGCAAAAGTAAGCAGCGGGGGAGGGTTGACGGCGGGGAGGGGGTGGAGAGAGGCGGCGGCGGCGGGGGGGGGGGGAGGCAAAAATGTGCCCCCCCTCTCTGGCTCTGGCCCCCCCTACCGCCGGATTCCAGATACGCCCCTGCCTGAGATTGATCTGCATACAATGGAGGCAGTGCATGTAAATTTCTTTTATGCATATTCATTGTGGATATCGTGAAAACCAGAGTAGCTGGGTGTGTCCCGAGGACTGGGTTGAGAACCCCTGTCCTATATTGATGTCATTATATGGAGCCACTTCTACTTAGTCTAACAGTCACACCTTTTTTTCTTCTTTTTTTTTTTTTTTGCAGGTTTTTCACCCCTGAAACAGGTATAGAGACTGTAAAGGGTTCCCTGCTAGTTAATGAGCTTATTTTAGTAACAATAGAGAGTTAGACACAGAAAAATATCAAAAGCAAAGAGGGCAGTGGTGACCAGATTGGCTTTAAGAAGAAAAACAAATTCCCTTTAAATGGGCATTCCAATATTTAACAAGACAAGAGAAATAAAAAGCAAGACAAATTGTACACAGTATTGAAGTAAATTGATGATAACATTGGTTATAACATTTCATCAAAGAAACATTAGAAGGTCTCCTAGAAGGAACTTCACTCTTTTCCAACTCCAGCATCTTTCATAAGCTTAGAAGATTGTAGATGTAACTCTTTAGTATTAAAGTTGCCTAGTCTCTCCCAGATAGGATATATCCTTTCTCCTTTCAGTTTAGGTTTTCACCCGGACCTGTCAAACCTGACCCTGGTGGTCCAGTGGGACCGCTAGCCCCCCTCACCTCCCTCCTCTGCAGGCACCTCCTCAAAATGGCATCGCCCTGCCCTGCCTGGTGCATCCTGGGATGCGCTGGTTGGGGCTCAATTTCCATATAAGGTTTAAGCCCTGCTCCTCACCAGGCAGGGCACCACCATTTTGAGGAGGCTTCCACAGAGGAGGGAGGAAGTGCTAGTCCCTCCCTCCTCCTCCAACTTCGAGGTAGGCCATGGGGGGTGGTCTAGAGGGAGGTGCAGTCCCACTAGACCACCAGGATCTCTTCAGTGTTGGGGATGGGGGGTACTGGTCCCACTGGACCACCAGGGTCTTCTCAGTGTTTGGGGAGGAGGGGGTCTGTGGTTGGGAGGGTGGGGGTCTGTGGTTGGGAGGGTGGGCTTAGGTTTGACACATCTGGGAGAAAATCCAGGACCTGTTAAACCTCTTCTGCTGTTTGACAGGTCCGGGGTTTTTTTTTTTTTTTTTACAGCCCGGACCTGTCAAACAACAACTGAGGGACGATTGTGCTTTGGGCGCATACCCAGGCATAATCCACCCACAGCATGCTATTAGCTTTGATCATAGGGACGTTATTGGCCTGTGCTGTACTGGTGCTAATTTTAGAGTACTGTTTGGAACAGCATGGGGCTTTTGATCATCTGCACCTCTGTGCATCAGAGGGATCACTGTAGATCAGACTGACTTCTCTGCTAAGGATTTTGTACAGTAGGAACACTTCAGTCTCTCTCTTTAAGCTTTAGTGGACAACTGATTACCAGACTGGCAGCCCCTGTATAATCATTGCTTTTACTCATTTGTCCTTTGTTCAGGGAGCTGAGCTCCTGGTGTGGCCCTGGATAGGGTTCCCCACACACTGCTCCTCTAAATCCTTCTTAGATGGACTCCCTTGGAACTGGGCTTATACTTCCCAACAAAACTCCTGTTTGAATCCTATTGGACCAAAATCTTTAAATGTAATGCCTACTGTTACCATTTGATTGACAGTTAATTTCTGGAACAGGGGCCAGAATGCTATGTGTGAAACTGCAATAACATTTTGACAGCCTGCTACAGTAGTATTCCAAATTGTTACTTGATCTCCCAGAGAATGAAAAGCAAATTTACAAGCAGAGCAATATCCAAATTAACTGTATCCAGGCCCCTGGGCCTTTTTGTCACCTACTAATTGGAAACTTTACCTGAGGTATATTTAACCAGAAAAATACCACATAATGTTTTAACTGAAAAAATCCAACTGACCAAGGTGAAATGAATCTGAGGTAAAAATGGGATCTAAATTGTTACTGTCTATAAGAGTTTGGATACCTTACATACTTAAACTCTGGGATTTGTTGCAAGAGAATGTGATAAAAGCAGTTAGCTTAGCACAGTTTAAAAAAGGTTTGAATAATTTCCTAAAAGTCCATAAACCATTATTAAGATGAATTTGGGAAAAGCCACTGCTTATTTCTAGGATAAGCAGCATAAAACCTGTTTTACTATTCTGGGAACTTGCCAGGTACTTGTGACCTGGATTGGCCACTGTTGGAAACAGGATCCTGGGCTTGAGGGACACTCAGTCTGTCCCTGATGACAAGGTTTATGTTCTTATGAAATTAGCCTTAAGTCACCCATAAATAATAATAATAAAACAACTTCAGCTTTTGAGGGTTGCTAATATGGACATTGAAGTTTCTAGGGATCATTAACTCTGAGAAATGCAAGGCTAGATCTGTAGAATACAGCTCATTTCAGGAAGCAGTAGTCAAGTTAGGAAGGCAGTAGAATAAGAAGAAATATAAAACTGGATCTTAGTCAATTTGAACCAGCAGTGCCTCTAAATGTACGAGTTGAATGAAATCAACTTTAACTGAAGTAGCATTGTAATAGTAACTCGCAACTCAGCCACCAGTCCTAGTAGGGAAAAGTCTGGAGAAGAATATTGATGTAGATATACAGTTTCTGTATCCTTTACCTACAGTGGTGGAAATAAGTATTTGATCCCTTGCTGATTTTGTAAGTTTGCCCACTGACAAAGACATGAGCAGCCCATAATTGAAGGGTAGGTTATTGGTAACAGTGAGAGATAGCACATCACAAATTAAATCCGGAAAATCACATTGTGGAAAGTATATGAATTTATTTGCATTCTGCAGAGGGAAATAAGTATTTTAATCCCTCTGGCAAACAAGACCTAATACTTGGTGGCAAAACCCTTGTTGGCAAGCACAGCGGTCAGACGTCTTCTGTAGTTGATGATGAGGTTTGCACACATGTCAGGAGGAATTTTGGTCCACTCCTCTTTGCAGATCATCTCTAAATCATTAAGAGTTCTGGGCTGTCGCTTGGCAACTCGCAGCTTCAGCTCCCTCCATAAGTTTTCAATGGGATTAAGGTCTGGTGACTGGCTAGGCCACTCCATGACCCTAATGTGCTTCTTCCTGAGCCACTCCTTTGTTGCCTTGGCTGTATGTTTTGGGTCATTGTCGTGCTGGAAGACCCAGCCACGACCCATTTTTAAGGCCCTGGCGGAGGGAAGGAGGTTGTCACTCAGAATTGTACGGTACATGGCCCCATCCATTCTCCCATTGATGCGGTGAAGTAGTCCTGTGCCCTTAGCAGAGAAACACCCCCAAAACATAACATTTCCACCTCCATGCTTGACAGTGGGGACGGTGTTCTTTGGGTCATAGGCAGCATTTCTCTTCCTCCAAACACGGCGAGTTGAGTTCATGCCAAAGAGCTCAATTTTTGTCTCATCTGACCACAGCACCTTCTCCCAATCACTCTCGGCATCATCCAGGTGTTCACTGGCAAACTTCAGACGGGCCGTCACATGTGCCTTCCGGAGCAGGGGGACCTTGCGGGCTCTGCAGGATTGCAATCCGTTATGTCGTAATGTGTTACCAATGGTTTTCGTGGTGACAGTGGTCCCAGCTGCCTTGAGATCATTGACAAGTTCCCCCCTTGTAGTTGTAGGCTGATTTCTAACCTTCCTCATGATCAAGGATACCCCACGAGGTGAGATTTTGCATGGAGCCCCAGATCTTTGTCGATTGACAGTCATTTTGTACTTCTTCCATTTTCTTACTATGGCACCAACAGTTGTCTCCTTCTCGCCCAGCGTCTTACTGATGGTTTTGTAGCCCATTCCAGCCTTGTGCAGGTGTATGATCTTGTCCCTGAAATCCTTAGACAGCTCCTTGCTCTTGGCCATTTTGTAGAGGTTAGAGTCTGACTGATTCACTGAGTCTGTGGACAGGTGTCTTTCATACAGGTGACCATTGCCGACAGCTGTCTGTCATGCAGGTAACGAGTTGATTTGGAGCATCTACCTGGTCTGTAGGGGCCAGATCTCTTACTGGTTGGTGGGGGATCAAATACTTATTTCCCTCTGCAGAATGCAAATAAATTCATATACTTTCCACAATGTGATTTTCCGGATTTAATTTGTGATGTGCTATCTCTCACTGTTACCAATAACCTACCCTTCAATTATGGGCTGCTCATGTCTTTGTCAGTGGGCAAACTTACAAAATCAGCAAGGGATCAAATACTTATTTCCACCACTGTAAGTTTCAGTGACACAAAGAACACTAAGATGGTAGGCAAATGTTAAATCTTGCATTAAGGTAATTTCTATATAAATCTAGCATTATTTAGACCTATCTTCAAACTCAAATTAGAAGATGTAGCATTTAAGCCATTATCATCTCTGTTCCTGGGCAACATGTAAGAAAACTCACCAAGGTAGACCCCTCTCGGCACCTCTTTGGTAACTCCCTAGCCCCCACTCCCAAAGTACTAGCATTGTAGAATATGAAGAGATAGCAGGAGCCAAACCAGAAAGAAAGAACTGAAATATGTAAAAGAAATGTTAGTAGTATATAGAGAGCTACCTGCCCCTTAAGTGTATACCACCACTGCAGCATAGTACTGCAGTGAGGCATTTTTTTAAAAGGATCAGCTCTGAAGCCACCTCTGGGGTTTCAAAGGGACATGGGAAAGGCAGAGGACTTGGATTCTAGTTGGAGCAGCATTTAGAGCAGAGGCAGGCATTTTGGTTCTTCAAAGGGGGTGTGAGAGCAAAGGCATCTCAGTCAGATGAATAGTTAGAGCAGAGCTAGGCATTGTAAAAGGGAAAGGGTAGGAGGGGGAAAAGAAGATACAAGGCAATTATAAATCACAAATACTATGTTACACTAGTACTACCTCAGTGTTGCTTATAAGTCCAGCCCTGAGATTTTTGATGCACTCACACTGCTACAGACAACAATCAAGCAGTCCAACACGGGTACTGAACACCTCAGGGTTTGTTGGGTGCAACAAGAACAAACTGACATTGCACAAATCAACCAGGCAGATTATCTGAATGTCACAGAGCAGAGGCTGAACCTGCACATTGCAAGGCAGAAGACTTTGCAAGTATTGACGGCTGTAGTCCAGCCTTGACTGACCAGACTCAAAGAAAGAAACACCAGCTGCAATTAGGGAATTCTGGTCATTCAGGGATGAAATTGGCATACAAATAGACTTTCTATGCAGTGTGTCTAGGGTTATTAAATATAAATCACTGCAGTCAGAGATGTTCAAATATATAGGACTAAATTCTACAAATGGCACTGAAAAATCGGCACTGAGAAAAAAAGTGCAAGGCACTATTCTATTAACAGTGCTCAAAGTAGACACCGTTTATAGAATAGCGCTTAGCACTAGGATCAGCACTTAATTTTAAGATGTGAGAATTTACACCAACTAAACCCTAGTGTAAATCCTCATGCCTGAATTAGGCAGGGATCTCCCTTATTCTATAACAGCGCACATATCAGCATGTAAAATTTGTGTGTGTATCCTGGCGCCTAAAAATGCACACGTACGTGATTGGTTGATGACAGTTGCTTGTTAGAACCCAATTATTGGTGCTAATTGGCTTGTTATTCAATTAAATTGGGTGTTCAAATTGGGTGTGTGCCCAAATTTGCACACGCAGTTTTTAGTGACATTTATAGTATTTGGTGGTTACTATATATATTCAAGCCACATCAGTGGTGAGGCATCTTACTGGCTAACCTGTGATACCCTTTACTGGTCTAAACTACAAAGTGAGATCAAAGACTTTGTGAGCCTTGTTCCACCTGCAGTAAATATGCACATGAGCAGCAGAAGGAAGTGATATCAAATGACATGCCAGTATAGCCTTGGCAAATTGTCAGCATGGACTTTTTTTAAAAAATTTTTTTTAGCTTTGCTGGGAAAAGAGCTCTGTTGATAGCTGATCAATATTCAGACTTCTGGGAAATTGAACTCCCAGACTTGTCTGTTGAGGCCATAATCAAGTGTTGCAAGGTACAGTTTACACTTTGTGGTCAATCTGATCCAATAATCTCAGATAATGGCCCTCAATTTTGTTGAAGGTGGTCTAGGGAAAGAGGTGCTGGACTTGGGAGGGGGGGAGGGGGAGAGAAGTTCCAGGACCTGCAGGGAAAGAAGGAGGAGAAAGCACTGTGATAAGACACTCTGGCTGTCCGGAGATGAAATTATTAGATGGTAAATAGTTCTTTTCTCCTCCTGCCTGCTATGGCAGAAGTTGCAGGATGCCTGGATGTCAAAAAAAAAAAAAAAAAAAAAGCAGGTACCCTGAATGAATTCCTCTCTCCTTCTTTCCCTGGACTATATAGAGGTGGAAAGGCTCCCCATACCTTCTCACTAAAACTAGCCAGCAACCAGGTTCGGGTCTGTTACTTGCCCCTTAGTCTTTGAATCCTTGCTCCTTTAGCCTATTAGTGTCAACTCATGGGAATATGACAGGGTGATTCTGCATTCGGGATTACTGCATCAGGCTGGACAGAAGGCGGGAGATGTAACCCAAGATAATTTGGCGGGCAAGAAGGGAACTTATAACACATCGGGAGAGGTAACTGATGCCACCAGACCCTTAACCAAATTATTATAAACCCTCCTATTATTCCATCAATTTCCAGAGGATTCTACCCTCTCTAGAAACTTGTAGTGTGAACCTGACAGGTGCTGGAACAGGAAAAAATAACAGGCTCACAGAAAGGCCACAACTGAACTTGGCTCCAAGCTTTCTATCAAATCAGGGATAGTAGCCTAGAGATTAGAGCTGGAAATAAAATACAGGCAGCTTCTTCCTTCCTATTGATGTCAGGGCTGCCATTGGTCAGCAATGGAAGCACTAACTTAATGTGTACAGCACAGAGAATTCAAAACAGCACAAACAGCTGTTAAAATTCTCATGATGTTGCATGTAGTTTTAAAATGTTTTCTGCTGAGTAGGGGTTTGAACATGTTACTACATCACCAAGATACCCACAAGTGGATGGCAAAGCTGAATCTGCTGTGAAGATAGTGAAGAGCCTATGCAAGAAAGTAAAAAGGATTAGTGAAGATCCATGGAAAGCTGTAATGCTTTGGAGGAACATTCCAACAGAGAGCATGGAGAGCAGCCCAGCTCAACACCTGATGTTAAGGAAACTGAAAATATCTCTGCCAATAGCCAGCAAGATACTTAAATCCTGTGTGGTACAAGGTGTATCGGGAAACTTTAAACACAAGAGGCAAGGTTTAGTCAAGATAATGACATATCTGCAAAAGATTTGTGTAAGTTGAATATTGGGAACTCAGGCCACCTGAAACCATTGCTGGGAAATTGTACAAACCGTTGAAGAAACTATCGTCACAATCTTGTAAACCTGCGAACAGATGAGCAGACAGCTTCAAAAGGACAGAACACACAGATTGACGAAAGGTCCAGACATGCCTTCTATAAACTAAGTACTAACATTTTTGCATGTACATTTTTAGAATACTTGTAGAAATGTGCATATATGCTATCAAGCTGCCTAAGTGCTATTCTGCAAATACCCACTTACATAGCACAAATTTGCAAGGAGGTATACACAGAAGAAGAGCATGGGCAGGACATTGGTAGTGCTCCCACTTACTTGCATAGCTAGCAGAATACTGTAAATTATGCAGGTATCTGCCACACTTTGGCACTCACACTTACACCAGCTGTACGGCTGGCATAAGTGCTTGCGCCTAAAAGTTATACACGTACCCGATTATGCAAGTCTTCTATAAAGTAAAGTAGGCATCTCTTTTCCTCTGGTTTCTCTTCAGAGTTAGATTATAAGCTCTGTCGAGCAGAGACTGTCTTTTCATGTTCAAGTGTACAGCACTGCGTACATAGCGCTATAGAAATTATAAGTAGTAGTAGTATTTATAGAATAAGCTTCTACTACACACCCTCTGAATGCCTAATTTTAGGCATCTTGTTATAGAATTGTTCCTGGAAAGCACAGGAGCTGCAGGGAACAAGAGCAGTGTGAATCCTGTGCCAGTCAGCATACCAGTCACAAATATGGTATCAAGTATGCCTGCCATGTTGAATAAAAGCGCCAGTGATGCCAGGCAGATATCAGCAAGTGCATGCACAGAAAAGCCCTGTCTACACTTGTAGTGGCCAGCACTCAAAGCCACATCAGTGTCCTTGATCTGCAGGATATTTACAATAGAAAGTGGTTAGAGCACCAGTCTTGCAATCCAGAGGTGGCCAGTTTAAATCCCACTGCTGCTCCTTGTGATCTTGGGCAAGTCACTTAACCCTCCATTGCCTCAGGTACAACTTAGATTGTGAGCCCTCCTGGGACAGAGAAATATCCAGAGTACCTGAATGTAACTCACCTTGAGCTACTACTGAAAAAGGTGTGAGCAAAATCTACTTAAGTACATAAGTAATGCCCCACTGGGAAAAGACCAAGGGTTCATTGAGCCCAGCATCCTGTCCACGATAGCAGCCAATCCAGGCCAAGGGCACCTGGCGAGCTTCCCAAATGTACAAACATTCTATACATGTTATTCCTGGAATTGTGGATTTCTCCCAAGTCCATTTAGTAGTGGTTTATGGACTTGTTCTATAGGAAACCGTCTAACCCCTTTTTAAACTCTGCTAAGCTAACCGCCTTCACCACGTTTTCCGGCAATGAATTCCAGAGTTTAATTATGTGTTTGGTGAAGAAACATTTTCTCCGATTTGTTTTATATTTATATTTAATTCTGATTATTGACAGAAAAGGTAACTTACAAATAACACTGCAAAGTAACAATCCGAATGCCAATTGCCTTCATCACATTCATAAATTGGATTATGTTCTAGATTTTATTTATCCCCTCTCACTAGTCTCCCCCCCTCTCTCGTCCCTATCTCCAGTCCCCCCCCCCTCCCATCCCCTCCCTTACCCTCCCCTCCCACAACATACATGATCCTATTAACAATTATAACTATGATTAGAACTCTGATAAATCAGTTTAAGATTCGACTCCTCGCTAATGGTTGCAGTGTGTCCCAGAAATTCGCCCATGTCCTTCTGAAATCTCAGCCCTTCACCTGAGGACAAGTCCAATAGTCCGCACCTCTCCATCTTTAGTAGTTCTATCATTTGTATTCTCCAGGTTCGTACAGCAGGAGCCCTGACGTCCCGCCAGTGCAGCAAGATAACTCTCTTTCCCATCAATATTGCTCTCCGCAGGAAGGACAGGAATCCTGGCAGTGTTGGCTTAATACATTTATATTCACCAAACAATAGCATTGGGTGTCTCTGTATTGTGCGTCCCCAGTATCTCTTGACTTCGCCCAAAATTTGGGTCCACAGTTGCAGCGTGTGTGGGCAGAACCAAAACATATGGCCAAGCGTGGCCTGGGCCTGCTTGCACCAAGGGCACGCATCCGAGTCACTGTACCCAGCCCTGCAAGCTCGTGCTGGCGATATATATAGTCGTAGAGCAAACTTATATTGCATCTCTGTGTATTTAGTAAAGATAGAGGTTTTCCACATAGAGGATACAAAATTGCTCAATATCTCTCCAGTAACTTCAGTCAGTAACTCTTCTGCCCAACGCTGAGCTCTGCTTCTAAAATCTATGTCTTCTGTGGAATCTTGCAGAGCTCTATGATGATATTTGAGGGGCACCGGTTCTTGTGCCCCCAATGTCATGTCCGTGCTCAACATATCTTGTACATCTTCACTTAAGTTAGACCAGCCCAGTGCTACTATGTAATGCTGCACCTGTAAATGTTAGGATTTTACCCTCCTCGGACACCAATTGATATACATATTTTATTCCAAGTGCCCGCCAGCGGCCAAAAGCCACAGACGATGTGCCCTCCGGAAAATCCGGATTATGAAGCAATGGCAAAAAAGGTGTCGCCCTCCAATCGAAATGGTGCCACCTGCAGAGCCATCGCCACGCTGCTCTCGCCTCCGATTTGTTTTAAATTTACTACACTGTAGTTTCATCGCATGCCCCCTAGTCCTAGTATTTTTGGAAAGCGTGAACAGACGCTTCACATCCACCTGTTCCACTCCACTCATTATTTTATATATCTCTATCATGTCTCCCCTCAGCCGTCTCTTCTCCAAGCTGAATAGCCCTAGCCTCCTTAGTCTTTCTTCATAGGGAAGTCGTCCCATCCCCGCTATCATTTTAGTCGCCCTTCGCTGCACCTTTTCCAATTCTACTATATCTTTCTTGAGATGCGGCAACCAGAATTGAACACAATACTCAAGGTGCGGTCGCACCATGGAGCGATACAACGGCATTATAACATCCTCAAACCTGTTTTCCATACCTTTCCTAATAATACCCAACATTCTATTCCTTTCCTAGCCGCAGCAGCACACTGAGCAGAAGGTTTCAGTGCATTATCTAAATAAATGAATAAATAAATAAATACAGTTGTGCATAGCTCAGAGAAAAAAATAAAAGGGAGATGTTACAAATTTTAATATATTCTGATGCCACCTAGTGGCTCTTTGTTATATCTCACGGTTTTCAACTTCCTGGTGGTTGTCACTTTAACTTTTAGTTGTAATGCAGCATGGTTCCTGTGTACCAGCTGCATAATAGTGTGTCTTTATTTCTAACTCCAAAATATACACTTATCCTAGGAATAAGCAGTGGATTTTCCCAAGTCCATCCTAATAATGGCTTGTGGAATTAGGAAATTTTCCAAACCTTTTTTAAACCCTGATAAGCTAACGGCTTTTACCACATTCTCTGGCAGTGAATTCCAATTTAATTACTCATTGAGTGAAGAAATATTTTCTCCTGTTTATTTTAAATTTACTACTTAGTAGCTTCATTGCATACCCCTTAGTCCTATGTTTGGAAAGAGTAAACAAGTGATTCACGTCTACCCGTTCCACTCCACTCAGTATTTTATAGACCTCTATCACATCTCCCCTCAGCCAGCTCTTCTCCAAGCTGAAGAGCCCTAGCTGCTTTAGCCTTTCCTCATAGGGAAGTCATCCCATCCCCTTTTTCGTTTTCGTCGTCCCTTCTCTGTACCTTTTCTAATTCCGCTATATTTTTTTTGAGATGCAGTGACCAGAATTGCACACAGTATTTGAGGCTTAAACGGGGGTGCCTTCCTTCTGGCCATGTCAATGTGGGTTAGTGTTAGCATTCTACAACGGAATCAGGTCACCTTGATTCCATTAATAGAATTAGCACTGTTCTGGCACTAACTTTTCAGTGCTGTTTGGAACAGCATGGGGAATTTGATGATTGGCCCCTCATTTCCTCTCCTGTAAAGGCTCTTGTTCACTTCTGGAATTCAGATCGGAGTCTCTCCATAATAGAATCAGAGTAAGAAGATTCTCCACTTCACTGATAAATTTCAAGAATAACTACTGCACCTCGAATAAAGAGGATGGGATGGCTTCCCCATGAGGAAAGGCTAAAGCGCCTAGGGTTTATGCCCCCTCTGTGCTGCCCCATTCCCCTCTGTGCTCCCACCATGCCCCTCTATTCTCTGTTCTACCTTTGTGGTCCCTCGTGCCCCCTGTTTCCCTCTGTGGTCTCCCGTGTCCCCTGCCCCCATGCCCCCTCTGGGCCTCCTGTGCTCTCCTCCATGCCCCCTGTGCCCTCCATTGCCCCTTGTCATTATGCACTGAGCCAGTTTAGTACATAATTATAGAATAGTGGCTGGTCGCATTGCTGCCATGTATGCACATAAATGTACACTTATGCGTACAAATTTAATTGCATGACAGGCACTTAAATTTAGGCAGCCTGTTATAAAATGAAAAGATATATGTCTAGACACCTATCCACTGTTATTGCTAGAGAAGAAGAATATGCGGTGCATTAGATAAACATTATTCTTAATGGCCATAAGTGGTAAAAGTTTATCTATAATGCAAGTGTTGGAACTGCAGATTAGTTACGGAAATGCTGACCTTTAGGAGAAGGCAGTGAGGCCAAATCCTATGCCTGAGGGACATATTTTGTTGTTTTAAAAGTTGTTAAGCTGAATCTTGTTGCACCTATTACTATATAAGGCTGGTTTGAGATACCAACCCGAGTGAAAGCAGCCAACTGTGTAACCTTAATGATAATCTGATTTGCCATGTGCAAGCAGTTGTATTATCTTGTGAGAGTAGGGAGGGAGGCATTCCTAGATGATAGGATCAAATCTGTATTGCTGGGGTACCAGGGGCGTATCTGTGTGGGGCCTCAGGGGCCTGGGCCCCCGCAGATTTTGCCCTGGACCCCCCTACCGCCATCAACCCTCCCCCGCTGCCGTTCTTACTTTGCTGGCGGGGGACCCCAACCCCCGCCAGCCGAGGTCTGCTTCCACCTGCCGCTGCCGTAAAAACTTCTTCTTCAGCCGGCGGGGGACCCCAAACCCCCGCCAGCCGCCCCGCGGTGTTTGAAATTCATCTTCGGCCTCCGTGGCCGTGCTGCTGTGATAGGCGCTGTTGAAATCCACTTCGGAGTCTGACGTCGTTGTACGTGCTGCGACGTCAGACTCCGAAGTGGATTTCAACAGCGCCTATCACAGCAGCACGGCCACGGAGGCCGAAGATGAATTTTAAACACCGCGGGGCGGCTGGCGGGGGTTTGGGGTCCCCCGCCGGCTGAAGAAGTTTTTACGGCAGCGGCAGGTGGAAGCAGACCTCGGCTGGCGGGGGGTTGGGGTCCCCCGCCAGCAAAAGTAAGAACGGCAGCGGGGGAGGGTTGGCTGCGGGAGGGGGGTAGAGAGAGTCATTGGTGGCGGTGGGGGCTCGGCGGTGGGGGCTCGGCGGCGGGGGGGGGGCTAAAATGTGCCCCCTCCCTCTGGCTCTGGCCCCCCCTACCGCCGGAGTCCAGATACGCCCCTGCTGGGTACTGTCTTATTTGTAATTATTTTGTTGTTTGTTGAATGTGTTTGAACAGTAGTCTATGAATTTGATTTGAATTGAATTTATTGATTTTTGCGGTGCGTTGAGTAACCTTTTTGGCCTAAAAAGATGAAGTGTGAATGTAAAAATGAAAAGATAGGGAAGCAGTGTTTATTGTTCTAAAACCAAATGACTGAGGTTAATGACGCCAATAACTTGGATTACTTTTTGGTATTGTATTTAATGATTACTCAAAAGTGTTTTCGATACATGTAAAGTGGTTTAACAGCTATTTATTTTTGTCTAATTTTTATTTTAAGATCACTTATGGGAGTTTAGAAATATTTATTCCCAACGGAATTCCCTCTCAGGGGAGATTGAGTTGCACACTACCCCATGGTCATCCTGTGAGTGTATCTTCGATGATGACAAGCGAGCCATTGACTTTAAAGCTCAATATCAAAAGCATAAGGTTTCTCCCATGGAAGAAGTCATAGGGATTGCAGCTCTATTAGAGAAGAAATTTTCAGGTGAGTGTCTTCAACATATATTTATGTAAGCTAGTCCACATGTAATCAAATTTTTACAAACATACCTGAAGAGTGCATTTCTTTTTTTTTTTTTTTTTTAAGTAGCATTTCAAATAGAGTGCATTCTTCTAGGCATTCTGTATGGTTCCCTTGTATCAGAGGGCAATGGACAATAGACTATTACCACTATAATCAGTGGTACTGCCCAGTTAAGTGCCACTGAATATCGGCACCTGGCCCATTGAGCAAGATTTACGTGGGCAGGAGACTCAATCTGCTCACTTAAATCAGTTTGAATATCGGACCCACAGTTTTCTAGAACTCTGCATTAAGAAATGAATAAAATGCAAAGAGATTTCAGTAATATAGATAAAGCTATTTTTTCTGTCTTTTTAGGAGAAATCCAAGTACATGCTCACCTAGCTGAGCTGCAGTTTATCATGCCTGCTCCCCAGAACAGACAACTTGTCCTGGATTCTAATACACCGCTGGAACTCATTCTATCCTCTCTTCCTGCTATCACTTATTCTGGCTGTGGAGTTTGTGGGTCTGAACTGAAGACAGATGAAAATAAGATATATCTACAGTGCTTTAGCTGCTTACCAGTAAACCAAGTGAAAACCTACTATAGGTAAATAAGCTCCAAAACTCTTTGTTAAGGAATGTCTTCCAATTTTTTATCTATCTGGCAAAAACCTTCATGAATCAGAACTTGTATAAAATATAATGTATTGTACTGGCATTTTTCGACAAAATCAAAACAAGGCTGAATGTAGATTTGAGGCTGGTTTTGGTGCTGAAGCCAAAACTTTGTTGTTCTGTACTAGATACCATGTATAGTTTTGTAGATATCTTTAAAGCATTATATATTTGAGTATAAAACATTAATGAAGGCCTTAGTGAGTTTATCAATGTTTCCATTGATTTTGTGATTTTGTTGGGTTTTTTTGTTTGTTTGTTTTTTTTTGTCTGATGGCATGTACCTTTCTGTTGTAGGCCAGCACTTTTGACAGCAGTAGATGGAGAACAAGTGATCCAGATTCATGTGCCTTCGGAAATTATACAGAAAATATTTCTTAATATCCCTCCTGACTGGCTGAACAGGACCATAGGTTTGTATCTGAAATCATGGTTAAAATATGCACTAGTCAGTAGAAATTATTAATTACAACTGTGATCTGATATATAAAAATGAATTGGCTGATATCTAAGAGTACTTGTAAGATCAGCATCCATGCTAACTATATAAATACTTTGGTATATAAATACTTTGGTTTAAACATTTGCCACTGACATATTGATACATTTTGTTTTAATCAGTAGACTACCAAAATGTATCCATGTAAGTTGAAGAGAAAAGGACATGGCTTGAGGTATATTTCTGCCTCAGTTCTTGAAAAGCACATGAGTAAATGTATACATGCATAGGCACCCACATGTACAGTGGGTGCCTGGGCACCCCCAATATTATATAATGTATTTTATTAAATTGGGAAGAGAAAGCTCCAAGCTGCAGAGCATCAAGGGAAGGCAGGAAGGAAGTGTTTATGTATCCCAGCTATTGCTCCCACCACCTCCTGCAGCTAGTTGGTTAGTTGTATCTGTCTAGTGGGCTACAGGAGGTAGAATGAACTGCTGCACCCTGTTGACTAGCTGTATGTGACTAATGGGCTACAGGGGGAGGAGGGAGCTGTTGTAGCCTAGTAGAAAGGCACTTCCTGCCTACAACTGCCATGAGAAAGGGACGAGCAGCAGATAGACACTGAGAAAAGGAAAGAAGACTGAGTCACATAAGTTTATTGGAATGACAATTTTACATGTGTGGCCAAAGTAATAACATATAGCAGTTCCAGTAATAAAAAAAAAAACAGAGAAATACTGAGAGAGGAATAGAGGAGATAGGAAGAGGTAACGGGTACTGAAAAGGATTACTGGTTGAGGGAGACTACAGCTGGAAAGGGAAATGGGACTTGATATACTGCCTTTCTGAGGTTTTTGCAACTACATTCAAAGCGGTTTACATATATTCAGGTACTTATTTTGTACCAGGGGCAATGGAGGGTTAAGTGACTTGCCCAGAGTCACAAGGAGCTGCAGTGGGAATTGAACTCAGTTCCCCAGGATCAAAGTCCACTGCACTAAACACTAGGCTACTCCTCCATTAAAGAGTTGTTAGTAGCAAAAGGCAGCTGTAAGGGGAAGAGAGGCTGGGTGTGATGGGGACAGAGGTTGAGTGGAGCTGTGGGGAGAGGAATAGAGGGGCTAGGAAGGGGTGAAGAGTACTGAAAGGAATTACTGACAAGGAGAGTAGAAACAGGCTGTGTGAGTGTGAGGAACTCAGAGAGAGAGAGAGCATGGGCTGTGATGGGGAAAGTAACTGGGAGAAGGAGACATGATCTTGGAGAGAGAAAAACAGAGAGAACACAAGCTGCAGAGGGAAGAGGAGCTAGAAGAGATGGAGAGTAGCAGTATAAGATTGGGAAAAGAAGGGCTCAGAAAAAGGTGGGCAGAGAGGTCATAATGGAGAGCAGAGGCCAACCAAAACTGCGACTGAAACTGAAAGCTTTCAGCCAAAACCAAAACTGCAGTTTATGTGAATGTGAACCAGTGAGGGCCACTGGAGATTGTCAGAGCTTGCAATCAGCATCCCTCTGCTAAACCCTTAGTATCCAAGCCAGAATATAATAATTTAAATAATGAAAGACTATATTTTATCTCCAAGCAAAATAGCCTCCACACATATGGACTGCAGCTAATGAAAACAAACTAAAAACCAAGGTGCATGTACAGTGGCAGTGCCACACTTGAAGTGACAGCTGATGTTGTAACACCATAGAGAAGCTAATTCCTAAGTAGGTACAAATAGTTTGGGGGGGGGGGGAGTCTGGAAGGAGGGGCAAGTCCTGTTTGGGCTGGTGAGGGGAGGGAAGGGAACAAATGGGACAAAGCACAAATTTTCGGCTTCCACTGAAAACACATGGTCATTTCCATCTGAAATCAAAAACATGGCCGAGAATTAAAATAACCTTTTGGCTGAAACTGGGCAGAAAAAAGATTTGGTGCCAATTCAGCGCCATAACCAAAATTTGGTTGGCCTCTAATGGAGAGAAGAGACATAAAGGTAAGAAAAGGGTGAGAAGTGTCATGAGGGGTGCGTGAGAACAGAAGGAAGTGAATAAAGAGAAAAGCATGGAGCAAAAAGAAATGAGAGGGAGACTGGAAAATAGTTCTCATCAAAGAAAAGAAATGTGAAAGCAGAAAGGAAGCATAAGAGAAGACCAATGAGCAGAGACAGAGGATAGAAAACTATAGCTACAAACAGGACCGGTCTTAGGCAGAGGCGGCCTAAGGGGGCCCCGCGCGGCACGCCTCAACTCTGCCTCGCTCGTGCCTCCGCTCCGACCTCCGCCGCTGCTCGCCTTAGTCACCTGAGATGATCCCCATTCCCGCGGCTTAGCCACTCCGCTCTCGCCACCACCGGTGCGGCGCCCACCCCCGGCTTGGGTCCGCTGAGCCCACCGTCAGCTCCTGAGTCCCCAGACCCCGGCGACTAACTGATCGATGCCAGCGAGCCAGCCCAGGCAGCGATGGCCCCAACAGCGACGACAGACAGTTGCAGCACGACGGCTCACCTCCAGGCTCCAGCTTCCCGCTCAATGTCTCGCCTTCTGATGTATTTCCTGTTTCCAGACGCAAGGGCGGGAGTCACTGAGCGGGAAAAGCTGGAGCTTGGTCGGAGGTGGTGAGGACGTGAGGTGAGCCATCGTTGCTGACGCCAACAGTTGTGCACTTATGCCAAATCGAAATCGGATTCCATGCAGGCAGGAGATCAGGAGAAGTGTCTCTCTCATCTAACGACGCTGGCGGACTGTGCAAGGGTTGGAAATGTCTGCCTCCCTGAGAGGAATTTGGCCCAACAACATTAGTTGCTGGAGAAGCTGAGCAAGTAAGATCTTCTGGCTTGGAAGAGACTGTTTCTAACATATCTGGGTTATTTTTACATAGATCTGCAGATATTTCTCCTGATAAAAATTTGGATGGCAATAGCAGATTTAGCTAAAACACTGCTTCCAGTAATTAATGATATGACACCTCGAATTAATCAATTGGAAGCTAGACTGCAATCACAGGAAGAAAAGATTACTAAGCTAAAATCTGAGAATGGAAATCATGAAGTAGCAAAATCTGATATAAAGTAGGTACAATCAGTTCAAACTATTTTAGTAACTGATGTGGCTACTTGCCTCTCTGGTTTGATGGGTTACAGAGTAATAGGGGAATTTGAAAGTACTGGATCTTTTCTTAATATTTTTCCTTTATTCTCCTTTGTTATGAGAATTGGAACTACTAATTGTAGTGGACTTGAACTGAATAATTCCTGAGGAGGGGAGGTTTCATGATAGCATTGTGCTTATTATTTCAATCAGTTTTTTGTACAAGTTTAGCTTCATTTGTCTTTATTTGAAATTTCATACATAAAAAAATTTTCTAAAAATGGAATAATCTTATCAATGGGGTGGAGCTAGGATGGGGGCGGAGCTAGGGTGGAGCCCCACCAAATTGGTCTGCATAGGGCCCCGCACTTGCTAAGACCGGCCCTGGCTACAAACTTGGGAAATTGGTAAGTTTAGTAAAGATTTCTGTGATAGCTGGCTAAGTTAAGGATAGGGTGTAGCTGATATATCTCCTCTAGCCCTACAGTCACCAGCACAAATACATTAATTTACTAGGGAGACATGAGGAGCAGGAGGGTGATAGGGCTTATGTGATGCCATGGCCTAAAAAAATCTCTTAAAATTGCTCCTTTTTGGCAGCTCTGTATTGGAACGGACTTATAGTCAAATCTCAAACCAAAAAAGGAATGGAGAGGAATATCATTTCCCCTTTTCACAAAAATTGCAGTTATTCCCCAAGTCACTTAACCCTCCATTGCCCCATGTAAGCCGCATTGAGCCTGCCATGAGTGGGAAAGCGCGGGGTACAAATGTAACAAAAATAAATTACATCCCAAGTGAGCTCATTATGCTTATCAGCCCAAACAAATAGCATGGCAGCAGCATGAAGAGGTAACAGGTGGAGTTTGGAAGGGTACACTGCCTCCAAACTATAAGTGCTTCTTGGTTTGGTTTCTCTTTGATCAGCTACTGAAGCCTGGCTTCCTTTTTCACTCCTAGCAGCTCAACTCCTGACTCCGCACAGGGCCATATTGTGAAGTTTGTGATCTAGGTGACTGGTCAGGACACCATGAATAAGGGATGCCCCACCCTCACCCCCACCCCCATATCCTTCTAAATCATGAGGGTAATTCTATAACAGGATGGCTAACATAAAAGGGTAATCAGGCACCTATTTCAAGCCTATTCTATAAAGGAAAAAGTAGGGTCCTACTTGTCTTTATAGAATACTAGCACAAGTGGCAAAAAATATACCTACGTTTTAAGGCATGCTCATTTACACCAGCTGTATGGCTAGTATAAATGCTCATGCCTGGATGTTAACCAGAACATACATAGATTATAGAATATTATAATTTATCTGCATATTTGCAGGCCCTCCCTGCTCTGCCCGCTCTCCACCCATGTATACACCTGTTGGGAAAGTTCATGCCATCAAAACAGGGTGCATACTTTTCTGCTAGTTGGTATTCTAGAAGAGATGATTTAAATGCATTCTTGTCACTTAAAACTAGGTGGTTCCTTCTTTCAGTTTAGATGTTATATTGGTTGATTTACTAAGCCTCTGTTACTTCTCTTAATGGATGGTAACAGGGTTACTGTGTTCTTACATCAGTGCTGGCAGTTAATTCTCTTAAGATGGTATGGGTTTCCTGAGTGCTGGAAGCTTGCCTTTGTAAACAGGTGGGTGAAATATCCTCTGACCCATATTTGTATGCTAACTTCCTGTATCATTGCTTGCAGCCTTCAATCCCTTCCCTGATTGGGGTATACTGATATCAGCCGGTATAACTTTTCTCTAAGGAGTTGAGTCCAAGCTCCTCATGAGCACACCTTCTGCCTTAGGGAAATCTGTGCCTCACAGGGACGGCTGTGGCTTAGACTGACCTCTCTGAACAGATTGTTGTAAAATGGGAATACTTCAGTCTCTTTCTTCAGGCTCCAGGGAACAGTTGATTAACAGGCTGGCAACCCCTGTATAATTACTGCTCCTACTCCTCCCTTTTAGTCCCTTGAGCAGGGAGCTAAGGCTCTAGTGGGCCCTTGGGTGGGGCTCCCCACTCATTGCTCTTCTAGTTGGACCCCTTCCAGGAGAGGAAAGACCTCCTTTCTGGTCCCTTCTAGGGGAGGAAAATGGCTCCTCCCTTGTAACTGGATTTTTTACTTCCCTCGTAAAAGTCCAGTTTGAATCCTATTGGATCAGAGTCTGATTGTCCCACCTACTGTTACCTTTTCACTGGCATCTGATTTCTGGAGCAGGGGTCAGAATATTTTGTCTACATCTTCAACACCATATTATGTTAGAAGCCTCCTACCGTACTATTAGTATTCTCTCTCTCTCTCTCCCTGCAAATCTTGTCTCCACCACCCCGCATGCACTTTAACTTTAAAATTTTAAAACAATAAAAGCAATTAATTTTGTAATCTGCAGGGATTTTCTTTCCTCCTTATAAATTATTCACAAAACCCCTGCTTAATCTGACAGTAAGAAATGAACATTTAAACTGTCACATTAGTCCTGTACATCTCACAGGACAAGTAGTTCATTGAACAAGCTTTACCAGCTTATTAAACAGTTAAGTCTTGCTGACTGTATTAACTTATGTTATCATAAACACTTCAGCCAGCTCACACAGTTTCCAACCACAACTTTAAAAAGCCTTTAAAGACGCGGCAGGCTTTGGACAAGTTAATCAATAATCTTAAGTCACTCTCTCAACACACACGTTGTCAGTTTTTAGAATTTTTTCACTCTCAGCTGACCAGAGACCTTTACTACAGGTCTGGTCAGCTTTGCACCTACCTCCCAACTGCCAACTGCCCCGTTTAGAATCTTCTCCCCAGCTCACACCACTGGCACGAGCCTACCACATTCCAAACTCCCCAGCATGCAAATACAGTTTTTTTAAAATTAAATTAAACCAACTCTACACATGTACATATGAGTAGTTTTACAAATAAATAAAAATATTGGTACCTGATTGTCCCTGAAAGCCCCAAATCTCCTTTTTCTCTTCTGGCACGAGCCTCCTGCTCAGCTCCGTCCACGAGCTAGTGGCTGGCTCGTGCCCACCTCTGCACCCGTCTCTCCTACCTATTCAGCGCGTGCAGCGCTAACATCACGGCCCCCCCCCCGCTTTCCTCCCCTCCCCTGTGATGAAGGTGGCAGAGGAGTGGTGGGAGTAAGAATGGGAAGGAGGAGGCATTGTGCAACCGGTTGCAGGGGGTGATCACTCAGGTTTCTACTTCTACCACAAGAAATCCCCCAGCATCTTAGTACCAGCACCTTTTCTCGATAAAAGTCATGTCCTTCATAAATCCACTATACAGTCAGACCCAAGCAGACTTGTTGGCATTGATCCTTTTCCTAGGAGGTATACAGAAGATTGAAATTTAAATGCAGTCAGCAGGCGAGATTTTGAACAGCAGCTAGGCTATGCTTGATTCTCCTCAGACCTTTGAGGAGTTCTAAATGTCACTATATTCTGAAGTGGGAAGAAATAAAATGCATTATGAGCTGAATTAAATTCAAACATCTGTACCCTTTCCTTGAAAATGAAGAGGGGTTTTTTTTTTTTGTCTTTCACAGTCTCATCTTCAGAAGTGACCTATGCAATGATTGTGGCAGACCTGTGTCACTCACTGCTAACAAACACCAAGGACATCTACAGACTGAAAATTCAGAGTTTGTTTGTGTTGGATGAAAACAGCATTCCCATACACCAGGACTTCCATCTGCTAGATTTCTATCAGGACCTGCTATAAAGAGTACATACAGGTTGAGTTTAAATCAGACAGAAGAATGGCAAGATTATAGCTTCTATTCAAAGATTTAAAAAAAAAAAAACAATATTGTTAAAATATATAGGGACTAAAATATATTAAGGAAACCCTAGATTCCTATATGAAAATCTTACCTGTTAAGGCTCCTAAACTTAGGAGCCTATTTTGTCTAGAAGAGTAATTTTATTTTAGGTTATCTAGATTGGGAGGGCAAGTAGGCACCTATTTTGGGTCTATTGTATAAAGACACATATAGGCTTATTTTCAAAGCACTTAGCCTCCCAAAGTTCCATAGAAACCTATGGAACTTAGCCTCCCAAAGTGCTTTGAAAATATGCCTAATAGGCATCTTTGGGGCCTTTTTACTAAAGTGCAGAAGGTTTTGCACTTGTTGCAAGTTTAACAGAAATATTAACATGCGGTAAGTGCAAAGCCGTTGCAATAAGTGTATGTGGGGAACAGAGGGTTATGTGTATGCCCTGCACCTGCTCTGTATGTGCACATAGTTAACACACAGCCATCATGTTACATTCCTGGGCTGATGGCCGTGCATTAACATACAAAATGACAGCTACCCAAGGTGGTGCTACCTGTTCCTGGCCCCCTCTTTGACATGCTCATCCCCTGACACAACTCTGCCCCCAGCAGCCCCCCCCCCCCCCCCCCATCAACCAGCCCTCCCAAACAGAATACAGCATCCCTTAATGAGGTTTCAGCACCTCCACTCCAAGCAGAATCTGACCACCCCCATCACAGACCCTGCCCACAAACAGCATCCCTACCCTTCAACACAACTCAGATCCCACCCATCACTAACCTAAGATCAACCCTGACATCCCTGTAAACAATCAGGGCTGCCAACAGAAAAACCCTGCCCCCTGATCACTAACTTTCTCCTACACGGGACTTACCTTGGGCTCCAAATTGGTGGAAGCAGTGGATCACAGGTGGCAACTGTCCCCTTCCGCACCCGGATCAATGCTTGTATCCAAAATACACAGATTACCCCTAACAGAAGTCTTGTGATACTAGCACTAGGTTCCATCCAAAGATGACCCATATTGGTAGTGCCGTGAAACTAATGCAAGGATTCATCTGCACTATTTTGGATAGAAATGTCAACCCTGGCTGGCAAAAGGAGGGTGAGAAATTTCTGCCACCTGAGATCCACTGCCCCACCAATTCAGAGCCCCAGGTAAATCCCCAAGGGGGGAGGGTAGAAATAGGGGAAGGGTTTTTTTGTTGGTGGCCCCGATTGGGGTGGGATTCAAAATTCTGTTCAGGAGGGGTCTGTGATGGGGGGATCTGAGTCTGCTTGGGAGGGTTGGGGGGTGCTGCAGCTTGATTGCAGTAGGCAGATGCCTGATTGAGGGGGTTCAGTGAGACCACTGCCACATCTGCTGTGCCAGCACTTGGCACTACCAGACTGCCAGTAGTGCAGCTGAACTTACTGCCTTCTCTTGTGCCTTCTCTTGAGGTGGCAGTAAGTTTGGATGTGCTATCAGCCATCGTGACAGCTAGCACATGGTACAGCCGGTTGCCACTGTTCAAGCCAACTGAGTCAAATACCCTCTCATCCATCGGCAACTGGCACAGGCAGAAAACAGGGTTTCAGCCTACACCTCGGCCTCAAAACATCACCTGAAGTCCTTCCTACCATCATACTTATGGACCATTTTGGACTATTTTGCACCTCCCCGTATTGTCTATTTTTCTCTGTTTCTTTGTTTCTATCTAATTAATTTCTGATTTCATTGTAATTGTATCTCCTCTGATCTGCCAAAGCCTTTCCCTTCTTCCTTTGTCCCTTCCACTGTCATTGTAATTGGCTCATCAGTTCATTGTAAGCCGCTTTGAGGCTGCTTTAAGTGGTATTAAGCGGGGTGTAAATGTTCTGAATAAATAAATAAATACAGTTACAGTTTATTAAATTTGCTATATCGCCTGGCTCTCCACAGTGAGGTACAATGTTAAAAATAAAACATGAACTACCTGTGCACTAGCTGTTATAGCTACTCACACCTCTGCCTGCCCATGTGATGCCCAGATTCTGTCCACGCCTATGTAAGGCAGCTAATGTGGGGTTTTTACCTCAAAGGCTGCCTTTGTTAGCAGAGGAGACAATAGCTTAGGCTGCAATACTGACTACTCTGCTGAAAACCCAGCATGAGCTGCTTAACATAGCTTAGTAAAAGGGCTCTTATGTGTCATAAAGCACACATTAAACAGTAAATCCACTACATTGAAATTAACTAAAATCCATCCACCACAATAAACAAACAAATTTACTTCACCCAATAATTCCTATAGGGATGATATAAGTGAAGATGGTGCCCAACCTTTTATACAAATTTTAAGTATGGTTCAACCAATACAATTAGATTTTCTATTTAAACTGACCAATCAAAAGTACCCAAACTATAGTCATTTACCAATCAATAAAAACTCTTAACTACCATCCAATTACAAAAGGGATTGCCACTCAATAACATCATTCAGATCCATTGAAAAGAGAGTCTGCAACTTGTGAATTTCAATTGTGAAGCGCTGCGTACGACTGGTAGCGCTATAGAAATGATTTGTAGTAGTAGTAGTGAATTCAGTATTGCTCCCTGTATGTTAAATATCAACCCTGATTCCACCCCCACCCCGCCCGAGATAACAGGAGAACATTATCAATTATATACTACTCAAAATCCAGTACTGAGTATACAACAGTAATCCAATTTTCCACAAGAGGTGCTGCAGCTCTGCATGTT
Source organism: Microcaecilia unicolor (assembly GCF_901765095.1). Taxonomy (NCBI): domain Eukaryota; kingdom Metazoa; phylum Chordata; class Amphibia; order Gymnophiona; family Siphonopidae; genus Microcaecilia; species Microcaecilia unicolor. The sequence goes on along the minus strand of NC_044035.1, from coordinate 133,291,842 downwards.
TGTAAATGGCTCTTTATGTTCATTTACTCTGAGTCTGATACATTTCTGAGTACGTCCCACATTGACCTTTTGGCAGGGACATATAATAATGTAGAAAACATATGAAGGTTCCCGAGAAGTTGTTCTATGCATTCTAATAAGGGTGTTATTCAAGGGAGATCCTCCTCTCATGACCAGCAATGGTCATTGTGCAGCAGTCACAAATATTATTACAAGGCCAGTGTCCCACTTGTACAGGTTTCTTGTCTTATGTATGAGGTCCTTAAAAGAAAATGGTATTTGAATAAGACTTTGGTTATCCATAGAAGATGTTAAGTATTTATTGATACATGTTTGTGGAAGTATTTTTGAGAAATATACAAAAGCACCATAGATGCCTATGGGGATCATTTTCAAAGCACTTAGACTTTCAAAATTCCATAGATTACTATGGGGCTCATTTTCGAAGGAGAAAAAGTGTCAAAAAGCAGCATTTGGATGAATTTCTTCTCAAAACATCCAAATCAATATTTTCAAAACCTGTTTTGCAGACTTTTATCTATTAACTCTACATATGGAACTTGCTGCTGAATATACTTTCCATACATTGAGCCTGCCATGAGTGGGAAAGCGCGGGGTACAAATGTAACAAAAATAAAATAAATACACACTATAGCAAGATAATTGCTCTCAATGTGCTTCTTGCCGGAGGAAAGACTTCAGATGCTCTGCATTCACTTCTTGTTATATTTACGTGAATGACAGACTGCCTCGTATCTCATGCGGACATTTTTCTGCTATAATCAGATACAGTATAGGCTCCTCATAAGTCTGAAAACCTCCGAGTTTAGTGCTATTAGCTATAATTATGTTTTAGCTTAGCCGTTTCTCAAATAGAAAATTATTTTGCACTTATCTGGGCTGTAGTTTAATCGATTGGGTGTGCTCCTCGAGTGCTTCTTCAGGAGCTGTGCCCTTGACTACTATTTCTTGCCCTATGAAAATATAACATTTCAGAGAGAGGACCGATGGGGTTACGCTATACTGAGTTCTGTGAAAAAAAGACCTACCTTCACGAGTCCAGCATGTTCTTGCTGCGGGACTCCTAGCAATCAAAGTGGTGCCTGTTTTTAAACAGATACTATCTCCATCATCTGATCAGAAGGTGTCTGACATTTAAAGGGATTCATATTATTGAAGTAAAGTGCTATCTTAAAGGAACAGCCTATGTTATTACAAAAATGCTTTCCACTCAATGTGGTTATTCAAACTTGTGGGTGCTAGAGTGTTAAACCTAAAAATCCAACATTGTTCTGTTTGGTTTAATGCTCGATCCCGATCGCCTCCCCTGATTGATTCAGCTATAAAGTATGGCATGGTATACTAGCAATGTCAACACAATACGCAATAGAACATTATAATTGGTAGTGAAGAGTAAGGCAAAGTTGTAACATATAGATGGGTAAGAAAGTAGGAAGAATTAGAAAGTAAGGTGACTGATTTGAAGAAAGTTGCACATGGAGGAGTGGATAAACGTGTCCTGCTGTAGTATGTGCAGCCCGAGTCACTCCTTGTGTGTGTGAGTGAGACTATCAAGTTACTTACTTCTTCCATTAAAGGCTTGGTTGAAGAGCCAAGCTTTCACCTGCTTGTAACCTAAGGAATTTTGTAAGTCTATGTGCTTTGAAAATGAGCCTCTATATAAAATATATAGATACCTTATCAAAAGAGAAGTTTTTTTTAATTTTCAATCCCATGAAAAAATTATTACGTATTTAAATCAGAATCATGGTTTTGTGTATTGAACTTATTGATATTTTTTAGGATTTATGTTTTGTATGTATGATTCATGATCTTAAAAACTTTATTTATGTAGCCTTTAACTTTCAATTCTTTCTCATTTTCATTGGCTCTCCATATTTTATAATTGAGGGAATTCTATTCTATTTTAATATCTGTGAAAGCAAATTTTCAGAACATATTTTTGGAGCAGAAAGCCGAGCTCAACCAGTGCTACACCACTGAGCTACATGCTCCTAGTTGTGCAAAATATTTTCTTTGTTGTCTCACTTTGACACGTGTCATACCAGGTGGAAAATATGAAATATTTTGTAATAGAGAAAGTCTTTACCTCAGGGTAGTGATCTTTCAAAATGTTTAGGAAAGCGAGAGAGTAAGAATACATTTACAGATGGCAAATGTTGTGTCCAAAGAGTTTGAATGTGGAGACTGAATTGCATCTTGGCGTTACCATCTGCTGATTTCCACCACAACTAAAAATGCTACCGCAGCTTAGTAAAAGACCCCCATTGAGAGCTAATTTGTCTTTCATGGGATTTAAACAAATACAGAAGTGCCAGCATCTTTCAGCTGCTAAGTAGAAGTGATGAGAAATAATTAAATTTTCGTATATTCCTTGAATGATAACCCATTATTTTTATGCATTGTCGATATTCTCCCTGTTGAAGGCACAAATGGGTGAAACCAGCAGCCAAGTCGGAGAAAGGAGAACAATAATGAGTGAAAAAGAATCAGGATTATTGCACTGATTATCTATGGATTTCAAGATTACAAGGACTTTTGGAGTATTTGAATCTTGGACATATAGGAGCTCTTTTTCAAATCACTTAGGGGCCCTTTTATGAATCTGCAGTAAGCCCAACGCAGGCTTACCGCACGCTATTCCGGAACTACCACCGGCCAAATGCAGCGGTCGTCAGTAGTTCTGGGATGAGTGTGTTCCATTTCCGGTTAGCGCAGCGGTAATGCCTGGTTTCCGCGGGAGCCCTTACCGCCACACAGTGCTCCCCACCGCATGGCCACATAGTAAGAGTTATCTTACCATTTCATCATTTGGGGGGGGGGGAGGGGGCTTTTTACTTGCTGCAGTAAAAAGGGCCCTGGCGTGCAGAAAGAATGGCCCCCGCCACTACCATAGGGTTTAGTAAACAGAACCTTTAATTTGGTTATAGCTGTTTTTATATTTGTATTGATATCTGTATATTAATGTCCTTTTGTTTTTGATTCTTATTGTGATTTCATTATTATCCTATTTGTTTTTTGCGCTATTTTATATGTTGGTAGGTGAAATATTGATTTTTACATCTTATTTATTAATATAGTTTATTTTAATTGGTTATTTGTGAGTTTTGAATCACTTCTGGCTCTTACAGTAATTTCCAGCGGTTTCCCGTGGTTGGAATGCATAGCATTTTTAACATTTTCTGACCAATTGGAAGGTTTTAAGAGTCATAATTTTTATACCCCTTTATGAGGTTGGCCTACCTGGATTATGAAGTTCAGCATGTGTTTAGAGGAACTTTAGAGGATTTGGAGATGTGGAGGGGCATTTTTGAAATGATGTCCAAGTCAGAATTGGTACGTCCACATCAGAATGTCCCAAATGGATGTCCACCTCATATGTATTGTCAAACAGAAAATACATCAAGAATTCCTGTTGAAAAATACATGAGATGGATGTCTATGTGATGTAGACATCCAGTATGAGCAGCCATTTTACAAACTGGAACATCCAAATTATGAGCAGGAAAAAACAAGGGACATGGATGTCTGTCTGGTAGCATTCTTTGAAAATGGCCATATAGGTGTCCATGCAGAGCAGAGAGGCAGCCTAGTGGGTTAGTGCAGTGTACTGTAAACCAAGGGACCCAACTTCAAATCCCACTTTAACTCTTTTAGGGACCCTTTTGCAAAGGTGCGTTAGGTGCTACGTGCATGCAGCATATGCCTAAATGAGATTACCGCCAGGCAACGCACCCCCCTGACAGTAATTTTAGATTTGGCGTGTGCCCATAACGCCTGGATGATTTATTTATTTACTCCCACGTGCGTCGCTTCTGGCAGTAATCAGCAGTTGGCATGTGTGTAGCGTGTGAGCCCTTACTGCTAGATCAATGGGTGGTGTTAAGGGCTCGGCCAGTTTTGGACAGTTGCCAGTTTCAGTTGTACCGCATGCCCTTTTCCTGTCCCATTAAAAAAAAAGCCCTTTTTTGCAGATGCAGTAAAAACTAGCCTAGCGCACACCCAATGCACATGCCTACACTACCACAGGCCACTTTTTACCATGGCTTAGAAAAAAGACCCATTATTTTGTAATTAGCAGCCCTCCAGGAACAGAAAAATACCTACTGTACCTGAATGAACACCACTTCAATAGTCTTCAGGTTTGCAGTTGGCCTATATATTTAGGTACAGTAATCATTTTCTGTTCCTAGAGGATTCACAATAAAAAAAATTAAGAATTGAAGTGGAATTTGTACCTGGATCCCTTGGTTTACAGTCCATTACACTAGGCTACTCCTCAAACTTGCTTCTTGCTTTGTTAAGAATATCCATAATACCTGAAGCTGTCATGGAGACAGGTATCTCCTTTAATGGTCACTTTCGGAGGAGAGGAAGAGTGGACAGCAACCACTGGGGGATTAATGAGGTGCATGCCTTAATCCCCTCAGTGCAAAAACCAGATGTTAGAAAAAACCCACAATCCTTGGTACAAAATTCGTGTAATAAACCAACAAAACCCAAAGATTACTGCTGTTATGTAGTCATGAATTCAGGCTGCCGCTAACATATAATTAGCAACTTTTTATATACTTATACCTCACTACTATTTTTGAAATTTTTAAGGAATGCCCTCAGAAATTTCCACTCATAAGGCAATATCATTTGTTTTGCCGAGTGGCATAGCACATCTTTCAAAGGGCCACTCCTGTTTTTTGTGTGAGTGCTATAGCCTGAATCAAACAGTGCTAAAAACAGTGCTCAAAAAATAGAAAAATGTGAACTTATCTTAAAACGTTTTTTAAAGGATTCTCATCCAGCTTGCAAAACTTGCTTGCTGTATACTTCCTAGTCATCGAATGTACTAGCTTGAACAGCTTCCCCTGGAAACGCCAGACACTGCGGGTTTCAAGAAATTTCCTCAGAGAATTGGATGGCCCTAACCCGAGTCCCTGAGGAAATTTCTTCAGCCCTTCAGTGGACAGCTGCTCAATCAGAGCACCTTTTTGTACCTTAGATGTTCCTGAAACACGTCTAAATAAAGACATCCTTGTTTTTAGACTTGGACGTTTCTTCCCCTTCAGTAATCGCTGTTGGATGTCCTGATTTTGGGTTCTCCTAGTCCCGCCCACAACACACCCCCTTCCTATTTGGGCATACGGCAGGGTTAAACGTCAAAATCCTGCCTTTGCAAAATTGGGATTTGGATGTTTCAAGCACATGGACCTCCGTTTCAGCATTTTGGGGCATCCATGTGCTTCAAAAATAAATGCCATAAGCAGCAGTGAGTCAGTGTCAGTAGCTTCACTGCAGCAAGCTGCCATTGTTTTAGATAATTAGCCCCTTTAGGTGAGATCACTTAACAAAACTATATGTACTTTGGTCCACTAATCCAACCAGATTTTATTTCTCCAGCACTTTCCTCAAAATCTGGAAGAAAAACCAGCAAGCACTACATTAGTTGCATTGGAAGATGTAAATAAAATGAGCAAAATACAATAGATGTAGCTCTTTTTTTTTTATTATTGGATGCACATACAGACTTCAAACCTGTGCAGTTACAAGCCATGAAAGCACTTCTTCTGAAGTCATGGTTTGAATGATGAGAAACACCAGAAAACACTGGAACATGTGATTGTAACACCTTTTTAATGACATATGACTGAAGCACATTTATATTTAAAGATTCCAGTATTTCCATTTAGCCAGTTTCGTTGTTTATTTTTTTGGTTCAATTTCTGGCTTTCACATTTCTTTCAAAATCCATTCTTTCCATATGTTTTGTTCTGTTTTTTTTTTTTTTGCACACCTGCAGAGTATTAAGCTGAGCTCTAGTCTCCCAGCAGAACCATCAGTATTTTAGTTCTGCAGATTTGCAGCAGGAGCAGTTTAAGAATTTTTTGGGCTCAATGCAGTGCCAACTTTGGAGGCCTACATGTACAAGCTACTGCTTGGACAATGATTCCCTACAGACCAAAAGTACATTGGTTCTCTTCACTTTTGGTCTGTAGGGAATCATTGGTTCTCTTTCCTTTGGGTCTGTAGGGAATCGTTGTCCAAGCAGTGGTTTGTACGTGTGGGCCTCCAAAGCTGGCACTGCATCGAGCCCAAAAATTTCTAGTCACAAGGAAGGTCTGTTGGCCTGCTTGGGGCCCCCAGGTACAGCGGGGCCTAATGTAATCACTTTGATTACTATAGCCTGAAATTGGCACAGTGCTATAGTGTATATGAACTGGTGTTCTTGTATACCTGAATCCAGTCACGGTTCCCATACTTTCGGCAAGAGTCCTCATGAAGAGCTGCTTGTGTCTTCTTCTTCCATATGGGATTACCAGAAAAAAGACCCATTGAGCCCAATGTTCTTCCTCACAAATTCATACTCATGTTCTTCTGTGTTTTCCTCATTTTATATATACAGTATGTTTACATGGTTTAGCACATCTAACTGCATTCTGTTTTAAGTCTCACCAAAAGTGACTCCTCTGAACCCAATACTGTACTTGTACTTAAGATCTGATAGAGAGATGGGACGGCAATTGAGCCATTAGGAGGAGGAGGAGTTTTCCTTAAGACAATTAACACATACTGCAATCTGGAAACGAGAAATACATACATAATTAATCATCAATCTTCCAGAAATTCAAGTTCAGGATTATGAAATCAAATTTTTTAAATGTTGATCACTATCTATGTATGTGGCTCTCACAGAGCTGCACTGTGTGCCTGCAAAGGCCCCTATGTAAGATTTTGAAACATTTTTCTCCCAGTTTGGATGCCAACACAATACTTTTAGGTAGTTGATATGTGGCCACATATAGAGGTTTAGAAGCTGAAAGGCTACTGTTGCAAGAATAAACTATTTTCAGCGGCCAGAATGCTATGGAACAAGAGGTCACAGTATGAAGCGCCAAGGAGATAGACACAGAAGAAACCTTTCAAACATGATTGCTTCACAGAAAGAGTGGCGAATGCCTGAATCAACCTGCCAGTAATGGAATTCAAGAAAAAAGTGCAGATATGTGGCTATGTAGCAGCTGTGAAAATGGTTCAAACCAGCTCACATTTAATGTAGGCTCATATAGAGGGGTATTTTCAATATGATGTCTAAATCTGATTTTGGAAGTTTTGTAGAAAATGTCCAAAATCTAGTAGTGGATATGGACATTTTAAAACCAGAAAAACATCCAACTTTGCTAGATGTTTTGGACTCAGTATATCTATCTTTTTGGACCAAGACATTTGGATGTATGAGGGGCCAGCATTCTTAGTAGAGTGGCCACACAGACATCACAGCAGAGCAGTGGGGCACCCTAGTGGCAGTGCAGTGGACTTCACATAAAAGGTCCCAGGTTCACAGCTTACCGTTACCCTCCAAACCCACGAAAAACCTACTGTACCCAACTGTACACCAATACAGTAGCCCTTATGTCTGCAGGTATCACCTATATGTGGGAACAGTAGGTTTTTGGTGGGCTTTGGAGAGCTCACACATTCCACCACAAGTGTAACAATTAGAGTGGGCTATGAGCCTGGGTCCCCTTATTTGTACTGCACTGACCACTAGGCTACTCCACAGATCTGCCTGCTGCTCTAATAGGATTGGCCATAGTATCTGAAGCTGTCATAAAAGCTGTGTATAATTATACTACAGCAAGAGGCCCTCACTGGATGCCCACCGGAAGGGTGGAAGGCCAGATTTTAGGACTCAGGCTGTAAAAATACCAGCTAGGTTTAAAAATCTATGACTGGCTGAGCAAGGACTTGCTTTTCCTGCAAGTTAATATGCGTTCTAGTTTAAGATCTATCCACTGGAATAGTGTGATAACCTACTAATGGCCTTATAGATGAGTCTTAACAAAATCAGATACAAATTGAATGTAGCACTTATAAAAATGGAGTTTGTCTTTCTATAAGCTGAAACTGAGATCATAAGATGATAAAAAAAGGGGAAGTGAAACTGATATGCTAAGAATAAGATGTTCTGGCAGAGGAGAAAACATGTTGACAAAAGAGGAAGTTGCACAATAATTTGCAATAGCTAGAACAGATAAGGAACAAGTTGTTTACAAGAACGGAAGCATCTGGCCGGATGCGAAAGTATGATCTCAGAAATTGTGAAATATTATAAAAAAGTGTCCTGCCATAGACTTGTATAGTGACCAAATTGTATAAAAGCAGGATGCATGCAAGCCCTGGAGAGAACTTTTCTTCAACGCCTCGAAAGCAGCAGAGCTCCGGTCAGCTGAATCCAGAATTTGTCTGATGAATGTACCTGATTAAAGTCTGATATGCAAATAAACTCTTCATTCTAAATGATGGTTTGTGGGCTTCACTTAATGATGAAAGGCTGTAAGTACAAATGCTTTTGCTACATCAGGCTATCATTCGCTGCATTATATAACCTGTAGCCTAAATCCAGTTTGTCATAAGGCTGGTATCTATTCCTTGCCAGTGCTGAGAGGCGGACTAATGCCGGTATTTGAGACCTAACGTCTCTCTCAGTGGCAATTTCTCTTAGAACTTCACAACCCCCTGATTACCCCAGTACTAGTGTTATTTAGAGATGGAGTCAGATTGAGGTCACTCTAGCCTTCTTGGGGGGCTCGGGACCCCCCAATTCTCAACAGCTGGTATGTATTGTTTCTTTCACATCTTTTGGGGGGTGGGAGGGGGTCAGTGACCACTGAAGGAGTAAGGGGGGGTCATGCCTTAATCCCTCCAGTGGTCATTTAGGACACCTTTTTGCAACTTAGTCGTGATTGAAACAGGTCTACACCAAAATGTCTACGTTTTAGCCCCAGACATTTTTGCTTTGTTCCATTATGGTAGAAAAACGTCCAAGTTTTTGGAATTCCTAAATCCAACCCCCCAACATGCCCCCAAGTGACTTGAACACGCTACATATGAACTGTATAGAAAACTATCTTAAAATGGGTTTTGAAAATAGCGATTTGAACATTTGGGAAAAAAATAATATCCATCTGCTGCTTTGTGCTGCTTTTTGGACCTTTCACTGTTTTGAACATGAGCCCTATAATATCTCTATGAAAAGTAAATGTATGGTTTTATGACTGAGCAGCAAACAAGATGGGCAAAATTGTCAAACAGTGATAGTTTTTCTGAATAACCTCTAAAAATTGATATACATGTTTCTGCTTTTGTCTACCTTGTTTGCTATTCAGTTGCAATTTCTTGTATCCCCCAGTACAAGTAGGATCATAGATATAAGAACATAATATCTTTTTTTTTTTTAAGTTACTGTCAAAAATAGAATAAATTGTTCAAGGTAAGCAAATCAAAATGTCTTTGAAAATCTGCAATTGTTAATCTTCTCAAGCATGATTTCAGTGGACACACTTGTTGCCTTTGAGGATTTCATAATGATAATTATTCTTCAAGTGACCAAGGGCTCAGGCCAACAATCCAAGTCAGCCTTGTTAGCAACTGTAAAACTGTTTTCATTTATACTAATAACGGTATGGAGCTGAATCCAATAAAAAGCTTCTGGAAAAATAATTTGGGACCAGAAAAAAATAAGCCCATATCGTTCCAGGGCACAGGTTACCAGGAAGTAGACAATGAACTTCAATCCTCAGATCACTGATGATGCTTCCCTGACATTAACGAACATGACAGCTTCCATATCTTCTTGGAGCTCCTTTACACCCTCAGGTGCTGCTGCTGCTGAGTACATGCCATCTTTTTACCAACTCCTTGGGCTTGTTCAGCATTTCATTCCAGTGCTCTAGTTCTCTGCCCCGAGTGTACATGAAGGGCCCAACCACTACACGACCCAACAGATGGCTCTCTAAATGGAAAAAAAAAACACACACACACACACAGTAGGTTAATAGAGCTAGAGTCTTTCCTATGGGGAAAAACACAAACAGCATAATTATTGTTCTAATTCACTTAAACATACAGAAATAAATAAGCAAATAAAATGTAGGCATTACACCTGTACTGGTCTACACTAGGACATTTGTTTTTTTTATTTATATTAATACAGACTTTACATCGACCCGATAAAGTTAGTCACTTCAGGGTAATGTAATAAGGAGGCATCTATTTTATAAAGAGAAGTAGGTGTCTACTTGTCTTTATAAAATATTAGCTTAAATGGCAGGCATGAACATTTACACCCAGACCTAAAGTAGGTGTACATGTCCATGTCAATATTTGTCAACTGTGCATGTAAATTACATTTTTTTAAAAAATCTATGTTCATATTTGCATACTGTACCCATGCTCTGCTCAAACTCCACTCCTGTGCATGCCCACTGGCAAAGTATGTGCCATCATTTCAAAGGATATATTTTTGTTTGAGGTCAACATTTTGTAAGATGCTATTTACATACATATGTATTCATAAATGACTAAAACTTCCACCAAAGTGGAAGCATACTTTAACACCACCTGATAAAATTACCCTCGTGTGGTGTTTCTTTTTATTATTATTATTATTTTCTACTATAATAAAACTCACCCTCAGCGTTCTGAGGACACTGATGTCAGTGAAGCCAAGCCACTGACAACAGTTCCTTCAGGTTTGAAGGTTCGTGGTGGTGAAGCCACCAGGCCCCGCCCTCGCGTCAAACGTCATGACATCGAGGGTGGAGCAAACGTTGAGGGTAAGTTTTATTATCCTATTACACCTCACGCCCCTCGCACACTCTGCCCCCTCCACGTAACCTAACCGCCCCTGCCGCCCAGCTGAGCAGAAAACCGCCACCCCGACACTGCCGCCCTCCTGAAACTACCACCCAGTTGAGGACAATACTGCTGCCCCAACATTTCCGCCCTCCCGAACCTGCCGCCCAGCTGACCCGAATACCGCCGACCTGCTCTCCCACACTAACAACAACAAAAAAAAGAGAACAGACAGCTGACGTCTCTGCAGCCGCTCCTCCTCTACCTTTACGTCGCTGCCCCTGGAGAAGACCCCGGAGGAGCGCAGCGACATCAGAGGGGAGAGGAGCAGCAGCTGCAGAGGTGCGTTTTACTTTTAACAACTTTTTAAAAAAATGTTTCTTTATGTTCCGGCTGCTGCTGCTGAATAGGAGAAGCAGCAGTAGCCAGTTAGCATTTGCGGGTGCCGAGGGGGTTCATGTGGGCGGGGGGGGAAGGGCTTCGTTATGCGCCGGGGGGGAGTGGGTCGAGTGATATCGCCAGGGGGGAAGGGGCTTGCAAATTGCGTGCCCACACCGAAAACCTGCAACAAAACCTATTTTAACCCCCTTACGTCACTACTCTGAAGCCAGCCTGCCACTGCTGCTAAATACGAAGATTCATTGGTACAGGCAACCCGCATCGACTCTATCGAAGGTAAACTATGCAGGGGGGGGAGAGGGAAGGGGAGGGGGACCCTAAGACCACAGAGGGGGGAAGGGGGTCCTCAAACCACAGAGAGAGGGGGGTCCTCAGAGCACAGAGAGCGGGGGTCCTCAGACCTGAGAGGGGGAGAGCGAAGGACACTCACTGTCTCACACACACACTCATTCTCACATAAACACACACTCTCTCACAGACACACTTGCACCCACTCTCACTGTCTCACACACACATACTTGCACATTCACTCTCTCTCACGCACACAGTCACTGTCACAGACACTCTTTCAAACATACACACTCCGCCAAAAACCTTGCTAGCGCCCGTTTCATTTCAGCAAGAAATGGGCCTTTTTTTTTACTAGTTATTAAATAATGCTGTTTCTGGAGAACCTGAGATTCTCTATCCCAAGTCTCCTGAAGGAAATTAAGGAGTTTTCTGTCTATTCAGGATTTAAAGTAAACCTAGGGAAGACAGAAGCAATGTCAATAGAGAGGGGGTGGATAGAAATATCACAAGATCTCCTCTTTAGGTGGGTGAGCAAATCCATAAGGATCATAGCAAGTTAGTAGATGCAAATTATAAACTTGTGACCCTGATGTTAAAGCAGGAGTTGGTGGGAGGGAGTAAACTAACTCTAAGTTGAATAGGTAGAATAGCAGCCCTGAAAATGAATATTCTGCCCAAATTGTTATTTTTCTTTATGCAACTGGCCATTTCTATGCCGTGGAAGTTTTTTCCGCAATGGAAAGTAATGTTTAAGTGCTTTATGTGGGATAGGAAAAGAGCCCAGGAGGCTGGAGTACCCTCTCAAAATTGAAGGATAATAGAGATACTGGTGACCCTTATATGAGGTCCTACTATAGAGTAGTGGTTTGGGGGCTTTCAAATACCATTCTGTGAAACCAGAGGAGGGCTATTCAGTGGAGCTGGAAAGAAAAGTGGTTTTCCCATATTTGCTTCTCAAATGGGTATAACTAAAAGAAATAAGGCCCATAGGATGTCACAGGAGGTAGTAAGACACCCTTTTTCAACTCCAGATTGAGGGTTAGTATGGTTGTTGTAGTTAGTGATTCGATTATTAGGCATGTAGATAGCTGGGTGGCTGGTGGATGTGAGGCTCGCCTGGTCACTTGGCTGCCTGGTGCGAATATGTACAGCCTGAATATGTACAGCCTGTTAGAAATGAAGAAAACCATCGGTATACTGTATCTGAAATACCAGTTTCCGAAAGCCTAGATAGTAGGAGATCATGATTGATGAGATCAAATGCTGCACTTAGATCAACAGACAGCCAAGGCAACATTCCTAGTTTCAAAGAGGGTATGGAAATCATTTATAAGGGGGGGGGGGGGGGTTACTACAGTTTCAGTACTATAGCCATTGCAGAAGCCAGCCTGTTGTGGATGCAGAATGTGGGAAGCCTCAACATGTTGCATTAATTGAGTAAAGACAACCCCTAATTTCTATGATTATAATGTGCCCTTGAGAGGGGGAGGGCAGGCAAGGCTACCAGACAAGTTTAACTTTGTTTTATGTTTATTTTATATTGTAGATTTCTGGTTCCATGTATTATAATGTTGAATCATGGAGGCTTGCAGAGTAAGAGATGTACTATTAGTGGGAAGTGGTGGGGCTGAGAAACTAGAGAAAAGGAGGAAAATAATTTATACGGTTGATAGGAGTGGGGAAAGGGCTGGGAATTAAAGTGGGTTGAATAATATCAGTATGGATTAGAAGCCCTCTGTTAGAATCTGTTTTCAGCTGTTGGATGAAAAGGGGCAGATCAAGCCCTTAGAGGAGATACAGAGTGAATATGGCGTATCGGCCACAGACTTTTACGCATATGTCCAGGTAAAGCACTATGCTCATTCTCTGAGAGCATTCAACTTAAGTGAGGATGTGCAGGACATGCTTTCGACAGCATTTACACTGGGATTGCACAATGTAGTGCCCTTGCGCTTCCATCACAGAAATCTCCTAGATATCACAGAGGACATTGACTACTGCAAAATTGCGATGAGTTGGTCGCAGGAGCTAGGGACTGAGCTCACTGTGGAGATGCTTCAGAATTTCCTGCTGGCGATATTACATAGAACACAGTCCATTCGACAGTGGAAGCAACAATATAAGTTCGTCATGAGGGCCTACATGGTGCTGGCCAGAGCACCTTCAGTTGGTGCAGAACAACACAGCAAGGCTAATTAAAGGACAAGAACAATCAGATCGCATTACCCGCCAATTTAATCCAACTGCTTTGACTGTCTGTTAAATTCCAAATTCAGTTTAAAATCTTCGTGTTGGTCTTCAAGATTTTGCAGGGTCAGGCACTGAATTACTTGGCCCTGAGACTGTCCATTTATGCTCTGGGGAGATTCTTGTGTTTGTAGGGGGTTGTTTATTAACTATTCCAGTTGTAAAATTCATGAGGATATCTTGTTGTTATGACAGGTCTTTTTCAATGCAGGCTCCTTTTCGGTGGCAGTATGCTCTTGCTGTGGCTCTTAGGAAGGAACAGGAGTTGGGTGGTTTGAAAACTCACCTTTTCACTTGCTTTTGGAAGAGGAAGATGAGGGGAGCTGCTGATTGTGACTTGGGAGGTTTTTCTAGTTGTGGATATTTTATACATTGCAATTGTTTATTTTGTACACTGCGTAGAGTTTTGGGCATACGGCCTATAAATGTAACTAAATAAATCAATAGAGCTTAGTAAAGCAGGACTGGGATGAAACCTCATGATGGTATGGAGGGACACATATGCCTTACATTCTATGCAATAAATGTAAAATTACAGGGATTGCAATGCATATATTCTCCTCGTTAGTCCAGAAGAAAAATGTGGTTTCTATACTCTTTAAATGATCCCTCTACAAACACAACACTATTCAGATTAGCTTTACGGACAAACCGTTTCATCTCTTCTCCTTAGTAATTTCGATCATGTGCCATTGTGTAATGTAATTCCTGGATGGGCAGGTCACCAAGAGATTACAGAAACTGCTCAGAATAATGTTGGGGAATTTTTCAGGCTCCTTCCTTCCTTGCAGTATATTTATTGGAGAGCTAAAATGACTCTGTCCTGCCTCCTTATAACTAATTTCCTCAATCTTTACAATTTTTTTTAAATTATTATTATTGTAATGATAAGTAGTAATGATAAACAGGTAGTTTAAAGCCCTGTCTGATACGTATCCTATGAAACTCTCAGCAACTGAAATCACAGCAAGAGTGAACAAATAAGCAAATTCCAGGGTGAACAAAAAAAAAAGCAAAAGTTTGTTGAAGTCAGAAGACTGTGGAGAAGAGTGAAAAGGGCAGACTCATTAACTGTATTCCATCTACACATTCCCAGTGCTTCTGTTAATGATCACTACTGTGAGTCTTCCCCAGAGTTAATTAGATCCCCTAGTAAATATCTGAAATAAGCCTTGCTCTTTATGGTCTCCTTTGATACTTTGATAAATACTGGAAATAATCCCTGCTTCTTACTGTCTCCTTCCATATTTTGGAGCAGCAACAGACTGAGACTCGCAGTATCCAGCTCAGCTTGGTCCACCTTGAAGCTGAAGGTTTCGTTGTACACCGGGCTGGTCGTTCCCAGAACAGCTGCTGTCTTTTTGCATTTGATAAACTTATTGTGGTTCATCAGGGACACCTTGACATACACTGAACCTGTAAGTAGGAAATTTCCAGAAAATACAAAACCGTTAAAAGGCTTTAAACCTGCCACAAAATCACAGCCAGAGCAAATCATAGCAAAGATACTTTTCAGGGTGATTTACCCAGTTAGGGGAAATGGAAAGGGGATGGGCTTTGATATACTGCCTTTCTGTGGTTACAATTAAATTGGTTTACATATATATATAGGTACTTATTTTGTACCTGGGGCAATGGAGGGTTGAGGGAGTCTTTCACTAAGCCACGGTAAAAAATCAGCTGGCGGTAATGGCCTTTTTCTGAATAGGGTCCTTGGTTGATTTGGCTTTTACATGAGTTTCAAACAGTGGGTCCAGGTGTTATATACTACCCCCTTTTTGAGATTAATTGTTAATAACAGTCTATCAGATCCCATCAGTCTTGGCAGGGACACTCATCAAGGTTGTTCAATGTCCCAGCTACTTTTTAATGTAGCTCTGGAACCTCTGCCTATAACTATTTCTACACATCAAGCCATTCATAGTATAACAATAACAGATATACCCCCCTTGTTTACTAAGCTGCGCTAGTGACTGCCATGCACTAATGCCAACACAGACCATTCATTTTGAATGGGCTCTGTCGGCATTGCCACACAGCTTAGTAAACAGAGGGGTTAGACTGTAATCTTGTAGCATATGCTGATGATATTCTGTTATTTTTGAGTGAGTCCACTTCCTTCATTATTGCAACTAGTAGAGCATTTTTCTTGTCTGAGTACAAGATTAAGATTAAGAGCACATAGACATAGACAGTTACATAGGTTACTATGGAGCTCATTTTCAAATCAGAAAAACATCCAAAAAGTGGCATAAATCTGCATTTGGACATTTTTCTCATAAAAACGTCCGAATTGGTATTTTCAAAACCAATTTTTAGATGTTTTTCTATGAAGTCCGTTAGAAGTATGTTCAAATCACAAGGGGGCATGTCAGAAGCGTGTTAAGGGTGGGATCTGGGCATTCCTAACACTTGGTTTTTCAGCCATAATGGAACAAAACAAAACCGACCAGACTAAAACTAAGATGCTTTGAGCTAGACCTGTTTTTAATAATGAATAAGGCACAAAAAGGTGTCCTGAATGACCAGATAACCACTGGATGGAATCAGAGATGACCTCCCCTTGCTCCCCCAGTGGTCACTCACCCCTCCCACTCCCAATGTGATTAAAAACATTACTTGCCAGCCTCAGATGTTATACTCAGGTTCATTAGAGCAGCATGCAGGTCCCTAGAGTAGTCAAGTGGTGGGTGCAGTGTACTGTAGACAGATGAACTCAGGCCCATACCTCCCCCTACCTGTTACACTTGTGGAAGAAACTGTGAGCCCTCCAAAATTCACCAGAAACCCACTGTACCCACATATAGGTGCCCCCTTCACCCATAAGGGCTATGGTACTGGTGTATAGTTGGGGGTAGTTGGGTTTTGGGGGGGGGGGCTCAGAAGACAAGATAAGGGAGCAGTGGTGAGATATGTACCTGGGAGCATTTTATGAAGTCTACTGCAGTGCCCCTTAGGGTGCCCTTTTGCTTTCCTGGGATGTCAAGTGGACCAGTCTACTAAAAATGCTGGCTCCTCCTACATCTCAATGGCTTGATTTTGTGCGTTTTGCGCTTGGACTTTTTTTTTTTTTTTTCAAAAATGGACCAAAAAACCAAAATGTCCAAATCACAAAACCATGTTCAAAAGAGTATTTTTGAAAAATAAGATAAGAATTTTTCTTTTTTTGAAAATTACCTTCTTTCCTAGTCAGATTTTGGACATTTTTTTTCAAAACATCCAAAGTCAGAGTTAGACATATTGAAAATGCCCCTCCACGTAACTTTTTAAGTCTAAGTACTTTGAAAATACGCCTCTTTTAAGTAACTTTGTAAGCCTATGTGCTTTGAAAATGAGTACCTATGTGGACAAAATCTAAGTGCATGCCTATGAACTGCTCTACTACTCAAACAGATATTAATGATTATGGTTTTAAGTGGACACCCTAAAGTATTTAGGCAACCTATTTCACCATGATGAAACCATGCTTTTGAATAAAGAGCAATTGTTTGAGATTATACATGCAGCTACAGAACAATGGCCTCCCCAGTATCTCGCTAAGGACATCAAAAGACTTGAGGTGGTTCAGAGGAATGCGATAAAAATTAAATGGTTCTTGTGTCAAAAGATATATAAGAAGAGACTTGAAGAGCTCAATATGTATACCCTAGAGGAAAGGAGGGATATGATACAGAAGTTTAAATACTTAAAAGATATTAATATGCACACTAATTTTTATTTGTTACATTTATACCCCACATTTTCCCACCTATTTGCAGGCTCAATGTGGCTTACAAAGTATCGTAACGGCGTTTGCCATTTCGGTTGATAACAAATATAAGATTGTGTTGTGGTCTAATGAGGTAGAGGTGAATCAGGCGTCATGGGGTCGGGGGGAAAGAGGAAAGTAAATTGTCCAGTATGATCGTTGATTATGTTGTGTAGCAGAGATGAGGAAGCAGTAAAAATGGAGGTCATGAGTTCAAGTTGCAGGGTGGAAGACTTAGGAGCAACATCAGGAAATACTTTTTCACAGAAAGGGTGATGCTTGCCTGGAATGCCCTCCTACGGAAGGATGTGAAGACAAAAATGGTGGCAGAATTCAAGAACATGTGGGATAAACACAGAAGATCACTACACAGAAAAACGATGGAATCTAATTAAAACAAAACTTAAATGACCTCTTAGCTAGAGTGAGCTTTGATGGCAGCTTCAGAGGTTGAGATGAACAATGCTGGGCACACCTCTACGGTCTGGGTCCTGTAAATGGCAAAGACAGATCAGAATCAAGGTTGGAGTTGGCTTCGAAGGCAACTCCAGTAGTTGGGAAGTAGGACTGGTGCCAAACAGACTTCTACAGTCTGTGCCCCAAATTTTCAGGGAGAGATAGAGTATTAAATATGCCAGTGTTTAATCATGAAGTGGAACCTGTACAGAGTGTCAGATTCAACTCTGGTCACCTTGTTGGGCAGAGTGGATGAACCCTTCAGGTCTTTTATCTGCTGACATTTACTAAGTTCCTATATTACTTTGATAAGTGTGAAAGGAAAAACTCCAGAGTCACTGCAGTAAGTGAGTTTTATAAAAATTTAAAAAATGTAAATTTCAAGCTCTGGAAGTGTTTTCAAGTGCCTCCAGCTTATGATGAAGAATCCTTGATACTAGCCATGCTCGCAGCTGCCTGGGGTATCAAGACGTTCACATTCATATCCAAAATAGAAACACAATGATCAAATTTAGACAATTCCTCCACAGTCTCTTTAGAAAATTTATACCTCTGGGGCACCGGACTCTGAGGGCAATACTACATTCATACCCTCCATGGAAGCTGAATCAGAAAAGTTTGGGGATGGGCAGTGGGGTATGTCTGACTGGGCCAGGAGATGCACCAGAGTCACTTGGTAACAAGACACTCACTCCACTAGGTGAAATAATGACTTGAGTGGTCTAAGTATATTTATCCATAGGCCCCCCCTTGACCCTCAGGCATCAATGGAAAAGACACCTTAGTTTCAGTCTTGCTCTTCCTTATACCTCAGGTTCCTGAATTGTAAACACTCCTCCTTTAAGACACAATAGTTTTGCTGCATATATTTTCAAATGCTGACCATCTGACAAAACACTGCAGGAGCTGTGCTGCAGCGTTCAAGGGGCTCCAAAAAGGTATGCCCCTTTGGTCACGTCCCTTTGGACCATACAAAGGTCAGCGAGAGAGGGGACAGAAGAGGCAAAATTCCCCGGGCCCGGACCGCCCACGGCACCAGCAAGCTTCTTCCTGCCTGCCTGCTTCTGGTTCTGTCCTCTCCTGCTCCTGCATGCCGCCCAGGACCCGACTGATTGCATTAACGCAATATCACATTAGTGCGATCATTTGGGTCCCAACTCCCAACATGGACAGGAGCAGCGCAGGAAAGGACAGTGCGAGGGAGCAGACAAAAAGGTGCAGGGCGGCCCAGGTGAGGAGAGCAGGGCATGGCATGGCGGCGGCCCAGGTGGGGGGTGGTGCACAGCAGTTCAGTCCTGCCCTGGGCCCGGCTGTGTCTCTCGGCGGCCCTGGGCCACATTCCTGTGGCCAAGCACTGCAGCAGCTCAGTTCTTAAGTAGCAGTTAGAGAAAGTAATGCTGCTGCTGTCAAAAGGAAGGAGATAGATTCCGATGCTGAGCACCATTAGCACACCACTTCCACATACAGGTATCACATATTTTTGAGTGGAGACACAGATTGTGATTCCTTAGACTTGGCCTAACAGTAATTGCTGCTGCTGCTCCCAGGCCAAGTACCTGATTCTAGAATAGCATTTGTTTGAATGTGTGCTTGATATAATTACGTTTATTAATTTATTTAGTTATTTTTATATTTAGCCCTGGGACATAAGCCCCAGGGTGGGTTTTAATCAATATACATACCAGTGGTGTAGCCAAACCTCGGCGGGAGGGGGGTCCAGATCCCAAAGTGAGGGGGGCACATTTTAGCCTGCCTCCCACAGCCGCCACCCCTCCCCCACAAGGCTTTGGCTGGCGGGGGTTGGGGGTCCCTGCCAGCAAAACCAGGGGCCCGAACTAAATCTGTGGGGCCCAGGCCCCCATGGCCCCACCTAGCTTCAATCCTGATACATACAAGTTAAACATACAGAAACAGCAGAAGTCCTTCTCTCCCTCTTTTAAAAATAAAAATCCATTTGGGACAAGGATGTTGAGCTTTTCTACATTGGGTGCACTGAAGTATCTCTGGCTGAGCATTGCCTCCACCTTGTTTCAATCACATGGGCCAATATCTCTGCTTCTTGTGTCCTACATTACCAGTGTATCTACTTCCTTTCAGTCCATGTAGTTGGCTGAATTGTAGACACCTCCCTCAGGGCAGGACCTAGAAATTTTCCAAGTTTCTCCAGAAACCCAGGAATTTAAGGATAATCCCAGAATCTCTGGGTGAACCCCAGTTTCCAAATATATCCATTGCTCTCATAAAATTTTGAGTCACAATATTATGGGCCTCTCAGTTTACAGAAGGAAGAGGCAGTACAGAAAAATATGTTTGTTGTAGTTGTTGGGAAGGGGGTGGCATTTTTCTTTCTTTAAACATAGAATTATTACACACATGGGGATAATTTCTGCTAAATGAAACATATATTCAGCTTGCATGGGTTGCTACTGCTTTATAAACTTCAACCCTCCCTTTAGAGAATGGTCAGACAGTCTACAGGAGTGATGTGAGAGGAAACAGTGGTGGACTGGTTTAATTTCTTGAAATGAAATTCATTTATCCCTTGAGAAAATTAATAACATCTTTTCCTTTCTTCCTTCCTCGTTGAGTGCTTCCATGCTTCCCCAGAATGTACTATTTAATGCACCAAGATATCCAATTAAAGGGCCATTTGTGGTAAGCAAGCTGTGTGAGCACATTTGCACATTTACAAAGAAAAGCAATACACTCAAAACTTAAAGTATACCAACTCTGCTTTTCTCCCCCTGTAGTAAGGGCAGTTCTAAGCTTGTTCTGTCCCAGACACACTTGAATATATACTTCCCACTCCTTCTTTTCTGACTCTATCGTATAAAAAAAGCATTAATTATTCCAAAGAAGGTCACTCTCCTCGAACCCCCCCCCCCCCCCCCCCCCATATCGGTTTTATTATTTTGTTTTTTGTCATTTATTTCTATTATTATGACTGTTTTATTTGTAAGCCACTCTGATTTGTGTTCAACACGAGTGGGATAGCAAATATTTTAAACGATAAACAATTTGGATTGAGAGGATTATTTTAAATAAATGATAACATAGTAACTTACTAAATGACGACAGAAAGAAATGAAAATGACTCATCCAAACCATAACATCTTCCCAGCTTATCAACATTCTTCTCATATCTGTACCAAGCATGAGCAAAAATCCATCACAACATTGGCCTCCCCGTGCTTTCTTGGAGCCCTGAGGCAATCATCCTATATCACTGCTGTTAGGGTTGTAACTACCACACTCTGAGGGTTACACCCCATGTGCTTTATTTCCATCCTCTAGCCACTATGGTCACCTGAGTTTATCCTACTATTTTTTTTTAATTCTATTACCATTTTTTCCCACCACTTCCTCCAGAAGGTTATTCCAGGCATCCATCACCTTCTTTACAAATATTTCCTGAGTCTTTCCCCTAGACACTTCACATCATGACCTAATTCTAAATTTCCCATTGAAAAAGATTTTCCTCTTGTGTTTTACAACCCTTGAGGTATTTAAATATATCTATAATATCATTTCTTCTCTGCGTTCCTCTGGTGTACAGATACATAGATAAAGTCATTGGGGTAGATATTTAGCCCAAGGAAGTAAGCATCATTTTAAATACTAATAGTTGTGGGCAGACTTAGCCCCAGATATTCAGTTCCAGACCATGTCCGGGCACCAGTACTGAATATCTAGGCTTAATTGGTTAGGTGCTAGCCGCCAGAGCTTATGTGGGCCCCTGCTGATATTCAGCCAGGGCTCGCATAAATCAGTTCTGCAAGTCCTAGCTGAATAATGGCCAAGACCCACATGAAAAAAAAAATTGCTGCTTAACTCTGAAACCACCCTCCTTCCCTCCCCCAGCCCATGAAAGGAAGAGCCCCCTGTCCTCTCCGGGAAGACCTCCCCCCCCCCCAGTATCAGTAGCCCCCCCAGGCCTACCTTAGCTCCATGGTGGTCTAGTGAGGGCGATAGGGGCAGGAATGAGGCCCACTCACTCCTGCCCCTTGCAGCAGCTTCCAGAAAATAGCTACTGTGACCTCTCGTGGCAGCCTAATGGTACTACACAAGTACCACGAGCTGTCAGGAGCGGTTGCAGCAACCATTTTCTTGAGGCTGCCAGAAGGAGCAGAAGCCTCTCCTGCCCGCTTAAAATGCTTTGAATATCGGCCAGATTGTGTCTTACTTCATATGGTTCTTGGTGCTGCTCCTACATTTTGGTTGCCTTTTTCTGAACTTCTCTCAATCCTTTCTGAGATAAGGCCTCCACAATTGAGACTGGAGACTTGGTGGTTACTGACTCTTAAAAATGGACCACAATGTTTTCTATGCAGGTATTGCAGTACATGTTTTGAATCTGTGACTGTATTGTGGAAACCTTATGTGACCCCTTACAAAGGTTTTTCCAAGACTTGACCAGGTTGGGTCCTGTTTCCATTAAAGTTGACATGTGAATAAACTCTTGCTGTGTTTGTCCTTCTTTGGATCGCTGCTGCTGCTGTTTAGTTGTCTGTTCTGCTTCTGAACTAGATTGCAGTTTGTTTCTGCTATATTCTGTAACACAAATTAAGTTGCCACGGTATACATAATAATGAGATACAAAGCATGCAAAACACCTTATTATTATGAAAATCGAATAGTGTAGCTTGCAATGAACACTGCAAACTGCTTTATTCCAGGAAAAATAATGCCAGCTCAAAGCTGATGTTATTTTTTCTAGCTGGGAGTATCAGGCCTTTAAGATACAGCATGATTCTCTCAGGTACCATCTTAAAGGGGTTAGAGCAAACTATATCCCCCTCTGTCTGAAGATACCCCCCACAAATACACTCTCCTCCGAACACAACCATGCTAAAGACAACCCCCCCCCCCCCCCCATAGCTCCTGAAAGCATTCACCCTCCTGTAGGTCACCCCAGGCCTCCCCTACTGAATCCCTAGTGTCTAGTGGGTTCCAGGGCACAAGCAATCCCCAGTTACTGTGGTGTCTCCTAGTGGCGATCTTACTATACTACTGCCTAGGGTCAAACTGCCATATAAGAAAAAAAAAAGGCCCTTATATAACAGCTTGACCTCTAATGGTAGTAACATGAGACTACTACTAGGATTCATTGGTGACATTTTGAACTTGATACTGGAAGGGGCAGGAACAGGGAAGGGTTGTGTTCAGAAGGGGTGTCTGAAGGTAGGGATTGTGTTGGGGGAGGTAGGGATTGTGTTGGGGGAGGGAGGGCTGTCTTCAAGAGGAAGCACTGTTACTTGTCTGCTTTAAGACATTGCCAGTGTGTATCAGGCCACTGGTTAGCTCCCAGGTTGATCACAAGGTGTGTAATTCGTGTACTGTGGGAGTCACTAAACTGCAGTACTGAGATACCGCAGGTTAGTGATTTCTGTGGTAAACTAAGATGCAGTAAGCGGTTAACAATTACTTCACTTTAGTAATTAACCCCCTTAAATGTCCATTTCCAAGGAATGGTTTGACGGATTCTAGGCCTACATTTTCAGCATTGGAAGACTGTTCATTCTTCTCCAGCTGTTCTTGCAGACATTCGTTAGGCTAATCCAATAAAATCAGTAATAGAGGTGATGGAATTGTTTGCAGTTTGTTCAGTACTATGTTTGGATAGCAGTTAATAACTTACAAATGTTCCTTGATGCTATGAGAAAAATGAAACCATATCTGCACCGATGACATAAGCCACAAGCAGTTTCTCACATAAATCATTCTTTTTTTCTCTTAATGGAGACACAGCTCAGATAGAAGTTAAGAACACAGGTCTACCTTCATAGTCTGCAGCAATTAGATGCTTCTACAGTGTTTGTCAACAGGTTCTAGGACAGGCTTAGCAGATTCCAGGAGAGTTTGGTTTCAAGGGATCAATCACGTCTCTCAAATCATTCACAAAAATATAGTCCAGACCAGGTTTCTGTTGCAAACAGAGAGATTTACTCTCACGGACTTCTGAAACAGAAGCTGCCTCTGACTGGGACTTGTAAATACGGTTTATGGAAAATTGTGGGTCTTAAAACTTGGGGAAATGAGAGATTTGTTGGTTGAATTGACTTATTGTGTGAGTGTTCAGATGCTAGAAGGAAGCTTAGACTAAAGTATCTATGTTCTTATAAACCAAAAGAGAGCTTAAAGTCTCTGTACAGGTTTAATTCTACCCCCAGCACATTCTTTGAGTCACAGGCTTTTATAGACTTTTATCCCAACTAAAAGGATAGGAAAGAATTTAAATTAGGGATTTTTATCATAAGTACATAAGTATTGCCATACTGGGAAAGACCAATGGCCCATCAAGCCCAGCATCCTGTTTCCAACAGTGGCCAATCCAGGTCACAAATACCTGGCAAGATCCCAAAAAAGTACAAAACATTTTATACTGCTTATCCCAGAAATAGTGGATTTTCCCCAAGTCCATTTAATAATGGTCTATGGACTTTTCCTTTAGGAAGCCATCAAGACCTTTTTAAAACTCCGCTAAGCTAACCGCCTTTACCACATTCTCTGGCAACGAATTCCAGAGTTTAATTACACGTTGAGTAAAGAAACATTTGCTCTGATTCATTTTAAATTTACTACATTGTAGCTTCATCGCATGCCCCCTAGTCCTAGTATTTTTGGAAAGCGTAAATAAATGCTTCACATCTACCCGTTCAACTCCACTCATTATTTTATAGACCTCTATATTTCCCCTCAGCCACCTTTTCTCCAAGCTGAAGAGCCCTAGCCACTTTAGCCTTTCCTCATAGGGAAGTCGTCCCATCTCCTTTATCATTTTCATCACCCTTCTCTGAATTGAATAACCATGACCTAATCAATAGATTAACTGTAATCCCTTTGCAGGTCATTAACAAACTAACACAAAATACACCAAATAAAATTAGTTTATATTAGTTTAAGCATCCCTATTCCCTTAACAACTTTGGATAACTAAAATTCAACAATATTAAGAGGCAGACAGAAGTCCAACAGCAAGATGAGGGTTATCCAGTATTTTGCAGAGTGCCACATGAAGGTTAATCTCCCAGTTGGTGAGAGGTTATATGTGTGCACTCAGTGTAAAGAGTACCTGACTTTCAGAGAACAAATGAAATCTCTGCAGACCTGAAGATCTCCTCTAAATAATTCTTTCTCCTTCAAGTCTGCAGAGATTTCATTTGTTCTCTGAAAGTCAGGTACTCTTTACACTGAGTGCACACATATAACCTCTAGTTACAGGATCATTTCTTGCAGTACCAGCAGTTCCATAGTGAGGGCAGCACCCTCCCCCCTCCGGAGTGCATCCCCCCCCCCCCCCCCCCCCCCCCCGGAGCACGTACTTACAAGGGAAGGCAAGGGATGGGCAGGAGGGCCGAACCGCCCCGAGTGCATGTCGCTGGGATGCTGCATCAGCTCCGCTGGTTCCCTGCTCTCTTTGCCCCGGAACAGGAAGTAACCTGTTCCTGGGCAGAGAGAGAGCAGGGAACCAGCGGAGCCGACACCCCCCCAGCAGCGTGCACCCGGGGCGGACAGCCCCACCGCCCCCCCTTCCTACGCCACTGAGTACCAGTGATGCTGTTCTAGTTGATCTTTCTAATCCAAGACAGCACAGGAGCTGCCAGACTGTTTCATTTGGGGGGGAGGGGCATATTACCATATGCATTTGCATAAATCATACATATTCATTATGGTTATTCCCAAAAAAGCCAGCTCTTTCTCCCTTCCTTCCTCCTTACCCAGCACTCCCTCTTTCTCTCCAGTGGTATTTCCCCACCCCTTTTCCCATACCATGCCAGTGTTGACCTTAGAAATGCATAGGCTCTATATGTAGATCCTTCAAGAGGTAGTGTGTCATGATTTAGGCTCTAAAACCCTTTCTGATGTTTTGGTGCCACCACAGTAAGGCCAACAGACAATCTCTCCACTGCAAAACACTAACACAAACTTGTGCAAAAACACTCAACCTTACCAAACCATAATAGCACTAATTCCAAGGTCAGGACAAGCTACAACCTTATGCATGGAAAGGCAGCACTGCAATTACACCAGGCTCTAAAACACCAATACACTACATAGTGGGAAAAAAACAAAACAAAAAGGGCTGCAAATACTACACGCTAGCAGAATACTGCACATTGATCACACATGAAAAACACATGACACAACAGATATGACACAAGGAACTAGAAAGCAAAAAAATATGAAGGCAAAATACTGAACTGGAAAGTCACCTCAAGAAGTCAGACTCGGCATTTTATTTATTTATTTATTTATTTATTTATTTATTGCATTTGTATCCCACATTATCCCACCTCTTTGCAGGCTCAATGTGGCTTACAATACATCGTGGATAGTGGAAAAGAGAAAAGAGTAGGTATTTGGTGTTACAGAAGGATTTTGGGTTACATGGTAATGGTAATGGAATACATGATAGTAATATAACAGAAGGCATTATTACCATTTCTGGATATATGTGGGAGTTTCACATGTTTTGGTCTTTGTGGTTTATCTTGTCGAAGATATACATGCAGCAATACTAGAGAAATTGAAAACTTACATGCAAAATATCACAGATGCACATTTCCAAAAGCTGACATATTCCAATTAATAAATTCTGAATAAAATACTTGTTTCTACCATTGTTGTTTGAGCATTTAGTTTATCTATTCGCTTTGGTCCCAGTGTCTTCTGTTTTATGCTGTGTCTTCATTCCATTTGATATTTTTTCTCTCACCATGTCCACCATCCTCCTGTGTCCTTATGCGTCCTGTCTACCATCTGTAGCCCTGTCCCTATCCTTTCTCCAGTTTCAGCATCTGCCCTCAAAGTGTTCCAATCCTCCAGCCCTTAAATTCAGCAGTTTTCCCTCCATCCATATCCAGCAATTCTCCTCATTCCCCTCCCCTCCACGTGCATCTACTTCCTCTGTCTTCCCTCTCCCTCCATCCATATCCAGCATTTCTCCTCTCTCCCTTCCCCTCCATCTGTATGCATCTCCTTCCTTTGTCTTTCCTTCCCTCCATCCTTGTCCAACATTTCTCCTCTCTTCCCTGCCCTCCACTCCATCCATGTCCAGCATTTCTCCTCTTCCCTCCCCTCCATCCAAGTGCATCTCCTTCCTGACTTCCCTCCCTTCCATCCATGTCCAACAACTCTCCATTCTCCCCTGCCCTCTCCTCCATCCACCCATATCCAGCAAATTTCCTCTCTCCCCTGCCCCCTCCATTCATCCATCGATGTCCAGCAATTCTCATCTCTCCCCTGTCCTCCCCTCCATCCATCCATGTCCAGCAACTCTCCATTCTCCCCTGCCCTCTCCTCCATCCACCCATATCCAGCAAATTTGTCTCTCCCCTGCCCCCATTCATCCATCCATGTCCAGCAATTCTTCTCTACTCTACTCTCCCCTCCATCCATCCATGTCCAGCAACTCTCCATTCTCCCCTGCCCTCTCCTCCATCCATCCATCCATGTCCAGCAATTTTCCTCTACTCTACTCTCCCCTCCATCCATCCATGTCCAGCAACTCTCCATTCTCCCCTGCCCTCTCCTCCATCCATCCATGTCCAGCAATTTTCCTCTCTCCCCTGCCCTCCCCTCCATGTCCAGCAATCTCTTCTCTCCCCCTGCCCTCCCCTCCCATCCATGTCCAGCGATTCTCCTTGCCCTCCCTCAGTTTCCAGACAGCCCTCCTCTCCGTTCCTTCCTGCCCCCCCAACACATTTAACCGTTTTACTTTCAGGCGCAACGACGGCAGTGAAGAGGACAACACAGCGGGCTCGCCTCCAGCTTCTTCCTTCCCTCACACAGTGTCCCGCCCTCGTGGAAACAGGAAATACATAATCGCAGAAGGCGGGACACTGTGTGAGGGAAGGGAGAAGCTGGAGGCGAGCCTGCTGTGATGTCCTCTTCACTGCCGTCGCTGCGCCTGAAAGTAAAAGGGTTAAACACGCGGGGGGAGGGGAGGGGAGGGGAGGGGGGAACGGAGAGGACTAAGGAGGGCTGTCAGTAGGGGAGGGAGGGAGGGAGGGAGGGAGGGAGGGAGGGACCATCCGACAATCCGAGAATCCGAGAACTGCCTGCTGCGCCAGCCCTGTGTTTGGGGGGGCAGCAGCCAGGGGAAGGTCACGGTTGGGCTGGGGAGGTTTTGCCTCCCCAAGCCTCTTATACGGGGCACCTATGACAAACCCGGCAGTTTAAAGTGAGAAATTCTGAAGAAATCCTCTCTTCAAAACCGTGAACGCCACCCCTGAGCTGGCAGTAAGTTTCCAGCAGTAAGGGCAGCATTTGTTTCCGCACTCATCTCTGAACATTGGGAAGGGATACCATATGACAGTGGTTCCCAAACCTGGTCCTGGAGGCACCCCAGCCAGTCACGTTTTCAAAATATCCACAGTGAGTATTCATGAGAGAGATTTGCATGCACTACCTCCACTATATGCAAATCACTCATGAATATTCACAGTGTAAATCCTGAAAACCTGAAAATCTGACTGCCTGGGCTGCCTCCAGGACCAGGTTTGGGAACCACTGCCATATGACCTCATTAACATCCATCTGAGTACATTTAAATGGCTATCTTTGGCATGGCCTCCTTGTCAACAGACCTTGATATTAAACCAAAACACTGGAGCTTGGCACCTTAATCAAACAGAATCATTTTTTGGAAACACGCCCAGGTAAACACAAGTAAGAAAATACTTGAAAGGAAGCACCAGATGCACAAGACAGAGAAACAGAGTAGCATAAAAAAAAGTTTCTGGCCAAAGTATAGTAGCCCTTTCTATAATGAACATCTCTATAACAAATCCTGATTAGAATGAGCAATTTATTCTCTCTTTATGGCCTGGCACTTTCTCTGTTGCACTGTGTTTCCAGGTCAGCTGGAACTAAACCAGCCTCTGTTGGACTATGGTGCCATGAACTTTCATTTGCATCCCAAAAGGATCTCCCTATATTTTGTAATGAAGTCACTTAACCCTCCATTGCCTCAGGTACAAACTTAGATTGAGAGTCCTACAGGGACAGGGAAATACCCAGTGTACCTGAATGTAACTCACATTGATCTACTACAGAAAAAGGTGTGAGCAAAATCCAAATAAATAAATAAATCAGCCCCCCCCCCCCCCCCAGCTAATGAAGCCATAGCTTTGGCCCTCCAGAACTAAACATATCTTCACCCCGAGTCTGGCTAACAGGGGTCACCTCTGCATAATTATGAGGCTTACTTTGTCCCCAGGTATTCTGAAGACTCCAGCTGTAGCATTTCTGCACCTTCATTATATAGCTGTCATATTTCCCCAATGGCAAACAAACGTGTAGTATCTTATTCCAGCTATTGTAAAAATAAATAAATAAAAAAGGGCTGCCTGATAGACCCACTTTAGCAAGCCCACATTTGAACCCCTGTTCCTCGTGTTGCCAGAGGCCTGGAGCCCACCAGGGATAAAACTCAAAGCCCTTCTGGACAAAAGTCAGACACCACATAACATCTTGTACCATAGGTCACTAACCAGATCTTATAAGAGTATCATCCTACTATGATGAACCAAGGGATCAGACTGAAACAGTCCTGAGCCACAGGCCAGTTGGCCTATTGGAATTATAATACAAGAACAGAAAAGAGTGATGTAACTCTAAGAGTGGCAATGATGCCAACTGTGGTTCCAGGGAAGTTTGGCTGGAACGGTAGCTAAAGGTAATTACGGTGTGGTCAGAACAGAAAGGTCTCCAAAGAGAAGAGAAGGAGCAGGGGCCCCAGGAGACTGCTAGATAAGCAGACAGCAAGGCACTGCCAGTAAGAGAGAAGGGACAAGAATATCAGGAGAATGAGGACTCATGAGTGTGGCTACGTGTCCAAAGTCATAAGTCAAGTTGAAGCAAGAAGGCAGTAACCACAATTGCTTAGACCTGTGTCTGTAACTGTCTGTTTAAATATCCTGCTCTGCTAAACTGCAAGTAAAGCACTAAACTGGAATTTAGTGCTGCTCCCTGACATGGGAATGATCAAAAGTAAACGCCGGCGCTAGAGGCTGTTAGCGCCATACTAGCGCCACCATTTGCTACCGCCCAATGACCATTGTCCCCGAGCGCAAGAAACAACACACTTGAGGGCTCTGAACACAACTAGTATGCAAATGCATGCAAAACAGGGCTAAACATATTCATCCCCAATGATCAGTGCCCAGCACCAAAGATTGGGTCACTGGCTGCGGCAAACCCTACGCCAGCTCCACGCTGGCATTAGGGTTTGCAGAACATTGGGGAGGAATGGTGAGCCATGTCCTGCATGCATTTGCATGCTAGCAGGCCCCCATTACCCCAACAAAACAAACCCGAAGACCCTCCCAGTGACAGGGGGCTGGAGGTCCGGCGGACCTCCAGTCCCCCACCCAGGTTCAGGGAGGGCTGGAGATCCGGTGGGTCTCCGGTCCCCCCTAACTCCCCTCAACATTTCCAAAACAGTCCCTGGTGGCCCAGTGGGCGACCAACTCCCCCCCCCCCCCCCCCCGAGCGACAGGGAGCTGGAGGTCCCCCCCTCCGATGATCCCTTCCCAGGGAGGGCTAGAGATTCGGTGGGTCTCCAGCCCCCCCAACCCCCCCCCCCCCAGCAAAGGGTCCCTGGTGGTCCAGTGATCAATCAGCCCTCCTCCCTACCTACCCTCCCTACCTTGTGGGTTGGAGGAGGGAGGTAGCCTGCCTCCCTCCTCTTCCTTCGACATCACAAAATGGCAAAATGCCCAGCCCTGCCCAGTGTATCCCTTATATGGTGTGTAGCCCCACCCAGCGCATCCCAGGATACACTGGGCAGGGCTGGGCGCCACCATTTTGCGACATCGAAGGAAGAGGAGAGAGGCAGGCTACCTCCCTCCTCCAACCTACAAGATAGGGGGGTGGGTAGGGAGGGGGGCGGGTTGATCACTGGACCACTAGGGACCCTTTACTGGGAGGTTAGGGGAGGCTGGAGACCCACTGGATCTCCAGCCCTCCCTGAACTTGGGGAGGGGGGATCGTTGGGGGGGGGGGGACCAGAGGTTCAGCAGACCTCCAGCCCCCCTGTCGCTCGAAGGGTTGGTCGCCCACTAGGCCACCAGGGACTGTTTTGGAAATGTTGAGGGGAGTTAGGGGGGGCTGGAGACCCTCCAGCCCTCCCTGAGCCTGGGGGGGGATCGAACACTGTCCCAGCTGTCATCGCAGAATGATAAAAAGGGGGGGGGGGTGAATATGTTTATGATACATATGATATGTTATTGTAGCTCGTGTTACAGCTGGTTATGTATGCTTATGGTTATGTGGTCATTTAATAAACAAGCTGCGGCCTAGATATTTCTGCCAATGCATGTGTGCAAGTCTCTTTTGTGAAAGTGTGCGGGGGATGCAAAGAAATGAGGTGAGGAAGGGGGGTAAACTTGGAGTAGAAATCAGCCCCACTTACTAAAAACACTAGCTTAAAGTCCCTCATCCCCATTCAGGACTACAGAATTCTGTTCTACACATACGAACACATCATCACATAAGAACTACCATGCCCCTAGAGGAGTGCAGAGTCCACCGACACTGACATAATGAGATAGGGAGGGGCAAAGGGAGTCCACCTTGAGGATGAAGAGCTAGGGAGTGAATATTTCCCATTGTACTTCTCTGCAGCATAGGTCATTACAGTTCTTCCTGGCTGACAGGCACTCTAGCACACTCCACTCACTCACACTAGGGGAAGAAGGGAGAGTGACTTTGAAGATGATCAGAATATGCATCAACACAGTCACAGGAAAAAAAGCAAATCTTTAATAATATGACCATTGGTGCCTCTGTGTCCATCAGCAGCTTCAGTGTTCTATAATCAAAGAATGGGTGCATAGTTTTGCTAAAGTATAGCAAATTCCAGAAACTTTTAATCAAGTAGACCATCTCCATGGAGTGCAGTCATGTGTGCTGGAAATTTTTAGAGCTATGTGCTTGCCTCCAGGTACTGGGAAAACAGTACTAGTGAATAACTGTGAGAACCTCGAGCACCTACATTGATTGTTAGACCTGCAGTGCAACTCAGATTATACCAATATACCTGTCTAAATGCAAAATAAGGGGAGTTTGAAAAAAAATGTAGACCCAAGCTATGGCAATGTGACCAGATGATCCTCTTCACCAGGAGAAAATGGCAAAATATGTTATTCTATTCATATGCTCTCTTTCCACCAGATTAATAAAAGACAAAAATGTTGCCTGAAAGTGGGCAAAACTATAAAACCTATCCGACAGAAGACAAGGCAGATTTTAGGAACAAGTAGATTATGGAACACCAGTTAACAGGGGTCATAATGGAAAGAGCCTGTCAGCAAACTTCAATGAGCTCCTACAACAGACCTTGCCTAGATAGATTTCAGTAAGATTTTTTTTATGTTATTTCATGCAGAACACCGATAAGAAAGATAAATTGCACGGGACTAGGAAAGAAAACATTAAATTAGGTGAGGAAATGGTTGAAGAGCAGGTCACAGGTAGTGGGGGTAAATGGAGTCTTCTCTCGTAAAGGCAAGGTAACTAGTCGAGAAACCCAGTGCTCAATACTACAATCAGCTTTCTTCAATATCTTTATTAATGACATTAATTTAAAAAAAAAACTTGAAGGAATCTTGCTTGCATGAGGGAAAATATACTTGTTTGTAACAATGAAGACATGCCTCAAGGGATGTAAAGATAAACAAGGTAAAGGTAGTTAGTTCCCTGAATGCAAGTATCGAACAAAATATTTCTTCACTCAACATGTAATTAAACTCTGGAATTCGTTGCCAGAGAATTTGGTAAAAGCAGTTAGCTTAGTGGGGTTTTAAAAAGTTTTGGATAGCTCCCTAAAAGAAAAGTCCAAAAGCCATTATTAGGATGGATTTGAGAAAAATCCGCTACTTATATCTAGGATAAGCAGCATAAAATGTATTGTACTATTTTGGGATCTTGCCAGATACTTGTAACCCAGATTGGCCATTGTCTGTCCTAGTATGGCAATACTTATATTCATATCTACTATAATAAAACTCACCCTCAATGTTCTGAAGACAACTTTCTGAAGTCACTCAGTCACTCACTGAAGGGTTCATGGATTCATGGTGGTGAAGCCACAACACTGACCATGTCTCTCTGCCCCGCCCTCGCATGACAGACCAATCAGAAAAAACACCCTCAACATTCTGAAACACAAAGGACCATCACAACACCGTTCCCAGGCAACACTAGGCAACGTAAGACAGACCAATCAGAGGAAACTACATGACAATAAGGGAGGAGCATTCCCCAGCAGAATGGCTCATTATCTGTGCAGCACGGAGAGCACAGAACCACCGCTGGAATGAGAGAAGAATATTCCTGCTGTGGGTATGTGCAAAAATAGACCGGGGGGGGGGGGGGGAGAAATTTTTAAATGCCTAATGCCAGTACTGAAGAGTGCCAGAGGGCCTATAGCACAGACTATATTTGGGATCACTTGACATGGAGTCAGAGGAGCCGGAAAACAACGTGCCCGTCACCATCTGGGACGTGGGCGAACAGGACAAGCTGCGGCCCAGCTGGAAGGATTACCCGCGACCCAGCCAGCAGCAAACAGCGACCAAGGAAGGGGGAGGAGTACTCCTTCCCTGCCTAGGAATTGCTGGAGACTGGCTGCCAAACTAACGAAACAACTGCACACCGACGCACCACCTCCATCATTCGAAAGGCATCCACTCTTTCTTCAATAGAAATGTAAACTAATAATACAAAACAAACAAAGAATACATGGTTTCTCAGGCGGCTGCAGGTAACTCCCCACCCCCTTCCTCTTCCCCTTTTGCCGAAGTGGCCAAGGACATGCCCAAGCATCCCCAGCCTCAGGCAAGCTGTCTCCCACCTCGGGGATTCCCCGAGCACCCGGAAAAAGACGGCGCTGATTCCTGCAGCGCATAAATGTTCCAGCATTCCCCTGCAGCTGGCCTGAAATGGACCAAACATACCGTATCACCCCCCGACGGCCCGAGACCGTGCTCTTATCCCTTCCACCAACTTAAAACAACCATCCCCGTCCTCAGGCAAGCCGTCACCCACCTCCAGGATGCCCAGAACCCCAGCCCAATGGAAAAAGATGGCGCTGCTTCCAACAGCACATTTCTCTTCCAGCATTCCCCTACACCAGCCCTGAAATGGCCAAATAATACCGACAGACAAAGAACGTGCTCCTCTACCTTCCGCCCGTCTAAAACAACACTGCTGCCTCAGCACAACACAAAAAAGAACACTCAACAAAGGCTGACCCCCCTACAACCACATTTACATTTCACCAACAGAAAGACCCCCCCTCCACAAACCTCCTTGACAGACAAAACCACACACACACAATACAACAGAAACACACCCTCAAAGCCACACACCAATCCAACCCACTTTGCCAGCACAGCACATCCCCCAACCCCCAAGCAAAAAACAAAACAAAAAAAGACACACATCAACAACCTGCACACACACCGCACCCTCACACACTCACACACACACACATACAAAATAACTCTGTGACACATACACACACACACAAAAAAAAACCACATGCTAGCGCCCGTTTCATTGGTTTCGGAAACGGGCCTTTCTTACTAGTCTAAGTACTAAGTCACAAACAACTTATGGGGGTGCCACTTGTGAGATGGTTTCTTGGTACGCTATTAGCAGGGTGGCTTGCCATTGGTTTCCCCAGTCATCTTTAAGCCCTGGCTAAGGCTGGGTCATTCACTAACTGAAAGTAGATGGATAGCTAAGTTGGCCAGAGGCCGGCTACCTGACAGAAATCCCCATTGTGGGATTTAAACTCAGGTCAAAACCTGCTGATTGTACAACAAGGACTTGAAGGAGACTTGAAAAGAGAATATAAAAATGACCAAAGGCGTGGAGAATGGATAGTAGAAAATGGAAAATCATCTATTCAGCATACACCATGCAAGCGCCTTTGAAAAATCACCCTTTTAACAGGTACACAAGTTTAAACTTTTGTCTACTTTTTATATATTAAAGAACTGCAAGGGGCTTTGACTGTATGAGAAATGTCAGAGCAGGTGGTGTACTGCCAGGTGTGAAATGGCCTCATGTTTGTGCATTGTTCAATTATATCCAGGTATGATTATGCCATTTAATATCAGGCTTGATCCACTGTGCATTCAACAGTGGGGGGAAAAAGAAGCAATAACCACTTCTGAAGGTGAGCAAACCCTGTCAACTTCTTTCTAAGATCTTTCTTCCTTTACATGTAGCCAATCAAGATCTGGAGGCTCATTTTCAAAGTACATAAGTCCCTATGTAACACTGTAAATCTATGTGCATTGAAAATGAGCACCATAATGAATTTGGCATCTAGTTATCATTAGTGGCACAAGCTCTCTAGTAGCTGAGTTTGTTTATTTGCAATAAGAGTATAAATGATATTTTGAACTCTTGCTTATCAGTACTTTTAACAATGAAAGGCTAGACAGTGGAGAATCAACCCTGTCATATTCATTTAACACTGACCCAATAAAGGAAGTATAACGCCATAAAACTAGATGCAGATGTGTTAGGTTCATACAATAAAAAGGCCACAACAGCAACCCCTTTACTGAAATTTACTTTGATGTATTTAAGAAGGCTAATGAAGCAACCACATATTATCCTTGTATTCCATCAATAAATACATTTTTCTAAAAGATTTGTGACTCTAAAGGATTTGGTTGTGTGCTATCATAAATCAATAATTCTTTCAGCACTTACATCTCTGTCTTCTTTGCCATCTGAACAGCTTGATGAAGGACCAGGCATGACTATTCCTCAAACATATGGCCAACCACTGTCCACGGTCAAGTTAAATGCACAAAACAAGATACACCCATATTTTCATATCTGAAACAATACTGGTGCTCTCAAAACTTGGGGATCCCAAATTGAACTGAAGAAGCACATATTCATGGCCCCAAGAACTTGGGAGCCCCCTATATTACCAGAATATTAGCAGGGGCAACAGCGGTCATCCCACACAACTAACCTTGCAAAGAACACACACAGTAACAAGATTCAAATTTGCAACAGTTTAGTGGCCACGTCTAACCTGAGCCTTAACATAACAACCAATCCCACCCAGCAAACTTTTTTGGCCCCATCTCACCCCAGTATCTAAGCAACAACACTGCCACTCCCCAGCAGCTAGCCACCTTGAATCACGCAATTTCAAATACTGTCCAGCTACTTGCTATTAAGTGAAAAAGCTATAGAGGAACGGTTTGTTTTTAACATACTGTGAAACTGTTCCCACTAAGCTGAGCAGGAGTCCTCTACCTACAGTCCTACCAGTGGGGGGTGCTGTTTGACTTTCAATAGTGAAGGACAGGCACGCTTTGCAGGACTCCAGGGAACCTACCTGTCCCTAGCCATTGAAAACACAATATTGAAGCACCGCCTCTCACTGGCAGCAATGCAGTTAGAGAACTCCTGCTCAGCTTAGACAGAACAGTGCTGTGAAAAGATACAGAGGATAGGTGTGTTAAATTTTTAAAGATTTAGGGGTCAGTATTCAAAGCAATTTAAATGGCCAGATGAGGCTCCTGGCCATTTAAATCTTTTGTCTGGGGCTAAACTGGGTGTATTCAGTGGCATTTAAGCAGATAGTGCTGCTGAATATACTCAGTTAACGTCTAAGCCAGTGGCTCCCAAACCTGGTCCTGGAGGCACCCCAGCCAGTCAGGTTTTCAGGATATCCATCATGAATTTTCATGAGAGGGATCTGCATGAGGTGAAGGCAGTGCATACAAATCTCTCTCATGGATATTCATTGTGGGTATCCTGAAAGCCTGACTGGCTGGGGTGCCTCCAGGACTGGGTTTGGGAACCACTGGTCTAAGCCAAAACCAGCTATTTTGTGGGCAGTCCGGGGGTGGAGTCGTCACTTATTCAGTTAAGTGCCGATATTCAACACTTAACCAGATAAGTAAACCAGATAAAGATAAGACTTCATTTTATGCAGTCCTATTTATCTGATTAAGTTCTGAATATTGCACAAAATAAATGTCTGGATATGTAGAACTGGATATTCAGTGCCAGCTCGGACACGGCTCGGCATTGAATAGCTGGGGAATACTGCCACCACCGGCCACAAAAATGCTGACCGCCACTGGCTGAATACTGACCCCTTAAATTATTTTACTACTAGTAAAAAAGGCCCGTTTCTGTGAGAAATGAAACGGGCGCTAGCAAGGTTTTCCTCGGAGTGTGTATGTGAGTGACTGTGTGTGGCTGTGAGTGTTTCTGCTAGAGAGTGTGTGTGTGAGCGTATGTGAGCCACAGTGAATGTGAGAGAGTGTTTCACACAGATACAGTGTATGTGAGAGAGAATGTGTGTGTGAGACAGAGTATGTGTGCGATACACAGACTCTCTGTGAGATCGCGAGTGTATGAGATTGAGAGAGTGTGGAGGGTTGTACAGTTTGTGTATGATGTGGGGCGGGGAGATGGTAGAGGCATCTGCACTTGAGAGTGTTTGGGGGGGGGGGGGAGGACAATTGCATTTGTTCCCCTGTACTTCCCTTTCTTTTGCCCCGTTTTGGAAGTTGGGGGGAGGGGGGTTGCCTTGTTTTTGGATTGTTTGATTTGCATGACTAATCTGCGTACCCATTCTGGGGGGGGGGGGAGGAGCGTAGTGTTGTCCTGCATCAGTGTATGTGTTTTTTTTGGTGGGGGGGGGGGGCTGTGGGTGGGTGTGTGGGTGGGTGTGACTGAGATAGATAGATGTTGAATGTCCTTGTTAGAGTTTGTGTATGAAGGGGGGTGGGATTGTGTGTGTGTGTGTGTGTGTGTGAGAGAGAGAGAGAGAGAGATGCTGTCTCTCCATGGCAGAGTGTGTGTATGTTGTTGTGTGAGTTGGGAGGTGGAGTTTGGTTGTGTTTGTGGGTGTGGGTGTGGGTGTGAGTGAGAGTGAGAGATGCTGATTTTCCAGGGTAGAGCTTGTGTATGTATTTTTTTGGGGAGGGGGGGAGTGTGTGGGGGTAAGTGAGAGACACCGTGGCAGAGTTTGTGTCTGCTGTTGTGGGGGTGGTTGGGGGTTCTATTAGATTGTAAGCTCTTTGAGCAGGGACTGTCTCTCTTTGTTAAATTGTACAGCACTGCGTAACCCTAGTAGCGCTCTAGAAATGTTAAGTAGTAGTAGTAGTAGTAGTAGTGTGTGTGTGTCTGCGTGAGTGTGATTCTCCATGGCACAGTGTTTGTATGATGCTTGTGGGAAGGGTTGGGGGGTTGAAGGAATGTATGTCTGTGTGTGTGTCATACAGAAACATGCTGATTTTCCTTTGGATATTTCTTGTATGATGTCGGTGGGGGGGGGGGGGGGGGTGTAGCAGCGTCTGTGTGGGAGAGTCTGGGCACTCTCCAGGATCAACTTTTCCTGTTTTGAAATAATCCCGTCCGTTTTGCAGCAGCATTGTGGTAAAATGACAGCTGGTGCTGTGCGTGAGCGGATTGACACATTGATCGTAGCCGGTGCACAGGCGCGCTTGTTGTGGGCACGGGACTCGATTGGCGCTTTGTTTTGCAGCGAGACACAGGTGTGCTTGGTGTTGTCACGCAAGTGGAGTTGAAGGTGCGCACCTGTGTGCACACGAGTTGGGCGAGCGCGATTCTTTAATGCCGGTATAACTCATTACCCGCCCTCGACGTCATAACGTGTTGACGCGAGGGCGGAGCAGACAGAGATGGTCGCTTGTTGTGGGCACAGGAGTGGCTTGGTGGGTTTTTGTGCAGCAAGACACAGGCGCGCTTGGTGTTTGCATGCGAGTCTATGTAGTTGAAGGCGTGTGTGCAAGCGAGCGCGATTCTTTAATTCCAGTATAACTCATTACCCGCCCTCGATGTCATCACGTTTTGATGCGAGGGCGGAGCAGACAGAGATGGAGCCTGAGCTTCGGATGTTACAAACCCTTCACTGGGAGTCAGCTTCAGAACGTTGAGGGTGCTTTTTATTATATAGGATTTTCAACAGAACCCAGTTCATTATAGCAAAAATGTATACAATTAGTCTTTCACTAGTACATACAGATCCTTTAAAGACTTACACTTTCCAGCTTGTTTGCTTAATTAGGAAAGGACATCTTTTCTGAAAACCGATCAGAATAAATCATTTAGTGTGCCCGAGGAAATCAAATGCTTGCCCCCACCCCATTATAATATAATATACATTTTAACACTCCAACAGCCTCATGTAGCTCTGACTCCAGAGAAATGCCAGCAGAGGAGAAAGCAGCAGGTAAGAAGTGCTGCTGCTGATCTTTCCTGCTGACTGGAGGACAATGCACGTGGGGAGGGAGGGAGGGAGGGGGGGGGGAACAGATCTCAGGCCCAGATGCACTAAACTTTAACGACCCTTTAACGAAGAAATTTTCAACCATAGCATGCATTAAAGGCCATTTTCCGACGATGCTAGCAGCTAACGAAAACAGAATGCAAACGAGTCACTTACAATTGCAATGTGGACAATTCAGGATGCACTAACCATACCGACGATTGCACCGAATCATTTACCGTGAAATATTTAACGTGAGGTCAGAGCTGTTGTTAAGGCCAGACACTGCTCCCCGCTTCTCCCTGCAGCATAAAATTCCAAGCTGGCACGTTTGAAAATATAAATAACCCACACAAACACGTGGCTCCCCGCTTCCCCCTGCATAAAAAAGAAAATCAAACCAAAAAGCAAAAAAGGATCGGGAGGGGGCAAAGGCGCTCGTCAGGAGTGTCCTGTATGGATGGCCTTGCCCCCCCCCCCCGAGGTCGCCGCTGTTCCCTGCTTCCCCCTTTATTAAATAAAAAACCAAAACAAAAATCAAAAGTTTAGCAGCCCCGGCCCCCCTCCCTTCCTCTCTCTCTTTCTCCTTCTCCCACAGCTCTGCCTCCCGCCATCCTCCACCCCCGTGCCCCGCCCCCTGAGGTCATCGCCGCCGCTCCCCCCTCCACCAGACCCCCCCCCCTCCGCCTTACCAGGCCCACGCAGTGCCTCTCACCTCTGTGTGAAGGCGCTGCACGGACAAAAAGAACATCTGATCGCCGCGAGTCTTCAGGACGTCTCTCCTTCCCTGACCTGGGCCCGCCCCCATCTGACATAGGTTGGCGGCGATGACCTCAGGGGGCGGGGCATGGCGGGAGGCGGAGCTGTGGGAGGAGAAAGAGAGAGAGAGAAAGGGAGGGGGCCGGGGCTGCTAAACTTTTGATTTTTTGTTTTGATTTTTTATTTAATACAGGGGGGAAACGGGGAGCAGCAGCGACCTCGGGCGGGGGGGGGGGGCAAGGCTGTCCATACAGGACGCTCCTGACGAGCGCCTTTGCCTCTTTTATTTTCAACGTGTTTGTGTTTTGGTCTTTTTTTTGTTTGTTTTGACGTTTGTGGCATGCGCAGAGCAGCCAGCATAACGCTTGGCTGCTCTGCACATGCTTTAGGGGCCGATTAACGATGGGGATTACACCAGTTTGATGCATTGTACTTTACAATACCGCACTGAACATGTGCAGCTTGTTTTTTTGGTGCATTCTTCGTTTTTTGTTAATTCGTTAAGGACTTTTACATTTTAGATTTTT
The DNA here is from genome assembly GCF_901765095.1 of Microcaecilia unicolor. Lineage (NCBI taxonomy): Eukaryota > Metazoa > Chordata > Amphibia > Gymnophiona > Siphonopidae > Microcaecilia > Microcaecilia unicolor. The sequence goes on along the minus strand of NC_044035.1, from coordinate 133,251,476 downwards.
TTTTTTACTTTGGTTGATGCATCTGGGCCTCAGAGAGCAGAAGTGGCTCTGGTCTTTCCTTCTCTTCCCCTTCTGCCACCCTCTCTTTCTACCAGCAGCTGATTTACCAGGCTATAAATCTGACTTGGAAGTCACCGAGTTAGCACATCTGAGAAAGCCCCTGCTAAACATTTGGGCCCTAGGCACATGCCTTGTTTGCCTATGCCTTAATCCTGTCCTGAGCAAGTCCAATTCTGCATGCACAAAGTCACAGAGGAAACCTGCTGAATTTCTTACATTGTTTTGTAATCCCATTTTCTGTTTGCAGTAGTGCTTGTGGCAGATGGCTCTACTGCCAGAGTAAACACCCTTGACATTTGGCACGGGGTATCTTGTTTGTATCACAGGCACTCATTCAAGGAAACTGCCCTTTATTACAGGAACCTGTAACCCTGATAACAAGTTTTTGTAAGTAGTACAATGGGAGTTAAATAGATTTGTCTTTTAAGTGACATTTTTCAAAATGTGTGTTGTACTGAATTTTCCAACACATCACCCTTACAAATTTTCCTAATTTGAAAGAACCTCCACTATCCAATGATAGTGTCCGTTCCAACTGATAATATAAATATAGGGGGGGGGTCAATATTTAAAGCGATTTAACCAGGCAGGAGAGGCGCCTGCCTAGCTAAATTGTCTGTGTGGGGCTCTCTGCTGATATTCAGTGGCACATAAATGGATAGTGCTGTTGAATAACAGTGCTAACCGCCTAAACTTAAATCTGCTATTAAGTGGGCGGGTCCAGCAGCATAAAATGGTGTACTTTAAAAATCTGCAAATAACCAAGGTCCAATTTGGTGGCTGGGCCACTTAATTTAGTGGGAACTCATCATGTTACAATCAAAAGAAATTTCAGAGGACCTAGATAGGAGGAATAGATTATATATATATATATTAGGAGGCAATTCTATAACTTGCCACCTCGATTTAGACACTAATATGGGGCGTACAGCAACAATTCGATATGGCACTTAAGCACGCCAAAGTTGTTATAGAATACTTGCGCAAACCCACATTGCCATGCCAAAACTTAGATACCACTCTTTACACCATGTCAGGTATAATTGGTCACACCTAAGTGAGCCAAGTGACGTGCAGAACTGATAGTATTCTTTTATTTATGTAAAATTTTCAAATTAATTCCAAGATAACTATCTTGTACAGAAACAAACAAGATAACAAATACAAGCAAAATCCTTATAACATAAAGTCCTCGACATTGTGGGGGAGGAGATCAACAGAAATTATTAAAAGAATTTAGCACATATAGGGGTCTGTTTACTAACAGGAGTGATAGTAACTAAATAAACATTAAGGCAAATGGCTACTTAGAATGCCAATTATTCATTAATCTAAATGGCTTACATTGCAGCCCTATTCGGAGAACTATATATAACTCGCCAACTGCTGATGAAAGCAGTTAACTGTGCAGGATCAAATAATTCATATGTTACTGACTGGTACTTAATTATACATTTACAAGGGTATTTGAGGAGAGAAAAAAAAAAAAAAAAAAGAGTGCTCATATTTGAAGAATTCCAGACTTCAATCAAAGAAAACTTCTCCTCTGGGTCTCTTTGCACAAATCTGGAAAAATCTTGATGCGTAAACCCAGAAAAGAAGTATCTCGCTTTTTAAAGAATATGCATAGTAACCAGTTATGATCAGAAACCAAAGATAATGCCAATGTGGCCGAAGTTACTGCTTCAGTTCCAGATGTCTCCAGTTTTTCAGAAATATTGAAAACATCGACCTCAGGGGCCTGTGCACCTTGAGACATCAATGGCTCTTTATTTGTGGACAAATAGTAAATATGCAATATTGGGGAGCATAGATTCCTCAGACACTTGCAAAACTTCCTTCAAATATCTTTTAAACATGCGTCTTGGTGATATTACGGGTAACTTAGGAAAATTTATTCCCAGTAAATTACAGGCTTGAGTATAATTTTCTAAATTTTCAATTTTCCTCTTAATAATGTTATTTTCAGTTATGGTTGAAGCATTGATTGCTTGAAGCATTTTAATTTGAGCAGAATTCTCATCACTCAATTGTTCAGTTTGCTTCATTTGTGTAATTTGCTTGAATATTAAGGTTAACAGTCAATATTTGTGCCAAAAGGGCCTTACCCATTTCTGTCACAGCCATCCAGTTAGTCTCTAAAGAAAATACAGGGGGCCTCTGAAGTGAAAACTCAACAATTTTGGCTTCCCTTGGTCCGCTTCCATCAATAGCAGTGGCCACATCCACTTCCGACACTGCAACTCCACCCAATACTGCTCCTGGCATCTGTTGACCCGGAGGACCTGAAGATTCCTCCTGTAGCATTGAATCCATACCTCTGTGGATTGGAACAAACGATGTCTTGCATCAAGCTCCAAGCTCTGGGTCCAGTGAGGCACTTGTGGCGGGGGCATCCATAGATGCGGAGTCAGTGAGATGTCAGTCTAGAGGTCTGGATCACAATGCCAAGTCATGGTGTCAGAACAGCCAGGAAATCACGAACTGCAAGCAAAGATGGAGTTTGACTCTGACGGAGAAAACTATCCATAGGACCCACAAATGAAGAAAAAAACTTGAGGCTGTGGTTCAGAGGGTTAAATGCTCAGCTTTCCTTTCTTCTTCACCATAGCGGAACACAGCACAACTAAGCAGTGGTCACCATCTTGACTCCTCCATCAAACTGTTAGTAATCTATAAGTCCATGTCCACCCATGCTTCTCCCATGTTTAAGTATATAAGTATTGCCATACTGGGACAGACCAAAGGTCCATTAAGCCCAGCATTCCGTTTCCAGCAGTAGCCATCCCAGGTCACAAGTACCTGGCAAGATCCCAAAACAATACATTTTATGCTGCTTATCCTACTGTACGTACTGTAGCTACTTTACAGAATAGCGCCTAGTGCACTTATGTGTGAAATTGCCAATTAAAGCAGGGCCCCGCCCCCCCCCCCCCAAGTCATTGTCGCCCCCCTCTGTCCACCACCGGGCCAGGCCCCCATGAATTCAAATCATAGCGCCTCACCTCGACCTCGTTCCGTGTGAAAGAAGCTCTTTCCATTTTTTTCTTTGACTTTTTGCTCTCATATTCCATCTCTGCACACTGTGGAGATATAGCCGCAAGTCTCTGCAGTCCAGACTCTTCATGTCTCCTCCCCAAGCATAAGAGCCTGGACTACCATGAATACTGTTTTATTTACCCCTCTCTAGACCTCCGGGGGACCCATGCCCGCAGGGATGAAGGGTGGGTTTCAGAGGACTCATTTTGACACGGAGGTGGAGAGGGGGTGTCAGAAGGCTCATTTTAAATCTAAGACCCAGGACCTCGGCTTTCTGACTTCTGGTGTCTATGTGTATCTTTGGCCACCTATTCTCCCACATAATGTACTGAGGAGTAGAAGATACCTTACTTATGTGAACACTATTTGTGTAAGAATGTTCCAAGAAACAGATAGACAATCAAGAAATTGAGGCACAGACTAGGAAAGCAAGTGATAGAGATAATCTTTATTCTCACCAATTAGAACTTCAATCTGGCACACTCATCAGTCAGATTCTCAGGTGGACCGACCGTAGTTCTGCCCTCTGGGTAGAGTTGGGGAAAGTTCCAATCCCCGCCAAGATTTGCAGATCTTAAATAGTATCTGCTGGCCATTCAATTCAATAGAGATACATTTTTTTTCATCTGTGAATCATACTTAACCGCAGATCAGGTGCCCACCGTCTCCCTCCTCCCCCCCCCCTTTCTGTTATTTCTTAATAACTGCCATTTCCTGAAGTGTAAACATCTTTCCTAATATAGAGAGAATAGTATTCATATCTCATGATCCAGGATGCCATCTTTACAAAAGCAGACTCCATCTTATGAACCAAACTTCTTACTATTTTTGCCATTAATTCCTCCATCTTGGCCCTTACACTGTATTCGAATGTCACACTAGATCCTAATAAGGCTTGCCAAGTGGTCCTGCTTCCGCAGGCGCTCAGCTACAAGGCCATCATCAGATTTTCAGGCCTAGTCAGTGCTTTTCAGCAGCTTAGGCTATAGAACTCGGCCCACCACTATACCAGTGGAGGGGTCTCACGTTGTGACACATATTAACATTCCCCTCTTCACCCTATCTCATAGGGTGACACTAGGGTTGTCTATCATGGTACCATCCATTCCAGAAGGTATCCTGTAAAGCTATCTATTTAGAGAGTCTGATTGGAAGCTGGTATGGCAAAGATTTCGGAATCCTGATCACAACATAGATACCATCTCTGTCTTATTCTAACCCCTCTTGGGGCTAACTCATTTCTGCGATTGAGCAACAACCTACAACTACAAAGGCAATATCTTTTAACCTATTAATATGCAGGTTTTATCATACTCTTACATATGTATATATATTGCTAACAATCATCAAGCTAATTAATTCCTCGGTTATATACTGATTATATGCTGATTATACGTTTGCATTGATTACACAGTTATACTGATTATTGATCACATCCTTGTATGAAGAATTATGTAATTATTTTGCATTCCTGTGTACTCTGAATCTACTATATGGTTGCAGGTACCTCTGTAGCTTCTCTAGCATTTGCATAGCGATTGGTCCATCTCATAGGGAGATAGTCCAATGTATTGTCTCCTGTGGTGTTGGGGAGGAGATTTTCGTACAGGACATATTGTCCTGTTGCTGCTTTCTTGGTTATGGCAGTTTCAATTAAGCATTCTACTAAGCCTCTAGCACATGGGATTATGCAGCATCCTACCAATACGAAAATAGCAACCACTATGGTGGGTGCTGCAGAAATGATAAATGTCTTCCATTTACCAAAAGCTTTATCCATCCAGCCAGTCCAGGATGTATCAACACCTGAGTTTTCAGCCAATTCCTCTGAGAGCGAGGTAAGGCCTTTCAAAGCTCTGGTGATTGACCCATCTGGGGCAGTGTTGTTGGGGATAAAGGTGCAACATTGAGGCATATTTTCAAAGCACTTTGGGAGGCTAAGTTCCATAGGTTTCTATGGAACTTTGGGAGGCTAAGTGCTTTGAAAATGAGCCCCTTTGTGTACCTATTTTGCGGCACACTCCTCCGTCTGCCGCTAACGATTGGTCGGGGTCACCACTGTTTTATTTACCCCTCTCTAGACCTCCGGGGGACCCATGCCCACGGGGATGAAGGGTGGGTTAACAATACCGTCCATTTGTAAACAGAAGCTGTGTGAGACAATTATTCTGCTGGCATCATATTAAAGGTATCTATCGTTATCTATTTCCTGGGTGAGTGTGTGTGAGTCTGTAGTCAATGTACTTTTATTATCCAAAAATACAAAAGAACTCACAAGATACCAGCAGGAGTCACTGCTGTTCTAGATCAGCAGGAGAAAAAGTTATTTAAAGAATTAGATCAGGAAACAAGGAAAAATAAGTGGCAAATGCATAAATACAGTGTGAAATATGTCATTCCAGAAATTGTATGTGGATCAAGCCTGGGCAAATGAACAGTTAAGGAGAGAGAACTGAAATCTAAGGAGAAGAAATTGATAGTTGCAGCCCGGGACAGTGGATTATGGACAAGATGATTCACAGCAAGTATAGAAAAACTGGTACAACAGACATCTGTTCAAAAAAAAAAAAAGAGCTACAAATAGTTACTCATCTTGTAGCTGGCTGTGAAGTGCTGATAGTAGAAAATTTCTATAAGGAAGGGCACTATAAGGTGCCACAACTCATTCATTAGGTGTTCCTAGGTCGGCTGCCATCCAGGGCAGATTGTTCCTGCACCCCCCAGACACATTACCCCCCCCCCCCCCCCCTCCCGGTGCATCACCCTCCCAGCAAATCACATTCCCCCCCAGCAAATCATGACACCCCATAGGCACATCACCCCACCCCCCCAAGCGCATCGCTCCTACCTCCTGGGGTTGCAGGAAGCAGTCAGGTGGCTGTTGGCTCTGCCGGTTCCCTGCCTCAGAACAGAAAGTAACATCAGAGGGAGCAGGGAGCCAGCCACATGGCTGCTCCCTTTACCCCCTTGCAGCATGCACCAGGGGCAGACTGCCCCCACCGACCCGCCCATGGTTCGCCACTACATTGGAAATTTTGTAAATGTTACAATGTTATTTTACTGGAAAAGCATTAGGATCATGACCTTAAGAGAACTGTGGAAAATGAAGATGATAAACTTAGGACATCCCCATCCTAACCAATAAAAAACTGGATGTAATATAGCTAGACTATTTAAGGTGATTAAGAAGGATTAGGCATTGCTTTGAACATGTCCAGTTTTAAATTGATTGTGCAGGCTCTGATAGTAAGTCAACTGGACTAAAGTAACTTATTATATGCTGGATGCATGATTATACTCTTAAAGAAGCTTCATACATTGCAGAGCACAGCAGTTTGGCTGATTTACTCCACTGGTAAATTTGTTAGAGTAACTCCATTATTGACGAAAGCTCATTTGCTGTTCAGGGTTTATTTTAAAGTCTGTGTTACAATTTTTAATATTTTGCATGGTTTAGTTCTGCCTCCACTGAATGCAAATCTCTCTCATGAATATTCATTGTGGATATCCCCAAAAACCTGACTGGCTGGGGTGCCTCCAGGACCAGGATTGGGAACCACTGGTCTAAGGGAAGGTAAAGAAATCTCTCAGGGCAAATCAGCTTATGTGGGGCCTCTCCCTCTAAACCTTCAGATGTAGCTCTCCTCCTACCCAGATACAGTCCTCTCTCCTTTATCTCCTCTTGCTGGCTTTAAACTAAAGTCTGACTTGTACGTGTCCCTCTTGTCTCAGGGCACACACAGTCGCAAACGTAATTCAGACAGGCTCAGTGAGTAAATGATCAGTGAGTAAATGATCAAAAATAAGCAGAATACTTACACACCATACCTCTGTCCTCATGGACTTGCAGGCCTTTAGCTCTCAACACCACCACAGTGAGACGTCCCAGGTAATCATTGTAGCTGAGAGAAAATTGTACATCTCCATACTCAGAAGGAGGCTTTAAAAATAGAAATAGCTCATTTGTACGTCACTCTTACATTTGCTAAAATTTTAAGTTTGTCCTTTTTCCTTATTCTCCATCCCTCTTTTGCCCAAGTTCTTCTTTGCAGGCCAAGGAATCTTGCTGTGTGTCATAATCACTTAACATATCATATTAAATCGGGAACACTAAATCATTATAGGTGTCCATAGGAAAGGCAACAGCACTTCACCTTTCATCCAAGGATACTAGGTTACCCTAGACTGGGGTGTCCAACGTCAATCCTCAAGGGCCAGAAACCAGTTGGGTTTTCAGGATTTCCTCAATGAATATGTATGAGATCTATTTGCATGCACTGCCTCCATACTTTGCAAACAGATCTCATACATATTGATAGTGGAAATCTTGAAAACCTGACCTGGAGAGGTTGGACACCCCTGCCCTAGACAAGCCTTCAGCCTGGTGCCCCCCCCCCCTTTTACTCCCCTTTCACAAAGCACACTCAGAACCCATGTTCCATGATGTTTTCAAGAAGAGCAGTATAGAAAGTTGAAATACACCATAAACCAGGTTGGAAGCCTGCCACAGCAAAACAGCATTAACAGTGACCGTAATTTTCAGGAACACCCATGACCTGCCCATGCCCCTCCCCTGGCCACGTCCACTTTTGTGATCCACACATTAGAATTTACACGAACCCCTTTACAGAATACACTTAGAAAGTTATGTGTGTAAATTCTAATTCATGCCAATTAGTGAGGATAATTTGCTTGTTATTGGCCAGTTATCAGTACTGATTAGCTTGTTAGCAATTAAGTTGCGCATGCAAATCATCTACATGTGCTGATTTGCGTATGTAACTTTAGTCGCCATGTATAGAATCTGTGGGAGTACACACTCTTTCCCGATATGCACATTTGCAAACCATGTGTGTACTAATATCAAGAAAGAAAATGCACTATGTGAAATAGCTCCCCCTATTTAGGAAATTAGGAAAAGTGCACACTCGTAATGACAGTCATTGCCAACTGAAAAAAACAAACAAACATGAAAATGAAACATTCTAGGTGCTCATCCCTCCTACGGACAGGGAGTGTGCCTTGCTGTTAATGCATGTGTTAAGGTGTTTTAACTATTAACACAGCAGATAACATGATCAATTAACTACACCTTCAGGAGGTGTACAATACTGCTTTCCTTGTTAGTAACCACATCATTAGTACACGGTAGCCACCAGAGTCCTACATTAGCATGATGACTGCCTTTCTCCAAGTGCCAAGGGATTCTAGGTCAGTTCCCACCTGGACCGTTCCTACCGGACAGTTCCCACCCACCAATTCCCATCTGGACAATTCCAACCCATAACCCAAAAAATGCAAAACACACTAGGATAAGTAATCTCCCTACCTTTTCTCTTCCAGGTTGTTGGGGGGGGGGGGGCCAGTACCCCCTCACAACATTATTTTTTACACATCCCTTTCCCCTTCCAGACATGCAGTTCATGTGGGGGGGGGGGCAATGCCCCCCCAAACTAGGTTTCAAACTAATTCATGTTTAATCTGGGATCTAAATGTCATAAATAAATAAGTAAATAAATAAATACAAACTGCAGTTCATGTGGGGGAGGGGGGAATGCCGCCCACAACCCCCAAACTAGGTTTCAACCTAATTCAGCCCCTCCAAAAGACACACTGATTACGATTTATAACAAATTACTACTCTACCTATGAAAAGTTATTCCGTTATTATACATCCTCTGTGTACATTCGTAGGCTGCTCTAACCTTGTTCCAAGACGCCACTAAAAAAAAAAAAAAAGTGCCATCAGGACTTATGGGACTCGATACAGTCGGTAAAAAAAAAAAAAAAAAAAAAGGATAGGAGAGTGGAAAATGACCAGGGGAGGGGGGGGAGAGAGTCCTTGATGGGAATTGTCCCCCTTAAGTGGGAATTGTCCCAGTGGGAGGGGGGAATTGTCCTAAGTGGGAATTGTCTGGGTGAGAACTCGCCTGATACCATGCCAGGAATGCTCCCTACAATTACTGCATTGGTTTGGCACTTAGCATACGTTAATTTTGGCTATTAACATATTATTTACTAAATCACATAAAGGTTTTGCAGTTAAGCACCACGTGCAAAATTACCATCTTTAAAAAGAGAAAAATGTTCACTTGAATGACTTTCAGGCTCATTTTCGAAAGAGAAGGATGCCCATCTTTCAACACAAATCGGAAGGTGGGCATCCTTCTCACAGGGTCACCCAAATCGGTATAATCGAAAGCCGATTTTGGGCGTCCCAAACTGCTTTCCGTCGCAGGGACGACCAAAGTTCACAGGGGCGTGTCAGAGGCATAGCGAAGGCGGGACTTGGGCGTGCCTAACACATGGACGTCCTCGACCCATAATGGGGGGAAAAAGAAAAGGGACTTCCCCAACAAACATTGGACGACTTTACCTAGTCCCGTTTTTCTTACGACCAAGGCACAAAAAGGTGCCTGAACTGACCACTGGAGAGAATCGGGGATGACCTCCCCTTACTCCCCCTAGTGGTCATTAACCCCCTCTCACCCTCAAAAAATTATCTTTTAAAAATATTTTGTGCCAGCCTCTATGCCAGCCTCAAATGTCATACTCAGGTCCACCACAGCAGTATGCATGTCCCTGCAACAGTTTTAGTAGGTGCAGTGCACTTCAGGCAGGCGGACCCAGGCCCATCCCCCTCCCTACCTGTTACACTTGTGGTGTTAAATGTGAGCCCTCCAAAACCCACCAGAAACCCACATCTAGGTGCCCCCCTTCATCCGTAAGGGCTATGGTAGTGGTGTACAGTTGTGGGTAGTGGGTTTTGGGGGGCTCAGCACACAAGGTAAGGGAGCTATGTACCTGGGAGCAATTTATTAAGTCCACTGCAGTGCCCCCTAGGGTGCCCTGTTGGTGTCCTGGCATATGAGGGGGACCAGTGCACTATGAATGCTGGCCCCTTCCACGACCAAAGGTCTTGCATTTGGTCGTTTCTGAGATGGGCATCCTTGGTTTCCATTAATCGCCAAAAATCAGAAACGACCAAGTCTAGGGACGACCATCTCTAAGGATGACCTAAATTTCAAGATTTGGGCGTCCCCAACCATATTATCGAAACGAAAGATGGACGTCCATCTTGTTTCGATAATACAGGTTTCCCCGCCCCTCCATCGGGATGTTTTTCAAGGACGTCCTCAGCAAAACTTGGGCGTCTCTTTCGATTATGCCCTTCCACATGTACTAAGCCAAGAAATATTGTGCATGGAATTTATTTGTGATTTACTATAGCACTTTAAACTGACTAGCAGAGCTAAGCGGTTTACAGACTAAAACAAATTATGAAAACTACAATGATTGACAGGAAAGAAACTCACACAGAGCTAGATTTGTGAAGCTACAACCTACTTTGTGCTTTGTTTTCATTCTTGTACTGAAAGGTTTGTGTTGTATTCCTGCTTTTTGTGGCACGTGTTAATAAGATTTAAAAAAAAAAAAAAAGAAAGAAACTAAATAAAAACAGACAGGAGGATTTGGCACATCATGCATTGAAGTTTCGGCACCAGAGCTTAGAAGCCAGGTCTTTAGCGCCAGTTTGAACTGTTTCAAAAATAACTTGCTTTGAATGTATAAAGGTAAACTGTTTCATAGGTGAGGGATAGTGAAAAGAAAATGTACTATTCCTGCGATAGACTCAAACTGAGCAAACCTTGGACCAGGAAGGACCAGATGATGGTTATTTAAAGATCTCAAAATACATGTGGGCATAGATGGGATAGTTACAGAGTTTAAATACTGTGGCACACCCAGTCTAAAAGCAAGTATTTTAAACTTCATGCAATGTTCAATTGGGAGCCAATGACGCTTTTCAAGTAAAGATGATCTCAACTGTAAGAATGACATAATATACATATGGCCGTATTCTGTAAGGTCTGTAGTCTTTTGAGAATCGATTTAGAAGCCCCATAAGTATTCAAAGCCATTTTATGACGTTTCCTTTCTTTTATTACATCAGTCTCAAAGTATGTAAGTGAAGTTGTAGCCATGTTTTCCAATTAGAGCACATGCTTCATGTCAAGGGTTGGGTATGAGATCTGTAGGTTAGTTGAGGGGAAGAAGTGGGATGCAGGGGGTTTCTGGCTGCCAGTGTTAGCCCAGGTTTCCCTCACTAGGGTACAGTGCCATGGAAAAACTAAAGGTCTGGTCATCTGCGTTTTAATTCTCTGCCCCAGAAGTTTAACGGAATTACCAACGAATACATTGTGCAGGCTGAGGATGTTTATTAATAGATCCCTACTGGATGGTAGTTTTCCATTAGAACTTGGACATTTTCAGGGCAATTCTATAACATAGGTGCTAATATTTGCAGGCATAAATGCTCACACCCAAAGCTAGGCATGAAAATGACTTAAGCTAGTATTCTATTTTAAAACGTTCTGTGCGGAACTGACTTTATAGAATTCGCACTTAAGAGTGCATCATCCCGAATCTAACTTTGGGCTCATTTACTGAATCTACTGTGCATGTGTTCAGAATAATGGCATCTATGTATCTATGTGCACACATATGCACATAACTGCCCAAATTCCACAGAGCATATTTACAAGGGAAGTGTACACATAGACGGAGCTCAAGCCCTTGCTCACAACTTACAGACTGCCGTAAGTTAAGTGTCAACATTTACACCAGCTCTATGATTGGCGTAAATTACAATAAGCTCCTACCGCATGCCTTCCAGGGGCCTAACTGTAGGTGACTTATTATACAACTGAACCCATTGTTGTGGCCAGTGGTGTAGCCACAGGGGGCCTAGAGGACCTGGGCCCCCATCCCCCTCTACCACTGGAGTATCCTTTGATTGGCTGGTGGGATGCCCAATCCCTGCCAGCTGATGAGATCCGCTGCTGGAACTGCCCCAGTGCTGCTTCAGTAGGGAAGAAGTGGAATGCATCCCTTCCCGCCAATGACATCATCGCTCCTCACGCATGCTCAGTTTGCACATGAACTGAGCATGAGCGAGGAGTGTCAATATTGCTGGAACTGTATGGGGAAATTGTACATTGGAATATTTTTAAAACTGTAATAAGCTTTGAGCTGTTTGGTTAAGCTGAATGTAAATGTTCAAATTCAGTTAAGTCAAATAAAAAATTAAATTAGATTTCTCAAAGTAAAGTGGAATGAGGCAGCAGTGGCATTTTGCACCTCTAGTATTTGTAAAAATGATAATCAGTTGCTGATCATAAAGGTTTTCTGCACTACTGGAGCCCATGAATGGCATGGAAGGATCTCTGGAATGCTACTAGACAAGTTTTGGACAACAAAGTTCAGGATTTTTGAAAGTTTTGTTTCGCATCGATAAACCGTACCAATTTTTATTCTGAGTTAGTATTTGGTTTGCAGCATTCTCATTCCTATTGAACTGCTAAAATAACATAGCAGCACAGTAGATGATGGTAGCTATGCATCAAACTGCCCATCCACTCTGTTTAGGGTTTAGGGTTGTATGGCTACTTTTACTATCAATTACACCTTTCAGTTAGCGTCTCACCTCCAAGTTCTCTGCCTCCAGGTCCCTCCAGATCACTACTTTGCTTTCTCCAGTTGGCATTTCATTTTTCAGGGGAAACAATACCTGCCCCAGGAGATGGTGCTTCTTCAGCTTATCAACATGGTAGACAGAAAATTTCAATGTTCTTTGATTTAGAGTTTTACTGGAAACCTGCAGCAAAAAGGTGGATTCGAAGATCATTTCTGTGCAGTGTTTATAGCTCCACAATTAGCAGAAAATATGATAAATAGGATGTATTCACTGATCATCCATGGCAGTGGGCTGGTGTTGAAAATGCTGGGTTATTTTCACTGATAAATCGAGAGCAGTTATTTCCAGTGGTGCCAAACTGTAATATATCTAACTCAGGATGTCAGAACTCCTTCAAGAGCAAATTCATCTGTTACATATTGCTCCTATATATTGTTCTTTCTTAGGATAATTTCATCGTAGTGGTTACAGCTGTTAACCAGTTTTAACAATGTGACAAAATGTGTCAGGTCGCTATCTCTGATATAATAAAGACTGTTGGACTCGCGTCTCCAGTGGTGAATCGTCTATTAGTCTCTACTTTTGCCTTCTGTGTACAGCTGTTAACCAAGCAGGAAAGGATTATGCATAGGCAAACTAGGCATATAGGTCTGCTAACTCTCCCATTTGAGATCAGGAAACCTCTGACATGTATTATACTTGAGAGGGGCAAGGGCAGGGTTGCCAAGCAATAGCTTTACTTAAAGGAGGCCAGTGGCTGGCAGAAGCCTTAAATCAGCAATAGAATGGTCAGTAATTTGCCAATAATCTACATCTCTAGCAGGAGACATGCATTGCTCCCTTCTGCCCCTCTATACGGCTCTAAACCCTTTCCAGGCCCTTTGAATCTCCTGTCTGCCTACCTTAACTCTTTCTCCTTCCCCTCTCGCACAGACTTCCACTACCTCTTCAGGCACCTATCCAAAACGGCCCAGGTAAACTGCTTGGCCAGGTTTCTATCACAGCAAATTGTGAATGAATGTCAGAAGTAAATCAATATGTACTCACAGGTCATATAGAGGACTCTCTGTTGGGTTTTACGTGAGAGGCTGGGCATGTGAGCCTGCACATACTCAATACCTATATTCCCTTATAACCTGCTGCTACAGTCACACCTAGAACTAACCCCTTAAGCACTGTTCCTTCTAAGCTGAGCAGGAGTCCTCATCTACAGTCCTGCCAGTGGTGGGTGCTGTTTCACTATCACATTTTCAATAGCAAGGGACAGGTAAGCTCTGCAGGACTCCAAGGAACCTGCCTGTCCCTAGGGATTGAAAATACAATGTTGTAGCACCATCCCCCACTGGCAGAAATGCAGTTAAAAGACTCCCACTCAAATTAAAGAGAACAATGCCCTTAAACTTCCCTCTACCCATCTCAGAAGAGTTCGTCTAGGGCAGAAGAGCCTGAAGAGGAGGAAACCATGAATGGAGATCTCTGGGCAGAGGGCGGAAAGACTGGGGACTCATAAATGCCTATGGTTCAGTATACAATGCCTTGTAAAAGTCTTCATACCCTTACATATTTTTATACTGTAACTAAAAAATAAAATTTGAAATGCATTAGAGTTGGGGCCCTGTTTACTAAGGTGCATTAGTGTTTTTAGTGCTCCTACATTTAGCGCGTGCGCTGACCATGTAGGCACCTATAGGGATACTGTAGGCACGTACACGGTTAACGTGCATTAAAAATGTTAACGCACCTATAACGCTGCTTAGTAAATAGGGACCTAAGTGTTCATTACTCCGATCTACACATCATATTTTACACTTTCAATATTCAAGAAGTAATTAAGAATAATAAACCAAAAAATCTTAACTGCATATGTTTTCACAACTTTTGTCATAAGTGAACCCAAATTATCTCCTGTTACAAAAATAGCCTTAATAAGGCTTATAATCAAATGGAGACCACCTGTATGCAATCACAGTACTTGAGCTGATTTAAATACTTCTGGATGAGGAATCAAGCTATTTCTGTCATATGACATGGAGCTCTAAACATCTAAACATGGAGCTGCCAAAAGAACTCCACAATAAAGTTATTGGGAAAGGTTAATAAGAAAATTTCAATGCATTCGAATATTCCTTGGGGCAAAGGTAGATCAATCATTATAAAGAGGAAACAGTATTGGCACTATCAAGACACTGCTTTCATCAGGCCATCCCTCCAAAGACAGTAGCTGTGGGTTAAGGAAGCAGTGGAGGAAAGTCACTCACTATGAGGTCTATGATTATTTAAAAAGATCTCTGGCTGAGACTGGAGAAAATGTTGATGGATTAATCCCTGTGTGGACAGGAAACCAAGAATAAAGACACTGCTGAAGAAAAACCATATAATTTCATAGTCTGAAGAGACCAGAGTGGAATTTTTTGGTGTAAGTGCTATGATATGTGTGGCATAAAACAACCATAACACAGCACATCCCCCCTGCTGACTCCATCTCTACAGTAAAGCATGGCAGTGGCAAACTTATGTTGTGGGGCTACTTTAAGTAACACAGGGACAAGAAGAAATGTGAAGGATCAAAGGAAAGTGGATGGTGCAAAGTACAGGCAAATCCTGGAGGAAAACCTGACATGGGAAGAAGATTCACCTTTCAGCAGGACAATGATTCCGTGAACAAATCAAAAGCAATGATGAAGTGGCTCAGCAAGACGAAAGGAAAGGTCCTTGAGAGAAACATTTATAGCTGCAGCAGTTCATTGTGCTGAGACTTTGTTCATAACATAATTACATGTTTGAATCAAAAGACTATCCACTCATTTGTTGTGACCTCTGAGCAGGTTATTTGAGCAAAAATATTGCCCATTTTCATTGGTTGTGACCTTTGAGTAGTTCTTTATCAGTACATGACCCCCCCCCATAGGCGTAGTTTGACTGTTTCATTTGGGGGGGGCAAAGAATGGGCGGAGCAGATTAGCATATCATTTGCATATATACATATGCAAATGAATATGCTAATATGGAGGACGGAATTGAAATTTACAGGCAAAATATCACAGATGCACATTTCAAAAAGCTGACACATTTCAATTAATAAATTATGAATAAAATACTTTTATCTACCTTTGTTGTCTGATCATTTAGTTTTTCTATTCGCTTTGGTCCCAGTGTCTTCTGTTTTATGCAGTGTCTTCTTTCCAGTAGGCTTCCCTCTGCTCCCCACCCTCCCAGTCCCATCCATCTCTTGCTCCTTCCCTCTGCTCCCCACCCCTCCCAGTCCCATCCATCTTCTGTTCCTTCCCTCTGCTCACCATCCCTCCGTCCCATCCATCTTCTGCTCCTTCCCTCTGCTCCCCACCCTCCCAGTCCCATCCATCTCCTGCTCCTTCCCTCTGCTCCCCACCCTCCCAGTCCCATCCATCTCTTGCTCCTTCCCTCTGCTCTCCACCCCTCCCAGTCCCAACCATCTCCTGCTCCTTCCCTCTGCTCCCCACCCCTCCCAGTCCCACCTATGTGGGAACAGGAACTTGAAGAGAAGGCTTTGGGGCACAGCCAAAGGCAGCGTGTACATCGCTACCGCTGCCAGGAACGCTGAAAAAGACTGCTGCCTGCGCCGGAGGGAGGGAGGAAGAGAGAGGGGTAGACGGACACGCTCCTCTAGTCCTCTCCGTCCGCTTGGCTTCCCTGCCCTTTCTGTCTGCGTCCCGCCTTCCTCTGATGTCAGAGGAAGGCGGGACGCAGAGAGGGCAGGGAAGCCAAGCAGATGGAGAGGAGTGCGTGCCTGCATGTTTTGTTTTTTTTTTAACTAATGGCGCGGCAGCGCCTCGTCGTCGTTTGGGGGGGCATTGCCCCCCCCCCAGTCTACGCCTATGCCCCCCCCCCCCGATGCAGCCTTGGTTCATTGTGTTATTTTACCATTATCAGTAAAGCTTGTTTTAACTTGATGATATCACTGGTCTACCAGTTAAAGCCCAGACCTAAATCAAATAGAAAATGTGGCAAGATGTGAAGACAGCACTTCATAGGTAATCGCACTCCATAGGTGATCCCCAGCCAACTTCAAAGAGTATGAGCTATTTTGCCACGAGGAATGGGCATAAACTGCACCATCTCACTGTACAAGGCTAGTAGACGTATCCTAAATGATTAATGGCTGCTATTACTGCCAAAGGGACTTCAACCAAGTATTGCGTCAAGGGCTATGAAAGGGAATTGGGATCTGATATGCCGCCTTTCTGTGGTTTTTGCAACTACATTCAAAGCAGTTTACATAGTATATACAGGTACTTATTTGTACCTGGGGCAATGGACTTGCCCAGAGTCACAAGAAGCTGCAGTGGGAATGGAAACCGGTCCCCTAGGATCAAAGTCCGCTGCACTAACCACTAGGCTACTCCTAAAGAGTTATACAATCAAGACCTTTGATTTATCATTCTTAATTACTTTTTGAATACATCTGTACTTTCACATTGTTTCACTGATCTACAAAGCATACTATATACTTTCAAACTCCTATTTCAATGCATCTTGAATTGTATTTTTTAGACAACAGAATGTGAAAAATGTAGAAGGGTGTGAAAGACTTTTAAAAGTCACTACAATATTAAGCCAGACCTGTAGGAAAAAAGGAATTTAAAAACTTGCCAGAAGGGAAATGCAGACCTAATACAAACGTTTGGGAAGAATCTGAGGACCAAAAACCAGTTGAGCTTGTTATAAGTATAGACTTCCTGCATCAAAATTAACTGTACTCTTGCGCCATATACAGCATCTCTTTGAAAGGATTCCATTGTCACAGAAACTGTTAGGGCTGGAGCAGAGAAAATATATTGTCTCAGAAAAAAATTCTCTCTCTGAATACCCAAGCATTTCCTAGATTCTTCTAGTAGCTTCATCAATGTTGGAGAAAAACTGGATCCTCTGTGAGTTGTGGAATTGTCCAAAGATGCTATTGTACATGAGTTTCCAGAACCACAGAGAACCTTTCTTTGGATACCTTGTGACCTCATAAGATGACAGGATACCTTGTGACCTTATAAGATGACAGACAGCACCATCTTTGGAGTCCTGATGCTGGTGTAGTAAAAGTTTAAAAAAAAAAAAGTCTGCAAAGAATGCAAAAAAACTGTGATTCTTTCCATCCTAGGATAAGTAGCATGGAATCTATTTCCTCTTTTGGAATTTTACAAGGTACTTGTGACCTGGATTGGCCACTGTTAGAAAAATTATAATGGTCCTGATGGACCTCTAGTCTGTCCCAGTATGGCAATGTGTATGTGCTTATGTATTTATACTCTGCTACCACCACAGCTGAACAGACAGGAGGAGTATTATACTCTCTTTTCCTCCCCTTCCCTTCTCAGTAGAGGGGGGAGCTGAGGGGGAAGCAGAGTTAGTTTGCAATCCTAATTTTACTAATCTAACTCTTCCCTATCTTTGCTGTACAATAAACTATGCGTGTGAACGCTGGTGATTTATCACTCATTCACTATTCCGTTTAAGTGGAGGGATTACACAGGTGTGAGTGTATTCAGTTTGGAAGCCAGGTGGCGCCTGCATTCTTTTTGCCTCCCTAGCTGGTCTTGTGATTCAGGTTACAGTGTTGTGTAATGTGTCCTGCAATATGAAGGATCCAGGCTTTGAATCATTGTAGACAATTGGGCCTGAGCTTGTTAAAGAATCCTGTGCTCAGACTCTGGAGAGAGAAAGACCACTTCTTTCTACTGTAGCAATGCTTACTAGGTAGCAAGAGATGCTGGGGGCATGCCATAAACAAGAGACTCCTCAGGGTCACCAACGATCCCTGAATCATCTATACCAGTGGCTTAGCTACATGGGGCCACGGGGGCCTGGGCCCCCCCGAATTTCCTTTGGACCCCTGGTTTTGCTGATGGGGGTCCCAACCCCCGCAAGCTGAAGCCTTCTCCAGCGCCGGTCTCTGGCACCGTCGCGTTGCCTGCCCTGCTCTGTCTTCCCCTCACGTCCAGCATGCTCAATTTCACTAAAAGGAGCATGCAGGACGTAAGGGGAAGACAGAGCAGGGTAGGCAACGCGGTGGCACTGAAGACTGGTGCTGAATAAGGCTTCAGCTGGAGGGGGTTGAGGACCCCCGCCAGCCAAGGTATTTGCTGTGGTAGTGGGTGGGGAGCAGCAGGGCAGCAAGGCAGACCAAAACATGCCCCACACCTTGGGCTTTGGCCCCCTCCCACCGCGAGGTCTGGCTACACCCCTACATGCCCATTTAGGGAGTGAGGAGTATCAGAAAACACTGAGAATAAAAACATCAGCTAACATAAAACTTTTTTTCCTTTTGTAAGAACCATGAAAATCAGGCCATACTGTACCTGGAAGAGAAAATGTTCATCGAACTGTGGATTGAGGGTTTTACGCTTGATCTTGGATTGCAGGTAACGCCTTTCATCGGGCAGCAGGAAGATTTTCACAAAGGGATTGCATGATTCAGAAGGAAAACAGAGGTTCCTGGCTTTTACCAAAGCCACAAGCAGCCGCTCCGCCTCCTGCTCATACTCTACAGCAAACCATAGCCGGCCGATGTTGCCTTCAGGGAAATCCGCCTCACTGCCATCTTCTGGGAACTTATAGAGATCTGGATTGATGGATCCTACAGCAAAAGACCCTGCTTAAGAAAAGCAAAAGAGCAAGCTAGAACATCTTTTCATGTCTGCATGTTTTGCCCTTGTCATTGTATTCCACTCCTTTCCTCTTAATATGCACTACAGGAATTCAAGGGCAACCTTTCTGCCTCACAAAGGTGTAGTTGCCTTTCTGACTGGAATTAAGAATAATGTAATTTACCAGGAAACTGGCATGAAAATTAGGACGGGCCGCCGAGAGACTGAACAAGGCCCGGGGCAGAGCCGCCGCAGCTGCAGCCCCCCCCTCCCCCCCCACACACACACAATCCAATTACCTTTGCTGGCGGGGATCCCCGCCAGCAGAAAATGTGTTCCTCCAACGCTGCTCTTCCGACGATTGCCTGCCCCAGCCCCTGTGGCTGCTTTTCCTCTCAGGCGCATGCGCAGCTGCTCAGCTGGGCAGAAGAGCAGCACTGGAGGTGCTCCTCTGGACCGGGTCCTCCCCAGCCTCCAAGGGGGGCCCGGCCGCGGCGCCGGAGTCTTCTCTATCCTACTCCTGTTGGGACACGATCACTCGGGTCCCGACCGAGCAGAAGAAAGAGACAGACCCCAGCGCTGGGTCTCCCTTGGAGGCCCAGGCCCGGGGAATTTTGTCCCCCCTGCCCCCACCCCCTCTTGGCGGCTATGAAATTAGGCTTCTTGGTTGGCAAGAATATCCCATGAGCACCTAGCAGATGGAGGAAGTCGTGATGATGGCTCCTCGTTCTGCTACAGGAAGTGGTTATGAGCTAACATCACTGGTCTTACTACTTGGACCTTACCGCCCCCTCCCCCACTCATTTTCCCCTTCCATATCAGAATATCAACTGGTAGGTCTATAGCAACAAACAGTCTGTAAATATGCATAATGATTATGGCTTTTATTCTTAGGTATTTATTTCATAGCTAATCAAGGGGGTTTTGAAAGTACAAAAAAAAAATCAGCATTTATGTTGGTGTTTTCATGCAATAAGTACTACTGCTGCCTAGCTTTTCAAGAACAAAGTCAACAATAGAAATTCACACATTTGTGTATCGCAGGAATCATAAGCACAGAAAAGGCACAAAAACTGAGTCGAGGACAGAAGACAAGCCTGGGGAGGGGTGAGAGAGTACTAATGGAAAAGGTGCTTTTTCAGTATTTAACCAATGAACACCTATAGCACTGGGGCATCTTAATCAGTCTTTATCAATCAAAACCTAAAAATCGGAAGCCCTAATAATGGTGAAAAACCTGAAAAAGATATATAGGGAGGATAATTTAATGTCAGCTGTATTGATATAATTGTGTTCCCTCTGAGCTGTAAATATATAAAGTGTAATGAGCTGGCACAAGGTATTGGAAGTGAACATACCCAGAGAGTAGAACGAAGAGCGAGGCAGGAACTCGGGGGCAACATAGGGTTCACAGTCCTCTTGAATCCGTTCACCATTCTTCACATCAACCCAGTTCTGTCCAAGAAATTTGGGGGGAATGATGAATGGGACGCTTTTAGTTCTACTGTAAATGAACGGGGGGGGGGGGGGGGGGGGGGGGGGGGAACATACCTTAAGTGAATTATTTAAGCATAAGCATAAGTCAGTTCACAGTTCTTATAAACTCAGGATGTTCAAACTTTCTCATGGGGTGAAGCAGATCTGGGGAAGGGCTCTGTCCTCTTCACTGTTCCCTCTAAACTGAGCAAGAGTCCTCCAACTGCATTGCTGCCAATGGGAGGCAGACCTTCAATATTGTGTTTTCAATTTATAGGGTTGGTTCCCAGGAGTTCTGCGAAGCTTGCCTGTTCTTCACTATTGAAAAATTGATAGTGAAAAAGCACCCCCTACTGGTAGGACTGTAGGTGGAGGACTCCCGCTCAGCTTAGAGGAAACAGTGCTTAAGGGGTTAGCTCTAGGTATGACTGTAGCAGCAAGGAGTATACTTAAAAATAGATTCATCTATGCTTGTATGCTGTCCTTCCTACCAGACCCAGTCCTCAGGGAATTCCTCCACTCCAATATCATCAGAGAGCAGAGTATATGAGCCCAGGAAAGGATTCCTTGGGCACACACCTCACCCTAACAAGGGGAATCTCTTGATCCTTTCTTCCTGAAATAAAATTACAGGACTGGAGATTCACAGATTATGAACCATTTTTCTGACACAGACTCTTTCTTAATTTCATGGGCCAAAATTAGACTTCCAAGGAGAAAGAGAAAGATACGAGATATTGGATGGGGGGAGGTTGTTGATGCAAAAGCTGGCTCAGTGCACCACAGTCCCTTGAGCTGTCCCTGGCCAGGATTCAAGGTCAGAGTTCCTGGAGCTACAAAATAGAGAGTGGAGGCTTGGAGCAAGGCTCAGATTTAGGTATCTTTATTGTAGGCCACTGCTTCTAGTGCCAAACTTTGAAGACTGACCCCTCAATTGAGTTAGACATGCTGTCTCAGTTCATAGAAAGGTGAGCCTTTGGGCCACAGCCAAGTTGATGTTGCCCGGTCAACCCGGAGGTTAGCCGGGCCCCGACTAGTGGCAGGTGAGTCACCTGGACTAGGCACAGGACAGATAAGGCTACAGACTAGGCTCGGCAGGAACTGGAAACAAGGCAGGCAAGGCAGACAAGTCAGAAACTGAAGAGCAGGTCTGGAGGCAAGGCAGGCAAGTCAGAAGGCATGGCAAAGCTAGCCGGTCTGGAAAAGGGCAACGCAGGGCAAACTGGACTGGAGACAGGCAGGGCTTGGAAGTATCAATAAAGTGGTTCTTTAAATTTAACTCCCATTCTCCTGGAGTCATTGGTCCATTTCCCACTCTTCTTCTGTACTGTTGTTTTCACGTGGGAGCTAGTGTTCATCCACTTAGGTGGATTACTCCTTCTTGGAAGTATTTATCACATTTCATTTTGAACCTCTCTTTCTCCACCTTAATGTGATGATCCCTTTTCTTTTTTTTTTGTTTTTATTTTTAATTTTATTTTTATGTTTATACAAAATCTAAACAAAGAACTTCTTTGTACAGAAAAATCCACTCTAAAAAAGAAAGATAGATCAGAATTACAACATCATATCTAATATAGGAGTCCTTGTACTAAAGTGTGGTAAATTTACACTTACTTCACTGGGGGGGGGGGGGGGGGAGTCTTTTACTAAAGCTTAGCTCAAGTTATCTGCACCAGGGCCCCTTTTATTCTTAGGGGCCCTGCTGCAGATAGCTCAAGCTAAGCTTTAGTAAAAGACCCCCTGTTAGCACTAAAATTACCATGAGGTAAGTGCAAAGGTGGTGCAGTAAATGGAGGGGGCATTACATGCAGTGCCAGAATACAGCGGTTGGGCTACCAGGCACAACATTTATTGGCTCTCTTTATGTCATCAGAAATGGGGATCACACAAATCCCTTTTACTATCTATCTATCGTATATGACTGCTAGCTCTTCCAGTCCCATATAGCATTTGGCTCTGGGATTTCTGCAGCCCAAATGAATATAGGGTTTTTGGAGTTGTGGTGGGGGAAGGGTGGTGGCGAAGAGCAGATTAAAACACAATTGCCTAATCCTTAACTATTCTAAAATTTTATCAGCATATTTATTCTGTTGGAACATTTTCATATCTCCTACAGATATTCTTTCCATTCTAACCATTCCACAATGTCACCAATAAAGACATTTAAAAGAACAAGGACTCAGCCTGGCAATGACCCTGTGTCATTTTCTGGGACAACTTTTTTTTCATAAAAGTGAACTTTCTTGACCACCACTTACCAAGTCTTAGCACTTAACCAATTTGCCATCCAGTTTATAAAAGAAAGAAAAAAAACTGTACCTGGAATTATTTGGATGTGGACCTGAAGTTTGTTGAATTGAAGTCAAATCATTGATAGTGGCATCAGAGTGTCTTGGTGTGACAGAATTAAATAGTTCCTCATAAGCAGGCGAGAGGCAGAGCGTCTTCCATAGTAGATATATTGCTATGCCAATGAAAATTAAAAACAGGGCACCTCCTATCACTCCTCCCGCCACGGCCACCATCTGTTCTGAGTATACACAAAAAACACAAAAAATTTCAGTCACTAGAAAATGAAAATATTTAGGTAAAGGTAACTACTAATTGAAGGAATATCACTGTAAAAAATAATGGCTATTCTAAGCTCAGCTGTAGAATCCCCAGATAACTCCTGTTCTTCCTTTTGTGTTTACAGTTTTGGATTAAAAGCATAATAAAAGGCCTGACATTCAACTGAGACAGTCATCAATTAATAAAACTGCCAGCCACTGCGGTTAAAATAAAACTGGATATTCAGTATTTGTACCCAGATATCGTCCTGCACCGAAGGGCCCTTTTACCAAGCTGCAGTATAAAGGGCCCCAAGGTAGTGGCAGTGGCTGTTTTTGCTGCATGTAAAAGGCCCTTTTTACTACAGTGGGTTAAAAGGCTGCAAAAATACAAGACCATGCGGTAAGATTGCTCTTACCATGTGGCCATATGGGGGGGGGGGGGGGGGGGGGGGGGGGGAAGGGAAGCACTTACCACCACCTATTGAGGATCCGACTGAAATTACTACTACTACTTAACATTTCTAGAGCGCTACTAGGGTTACGCAGCACTGTACAGTTTAACAAAAAAGGACAGTCCCTGCTCAAAGGAGTTTACAATCTAATGGGCGAAATGTCAAGTTGGGGCAGTCTAGATTTCCTGAATAGAGGTATGGTGGTTAGGTGCCGAAGGCGACATTGAAGAGGTGGGCTTTGAGCAAGGCTTTGAAGATAGGCAGGGAGGGGGCCTGGCGTATGGGCTCAGGGAGTTTATTCCAGGCATGGGGTGAGGCGAGGCAGAAAGGGCAGAGCCTGGAGTTGGCGGTGGTGGAGAAAGGTACTGAAAGGAGGGATTTGACTTGAGAGCGGAGGTTACGGGTAGGAATGTAAGGGGAGATGAGGGTAGAGAGGTAAGGAGGGGCTGCAGATCAAGTGCATCTGTAGGTTAATAGGAGAAGCTTAAACTGTATGCGGTACTTGATCGGAAGCCAGTGAAGTGACTTGAGGAGAGGGGTGATATGAGTGTATCGGTCCAGGTGGAAGATAAGATGTGCAGCAGAGTTCTGAACGGACTGAAGGGGGGATAGATGATTAAGTGGGAGCCAGGCCAGTGAGGAGTAGGTTGCAGTAGTCAAGGCGAGAGGTAATGAGAGAGTGGATGAGAGTTCAGGTGGTGTGCTCAGAGAGGAAAGGGCGAATTTTGCTGATGTTATAGAGGAAGAAGCGACAGGTCTTGGCTATCTGGTGGATATGTGAAGGAGAAGGAGGAGTCGAAGATGACTCTGAGGTTGCGGGGACGATGAGGGTGTTATCAACTGAGATAGAGAGTGGAGGGAGAGGAGAAATGGGTTTGGGAGGGAAGACAATAAGCTCGGTCTTGGCCATGTTCAGTTTCAAGTGGCAGTTGGACATCCAGGCCGCAATGTCAGATAAGCAGGCCGATACTTTGGCCTGGGTTTCTGCAGTGATGTCTGGTGTGGAGAGATAAAGCTGGGTGTCGTCAGCATAAAGATGATATTGGAAACCATGAGAGGAGATTAGGGAGCCCAGGGAGGAGGTGTAGATTGAAAAAAGAAGGGGTCCAAGGACAGATCCCTGAGGAACTCCAACAAAGAGCGGGATGGGGGTGGAGGAAGAACCATGAGAATGTACTCTGAAGGTACGGTGGGAGAGATAAGAGGAGAACCAGGAGAAGACAGAGCCCTGGAACCCAAATGAGGACAGTGTAGCGAGAAGTAAGTTGTGATTGACAGTGTCAAAAGCGGCGGATAGGTCGAGGAGGATGAGGATGGAGTAGTGATCTTTGGATTTGGCAAGGAACAGGTCATGAGGATCCGACTGAAATTAATAGGAAACAGCATAAGGAATGGCAAGTCAAATGCAAAGCGCTGATAAGGAAGGCAAAGAGAGGCTTTGAAAAGAAGAAGATTGCATTGGAGGCAAAAACAGAATAATAACTTTTTTTAGATATATAAGAAGCAAGAAGCTAGCAAAAGAATCAGTTGGACCGCTAGATGACTGAGGGATAAAAGGGGCAATCAGGGAAGACAAGGCCACAGCAAAGATATTAAATGAATTCTTTGCTTCGGTCTTCACTGAGGAAGAAATTTGAGAGATACCAGTGCCAGAAATGGTATTCAGTGCTGATGAGTCAGAGGAGGAGTGGCCTAGTGGTTAGGGTGGTGGACTTTGGTCCTGGGGAAATGAGGAATTGAGTTTGATTCCCACTTCAGGCAAGTCACTTAACCCTCCATTGCCCAATGTAAGCCGCATTGAGCTTGCCATGAGTGGGAAAGCGCGGGGTACAAATGTCACACAAAAAAAAAACACAATGGAGCAATTTGACAAATTGAAGAGTAGCAAATCGCCTGGACCAGATGGTATACATCCTAGAGTACTGATAGAACTGAAAAATGAACTTGCAGAAATACTGTTAGTAATATGTAATTTACCGTTAAAATCAAGCATGGTACCAGAAGATTGGAGGGTGGCCAACGTAACTTCAATTTTTAAAAAGGGTTCCAGAGGTGATCCGGAAAATTATAGATCAGTGAACCTGATGTCAGTGCCAGGCAAAATGGTAGAGACTATTATAAAGAACAAGCAAAGAGAATCTTAGAAATTATTAGGAAAGGAAAACAAAACTGAGAATGCTATAATGCCTTTGTATTGCTTTATGGTGCAACTACACCTCAAATGCTGTGTGCAGTTCTGCTCACCATCTCAAAAAAAAGATATAGAAGAATTAGAAAAGGTACTGAGAAAGGCGATGAAAATGATAAAGGGGATGGGATGACTTCCCTATGAGGAAATCAAAACATATTAGGACTAGGGGGCATGCAATGAAGCTACAAAGTAGTAAATTTAAAACGAATCAGAGAAAATATTTCGTCACTCAACATGTGTGGAATTCACTGCCAGAGAATGTGATAAAAGCAGTTAGCTTAGCAGGGTTTAAAAAAGGTTTGGCTAATTTCCTAAAAAGAAAAGTCCATAAGCCAATATTAAGATGGACTTGGGAAAATCCACATTCTAGGATAAGCAGCATAAAATCTGTTTTATTGTTCTGGGATCTTGCCAGGTACCTGTGACCTGGATTGATCACTGTTAGAAACAGGATACTGGGCTTGATGGACCTTCAGCCTGTCCCAGTATGGCAATGCTTATATTCTTATGAGGTGGCGGTAAGGGCTCCCGCAGTAACCAGGTAGCGTGCAGTGCTGCCCAGTTACTGCCAGGCAACTGCTGTGCAAAAAAAAAACCCCGAGCCCTCTTTTCTCCAGCGTGGGAAATGGCACATGCTGGGGCTGGAACTACTGCCGGTGCCCACGCTGGGCTAGCGGTAGCTCCAAATTGGTGTGTGGTAAACCTGTGTAACCCCCTGTTATACTGAAGCCCTGTGTGGGAGGAAGCCAGCATGCAAATAATCATCAGTCCATCCAGCGGTGTACCAAGGGCGGGGCGGTGGGGGCGGTCCGCCCTGAGTGCACGCTGCTGGATGAGGGGTGCAGAGAGCAGCCACGCGCCTGTCGGCTCCGCTGGTTCCCTGCTCCCTCTGCCTCGGAACAGGTTATTTCCTGTTCCGGGGCAGAGGGAGCAGGGAGCCGAGAGCCACGCAGCTGCTCCCAGCAGCTAAAAATGCACCCAGGGTGTCATTGCGCCAGGGGGGAGGGGGATGTCGTGCGCATCGGCGATCCACCCCGGGTGGCAGCCGACCTGGGATCATCACTGAGTCCATCTCAACTGGAAGATGTCCTGATTCATGAAGTCTCACGTGTGGGGCAGAGCTGATGAATTACTATTTCAGAAAGGGCAGTGCTGTGAAACTTGTCCTTGGTAGCCTGTGTCTAAGAAGTCTATGACCCCCACCAAGTGACCTGTAAGACCTAAAGAGGGGCACCTGAAGGAAACCTTGAGGGAGGAGCAGAATCAAAGCAATTGCTGTTAACCTCCTGACTATCCGAATAGTGAAGCCGACCTGTGGGCTGGAGATTGGGGAGTCTCGCCACAAACCGGGCTTAGGGGTAGGATGCTGTCTGCCCGCGGCTGGTGATTTCTTTCAGGGTAAACCCCTGAAAGGCTTGGACAGTAAATGCTGGATTCAATTCTCCATTGATGAGGATACATTGTGATGAGGTGATTGTGGCGTGCCAACTGGTTGCAGGTCAGGTAAAAAGGGATTTTGTGAGAGTGCATAACCCAATAAGGAAAGACTAAATTGCTCTTGTGACTTTTTAAGATTGTGAATGATTACCATCATAGCTGTGTGTTGAAGACTCCTATGTCCATTGCTGCAGAGTTCCACTTGTTAAATAAAGTTCAGTTATTTTCCTTGACTCACCTGGCTACTGTGTGGTTCCTGTGTGTGACCTTGAAATGAGTAGTGTGTACCCAGTCTCCCAAACCCCAAAATCAGCTCATGGAGTTCCAGTGGTGTTCCTAGGTCCCCCTCCCCCCCCGGGTGCAGCGGCGCTGCTGGGAGCAGCCGCGCGGCTGTCGGCTCCGCTGGCTTCCTCTGCCCTGGAACAGGAAGTAACCTGTTCCGGGGCAGAGGGAGCAGGGAACCAGAGGAGCCGACAGGCGCACAGCTGCTCTCTGCACCCCTCCAGCAGCATGCACCTGGGGCAGACCGCCCCCACCACCCCGCCCTTGCTACGCCACTGTGAGTTCACCTCCTGAGCATGAACCCTCTTCTGGATGAGAGGAGTGGGTTACACCTGCGTTGGGCTTACCACCACTTTGTAAAAGAGCCCATGAATACCTGGTTTCAGAGATAACCTGGAAGTGTTATCTGGTTGGCAGCAATATTCAGACTGCTCGGACAAAGTTAGGACAGCCTTTTTGCTTGCCTTCCTTTATCTGATTAGTTATGCGGTTAGGAGTCTGAATATTGCCACTAACCAGGTATCCTCCAGCTCTGCCCACATATTGCCCCAGCACTGTCCAACGCTGAGATGATCAGAGGGGATATTCAGCTGCACTGTGAATGCCAATGTAACACTTATATATCACTATTATATAAAACTGTTAACATTGGCATTACGGGTTCAACGCAGTTTACAAATTAAAACATGAAATACACAATCAACATAAAGCAAAATGCAATATAAAATAGCCTCACCCGATTCTAATAATCAATACTAATCAAATAATAATCAATTTCTTATGAAAAAATAAATTATTAGTTTCCAATCTAACTAGCGAAGGTAAAGAATTCCAAAAGGAAATTGCAGAAAAAGAAAATAATGAACTAAAAACTCATAAGAAATTAACACTCCTGAAACTTGGGGGTTGAAATATTAATAAAGAACGCAATCAAGAGGAGTGACGAGACAGAGAAGTAGTCAATAAAAAACAATAATTCAGATGTAAGCCTACAGACCATCAGAAACAATAAACATACTGATTTTTTAAAAATTCTTTTACATATTGGGAGCCAATACATCTCTGCCAAACATGATGAAACACTATCAAACTTCTTCATCTTATAAATTAAATCGAGCCAAAGTATTCTGAATAAAGTAGTAACTTATTCAACAACTTTGAAGACAGACCCAAATATAAACACATTCCAGTAATCTATATGGGACAAGATCAACATCTGAACCACTAGAGCAAAGGAAGCTTGATCAAAATAAGATCTTTTGCCAAAGATGATTTAATTGAGGCTCCATAGTTAAACATGAATGAAAAATAACCTCCAAAACTTAAGATTTATCCTCAACAGGAAGAGACATGAAAGTACAACAGAAAGAGATGGAAGTACAATGGTATTAGGAACATTAATTCCAGGGTTCTTGAACCAAAAAAAAAAATTAGTTTTATTCAGCTTCAACATATTGCTCATGGCCCAATGCTGAATCCTATCCATACAAACAATTTAATAACAGCGTCACCTAAATCATCAAATGCAGTTATCAGCATAAGAAAGTAGCAACTCACCTGTTTTCAACTTAACAGAACCTAAAGATGACATGTAGAAGTTAAAAAAAAGCAAAGGAGATAATGGAGATCCCTGGGGTACTCCACACATCCAGCAGAGCAAAACTGACCGACAGCTCCTGAATATCCCTCTTCCTTGCACTTATCCAGTTAGTGGTGCCTGCTAACCATATAAGTGCCTTTGAGATATATTACATTACTAGTAAAAAAATGCCCGTTTCTGCAGTGGCGTTCCTAGGGGGGGGGCGGTGGGGGCAGTCCGCCCCGGGTGCACGCCGCTGGGGGGGGTGCCGTGCGTGCCTGTCCGTCGTTCGTTCAATGCTCCCTCTGCCCTGGAACAGGTTACTTCCTGTTCCGGGGCAGAGGGAGCATGGAACGAATGACGGACAGGCGCGTGCAGCACCCCCCCAGCGGGGGGTTCTTTCGCGGGGGGTGTCCTTTCGCTGGGGGGGGGGGTTGCACTGCATCTGGGGGGAGCACTGCACCCGGAGGGGGACACATCGGCATTCCGCCCCGGGTGTCAGCCCCCCTAGGAACGCCACTGTGTTTCTGTGAGAAATGAAACGGGCGCTAGCAAGGTTTTACTGTCCAGCGACCCTCCTCTCCCCCGGCCTCCCCTGCAGCGACCCATGGCCAGCGACCCTGCTCTCCCCCTACCTACCTCCCTCCCTCCAGCCACCCTGCTCTCCCCCTGCCCCCCCATGTCGTGCGACTGTCCTCTCCTCCTGCCCCCTTGCAGCCACCCATGTCCTGCAACCCTCCTATCCCCCTGCCCCCTTGCAGCCACCCATGTCCTGCAACCCTCCTATCTCCCTGCCCCCTTGCAGGCACCTATGTGTAGCGGCGAGGCTCCTCTCCCCCTGCCCCGTTGCAGCCACCTATGTGCAGCAGCGACCCTCATCTCCCCCTGCCCCCCCCTTGCAGCCACCCATGCCAGCGACCCTGCTGTCACCCTGCCCCCCCAGCAGACACCCATGTCTAGCGACCCTGCTGTCTCACCTGCCCGTCCATCCACTGCGGTTATTTTTTAGGAAATGTTCATGGCAGGCAGGAAAGATCCACGCTCCTGCCTGGCCGCGGCTGTCGCTCCGTGATGCTGGTTGCCTGTTGAAAATGTCCGCCGAGGGGCAATGATTCTGCGTGTGCCCAAAACACACATCTACACTACCGCAGATCATTTTTCAGCACACCTTTGTAAAAGGGCCCCTTAGAGGGGCATAATCGAACGGGGACAACCATCTCTAAGGGTGACCATCTCTAAGGACGTCCTGGCGAAGGGGCAGGGAAACCCGTATTATCGAAACAAGATGGGTGTCCATCTTTCGTTTCGATAATACGGTTGGGGACGCCCAAATCTCAACATTTAGGTCGACCTTAGAGATGGTCATCCCCTGTTTTCGGCGATAATGGAAACCGAGGACACCCATCTCAAAAACGACCAAATCCAAGGCATTTGGTCATGGGAGGAGCCAGGATTCGTACTGCACTGGTCCCCCTCACATGCCGGGACACCAACTGGGCACCCTAGGGGGCACTGCAGTGGACTTCACAAATTGCTCCCAGGTGCATAGCTCCCTTACCTTCAGTGCTGAGCCCCCCAACCCCCCCTAAAACCCACTCCCCACAAATGTACAACACTACCATAGCCCTAAGGGGTGAAGGGGGGCACCTACATGTGGGTACAGTGGGATTTGAAGGGCTCACATTTACCAGCACGTGTAACCTGTAGGGGGGGATGGGCCTGTGTCCACCTGCCTGAAGTGCACTGTACCACTAACACTGCTCCAGGGACCTGCATACTGCTGTCGTGGAGCTGGGTATGACATTTGAGGGTGCCATAGAGGCTGGCAAAAAATTACATTTTTTTTTAGGGTGGGAGGGGGTTGGTGACCACTGGAGGAGTAAGGGGAGGTCATCCCCGATTCCCTCCAGTGGTCATCTGGTCAGTTTGGGCACCTTTTTGAGGCTTGGTCGTGAAAAAAATGGACCAAGTAAAGTCGACCAAATGCTCGTCAGGGACACCCTTCTTTTTACCATTATCGGCCGAGGATGCACATCTCTTAAGCACGCCCCAGTCCCACCTTCGCTACGCCTCCAACACGCCCCTGTGAACTTTGGTCATCCCCGCGACTGACTGCAGTTGAGGGCGCCCAAAATCGGCTTTCGATTATGCCGATTTGGGTGACCCTGAGAGAAGGATGCCCATTTCCCGATTTGTGTCGGAAGATGGGCGCCCTTCTCTTACGAAAATAAGCCTGTTAATCACTTAACCCTCCATTACCTCACCTACAAAATTAGATTGTGAGCCCTCCTGGGACAGAGAAATATCCAGTGTACCTGAATGTAACTCACTTTGAGCTACTACTGAAAAGGTGTGAGCAAAATCCAAATAAATAAAATTACATCATATCTCTTATATTCCACTAATTCCTTGCAGCTCAAAGTGGATTACAAAAGAAAGCATTAAACTAGATCAATTAGGGGTTAACAACCATTAAAAACAATAATAATTAGATATGGATTAAATCAATTAACTAAGAATTAACA
This sequence comes from Microcaecilia unicolor, assembly GCF_901765095.1. Lineage (NCBI taxonomy): Eukaryota > Metazoa > Chordata > Amphibia > Gymnophiona > Siphonopidae > Microcaecilia > Microcaecilia unicolor. Next base: position 133,219,785 of record NC_044035.1, on the reverse strand, counting down.
GCCATTATAAAAAAATAGTAATTAGATAAAACATATCTTTGAAATAATAAACCCCCACTGTTTACAAAGCCAAAGTGGGCTGGGCCAAAAACCACATCAGGACTGTTAAGGCCAGCCCAAGCAGGGGATGGACCACGCTGAGCCCAAGCAAACCCAGGCAGAAAGAGGGCTACAGGAAACCCAGAAAATGGCTCCAGGTAAGCTCCTGGGCTGAGAAGAGAAGCAGCAGCAGTACCAGAGACAAGCCCAGGCAGGAGGAGGAGGCTACAAAGAGAGCTAAGCTGCAGGAGAGAGCCTGTGCCGGGCAGAGTGGAGCAGGTGAGCTGGACTGGGCTGGAGGGGTAGCCTTGCAGCTGGAGCCCCAAACCCAGGAAAGAAGCCTGCCATGGTGTGAGTACACGTGCTCAAGAAAAAGAGGCCCTTGCCTTGAATAAGAGGTCTTGCATCCGAGCCCCAGCCCTGAAGAGAGAGAGAGCCTTTGTCTGAGCCTCTGCCCTGAAGAAGACAGCACCCAACCAAGAGTGCCTGCCCTTAAGAGAAAGAGCCTGCCTTAAAGAAGAGACTCAGTCCGAGTGCCTGCACATAAGTGACTGCCTCCTAGAAGCCCAACCTAAGTGCCTGCCAGTGAAGCTGTGGGGTTTAGGGACATGTGTATAAAGAAACAAGAAGAGAGGTACATGCCAGGGGGGATAGATAAGGATTCCTTTGCTTATCTTTTTATTTTTAAAAATCTGACATTAAAGTATAAGTTTCAGTTGCATTGCACAAGTAGAATTTAATTAAGGGTAATAGCAGTGCAAATATTTACTCTCGACTGTGATCACTGAAATTTGTTACTATGAGATCCTTAAGAATACGCTAGTGTTTAAATATTTTTGAACACTTGCTGGAATTATAACATATGCTATCCAGTAAAGATGCATGTCCTATACGTTTTAATTCTTAAAATCTAATAATAAATAATATTTCTTCTCATTAAACCTCTTGGTTGAGTGGAGTTTATTTGGTGAACCCTTGAACTGCAACAGCTCTATAAATGTAAGTGTGATACACTACTCCACCACTATGGACTTGGACATTTCTTACTGTTCAGTTATTGCTGTTGGACAGGGCCGACCCAAGGCAAGATGCTGCCTGAGGCGGAGCTAACATGCTGCCCCCCCTCCCCCGACAGCGTTTACCTCATCATGTTCCAAACTCGGCAGTGGTAGCGATTCCCATACGCTACCCTGCCACCGGCACCTGCCTGTTCCCTTTATTGCGGTTGCCTGAGCCTCTGATGAAACAGGAAGTTACATCAGAGAGGCGGCCACAGTAAAGGGAAGGGATGGGTGCCGGCAGCAGCAGGGCAGCGTATGGGAATTGCTGCCACTGCCAGGTTTGGAACATGACAATGTAAAATGCTGCAAAGGGGGAGATGCCACTCGCCGAGATTCTGCTCCTGAAGAGTGCCGCCTGAGGGCCCCGCCTCAGGTGGCCTAATGGTCAGGCCAACCCTGCTGTTGGACATCCTGATTTTGGCCTCTACCTAGTCATGTCCAGAACACACTCCCTTGCTATTTGGATGTACTGCAGTCTGGGATGTCCCTTTTCTACCTTTGTAAAATCAGGATTCGGACGTTTCAAGCACATGGACATCATTTGGGCATTTTGAGACGTCCATGTGCTTTGAAAATAAGCACCTTAGAATTCTAGACATACAAATCTGATTTTTCAGCAGCTCTGTTCAGTCCACCTAGTTAAAGCAGCAGCACCTCATAGATGCTTTAATCCTGTTAAACTGGAGCATCGCTGCCAATGTATGTGAAATGGATACTTTCCTATGTTCCAACTAGAATATATTTGCTCCAGCAGTTAAGCTATCTCAAGGCTGCAGAGCCACAGGGATGCTTAAGGTCTCTTGCTTTTGATCTTCTCTCCTGTCTCCTCACTGTGGCGTCCTTTTACCAAGCTGTGGGAAAAAGGGCCCTGTGTTAGAAGTGGGGGCTCTTTTTCCCACGGCGGGTAAAAAAGCCCCCAGACATGGCCATGAGGTAGCAATATGGGCTCCCGCGCTAACCCAGTGGTAACCAGGCAGAACGCGGTGATATTACCACCAGCTTAACACTGCGCAAGACATTTCCAGGGGTTTTCTTTTTTGCCCCTGGAAATGGTGCTCGCTTGGGGCAGAACTACTGCTGGTGGCCCTGTTGGGCCGGCATTAGTCCCGGAAGAGTGAGCAGTAAGCCCGCATTGGGCTTACCGCCAGTCTGTAAAAGGGCTCATGTGTGAATTGTACCCTGTTTTTTTTAGCATTGAAAGAAAACTAATCCTATATAATAATTCTCACCTCCAACGTTCTATGGGTCTTGCTGCCTGTGTTTGTGACTTCTTCGGAATTGGTGTGCTAGGCTCCGTAGCATAGGCTGACGTCACCGTAGCCATTATGATGTCGAGCCTGCCTGATGCCACTGACGTGCTCAACAGCTGCCCTCCTGACTTACCGCCGTGGCTCAAGCCTGCCTGCCTCGTGAATTAGCCGCCATCCCGGTTAATGAGTGACGAGACATGACCCGACGAGGTAATTAAAGATGACTTTTAAAATTCGTAGGGAGGGGGCTTAGAACTGGAAGGGAGGGAAGGAGGAAGGGAGGGACGACGATCCTGGAACTGGGAGGGAGGGGGGATCCTGGCACACACTCTCATTCTCACACACACACTCGCACCCAGTCTCAGTCTCTCTCTCTCTCTCTGTCACAACACACACACATTCACTCTCTCACAAAGTCACTCTCACACACTCTCAAACACACACTCCGAGCAAAGCCTTGCTAGCGCCCGTTTCATTTGTGTCAGAAACAGGCCTTTTTTACTAGTCTTTCATAAAGGGGCCCTTTTACTAAGATGTGCTAGTGAAAAGGCTTAGCACATCCTAGCACTGAACATTCCTGCGGGCTAAGCCTGTTTCTAGTGCTGCCGTAATGCTGACCTTTTTCTATTACTTCATTTTCTGGCCATGTGCTAACGTTATCGTTAGTGCACAGCCACTGAATTAAAAAATAGTAAATTAGGGGTCCTTTTATCAAGCCGCACTAGAAAGTGGCCTGCACCGAGATTAGCGTGTGGGTTTGCCGCACGCTCTGGCCACTTTCTAGCATGATGGGAAAACGCCAGGTTTATTTGTTTCAGTAATGACCATGTGCTAATTTCACAACTGGCGTATGCCCATTTCCGCCTGAGCCCCTTCCGCCACCTATTTACTTGGTGGTGAGGACTCGTGTGCTATTCCTACAGTAATTGGGCAGTGTGTCCCCCTCCATTTTGGGCTCCAGACTCCCCAAACGTTGAGATCTGGCTACGCCCCTGGTGGGCACATTACTGCACGCTACCCAATTTGTGTACAAGTAGCGCAGGAGCATTTACAACCTCCTAAATAGATGGTGGTAATGGTCATGCACTAATGGGGAAATTAGCGCACGGCCATTTTTTAAAAAGCACCCGAAAGCCTACACTCTGCAACACAGCAAAACCAAAGCTCATAATGGACACTATATAACCCTCTCCTCTCTTCGATCCCCATTGTGCCTGAACCTTAAATCGACCACAACATCACCATGTATTTGTTTCTCTACCGAACTTGGCAAACGCCTTTTCGGTACTATGTATGCCACATTGAGCCTGCAAATGGGTGGGAAAATGTGGAATACAAATGTAACAAATAAATTTTTCTGCCACACTAGAAAATGGCTGGAGTGTGCAGCAAACCCACACGCTAATCGCAGCGCTGGCCACGTTCTAGTGCGGCTTAGTAAAAGGATCCCTAATTGTCAAACTTTTGCTGGAAGAAAATGGTATAGCATTCAGGTTATTTTAGGAGATTTGACAATATAGGATATTGTACACACAAAGTTACACCAATGCCCTGCATTCTCTTCTACACCCCAAAAAAAAAAAGGAAAATTGTAGGGTTTGGTCCATCACTTATTCTTCTAGTCTAAATATTGGGAGGTAACATTTTTAAAATCTGCTTTCTAGTAATGCTCATCACTAACCCCGACCTCACCTTTCATTCTCTGCAAACCTCTAAAAATGGTCGATTAAATATCTAAATATTCTGAAATAGATGTTCCATTTATTTTAACCTTTTAAAAAAACTCTCCGGTCTCTAAACTAGGAAATCATTCATAGAACTGCATAAAACCAGACTGATGAAAACAAGTAACATTAGCAGCTAGTCAGCAAACGGTTTTGGGGTTTTTTTTTAACTCCAAGGACAATTTTGGACAGTGTTGTTCGTGGAAAGAAAATTATCTTAGCTATGATCAAACGTACAGAATTACCGAGAAAACAGACACTGAAATGTTCTCCAGGACTGGCTGCTCTGCCGATTTTGCTGGCTATTGAGATATAGTTGATAGATTTAGATGCTGGTCACTACTAGCAAAATGCCTCAGACAATCTCTCTGCATTAGCCCTCACCCTAGTTTCCTTTACGTAGGTGAAACAAGGTGTCACTTATCATTACCACTTATCATTTCTATAGCGCTACTAGACGTACGCAGGCAGCGCTGTACACTTGAACATGAAAAGACAGTCCCTGATCGAAAGAGCTTACAATCTAATTAGGCCAGACAAACAGGACAAACAAGTAACCACCGCTAATACACAGTAAACAGACTGAGCTCAGCTTTGCAACTTTGCGCGCTCGGGACTTCAGTGAGAGCAAAGCTGCGTGCTGGCAACGTGTGAACAGGTCCCAAAACTTACCAGACATGGCCGGTCCCTCTAGGCTCCAAGATCCCCGGAACCCCCCGAGATCCGAGTCCTCCCCGGTTCGGTCAGTCCATGCCTCTTGCTGCCCCTAGCCTCAGAAGAGAGGGACTGGGCTGATCCTGGCAGAGGAAACTTAAGGTAGGAGAAGGCTCAGTCTGTAGCTCCAGAAGCTGAGAGCAAAACGACTTCAGGTGTTGTTTTTCCCTCCCCTCGACCTCCCTCTTGTTCTAGGAGCAGGTGTTTGAGACGGAATCTGGAGCTGGCAGGGGAGAAGAGAGAAGTCTAGGAATGAGGAAAGCAAGAGGTCATTGAAATTTCTCGGTCCTGTCGCTTTCTCTCTCCCGATAAGAGGCGTGGATGAGGTGGGGGGGGGGGGGGTGTCTCTTGATATTTAAAGGGTGCTCAGTCCTTTCAGCTCGCCAGGCTGAGAAGATCAGGGGTTTCACTGACTTCTCGGCTTTAGCTCCCTCCCCCTGACTTGCTGCAAGTGCATTTAGAAACCAAAACGGGGGAAGGGGGAGTTTCGAACCTATAAAATTAATAGGTTTACTAAAAGGTGACATGTGTACTTGGAAGACATAGGCAGGGTCTCCTTGTAAACTGGTGGGTTAATTATACAATGACAGGGAGTAGAGAGCCTATAAGGGGAGGATGGGGGGGGGGGGTCTGTGTTTATGCACCTGCTACTGCTTAAACCGTAAGAGTGCACGTCAGGAAGTAATTTGGCTTTCACAAAATTGTGTGAGCACATATGAAAAGAATATGCACACAAGAGTGCACCTCCTTTTAGCCATCTGCAGAAAGTTGTTCCTGGGGGCCAAAGGTGAGCAGGGAGGAGCTTGCAAGGTATGCACATATTTTATAAAATAAGCAGTTAGACATGTAGAGTATATACAAATATTTATAGCTTATTGGAGGCAGGTTTAAATTTGTGCATGAGCATTTGTGCACTATTGGAACTAGATCTGGGAGACTATTTTATAAAAAAAAATTGATGCCAATGTTACCGTTTTAAAAGAGGCGCCGTTTGGACTTTACACAGGCAACCTGGTATAAAATCACACACACCCCTTCCCCATACCCATGTATACTACAATAAATAAATAACCAAGCACAGATCTCCACCTTTTAAGCTGGAGGTTTAATCCTTAGATTTTTGCAATAGTCATAGGGTGGGGTGCCAAGGTATGTATATGTGCCTCATATTATGCAGCTGCTCAGTCTAAATCAAAAGACCAAGAAAAATGGACCATCCTTAGCACACATAGGTCAGATACAGTTGGATTTTATCCAAAAGGTATGGACTATGCACATTTTTGCTTCCCTCTGGACATTTCACCTGGATCAGAGGTAAGGTCTGATTTCTTCTTAGGAATTTTTTTTTACTGATGGACCCCCCTATAAGGAAGAATCCTAATGCAAAGTGTCCATTTCTTTTTCACTTCATAATTTTATTCTTTCAAATTAATTATCTGCACTTGGTCCACAAGATTATCCATGGTGTAGTCCCAGGATATATGGTCAACCTGATCGATCTCCCAACCAGAAACAGAACCAAAGCATCACGTACCTACTTGAATCTCCACTACCCAAGCTGCAAAGGACTCAGATACAAACTAACTCATGCATCCAACTTCTCCTACATAGGCACACAATTGTGGAATGCACTGCCAAAGTCTGTGAAAACAATCTACGACCATCTAAACTTCAGGAGATCATTAAAGACCTACTTATTCAGAAAAGCATTCCCCACCGACATAAATCAGATACATCAACTCTGCAACACAGCAAAACCTTAGACTGTACTGGACACTATATATTCCTTCCTACCCTCGATCCCTATGTACCTGAATATATCAACCTACCCGACCTAACATCAAATTGTATTTGTTTCCATACCGGACTTGGCGATCGCCTTCACGGTACTATGTAAGCCACATTGAGCCTGCAAATAGGTGGGAAAATGTGGGATACAAATGTAACAAATAAATAAATAAATTATCACATTCTATTTAATCATTGTTTAATTCAGCCCTACAAGTCTTTTATACTGATGTATTAAGAACATAAGAATAGCCATACTGGGTCAGACCAATGGTCCATCTAGCCCAGTACCCTGCTTCCAACAGTGGCCAATCCAGGTCACAAATACCTGGTATAAATCCAATTTGTATTGTTAATATAATAATCTGTTAGCCACATTGAACCCGATTTGATTGGGAAAATGTGGGATATAAATGAAATAAATAAAAACTGCCCTGTTTTGGCCCTTGACTGCAATTGAAAACCTATGCATTCCTTTCTTTTAATAATTCTATATTTCATATGTTAATCTTTTTCTTTCTTTTTTTTTTGTTTATGAGTTTCAAAATAAAAAGCACAGACATGATTGTCTATTACATTAACAATGACATAAAAGCATAGACCTAACAATGCAATCATCCAAGTTCTCAACCTTCACAATGAAATAACTGCAGAACCCTCACAAAGAATAAAACAGGGCTTACAAGGATAATCAAACCTTAGCAAATTACACAAATATAAACCTTAACTAGTACCAGCCAGGAGTCAAAATCTGGTAGCAGATAATAAGGTAGAAATGGCCAGCCGGGTTTTACCCTTGAAAGGCACCAAATGCCCTAGGTTCAAAAATCTAATTATTCCCTCGAAACGTAGATATTTGCATGGGAATTTGGAAATATATTCCGCTGCTAGAGAAAGAACCTCTTGACACAGAGTAAGAAACTTTTATGCTTTTAACCAGATTGCCTGCAAAATATTTGGAATACCATGTACTCTGAGGCTTACATTTGAATATCTGTATTACAAAAAAAAAGTCATATAATAGAGCCAGTTATGTGTTTGTTCAGACCGGAATCGGCTAACGCCGCTAATGGTAATATGTAAGCCACATTGAGCATGCAAATGGGTGGGAAAATGTGGGATACAAAAGCAACAAATAATTATAATAATAATTTTAAAATGTATGGAAGTAGCCAAGCAGCTTGGAAATACCCTTTCTGTAGCGATGATTCTAGGATATGAGTGAAATGGAAGCTGCCTATGGCAAGCTGGTCCTCCCACATGCCATGCCCCCTGTTGCCCTTTTGCGGCCTTTAGGCAAGGTAGATAATAGACCTGAGTGATTGGTGGTATGATGTCTTCATTTATATTGAGAGCTTTTTTCAGATATCTTTAAAATATTTTCAGTGGAAGAACAATTACATACAGGGGAAGTTAATAAATCGCATCTTTTTTCTCCTGACGCTGTTCTCCAGTTGTTCTATGGAGGATAGCATCAACCTTATGAACTGCTGCTGCGTTAGGAAGAAAGTTACATAACACTTGTAACTTTCTTCTGTTTGATTTTCCAAGTCCAACAGGTATCCCTGGGAAAAAACATTTTATATGTCTGTTTGCGTACCAGGCAGCCAAGATTTGGAAATCTTTGCCTATCAATTTACGATTTTCATTTATCTTATGATACGTTTAAGAAGGACCTTTAGACTTTATTGTTTTCTCAATATATGGATACGAAATAGTGGATGTCAGTTTTGTTATGTTTTCTTTAAATGTGTTACATCCTAGGCGTTTTGTGGTCTGCAGTCTTTCTGCTATGAACTATGCAAATAGAATTAGTGGAATATAAGGGAAAATAATTAACTGCTGTGCTCAGGTATCACTTGGCCCTCCAGAGTGCCAGCACAGTCACTAATATCCTTTAACAAATCCTCCTGAGATTTAGACTGGGACCTTAGTGCCAAAATAGGGCTATCCAGAGAATCTATGGCAACAATTCTATAAAGTGGCAACTAAATGTAGATGCTTTGTGCCAATTCAGTAACAGCGTTAAGGCTGTTTTTCTGTAGCACAGAGCTAACCCAGCGATAATTGGGCATCACCGAGTGCTGCTCGGTTACCGCCGGGTTACCATGGGAGCCCTTACTACCACCTCAATGGGTGGCGGTAAGTGCTCCCCACTGCATGACCATGCGGTAAGGGTTATCTTACCATGTGGCCATTTTTTGGGGGGAGGGGCTTTTTACCCACTGTGCTAAAAAGGGCCCTGGTGCATGGGAAAAAATGGCCCCCATCGCTACTGCAGGGTCCTTTTTCCCATAGCTTAGTAAAAGGACCCCTAAGTCAGGCATAGATGTTGTTTAAAAGCACCATCTTGGAAGCCTAGGTCAGGCCAAATGACAGCATAGTTAAAATGTGAGGTAAAAAAAAAAAAGAACATCTTTCAAAAAATAGTAAAAAAAATCCAATTGAAAAGAACAGAAAGCACTGGCAAGCTAGATGCAAAGCATTAATAAGGAAAGCTGAAAGAGAATTTGAGAAGAAGCTCGCCACAGAGGCAAAAAGTCATAGGAAAAACTTTCAGATACATTAGAAGCAGAAAGCCTGTGAAGGAATCAGTTGGACCACTAGATCATCAAAGAGTATAAGGAGCAGTGAGGAAAGACAAGGCCAAAGCAGAGAAACTAAATGCAGGCATACCAAGTCACATGCATTAGGCATGTGATACATGTATTCATTTGAAGGTTACATGCTTACCTGGCTTATCGCCAGAGCCCAACTTCAGTGCTGCATGTCCCACTTTTCCAACAGAAATAGACAAAATATGGTCAGGAAGGACAACTGCTCATCCCCTTTTTGGGTCACTCCCTGTGGAGATCCTCAGGGATCAGCTATTTCTCCTTTGCTTTACAATGTTTTTATGACCTCACTGAGTAACAATTATGTTGGGATTAGGTGAGTAGATGTTTTCATATGCAGATGATATCTTTATGTTGCTGTCTATAATTAAGAACTTTAGTTAATGGGAAAGCTGACATCTACTATTGATAAGATTAAAAGCTGGCCTGTACAATATCATTTAAAATTGAATTCTGACAAAACTAAGTTACTGTGGCTTGCTATTAATCAGAGTTCTATACCAGATCATATTATATTGTTGGATGGGTCATGTCTTTCACTGGATAAGAAGTCCAGGATCTTGGGGGGGGGGGGGGGGTGCTTTTAGACTCATCTTTAATGATAGATCCTCAGATTAATGCTGTAGTTTTAAAATCTATGTTTAAATTAAAGCAATTACATTTAATTTGATCTTTATTTTTTCCTCAACATATCAGTATATTGGTTCAGGCTGTTATTTTATCATCTTTGGACTACTGTAATTCATTATATCTGGGTATTTCACAGAAATTACTGAAGAAGCTATGGCTGACTCAGAATACAGCTGCTACACTGATTTGTAGGAAAAGTAGATTTAATCATGTATCCCCTGTATTTGCTGGTCGTCATTGACTCCCCATAGAAGCATAAATTGTTTTTAAACTTTGTTGTTTAGTTTTTAAAACATTATATTATGTGATGCTTTGGATGATTTTCTTTATTATTATTTTTTGTCAGGTACTTCTTTTAAGGGTTGAAGTGTGGATTGTCTTAGTTTACAGCTGCCATCTTTGAAAGGTGGAACATATAGATCACTATTTGGTTAACCTTTAGTTTACCATGCCATTAGAATTTGGACATTTCTTCCATGGGGTATTTGTTCTTCTTCCTCTTATCTGTTGTTTCAGAGGAAAATGAAAACTTATCTTAGTATGTTTTGTGAATGTAACAAATTGATTTGTATAGTTATATATAAGTTATACTTTTTCTTTTGCTACCTATATGATTGTTATGCTTGGGTCTTTTTGTCACCTGCCTTGCATCTTTCTTTTTTTTTAAGGGATTTGGTGGGATACAACCCTCCAGTATAGTCTAGTATAGAAGTCATCAGAGGGAGTAGAATACAGCAGCACTGGAGCACAAACCTTTAGAGGTAGGCCTTAGTTAGCATTGCAACTGCAGCAGACCTGGGAGGAAGGTGATAGCAGACCGGGGGGGGGGGGGGGGGGGGGGGGGGGGGAGGGGAGGGGAGGGGAGGCTGTGATAGAGGCAGCAACAGCAATGACAGCAGGTCTAGTGGGAGGGGATGCTACTGCATAACTGTAGGTGGGGGCACTGGCAGCTCTAGCTTCATCCCTGGTCCTGGCATCTCTTTCTCTCTTTCCCCACTCCTGGTGGTCCACTCCTGACTTCTCTTCCTCCCTTCACCCCCCTCCTGTGGTGTTCCAGCCATCTCTTACTTTCTGTCCTCTCCGCCCCCCCCCCCCCCCCGTGGTTTTAGTGTCTCTTCCTCTCTCTGTCTCTCCCCCTCCCCCAAACATTTAAACTTCCCTTTGTAGCTGGGAGTGGCATCACTAAATACACACCCTCTTCAACTCGCCTGGGGCCTTCCCTCTGATGCATCTTCCTGGTTCTGGTGGGGCAGGACATGTCAGCAGGAAGGCCTTGGACTGGCTGAACAGAGTATGTACTTAGTGCTGCTACTGCCAGTTCTCCTCTCCTCCTTCCTGTACACATTAATTGATTTGATTTGATTTGCTTACTTTATTTCTTGTTTATTAGATTGTAAGCTCTTTGAGCAGGGACTGTCTTTCTTCTATGTTTGTGCAGCGCTGCGTACGCCTTGTAGCGCTATAGAAATGCTAAATAGTAGTAGTAGGGACTGGGGAGGGAGAGGAAGAGATGCTGGGACCTGCAGAGGAAGGAGGAAGAAGAAGAAAGAGGAACATATGCTGGATTCCCAGAGAAGGGCCAGGAGGAAGGGAAGTGTAGGGGAGGGAGAGAGAGATGTTGGACAACCAGGAAGGGAGGGGGCAGGAGGGAGGAAGAGAAAGGGAGAGATGCTGGCTCTGGGGCAGGACAGGAGGGAAGGAAGACATATGGGGATATACTTTTCCCAGGGAGGAATGTGTGCACAGTGTGATACAGGAAGAAGGGAAGAGTGAGGATTGAAACTGGACATGGGGAGGTATAGGGATATAGAGCAGTGATGCTGCACATTAGAAACAGAGAAGGGTGATGCTGGACATGGGGGGATACAGGGACACATAAGGATGATGCTAGACAGAGGAAGAAGGGTATGGACACAGAGAGGAGATGATGAGTAGGGCAAGAATAGGGACACAGAGCGGAGAGATGCCCACATGGTGAGAGGATAAGGGCAGAGACACCAAGGGAAGATGCTGGGCAGGGCAGATAGGGATACCAAGTGAAGATGGATGATGGATTTGGAGAGAGAAGACATGCCAAATGGATACGAAGACCCTGGCAAGAGAGTTAAAAGAAGAGAGAGAGGAAAGCAGAAATCTGATCTGGGACCAACATGATTAGCAAAATAAAATGACAGGACAATAAAGGTAGAAAAAAAATCATTTTATTTTTTATTTATGGATTAGAATATGTCAGGGTAAATATTCAGCTGGTGGCAATGAGCATTTTGATGACCACCACCAGAATTATTGATGGATATTCAATGCTGGGCCATGTCTTGGCTTCAGCATTGAATATCCAGTTTATGCAGCACCAGCTAACACATATCCGGTTAAGTTGATATTCAGAATGTAACCAGCCATAGGAATTCTTGGTGGAAAAATCTGATAGTAAATCTGTTCATGGTACACTGTCAGGGGCATGGGGCATTGGTTTAATGGTGCATGGCAGTCTAACCTAGCAAAAATAAATAGAATAAAATAAAAATAGGAAATGCTGGGACATCCAAGAATATCACTTTTCTTTAACTGAGACTAGCGACTACAGATCAGGAGGATCCTTTTTGAGTCGGATAGTAAGTCCTTGGCATTCATAAGTTGCAGTCCATGCATTGTGATACAGCCATGGGTTTGTTTAGAAGAGCCAATTCTACTATGCTTGCTATTGGTATCAATCCATATATGAAGTTCACTTCATATCAAGAGGTCCAATGCAGTGGCCATTCCAGATTCTTGTCTGGCAAATGCTGGAACCTGTCAGTGTTCTAGTTTCCCAGATGGACCTGCATGGGGATTGATGGTCTCAGAACACCATTAATAACCTGAGGCCCACCAGCAAGGGATCACTGCAAACAGGAGTTTTATAGGGCAAGGACCTTCCTGGAGGAGAAGGGCAGGTTTCGTTGGTCTGATACTTGAACAGATTATCACATGGACTTTCTATAGGTACCAGCAGTTTCTTCTTCCATAAGGTTGTGGGTGGAGATAGCCTAGCTTGTAACTGTACCCTCAGTTGTGATTATTGTAATCCTACTATCAAAAAAACACATCATCATTCTACAAAAGACACAACCCTCACCTCATTTTTTAATTTATTGCATTTATAATATACAAATCAAAGACATTTTTGAAAAGAAATTCCAGACATATTAAACATGCTAATTAACATCATTACTCACACCAATACCACCAAAGATTTTTTTTTTTTGGGGGGGGGGGGGGTTGTATAGGAAAAAGGACCTCAGAAAATGCTACATGATAATATTGCCACTTAGTTTACATGCAGGCTCATTTTCAAAAAAGATAGACGTCCAAAAAGTGACATGTCAGCATTTGGATGTTTATCTCACAGAAAGTCTCAACACCATTTCTTGATCCTGTAGAAAAACAAAGGAATTCAATAGAGTCACTCTTTCCACTTCTGATGATTCAAAAAATTAATAAGTACATAAGCACTGCCACGCTGGGAAAAGACCAAAGGTCCATCAAGCCCAGCACTCTGTCTCTGACAGATAAATTTAAGTCCTTCCCTTCACTCTTAGTTGCAGAATCTAAATGTGTGAAATAATATTGTTTCTGAACAGTAGGGATACTAGATGCTGGTATTCTCAAACTTGTTCTTAAAGAGCTCTTGGGGTCCCAGCAGTTTAGAGACAGGGAAATTAAGAAATCTGAAATTTAAATTCTTTTTCTGGTTTTCCAAGTTATCTATCTTTCTCAAAAACATAGACATATTTCCAAGTTTTTGTGCCATCAAAATGTTTGTCTCCAAAAAAGATTTCTCCAATCTAGAAGAGTGCTGCTGTGTTAAAGTCTCAAGATTTTGCAGCTTAACCAAGGAGTGCAAGGAAACAGTCACAAAATTTGAACATACCGAGTAGAGATGATCCATAGCAGACCAAAGCACGTCCATAGTCACCAATGTTGATTTCACCAATGGGTTGAGGGGGAGTAATGTAGCCAGGTTCTTTATGGCCTCTGAGCCAGGCTACTCTGAGCTCTCCTTCAGCTCCACACTCTCACCATTGTGGGCTGCCGATAGTTCACCTCCTGATGAGTGCCGCTCATCACCCGATGCCGGCACTGATGTTGAAGATGCTTCCAGGTTAAGCTGAAGGGCTGGCCATGGCTCACCAGGAACAATCCCAGGTCTGTCCAATGTACATGCCAAAGGCCATCAATAAGCCTGGACAAGGAAGTGGTGAAAGTCCACTGGGTCTCAGCGAAACCTTGCCATCCAAGCCAGGATGGACCCAAAACCACAGGGACAGAAAAAGGAAGTAATTACTGTCTGACATGGAGAAGAGGTTACAGGAACAGCTAGAGGGGAAACCCTCTGCTTTCCTCTTCTTTTAGCACGAAGAAAACATCAGATAAGATAATTGAAGCAATCTAAACACCAAAGAAGCAGGAGCCTTCAGCTACATGTCCTGCTCTGATGTCATTTCCCCCCCCCCCCCCTCGCTGATTGTTCCTCTTCTCCTCTACCTCAATTTAATGAGTGTCTCAGCAAGAGTTCATTAATATCACATCAACAAGAGAAATACAGGGTGACTGGGTGAGACCTTGAGTTGTTTTGCAGAGCTCTAAGTTGTACCACCAATATCTTGCAGCTTAGAGGACAACTACAGTGTGACATATCCACTGTTCAATACCCATTGTATTACAAAATTTTAGTTTTCACCAACTAAAGTATTTAACACATCACCCCTGCCTCATGTGCAACGGACGTCAAGATCAACTTATCTAGCGGTCTCAGCAGGGCCAAAAGTTGACCTGGGGACAGTACCCACATAAATCTTTTGTGGGATTATGATTGGCTCCAACCTTGGTAGGCATATTCCCCTTAAGGAAATCTTTACATATACCATTTTCTTTGTGTGCAGTGGTGCTCTCAGGGTCTGTGAATTAGTCACAGCATCATAGAGGAGACCTTGGGAGGTGCTTCTTTCCCACAGCAAGATAGGAGAAGAGTCAAGGATATTACTGATAACTTGTGAATCTGAAACTGTCCATAGGGAAAAGGGACAGGTGATTGTTAACACAAATTGAACCAACCAGAAGAGAGGAAAATCAACAAAGCAGCCAAATAGCATAAAAGCACAAAGGGCCTCTAAAATTGTTATGAGGAACAGTCTTTACTCACAGATGCGACATGGGCCATGCTTTGGCAAGTAGCCTGCATCAGGGGTCAGCTTTAATATTGTTCCTGTATATATAAAGCAAAAGTACTCTTATCAGGTATGGTGGTCCTAAGTATGCATTAAATTCCAGTGCTCCAAGGATTGTGTGTTAACCATGAAGCATATCAGCTGAAAAGGCAGCTAAAGATGAGCCCTCCTTTCCGCAGGAGTGTTATGCTTCATTGTTGGACAAAACAGCGAAGATGACTAAAAAATAAATAAATAAATAAATAAAAATAAAAAATAAAATAAAAGAGCGGCGACACTTTGGTTATTGAAGTTAAAAAGTAGGCTTTATTTATCAATAGATAGCAGGGAGAAAGGGACTCGACACAGCTGTGTTTCGGCCGCTTTTTTATTTTATTTTTTATTTTTATTTTTTTAGTCATCTTCGCTGTTTTGTCCAGTGTTGTTTTTTGCAAAGACTGGTTTCTTCTGTTTTTTTTGCGATGCTTCATTGTTAACATGCACTCCTTGGAGCACCAGAGTTTAATGCATACTTCAGACCACCGTACCTGACAGACTACTAATGCTTTATATATGCAGTAACAATATTAAAGCTGACCCTTGACACTGAATCCTTGCCGAAACACAGCCCGTGTCGGGTCTGTGAATAAAGATTGTTCCTCATACCAATTCTTGAGACCCTTTGTGCTTTTCTACTGTTTCTTAACATAAATTGACCAGTTTTTCAGTCCTGCATAGTCCAAAGGCCTAAAACCTTTCATGTGGACGATAATCTATTCAGTTTACTACAGCCCTGAGGAGGTGCCCTTGGTCAGGGCAAGGTCCAATCCAAGGTGTTCTGGAATGTTTGCATTCTAATTGTGTGTGCTGCTAGCAAGTAACATACCCTTGGTATGACAAGTGGCATTGGTAGGCAGTATGTAGTGGAAAATTCATCATGCATCATACCCAAGAGCAGCTGCAATTGCCCTCACCCATGTAATTGTATTGTTTTGCAATTGCCTTTGCTTATGTAATGTTATTTTTGGCAGGACTTGCACTTGAAAAAAGGATGGTGTGTCCTGTCTGATATCCATTCATCAAATGCTCTGCCAGGAGTGTTGAAACAGGATGTAGTGCTGGCATTTTGGCTGTGTTTCCAGAGGTTTAATTTGGGGAAGGAAATGGACACAACTCACCTATATCTGCTTCATGTTTCAGCTGTATCCTCAGTAGTCTTGCAAGCATTGGAAGATTTGGGGCTTGGTCAGAAGACAACGAATGTGATATAATGTGTAATCATGTATGCAAACAAGGGCATGCAGTTCACATTATTTTGGGGGGGTCCATTTGAAAGATGATGGTCATTTGTCTACTTTAAATCTAACTGGGTCAACAAGGATTTGCTCGAAATATGCCAGCGCTGCAAAAGGCACTGCTATAACAATACAACTGGCCGCTGGGTTGGGGTTGCCTGGGGCAAATTACAAGTAACTACCCCAGGCTGGTAGCAGGACTACCCATTCCTGGATTATTGATGCATTATGGATTATTCCCCGGATTCTATATGTGGTGCCAAAAATTGGGCACCAATCCAAGATGTGCAACCAACTAAATAGGCTAAAGAGCCAATTAGTGCCAATAATCAGCTGCTAACTGGTACTAATCAGCACCAATTTGAATTTGGGCACACTTCTTGCTGCACATTCTTTTTTTTTTAAATTTTTTATTTATAACCATTTAAATTTTTACAAGCGATAAAACAACTTGCCGGAAACATAGAGAAAGTAATACATAGGAATTATTTCAGTCAGGTAATTCTTTTCTCTTCCTTAGACCACTAAATAGGGAGAGTGAAACAAGACAAGGAGATCAATTAAACAGTAAACAGAAAAAAAAAGTGGTATTAACCTGATTATCCCCAGATATTACTTGTCTAATTCATTATTCCACATTGATCATCTGGTTGGCTTTTCAAGGCCAATACGGTATATAGTCAAATCATTTCATTGAAAACATACTTATTGTCCAATATTAGTTAAAAATAATACATCTGATGACATTCTTTCTCTTTTAAAAACCAGAAGTTATTTAACAATACATATACTTAAGTCTCTAATTCAAATCCCACTGATTAAAGTAATCCCAGTTTTCATAGGCTTCATTCCTTTTAAAGTAATAATTGAGGAAATATTTCTGAGGAAAACTTTAGGAGTCATACTCGGAACTCTGGGAAAAACAATAATCTCGATATTAATCATCTATAATAATGTTCATTTTATTATTCAAAGTTTCTGGTCTATTATCATTTTCAAAATCATAACCACTTCTTGCTCATGTAGAATCATTTGATATAACAATTTTTCACTCTCAAAGGGTTCAGTTAAATTGTCCATGTAACTCTCTAATAAAATTATATCTGAAACAAAATTATTTACTGCCACCGTTAGGTCCTGAAACCCCTTCCAGATGGTATTCAATGTAACCTCCACGGGAGCCAAAAACTCCAAAGAAAGCTTGCTGCACATTCTATAATAATGTGTGCCCAAATCCCATAGCACTCAACCCAAAAGGCGCTGAGCCACGGGAGGAACATGGGTGGGTCAGGGGCATTCCTAAAATTTGCACGTAGCAGGGATGGACTGACCATTCGGGCAACCAGGCACTGCCCGAGGGCCCAGAGGCTCTAGCGAGCCCTGAGGCACTGCCTGGATGGCCGGCGCAAAATACAGCCCTCCCCGGTCCTACCTTGAAAGGTGCGCTGCTGGTGATCTAGTGGTCTCTGCGGGGAGGGGAACACGTTCTTTACTGCTCAGCCTGCTGTGCTGCCTCTATTCCCCCCCCCCCCCACCCAGCACCACCATATTTTTAAAATGGTGGCCGAGACTATCAAGACCCGCGAGACTAACACAGGAAGCCTAGGCTGCCATTTTGAAAACATGGTGGTGCTGGCAGGTGGGAGAATAGCGGCAGTGCAGCGGGCAGGAAAGAACATGCCCCCCTGCAGAGGCCACGAGACCAAGGTAGGACCGGGGTGGCAGGGTGGGTATCAGGCAGCGGCTGGGTGGGGGGGCCCAGACCACTCTCAGTCTGCCCCTGTTGCGTAGTGTTATAGAATACCAGGGATGTGCACCCAAATTGGAAATCAGGAATTACACCTGGTTTCAGCAGGTGTAAGTGCTTTGGGCACCAAGGTTAGTACTCTTGGTGCCCAGAGGACTTAACACTTGCTGCAATGGGTGCTCATCTTTGAGTGTCCTCTATAGAATAGCATTGAGTGCTGATATTTATTATTTATTTATTTATTTTGATTTTGCTCATACCTTTTTCAGTAGTAGCTCAAGGTGAGTTACATTCAGATACTTCTCTGTCCCAGGAGGGCTCACAATCTAATTTTGTACCTGAGGCAATGGAGGGTTACGTGACTTGCCCAAGGTCACAAGGAGCAGCAGTGGGATTTGAACTAGCCACCTCTGGATGTCAAGACTGGTGCTCTAACCACTAGGCTACTCCTCCACTCCTATATATTTGAATGTCATTTACTGAATCTGGACCTATGTGTAATAAGTGTTTGGCACAGCTGGGATAGCTCTGCTTGGGATGGACTCCTTGCTGTGAAGCAAGGCATCCTGTAAACAACGCTTGAGAAATAACCAGCCTTGGTAGTATGACGGCGGATTGAGGGATGATGTTCCTTTCTTGTGCCACTCGGCTCATGTACCCTGTTTCAGCCATGATTTATGTGAATTTTTTATGTATTCAGTAAAGCTGCAGACAAGTTGTTATTATTGAACTGTGTGTTCTGTGGATTATATACAGCTTGCCTGGTCCAGGGGAAGAGGTGTAGCAGACCGAGCAAGTGGGATTGCCGGGCTGGGTCAGGGTGTTACAGCTGCCTCTGTTAGATAAAAGACACAAAGGCAGGAAGCTTCTCTTTACTCTTTTCAGGAACAGCCTGACTGCTTGCAATCAGCAGGAGGGAAAGTTCATTGCTCGAAGTTGGAAAACAGTGCATGTTTCTTTGTAATAATAATAATGTATCATTATCCAGAATAACTATGATCATATTACTTTCAGAATCATTTGGATTTATGTAGCATGTCCACCATACAAGAGACCACCATGCTTTAGTTATTACAGGTCATAAACGCACATGGCATGCAAACATTTCTGAGAAGCTTACCTTTTTTCCTTTTTTTTTTTTTTTTTGGTATTTTTTGCCTAAGTTTCCTTTTACTCAATGACACCAGCTTCTAGTAGTGAGCTAAGGTGCTGTAACCTTTCATTTGCAACTTTCCAGGGGATTTTACCTACCTCTGTATCCACATTTCACATCCACCATTAAGCCCAGAAATTGTTGTGATGCTTCTTGGTCAGGAGCCACACAAACTGGGCAGACGGCACCTTGGCACTCTCATCCCAAACCATACACTACATATTTCAACACTTGACAAGTTATCTGAGAAGAACAGTGGAAATTATTATGGCTGCAGCATTTTTACAACTTACATATGTAAAGACATTCATAATAGTGAGCAATTTCATTCATGTAAACCATTTACAATAACAAGCAATTAAATATATGACTCGATCTTCTATCTAGAGCATTTTAGGGCAAGGGGTCTAGCCTTTTGAGTCACACAGCTCCCTCTACTTCAGCGTTACTCACAATGTAGGCGCTAACATCACAACTTTGATCAGGGGATTGCCGTAAAAGCATCTTACCCTTCTCAACTGTTGACTCTCTTTCTTGAAGCCTTCATCCTCCCCATTCCATCCAAGTCTGAGATAGGCACCACTGATCATCTGTTACTCTGGCACTACATACAAGAGGAAAACGGCCCCTGGCCTTAGCCATCGTTCATGCCACTGCTAGCATGGGACAAAACTACTTCACATTTGACCTTCATTTGGCCTGAGATATACTACTGTGCAGTCTCCCCACCAAGCTTACTCCTAGTGTCGGCCACTTCTTACATTTAGGTGTGTACTCTAAAAGACCCAGGTAGTCATATCCTGGAATAGGCAGCTTTCACCTATATATCTAGGTAAATAGGAGGCCTTTGCCCATAATGGGTACCCACTACCCCTGAATTTGTGGATATCCCAGGGTGGTAGGGTTTATCATTCTGTGGACCAGTCCCCATTTTTTATTTGCTAGCTTCTCATCACTGCGCAATCTGCAGAACGGCTGGCGGAGCATCAGTAGATCCTGCGTGAATCTGTCTAACTAAGTGAATCTGTGCAATCTGTCTAATTTGTTCAAACCAGACACTTGTGCGCCCCCTTTTTGTTTGATGCAGCACCACCCCAATTCCAAGTGTATCTCTTGAAATGAATACTTGATTGCAACACTGGATCGCCCCTAACCAGTAGGGGAATGCCATCTGTATATATAAATGCATCAAATTCCAACTCCAATTATTGAACCCAGTGGATCAGCTGAATGCTCTGAAGTTCCTTAATATTGTGGAACAGATGAACGTCATAAAGTTTGAAATGAATGTCATGAAGTCAGTGTAATATATAGTTTTGAAGTGTAGTTGTTTAATAATGAACCAAAGCTGAAAGTCTGCTTGTGCTCGAAAACTGAGGAAGAACACCAACCTGATACATCTAACCATTTCTGCCCATAAGTATGCTCTACAAAACAATGCCAGGAAGTAAATGCCACTAGACAACTACACAGTGTCTTCCTTCCATGATACTCGGAAAAGAATGTAGGTTGAGACCAACTGTTCTGATGTTGATGCAACTAGACAGTTTCCCAATGTATTCCTTTCTTGAATCTAAGCAATGAATGCTGGATGAAACCTGCCGTTCTCATGTGCTGCAATAAGACAACCAAATTGAAGCAATGCATACTAAAGTGAATAAAGTAACCACTTCATCCAATTATTAGGTAACCAAAACCTAAATGCTAGGAATATTCTGTATATGTGGCAAAACGCAAGTGATGTGGATGAGATTGGTATTCCAACACCATGTCTAGTTGCTTAAGGCAGTGCTCCTTGTCTAACTGCATGAAAGGTGCGAGCAAAATATATAAATCAATAGACTAGACCACCTCAGCATAACCTCAGAAAATACAACATGATAAGCCAGTAAAAGTGGAACACATAGACAGATAAGATAGCATAGCAGGAGTTGGACATAGAATAGGGGAACAAACGCAAAGGAAGCTATAGGTAAGGAGAAACTGCTTTGTGGATTTTTATTTTCTTTTGTGTTACTGCATAGCTAGTGTATGTTGTTGGCTTAGGAATCAGACACAGTTAAAATACAAAAGGAGTAGAAGAAAGGGAAATTCGGGATAAACCTGCTGCAACCTTTGTAGTGCACCATCAATTCTATGCATGACAGGGGATGAATAGCCATCTCCTTCAAGCACAAACTTCTTCAAGTCACTATAAAGAAAGTCTATCATTAGAAGCATATATCATTGCCATAATTAGAATGCTATAAAATGAATAATACACATGTTGCCATAAAGGGATAGACCGAAGCATAGGAGAATATTAGAGCATAAGTTTCCTACACTGGGACAGTGTGCAAGTCCTCTCTATACTGGCATATGGAATCCCCATTTTGGAAGCTATCTAAATGTTAAGTCCCCTAACCAACCCCACGTGTTTTGCTAAATGATATGTAGAGTCCATGTAACCCCCCCCCCCCCCCCTATAACCCCCTACTACTGTACATATGCTCACAGCGTGCTCCAGGAGGAGTAATCTGTATTGAGTTTAACCCTTGCAATCATTGAAATGTTGGCTCCTGTGAAGCAACCTTTTGGTCACCATATCTCGAAAGAGATATAGTGGAATAAGAAAGGGTTCAAAGAAGAGCAATCAAAATGATAAAAGGGGATGGAACTCCTCTCCTATGAGGAAAGGTAAAGAGGTAAGGGTTCTTCAGCTTGGAAAAAGGACGGCTGAGGGGGGATATGATCGTGGTCTACACAATCCTGAGTAGTGTAGTCTTTTGTTGAGATGGACATAGGGATTGGTAGCGTGGAATGTTGCTATTAATTGGGTTTCTGCCAGAATGTGTGACCTAGATTGGCCACTGCTGTATGTAGGATACTGTGCTGTATGGACACTGGTCTGCCCAGTATGGCTAATCCCATGTTCTTACGTAAAGGTAGGGCAGAGACAGTATCAACAAGAGAGCAAAGGCTTTTATTTTTATATTTGGGCCTAAGACACCCTACTAGAATCAAGAGACTTGGCAGTAATAGCTGGAGTAGCAAATGGCAAACCCCAGCAAGATACTGAAGGCAAAATATGGGATAGTACCAAGAAGCAGAAAGGCAGACAGTCTACAGAAGCCAGAATGGCAAAGTGTAAGATGCAGACCAGAAGGAAGATCAAACAGTCCAGTAGATAACTAAATACCACCTGGATCCCTTTGCCGTAGTATTAACCATTCCATGCCCTTGTGACTTCCAGGCTCCTCAATAGAGACAGGTGATGACCAAGGGAAGCTAACGAGTTTGGGCACCTGATAAGCAGTCATGAATGTACTTGGCATATATCTAATGGAGACATAAACAGGAACAGTTAACAGTGCACAAAATTAAGCAGCGAATCTTGCTTAATACTGGTCCTGTGTACAGGTTAGTTCTTAATCTGGTATAAATCACACTTAAAGAGTAGAAATGCAGTACTTTGAATGTAATTAATAATGTGAATTAGCCATATTTACAATGAAAATACCAATGTATACAAGAATTATTCAATAGTTATTAATTTATTAATAACTATTTAAGTTATTAGTTTATAATAGTTATAAATAATTTTGAATATAACAAAGTCAAGAAAATATTATCCATAGTAATAATAAATCAGGATGTTTGTGATGAGCATTAGCAATATCTACCAATCATGATCGTGTGTACTGAAACTAATAATTATTCTGCATATAATGTATAAACAATCCACATATGATGTATCATCTGGATCGAGACTCTGCCCCGCTTTGGTTTATCAAAGATGTCGAAAAACCATCTTTGATGTAAAAAACCTGCTCCCAACAAGGATGGCTGCCAAATGGCAGCTGCACCGGAGCACTATCACACGTATCCCCTGGTCAAGATGGCTGACCACATAGAGGGATTTCACTGGGCCCTTGCCCATTTCAAATTTGAACACCAATGTCTCTTTCAGAGATCCCAATTTCCATGGACAACAAGGAAGGGAAAACTCCGATGTCCATTGATCCATGAAATTCCAATCCACTTCCTCTGGTTGTAAGACCAGACAAACAACCCAAGCGATTAGCATGCAACTGCACATTAGCAAGAGAGTAGTCCACATTGACGGTGATTATCGGACGTAGAGACCAGTGTGAGCATTTGCATATGATTATTATATGTCTCATCCCCCATTTAAATTCCTTTGGCCATTCCAGGGGAGCAGGCCCAGAGGTCGGCCACACATCTGCTCAACAACCCATGACCAAGCTTGGCCCAGTTCCCCATAGCTTGCACAGCAGGGGAGAACCGTCAGCCACAACCAAGGCCACCCAACCCCATCCGCTGACCATGGGCACCCCACCCAAGCACACCTGGTGCACACTACTTTACTCCATTAGTGCCGACAACACACACCGTGTGCTTCCCCGATCAAGGCTGCCATGTGTGAACGTACCCTGCAGGTCACACAAGGTGTGGGAAACCAGCCTGCCCAACCTGGAGGAAAAAACATCACTTAAAGGCCCGAACTTAGCCCCCTTTTAAATATGACCACAAGCCACACTCCCCCATCCACAGCTGCCGAGCGCGCCCACATTCTGCAGGTCACACAAGGTGGGGAAACCAGCCTGCCCAACCTGGAGGATAAAAACACCACTTAAAGGTTCTAATTTAGCCCCTTTTTACACGCAAACACAAGCAAGCCGGCATGAAGCAATCAGAGTCCCACCTCCCCCATCGATGCTGCCTGACACCTGAAGGCCACGCAGGGCCCCAATGAGAAACCACAGGGTGAGAACCCCATGGGAACTAAGGCCACTGGAACGAGCCCACTAAGGAATAAAGCTAACTTGATTGCAATGAGCCCCCAAACAGCGCCAGGAACCAGCATCACTGACACCGTCACCATACCCACAAGCAGTGCATCTGCTTCCTGGTAATCATGGCTCACTCTGGGCCTGCTGGAGAGGAATCGTGACTGTTCAAGCTACCAATGCTGCACATGTCTCAACCTCACCAGCAGCCCTACTTCCACAAACTAGCACCATCCCATTTCTCAGCACAGATGGTCAGTACTGCATCCACCTGTTCCCTATGCTCTGGACAGCAAAAACAGTGCACGTAGACCAGCATGCCTCTACTTTACTCTCCTTTCCAGGAACCAGCCAACACCCATATGTTCCCAAACCACAACTAAATGCCCGCCCCGAAGGGAAGGCCACTTCCATTTTTGCTTGTGCTACCTCCCTCACCTGCCTCTAACGGCCCGAAGAAGGACACCCATTACTATCCCAAGAGCACTGCTGTACTCACTAGCAAGTAGTGCGTCACTCTGAGCAGAATCAGTAGCCTCCTATCCACATGTCCACACAGTGCACATGTCTGGAGGAACAGCAACCTCGAATCACAAAACACCACGCCCAAGTGAAAAAATGAAAATGGTAAGAGGAGGTAGCAGAGCAATCTGAGCCACTGGAGAAACAGACTAAATGGTGATTGCGCTTCTGCAAACACTCCTTTACTGCCTCCAGGTGCCACCCCCTTTCTCTGTCTCCCCCTCCCCTTACTACCTCCTCCTCCTTATCCCTAACCTACCTTAGGCCTGCCTACGAGCTCTTCCCTAATTCCTCCGCCCCCTCACTTTCCTTCCATGACCTCATCTCCCAGCCACGGAGGGCCGCCACCTGTTTGTGCCTCTGACCCCTAAACATCTGGGTCATTGCCCTAGTCTCCATCACCTAGTATGTGTACAGTCCATTGCACCGTGGCTGAGATGCCCTGTCTGGGACTGCTCTTTCCTATTTTTGACTGGATTTAAATGAAAGAATAGTGTTTTCATTGCCTGTTACTGCCAAGTTACATGAAGGCACAGGCAATAAAACAACTTGCCACAGATCAGCGAGCTAGTAGTGTGGTAGAACAAAGAGCGGAATTGTCCATTCCCAGGAGAATCCCTGACTCAATGGTCCATCCTTCAAAACTTGGCTTGTCTTCTGTGTACCTCGTAGTACCTGTTATTGTGTTCTATATCTATTGTCTTTAAGTTTTCTTCTGAAAATCTTGGCTGAATCCAGCTCAGCCGTATCTGTTCAGGACAAAACTTGATTATGTACATTTGCATTGCCAGTCCAAGCTATACTTCCTGATTCCAGCATGATTACTGTAATTGTGCTCTGTCTTCATGTAGTCTGCTGCCTTACAACATAAGAAATAGCAATCATTTTCAAAAACATAGTTTCCTAAACGAGTTTGTGCATTTAAAGGAAATAGCTTCTGCATATCCAATATTGACGGTCTGCTTATCATGTGCAAAGTCCAAGAGGCTAAAATCTAACATCTATTTCATTAATAATTGAAAAAAGTATTACCTATTCCTTTGCAAGAAATGCCACTCTCAATTAAACTCAGCATCAGTTCCACGACAGCCAGCACATCACTCAATGGCAAATTAATAGCAGAGAAAAAAAATCCAGCTAAATTGCCATAATTCATTAATTTCACAGGGCTGCTGAGATAGCAATCAAGTTGTAGCCAGAAGCACACTTAATAGGTTTCTTTTGGTAGGGATGAGAGAGTCTCCTCTGATCCAGTTCAGAAGTACAATAGATTTGCATCTGTGAATGTGTGGACTTTCCTGGGATGACTGGAGTCAATTTTAACTTTGGCTCAGATATTTAAAGAAATATGATTTGGGTGTAATTCTTTCTAGAAGACAGTGTGAATCTCCAGATAACAGTTCAAAATTATACGTATTCAGTTTTAAATGGAACTGAGCAAATCATGGCCTGAATTTCTATCATTTCTGGCACTGAACTGTCCAAATTTTGTTACATCAAGATCTGAGAGGCTCTGAGTTATCTAAACTAGGGATATGCATTTCTCAGCACACATTTGGTTCCTTTCCACGCCTTAAAAAAAGTGCACATGACATTGATTTAACGCATGGTAAACTATGACATACTAAATGTACAGCCATTGAAGGCACATGAAAAAATGTTATTGACAAGAGCGTTTGAAATAAACTTTTAAAATGTCCATAAATCAGGGTGAAGTGCAAATATTTTGCAGTGCATTTAGGGGCCCTTTTACTAAAGCTTAACATGTGCTAACAGAATTAGCGCACACTAAAGGCCAGATTCTATATATGGTGCTTGAAAACTCCATGCGCAATAAATTTCCACCTAAGCGTATTCTGTAGGCGGCACCTATATTTAGGCGTGGTGTATAGAATACGCTTAGTTGATATCACAGCACTTAAAACTATGCGCACCCATTTACACCAAGGGAAACGTGGTGTAAATGCCAGTGCGTAGATTTAGGCGCACAGGGGCATATTCTATAACAGTGCACATAAATCTTGGAACGCCCACAAAACGCCAATTTCTCAACCTATCACCATGCCCCTTTTTGTTTGCACGCATTAGAGAATCTAGGCACAGTGCGTTACAGATAGTGAGTCATTCTAATAAATAAATTCTAATTATTGGCAATTAGTACTCTTTAAGACCTGTTATCAATGCTGATTAGCTTGTTAAGCCAATGAAGTTACGCACATTGTTAAAGAATATGCTTGGATTTCAGCATGGAACTCTAGGTGCGATATGTAGAGTTCAGACATAAGGGGGGAATTCTATAAATAGGGCTTAAAAATTGGTGCCGAGCTCTATTCTGAAAAGGGCACTCACCATGTATAGACTCGCACTTAGTGCCGATTTCTGCACCTAACTTACACCTGCTGAAACCTGGTGTAAATGCTGGTGCCCAGGTTAGCCACACTAAGGTAGTATTCCGTAAGTATGTGCGTAAGTTTT
This sequence comes from Microcaecilia unicolor, assembly GCF_901765095.1. NCBI lineage: Eukaryota > Metazoa > Chordata > Amphibia > Gymnophiona > Siphonopidae > Microcaecilia > Microcaecilia unicolor. Next base: position 133,192,796 of record NC_044035.1, on the reverse strand, counting down.
TGGAATATCCCTGACATGCCATGGCCATGCCCCCTTTTGAGTTATGTACTAGTAGAGTTAGGTGCAATGTTTTATAGAATAGCCAGATGCGCACATAAATCCTGATTGGTGCCCATTCAACATGTTTCTCCTGTACTTCGGTCATTACATTGGTTACATAAAAGATCGCATGTTTGATTCATCAGGTTTTGTACTCAGACTCTGCCCCATGGTACCTTAAGGAAGTTATTTCTGTGTATCGGCCATTGAGGGCTTTGCAGTCTGAGAATGCGATGTTGTTGGTTTCAAGGGATTTGCGTTCTGTAAAAAATGCCTGTACTGGGAAGACAGCGTTTTCTATTCCTGGTCCATATGTTTGGAATACCTTACCTGGAACTCTGAGGTTGTGTAACTCTATGATGCAATTTCATAAATTGTTAAAGACACACCTTTTTGTGAAAGTTTGGGGATGACTTTTTCATTTTTATTTGTTCAATGTAAGAAGTGATTTTTATGCATGATTTTATTGTGAGCCGCTTATTTTAAATAAAATAAATAGTAATTGGTTGTTAGCACCAATTATTGGTAATTAAGGGCTCATTTCTCAATTAATTTGCACCTGCATCTTGGGTTCACACCATTGAGCAATTGGTGGAACATGTAGAGTCGAGACAGCTCTTAGACCCATTTCAATATGGATTTAGGGGAGGATATAGTGTAGAAATGTTGTTGGTTTCTATGTTGGATGAAATAAGACGGATATGGATGGATAGGAATCAATCTTTTTGTTTTGTAACATTAGATATCTCATCAGCCTTTGATATTTCTTGGGTTTTCCCTATTGAGTAGTTTGATTATATGGAGTTTATTATATACACAGTTGTTACTTGAGTGGACCTATTATTGCATTTGTCTGCTATTGTGAAGTGTATATGGGTTCATATCATGGATTTTGTATGTTTTAAATTGTAAACCACTTAGGACTAAGTGGTGTATAAATTTTATTAAATAAATTTGGTGTGTAAATCTGAGCATCAAATATAGAATCCAGGGGTAAATGCTAAGATGCACATAGGTGTAAAAAGGAGTTCCTAGCATTAATTCTGTTAGCACGCACTAAGCTTTAGTAAAAGGGCCCCTTAGAAAGTTACTTACTAAGTTGCAGTAAAATTTGCAGGTTTTACCATAACGAAATGTACCCAATGCAACTGGTGTAGCTACATAGAGTGAAACAATTGCTCCCAGCCCACTGTCTCCTCTCATTGGTGGTGCAAAGCAGGTGCGGTGAGGATGAGGAACCAATGGGTGAGTCACTCACAGCACATCTATAGCTCATTATGGTCTTGAGTATGCCATGTCTGTGCAGGTGCTGGTGAATATCAAAGATTAGTGGCTGGTGCTGTGAATTTATTTTTATGTTTTTGCAGTCAGAAACATGGCACATTCTTAGCCCCAAGTTTGACCCACAATCTTTTAAATGGGTCAGTGCTGTTAGGAACAGCCTCCCCACCTCCTGGATCACACAGCATATATTTATTCATTGGCATAATTTTGGACTTTGTCCAGTTTACATTGTATCCCGAGAATGTACTAAATTGATCAATTAATTATAAAAGATTAGGAATTCAGATAGTCTCCAGAAATAATAATAAATCAACTGTGTTGGCAGCTATTTTGCTTTCAGTTTCTTTGTATTGTATGTAGTAGAGGAATTCTTAATAACTAAGATCAATGTCTCTATCACTAAGTTAAAAAACAGCGGAGGAAGGGGACATTCCTACCTTCTACATTTCTACAATCAAAAGGTATCCAATAGATGCCCATTTACCATTATTAGACTGCACATCAAGTATAGATGGTTTTAATTTATTAAAAATGATTCTCCAATTCCAAACCATTCTAGAGCTCTGAACATCTATGTTGTTGAAAGCCTGTTCCATGTTCAGTGGATATTGTGTGCCTGAATTAGATGTATTAAATCACAAAATAATCTACTATTGTCAGATGGCAATAGAGTATATAGTGGAAAGAATGAAAGATAATCTTTTTTTGCACTATGTTGCTATAATTGTGTCCTGTTTTCTGCAAAACCTAAAACTTAATTATACAGTAAGGAAGAAATTGAGAAGGGAACAGGAAATGGCTTGCTGGAATCTATTAGGTGTGCTGGAAGGTGTTTATAGTCAGAGTCTGTTCTTACATGGCCGCCTCTGACAACCTAGCCCCAGATAGGGCTGTAATTATGTGGGAATTATTTCTCTGATATATCTACTTACTATAAGAAATATACAATTTGGAAATATGGGGCAAATAGGGTTTTTCTACCTACTTACACCCACCCAAGATACACTGGACCAGCCATCCCCAAAATAAAGTGTATCAAAATAGACAGATAGAACAAGGGAATTAGAAAGGATATAGACTATGTTTCTACAGAAGGAAAGGTCTTTATTATTTACCACTAACAAGGCAATATGGCAATACAGCAGTTAGGCAAAGTAATCAGACAAAGTAATTAGAGTAATCAGACAAAAGTAATCAGAGTAATCAGGGTAAAGTATTGAGGCAATAACTAAGCAATAAGGCAGGTAGCAAATAGCAGAGAAATCTGCAAAGTAATTAGGCAAAGCAATTAGACAGTAAAGCAATTAGAAAATGAAGTAATAACAAATAGCCATTTGTTATTGAGAGGGAGTGAAACCACAGCTGCAAAAACTTACTCTCTGTTAGTCATCTCAACCCCTCTAACTAGATGGAATACAACAGCCACTTATATACAGTGGATGGAGCATCAATCCCCATCCCAAGCAGTCTACAACTTGCAATGTCAGCCACTTTTATTGTAACATCAGCTAAATTCTGTCTTACATTATTGTTTACATTAAATGGAACATACTATCTGAATGTTTACAGAACACAGCATTTTAAAATAAGTCCAAGGTTCTTTTACTGAAGATTTTAGACGCCATTCATTATAGGAATATTCCAGTACCCAGGTCTTATCATAATGTTATCTCAAAACATCTTCAATTTCAAACTGTGTAGTCATTCTTGTGTCCGATATAGAAGTAATGGCACCAACTCTGTACTAGGGGAGGGGGGATGAGTGCTCCGTAGGGTCAGCACGACCTCGGATACACAGCCTCAGCAAAAAATATAGAAATGCACAGAATGCTGAAGTCAGAGCTTTTAGAAAGATGCAGCTCTCAGTATAGAAAAGTTTGAGCCTTATAGCTATGCAGTTCAGGGGACACAACTGACCTGTCAGTGGTCAGAAAAGAGCAAATCAATTCAAAGGTGAGAACACTTGTACACTTGCTGGTTCCTGTATGGTCTGCCTTACCTGAGTGACCTGTGACTATTTGTAACCTGCTGTCTCTGATGAGGCTGCTACAGTGTTCTGCGGCTACACCTACTTTGTACATAAGAACATAAGCGTTGCCATACTGGGACAGACCGAAGGTCCATCAAGCCCAGTATCCTGTTTCCAATAGTGGCCAATTCAGGTTACAAGTACCTAGCAAGATCCCAAGAGTAAAATAGATTTTATGCTGCTTATCCTAGAAATACTATCTACTCTCAAATGGCAATATTCTACTATAATGTGGTAAACATACCTCTCGCTACTTAGTAGAATTCTTAAATGTATGCAATCAACATGGCATTATAGAAAGTAGGGAGTCTCATAGGTCGCTGGGGTTTAATCGCAATTCTTATGTGCCCCTATTTTGTGACAGTTGTAATCATCGACTCACCCTACCAACCTCCTTAGTTACTATTTTTTAAAAATTTTTGTCCTTTTTATCCTTATATTGCTCTTCTATCAATGCCTAATGTACGGCTATACTTGATATTGCAATATAAGGATAAAAAGGACAAAAATTTTTTAAAAAATAGTAACTAAGGAGGTTGGTAGGGTGAGTCGATGATTACAACTGTCGCAAAATAGGGGCACATAAGAATTGCGATTAAACCCCAGCGACCTATGAGACTCCCCTACTTTCTATAATGCGATGTTGATTGCATACGTTTAAGAATTCTACTAAGTAGCGAGAGGTATCCTAGAAATAAGCAGTGCATTTTCCCAAGTCCATCTTAATAATGGTTTATGGACTTTTCTTTTAGGAAATTATCAAAACCTTTTTTTAAACCCTGCTAAACTAACTGCTTTTACTATATTCTCTGACATTGAATTCCAGAGTTTAAGTACATGTTGAGTGAAGAAATATTTTCTTTGGTTTATTTTAAATTTACTGCTTAGGAGCTTTATTGCGTGCCCCCTAATCCTAGTATTTTTAGAAAGAGTAAACAAGCAATTTACTTCTATCTGTTCCACACCACTCAGTATTTTATAGATCTCCATCATATCTCCCCTCAGCCGTCTTTTCTCCAGGCTGAAGAGCCCTAGCTGCTTTAGCATTTCCTCATAGGGAAGTCATCCCATCCCCTTTATCATTTTCATCACCCTTCTTTCCCTTTTCTAATTCCACTATATCTTTTTGAGATGCGACAACCAGAATTACCATGGAGCTATACAAAGGCATTATAACATTCTCATTTTTGCTTTCCATTCCTTTCCTAATAATACCTAATATGCTATTTGCTGCACACTGAGCAGAGGGTTTCAATGTATCATCAACGGTGACACCTAGATCCTTTTCCTGGGTGGTGAATCCTAATGTGGAACCTTGCATCACGTATCTATAGTTTGGGTCCCTCTTTCCCACGTGCATCACTTTGCACTTGCTCACATTAAATGTCATCATCTGTTTGGATGCCCAGTTGCCCAATCTCATAAAGTCCTCTTGCAATTTTTCATAATCCTCTTGGAATTTAACAACTTTGAATAATTTTGTGTCATCAGCAAATGTAATTACCTCACAGTTATTCCCAACCCTAGATCATTTATAAATATGTTAAAAAGCAGAGATACTAGCATGGACCCCTATAGAACCCCAATATCTACCCTTCTCCATTGAGAATACTGACCATTTAACCCTACTCTCTGTTTTTTATCTTTTAACCAGTTTTTAATCCACAATAGGACAGTACCTCCTATCCCATGACTCTCCAAGTTCCTCTGGAGTCTTTCATTAGGTACTTTGTCAAACACCTTTTGAAAATCCAGATACACAATATCAACTGGCTCGCCTTTATCCACATGTTTGTTCACCCCTTCAAAGAAATGTAATAGATTGGTCAGGCAAGATTTCCCTTGACTAAATCCATGTTGGCTTTTGGCCTCATTTTCGAAAGAGAAGGGTGTCCATCTTTCGACATAAAAAGGAAGATGGACGGCCTTCTCCCAGGGACGTCCAAATCGGTATAATCGAGACCCAATTTAGGACGTCCCCAACTGCACTCCGTCGCAAGGACAGCCAAAATTCAAGGGGGCATTTCAGAGGCGTAGCGAAGGCAGGACTTGGGAGTGCCTAACACTTGGACATCCTTGACCCATAATTGAAAAAACCAAGGATGTCCCTTACGAACACTTGGACGTTTTCACCCGGATCTGTTTTTCTTACGACTAAGGCACAACAAGGTGTCCGAAATGACCACATACCACTGGACAGAATTGGGGATGACCTCCCGTTACTCCCCCAGTGGTCATCAATCCCCTCCCACCCTCAAAAAACATCTTTAAAAATATTTTGTGCCAGCCTCTATGCCAGCCTTAGATGTCTTACTCGGGTCCATGACAGCAGTATGCAGGTCCCTGGAGCAGTTTTAGTGGGTGCAGTGCACTTCAGACAGGCGGACCCATCCCCATCCCCCCACTTGTTACATTTGTGAAGGAAACAGCGAGCCCTCCAAAACCCACCACAAACCCACTGTACCCACATCTAGGTGCCCCCCTTCACCCGTAAGGGCTATGGTAGTGGTGTACAGTTGGGGGTAGTGGGTTTTGGGGGGCTCAGCACACAAAGTAAGGGAGCTATGTTTCTGATAGCAATTTATAAAGTCCACTGCAGTGCCCCCTATGGTGCCCGATTGGTGTCCTGGCATGTCAGGGGGACCAGTGCACTACAAATGCTGGCTGCTCCCACGCCCAAATGGCTTGCATTTGGTCATTTTTGACATGGACGTCTTTGGTTTTGAAAATCGCCAAAAGTCAGAAAAGTCCATGTCTAGGGACAGCAAAATTTAAGGATTTGGACGTCCCTGACGTTATTTTTGAAATGAAAGATGGATGTCCATCTTGTTTTGAAAATACAGGTTTCCCCGCCCCTGGATTTGGACGTTTTGCAAGGACGTTCAAATTGCAACTTGGACGTCCCTTTCGAAAATGCCCCTCCACCTCTCATTAATCTATGCTTATGTATATGCTCTTTCATTTTGTTCTTTATACCATTTTACCAGGCACTGTTGTCAGGCTCACCAGTCTCTAATTTCCCAGATCACCTCTGGAACCCTTTTTAAAAATTGGCGTTACATTGGCCACCCTCCAATCTTCCAGAATCATGCTAGATATTAAAGATAAATTACATATTACTAACAATAGCTCTGCATTTGACTTGCCATTCCCTATGCTGTTTCCTATTTTTTTCAGTCTGATCCTTCCATTTTCTGAAGGATTTTCTTTTAACTCTAATAGCTTAAAAGGGCAAGTGCCCAGCCTAAAGCTCTGCCTTGGACAGCTTGCATTCTACCTCTTATCAGCCAATCTCTAGCCTTTCCCTGCTTTTGAAGCTTCTTGAGCATGAGGTCCTCCACCAACTTCATGCTTACTGTGATGAACATTCTTGTCTTGATTCTCAACAACATGGCTTTCATTCATTTCATGATGTCAAAACCTTACCAATTGTGTTGTTGAATATCTTGTTTAAGGTCTTGGAACCACCTGGTAGCGCATTTCTTTTACTCTGTCTTGATGTCACTGCAAACTTTGATTCTGTTAATCATGTTATGTTGTTACATGAACTTCATTCTATGGGCTTGGATGGGCCTCTTTACCATTTGTTTTATTCTTACTTGACCAACTACCAACAGTAGATTCATATAGGGATGTCAGTGTCTTCATGGTGTCCTGTCAAACATGGGATACCTCAGGGCTTAGCCCTCTCTGCATTACTTTTTACTTTATTACTTACATCCTTTATGTGATGTTATTAGGGCCCATGGTCCTTTTAATCATTTTTATTTAGATGACAGTTTATTATATGGACCTGTTGCCCTAGGGATGGTCTTTATAGTGACCAGCATTCTGACAGTTTTTCTGCTGTTGTTTCTTAGCTGGCCAGTCATGGTCTGATGTAAATTATGATAAAACTAAGGCCCTCTTTGTGACATAAGATTAGACTTTTGTTCCACCTCCTGTTGTTCACATAGCTGACAGGGACATTTTTCGTGATCGGAATTCCGGTATCTTGGTGTTTTGATGGATGCATATTTAGCTTTCCATCTGTATGTTACCACTTCAATCAAGAACTCTCTCAACAAGCTGAAGATACGTGAATGCTTGTGTCCTATCTTTGTGGAACTTTGATTTCCATACTATAGTCCAAACGCGACTCTGTGTGGATTTTGGGAATGTAGTGTTGCACTGCTGGCCTGCTTCTACCCTTCGGTCATTGTGGTTGGTTTTGCATGCAGCTGCATTGCTTATATTGGGCATGGTTTGCTCAGCCATATCACCCCCCGACTCTAATATAGTTTCACTGGTTGCCTGTTGAGCAACATATTCAATATAAAGTTCTTGTTATTGTTTAGATCACAACAGTATTCAGGTCTTCATTGTCCACGTTTGCTTCTTCAGCTGCACAGAGTGAGTCAGCCATTGCATATGTATTCATAGTCTTATTCACTTTTGGGCTCATTTTCGAAAGAGAAGGATGTCCATCTTTCGACATAAATCGGAAGATGGACGTCCAAATCGGTATAATTGAAAGCCGATTTTGGACGTCTCGAACTGCAGTCCATCACAAGGACGGCCAAAGTTCAAGGGGGCGTGTCGGATGCGTAGCGAAGGTGGGACTTGGGCGTGCCTAACACGAACGTCTTTCACCCATAATTGAAAAAAACAAGGACGTCCCTGACGAACACTTGGGTGTTTTCACCTGGACCTGTTTTTCTTACGAATAAGGCAGAAAAAGGTACCCGAAATGACCACATGTCCACCGGACAGAACCAGGGATGACCTCCTGTTACTCTCCCAGTGGTCACTAACCCCCTCCCACCCTCAAAAAAAACTTTAAAAATATTTTGTGCCAGCCTCAGATGTCATACTCAGGTCCGTGACAGCGCATGCAGGTCCCAGGAGCAATTTTAGTGGGTACTGCAGTGCACTTCAGACAGGCGGGCCCAGGCCCGTACCCCCCCCCCCCCACCTGTTACATTTGTGGAGGAAACAGCAAGCTCTCCAAAACCCACCACAAACCCACTGTACCCATATATAAGTGCCCCCTTCACCCGTAAGGTCTATGGTAGTGGTGTACAGTTGTGGGTAGTGGGTTTTGGGGGGCTCAGCACACAAGGTAAGGGAGCTATGTTCCTGGGAGCATTTTATGAAGTCCACTGCAGTGCCCCCTATGGTGCCCGGTTGGTGTCCTGGCATGTCAGGGGGGACCAGTGCACTACAAATCCTGGCTCCTCCTATGCCCAAATGGCTTGCATTAGGACGTTTTTGACATGGACGTCTTTGGTTTCGAAAATCGCCAAAAGTCAGAAACGTCCATGTCTAGGGACGTCCAAATTTAAGGTTTTGGACATCTCTGATGGTATTTTCAAAACAAAAGATGGACGTCCATCTTGTTTCAAAAATATGGGTTTTCCCGCCCCTGGATTTTGCCGTTTTGCAAGGACGTCCAAATCACAACTTGGACGTCCCTTTCAAAAATGCCCCTCCACAGCTCTTTTGGAAGGCTTATTCTAACCTGTACACAAGCCTTTTCTTGTTATGCACCTCCCCGGTTACATTATGTAACACAGATGATGCTGATTTTCATAGGTTTTTAAAGACCAATTTATTTAGATGCGCTTATTTTTGTTAGCCTTTTGTTAATTCTGCTTTTTCTGAGTTTGTACTTTATTATGTTTTTCTTTGTTGTAAATGTTTGATTGTATCCTGCCTTGATCCATGGCGATTAGGCGGGCTATGAACTTTGTAAATAAATAGATGAATTAATTAATTCATGTGTAACATCATGAGAGATTCAGCAGGCTAAATCTGCCTGACTTTCTCAATGCTGTTTACTAAAGGCAATGTTAGTGTCGGTGCACCCATTTCTGAATGTAGTAGGGAAAAGCCAGCTAGCCAATAAGAGAGAGATGCCTACATTTTATTCCAGCAGTATTCTTGAGGTCCATTCTAATTGTAACCTCTTGCTTAACTCTGTACATCCTGCACCTGTCAGGAAAAGCTCTAGCTACTCTATAGAAAGCTCCAGTATAGGAAAGCTCTGGAACTTACAATTTAGAAGGTACTGGAAGTTGGTAGAAGCCTGGGAGGTCCTTACCATGTTGGCATAGAAGGTTCTGGCGCCAGCAGAGCTGTTCCCTCTGAGTATTTAACCCACCCCCTGCTATCCCACTTTGGCTTAGGTTCATCTCCCACATCTGACCTTGCAACTACAGGGAGGTCCCTTCATATATGCCTGAAACAGCAGCCTAACTGAAAGAATCAGCCGGTTCATACCTTCACAGGTTGGCCATTAAAGGCACTTGCTAGAGGAGCAAGGATTCAATAAACAGTTGGTGCCTTGTTTTAGTGGACAGGAATGGGGAACCTGTCCACCCTACAAAATTCTAAAGGAAAGGAGTAGGAGGTCAGTTTTGTGTTTCTGCTACAACAACCAGGTGTCCTTTTCCATCTATACAGGGCTGAAGGGTATATTAATTTACTACTTATTACCATCTTATCTACTGGAACCACCTGCCAACATCTAGAGGTTAGGGAAACTGTAAATGAGTAATAAATAAGCACCAATATATGTTTAACATCTGGTTACTTTAATTCCCTTAAAATGTTAAACCTACTCTTTGGGTTGGTGAGGGTTTAGGATATCTGAACAGCAGATATCCTAAAATGTGCACTTGAAAGACCCTCACCAACCCGAAGAGTAGGTTTAACTATTAATTGTATTTTCATCTATGCCTGGAGAAAGGAGGAAAGAGCTTTAAATAGTTACTACCTCATCAGTGAAGATAAAGTATACTGTGCCTGTGTCAGTGTTTATTTGCTTATATTCCCACCTTATATCTCATATGAGGGAGTTGGCGGGTTATAAGTCTTTTATAACATAATATAGCATAACATAACATAAATCATTTAAAGGACAGTAAAGTTTGGTTCAGACAGAAAAGATCGTGTGTAGAGTGGATTTCTGACTCAAAATCTGATGCTAGGATAAATCCTGGTCATGCCCCTGGTCTCAAACCAAGAAATTTGATGTATGCCCTTTTCACCCAGCATCCAAGGTATCCACCAGGCAGCAGGTATGCAGACAAGGGGGTGACACATAAAAACAGATAAAACCTCATTTAATATTGAAGGCAATTCATTTTGCTCAGAGAAAATGCTAGTAAAAGGCAATTTCCTTTTCCTACTCCCCCAAAAGCCCATTTGAATGGTGGTTCAGCCTCAGATGATGAACAGCAGAAATAAAGATACCCAAACTAAATTTCTCTTTTTGTGTATCATTCTCATATACCTTCCACCATGCAATTTGTTTCCTAAGCTTCAGTGAGAAAGGGGTGAAATGTCACAGAAAGAATACAAAGTTCATCAGCCATTTATAATAGGCTTCTGCAATCATGTAAAAAAAATTTACCTTTTTAAATACATTTGGGAGGCAATGTTTGGAATATTCTTATGGATGGGAAATAAGAGAACAAAGATGCCCACAACAACATCCTGTTCACTCCATCAACTTCCCCAGTGTTGCTTCAGTACTAACTGGCTATAGTCTTGCCCTAAGGCTAGAATCTGTAGTAATATTAGAGCTCCCTCTAGTGGCTTTGAGCTTTGCTCCCTTTTTTCACTCTAACTGAAAACCAGAAATCATTCTCCCTGCAGATTTATTCTGCTCATTCTTGTTTTATTGTAGCACTCTCGAGGTGATGAAGTGAGTGGGGGTCACCATCAGATCAGTAATGAATCTGAGATTGATTCTTACTTATCTTACAGACAGAGGAAATCGTTTGTTGCCTCCATTCTATTTTTTAAAATATTATGTCCTAGATTTATTTAATTGGATTTGTGCAATCTGGATGAAAGAATTTAAACACCAAGAATAGAAAAGAGTACATTATAATAGCATGTTGTAAAAAACTGCAGTGATGTGGACTGTGAAAGGAACTTGACTCAAAAGGGCCTGGAGAAATTCAGAGAATCATAAATCCAGACACGTATTCTCTTTGAAACAAAATGAAAACTGCAACAAAACAAACTCACTTCATTTGAAAACAAACAAACACGAAAAAGACAATGCCATTTTGTTTTCTTTAATTATGATCCTAAGCAATGCCCTTGGTTGAAATTGTAGTACCTCGCTTATAGGAGCCAACTTTTCAAAATTATTGGGGACGCTAAGCCCAGTGAAAATAACCCTTCCTTGAACACATACAAGGAATTTTCTCAATATTGGGGGTGCTCAAGCACCCACAGCACCCACTAAGTCGGTTCCTATGCGCTTCACTGGCCTTCCTCTGCAGAGTGCTCACAGCATCTGATTCATTTTTGAAATTACAAAAAGAAATAAAAGATAATGCCATTAATCATCTCCAAACAGAGTGCTTGTCAGTTAATGCCCCATCCAGATCAGATAGGCTTACTGCTTAGCCACAGTTCACTTTGGATATTATGTGAGCTCTGTAGCCTGTAATTGGTTGTTCATTCACAATGGCATAGACATCACTACAGGGTGGCAAGTGCCACCCCATTGCAGGGGCATAGCCAGAAGGCAATTTTTGGGTGGGCCAACAGGTTGGATGGGTGGGCACTACAACTTTTTTGAAAGAGAAAAAACAGAAATCTGATGCACCCATGCTCTGTCCCTACCATGCTCCCCATAACTTCAATGAGGGTAGCAGTGCAGGCTTCAGTGGCTGCAGGCCAATTGAGAGCTAAGGGCAGTACAATAGACTGCATGTCAGCCCCATTGAGCCATGGTCCTCCAACACACATATGGTATTGAAGCCAAACACACTCTGCATCCAGAGGACCTCCTGGCCCTCCACCAACAATGGATACACCAACAATGGATACAGTGCACAGCAAGGACATTTCCCCATAAAACTCATCATACAAAGAAATTTTGGTTTCTAGTGTAATCTCAATAACAGACATATTATAAATTCATTTTTTAAAAATCTATAAAACAAAAGTCACTGAGAACCCACAGCAAATCTACAATGCCAACACTAACTTCCAAAAACAAGGATTCTACCTATGAAAAGGAAGTGCATTAAATATTATAGTGGGGCCCTAAAATACAAATACATTTATCAGGAAGGATGAACAAGCCAAATTACTACAGAATGCTACATAGAAATGTCATGCTAACAGAATACTTCACTCACACACAGAGAACACAAATGTCAAATACAGAATAAGTGACCACAAACTCTAGAAATATAAATTAAACAGAACCCCCAAGAAACCAGACCTTGCATGTAGTACAACACCAGAGAAACATGAAAGAAATGCATTTCCTCCTGGGCAAAATATAAAGACAGCACATGCCAGGGATGGTGTTAGGGGTTGCAACTAGAGCAATTATACCTGGTTACCTGGCCAGAGAAAGTCCACCTGCTGGAAGCTGAAGATGCAGCCTGGTAATGGACTTTGGGGTCCTTTCCTAGATTTCTGTCCTGGACCCCAGCCATGTTTAACATCAACTTTGGCAAGATGTACATTTCAAATCCAACATGTTATATTCACAACATTGAAAATAAAATATTTTTTATACCTTTTTGTTGTCTGGTCATTTTTTCTCAAATCATATTGGTCCCAGTCTCTGGTTTCTGCTTCCCTCTGTCTTCTCTTAACTCACTTGCCAGTGTCTCCTATTTGACATTTCTTCTTTCTTCATGTCCATCATCCATCATTCCTCTGTGCACCTATGCACCCCATGCCCAGCATATCCCTTCTGTGTTCCTATTCTCCCCCTTGTCTGGTATCTCTCCCCCCTCTCTGTGTCCATATACCCCCTTCTCCAGTGTCCAGCATTATATCTCTAATCCATTCCCCCCCCTTGTCAGCATTGCCCCTCTGTGCCCATATGCCATTGCCATCCCCATACAGCATCTCACATTTGTGTGCCTGTCCCCATGCTCCCACCTAATGCCTATCATCTCCCTTCTGTATCTGTACACCTCGCTATGTCCCTTGTCTCCATCCTCCACACAAATGTGTCCCTCTCCTCTCTGATCCCACCCCAACCAGCTTCTCTTCCTCGCTCTTTCCTTCCACTTATGCATCTGGCTCTTTCTCCCACTATGGGTTCAGCATTTGACTCCCTCTTCCTTTATCCCCTTGTCCAGCATCTCTCTCCCTTCCCTCTAACCCCTCCCATAGGTCCAGCACCTTTCTCTCTTTGCTCCAGCCCTCTTTGCAGGTCCACATCTCTCCTTTCCCTTCAGCCATCCCCTGCATATCCAGCACCTCTCCTCCAGCCCCCCCCCCCCACATGTCCAGCACCTCTCTCCCTTTTATCTAGCCCCCCTACGTGTCCAGCACCTCTCCTCTCCCCTTCATTTCAACCCTCTGCATATCCAGCACATCTCCCCTTCCCTCAACGCCCCCTGCAAATCCAGCACCTCTCCCCTTCCCTCAAACCTCCCCCTGCAAGTCCTGTACCTCTCTCCCTTCCGTTCTCTCCAACCCCCCTACCCCTCATAAGTCTAGCACCTTTCTCTTCCCTTCAGGCCCCTCCCCTCCAAGGGCCAGCACCTCTGTATCTTCTTTACCCCCCAAAATGTCCAGCACCTCTCCCTTCCCTTCAGCCCCCTCCCCTTGCAGAGCCCACTCCCCTTTGTCTTCCTCACCCTCCCACATACACACACATCCAGAACCTCTCCCTTCCCTTCAGCCCCCTCCCCTTGCAGGGCGAGCAGACCACTGTCTTCCTCACCCTCTCCCACCCCCGCCGCAGCGTTTGTATTCAACACTATCAGCGCTGCCTCCTTCACCTCACAGTCTCCGTCTCCCACCCCCGTGGCAGCGCTTGCAATTTGCTACCGGCGCTGCCTGACATCAACTCACAGATGTGGAGCCGACGACCTGCTCCAGGACCTTCCCTCTGCCACGTGCGTTCTGCCCTGCGTAAAAAGGAAGTTGAATCAGCGCACAGTGGGAAGGCCCCAGAGCAGGACGTTGTGCTGCGTCTGTCAGCTGTCAGGCAGTGAGTGCCGGTAGCAAATCGTAAGCGCTGCCATGGGAGTGGGAGACGGAGACTGTGAGGTGGAGGAGGCAGCGCCGATAGCGTTGAATACAAGCGCTACGGCGGGGGTGGGAGAGGGTGAGGAGACGTGACGGAGGTGAGGGACTTGGATGGGCCTGACTCAAAACTGGGCGGGCCTGGGCCCATCCAGGCCCACCCGTAGCTACGCCCCTGCTTTAAACACAGTTGAATTGATTCCATAGATATGTATGTAGTTTAGTGTTACTAAGTGCTTAAAATAATTAAGTTTAAAATATGTAACATGCCACCCATGAGGCAGAAATCCATTTTTAGCTGAAAACATTTTAAGACAAGTATACAAAATTTTATACAGAAATCCATTACTATGTACACATGAAATCATTACTTGTCAATAAGAGTAGTCAGCAGTCCTTCCATGAGCCTCACAACCATTCACGACCATGCTAAATGTATACGCCAAGGGGTGAATTCTATATACAGGTGCTGAAAAAGAACTATTATATAAGCCAAACTTAAAGTTAGGCACAGTTTATAGAATAGGGCTTACACCCAGGAATCACAACTAACTTTAGGCACGGCTATGTGCACCAACTGAAATATGGTGCAAATCTTCATGCCTAAATTAGGCATGTTTCTCTCTTATTCTATAATGCACATGTTAATTTTAGGAACACCACCATTGACGTTACAACGTGCTGCGACGTCAGACTCCATCCAACTGGAACTAAAGATGCATGCAGCTTTCACGGTGCGCTGCATGACGAGGATGAAAAAGTTAAAGATCGCGGCTGGGCTGGCGGGGGGTTGGGGTCCCCCGCCAGCTGAAGCAATATTTTAAAAAGCCGGAGGAAGCGGACCTCGGGGTAGGTGACGGCGGTAGGCGAGGGAGGGAGAGAGTGTTAACGGTGGTAGGGGGCGGCTGACGGCGGTAGGGATGGGCTATAATGTGCCCCCTCACTCTAGCCCCTGCCCCCCCTACCGCCGAACCTCAGATACGCCCCTGGTTGACGTGATTGCTCATATGAAACATTAGACATATATAGGTCCTTCAAGTCAAGGTTCGACAAATCCTGAGGGCCAGATTGCCATGGTGCCTGGAAATTAGACCTTGGTACTGGTGATGTTTGTGTCATCCAAAAGTCCTGGCTGTCTACGTTGCAGAAATGTACTTTCCTTCCACTGTTCAGCCACCGAGCTCTCATTTTGAGCAACAAAGTTCATGAAAACTTTGATCTTGTAGCTCCCAATCTCACGGGACAGCAAAATCAACAATCTCTGAAGATGGAAGGGGAGGAAGAGAAGATATGTGAGAGAAAGGAGGGATGAGAGAGAGAAGCAGCCCGGCAGCAGGCCTCTAGGGAGGTGTAAGCATCATATACAAACAAATTTTTCAATCCTCTATAATTCATATTTATACTTCTTTTTCTATAGCGGGACCTGTATTGTGGAATAAATTTCCAGGATGGTTGTGTGCCACTTTACAGCAATTTAAAAAGGCACTTTAAACTCATTTGTTTCTACAAGCTTTTTGTTGATGTTATGCTAGTTTCTTTCTGTTTGTTCGTTTTTACTGTGTTGGTGTTATGTTGAATTTTATGTATTGTTTTTTTGTAAGCCACTTAGGGGTAAGCAGGGTATAAATAATAAAATCTGCTGAAGTTTGCACTGTTTAATTTTTCTTGCCACTTTTATTCTTTGACATATGTTCCCAGAAAATTATGGACTCAGCCTCTGTCCCAGCCCCGCCCCAGCTCCTCCCAATTTTACCTCCCCAAACACCATGGAGAGACTGAGGTCACCTCCAACATACTTTGGTTTAGGAGTTTATTCCTGTCAAGGTATATGCAAAACTACTCTTTGCAAGATATTACTTCTACAAAGGGCCAGAACTGGGGCTTTGCCATCAGTGCCGATTTTAGAGAGCAAAAAGTATTGCCAACATCACAGCAGCTTTAGCCCAGCCCAGCCTCCACATTTGAGGGTATATTTCCTGCTGCTTGCATCAATCTCCAAAATACTTAGTTCTGGCCCTGCCCCAATAGACAGTACAGTGTAAAACCAGGAAAATCACATGACTCTGAATTTAGAGACAGGATGCTGGTTTCCTCCCACTACAAGCCCCAGTGCCTTATACCTGGTTGCCAGTGCCAGTGATAAGCATGCTGGAGCTCAGGGCAGAAATAAAGGAGCCACAGGTGGGCTTTATCCGGGAACATCCCATGTCCAAAAATGTGAGGTGCATTGTGTCAGCTTTGGAGTCGGTACACAGAGAGGGAACCCCCACTCTGCTTGTTAGCATCAATGCAGAAAAAGCTTTCGACCGAGTGGAAGGCCTATGGCCTTGATAGGTTCTTCACTAAAGCTGTTCAAGCTTTGTATGCAACCCCATGGGTGCAAATGTACGCCAATGGTCATTTATTAGACCCATTTACCATAGAAAGGGGGACCAGACAGGGATGCCCATTATCATTGCTCCTCTTTGTTCTAACCCTTGATCCACTGATTAGAGATATTCTTCATAACCCGGAGATTCAAGGGGTAAAGGTGGGTGACAGGGAATTCAAGGTAGTGGCATTTGCCAATGATATATTAGTGTTTCTCACCAAAACTCATGTGGCCCTTCCTACATTATTGGAAAGTTTCACAGAATATGGTGATTTTTCAGGGTTCCGTCTCAATTTAGATAAATTGGAAGCACTAGCAAGTACAGACAATGTAGAAGAGATTGTGGTCCTTCGTTTCCGCTGAGATGGGCGGAAGATTCATTTAGATATCTAGAGCTGCATATGACTAGATCCTGGTAGGCTATATCGAATAAATGTTAATAATATGTTGCAACATATGGAGGAACAACAATCTATGGAAAGGGTTGCCGTTATCTTTATTAGGTCACATTAATCTCTATCGTATGGCTCTCTTCCCGAGATAGTTATATTTACTTCAGGCCCTACCTCTTTGCTAATTACACAGAGACCTCAGATCCCTACAGAAACATCTAACCCAGTTTTGCTTGGGGGTAAGAAGCCCAAGATGTGATGGTCTTATATGATTGACTCTTCAAAACAGGCAGGTATGGGTATTCTAGACATGAAACATTATAATCAAGCCTGTTTGATGAGACATCTTAGAGACTGGCTTTTAAATTCTACAGCTTTTACCGATGTGGAGTTTGAAAGAACATATTTCTCCCCATGGCATCTTAATTATCTTATTCATGCAGATCTTGGCCGCTTGCCTATATGGCTCTGTAAGATCCTGTTATTTCGACTGTTATGGGCCGTATGGAGGGAAATTTTACCCAAGTGGAATCAGTTAGTGACAATACAAGGTAATACCATACATGGAACGTAACATACTTGGAACAGGTTATGGTATATATATATACCATGTGCATACATACATGGCAAAGAAGAAGAATACATTATGGTATTGCATGAAGATCCTGAATAATAAATTGGATTGTAACATAGAGATCATATTCGACATAAGGATTAAAGTATTAATGGTTGTTCATAATCGCAAATAAGTTAATCAGTCAAGTGATGGGATTTTGGGTTTGTCTAGAACATGTTAAGTCTTATTATCTAGTGTTTAAGATGGATGTTTGTGGTATGCCTTTTCGAACAGATCAGTTTTCAGTAGTCTTCGGAAGATAGTTGAGTCTTGCGTTGTTTTTATGGCTTTCGGTAGTGCGTTCCATAGCTGCGTGCAAATGTATGAGAAACTGGTCGCGTATGTGGATTTATATTTTAGTCCTTTACAGTTAGGGTAGTGTAGGGTATCTCACTCTTGGAACATTTGATAAAGGAGGACGGCTCCCACCTCACATTCCCAGATCTGCAATGATGATATGAGGCAGATTTGGCTGACCGTTATGCCTATCTACAAATTTCACGCTATATCTCCCCCCTCCCTCGGGATTCTCTTACTATTTGCTTCGGAATGCAGCTGAGGGGTTTATTAGAGGCAGATGTTCTAAGGCAGGTTTCGGTCTCATGGTTTCACAGGGAATTATTGAGATTAGAGCCGTCAAAAAAGTTTAGACAGCTGGGAGTGCCATGTGAGAGGGACCTGGGACAGACTATAGGTACTTCATATGTGCAAGATGCAATTCAGGCAATACCATGACTAGTTCATAGAGCTGACCTTCAGGACTGTCAATTTCATACACTCCATAGAGCATATTTCTCCTAACATCAGGCTTTTTTGAGTGGGTGTGTGGAGACACCTACATGCCTACATGCCAAAAATGTAAGGCAGAAACAAACTCTTTTTTTCATGCGATATGGCAAAGCCATAGGATACAGGTGTTTTGGGATGATATCTTTTGCTTTTTGTCTAGGGTCTTGGGTTACTGCCCCTGGGTCTCCATTCAGGGGGCACTATTGGGATCAATGGGTCAGATGGGTTTAAGAAGTAGCGAGGATAAAATATTTGTTGGTAAATCTTGTGTATTGGGGAAAAATGCATTCTAAATCACTGATTGTCGGACCACACCCACCATCTGGTATTGGCATAACAAGCTTCACTCATTAATGCTATGGGAATCCGTTGGATCTCACCTATCTCCAAAATGGCAGAAACATTTTCTTCTAGTGTGGAGGGCATATTTACAACAGATTTCCCCTTGAGCGAGAAGTCAAGTCCTGAATAAATTCCCATACTTATTTGCTACAATTTAATAAGGAATGTTGAGACTCTGGGGGGGGGGGGGTAGGAGGAGGGCTACAGGGATAGGTGTCTTTGCATCAGTTTTTTCAGTCCATAGTTGAAGAGTACAGACCTTGGACTGCTAATGGTTATAAGTTTGGAGGGGTTCATTTACTAAAGTCTGCAGACAGGGGGGGGGGGGTTGGGGGGAGAGAGGACTTGTTTCAATGATATGTAAAATGTTACGATCTGTTGGAGTGGGAAGGTATGTGCTTAAGGAAGGGAGGGGGTGATGGGAAGCGTGAATCAATTGAGTTATATGTTGTTGTATTTTCAATTTCAATTGTTGAAACATAAAATATAAAGTAAATACAATTAAGACCTCACCACAAAGACCCCCCTCAGTAAACATCAGTCTGCATTGTATGCCTGATGAAACAGAAATGTTTTAAATAATTTCCTGAATCCACTCATCTCCTGCGATTCTCTAAGACATAAAGGAAGCTGATTCCAAAGTTGTGGCCCTGCAGTATAAAAAATTGAGGTCGAAATTCCTCCAACCAAACATCCTGATAATTGGGTACATGTAGAACAGCAGAATTCATGGAATGTTAACAATCGCTTTGGCTGATAAACACACAGTTTAGCAGTAAGAATAGTAGAAATCCTATCATATAACCCTTTGAATATCAGGTACAGGATCTTGAATCAAATTCTATTTTCCATAGGCAGCCAATGTAGTCACTTGAGCGCAGGTGTAATGTGCTCAAGTGACTACACTCCCCTAACACCCTTGCCACATCATTTTGGGTGACTTGCAGCACCATAAGCTGACATTTCCTGATACCCAGGATCAAACAATTGCAATAACCTAAGCTAGGAACAACCACACTCTGTACTACTGTACGAAAATTGTCTGAACTCAGTAGACCTCTCAAATGTCGCACTGTCTTCAGTTTACAAAATACATTTCAAATCACTTTTAGTACATGATGTTTTATTGTCAGAGTGGTATCCATTATCACCTCCCTCAAAAACAAACTCGATATTCAATTTTAAGTGATTATTCGACATCTGGACATCCATTTCTGAATCACAGATAATACCCTTCTTAGTTTATCAAATCCTCTCTCGGGAACATCATCAATTGGGACCAAAAACTGAATGTCATCTGCATAAATTCGAAATTGGAAACCCAGCTCACACAGCACCATGCATAAAGGTAAAAGAAAGATATTGAACAACACAGTCGATAGACAGGAACCTTGAAGTACTCATGTGGTAATGTTAATGAAATCTAACTCCCCTGATGCTTGCACGACACAAAATAGTCTGCCTTGTACAAATGAAGTAAATCAACCTAAAACAGTGCCACCTGCCTCAATAGATTCCAGTCTCCAAATCAAGATATTATGATCAAGAGTATCGAAAGCCGTTAGGATATGTAAAGCAACCAGCAAAAATCTCTGACCCTTATCAAAGTCCACTCTAATCAAATCAAATAAGGATAGGAAAAGTCTCAGTGTCATGATTCAGATGGAATCCAAACTCATTCACATCCAAAATACTGTGCTGCTCCAAAAAATCTCTCAACTGATCATACGCTATCTTCTCCATCACTTTTGCCAAAAAAGGCAGTGAGGTGATTGGCCTGTAATTGGCCACCAAAGATACATTCATAACTCCACTCTTCAAAATAGGATTAACTGCACCTTTCTTCAAATTTGCAGGTAACACCCCTACCACAAAACATTTACCGAGGATAGTCATAAAAAATGGCGTCACCACCTGTCTTGTAGTTTATAGTTATAGTTTATTTACTTGCTAGACTGCTGTAGCTGCCATGGCAGTGTAGAGCAGTTTGCAAAACTACAACCATATGAAGACGGGAAAGGAACACCAATAATTGATAGGAAAGCCAATAATTGTCTTCAATGACTTCACCACCGAGGGTGCACAAGCATCAACTTTACAAAAGTTGTCAACTCAAGAAAATATCCTACCCACAGCCTCACATGTAACCATATATATCCTCTGGTGAGAGCAATATAATCCTCAGTAAAGGTCCAGAGACCCTTTTACACTTAGAGATCAATTTAAGAAAGGTTGCCTAGAATTAGGTGACTCAATTTTGTGCACTAAGGACTAGATTCTATATATCATGACTAAAAATTTGGTGCTGAAATAAAATACACCTATATTTCGCCGAGCACCTGTCCACATGACTAAATTTAGTTGTGGGCAGTTACGCCAAGTAAAACTTGGTGTAAATTTTGATGCTTAAATTAGGTACAGAATGGGTGTATTCTATAACCACATGCATTTTAGATACTCCCACGACCTCCCCATTCCATGGCCACACCCTCTTTTCAACTATGCAACTTAGAATTTACGCGCACATTACAGAATATGTTTAGTTGTTTGTGTAAATTCTAATTAATGCCAAATATGGCTGATAATTGGTTGTTCAAATACTCACAAAAAGGCTATGTATTAAAGTGGAATAAATTAAATTATAAGTCTCAATCCACTCCCACTCTAAATTTAACTGAGCCCTGAAAACCTGAGTGGTGCTCCTTACATATACATTATTTTAAATATAAGGCTCTTATGCACCCACCTCGTCATCGGTTCTCTAGAGGTTCATTGATCCAATACTTATAAATGTATTTTTATATAGAATTTATTAATTTCCCCACAATACTGAATTTTTCATTCAAATCTTCTCCCACCAAACTTGAGCATCACAAATCTTATAGCTCATACTTATCTTAGGCAGAGTAGAAGTCAGATGAGGGGACACTCACCCGACATGATCATGTTCTCCCCCCCACCACCTGACATGATCATGTTCCCCCCCCCCCCCCACCTGACATGATCATGTTCCCCCCCCCCCCCAGGTGGGTTCAGAAGAGCTTTACATTTAAAGCAATGTATATGTAAAGAGCACCACTGAGGTTTTCAGGGCTCAGTTAAATTTAGAGTGGGAGTGGATTGAGACTGATAAATGGTTGTTAACATCCAATTATCAGCACTGATTAGCCTGTTAACCAATTAGCTTATTTGCATTGTTATGGAATACGCTTTGATTTTCACGCAGAAATCTCAGTGCGATATATAGAATCCGGGGGTAAGCGTGAATTGTATAAATGCAGTTCAGTGCATAATTGCTGATATAGAATACAAGCCTACGTTGTCATTTACACACCAACATTCAGGTGAGACCACTTATGGCATATCTGTGGCAGGTGTAAATACACACACTTAAATGCAGCACCTTGTGCCTTAGAGGGTTAATGTATGCAAAAGAAGAGACCTATTGCAATGGAATTTTTTTATGTAATTGGGACAAATGATTAAATCTTGGCTGGATAAAGAGAGAGTTTAATTTGTCCCTTGACCAATTTATGTAACAATCTGAAGCAAAAACGTAAATATATTGGTATAAGAAACAATTAGGAGTTTAGATCAAATACCTTTATGAGCACAGGGGTACATACCTTACAGAAAAAAATCCCAAACTATACAAAACAAATACCTGTGTCTTCACTTAAGGGTAAAGAGAGATCTGAACACCTTGCATCAACCTACTTTAGAGCGGACCCTGCCTTGAGCCCAGAAGGTGGCAGCAGTGAGCCCTGCACTTGCTCTGGGACTACTAATCACTCCAGAAAAGCAACGGGAGGGAGGGAGCTGTCCTCTCTCTCTGACAGCTCCAGTTCGCTTTCTCGAGCACGGGTAGGCAAGTCACCTGCAGAGATACCCCAAATAAATAAACTCGATTCTTCACTTTATTTCCCTCCGTTCTCTGGAGTTGTATTTTCTTTTTGTTCGTTTTAATTTCAAGTAGCTGTCATCCATCCACCCAGGCATCCAGGGGAGGGTTTTTTTTGCCAGGAAAGAGGACCAGATACTTATCAACCTGCGATTGAACTGTGCATTCTAAACGCAAGGTAAGCGGACTAGTGTACTCCGTGCTCGCAAAACCGGCTAGACCCAGTGTACAAACCACGTTGCTGGCTAGTTAGGTTTTGTGCATCTGGGTGTGCGTTTGATTTGAAAGATTACAAAGGCGACAGGAAAGGAGGTTGAAAAGAAGTCAGAGTATAACCTGATTGCTGGTGTGTGTCTATTTTGTCGAACTGGACTAATGTCCTGCCAGTGTACCATAGATAACCAGAAGAAAAAGTCTCCAGAGTGAAGTCGGACAGTATGCAGTGCTGCTCTGATACGGTGTTTAAAGTTTCCTAAAGATTCTGACTTCCTTAGCAGGGACATTAAGCACCACAAGTAAAAGTGGAGTGATCCAGATTGGTACTATGTATCAGTTTTTATTAATTCTGTGTGCTTTGTGGGAAGTCTTCACGTGGGTTAGAGTAAAGCTGCCCCTAGCTCCGCTTGAATACAGCCGAGGAAGGGTTTGTATGAATGGATTCGGTTCTTTAATATATTGTATCCCACCCCCCGCGCAAAGAATAACCAAATGCCGGGGCTCTTGTATGATCTATAGGCAATTAACACCTTCACTCCTATACAGCGGGCAATCGGATGCCTCGCAAAAGAATAGAAAAGCGTTGGGCAGCCGAATAAAAACTTCTGTTTATCTAGATGATGTAAAAAGGTTGTTAACAAACACCGCATTTTTCTTATTCTTTGACATGCATCTCTCTTGGAAGGATTTCAGGCAACGGAAGTGTTTTTATGATGGTTTGTTTAGATGGTCTATACTGCTGTGTTTTGATGGTTTCCTCTGCTTTTCCGTTGTGGACGTAAATGTTGCGACTATAAATGCTTTATGTCTCGGAATTTAGAGCAGTTCCCACTTTTTTTGATGTGCATATGGTTTTTTTATATTATATGTAGAAGAAATTGGGTGCTTGTTCCAATCGAAATAAACAAATGAGGTTCTTTGACTTTGAATTGTTAATAAAAATACGCGGAGTTGGCAGTGCAGTTTTGATTTATTTTATTTCTTTTTGGTGATTTGTTTACAGCAGGGGCATAGCTAGGTGGGGCCATGGGGCATGGGCCCCCACAGATTTAGCCCTGGCCCCCTCTACGTTTGACACACACACCCGGCCGTCGACCCTTCCCCACCACTTTCAACTCTCCCCCATCACCGCTAGGTACCTTTGCTGGCGGGGGTCCCCAACCCCTGCCAGCCGGTCCTCTTCAGCGCCGGTCTCTGGCGCGTTCGCTGATCTGTTTCTGTGAGTCTTGACACCTGTGTCTTGACACCTGCAGGACTTCAGGAGTCAGGACTCATGGAAACAGACGAACAAACGCACCGGAGACCAGCGCTGAAGAGGACTTCATCTGGCGGGCGTTGGGGACCCCCACCAACAAAGATACCTGGTGGGGGAGGGGCAGCGGCAGAGGTGGGGAGGTCAAAAGTGGGGGGGGCAGTTAAAATGTGCCCCCTCACCTCGGGCTTTGGACCCCCCCTCCCACCGAGGTTTGGCTACGCCCCTGGTTTACAGCATATGTTGTGCAGCGCAGATTTCATTGACATGTTATTTGAAATTTGGGTTTTAAAATATGAGTTTACCAAGATACTATCGATGTGTTATGTGAGGAGAGCCATGATAAGGAGATATTTAATTGGTAGGATTTTTGGCACACAGGTGCTTTCTTATAGTCTCCTCTTTTCTTTTCTTTTTTTTAAACGGGGAGAGCACTGATTTTAGTCTTGATTTTCTCTCCTTCCTCTGAGATGACTGAACTAGAATGGAAAACAAGCGATCTCCAAGGCACAATCCTATCGTGCCGTCTCTAAGGCTGTGCTCCCAGCAGACTCAAAGGCATCAGCTGCAAAGCATCTTGCTATTTATTTATGACATTTATTGATTACTTATCCAAAACAAAAAAAAAGTGGCTCTCCCAAACCTCACCAGGTAGCACCTTCCACCAAGGCACACTGCCACTGACTTGACCTGAAATCTACCTCTTCAGTAGAACAAAATCATCATATGTGGAGTAGCCTAATGGTTAGAGCAGAGGGCTGACAACCAGAGGATTCTGGTTCACATCCTGTTGCTACTTCTTGTGATCTTGGGCAAGTACAGAATCAGACCAGGGCCACCGGGCCCGGGGCAGAATCTCCACCACCGCCCCCTCCCCAAAATGGTCATCGCTGATGCAGCCCACCCACCCGAAGTACCTTGGCTGCCAGCTGCAGGCAAAGCGGCTCCTTCCTCTGCCTTCGGCTGCTTTCCTCAGGTCACACATGCTCAGTCTCTCAAAACTGAGCATGTGTGGCCTGAGGGACCAGCAGCTGCTAGACAGACGGGCAATGCAAGGGGGGGCCTGGCACCAGAGTTTTCTCTGTCCTGCTCCTGTCGGGACTTGATCACCCGGGTCCCATCAGGATCAGGAGAGAGAGACAGACCCCCGCGCTGGATCCCCCCTGGAGGCCCGGGCCCAGGGAATTTTGCCCCCTACCCCCCCCCCCCCTTGGCGGCTACGAATCAGACCAGGTGCTCTAGGTAAAACTTCAGCCTTATGACCCTCCCCCCCCCCTCCCCCAGTGATCACACCAAATCCTATAAAAATGCAGGTTAAAGTAGATTCTGATGTTTCTTTGAATTGGAAAGCTGTCAGGATCTCTTGTTTTGTTATGATTGAGGCTGCTCTTTGCTGTCCCAAGAAGCTGCTGTGCTAGGTGACCGCCTAATCTAGCCTAATAGTTGGGCAAGCCACTTAACCCTCCATTGTTTCAGGTACAAATATTAGACCAGGGACAGCAAAATACTGAGTGTACCCGAACGTGACTCACCTTGACCTACTATTGAAAAAGGTATGAGCTAAAATCAAATATTTTCCAGTTCCATTTCGGCTTCTAGTTTTTGAGGTACTTTAGTCACACTGCTCGTGCCAGCACACAGATGGAGCAAACGAAAGCTGCCAAGTTACTCCATTTCGGGAAACAAATTTTAGGCCA
Source organism: Microcaecilia unicolor (assembly GCF_901765095.1). Classification (NCBI taxonomy): domain Eukaryota; kingdom Metazoa; phylum Chordata; class Amphibia; order Gymnophiona; family Siphonopidae; genus Microcaecilia; species Microcaecilia unicolor. The sequence goes on along the minus strand of NC_044035.1, from coordinate 133,166,864 downwards.
GTCCTGGATTTTGCACAGCCCCATCCTGATGCATTATGGGACCTGAAGCAAATACCACACCGCTTGGGGTGTAAGTTCAAAACCAGGACCTGGAATTATTAATAAGGGAGATGAAAAAATCTGAAGCTTTCTGGGCTGAAGGCAGGGCCAGTGCGTACAGAGATGCCAAGTTACCCAGTTTCAGGCTGGACACTTTGTGGCCAGTCCTAGTTTTGGAACTTATATCCCAAAGTGGTGTGGGATTTGTAGTACCCAATCCTGCCCATTAAAATCGGTGCTGCAAGTTCCATACTGCACCAGGATGGGGTGTACAAAAATCCAGGACAGGTCCAAAATCTCCAGCCTGGAGCTGGGTAACTTGGCATAGGGTTGCCAACTAGATCCAGATTTGCCAGACAGAGTTGATCCAGTCCTGGGCTCACCCCATTGCATGAAGGGACTTGTGGTTCTGATTTCCCCATTAGATTTCCTAAGAAAAGCAAGACTATAAGCCCCTACATGCATTGGATAAGCCCAGGACTGAATCAACCCTGTCAGGCAAATCTGAATCTAGTTGGCAAACCTAGTGCGGACATTGGCGTCTGTTTTATGCACCTTTCAGTATAATTTTTTCCATTTCTTTTTACTTGAAAGACTTGTATTTAAACGCAGAAAACAGGCACCATTGTGTGCTGTCAGTTTCAGGTTTGCTTGGCCTCTTGCACATTTGTTTCTTACTATTGGTGCTTTCCCAGGCTTCCTTCTGCTTCGAAGTTAAAGAAAAACTGGCAGATTTTAAAGAGAGAATCATGAGAAATCTCCTCTTCAAACACCCTAACGTCTGCTCTGAACTGGTGTTATTTTTTCAGCGGTAAAGGAAGCTTTGTTTTGTGTACTGTTCACTGACCATTGGGAGAGAATAGAAAATTTATTTTATTTATTTGTTACATTTGTATCCCACATTTTCCCACCTATTTGTAAGCTCATTGTGGCGTACATAGTACTGGAGAGGCGTTTGCAGACTCCGGTGTGAACAAATACAGAGTGATGTTGTGGTAAGATAAAGTTCATGTGGCACACCCAGGGAATCGTACAACGGAAGAGTTGTGTTATGTCCATTACGTACTTTAGTTTTGTTGTATTGCAGAGTTCAGGCATTTATGTTGGATCAGCAGGGTATGCCTTTTATGTTTAAATCATTTTTATTGAAACTGCAATTACACGAAAAACATGTACAACATACACAACTTTCTGTTTGCTGATCCCAGCTTGCTATGTTACAATCAATGTTTATAACATCTATCCAAGACAGTTACATGTCCCATATGATTTGCTTTTTCTTTATTTTCTAGATTCCTTCCCCACCCTTCCCTCCCGCTTCCCTAACACCCATACTCATTCCTAAGTGTTCTTCATCCCCCTACATCCCTCCCCCTCCCCTCTTCCTGTATGTGTCTCTTATATCTGTGCTCATCCAGTATCCCCCAATCCTCAGGGCAGCCCGTTGAGCACTTGGCTACGTGCTCGGGGCGATATCTTGTAGGGTATGCCTTTTAAACAGGTTAGTTTTTAGTGTTTTCCGGAAGTTTAGGTGATCGTACGTAGTTTTCAAGGCTTTTGGTAATGCGTTCCACAGTTGTGTGCTAATGTAGGAAAAACTGGATTCGTAGGTTGATTTGTATTTGAGTCCTTTGCAGCTTGGGAAGTGACCTCATTAACACATATTTGACTACATTAGCATGCTAGTTTTGCTAATCTTTGACACATCCCACGCTAGAGCCTCTGAGCATTCTGTGCTCACTAATATGGGTTCTAGTCTGGTGCTAATGGTCTCTAGCGCCCCTTTTGCTTCTAAGCATCAGGGCCCAAATGTATTTTTTATCTTACTACAATAGCTGTGTTTTCCATATATATATATATATATATATATATATATATAAAATGCCTTCTCTGTTGGGTTGCAGACTCTCTCATATTAGTCAAGTGTTCCCAGTGTTACACTTGTCCTCAGGACCAGGCTCCCCATGAGGTAGAACAGGTGTGGGCAACCTCAGTCCTCAAGGGCTGCAGCCCAGTTGGGTTTGCAAGATTATGGATGAAATCTATCCGCATTCAATGGAGGCAGTGCATGCAAACAGATCTCATCAGTAGCGTACCAAGGGCGGAGCAGTGGGGGTGGTCCACTCCAGGTGCAGGAAGCAAGGGGGTGCACAAAGCAGGCACGCGGCTCCCCTGCCCCCTCTGACATTGCTTCCTGTTCCGGAGCAGGGGACCGGCAGACCCGATAGCCATGCACCTGCTCCGTGCACCCCCTTGCTAGGAGGAAAGGTGGTGGGATGATGTGCTTCGGGGGTGGGGGGATGGCAGGCCTTGGGGAGGGTGACACCCTGGGGGGTGCAGCAGCAGCAGCAACCTGCCCTGAATGATGAACAAGCTAGGTACGCCACTGGATCTCATGCATATTCATTGGGGAAATTCTGAAAAGCTGACTGGGTTGCGGCCCTCAAAGACGAAGACTACCCACCCCTGAGGCAGTGGCGTAGCCAAGGGTGGGCTTGGGTGGGCCCGGGCCCACCCACTTTGAGCTCAGGCCCACCAGTAGCAGCACACCTATGATGTTGCCGGCAGAGATTCCCAAGCTGAAAACTCTGAACAACTGTCCCTCTTGCATACCTTATAAATAGCAGATCTTTGCCTGCAGGAAGCAGCGACTAATACATACTGCTTACACCAGCCCCACAGCCTTCCTTCTGATGTATTCCTGCCTATGCGGGAACAGGAAGCTGCATCAGTGGGAAGGATGTGGGGCCTACATGAGTAGTGTGTATTAGTTGCTCCTCACTGAAAATCTGAAATTTAAAAGGTGTGCAGGAGAGGAGGGATATTTGAGAGACCATATGGCATGCAGGCGAGAGGAGAGACCAAATCACCTATGGGATGGGGTGGGGTTCTTCTGCCCACCCATCTTGGGCCCAGGCCCACCCAAAATTGGGTGTCTGGCTACGCCCCTGTCCTGAGGTAGAATAAGCAGCTACCTGAAGATGTTTGTGCTTATAAGGTGCCATGTGCCTTCAAAGGGACAGGTCCAAAGTAAGCGAGAGTCAACCAAGAGGATGATAGGCCCACTTGCTCTGGTTTATCATTGGAGGGAACTTTCTTTTCTACTCAATGTCAGATTTCAAGGAGAGATATATCTCATCCTTTTTGTCCTTCTCTAGAACTTACACAGCTGCCAATTTGCAGTTTCAGGGAGATTTCAGGCCAACTCTAGGGGGCCCTATGTGCCAAAATGGAGTTACCGCCCAGCTGTTGCGTGGCTCTTGTGGTAATTTCATTTTTGGTGTGTGTCCAATACGCACGTCCGAAAAATAATTTTTATTTTCGGACGTGCCAAGTGACATTTGACGCACGCGGGTCATTAGTACCTGGTTACTACGAGAGACTGTACTGCTAGGTCAATGGCTGGCGGTAAGGTCTCAGACCCAAAATGGATGTGCGGCAATTTTCATTTTGCCGCACGTCCATTTTCGGCAAAACTTTTTAAAAAGGCTTTTTTTTTTTCAGGTGTGCTGAAAAATGATTCTGCGTGCGCCCAAAACATGCGTCTACACAACCTCTGGCCATATTTCAGCACGCCTTTGTAAAGGGCCCCTAGATTTGTAACAACACTATCTGATGCATTATGGGACCCGCAGCACTGGTTTTAATGGTAGAATCAGAGACTGCAGATAATGTTCCGCTAGGAATGTGAGTTCAAAACAAGACTTGCCAAAAAGTTTCCCTCCTGGAACTTGATAACTTGGCAGCTATCAAATTACCAATTTCTTTGGGAGGGGGAAAATAAGAAACTGGAAGGAGAGGCAGGGGAGATGAATTGGAAAGGAACAGAGGAAACTGAAAGGAGGGAAAGGGATGGGATTTGATACATTGCTCTTCTGTGGTTATAATCAAAGCAGTTTACATAAAGGTTAGAATAATAATATATATATATTTTATTTTGGGAGTGAGAAAGTTGATACTCCAGAAGGTATAGATGGAAACAAGTGATGTAAAAAAGCAGGAGTAATGGTCAAAAGAAACCGTGCAGCAAAAATCCAAAGGGAAAGGGATTTGATAAACCACCTTTCTGTGGTTACAGTCAAAGCAGTTTACATATTATACATAGGTACTTTATTTTGTAGCTGGGGAAATGGAGGGTTAAGTGACTTGACCAGAGTCACAGGGAGCTGAAGTAGGAATCAAGCCTGACTCACCTGGTTTGCAGGCCCACTACACTAACCACTAGGCTACTCCTTCAGGAGCAAGCTGGAGGGAAGAGAAAGTTGAAAGGCAATTGGGTAAGAGTGGGCGAGTGCTCTTATGATTAGAATAGTGAGTTTAGAACCAGAGAAACCAGATTTCAGATTCCACTGCTTTTCCTGAGGGCCTTGGGAAAGTCACTTTATACTTCACTGTGCTCTCTGGACAGGGTCCTACCTACTGTCCTGTACCTGATGTATAAGTAGTCAAGTCATTTAATTCAAATCCAAGGAGAGGAGGTCTAAGCACGTGCTCTTATTTTCAAGCACATGGAATAACTACATGATGGTACTTACCCTAACTATTTTGCTCTTTGACTACCTAGCAATTACAGCTAATTACTATTATAGAATAATTTTCATAAGAGTGCCAGAGGGAAAACCACTGTACACTTAGAAAACAGTAGAGTATCAGCTCCCTGTGTAAAAACAGCAACAAGTATTCTTTTCCTACTTACTACGGCTTCTTTCAGTGTGGCATTCTAGTTCAAATTGAGTTCTAAAAACAAAGGGGCCAGGAGAATGCATAGTTATAGCATTTTAAATTTCCCAGGTTTCACATTTGCTTGACAGGTGAATCAAGTCCTTGGTTTACCCTGTGCATGCAGGAACTTGTAAGTCTTGTTTTTCTTAGGTAATACAAGCAAGGGTATCAGGCACCTAGCGGGCTCATTTTCGAAACAGAAGGACGTCCATCTTTCGACACACATCGGAAGATGGACGTCCTGTTCACAGAAACGTCCAAACTGGTATAATCGAAAGCCGATTTTGGACGTCCACAACTGCAGGAACAGCCAAAGATCAAGGGGGCAAGTCTGAGGCGTAGCGAAGGCGGGACTTGGGCGTGCCTAACACTTGGACGTCCTTGACCCATAATAAAAAAAAAGAAGGACATCTCTGATGAGCACTTGGATGTTTTCACCTGGACCTGTTTTTCTTACGACTAAGGCACAAAACGATGCCTGAAATGACCACCAGAGAGAATCGGGGATGACCTCCCCTTACTCCCTCAGAGGTCACTAACCTCCTCCCACCCTAAAAAAAAAAAAACTTTAGAAATATTTTTCCAGCCTCTATGCCAGCCTCAAATATCATACCCAGGTCCGTGACAGCAGTATGCAGGTCCCTGGAGCAGTTTTAGTGAGTACTGCAGTGCACTTCAGGCAGGCAGACCCAGGCCCATCCCCCCTGTTACACTTGTGGTGGTAAATGTGAGCCCTCCAAAACCCACCAGAAACCCACTGTACCCACATGTAGGTGCCCCTCTTCATCCCTAAAGGCTATGGTAGCGGTGTACGGTTGTGGGGAGTGGGTTTTTTTTGGGGGGGGGTTGGGGGGCTCAGCACACAAGGTAAGGGAGTTATGCACCTGGGAGCTTTTTCTGAAGTGCAGTGCAGCGCCCCCTAGGGTGCCCGGTTGGTGTCCTGGCATGTGAGGGGGACCAGTGCACTACGAATGCTGGCTCCTCCCACGACCAAATAGCTTGGATTTGATCGTTTCTGAGATGGACGTCCTCGGTTTCCATTATCACCAAAAGCAGGGGATGACCATCTCTAAGGAAGACCATCTCTAAGGTCAACCTAAATGTTGAGAAACGAAAGATGGCCGCCCATCTTGTTTCGATAATACGGGTTTCCCCGCCCCTTCGCAGGGACGTCCTGCAAGGATGTCCTCAGGAAAATTTGGGTGCCCCGTACGATTATGCCCCTCTTGGTGTCTTCAGGAGTCAAGACCGTAAAAGTAAGCTTAAAAAATATTCCGTTCAACCAAACTATCAGAGTATTATTGAAATGATATCATTCCATTAATACACACACCATTAAAAGATATTTCCAACCACCCTCAAGGTGGATAATCTTCCGGGGGTTAGCTTTAGCGTTGAGCTTCCATCACCCAGAAACCGGAAACAACAGCCGATGCGGAGGTTTAAATTAGAGAATGACACAGGGATGGGGACCCGCAGTAACTGCAGGGATGGGGACAGGGACAGAGCCCACGGGGATGGGGACAAACTTTGTCCCCATGTCATTTTCTACTTTGAAGCCTGTTAATGAACTGGACTGTTATTTATGTTTGAGTGATGCAGACAACGATATTTTGATTTTTTTGGAAAAAGAATCAAACATGCTGGCTACAACTAGCAAAATTTGCATGGGGGATTCTGTACATCCTGCTTCCAGCACATCTGCTAAGAAGACATCTTCTGTTGCAGGAAGGACTGGAAGACAGGAGAGGTAGACTGAATCCTGAGATTGTTTATTATTCATCCACATATTAAAAAATCATAACAGTGCTTCATAGGGCATATTTCTCCCCTCTAGGGCATACAGAACGGGTTGTATTTTGTACCCCTGGACATTTTTATCAGGGTGGATTAGGATTCCTTGGGGTAGTTGGGGTTGGAAGGGTAGAGGGTGGTGGTGAGGAGGGTTATTATAGCTGCTCATTGTTATTATTGTTTACTATTTGTAATTTATACACAACAGTTGAACAGCATATTGTTCCTTTTTATAATTTAATAAAAAGATTTAAATATAAAATCATAATTGTTTGAGGCTTCTGCAGATGAGGACAGACCCCATGGGGACAGAGCAGGGATGGAGACAGGGCCTACGGTGACAGGCCAGGGATGGATACAGAACCTGCGGGGATGGGGTGGAGACGGGGACAAACTTTGTCCCTGTGTCATTCTCTAGTTTAAATATCCCACATTGACCTATCCGTGCATCCATTCCACTTCTTTGTTAAGACCCATTGGTTCTATCGTGTTCCAGGTGTAAATTCGTTTCTATTCTATTTGCGCTAGTACAGATGAAACATCTCCCCTTTTTGTTAACTCAACTTGTCTCAAAACCACAAAGCGCAAGTCACTAACCTGATGATTGAACCTAGACCAATGTTCAACTAACAGGGCCTCTGGGCATATGGCCATACGTTTACTTAAATGTTGTGCTATACGGAATTTCATTACCCTTTTTGTTTGACCTAAATACTATTTGTGGGAATATAATTATTCAATTTTCATCTGGTATACAACTCACTCTAACAATATCAAACCAGACTTTTATTGTAAATAAACGCCATAAACCTTTTTTAAAATAGTATAATGTGCTCGGAAACTAAATGTGACCATGTGTGAAGAAGTCCTTAACCAAAAAGGGTACTTTGTATTTCTTAAAATGGATGCCTGCACATGCCACAGAATGAACTACTTTGCCATCAATGTCCAATTTGTTTGCAACAAGAATGAAATAGTTACCAAGACACTCGCAGTAAAAGGCACAGAAGCTCATAACTCCAGAGAGTTTCTCCAGTTCTTAGTGGTCATCTGGTCAGTTCAGGCACCTTTTTGAGGCTTGGTCGTAAGAAAAAATGGACCAAGTAAAGTCGCCCAAGTGCTCATCAGGGACGCTCTTCTTTTTCCCATTATCGGTGGAGGACGCCCATGTGTTAGGCACACCTCAGTCCCGCCTTCACTATGCTTCCGACACACCCCCATGAACTTTGGTCATCCCTGCAACAGAAAGCAGTTGAGGAAGCCCAAAATCGCAATGAAATCAGATACAGATTTTGGTGAGTTTCCAATCTGAGACAACACTGGAGAGTTGGTTTTTGAAGCACTTGGACAATGTTATTGATTCTTTTGGGAACATGTTGACCAGTGGTTGGTCATTGGAAAAGAACTGTGATCCAAGTTGTGTGAAAGCTATAAGATAAGTACTTCTCCACTATGGGTTTATAATATGAATATGTAAAAGTAACTGCTGGTGAAGGTTGAGCTGATCGTATATGTGCTAAGGGTACAATTTTATATTTGAATTTGTGATATAATAAGGTGGAATTTAGTTTTTTTTTTTACAATTAGGTATTTAATGGTCTTTTGAAGTTTAGATTACTTCTTTTGAACCCAATTTTAATGTTACTCATATTTGTGATATCCAGAAACCATGATCTGCGGCTTTCAAAGCCTGAACTTGTGTGCCCTGCATGGCATACATGCTTTCAAACTCTCAGTGCTTTCAACATCCCAGTGTTCTTCACTCTCAGTCCTCGGGTGCCAGTGGGTCAAGTTTTCGTATTACTAATGAATATGAATGAGAGAGATTTGCAAACAGTGGAGTTACTAGGCATTCAAGTCTCTTTCATACATATTCATGAGGGCTATTCTGAAAACCTATGAAGAAAGGCTAAAGCAGCTAGGGCTCTTCAGCTTGGAGAAAAGACGGCTGAGGGGAGATATGATAGAGGTCTATAAAATAATGAGTGGAGTGGAACAGGTAGACGTGAATCGCTTGTTTACTCTTTCCAAAAATATTAGGACTAGGGGGCACGCAATGAAGCTACAAAACAGTAAATTTAAAATGAATTGGAGAAAATGTTTCTTCACTCAATGTGTAATTAAACTCTGGAATTCATTGCCAGAGAATGTAGTAAAAGCAGTTAGCTTAGCGGGGTTTAAAAAAGGTTTTAAACCCCCCCCCCCCCCCCCCCCACTAAAAGAAAAGTCCATAATATGGACTTGGGGAAACTCCACTGCTTATTTCTAGGATAAGCAGCATAAAATGTATTGTTCTGTTTTGGGATCTTCTCAGGTACTTGTGACCTGGATTGCCCACTGTTAGAAACAGGATGTTGGGCTTGATGGACCTTTGGTCTGTCCCAGTATGGCAGTACTTACATACTTTTGTACTTATTATGTAACCTGACCTGCTGCCCTTGAGGACTGAACTTGTGCCCCCTGCATTACCTGCACACTTTCAAACTCCCACTGCTTTCAACACTGCAGGAGCTATTTGAGGCATATTTTCAAAGCACTTAGCCTTCCAAAGTTCCATAGGTTTCTATGGAACTTTGGAAGGCTAAGTGCTTTGAAAATATGCCTCATAGTCATCTCTATGAAAGGATTGCAAGAGACTATAGCCACTAGGTTTACACAGAACAAACTGCTGATTAAAATTAAATAAATCAAAATAGCAGCTGAAAAAAAATCAATTTATAAAAGCAAACAGAAGGTTCCTCATGCATATAGGAGCTGGGCTTACTGCAAAACTCTTCTTCACATATGCCAAGCACTTCCTTCCTCTAATTTTTTGCGCTGTTCTGACAGTGGTTCGGCACTGTTGGCTTATCGCGGGAATTCCGAGCATTGGGGGCCCTAGTACATGTTTTAATTTTAATTGCTCTTTAAAATTAGAGCTACCTAGTTCCAGGAAGGAGACTTTTTGACCAGTCCTGGTTTTAAAACATTCCTCCCAAATCAGTGTGGTATTGAAATCAGTGCTACAGGTCCTGTAATGCTTGAGGATGAGGCTAGCAGAATCCAGGACTGGTCTAAAATCTCCCTCCTGGAAGTAGGTAACTTGAAAGCTCAGTAGCTATATACTGTAGTACAATGTTTCCCAAGTCCAGGCCTGGAGTACCTATTGCCAGTCAGGTTTTCAGGATATCCACAATGAATATGCACAGATGCCAAGTTACCCAGTTCCAGGCTGAAATTTTTGAGACAGTCCTGGATTTCTCTCTACCCTATCCTGGGACTTACAGCACTGATTTTAATGGGCAGGATCAGGCTCTACAATTCCCACACTGCTTTGGGATTTAAGTTCAAAACCAGGATTGGCCAAAATGTCTCCAGCCCAGAATTGGGTAACTTGATATCTCTGAATATGCATAAACTTGATTTGCGTACACTGCCTCCATTATATGCATATCTCTTTCATGAATATTCTTTGTGGATATCCCGAAAACCTAACTGGCAAGGGGATATTCCAGGACTGACTTGGGAAACACTGTTCTATAAGAGTACTAACACATGTAAGTTCTTGTAGAATAGGCTCACAACCTACATAAAATGGGTGCCTAAATTGTGTGGCACAGTTATAAAATTGCCCCCAAAGTGAGTATTTGAAGCAGTGGAAGCTGTAGTGAGTTTCCAAAGGTTGTATTTAGCGAGCATGCCAGACATGGGCTAAGCCAGCACCCAGCAATATTTTTGTGACTAGATCTCAAAGGTCATGCCATCAAGTTAGGATAAAATGCACAGATTCCAAGTTACCCAGTTCCAGGCTGGAGAGACAATTCTGGATTTCTGACCACCCCATCCTAGTGCATTCTTGGACTTGCAGCACTGATTTCAAAGGGCAGGATCAGGCTGTACAATTCTATCACTGCTTTGGGATTTAAGTTCAAAACCAGGATTGGCCAAAATGTCTTTAGCCTGGAATTGGGTATCTTGGCATCTCTGGAAATGAGCTGAGGATAAGGATGTAGGAGCATAGAGAGGGGCCAACCCTAAATCCCTTATTCTGCCATCTTGATTGGTCTCTTCTCTGTTCCATAGGCCATTGTTTTCCAAGTCGCACCTGGAGTACCCCCTTACCAGTCAGGTTTTCAAGATATCCACAATGAATATGTATGAGATTGATTTGCATACACTGCTTCTATTGTATGCAAATCTCTTTCATGCATATTCATTGTGGATATCCTAAAAACCTGACTGGCAAGAGGTTACTCCAGGAACGACTTGAGAAACACTGCTATACCTGAAGATTGAAGTCAGCAGAAAAGCAGGGGAAAGCCAGAAGTACCACTTTCTTCTTGCCCATGGGAGGTAAGGGATTATTTGGGGGGGGGGGGGGGAGAGAAGAGAAATGCATGAGTATAGTGGGAGAGAGGCCCTACACAGGTTGTACATTTTTTCCTGGGAACTACAAGCACACTTCTTAACCAACTTCAATCTATGAATGGCCCATTCAAGTGCAGAACTACAAATCCCAAAATGCTTAGACCTGGTATTGAACATAAAGGTAATCCCTATATACAAATATCAAGTTGCAAACAACTTATGGGGGTGCGACTTGCATGATGATTTCTTGGCAGACAATTAGCAGAGTGACTTTCCATTGCCTTTCCCAATTGACCAAAAGTGAATGGATTAGCTGAGATGGGCAGAGGCTGGCTACCTGGCAGAAATCCCAGTGTGAGATTTGAACTCAGATTCTGGGCACAGTAGGCAAGCAAATGACGACTTGCACAACAAGGCTCCCTGGTACTGAAATCAATATTAATTTAATGCAGTGCTTCCAAAATTTGTGCTGAGGACCCCACAGTCAGGTTTTCAGATACCCACAAATTGCATGAAATCAGTTTGCATGTACCAGGCATCCAATGTATGAAACTTTTCATGTGTATTCACCATGGGTGGCCTGAAAATATGATTCACTATGGGGTCCCCAGGCTTGGGATGCCCTATTTTAAATTCATTCTGGTTTCTATATCAGGTCCAAGCATTCTGGGATTTGTAGTTCTGCATTTTTCTTTTGGTACAGCAGAATGACAAATCCCAGCATGCTAATAGAGGTTATTAAGTGCCAATGAGTCGGTGTCAACTCATGAAGACCCTCTGGATAGTTGTCTTGAACTGTGTTTGGTCTTGAGGCAGCTATTCATTGATAGATTGACATCCTTAGCTCTTATTGTATTAAGCCATCACTTTGCTAGTCTTCCTCTTTTGCGTTGACCTTCAACCTTGCCAAGCATGGTGTACGATAGATTATGTAATCTATGTACACTGAATTCTTTCCCTATAGGGCTTACATTGAAACCCCCTCATTTTATAACAGGTCGCCTAATGATCTTTCTCTTTGTATGATGTGTCTAAAGTATGAAAGTCAAATTCTTATCATTCAAGCTTCCAAGGAAAGCTTAGTTTTAAAATCCTCCAATACCAAATGATTTGTTCTTCGGGCAGTCCACAATATATGCAGTATTCTTCTCTAGCACCATAATTCATAGGTATCAGTCTTCTTCCTGTCTTGCTTCTTCTTTACTGTCCAAATTTCACATCCTTGTGACATTATTGAAAATACCATGGTCTGGACAAGCTGAAGCATATGCACAGATACATTTCTGCACTTGAAGATCTTGCCTAGGTCCTTCATAACCATTCAGCCAACAGTGATGCATCATTAGATTTCTTGACTGCTTCTTTTATTATGAAATGATTGATTTACACATGCTAATAGATAAGTGTGGAAAACTCCAAACAGACACTAATGTGTCTTTGATGACTAGGAAGTCATTGAAAGGAATGTTGCTTTGTCATCTTTCTTGTACACTGTAAATGCTTAGTCATAGAATCAACATTCTTCAACATTGTTAGTACTGGGAAACATACCTATGCCAGCACAGCCTCCCAGATTCCAGACAAGAATTACAGCTATTTAATCATGTCAGAGTTGTGTGATTACATTTCAGTGAAAATATGCTTATGTGTCATGTCACGTGCTAACTTTGCTTGAAATATTTTTACTCAGCATCAGAGTCATGGAGTTGTCACCTGTGTTGGCCAGCACTAAGATTAACAGTGATTTTTCAGAGGCACAAGACTAAATGAATTACATCCCTTGGCATCTAGCTAGCAGTCTATCACATTTAGTTCTCTTTTAATTACTCATTATCAAATACAGTAGTTATTTTGCCATGATCCTCAATAAGGACATTCCTAACATTTCCTTGCTGATGCCAACATATTATCATGACAGAGTTCTTCATTAGACTCTTATCCAATCTGAATATTTATTTATTATTAAAACTTATAAACTGCATAATCTACAGTTGTAAGCAGTTAACAATCATACATACAGTCTCCAATGATTCTGTAACTTTAACCTTTCAATTGACCATATTGATCGCAATTTGATACAAATAAGTTTTTAAGGCCTTTTTTAAACTGGTCTAGCTTTTCAATCATTCTCACTGTCAAAGGTAGATCATTCCACAAGGCAGGCCCAGTAACATAACACTAGCATGGTCTCCCTGTAGCTTTCAATGAGATGAAATGCCCTTTTCTTCTAATCGTAACCACCACCTTGCCAGAATGGATCAGAGTGCTTTTGTGATATCACAAACGTGGTCTGCAAAATGGGGTGAATTCATTCTACAAATGTCCCTAAAGCATGACACTTTAGGCTAGCATTTGGAGTTTGAGAAAGGGGTAGGACCTCTTGCCACTGGTTCTAGGGGTGCTGGGGAAGGGGAGGTTCTATTATTTTACTTTTTTGTTTCTTGTAAATTCTGTTTTTATTATAATTTGATAATTGTAACTCACCTTGATGCTTTTTTGAGGAGGCTTCTAATGAAGTAGTATTTAATTCATATGTATCCTTTGGTTGGGTGTAAGCATCAGATGACCTACACAAGTGTATATTTTTTTATGGACTAGATGAAGGTCAGGGCCAGGGCTAGCAAAGCTAGAAGACTGGCTAGCACAGAATCAACTCTCTGTACACACTTCTCACAGTCTATAAATTAATCTGCCTAGTTTAATATCCTCAAAATTGTGGAGAGCTTACTGAACTTGGATAGCCAAATAGCAAGGGTAATGTCTCCAACAACTATTTACACCACTTGTACATTCCAGTAAAGATAATTATGGTAAGAGGTAACACTTGCAGTCCTCCTATAGTCTTCTTCTTTATTCTCCTTTCCTATTGATATTTCTCAAGGTAGAGCTGGTTCCTTTAGGAACAGTCTTTCATACTGCTAACGTGTATACCCTCACCTCCTCTTATTGTTATATCTCACTGTTTTCCTGCTTTCTAGTAGTTGCCACTCTTAACCTTTAGTTGTAGTACAGAATGTAACTCACTTTGAGCTACTACTGAAAAAGGTGTGAGCAAAATCTAAATCAATAAATATGGTTTCTGTGCACCAGCTGCTTTTAGTATGCCGTGACTCTGAAACATGGTGTCGCAACTCTCTCGGAACCTGCACTGTTTTTCTGCCTACGACAGAGAGACTTTCTAGAGTGCAAGGCTACAAAACTGAGTGCAAAGCAAGACCTGCAGTGATGTTGATCAGCCTAAGTTACACATGCTCTCCCTTGATGCAGTTCTGTACATAATCATTACATCATCTTTGCAGCTGCTCACGGCATTCCACCCCCAGAGAGTATGAAGGTTAGCGGTGACTTAAGTTTCAACTGGGAAAATTTCAGAGCAGAGTTTATGTGAGAAACCAGCTGAGGTGCAGACAGCTATGTTGAGAAGGGTGATGGGAGCTGAACGCTGCACTGTTTATAAGCACAATTGAGCTTCATAGAGGAAGGATAACAAAAGTTATCCAGGATGTTTTAGATGCCTATTTCAAACACAACAAATATGCAGTACGGTGGTTTTCAACCAGTGTGTACCTGCAAGCTGGGGAGACCAGCAATCTTGAGAGTCAGGTTCTTAAAATTCCCGTAATTGGTCCCTATTTCTGCTTCCCCACTACCTCCACCCAATAATAACCGCTGCTCCAGACCCAACTGAAAATGTTGCAGGTCTGCTGTCCACAGGTTCTGTTTACTACATAGTTTCTGAGTAGCATATTTGCAGGTTTTTATGTTTCTTCACAGTATCTGGAAGTGGAGGGATTTTGTGATGCTGTTACTGAAGTGACACCAGAATTTGAATATATATTTGTTTTGTTGTATGACAAGTGAAAACATCTAGGACTGATGTGTTGCATACAGTTTTTTGATACGGAGTAGGCAAATTCATACTAAACTTACAGTCAAACAATGGCATATTTAGGCGTGATTTCTTCAGCTGTGAATTTTAGTGTTCAGTGTGTCACATACATGAACGCTATCTGGTGTGTCACAACAGAAGAAAGGTTGAGAATCACTGATGTAGTATATGAAAGATACATGTTTAGCAGCTGCAGACTAGAGGAGGGCAAATCAGTTCACAGTTTTGTCACATATTTGAGAGAGATAGGTAGAGAGAGAGAGCAGCGACATGTGAGTACAGCCCACTGAAATATGAACTTATTTGGAATAAAATAGTTCGTGGCATTGCATCAGCATCTCCTAAGAGAATGAGACTTGACTCTGAGTACAGCCATTGAAACATTTTGTACCACAGAATGCACTGATTTGCAACTGAGATCCAGCAGGATAACAGTGTTAATGCAACAGATAAGCATCAGGGCAGTGTGCATGGCTATTGCAATGAATAACATCAGAATAGCCCACCTTCAACCAAATCTGCAGCATGTAAACACCGTGGCAATGTGCACAGGCGAGTGAAAGAAAACTGTCCAGCATATGGAAAAAAACATGTTTGCGTTGTAGTGGCCCAATTGATTTTGCAAGGGTGTACCTATCAAACAGGAAGCAAAACATGGTAAGTAGTCTGCATAAGTTGGAAGAGATACTAGAGTCAGATGGTGCAGATTTGCTCAGTACTGAGGTAATTTTCTCAAAAGAAGGCCCTGGCGCTGTGAAAACAAAAGGACAAAAATTGTTTGTGAACCTCAGAAGAAATAATATAGTACAACCTTGTCAGCTGAACTCTGAAGCAGCTTGTAATGGCATGTGTTTGAAAGACAAAATGAGGTTGGCACCAAGGGCATCCCTGCAGCGGCGCAGCCAAGCTACATTCGGGGAGCTCCTGCTATCCATGGGGTATTTTCAAATACAATGCAGCAGAGGTGGATGCAACTCATAACCTTGAATTTGTAAAAGCAGTCAGAAACTACTGCTGTCCAGTTCAATATGTGAGTGCCTTGGGTTGATTGAGTTCACCTTTCCTGCAGAGCTGAACTGCATAAATCATCAGTGCACCAGATTGCTGTCAAGACAATAACTAGGTAGTACCTATGACGATGTCTTTCATGGTCCAGAGGAGTCTGTTCCAGGAGAAATCTAGTTTGAACTCCATCTGCCAGTTAGAAAAGCATGAAGAGATGGTCATATTGTACCTGTGATGAAACCAACTAACTAGATCAGCAATATGGTTATAGCAAAGAAAAAAAAGTGTAAGAAGCAGAGAATTTGTGTTGATCCAATGTTTCTAAACCTTGCAGTGAGGACATCTCATTATATCATGTCAATACCCAATGATGTCTTACACACGCTGCCCAAAGCATGCTTGTTCAAACTTTTTGATGCATGTGATGCATTCCTTTAGTGTAAGTTAAATAACAAAAGCAGTCTCATGAGCACATCTTAGACCTTATAGGGGACATGAAAAGTTGGCTCAAACTACTATTTGGAACTCTGTGGAAACAAAGATGTATGAGCGGAAGAACACATTTTTGGCTGGGCTCAGTGGCATTGAATCAATAGCAGATGAAGGGTCAGAGTTGGGCGAGGGGAACAGAGCAGCTGCTCTGGGCCCCACAGCTCCAGGGGACCCCACAGTCCACACATCTCTTCCCCTTCTCCCCACCACAGTTCGTCTTCTCCTTCCTTCCCGATCTTCTTTAAAAATGTATTTCCCTTCTCAGAGGGTCCCCAGCACGGCAGCCATTCTCATAAGTTGCCTGCAACTGTCTCAAAGCTTTCCCTCTCGGCTACAATCCGCCCCCCTTTGATGCAATTTCCTGTTTCCACCTGCCCAGACCATTTAGTAGCAACACAGGTGGGAAGATCAGGGGAGGAGGATGAGGGGGCCCCCTTCTTAAATTCTGCCCTGGGCTCCACCATGTCTAAAACCGGCCCTGAGCAGATGACATCCACATCATCCAGCAAAATTAATTTCTTGCTGACCATCCTGCAATTTAAACAAATGAGGCCTCAAAGAACAATGGTCTGACCAAATATGTCAGTCTATCCTCAAAGGGATTCACAGATATTATCATTGCCCCCCTAGATTATCTATCTCCAGAAAAAAAAGAGAGCACCAAAAAAAACCTCCAAAAATGGAGAAAAAAGTTGCTAAGGGGTTCTGGACAGCTGGAATTTGTTCACGTACTGCAGCACTTGTGGGTGTCCTTTATGCACAGGAACAGTAGCAATTTGAGGATCTGGTATCGGGAAAGGATACCTCTTCAGTCAAGCTAAGTACTTGTAGGGCTTTATTTTGATAGAAGTCATGAACTACCAGTGGTGTGTCTTGGAACTTTGGGAATTTGATGTGGATATTTTTGTTTTTTGATGACTAAAACAGACTGTGTGGGTTTGGGCTATTTTTCTCCAGTTTTTTAGTTAGCAACTTTTTTTCTCCATTTTTGGAGCGTTTTTTTTTTTTTTTTTTTTTTTTGCTCTCTTTTTTTCTGGAGATAGATAATTTAGTGGGGCCAATGATAAAATCTGGGAATCCCTTTGGGGATAGACTGACACATTTGGTCAGACCATTGTTCTTTGAGTTTTGAGGACTCGTTTGTTTAAATTGCAGGTTGGTCAGCATGGAATTAATTTTGCTGGGAAAGCATTCCTGTTGATAATGGATCACTAGTGAGACTTCTGGGAAATTGAAGTCACAATCAAGCTTTGCATTGAACGGTTCACACGTTATGGCCAGCTTGATCAAGTAATCTCAAATAATGGTTCTCAATTTACTTGCATACAATGTAAACAGTTTTCTGTTGAGTGGGGTTTTAAACATGTTACTACATCACCAAGACACCAACAAATGAATGGCAAAACTGAATCTGCCATGAAGACCTATGGAAAGCTACGCTAACGTAGGGTGTCTGATGTCAAGGAGACCGAAGAGATCACTGCTAATAGCCAGCGAGCTACTTGAGTTCTCTGTGATACTAGATGCATCAGAAAAACTTGCCTCTTGTGTCAAGTGCGGGGTACAAATAAAAAAAAAAAGTTAATATGACATATTTGCAAGAGATTTGCCTTAGTTGAATACTGGGGACTTAGTCTATATGAAACCATTGTTAGGAGATAATACAAACTGTTGGCAGTTAGGTATGTATGTGCTAAAGTTTGCACCAGGTTCATATCCAACAGACGTTGAAGGACTTTTCTATCATCAAAATCATGTGGGCCTGTGAGTGGCTGAGCAGCCAGCTCCACAAAGACAGCACACACACATGACTTGACTGAAAGACTAAGCATGCCCTCCTGCTCCAGTACATCCCAAAGCATGAAGAGGAGCTCCAAGGAGCAGCAGTGATGAGAATCCTGAGCCAGTGAGCACACCTGTTAGAAGCACGGTGTTACAAGGAATTAATTTATACTTGGGGATAGCTAGAGCACTCACTAATGTTTCTCCACCACTTACCTATAAGGTAAGAACGATTCAAGAATAAAAGGAATTAAGTGTATTTATTGGATTGCATTAACCTGCATTACCAGGTTTAAAGGACAAGAACACTATATATTTAGATTCAAAAGGTTTATTAAGTTACAATATGATTAATGCAATCATATAAACGAGAGATAGTTCTTTTAAGAGATCTTTACAGATAATCTGTACTTAAATAAGGTCGCAAATCTAGATCAAAAGTTATAACTTACAGAACAGTCTTTGTTGTAGGATTATTGAAGCTGAGAGAGAGAAAGTCTTTTGGAAAAGTTCTATTGTTCAGCAGAGTGATGAGCCATGTGGTCACAGGAGCAGGGAGCAGGGCTTCTGCAGAGATTGGATCTGAGTTGCAGCTGAAGAGAGAATCTGCCTGTCTAGAACAGCTTGTATCTTTTATATCTTGCAAGCTTGCAGGAGGATATGATCACAGAGTCCCAGCACCTGCTTCCTGGTTTGCACTGGTTAACTTGCAAGGCATTGTGGTTATTGTAGTCTGTTCACATGATCACATTATAAGTCTTTCCTTTCTGCAGATGTCCTGGCGTCCATTTGTCTGATAGCTGATGGGAGGGGGCAGGTATACCTCTGATGACAGGCAAATGTTTTGTTTATGCTTTTCGTCTGAAGTCTTTGTCTTCAATGGGTTCTCCAGACTTTCTGTCTCTTGGGTCTTGGTTTTCGGAGATGTCCTGATGAGCCTTCAGGTATCCACCTAGTCATGCTTTGTTTCAGATGGGAGGATAAGAAAGCTACCTTTTGTCTCTGTTAAGTGTTTGTAATTGACTAGCCCTGCTACCAGAAATTCCCAGGGAAAAGGGGAAAGAAGGCATTGAAATGCAGTTTCAATACATCTTTTAAAAGCTGCATTTTTATATTGGTATATCTGATTCAGCATAATCAATAATCCTGATAATTTAAACTGATACCATTACAACGGTACCAAGTATGCCTGCCATGTTGGATAATAGCCCACCGAAGCCAGACAGGCAGAAAAGCCCTGTCTACACTCACAGTGGCCATGGCTCATTATCACATCTGTTCTTCTACTTCCTTGTTGTCACCATTAATCTGTAATTGTAATACAACATGGTTCCTGTGCACCAGCTGCATTTAGGGCTAGATTCTATATATGGTGCCTGAAAAATGCGTGCCGGAAAAAATACAACTAGGTGTATTCTATAAAGTACATCTAATTTTAGGTGTACTTTATAGAATACGACTAAATTTCCATGCAGATTGCAGAATATGCCAAGCACCTGTCCGCGCAACTAAATTTAGTCTTGGGCAGTTATGCCAAGTAAAACGTGGTGTAAATTCCAACACCTAAATTAGGCACGGATTGGATGTATTCTGTAATAATGCGCATAGATTTGAGAAACGCCCATGACATGCCCATAGCCACACCCCCTTTTCAACACTACGACTTAGAATTTACTTGCCTTACATTATAGAATACGTTTAGACACTTTTTTTTGTTACATTTGTTCCCCGCGCTTTCCCACTCATGGCAGGCTCAATGCGGCAGGCAATGGAGGGTTAAGTGACTTGCCCAGAGCAGGGGCGTAGCCAGCCTTCCGTGGGGGAGGGGGCACATTTTAGCCCTCCCCCCGGCGCCGCCCCCCCCCACCGCCGACATTGCCGCCCCCCTCCCGCCGCGAACCCGCCGCCGCCGCAGCCTACCTTTACTTTTGCTGGCGGGGGATCCCACTCCCCGCCAGCCGACGTCTTCTTCTCAGTCGCTTCCTGCTCTTCAATTTGTTTGCTGACGTCCTGCACGTTGTACGTGCAGGACGTCAGACTCAGAGAACAGAACTGTTCTCTGAGTCTGACGTCCTGCACATACAATTACGTGCAGGACGTCAGCAAACAAATTGAAGAGCAGGAAGGACTGAGAAGACGTCGGCTGGCGGGGAGTGGGATCCCCCGCCAGCAAAAGTAAAGGTAGGCGGCGGCGGGTTCGCCGGGAGGGGAGTCCTGGGGTGAATCTGCGGGGGCCCCGGCCCCCTCAGGCCCCACGTAGCTACGCCACTGGCCCAGAGTCACAAGGAGCAGCCTGTGCCGGGAATCGAACTCAGTTCCTCAGTTTCCCAGGACCAAAGTCCACCACCCTAACCACTAGGCCACTCCTCCACAAATTCTAATTAATGCCAGTAATCAAAAATTGCTTGTTAAGTGGCAATTATCTGCACTGATTGGCTTGTTAACTAATCAAGCTGTGTGTGCAAATCCAGAATATGGCCGGATTTGCGTGTGCAACTTAAGTGGCGCTATATAGAATCCGGGGTTTAATGTGTCTTTATTTCTAACTCTGAAACATTTCATTTCCTCCACAATTCCCCTGGTCTGCCTAAGTCAGCAACACAGCTTTGGGCTGCAATGACAAACTGTTTAAATGCTGCAGCATCTCACATTTCATAGGGGACATGACTTTCTCTTGCACAGGGTCCCGGGGTATTCACACTTAGGACTTCCAGGCATGTAATGGGATTACTGTGTATAGCTTTGAAAATGAGTCCCTGTGTGTCTTTCTGGCTGTGTGCCACCACTAGGGAAATGCTTGAACTTGGCATGGTTTGTTTGTTTTTTCCTCCTCCTGCCAGGGGTGTTTCACATCATGTGTCATCACCGGTCCTCTCTTCAATCCTTTTTTCCATCTCTTTCTTGTTCTGCTTAATGCTTAAAACTATGTGTCAGTACACACATGTGCCACATACCAGAGTCTGTGGGGTTTGCTTTACTTGTATTTCTTAACTTAACCAAGCATCTCTGCATTTTTGGCTCTGCAGTTTCCCCATGATGCTTTGGATTTCCAGCTTAATCAAATCTGGCCTCTACTGGTTTTCAGAGCCATGAGTTCTAAGGTTGTATAAGTGGAAAAATAGCCTAGTACAGCAGTGGGCTAAGAACCAGAGATGCAAGTTTCAAATCCCACCGCGGCTCGTACTGGTCAATATTTGATGGGAGTTAACCAGAATGGAGTGGCTACTGCATGGTTAACTCTGTAGACTGGGTCCACTGAAGATATTCAGCAGTACTTGCTAAATTGCTGTACAGACCACCCTGACACTATCGAGTTAATGCCGGGTCAGTCAAGTGGAGCAAACGTGGAGCTAGAAATTATCTGGGCCCTCCTGATAGTCACTGCTAGCGCTTGAATAATTATTCATGCAAACTGGACCACATAAATAGTAGTTCTAACCGGCCTGGATAGTTACCGGCACTGAATATTGGCAGTACCTGGATAACTTCTGATGGACATGACCTGGCATTGAATATCTGTGTCCAAATCACCCCACAGTGGCCGGTAGTTTAAAAATTGCTGAATGCTGATTGCTACAGGCTGAAAATAGACCAGTTAGACTGTAAGCCCTCCAGAGACAGGAAAATACCTATTATACTTGAATGTAACTTGTCTTGAACTCCTACTGGAAAGGCATAAGTCAGAGGCATAGCCAGAAGTTCAATTTTTTGAGAGGGGACCAGGGATGGACAGGAGGGACCAAGAATTTCCTCTCAGCTCTTCTTTCCCCCCCCCCCCCCCCCCCACCCCCCAACTCATACCTTTGCTGGCTGGGATGGCCAGGCTCTGCCACTGAAGACATTCGCTGACTGAGCCTCCGTACTTGCTGGCTTAGCAGCGAGGAAGCTGGCGGGGTACTTCAGCCATGGAAGCCAGCACTTCTGCACATGCTCAGAACTTTTACCCCTTGATCTGGTGTGTTCACGATTTGGATTGCTGTACAGTTATACTGGATTTGTGCCAAGATTCACCTCTGCTGCTAGTCTTAAGATTGGCTGCATGTCCGGATTCCTGATGAAGGCTTTTGGCCAAAACATGGACCATGTAGGGTTCACGCTTCAGTGAATGTTTGTCTATTATTTTGGTTGTGCTAATTTGAAGTGAATATAATAAAGACTTATCTTGTTTCATTGCCATGGTAATTCCCACTATTTTGCTTGCTTGAAAATTAAATGAGGAAAGGGGAATAAGAGGAAAGGGATGGAATGGGTTAAATGTGGGAAGACAAGGGAAAAAGAGAACAAGTGAAAGTGAAAAGTCACAAGAGCTGGAGTAGATGGATGATTGAGAGGAAGAAATAAAGGATAAAGATGGAGGGGTGAGATTTGGCTACATGATAAATGAACTGACTCAATCATGGGCTTTTTGCTTCAAATAAACTTGAAAAATATTTTATTAATTTTCCCTCTACAACAAGCTTTTCAAATTTACCTCTGGTCTGCCTTATTACTGATTTACGTCTAACTTGCCATTGCTTATGCTCAAGTCTATTCCCTCATTTGGGTCTGCTCTCCACTTCCTGAAAGATGCCCTTTTGGCTTTCACTCTTGCACCTCACCATTAAACTACACTGGCAGTCATTTGGTCTTCTTTCAACCTATTTTAAGGCATGAGATAATCCTGGAACCACTCTGTCATGAAATGCCTAGCCACCTGCCTAGGGTTACCCCGCAGCTACTTAGAGGGTCTATCTCCAGCACAGCTCAGGTCCGTCTGCACCTGCCACTTGTGTGCTACATTAGCACCCTCCTCCCTCCGACTGGGTCACAACCACCTCTGGTCAAGTCTCCCGCTCTCCAATTACCCGCAGTGATTTCTAGGTTACTGGAGCCACACTCCCAGTGGTCCCACAGTTCCCAGAAAGCACTCACAGACCCAACACACAAACCACCAGGATTCTTTATCAGTCCACACAAACACGGCAAATAAACAATTATGTTTATTCTCTTAAAAAATATTGAACAGTGGAACAAAATAGTGCAATTGGCAAACAATAACAGGTAACTGAAATATGGATCAATTATAACACTAATTAAACACTTGCATACTTCCTAGAAAGTACCTGGGGAGATCAGGACATATATCTGTTCACAGAACTTCAGTAAAAAAAAATCTCTCTCTCTCTTTCTCCTGGGCTGAAACTGAAGCAACAACCAAACTTCGGGCCAATCAGATCCCAGTCAACAAGTCACCTAAAATCTGGTTACATCACTACAGGAACTTCTTATTACCTGTGTGTCAACTAAAAGTAAGAGAAGTCAGTCCTCTGTAACAGCTTTAAGCATAAACATGCACCATCTGCTGGCCAAACAGGAGAAATACACTTCAGCCATATTTAAGTTAGGAAAATATCCAATACATTTTACAAGCTTAAAACACAGTTTCTTCACACACTCCTTTTAGTTTTTTTCTAATTTCCTCATTTATAGTATCCCCAAAAAAGTTATTTACCCATATAAGTATGTTTTTATTCATCAGTCTGAGGCCTCCACCCAAATAAAATGACTCTTTATTAGACAAGGAATAAACCAAGTGCCATTCCCTTTATCCACATAGCTCCTATTTTTTTTTCTTATGTCAGAAAAAATGTCATTTTTATTTTTATTTTCTTCCACTGGGAAATAATAGGAGCCAGTCTGTACCATCATCTTTTCTTTTACTTTAGTCTAAGCTTGTCCAGCCCTTTGCTATAGGAGGGGGGGGGGCACATTTTATCTTTTGTAACATTCAGAGGGCCAAAACACACACCATCATATTTTGCCCCATGTTTCATCAAATATTGGCAAAATACAACTGTGAATTATCCCCTTCCCAGCCTTCACCCAGTCTCTCTTGCCCATATGACCCCCCTCTCCCAACCTTCACCCCAGGGGCATAGCTATGGGGGGCCACGGGGGCCTGGGCCTCGCAAATTATGTCTGGGCCCCTGGTTTGGCTGGCAAGGGTCCCCAACCCCTGCCAGCCGAAGTCTTCTTCAGCGCCGTCTCTGGCACAGCCGCATTCCTGCCCTGCTCTTCTTGCTCTTCCTGTCCTGTGCACGCTGACGCTCCTTTACATGAAACTGAGACCGGAGATGGCGCTGAAGAAGGCTTTGGCTGGCGGGGGTTGGGGACCCCTACCAGCAAAGGTATTTGCGCAGCGAGGGGGTGCGAGGAGGCATAAGGCGGTGGCGGGGGGGAGGTGAGGCGAAGCGAAGCAAGGCGTGGCGGTGGGGGGGTGGCAGCAGGGCAGCACTCAAAATGTGCCCCCAACCTCCGGTACTGCCCCCCTCCCACCGTAAGGCCTGGCTATGCCCCTGCTTCACCCAGTCTCTCTGCTTCATGTAACCCTCTTCACCCATTCTCTCTTGCTCATGTAAACCCTCTAAGTTTCACCCAGGTTTTTTTTCCCTCACCTGGTTTTAGCTGCAGAAGAAACAGTGGGATTCCTGCTTCCCCACCACTACTTGAATCTCTGCAAGCTTGAACCACATGATGCCAGAAATTTTGGTTAGTCTCACCTGAACTTCTGGCACTGCATGGCTTATGATTAAGGAGAGCCAAGTTGCAGTGGGAAAGCAGGATCACATGTAGAAAACACGGAATGTCTACCTTGCAGGACATTGCAATTGCAGGGTGAAGTGGACATTGTACTCAGCTAATGTCTTACAAACCACAGCAAATCCTCTATAAAGAGTTGCTACTCTGGCGGAATCCTGCAACATCAATACGTGATGATTCAGATAGCTCAGCTCCTTTTTTTTTTTTTTGCCGGAAAGCACAAAAAATCCATTCTTTATAGGCATAGTTAAGAATTTTAGCTATTATGACCTGGGGTCTCATCCCTCCTTCTTGTGGCCAGCCTATGTGGTAGACCCTTTTGAGTCTCACCTGGCCATACAGTGCACCCACCAAAAGTTCAGCCATGAGATGTGTTTCTAAAAATTCTCTCAATTCTGCCTCTTTAAAGGTCTCTGAGAATCCAATGAGTCTAATATTATTTCATCACAACCTATTTTGTAGGTTTATTTATTTATTTTATTTGTTAGGATTTATTTACCGCCTTTTTGAAGGAACTCACTCAAGGCGGTATACAGTAAGAAAAGATCAAACATGAGCAATAGGCAATTACAGCAGTAAAAATATTCAAATAACGATACAAAGTATGGCGTGGAGAGGCATAATTGAACGCGAACGCCCATCTCCATGGGCGTCTATGTCCGAGAACGGGTTCGTGAAGGGGTGGGACAGACGTATTTTCAAAAAAATGGGCGTCCATCTTTCGTTTCGAAAATACGGTTTGTACGGACCAAAATGCCATGGATTTAGTCGTTTGTGAGCTGGGTGTTTGTTTTTTTTTAGCTATAATGGAAAATAAACGTCCTAATCCAAGCCATTTGGTCGTCGGAGGGGCCAGGATTCATAGTACACTCACCCCCCTGACATGCCAGGACACCAACTGGACACCCTAGAGGTCAGTGCGGTGGACTTCAGAAAATGCTCCCACATGCATAGCTCCCTTACCATGGGTGCTGAGCCCCCAACCCCCCTCCCCCAAAACCCAATACCCACAAATGCACAATACTACCATAGCTCTTAGGGGTGAATGGGGCACCTACATGTGGGTACAGTGGGTTTTGGAGGCCTCCCATTTACCAGCACAAGTGTTACAGGTCGGGGAGGTGGGCCTGGTTCCGCCTGCCTGAAGTGCACTGCGGTACCCACTAAAAGTGCTCCAGGGACCGTCATACACGCAGGCCTCTAGGACTTGTTGCTGCTGTATAACCTTGGCACACCAGTTGACACCTGAAGACTAATCTCTTTGAATAAGTCCTTTCTTTGAATAAGCACGTTTACTCACAGTTAACTGCAGATCAGAGGTTGTGCCCCACTGGCAAAGAGTCTTCCTGGTACTGAGATTAGCAGTAGGTCCGAGCTGGCAGAATGCTGTACAATGCCCTCTTTCAGCAACATTCAAGAAAAGAACTAAGTTCTCTAACGTGGCTAACACATGAAAGGGATCTAAAACTGTTTTACAAAAATGGCCACTACCTCATGGACTACCGGAAACAAAACAGGGCACACTCTGACCCAGTAAGCAGGGGGAAAAGCACCATGGGAGTAGAGCCTACCAACTACCAACATCGTGAGCATTTAACACAAGCTACTGGAATCACGGAGCCCAATACCCTACACCCACCACAATGCATTGCTGATGTGACTCTGCAGTGCGCATAACAGAAAAGGTGTCACACTCACCCGAGAGCCACATAAGAACCAGGGAAAGGCTGTCACAGGATAGAACACATTCTTTTGTCATGGAGTTGGGTATGGCATTTGAGGCTGGCATAGAGGCTGGAAAAAAAAGGTTTTAAAGTGGGGTTTTTTTGGTGGGAGGGGGTTAGTGACCACTGGGGGAGTCAGGTGAGGTGATCCTCGATTCCCTCCAGTGGTCATCTGGTCAGTTGGGGCACTTTTTTGGGATAAGCTAACAAATGAGTAACAGTATGAGCTGTTGATCAAAGATAGGTAAACATACAAAACAACTGAACAACAGCCAAATTCAATCCCAAAAGGTCATAAAAAGGCATACAATACTTGAAAACATGAAGATTACCCTCAGAAACCAAGGTATTGACCAAGGTCTGACCAACAAGACCCGTTATCTATATTAGATTTTGGTGTCCGTGGTCTGATCTCTTTCATTGGGTAAGGAAATTAATCTCACATGCTTACAATCAAAACTTTCTCATAGTGCAAACATTATCACTGAGAATCAAATATTTCCAAAAGCACAGCTATAGCATAAAATAACTTAGCTTTTCTCAGCTGGCTTAGTCACCCCTCATTCCAACTGCTTAATTGTGTTCAACGGGGCCCTTATCGTTTCTCCCACTTCTGGGTTTCATCAGGAACAATCCAGTTTAAACAAACTTATGCAGGGGCATTCATCTCGCTGACAGGAATCCACTAGGTTTTTTTGGTGGGAGGGGGATAGTGACCACTGGGGGAGTCAGGTGAGGTGATCCCCGATTCCCTCCGGTGGTCAGTTGAGGCACTTTTTTGGGACTTGGACCTGAAAAAAAAGGGTTCAAATAAAGCAGACCAAATTCTCGTCCAAAACGCCCTTCTTGTTTCGATTATCAGCTAAAGACGCCCATCTCTCCTCAGCCGATAACCAGGCCCCAGTCACGCCTTCGCCACGCCTCCGACACGCCCCCGTCAACTTTGTTCGTTCCTGCGATGGAGTGCAGTTGAAGACGACCAAAATTGGCTTTTGATTATACCGATTTGGTCGCACACGGGAGAAAGGCGCCCATCTCCCAATTTGGGTCGAAATATGGGCGTCTTTCTCTTTCGAAAATAAGCTGGATAATATACTACATATAATGTCTACACAATACGTAATAGAACATTTTAATTGATAGTGAAGGGTAAAGCAAAGATGGACCATATAGATAGCTAAGAGAGTAAGAAGAGTTAGAAAGTAAGGTGACTAATTTAAAGAAAGTTGCACATGAGGTCAGAGAGATGGTTAAATATTATCTCAGCTAGGGTAGGAGTGGATAAACATGTCCTGCTGCAGTATGTGCAGCCCATGTCACTCCTTGTGTGTGTGAGTGAGACTAACAAGTTAGTTACTTCTTCCATTAAAGGCCTAGTTGAAGAGCCAAGCTTTCACCTGCTTCCCGAAATAGAGATAGTCTTGTGTTAAGCGGAGCCTTTCAGGCAGTGCATTGCTGAGTGTGGGGGCTACTCCGGAGAAGGCTTGCTTGCGGGTATCACATCGTGTAATGTCTTTTGGAGAGGGTGTAGTTAGTGATAGTCCTTGAGAGGACCTTAGAGTCCTTGGTGGTGTGTAGAGGATCATCCTATTCTTCAGGTATTCAGGGCCATTTCCTTTCAGACATAGGTTGTCCAACTTATCCTTATATCCAGAGACCAATTTGCGCAGCTTTAATATTTCCTTTTATGTAGTATGCACAGTGTCCTCCATTTCTCCCATCTTGTACTTGAGCCCCGTTACTTGCCCAGTGAACCCTGCCACCAACTGTGACAGTGATTAAAGATTGTCATCAATAGAAGTACATTTCTGGTCCAAAACAAATACCGCTTCAGATAGTTTTTTAAATAGGGTCCTCATGCATTGCAGGCTACTCCATCGCTGTGTCAGCCATCTTGGACTCTGAGTGCCCTGGAACTTTCATCTTATCTTTCTCTTTTTTTGCCATTATTGCTGCCATTTCTCCATCAGATCTGCATAGAAATTTGTCCATAAGCCTCTTTGCCTCTGGGGGGAACACACACACTCACACTCACTCACTCATATAAGTGTGCACTTAAACTCCTGCACACACACCATTAAATGTATTTGTGAAGATATTTTCCTGCATTTTGTTTGAAGTGTATGTCTCCTATTTGGCCAGCAGATGGTGCTTATTTATGCTTAAAGCTGTTACAGAGGACTGACTTGTCTTTATTTGGCACACAAATAATAGGAAGTGTCTGTAGCGATGTAACCAGTTTTTATTTTAAACCTGACTGTCCTGGGCTCTGATTGGCCTCGAATTTTGAAAATTACCCAGCAGATGCTGACTGTTGCTTCCTTCTTCTCTTGTTGCCAGTGCATTTCTTCTTAGAAATCCAGAAGGATATGGTTGGTTTGGGTAGAGCTTGGTTCCTCTCCAAGGAACCAGTTTTTGTCCCTTACCTTAGTGCAATTTTATTGCCAGCTGTTCATCTTCATTTGTAAGGCTTGACTTCTCACCTTTATTTCTCTGGCGTTCTGGCTGATGCTTCTTTGTAGGTGCATAAACTCCATCATACATCCATACAAAACAAATATTCCATCACTCTTTGCAGTAAAGATTAAAACTGAACTAGAAATTCAAGAAGCTGATGCAGACATGCAACCTAAAAGTCTGAGTATTTATTTTTATGCAACAACTTTTATCAGACACAAAATGAGGCATTTTTAAAAAAAGTTTAATTTAACAAATTGTGTATATTTTAACCCTCCTGTCTTCTCTTCTCCTGCAGGTGCTGTATATCACTTGTCATGGCAGTGAACCATCATCAACTTTCAACTCATGCCTTTCCGGAAACCTCAGATTCTGTTTGCCATCATTGTCCAAACCTCAGCCATCATCCCCTATCAAAGAGTTCCTCCAACTTGCTGTTCAGCAGGCAGATGAGTCTTGAGGAGAGACAAACCAGCCAGCAGGAGCTCCGAAAGAGCCTCAGCAGCACTATATACCATTCACAGGGGAGTGATAAGCCTGCCAAGTGGTCACCTCATTCTGAATGGGCCCTGGCACAAAACAGAGGTGTGGCTAGTTATTGGCCTGTCAGACTGCCAGGTGATCAGTTACTCATGGAAAATGTACAGAGCAGAACTGTAGCACCAAACTGCTATTTAACAGTTGATCAACTCACACCATTTGGTGAGGGAAAAGATCTAAGGATTCAGGACCAAAGAAGCACCATTAACAATGTGTCTTCAGGTGCCAGTCCAGGCTTAATGAGTAAAGCCCACAGCAGGGAGACTATAAAAGAAACAGAAGCTGTGGTTAAGAAAAGTCATTCTGATTTATTTTGTGGTTGCCCGGAACGTAAACACATAAATAGCAGTGCCACTTATTCCATCCTATGTCCTTCCAATACCGCTGATGACAGAGTAGCAAATGCAGTGTTGCTTCAAGGACAGTGGTATAACAAAAGAAATGATCAGACTTTTTCCAGTTATCAGAAGAACATGGCCAACCTCCTTACGTCAACTAGGGATCAAAACATTTCTCTAACTGGATTGAACAATGGGGCTATTCAGCATACCATTAATGCTTATACAGCACCTGAAACACTTCATCATAGTGAAATTAACCAGTTATCTGCAAATGGCTTTCCAGATAACTTGAAAATGAACAATCATATGCCTGATCCTACTCAACTTGATGCTTCTTGTCTCATCATCTCATGCGCCATGCACTCACCGGCAACAGTGACGCTTTCCAATAGTTGTGCGGTGCATGGTGGTACAAGGTTTGAGCATGGTCTGAAGACTGATGGCACTGTTCCAGCGTACTGTCATTCGTTGCCAATCTCAGCTATTCCACTATCCCCAAGATTAGTCTGCTCTGCTGCAATGTCTGAAGAGGAACAATTTACTCCAGGATATAATCCTCCATTACCCAGTTCAAATGTCACGACCTTTCCAAAATTAGCATCATCAGTTAGTGAATCAGGGCTGGATGCTAAGTGGCTCATGAAATGTGGCTCCGTTCCACGAAATCAGTCACCTCTGCTCCATTTACAAGACTCATGTTGCATCAGTCCTGAACTGAACATAAGCGAGAAACCAATAAAAGCTTCTCATACCATGCTGAATGAACAGTCATACAAGGATATAGGCCCAAATACAAAAGACATATGGACTATGACCACAGAGCTGCAGCTTCCAATGGAGCATAAAGATGCAGAGGTTCAAACAGTTACAACCATGGAAAACAAGTCAGTAGTCACTAGCCCGAATTTCCTAGCAGAAGAGTGTACTCATATGTTCCCAGAAGTTTGTTTTGACATTAGGCTGCAGCATCCTCCATCTCCAGTGCATGAAGTCAGATGGGATGAAGAGGGGATGACATGGGAAGTCTATGGGGCTTCTGTGGATCCTGAAGTCCTTGGCTTGGCCATTCAAAAGCATCTTGAGATTCAAATAGAACAAACAGGCAGTGCTGAAGACCCTAAGGAAACCATCATAAAACAATCCCCTCAAGAAAAAAGGGGACCATTAAGAACAATTTTGACTACCCTGAAGAACAGAAGCTGTTGTGTCCGCTCCAGCACAGTAATTGACTGAACTCACTGTATATGAATGTGAAAATATTGTTCCAGGCCACTGGACAGCAGAATAAGGACTTATTTTGTCTTTAAATCCCAGTATTTTATTTTCTTTTAATAAGGAGTAAATCACCTTAGAATTAAGTGGAATGTGTCAAATACACACAATATTAGGCTATCCAGAAGCTAGAAGCCTGAGAAAGCTCTGTTGGTTCTGCTTCCATTCTGCTTTACACAGTAGCCGCAAGCCACTGTGCTGTCATCAGGCCTTTTCTGATATTGTCCTAAATGTTCTTGTAACATGTTAAATAGAAGCAAACTAACTAAACCCTAGCTTTGCTGAACATTAAACACACAAGCAGCCTCGAATGATTGCTGTATACTGGAAATCAAACATCATAGAGTAAATGAAAGCAAATTGTATAGGTATGAAAGAAATAAGCAGACAGACATTCTGGGCTACATATTCAGACAACAGTGGTGAGCATTTCTAGCCGTTGCTAGCTTTATGCCCCAGTATTCAATGCCAGGCCACATCCAGGCACTGGCACTGAATATCCGGATATGTGCAGACAGATGACTTATCTGGTTAAAGCCAATATCCAGCCCTTCAACTGAATAGGTGAAACCAGACAAAGATAGGACTGTGTTTTATGTGGTCCAATTTGTCCAGTTCCTTATTAGGTTAAATGCCGAATATGGGCACTTAACCCCATAAGTGCAAACTCCATCCCCAGGCTGCCCACAGCATAGCTGGTTTTCGCTTGCACAGTTAGAAGGGATATTCAGTAACACTATCTGGTTAAGTGCCAGTAAGCAATGGCAGATAGCCCCACAAAGGCAATTTAACTGGCCAGGAGCCTCTCCTGCCCAGTTAAATTGCTTTGAATATCAACCCTGGAGGAAAGGAGAAACAGGGGTGGTATGATACAGACGTTCAAATATTTGAAAGGTATTAATCCGCAAACGAACCTTTTCCGGAGATGGGAAGGCTGTAGAACTAGAGGACATGAAATGAGATTGAAGGGGGGCAGACTCAAGAAAAATGTCAGGAAGTATTTTTTCATGGAGAGAGTAGTGGATGCTTGGAATGCCCTCCCGCGGGAGGTGGCGGAGATGAAAACGGTAATGGAATTCAAAAATGCATGGGATAAACATAAAGGAATCCTGTTCAGAAGGAATGGATCCTCAGAAGCTTAGCGGAGATTGGATGGCAGAGCCGGGGGGGGGGGTGGGGGGCTAGTGGTTGGGAGGCGGGGCTAGTGCTGGGCAGACTTCTACGGTCTGTGCCCTGAAAATGGCAGATACAAACCAAAGTCAGGTATACACAAAACGTAGCGCATATGAGTTTATCTTGTTGGGCAGACTGGATGGACCGTACAGGTCTTTCTCTGCCGTCATCTACTAACCCTTCTTTGATTAATTCTACAATTCTGTGTGGCCACTGGTGTATGCATAATGGAGGTAATTCTATAACGAGTTGCCTATAGTTAGGCTGCATGTACATACAGAAATGCCATTATTCTAGTCATTTATGCACATATGTGAACACATGAGTGTGTAAATATTCCAGCTACATGCTATTCTGTAAATATGAAATTAAGTAGACCTGTATCTTCCAAGTGTGGGGACTTAATTCAAATGTAATCACAATCCTCCCAAACACTTCCAATTTGAAATATTTATATAATAGTGTCCCAATGCTTCAAATCAACACAACTTTTTCATTTTTTCTTTCAAAACGGGGATCTTCAGATTTAAACCTTCCCGCCATTCGGAACAGCTGTTTCCGTACATCGGCGTCACATACATCCTCATTGATCCACCCGTATTGAAATGTTTTTTCTATTATTTAATTCCTTTTTTTAATTATATTTATATAAGTATGTGTGCTTCTGAATAATTCTATATTCTATATTCAATTCTTCCTTATAGTCAAAATTTTAAAACTTAGCTTTATAGTTGCAATTCAGCAGCATTTTTCTCCCAGAGCAAACCTCTGCCGACATGGCCAGGTTTCGATATTCTTCTTCAGGGAAGAGGTATGCTGAAAAGAAGTTTTTCCAAGATCATTCAATGGGTCTGGACGTCTCGATTGTTCAACCGACATCTAATTGGATGCCATATGAGAATCTGGATCCATCTATCCTAGCATTTCAGAAGTGCATTTTGCAAGATCTGGACTTATTGGAACAACATCATATATCTGAATTCAAACCGCAGAATTTATCAAAACAATTGAGAGAGGCACTGACTTTGTTACAAAATCAATCTGAGGTTCTAATATTAAGAGCTGATAAAGGAGGTGCAGTTACAGTATGGGATAAAGGGAAATATCTTGAGGAGGGTTAGAGACAACTATTGGATGAAACCACATATAGAAAATTGACTTCAGACCCCACTATGGAATTGAAAAATTATATTAAGGAATTAATACTGGATGCAGTGGAGGAACATCTGATAACCTTGAGGGAGTCCCGTTTTTTACTTCAAGAACATCCTACAGTACCGAGAATTCATTTTTTACCGAAGGTACATAAAAGTGAACAGGACCCCCCAGGTCGCCCAATAGTGGCATTATGTAACACTGTTCTGGAACCTTTATCAAAATTTCTTGATGTATTTTTGAAACCTGAGGCTGTTAAAGTAACATCATATTTACAGGACACGACTGATTTTTTACGATGCTTGCAAACTATTTCAGTCTCAGATATTTCCATACTAGTGACTGTAGATGTAACCTCTTTATATACAATTATTCCTCAGAGGGATGCCTTACAAATTATTGAGGAGATACTGGAGGGAAGACCTCCGCCGCAACGAATACCTACAGGGTTTCTAATGAAGCTAGCATGACTAGTTATTGAGAAGAACTATTTTTTCTTTCAGAGCCAATTTTTTGAACAGATCCAAGGGGTTGCGATGGGGGCATCATTAGCCCCCTCAATAGCAACGCTCTATTTGGCAAAATTTGAAGAGCTTTATATATACACCTTGGAGGTATTTAAGAACATTTCATTATGGAAAAGTTTTTTAGACGATATTTTCTTTATTTGGAATGGTTCGGTTTTGGCTGTGGAAGAATTTATGGGTCTGTTGAATTCTCAACAGTCGAATTTAAAATTCACTATGAAATATCATGTGCTAGGCATCGAATTTTTAGATGTCTGGGTGTATAAAAAGAGTGGTCAATTACATACTGATCTATACTTAAAACCATCCACACGTAATACCCTGTTGCATTTCTCCAGTTTCCACCCTTACCACCTAAAAATGAGTTTACCTACGAGTCAGTTCTTACGTGCTAGGAGAATTTGCTCTGAGGATATAACATTTCATACTCAAGCTTCGAACATGGCGACACGTTTTTTGCAGAGAGGATATCCTAAGGCGGTGTTGAAGAAATCATATCTAAGAGCAAAATATTCCAATCGAGAGCTATTACTACAATATCACAACACACAGGAGATGGATAAACTGGTTTTTGTAATTCCCTACTCCTTTCTAAGCTCTTGTATTAATCAGAGTATACATCATAATTGGAGGATGTTACAAGTCCATCCCTGTTTTGTAGAACATCCTATTTGTGCATTGAAGAGAGGGAAAACGATTGGAGAACTATTGTCATACAAGCGGTTGGATTATATTGCGGAACCCTTTGAAAATTTGGGTCACTCCAGATGTGGATCCTGTCAATGGTGTGATTACACTATTGAAGGCTCTACTTGGACCCCACCGGACTCCTCTCGGGCAATAGTAGCACGTTCATGTACGAACTGTAACTCTCAAAATGTGGTATATGTGATTGTATGCCCATGTCAGAAAATGTATGTGGGACGCTCAGGTCGTCCAATTAAAATTCGACTGACTGAACATAAATCCCGCATTAAAAATAAAGTGTTATCAGCCCCTATGGTACAACATTGGCTGGATAAGAATCATACTATAGAGGACATACAATGGCGTATTTTGGACCACATACAGATGGGTTGGGAGGGTGGGAACACTGAATCTCTATTAAATTATAAGGAGCAAAGGTGGATTTTTTATTTACACGCGTTGCAACCCCACAGATTGAATTCAGAAATAGACTGGTGGTCGTTGATCTGATTGGAAGACGTAGATGTTGACGGCCCAATCAGAATGAGAAATGTTCAATCAGCTGCGACCTATTTAAACTGAAGCGGTTGCTTAGAACGCCGCAGCCATTTTTTCTTTTCTTTTCTATGGTGGTATGAAGGGTTACACTTTGAATTGGTAGGATCCCATTGCTTATGGATCGATAGGCTCTGAAGTAATAAATAAGAAGAAGAATATATTTTTAATATATGCAATTTCTTTTCAGCATACCTCTTCCCTGAAGAAGAATATCGAAACCTGGCCATGTCGGCAGAGGTTTGCTCTGGGAGAAAAATGCTGCTGAATTGCAACTATAAAGCTAAGTTTTAAAATTTTGACTATAAGGAAGAATTGAATATAGAATATAGAATTATTCAGAAGCACATATACTTATATAAATATAATAAAAAAAAGGAATTAAATAATAGAAAAAACATTTCAATACGGGTGGATCAATGAGGATGTATGTGACGCCTATGTACGGAAACAGCTGTTCCGAATGGCGGGAAGGTTTAAATCTGAAGATCCCCGTTTTGAAAGAAAAAATGAAAAAGTTGTGTTGATTTGAAGCATTGGGACACTATTATATAAATATTTCAAATTGGAAGTGTTTGGGAGGATTGTGATTACATTCTGTAAATATGTGCATATTTTCAATAGTGTGTACTTTGCAGATGGGTATTCACATAGGCAGATTCTGGGTGGAGGATGCAGGGCTCACACTTTTGCATGTAACTTATAGACAGTGGCAACCCTAACATTAGGCCACCACAGGCGGGGGCCTCAGGTGGCACGCTCCCCTCCCTCCTCAACCCTTTACCTTATTTGTTTCTTTTCCAAATTGCGGCAGTGGCAGCGATTCCCATAGGCTGCCCTGCCGCTGGCACCAGCCTCTTCTCCCACTGCAGCCCACCTCTTGACATAATTTCCTGTTTCCTCAGAGGTGGGACGCAGTAGTAAAGAGGCTGGTGCTGGTGGCAGGGAAGCCTATGGGAATCGCTGCCGCCACTGCCACCTTTTGGAAAAAAAAATAAGGTAAAGATGGGGAAGGGGGGAGATGCTAGACAGGGTGCAGGGGCGGCGGCAGATTGGCTTGGGCTGCCCCTGCTTATAGAATACTATAAATTATGCATGTGGCTCCTAAACCTAAGCAGATTTGCACCAGCTCTATGGCTGGCAGAAGTGCTTATGTCAGGGCTGCTGAGAGGGGGGCAGGGGGCAAGGTTCCCCTGGGCCTGGCCTCCAAGGGAGGCCTGGTGCTGGGGGTTGTCTCTCTCCTGCTCCTGACAGAACCCGGTTGATCATATCCTGACAGGAACAAGATAGAGAGAACTCCAGCGTTGGGTCCCCCATAGAGGCTGGGGGGAGCAGACACTGGGCTTTGAGGCCTCTGGTTTGGCTGGCAGGGGTCCCCAAGCCCCACCAGCAGAAACCTTTCTCCAGTGCTGTTCTCCACCGTATTGCCGGCCCTGTGGCTGCTTTTCCCCTCACATCGCGCAAAGCAGCCGCAGGGCAGTCAATGTGGTAGAGAAAGTGGGACTTGGGGACCCCTGCCAGCCAAGGTATGTGAAGTTGCAACAGGGTCAGGGAGGTGTGACAAAATGTGCCCCCCATTTTGGGCTCTGGCCTCCCCAATTTTTGTGGTCTGGCTAAGCAGCGGTCCAGGGGGTGGCAGCGGCGGTCCTGGGGGGGCCAGCTGTGACGGTCCTGTTACACTAGTATTCTATAAAGGAGAGGGCACCCTGGGGCATAAGTGAGCGAAGGGATACCCCCCCCCCCCCATCTAGTCATGAAGGGCAGTAGTTGCACCTTGTCTTTTGGCTTTTGCCAAAGGAAAATGGTGGTTATATTTTAAACATCAGTTATGTTCCTTGAACACCTTCTTCTTTGTCCTGGAAGATTGTGTACTTTTCTATTTTTGCCATGGAGGAAAAGATAAGAAAATGAGAACAAATATGCTGTAAAAACCACTGGCTATAATTATAAGCTGTTGTAAAAGATTTTACAGCTTTCTTAGCAGGGGTCATGGTACTTACCTTTCTGAAACTGACTGGACCCATCATTCTACATAATGCTGTAAAAACCAGCCTACCACTAAATCCTGCTGAATATCACTTCCTTTCACATCCTTTCATACAAATATACACATTGTACACAGCTATGCACATGCTGCAGTCAGGATCACACACAGCGTGGCTAGTTACTCATAGTAAAGCTCCAAGGGATCTTTGAACCTTATGTATACCAAAAGTAAACACACACATTCCATGTACACTCTAAGCAAGAATAGTACAGTGAGATTGATACAGACTATTTTCTGCACCCTAAACAATATTCCTGTTTTTATACATTTAACTCACATCTACGTTAGCATAGATATGGCTCAATCATATGTCCATACTAACCCTCCTACAACATACAGTGGGGGAAATAAGTATTTGATCCCTTGCTGATTTTGTAAGTTTGCCCACTGACAAAGACATGAGCAGCCCATAATTGAAGGGTAGGTTATTGGTAACAGTGAGAGATAGCACATCACAAATTAAATCCGGAAAATCACATTGTGGAAAGTATATGAATTTATTTGCATTCTGCAGAGGGAAATAAGTATTTGATCCCCCACCAACCAGTAAGAGATCTGGCCCCTACAGACCAGGTAGATGCTCCAAATCAACTCGTTACCTGCATGACAGACAGCTGTCGGCAATGGTCACCTGTATGAAAGACACCTGTCCACAGACTCAGTGAATCAGTCAGACTCTAACCTCTACAAAATGGCCAAGAGCAAGGAGCTGTCTAAGGATGTCAGGGACAAGATCATACACCTGCACAAGGCTGGAATGGGCTACAAAACCATCAGTAAGACGCTGGGCGAGAAGGAGACAACTGTTGGTGCCATAGTAAGAAAATGGAAGAAGTACAAAATGACTGTCAATCGACAAAGATCTGGGGCTCCACGCAAAATCTCACCTCGTGGGGTATCCTTGATCATGAGGAAGGTTAGAAATCAGCCTACAACTACAAGGGGGGAACTTGTCAATGATCTCAAGGCAGCTGGGACCACTGTCACCACGAAAACCATTGGTAACACATTACGACATAACGGATTGCAATCCTGCAGTGCCCGCAAGGTCCCCCTGCTCCGGAAGGCACATGTGACGGCCCGTCTGAAGTTTGCCAGTGAACACCTGGATGATGCCGAGAGTGATTGGGAGAAGGTGCTGTGGTCAGATGAGACAAAAATTGAGCTCTTTGGCATGAACTCAACTCGCCGTGTTTGGAGGAAGAGAAATGCTGCCTATGACCCAAAGAACACCGTCCCCACTGTCAAGCATGGAGGTGGAAATGTTATGTTTTGGGGGTGTTTCTCTGCTAAGGGCACAGGACTACTTCACCGCATCAATGGGAGAATGGATGGGGCCATGTACCGTACAATTCTGAGTGACAACCTCCTTCCCTCCGCCAGGGCCTTAAAAATGGGTCGTGGCTGGGTCTTCCAGCACGACAATGACCCAAAACATACAGCCAAGGCAACAAAGGAGTGGCTCAGGAAGAAGCACATTAGGGTCATGGAGTGGCCTAGCCAGTCACCAGACCTTAATCCCATTGAAAACTTATGGAGGGAGCTGAAGCTGCGAGTTGCCAAGCGACAGCCCAGAACTCTTAATGATTTAGAGATGATCTGCAAAGAGGAGTGGACCAAAATTCCTCCTGACATGTGTGCAAACCTCATCATCAACTACAGAAGACGTCTGACCGCTGTGCTTGCCAACAAGGGTTTTGCCACCAAGTATTAGGTCTTGTTTGCCAGAGGGATTAAATACTTATTTCCCTCTGCAGAATGCAAATAAATTCATATACTTTCCACAATGTGATTTTCCGGATTTAATTTGTGATGTGCTATCTCTCACTGTTACCAATAACCTACCCTTCAATTATGGGCTGCTCATGTCTTTGTCAGTGGGCAAACTTACAAAATCAGCAAGGGATCAAATACTTATTTCCCCCACTGTATGCATTACCTTACATACAATACTGAAAATGTCAATGAATAAAAGTCAAGCCTATGGTAGGTAGCATTACTACAATCTTGTTTTGTAATTTTATTTATTGTATTCAAATTTATTAAATGCCTCTGCAAAAATGCTGGAAGTGACATACAAATCTGAAATATGCATATGTAAAAAACAAAATATTCATCTTCACTATTTCTATTATTCAAACAAAAAAAAACGGCCATCTACTACTACTATTTAGCATTTCTATAGCGCTACAAGGCATACGCAGCGCTGCCAGAAATCTGCAAAGGAGTTCTAAAGCCTGCCAGCAGACTGTGCTGCCTTCGGTTTTGGACAGGCTTGGGGGCCCAGAGCAAGTGCCCCATTTGCCATCCCCAATTCAAAGCTAGCTCAATTTTCCTCCAGCTATGCGCACTTAATCCTCTTAAAGTCCAATCTCTAGGTTCTAGCCCAGTGGTTTTCAACTCAGTCCTCAGGGACCACCTGGACAATCAGTTTTTCAGGATATCCTAGAGTTATCATACTTCCAGATTTCCCTGGACATGTCCTCCTTTTCAGGGGACTGTTAGGGGTCTGGGCAGTTTTTTCCAGCCAGACCGTTTGTTCAGGTTTGCGGTCTGGCTGGCGGGCTTGCCTTCCCCCCTCCCAGAGCCTCAGGGTGCCCTCCCCAAACCTACCATAACATGCCCTGGCAGTCTAGTGGCCTCTTCAGGGAAGGAAAGAACCTCACTCTTTCCTGCCTGCTGCCGCTGAGTTCCTCGCTGCCGCCACTTCTTCAAAATGGCTGCCGAAACTTCAAGCAGCGGCCTCATGAGGCTACCTTTTGAAGCCACGTTATGATAGGTTCGGGGAGGGCACCCTGGACTGATTCAGGAAGGGAGGGGAGGTGGGTGGATGAATGGATGGGGTCATGTGGGTGGGTGGGTGGGTGGGTGGAAGGAGGAAGGGGGCTATAAAAAAGGGTGGAGTGTGGGTGCAGAGAGGGGGGCTAGAAAAAAGATTGGTGTTGATGGGGACATACATGGAGGGGGGAAGGGAAAAGGGGGAAATATAACACATGGACAGAAGGGGATGGAAAGGAGGGGATTCTGCTCATGGATTGGGAGGGAAAGGAAAGGGGGACATGCTGCTGCCCTTGGGGGGTCAAGGTGACTGTGGGGCAGGGTGGAATAGCATTTTACTTTTGTGTCCTTTTTTTTGTCTCCGCAAATATGGTAACCCTAGGATATCCACAATGAGTATGCATGAGATGTATTAGAATGCACTTCCTCCACTCCATACAAATCTCTCACGCATATTCATTGTGGGTGTTCTGAAAACCCAACTGGCCAGGTGCTCCCTGAAGACTTTATATCATTCCATGCTGCGACCGCACCTCAAATATTGTGTGCAATTCTAGTGACCGCATCTCAAAAAAGCTAGAGTGGAATTAGAAAAGGTACAGGGAAGGGCAACAAAAATGATACAGGGGATGGGATGACTTCCCTATGAGGAAAGGCTAAAACAGCTAGGGCTATTCGGCTTGGAGAAAAGACGGCTGATGGGAGATATGATAGAAGTATTTAAAATAATGAGTGGAGTGGAACGAGTGGACATGAATCGCTTGTTTACTGTTTCCTAAAATACTGGGACTAGGGAGCACGCAATGAAGCTACAAAGTAGTAAATTTAAAATGAATCGGAGAAAATATTTCTTCGCTCAACATGTAATTAAACTCTGGAATTTGTTGCCACAGAATGTAGTAAAAGCAGTTAGCTTAGCAGGGTTTGAAAAAGGTTTGGATCGCTTCCTATAAGAACAGTCCATAAGCCATTATTAACATTGACTTGGGGAAAATCCACTGCTTATTTCTAGTTTAAGCAGCATAAAATGTATTGTACTGTTTTGGGATCTTGCCAGGTACTTGTAACCTGGATTGGCTACTGTTAGAAACAGGATGCTGGGCTTGATGGACCTTCGGTCTGTCCCAGTATTGCAATACTTATGTACTTACATATTTAAGACTGGGTTGAAAACCACTGCTCTAGCCTATCCTTCCAAACACAAAAAAGTGAGGCTTGAAATATTCCCACATCTGTTCTTCATGGCACATATTCTATTTTGGTTTGTTTTCTGTTACTTCAGAGTGCAGCTCCATTTCAAGTTACATGCTGGTATCTCTGAAATCATTTGTCTTGCAAATACTGTAATCTAAGGAAGGCTGAGTATCCCCAGTGTACAGACGGATTATCCATACTGTGCTTCCAGCCAGCTAATGAAGTAAGCATCTGATCAGTTACTCAATGTTGCATCAGGATAAGAAAAAAATAGCAAACGCAACACTTCAACAACATAGCACCTTCCTGAACTATGCTGTTTTAGTCATAGTACACATGTATATGGTAATAACAGAAAATTTCTTGATAGAATAAGCTGCTAATACATAGGACCTGTAAACTTCACACACGCACACACTGTGGAACAGAAGATGGAGCAAATGAAGCGCAGGATAGAAAACTAAAGAAAAAGCCCTTACATTGTTTGTGAATTATACTCAGAAAACAAATTGTGGCTATATCAATGTCAATATTGCCACTGCTACCTATTATCACACTTTATATGTCCCAGATGTAACAGCAGATATTGCACAGCAATATAAATCAAGTTCAGTATTTATCTGCTCAGAATGTCACTCCCATATTCTGTATATTCACAAGATCAGCAATTATAAATCTGTGCATAAGTGACTGTTCTCAATTTGTGCGCTCACCATCAAACAGTAACAGAACTTTTCCTCCATTAATCCTGACTTGGATCCAGGTTGCGCAAGTCAAGGCTTCTCCAGGGGATATCACATTACTCTATATTTAAACAGAACAAAATACAAATCTTCTCATATGAAAATAACTACTACTTTACTCAAGAAAACTTCATGCTGGCATACCAGCAAGTGGGAAACTTCCCACTCTAAAATGGTATACAGGAAAACATAAATGCTGAGCCTCATTTTAAACCCAGAAAGCATGTGTGATAGAATGATTCACTATCCGCCTTATTTTCGAAAAAGAAAGACGCCCATATTTCGACCCAAATCGAGAGATGGGTGGCTTTCTCCCATGGGCGCCCAAATCGGTATAATCGAAACCCGATTTTTGGCGTCCTCAACTGCAGTCCGTCATGGAGATCATGGGGGCGTGTCGGAGGTGTGGCGAAGGTGGAACTGGGGGCGTGGTTATCGGCCGAGGAGAGATGGGCATCTTTAGCTGATAATCGAAACAAGAAGGGCGTTTTTGACGAGAATTTGGTCCACTTTATTTGGACCCTTTTTTTTCAGGTCCAAGTCCCAAAAAAGTGCCCCAACTGACCAGATGACCACCGGAGGGAATCGGGGATCACCTCCCCTGACTCCCCCAGTGGTCACTAACCCCCTCCCACAAAAAAAACCCACTTTACAAACTTTTTTTCCCAGCCTGTATGCCAGCCTCAAATGCCGTACCCACCTCCATGACAGCAGAATTTGTTCTATCCTGTGACAGCCTTTCCCTGGTTCTGATGTGGGTCTCGGGTGAGTGTGACACCTTTTCTGTTAAGGGCACTGCAGAGTCACATCAGCAATGCATTGTGGTGGGTGTAGGGTATTGGGCTCCGTGATTCCACTAGCTTGTGTTAAATGCTCACGATGTTGGTAGTTTGTAGGCTCTACTCCCATGATGCTTTTCCCCTTGCTAACTGGGTCAGAGTGTGCCCTGTTTTGTTTCCGGTAGTCCATGAGGTAGTGGCCATTTTTGTAAGCCAGTTTTAGATCCCTTTCATGTGTAACCCACGTTAGAGAACTTAGTTCTTACCTTGAATGTTGCTGAAAGAGGGCATTGTACACCATTCTGCCAGCTCGGACCTACTGCTAATCTCAGTACCAGTGAGACTCGTTGCCAGTGGGGCACAACCTCTGATCTGCAGTTAACTGTGAGTAAACGTGCTTAT
This sequence comes from Microcaecilia unicolor, assembly GCF_901765095.1. Taxonomy (NCBI): domain Eukaryota; kingdom Metazoa; phylum Chordata; class Amphibia; order Gymnophiona; family Siphonopidae; genus Microcaecilia; species Microcaecilia unicolor. Next base: position 133,123,841 of record NC_044035.1, on the reverse strand, counting down.
TCAAATAAAGGACGTTTTCAGCAAGATTAGTCTTCAGGTGTGAACTGCTGTGCCAAGGTTATACACCAGCAACAAGTCCTGTCCCTGGAGCACCTTTAGTGGGTACTGCAGTGCACTTCAGGCAGGCAGACCCAGGCCCACACCCCCCCACCACCCGTAACACTTGTGGTGGTAAATGGGAGGCCTCTAAAACCCACTGTACCCACATGTAGTTGCCCCCTTCACCTCTAAGAGCTATGGTAGTGTTGTACATTTGTCCCTCCCACGACCAAATGGCTTGGATTGGGACGTTTCTGAGCTGGGCGTTTTTAGTTTCCATTATCGCTAAAAAAAAACCCCGCCCATCTCAGAAGGGACCAAATACATGGCATTTGGTCCATCCAAACCGTATTTTCGAAACAAAAGATGAACGCCCATCTTTTTCGATAATACGGTCTGTCCCTCCTCTTCACATACCCGTTTTTGGACATAGACGCCCATGGAGATGGGCGTTCACGTTCGATTATGCCCCTCAATATCATCCATTCAACATCTTTATTTAAACCATTAGGATGAATAGTGTTCCACATAAAAATAAACTTTTGATCTCTATATAATAGGATTTGAGAGGTATTTCCAACCCTTGGTAAAAAAAAACAACACATTAATAACACCACAAATTTCAAATCCTGTATTGCATGGTTCATTTCACACCAATAGTCCACTAATGGTGCTTCCAATCAAGATAATCACAAATTGCTCAGATGTTCACCAATCCTTAATTTAATCTTGTGCTTAGTATGACCAATGTAGTACTTGTCAAAAGGACATCGAATACAATACACAACTTGAGATGACTCACAGTTCAATGTATGCTTCAACTAAAACACTGTTTTGATTTGGCATAGGGACTTGCGTTGTACTCCAAACATGATGACAATAGTTCAGTGTCCACAAGGAAAATGTCCAACCTCCTGTTCATTATCCATTGAAACTTGCTGACATAAAGTAGAACTTGTTAAGTAAGTGGCCACCCAAATTCTTACTATGACTATATGCAAAATAGGGCATTCAATTTAATTGAGGGTGATACTGTAATACTTGCCAATGTTTCTGTATGATCCTATTGACATCAAAAACTCAAGTTAAATATGGTAATACACAGGTAATTTCCTGTGTTTCTTTCTCCAATTTAGGAAGTACTTACTACCCACTGCCATCTGGCATACAACACACACTTATAAGCCTTCTTTATAGTAGACAATGGGTATTCATTCCTGCATCAAAAATCGTTGAGACATTAATATCTTGTGCTTTAAACTCCCCTAGAGGTACATAACCATCTTAACTGGAGAAATTGGCCCATAGGAATATTGCTTCAAAGATGTTATAGATGAAACTACGATAATGAAGCATAGTATTACAATCAGTCTTTTTCCTATGAATAGTGGTTTCAAACTTGCCCATCCAATAAATGATCTGAATATTCAAGAAGGAAATGAATGTAGAATTCACCTCAACTGTAAATTGAGTGTCAAAGATCCCAACCATTAATCCAATCCAAAAACTCCATCAAAGTATCCCTGTCACCAGTTCAAACCAAAGATATATCAATAAAGAATCAAAAAGCCCATTGCTCCCTTGGCCAGCCCACCCCAGTGGCTATCCATTCAAATGTCACCATAAAATTATCCACATTGCCATTATCACTGATTTTCCCCAAAGAAAAGGGTCTAAAACCAGAACATCCCTACCACCTGGGAACCATGACCTTCCTCCATGGCAGCAGGGTTCCTTCGTCCAATGCTTTGTTCCAGCAGTCTCTCCATAGCCTTAAGATGTCCTTGTAACAAGTCCAAAAGAGGCAGCTACTGTTGACTGGCTTCCAGGACATCCTTTAACAACTTCTGGGTCTCCACCTGCTGTTGCTTGAACCGGCCTGCCAGCCACTGGAACACATCTTTTGCTTCCATCTTAGTGGTAGATAACTGAAAAGAAAAGTGTGATTCCTTCAATCAAGGAGCTTATTCCCCCACCACCACCAACTCCTGTCACCGCCGACCTGTCCCAGTTACTTTTAGCAGAAGAGACCTCTGAGTCATGCTCCTCTAAGTGTGGCTAGAATCCTCTGATCAGTCCTCAGCATGGATCCCATCCTTGTTGCCATGTCTCAGGTAGGGGTCCTCCACCAGCAATTCAGCTGCACATACTTGTAAGGTCCATGCAGTAGTCCAACATAAGGTCATAGCGCTCAACCAAGAAAAGGGTCCTCCTCCCTTCAGGTCTACAACATATGTGCTGTATCCTGCTGACTGCTCCCCAGGTCCTGATTCTGGGACTTTCTTTCACTCGGGTGAACAAACAATCCAATCACCAGCAAGATACTGTATACTTTAAGATTAGTTTGTAAAGTCCACAAGATACGCTCCAACCCTTGGATTCCTTCCCTAGCAATTTATAATCCAGGGATTTTAATTGTCCACAAGTTGTATGCAAATCAGGTCTGGAAAAATCCAGTACCTTTTTTAGTCTTTCCTGGTTTGGGTTCTCCCAGTTTTATGAGTTCTGGGGACCTCTGACAGCTCCTCCCCTTCAGATAGTTCTCACATAACAAGCACAACCCTGCCCCATAACTGCCAATCAGAAAGTTGTAAATTGTTGCAGGTATTTGGGCATCCCCTTTTCTCACTCACATTTCCATACTTTGGGGTTCTACCCAATTGGCTGCATCAGAGCAGTTCATACAATCTGCTTCAGACATTTGATTCTCTCCTTGTATCTCAGGCCCCTCCACTTCCATAGGAGTAGGTTCCTCCAGCCTCTCTGGTCCCATTACGAACTCCACCCCGCTAGACCTGGGAACAGTAGCGTAGCCAGAGTTTAATATTTAGATGGGCCTGGAGGTGGACTGGGTGGGCATAAGCTTCGCATTTCCTGTCCACCCGGTAACACCGCCCGCCGCCGCCGCTGCATTTCCTCTCCACCTGCTACCCCCCCCCCCCCCCCCCCGCGACAGCCCCCTGCACATGGGCAGTTCTGGTCATTTTTACTGACCTGAAGCACCGTTCACCCTCCAGCACCAGCGATTCCCATAGCCAGCCTTCTGCCAGCACATGTCGTCGGAGCCTCTCCTCAGGCGCGTCCCGCCTACTCTGCAACTTCCTGTTTTCCACAAAGGTGGGATGCAGGAAGTTGCAGAGTAGGCGGGACGTGCCTGAGAAGAGGCCCCAACGACGCGCGCTGGCAGAAGACTGGCTATGGGAATCGTCGGTGCTGGAGGAAGAACGGCGCTTCAGGGCAGTAAAAGTGAGCATACCACGTGGACGGGGAGAGTGGGCAGAAGAGGCTGGGCGGGCCTGCAGCAAAAGTGGCTGGGCCTGGGCCCGTCCAGGCCTACCCATGGCTACGCCTCTGCCTGGGAGCCATTACATGTTGTCTATGGACCCATGGAGGCTCATCTTTTCAGAGCTTCTCACTTCGCTAACACTCTACCTGAAAGTCTCCTGGGCATCTGTGACCTCTCCTCCTCTCCAGCCTGGGAATTCCTTGTGATTTGGTGTACTTGGAGTGTCAGGATCAGGAACCCCTGTTCTTTGTGGGGTAGAGATTTTTGGGGTCAGATTCATAGGCTTGGTTACAGGCATCCTCCAGAATATGACAATATAGAAAATAAATTATTCTAAAGAAAGCTCAGTGAATACTTCCCATTTAAGTAGACTCATAAGTGAATTTGACAGTCTGTCAGACCATTCAAGATAAGGTTACCATGACATACTTGCATGTGCCATACTTTAAGAGTGGAGGAGTGGCCTAGTGGTTAGAGCACCAGTCTTGCTATCAAGAGGTAGCCAGTTCAAATTCCACTGCTTCTTCTTGTGATCTTGAGCAAGTCACTTAACCCTCCATTGCCTCAGGTACAAACTTAGATTATGAGCCCTCCTGGGACAGAGAAATATCCAGAGTACCTGACTGTAACTCACCTTGAGCCACTACTGAAAAAGTGTGAGCCAAACAAAATAAAAGAGTACTGTAGAATTAGGTGTATAGATAACCAGAGGGCTTCTACACCTGAAGTCTAAAAATGTTGTAAATTGCCTTGTGCATTATTTATCCATAAATATTAATCTATATATATTATGTCTTCTCTTGGAAAAGAGAACAAACTAGAGAGCACAGAAACTACATGTTAATGGAATTGGTCTTATGAGTCACACAGTGAATATAAAAAACCCTCAAATACAGAATAAGACGCAACAAACAGGGCCATGCAGACAAAAACTGAACTATTACTTCAGCCTCACCCCTCCCTTCCTTTTCCCTGCATCACAGAAGGCAAGAGGAAGGGAATAGATTGGGGAGTAGAGATACTCTTCAGCAACAACTGGCCTAGGAAAAGGCAGCACTGCAAATATTGGAACCACCAATGTACCTCCTACTGGAGAGTGCAAACTAGAAAAGAAATTGAGCTGGACTGCTGTGGATCCCTACACAGAAGTTGCAAGCTAACATAATACCTTACCTGGGTCAGACACAAAACAGACAGATGCTCACCAAAAGTGAATAAGGGGCTAGAATTAAAACATGCAGACAAAAAGCTGAACTGGAAACCTCAAGAAGCCAGGCTCTTCTCTGTAACAGAAGAGAAACAGAAATGTATTTCCTTCTGTACTCTGCAAAATATGATGATATCAGAAACGCACATTTCCCAAAGCAGAAAAGCTCTGTATAATCCTTGGGGAAACAGGAGAAGTGGCAGCTATAGCAACAAGGTATGTAATATCTTGCCACCAGGTCAGAAACCTAATCCGGCAAAGGATATTACAGACCAGCACCAGAATCTGGGAATTCCCCTATATATTGTTCTTTCTGTACCCTATAATTTTATCTTTCCACTATTATCAATGTTTTGTAAATTACTTCTCTTATAGAATAGCTACTTCATGCATTACTCTGGCAACATATCTACAGTTTGTCATGGCATAAGAGTTACCTGCATGTTCCCTGATCCATCTACTCTAGCCATACTTCATCCCCTCGTGTTCCTCATAACACTGCCTGGGAGGGGAAGGAAGGGGCTGGAGCAGAACATAAGGGGGGGGGGGGTTCTCTCCTGCTATGGGCACTGGTCAGCAGGCAAACATTTGTGTTACATATAGTAACATAGTAGATGACGGCAGAAAAAGACCTGCACGGTCCATCCAGTCTACCCAACAAGATAACTCATGTGTGCTACTTTTGTGTATACCCTACTTTGATTTGTACCTGTGCTCTTCAGGGCACAGACCGTATAAGTCTGCCCAGCACTAGCCCCGCCTCCCAACCACCAGCCCCGCCTCCCAACCACCGGCTCTGGCACAGACCGTATAAGTCTGCCCAGCACTATCCCCGCCTCCCACCACCGGCTCTGGCACAGACCGTATAAATCTGCCCCGCACTATCCCCGCCTCCCAACATATGTGTTGCCTCCAAAATTGGTGTGCCCTATGCAATCAGCTTCCTGAGGCCCTGAGCAAACTGAGATAATATGATGGAAATAAATGGCAAATTTGAAAAGGATATATTAAATTGCATTATAAGCCATAAGGAAAATAAAATACACCAGTCCACATTAATGTGGTAGCAGTCAGCTATTAACAAAAGAAAAACATCAATTTTACGGAAACCAGAATGAAAAAAGTCATCCAAATATAGAACCAGAACAAATATTGCCTACTCTTGCTTATCATCACCTTCTCTTTCTCTAACAATGATTCTAATTGTAGAGGATCATAGGAAATATCTTTTTTCTCCATATACTATACAACATCAACAAGGAAACTGCAAAACGATCACTCCTAGGACAAGTACACAAGACTTAAAAGCTAAAAATTGCCTTCTAGCCAATTGTGTTGCCCTAGTAGCATCTGGGAAGATAAAGATATTCTGACCACAAAATATTTTATTCTTCACAAAATAAAGTTTCATTATCCTGATCTTCTCCTGTTCGGAATTAGGGGTTACAAGAAGGGTAGCCCTTGTTTCAATAATGAATATATTCTTTATTGCACCTTTATATTTGCACTATGTCAGCCTAACAAATGAACGTTTTCGAATTCACAACTGGAGAAATGTTATTTCTTTTAAAGATGACCTTTGACTTACACATAGATTTGTAGCTTGTTCTGGGCTTTGAGGTGTTAACACTAATATTGGTGAGAAAAATATATTCTGAGAGATTATAAAGTCTCCACAGACTTCCCTCTATGGGGAAATTATCTGACAGGTCTGAGCTATAATAGGCATTCTGGCTCTGGAAGAACAGTTCAGTGCTGTGGAAAAACAAGTCCCTCTTTAGGGAAACAGCATCACAGCTGCTGCTATTGCACCTGTCAAGGGCAGTATCAGAAGAAGGATGATCAGGGCCTTAGCTTCTAGCATGGATCTCCGAAGACTGCCAAATTCTTATTAGCTTTGTCACTAATATTACTGTAAATAGCATTCCTTGTCATCTATATCAGACCAGTCCAGACTCATGGGTTGTGTCCATCTACCAGCGGAAGGAGACAGAGAAAATAGTTCCAAGTAAACCGCCCCCTTAAAGGTATCGTGCAGCCTGGAATGTTCAGTATTTTCTCTGTCACCTAGCGGATGGTGGACAGATCATGCAGCTGCTCTGGATTGCTGGCTGGTAGCTCCTGTCCCAGATTCTTCTGGTGACAGTGGAGCCAGGGGTGTGCTGGTAGCTATGTTGGGGCTAGTTTTAGATTATACTCAGTGGTCCTGAGTTCCTCATCTGCCAGCTAGGGTGATATCCAGTGACTCTGGTTCCCTCCCCTCCCCTACCTGTCTTTCTAGCAGGGTGATGGCTGATTGTGGCATGGAGTAACTTGTCTCCCCTGTGGGGGTTCTTCTCTTCTGTGGTGGTAGGTATATCTGAATTTCTGCCTCTGAGGAAAGCCTTTATTTATTCCTGTCACTAGTGAAGACCAGGGGCGTATCTGCGTGGGGCCACAGGGGCCTGGGCCCCCGCAGATTTTGCCCCGGACCCCCCTACCGCCGTTAATCCTCCCTCCCTCCCCCGCCTATCGCCGTCACCTACCCACGAGGTCCACTTCCTCCTGCTGGCTTTTTAAAATATTGCTTCAGCTGGCGGGGGACCCCAACCCCCCGCCAGCCCAGCCGCGGTCTTCTTTAACTTCTTCATCCTCGTCGTGCTGAAAGATGCATGTATCCTTAGTTCCAGTTGGATGGAGTCTGACGTCGCAGTACATTGACGTTACAACGTGCTGCGACGTCAGACTCCGTCCAACTGGAACTAAGGATGCATGCAGCTTTCACAGCACGACGAGGATGAAGAAGTTAAAGAAGACCGCGGCTGGGCTGGCGGGGGGTTGGGGTCCCCGGCCAGCTGAAGCAATATTTTAAAAAGCCGGCAGGAGGAAGCGGACCTCGGGGGTAGGTGACGGCGTTAGGCGGGGGATGGAGGGAAGGTTAACGGCGGTAGGGGGTAGGGTTGACGGCGGTAGGGGAGGCGGCGGCGGCCAGGGGGGCTATCATGTGCCCCCTCACTCTAGCCCCTGCCCCCCCTACCGCCGAACCTCAGATATGCCCCTGGTGAAGACGAAACTGTGTTTATCCTTCTTTTTCTTGCCTGTTACCTGATTTATTTTCCCGCCTTTGGCAATGTATTCTAGGGGCCCACTTGCGAAGTTTCTTTGAATTTGGCTGGCCGGCATCTGATTCTGATCTTGGACCCTTCCGAGCTGGTACCAGTTGCTTTGATTTTTTTTTGTGGGGTACGGTTCGTGTCTGGATCATGAAACTCAGTTGGGTTTTTTTTCTCCTCTTCATTGTCCTACACGGCGGCTGGTTCAGAAGGCGGCCCCATTGCTGGAACTTGTACCTTTGCGGTTCAGAGGTCTTAGTCTGCCATTTCCAAAGTGGGGGAACTCTCTCGCTGGCTCCGTTTGGCTGCAGGCTCGGTCTTTTTAGTCCAGGGCTATTTTTTCATTCCTGTCAGTCTTACGCAACTTTTAGTTCAGACCATCCAGTCTCTGCTGCTAGTTTAGGACTAGTTTGCCACAGCTCTTCCTTGCTTCCCTTGCTTTCAGGCGGGAGTTTTAGCCTGGCACAGGCGGATTTTGCCTTTTCTACTTTCAGGCGCCTCTCTCCTGGCACATTTGGCACTCCTTCCTTTTTCTGTAAGGGGCGCAGTTCTTTCCCGCTGAGCAGATCTATTGCTGTGCATTTGGATTATCACCTGTTAGCTCTGCGCTTGTCTCTACTTTTCTGCAGGGAAGTGGTCCTGTTCTAGGTGTGGAGTTTGACTCTCCCTTAGTTGGATTTTCCTCAGTTTGGTGTTAGTGGCCAGTTTCCTCTTTGTTTCTGGCCTGGCAAGATTTGTTTCTTCCTCACTGCCTTATGGTTGCATTTTGCTCCTTATGGTCTGAGGATTCCAGATCTGTGATACTTACCTCCCTCTTGGCGGGAGTTCTTTCTCTATGTTGACTGTTGCTCCGTATCGGTTGCCTAGGAGGGCAGTCTTTGTGGCTCAGAGACCACTTGGGGGCTGAGAGTGTCTCTTGGGGCACGGGGCTTTCTCTTCTTGTAGTTTTAGTCCCTCTGGGCCAGGGGAGTGCAGCGCCAGGTCTGCATTTCCACAAGTTGTGCTCCTTTCCTGTTGGCCTCCTGGCAGCACCTTCTTCTCTGGCTGTTCCCCGGGGCTCCATCAATGCATTTTGCTTGTTGAGCACAGTTCCATCGCTACATGTTGAGCACAGCTCCATCGCTGCATTTGAGCACAGCTCCATCACTCTGTTGAACACAGCTTCATTATTCCATGCAGTTCCACCGTTCCATGTTGGGCACAGCTCCATCGCTGCATGTTGGGCACAGTTCCACAGTTCCAGTTTGGCTTTAGCTCCATCGCTGTATGTTGAGGACAGCTCTATCATGGCATGTTGAGTGAAGTAAATTCACTGCTTATTCTGCAACCTTTCAACTCTGCATATTGAACGCAGCTCCATTGTCACATGTTGAGTGTAGTTCTTTCTCTGCAGGTCTCAGTGTGGGGTGCAGTCCTGTGTCTGCGTGTAGAACACTGCTCTGTGTCTGTCTGTGGAATGCAGCTCCTTGTTTGTGTGTGGCATGCGTATGGAATGCAGCTCTCTATCTGCGTGCAGAGCGCAGCTCCACCGCCTGTTGAGTGTAGTGCCATCTTTGTGTGTTTAGCATAACTCTTCTCTGCAAATTGGGTGAAGTTTCAGGGTGGTATGTGGAGCACAGCTCTGTGACTACAGGTGCTACACAGCTTCATGTCTGTGTAGGAAGTATAGCTCCTTGCCTGTGTCTGGAGTGTAGTTCCTTGCCAGTGTCTGGAGCGCTGCTCCTTGCCGATGTCTGGAGCACAGTTCCTTGTCGGCGTCTGGAGCACAGTTCCTTGTCGGCGTCTGGAGCACAGCTCCTTACCGGTGTCAGGAGTGCAGCGGCTTGCTAGCTCCTTGTTTATGTATAAAAAGCAGCTCCTTGTCTGTGTTTTATACACAGTTCCATCGCTACCGCAGCTTCAGTTCTGCAGGTACCTCTAACATCCAGCTCTTTCAGTGGGGCACTGCTCATCCTCTGTTACTTTCAGCTTCTTCTCTGCTTATTTAGTGCATTTCTATCTTTGCCAGAGGTGTGCAACTCCTTCTTTGCCCGTGGTTCATGGCTCAGTTTGTGTGCTTTGAGTGCAAATCCGTTTGTTCTCATTGAGCATGGAGCCTACTCTGTCTGATGAGCACAGCTTCGTTTCTGTCCCTTGAGCACAGTTCAGTCTCTGACTGTGGAGCGTATTTTCACCTTTGCCTGTTGGGCACTGTTTCACCTTGTAGGTCAACCCCAGCTCTTTTCTGCGGGTTGGATACAATAAATTCTCGGCAGCTTTGGCATACCGCAGTTTAGATTGCTAGACAAGGCTGTCTTGTCTCCTGTTAGCTACCCAGTGCTTTTTTTGTGCCGGTACGCAACGGTACGGCGTACTGGCACCTTTTTTTTTTTTTTTTTGCTCCCCCCGCCCCGTGACGGATGCAGTGCCAGCCCCCATTTCCGGCCGCTGCTGCTTCTCCTGTTGAGCAATTAACAGCGGAGGTGAGAGATCGGTTGAACTCTCCTTTGAGTGCTAAAGAAATCCAGAAAGTGGTTAAAGCGTTAAAAAGGGGTACGGACCCGGGCCCCGATGGGTACACGGCAGAATATTACCAGTGCATGTTGCCGCAGTTGTGTGGAGCCCTGGTCTCCTTTTTTGAAGCCTCGGTGGAGGAAGGAGGGGTTCCACGGAACTCCAACGAGGCGTGGATTACTTTGATACCAAAGCCGGGGAAGGACCCGGAACGCCCGGAATCATACAGACCGATTTCTCTCATCAATGTTGATCTTAAAATCCTAGCTAGGGTGTTGGCGGAGAGGCTCAGTCCATACATGGCCACGTTGGTGGGAGAGGGGCAGGTGGGATTTGTGAAGGGAAGGCACTCTTCTATTAATGTCCGCAAAGTTTGCATGGCTGTAGCTTATAGCCACATGTCACAAGAACCATTGCTTTTGGTGAGTCTTGACGCCGAGAAGGCGTTCGATAAAGTGCGCTGGGATTACCTGTTTGGAGTCTTAGAATATGTGGGCTTGAGGGGCTGGTTTGCACGTGCGATTGCTGCCTTGTATTTCTACCCCCAGGCCGCTATACTGGTAAATGGGACCCGTTCAGCCAAGTTTCAGATCTTGAGGGGAACGAGACAGGGGTGTCCTCTTTCGCCGTTGTTGTTCCTGCTCTACCTGGAACCTTTGTTGCGCACGATTCAAAGAGACCCGGGGGTTGCGGGAGTTGAGATGCCCTCCCTCTCAGTAAAAACCTTGGCATTCGCAGACGATATATTGCTGACTTTGACAAACCCTTATAGGTCGCTACCGGGCCTTCTGGATATTATTGAAGAATTTAGCTTCTTTTCGGGGTTTACCCTTAACTTACAGAAATCAGTGGCATTCCCAGTGCAGAGCTCGATTAGAGAGGGGTGGGCAGGAGAATTTCCCCTTACCTGGTCCAAGGGGCCCTTAAAGTATCTGGGAATACTAATCCCAGCGGATTTGTCGGATCTGTATAATGTGAATGTAGAGCCGCTCCGGCGTAGCACACAGCACACACTGCAGGGCTGGCACTCGCTTCCGTTGTCCCTCATGGGGAGAATTGCACTATATAATATGATATTGGTGCCAAAGTGGACCTATGTGCTCCAAATGGTGCCGTTGTGTCTGACACAAAGGGATGACCAGTGGGTAACACGGCTGGTAGCAAAATTCATATGGCAGGGTAAGAAGTCACGTATGCGAGCCACCCAGCTCTTTTTGCCAAGAACAGGGGGGGGGCTGGGGCTGCTGAGTATCAGACTTTTTTCAATTGCTAGTAACATGCGTCATCTCACGGATTGGTTCCGGGGATCATCTTATTTTTCATGTACGGGAGCCGAGACGAAGTTGTTTGCCCCAGACCACTTTAGTGCCTGGTTGCATGAGAAGCCGGGGAGTCTTCGGACTCCGCCGGCTTTTGCACCAATAGTGATGCCCCTGAGGAAAGCTTGGAGGTGGGTCTGTAAGTTTTACGGTATGTCTGCAGAGTCTTCTCTGTTACTGCCAATTCAGGGTAATAGAAACTTCATGCCGGGCATCAGTTCAGAGGAATTTATTAGGTGGGGGGAGAAAAACTTACAATATTTATATCAGTTATATGACCCGGAGGGCACTCTGAGGTCTTCTGCAGATCTGCAGTTGGAGTATGGGGTTAGGGGACTAAATTTCTTTTCTATGTTCCAGTTGCGTCACTATCTGAGGTCCCTGCCGGCTGCTTCTTTGACAACGCAGGCGTGGGAGCAATTGGTTACTATATTGGGATTAGATGCACGATTAAGGGTTCCACTCAAATACTATCATGCCTCATTGCGGGAACATTTGGGAGAGGTGGAATATGGTAAATTGACCGCTTGCTGGAATACAGAGCTAGTGATGAACCTCCAGAAGGAAACGGTAAAGGTCTGTCTTTTGGGTACCAAACGACTGACGGAGAATGTGACGTTGCAAGAAACACATTATAAATTTGTAATGAGGATGTATATTTCACCCCATAGAGCACATAGGGCAGCGATGGGGACGGAGGATAGATGCAAGAAGTGCGCACAGTCCCCAGCTGACCTAGGACATATGTTCTGGAGGTGTCCGAGGATCCTGGGGTTTTGGCGTCAGGTTAGTCAGCATGTGTCTGGGTTATGGGGGGTAGTTTGGAAACCAACTCCATCTCAACTATTTGAGGTGTTCAGAGTGTCACCATTTGCTCCTCGGGGCCTTAAATGCTTCTTGAAAAAAACAGTCTTGTTGGAAAGAAATCGATTCTTCAACAGTGGATAACCGGTGACCCGCCTACACTGCAACAGTGGAGATCTAATATGATACACCTCTGCGCATTGGAGCGTAGGGGAACAGAAGACCTATCCTCGCCATCAGGAGATAGACTTTGCCAAGTCTGGTCCCCTTTTTGGGACTCATTGACTGCAGTAGCGCGTAGTAGGATTTTGAATTCTTGAGTGCGATAAAGCGGAGGAGTCTGGGGGGGGGGGGGGGGGAGTTGAGCTGTTCAAGAGAAAGGGAAGGGGGGCAAGGTGGGGGGGGGGGGTAAAGAAAAGAAAGAAAAATGTATTTGCACTGTTTTGCATTTGAACTTAATGAGAACACTTTAGCGATGTATGGAGTATCCCTCCAAGGGTAGTATTGTGTTTGTTTCTCATTGCACTAATAAACATATTTAAACATAAAATGCACCATTTCTTGTTGATTCAAGCATAGCAAACCTGGGGGATGGCCGATCCAGGTCATTTAGGGGCCAGAGAAGCCTGGGTGTTGCACATGGTACCAGAGTACCAGGTGGATCCAAACCTTCTGCTGGATCTGGATGTCTCCAGCCCTTCAGGTGGAAATTAGTGATGGATCTGGGTCGTTCCAGCACTAATTTCCACAGTAAGGGCTAGATCCGGATGAATCCAGTTTGTGGTGAGAAATGGATCTGGATCTGGGTGGATCCAGCCCTTCTGGATGAACAAGTGCTTGATCCGAGTGGATCCAGCTCATGAACTGGGAATAGGTGCTGGATCCAGGTGTATCCTGCCCTTCTTGGTGAGAATTGACCTAGATCCAGGTGGATCCAGTGCTGCATCTAACCCTTCTGGGAATTAGTGCTGGATCCAGCCCTTCTGCTGGGAATTGGATCTGGAGCCATTTTACTGGGGATTAGTGCTGGATCCAGGTGGATCCTGAGGCTTAACCAGAAGTCCATTTTGGGGTAGAGTCCAAAGGTGGACTGAGGGAGTCAGGAGTTCTCTCCCCTTTCCTCTGTCCCCCTTTTGCCTTCCGCTGCCATATTAAAGCAACCTTTGCTGGCGGGGTTTGTCAAGCCCCACCAGCTGAAGAGTCTCCTGCGTGCCCCACTTGTGGTGCCTGAGCAATGCTCAAGTGGGTGGCACACTTCAGCCACCACCTTTGGCACTCCCACATATGCTTAGATCAGTCGCTAATTTGAACATGCACAAGAGAGCCAGCATTGGCAGCTAAAGAACACCTATAGCCTGATGATCAAAGGTAAATGCAAGAGCTAGAGGCCTCTAGCGCCAAACTAACACCCACATTTACCTTTGCACCCATGATCATTGGACAAACAGTGCCTACGCCCCTCAATACCACAGAGCTCATTTAAATTAGAATTAAATGAGCTCTGCTTGTATTCTGCCCCTATGATCAGAGAACAGCTCTCTCATCGTAGAGGCGGAATAGTCCCTTAACCCTATGCCAGCTCAGAGCTGGATTTAGGATTAAGGATCTGCTCCCGCCCCCTCCCCATCAGATTCAGACAGCCTGGACTGTCACTGTATCCTGGGGGGGGATCCATTGAACCCCCACCATCACTCAGCTGTGGTGGCCTAATTCCCCCCCCCAAGCCCCCACCTAGACAGCAACATGGGGGCTGGAGGTCCAGTGGACCTCCAGCTCCCCTACCCCCCCAACCCCCAATAAAATCCAGTAGGAATCAGTCCTTCTGTTGCACATGAAAAATAAAGGGGAAAAGGGAAGTGGGGCCATAGACAAGTGAGCCACCAGTGATGGCCAACTGAGGCGCTGCAGGTTCCACTGTGGGTGGAGCACCCCAGCTCCTTGGCTTTTTTCCTGTTCTCTGAAATCTTGACATTTGTGACTAGGGTCCGCTAAATAACTTTTTGGTTTGGGGGGGCACAAGCTCATCATGAACCCCATCCCTAGCTCCCCCTCCCTTCACTATCATTTCCAGCTTCTCTCTCCTTCCTGTCCCCTCCCCAATCTGCAGTATCTTTTTTTCCCTTTCCTCTTGTCATGTCTCTCTTGTCATTCCACAATCCCTTAATTTACAGCATGTCTTTCTTCCTTGCCTCCTTGATGCCTAGCATATCTCTCCTTCATGTACTCCTACCTTCATCTACAGAATGTATCTTTCCTTCCCTCCCCCCTCCTATTATCTTACAGCAAGGAGGTTTAATAGACAGGAGACCAAGTGATGTCAACATGTTGAAACCAATAAGGTTAATTTCTGTTTCCTCTCCCCAGCACAGCCGTCATCTCTAGTACACTCAAACCCCCCCCCCCCCCCCACCTGTGAGCTGTTGCATCCATGTTGTCGTTCTTTATTATTGGTAGCATTATTATTTAACCTCACTTAGATTTTCAAACATGCTGGCTTGTGCAGCATACAGCTGTACACAGAGGAAGTATAATAATGGAATAACTTTTCATAGGTAATTTATAGGGACACCCTAGCAAATGTGTTATATTCATGCAGAGATTTTTTTCTCCTGGTAAAGGGTCACTAAACAGACATCATGTTATTAGAATCAGGTGCTCAACATTCAGAGTTTCTATTTATTTATTTGTTTACTTACATCCCACATTAAACATGAATTAGCATGAAACCTGGGAGCATTTCCTGTGCCTAGATCAAAAGAGAAACATAGTTTGTGGGAACTTGGTCCTTTTGTTTTGTGTAAAGCAGTGGTATATTATAAAAATGCACTTAATATTGTTTATTACTACTATTTAAAAGAAAGGTATTAAATAATGAAGGCAAAGCTACCTTCATGCAGAAGTCCAGAGTCAGTCTAAATGTGCCAACATTTTCCAGTTCTGTGATATATATTTATTTCTTCAAGACAGTCTTCAACATTTTCTCACCCAAATGCAAACACAATTATAATGTTAATTAATACATTTTGGATGTTACTGAATTCTCACTGTATTTCCAGTTTTGGCACAGTATAAGTCATCACAAGGACAAAATATAAGAACCAATGGACTGCATTAGGGGCTTATAGCCCATTTATGTTTAAACAAATGAGAGGTCTGAATGAAAGAAAATATTTATTTTTATTATTTTGACTTATGAAAACCACTTGTCCCTGAAACATGCTAAAAAAAAAAATACAGAATAAAGAATTTGTACAAGAGATGAGGTGAAGATGTGATTCCATGTGCCCCAATAAAAGGAGAGTTTAATTTCACTTCCATTCTTTGTAACACCAGGCTTCCCAAGGCAGATTACACCAACAGTTAAGATGAACCCATCAGTAAACAGGATATTCTCACTGAAATTTGGCCATGTATACTGTATTGTAAAAGAACAATGTAGAAAAATTAGCACAACATACAGCCTTTATTAGTGCTGTTTCCACTAGCGACAATAATTTTTGAAGCTGTTTTAGTGATATTCAGTTTTGATTTCATGATATTTATGTCTACAAATGGTAACCTTTCAAATAACTAAAAAAGCTGTCAAATAAGTAAAAACAAAAAACTTTTGTCCTCCACCTTTTAAGGCACTGCCTATCCAACTGAAACAGTTGAAAGACCAGGCAGTCCATTCTTTCTAATAATCTTTTACTATTGCTTTCAATAGCATTTGCTATTATTTTGGGCGAATGTGTGACTTTGCCTACTGGCTTCAATAGATAGCCTTGTACCCAAGGAGGTTTGAGACAAGTGACATGAATAGGTTGAAACCAAGTAGGTTAATCTGTATCCACTCCCAACCCCCCCCCCCCCCCGCGAGCAGCCGTTATCCAGTGCATTCAAAACAAAACAAGCAAACCTAAGAGCTGCTGCATCCTCCTTGTCGTTTTTAATTTTTTGTTGTTAGCAACGACTTCCCTATGAAGAAAGACTGAGGAGGCTAGGGCTATTCAGCTTGGAGAAGAGACGGCTGAGGGGAGACATGATAGAGGTATATAAAATAATGAGTGGAGTGGAACAGGTGGATGTGAAGCGTCTGTTCATGCTTTCCAAAAATACTAGGACTAGGGGGCATGCGATTAAACTACAGTGTAGTAAATTTAAAACAAATCTGAGAAAATTTTTCTTCACCCAACGTGTAATTAAACTCTGGAATTCATTGCCGGAAAATGTGGTGAAGGCGGTTAGCTTAGCAGAGTTTTAAAAAGGGTTGGACGGTTTCCTAAAGGACAAGTCCATAAACCGCTACTAAACGGACTTGGAAAAATCCAAAATCCCAGGAATAACATGTATAGAATGTTTGTACGTTTGGGAAGCTTGCCAGGTGCCCTTGGCCTGGATTGGCCGCTGTCGTGGACAAGATGCTGGGCTCGATGGACCCTTGGTCTTTTCCCAGTATGGCATTACTTATGTACATTACTTCTAACAGGCCACACCTAGCTGACCACCTGTAGCCAGTTAGAATCTGACCAGCCACATCTGGATTCTAACCTGCTACCTACAGCCGGCTACATTGCTACTACTACATTTCTATAGCGCTTCTAGACTTACGCAGCGCTGTACACATTACATGAGATATTTTCTCTGTCCCCTAGAGGGCTCACAATCTAGGTTTTGGTACGTGAGGCAATGGAGGGTTATCCAAGGTCGCAAGGAGCTGCAGTGGGAATCGAACCCAAATCTTTGGCTACTCCATTAACCTACATCAGAGCACCACACGTTGCAGCCACCACTTTCTACTTGCTAAATACTATAGGCTATAGACTATCTCAAATAACTGCAATATTTTCTGTTCTGCCTGGTCCTTGAGACAAATCATTTGCTTGCTAACATCTTTGGATCCAAGGAGTAAGAGTGCTGAAGGCTGAACCCGACTTTTGCATTACGATATCCCATAAAGCTTTCTAAAACAACCTCCTTGTCTTACAGCATCTCATCTTCTACCCCTCCCCCACCACACAATCTCCAGCATGTCTTTTTTCCTTCCTGGATAATAATGCCATTAGCCTGCTTCCTCCCCTTCCGTGCAGCAGCTTCCTCTCTTTCCCCCTTCCACGTTGCCAAGGTCAATTGTTAACATAAAGGCAAGGCGCCGCCGGCTGTGTTTTGACTGCCGCGGCTGCTTTAAGAGAACAGCGGGCGCGTCAGAGGAGGCGGGACTAGAAAGAAAAGGACAAAGCACTTCAACTCGGGGGGGCTTGTCGCATTCCGAAAGCAGCAGCAGATCTGTTCGTTAGCCGGACCTGCGCTGCGGCTCGATCACCTGCAGGTGGCAGCAGATTCCCGCTTCCTCTCTGTATCGCGCTGCAGGTTGCGGGACCGGGAGGTTTCCCTCTCGCGAGAATTCGCCTCTGTTCTGTCCTTTTTCGCCTAGGCAGCTGCTCCGAGAGCTCAGCTGGGAGTAGGTAAGTGAAGTGTAGGAACCGTATGTGACTGGTATGCGCGCTACTCCTACCTGACGCTGGTCCCCGAGCAAGGCTCCCGCTCTTCCCAGAACGCTCTTTATTGCTGTAGTTCCGATAAGGAGCCCGGCGAAGTAACTGTGGTGGTTACTTTGCTCGAAGAAGTGCGGCCTGTCGTGCTTGGTGCGGTGACCCTGTTAAAACCTGCAGCGTGGCAGTGCTGTCCGCGATGCCGAACTGACTTTCAGGGTAACCACGCTGTGCAAAACTAGCCCTTTTTCTTAAATATGTAGGACGGGTATTACTTGTGGTTAGTCTGAAAAACCTGACCTGTGTATTGTTTTGCTGTGCTGGGACGAGCTTTTTGAGCGCAGAGTGCTCTCTGTGAAAAGGAAACGCACCCCCCCCCCCCCCCCCCACACACACACACACACACACACACACACACACTTCTTGTATAGCGACGCAGCAAGTCGCGTGTAGCGTCTGGCATTGTGGTATCGGTGTGTGGTGCCCACAATGAGCTTTTTGGGTGGCGCCCAGTGGGCTGTAAAGGAAACGTGTCCCCCCCCCCCCCAACCCCAATTCCTCTTCATATTTCCTGTATAGCAATGCAGCAAGCTCGGCTTAAATTATAGTGCCTGGTGCAAAAGCCTTTCTGGTCAGGGGCCCTTGCTCAAAACCCCTTCCCATTTCCTGCTATATAAGGTTTACGTTTACCTCATCCATAATGTGACTTTTGACCTTGGTGTTAGAGCTTGAAATGGCTTAACCGGGCCCTCGTTAGAAAGGGGGAGAAAGCTGGTGTAAATTCAGCCTTCTTAGATTGGAGCTGTATTTTTAGTTTGTCTTTCTGTATCGTCCTTAAAGCAGCTTAGGGCATTATTAGACTTTAGATATAATAAATCCCAGCTTTAAGGAGCATACATACAATCCAAGGGAGTATCTGCACAAGATCCAACGCGTATTAGTGGGGGGGAATGTGATTTTAGCCCTGGATATCTGTTTGCTTTTAAACATTGCAGCCACCTCTTAGTTGCTAAATATCTTCTGTTGCACAGAACATCTTAAATAACTGTAGTATTATCTGTTCTGTCTTGTCCTTGAGACAAGTCATTTGCTAACATCTTTGGATCCAAGGAATAAGAGTGCTGGAGGCTGAACCTGACTTTTGCACTATGATATCCCATAAAGCTTTCTCAAGCCTGTTTTTATTTTATTTTTGTTACATTTGTACCCTGCGCTTTCCCACTCATGGCAGGCTCAATGCGGCTTACATATTGTATACAGGTATTTATTTGTACCTGGGGCAGAGTCACAAGGAGCTGCCTGTGCCTGAAGTGGGAATCGAACTCAGTTCCCTAGGACCAAAGTCCACCACCCTAACCACTAGGCCACTCCTCCCTAGTTCAACTGTATTATCAGGATATCCGCAATGGCTATGTGAGATAGATTTGCATACATCAAGGATCCTTTGTGTGTTTTGTGCATATTCATTGTGAATAGTCTGGAAACGTGAATGACTTGTGGGGAAGTACATTTAAGTTTGGAAAACATCTATATTGCCTTATTTTGTAATCTAATGCAGGTGACTTAGTGGATCCAAATTTTTGTGCAGGTTGCTTCTGTAGGCTTGGGATACATATCTTAACCATTTTGAAATTAACGGGGGGTTTGGAGGGTGATGGGAAGGCAGTTAGTGGTAGCAAAGCATTAAGCTGCATCACAGCAACACACATTTCTAGTGTATTTTAAATCCAAAGTCTGTAACTAGGTTACCTACTGACAAACGTGCTATAGTGATCTTTTTTTAAAAGGGAAACTTAAGCAAAATTCCTTTCACTTAAGATTGTAAAATGAGGGAACTTGAGGAGGAAGTCTTATTATTATTTGTTATATTTGTATCCCACATTTTCCCACCTTTTGCAGGCTCAATGTGACTAACATATAACCGTTAACGGCGTTAGCCAATTGTGGTCTGAACAAATACATGGTATGAATGAATACAAAGTGATATTGTGGTAGAATGAGGTACATGTATGGTAGGTACAGTTGGGGGAACTTAGAGAGGAAAAGGGGGAAGAAGAGTCGGGTAATGTTCATTACGGTCTTTGGTTGCATTGTGTCACAAGTGAACAGGCATTTATATAAACATCTCTAATTGCAGAAGGTGCAACAATCCAATATAAATCACTGGGAGGAAACATAATCAAAGTGCTTTAGCAGCATAGAACAAGATATGCTATCAGTTCATAGTCTCTGAGTTCATGTATAATTCAGGATTTTTATGGGGCTAGTCTACAATTCCAGACCTTAGATATGGAAGAGGTGAGGGGTGTTTTTTTTTTTTTTAAATCTTGCATCCAATCAGGTAGTCTATAAAAACCAATGTATATATGCCAAGATTACACGTCTCGAGTGCTAGAGGCAATATGACCCTTAGAAATAGGTTGCATATTTATATAAATACATAAGTATTGCCATCAAGCCCAGCATCCTGTTTCCAACAGTGGCCAATCCAGGTCACAAATACCTGGCAAGATCCAGGTAAAGTTGCTGTTAGAGGTCTCATTACACAAACATCAACAGATCCAATAATCAAAATTCTAATGTGAATGGCCAGTACTAGTTTTCATCCCATATTGAGAAAAGAGAATTTGCAAAAAAGCAAAATTCTTAAAAGAATTAGACTAGCAAACAAGGGGGAAAAAACTGGCTAAAACACACACCGGGGGAAATGTAGAACATCCGCAGTCCCGTTTTGATATTTTTTGTAACATTTAAACCTAAAATTGAGAGATATATAATTGCAGCAACTAATTGTGGACAGTGAAGAAGATGGTTCCTAGCAAGCCTAGCAAAAACCTGTAAATGAGTGTAAATGTTATAACATTGTACCTGAAAAATATTGGTATCGTACATAGTAAAAAAAAAAAAAAAAAAAAATCACCTAGAACACCTTGCTGAAAGCCAATACAGTAAAACTGGGGGACAAGACATATTTTAGTTATGTAAGTGATGGGAGGAAGTGCCAAAATGGAATAGAGGCTCAAGGGTGAAGGGGAGGAATATGTAAAAGATAAGGATAAAGCTGAACTGCTTAACAGTTATTTCTGTTCTGTGTTCATGGATGAAAGGCCAGGGGTAGGACTGTAGAAAACAAATGGGAATGGATGTTCGGTAGAACAGAACCGATTCTCAGAAGACTGTTTGGGAGGAGCTAGTTAAACTAAAAATAGACAAAGCAATGGGGTCGGATGAGATGCATCTGAAGGTACTTAGGTAAGTTTTGGCGGTTCTGTTGTCTGATGCTTCCTTAGTCTGGTCCCGGAGAAGGGCAGATGTGGTTCCTCCACACAAGAACTGAAGTAAAGAGGAGGTTGGGAATTAGACTTGTTAGTCTGACCTCAGTGGTAAGTAAACTAATGGGAGCGCTTCTAAAGCGGAGGATTGTGAGGTTTCTAGTATCAAACAGGCAGGTCTTGTCAGGCAAATCTTCTATGACTGGGTGACCAAACAGTTGGATATGGGAGGGGAGCTAGATGTGGTGTACTTGAATTTTAGCAAAGCCTTTGACACTGTTCCACATAGGCAACTGACAAGTAAACTGAGTGCCTTCGGTATGGACGCTAAAGTGACTGGGCTAAAAACTAGTTTAAGTAGAAGGAAACAGAGGGCAGTGATAAACTGAGTTTGCTCCGAGGAAAAGGATGTTAGTGGTGTACCACAGGGATCGGGCTGGCTCTTTTTAGCATCTGAGTGGTGTTGTGAAAGGACTGTCTGGTAAGGTTTGTCTTAAACTTTGTAATAGTGTAGACATCCCAGAGGGTGTGGAATTGGATGACGTGCGAAGGGATCTGATAAAGCTTGAAGAATGGTCCAGCAATTGGCAACTCAAATTTAAAGCTGAAAAATGTAGGGGTCATACATGTAGGTTGCCAAAATCCAAGGGAAAAGGTATACTGTAGGGGGTGAAGTGCTTTTGTGTACAAAAGAGTGAGACTTGGGGGGGTAATTGTCTGATGATCTCAAGGTGACCAAACAGGTAGAAAAGGTGATGGTCAAAGCCAGAAGGATGCTGGGGTGCATAGAGAGGAATGGCCTGCAGGAAAAAAGAGATGATAGTGCACTTGTATAAGTCTCTGGTGAGGCCCCATTTAGAATACTATGTGCAATTCTGGAGACCGCAGCTATGAAAAGCTATAAACAGGATGGAGTTAGTCCAGAGGGTGGCTACAAAAGTGGTCAGTGGTCTCTTTAATAAAGCGTATGGGGGACAGACTTAAGGCTTTCAATATATATACTTTGGAAGAAAGGGAGAAGAGAAGAGAGATGATACATTTAAATACCTCTGTAATATTAATGTACAGGAGATGAGACTTTCAAATGAAGGAAAACGCTGGAATGAGGGCATAGGATGAAGTTGAGGTTATCAATGCTCAGGATTAATCTAAGGAAATACTTTTTCACGGAAAGGTTGGTGGATGTGAGGAATCGTCTCCCAGTGGGGGTGGTGGAGACGAGGACTGTGTCTTAATTTTAAGATAGTGTGGGACAGGCACATGGGATCTCTTGGGGAAAGGAGTTGATAGTGGTTGCTGTGGATGGGCCAACTGGATGGACCATTTGACTTATCTGTCGTCATGTTTGTTTCTATTCCATTCCAATTGATAAGGTTGACACAAGACCAGATTTTGTAGTAATTGAGGAAGCAAGAACATCCTTTAAGCACCACATTGATTATTTCCTCGTCTGTCCGCTCTCCATAGAAACCGCACTGTTCGGCATCTCGTTATAGTAGCTCATTGATCACTTCTTTGGTGATACCCCGATCTTGCCAGTTTCATCACTGCAGTGCTCTATTTGTTTTACCTCTTTAAGCTCTTAAATGCCTCAAACTCATCCAATCCACAGCCATTAAATTAATCCACAACACACACAGCTTTGATCACGTCATTCCCCCCCCCCCCCCCCCCCCCACTGTTCAGAATATTCTCTCCTTGTTTCCACATGTATTTGTTTCAAGGTCTTGCTGCTAGTTTTCAAAAGGTCACTTACCCTCACTTACCCACAGCTCCTGCCTATCTTCATTATCTCCTAATGCCATGTCAACTTAACTGCCCTGTCTGCTGTTCAGATGGATTGCTGCATCATCTTCCATCATCCTCTGCTTTGTACTTAAATTTCCTGTGAAACTGCATTCAGCGGTATAGCCCCCGAACTTTGGAACTCTTCACTCAGAATACAATTTCAAGACATCTTAAAACCCATCTCTTTAATCTACATTCCGGTCTCTGATTCTGCTAGTATTTCTTTCAGTCCTCTGCCCTTGTCCTTGTTACCTGTTCACAAGTTTATTTTATTGTAAACCTCATTGATGCCTTATTCAGACCATTTTGCGTTATATCAAGAATGTGTAAATAAACATTACTGCTAATTGAAATGTTGGGACAGAGTACCTATTTTGTACAAAAGGTGGGGGAGAAGACCTTCAAGTTCCCCAAAACATAATTGGACTCTAAGAAAATGGAGCAGAAAAATACAGAGATTGTCCTAATTGTATTGGGTGCTATTCTTTGATTAAAAAGAACTGAGTGCATCTTGATGTTATACATTTTGTATCCTTTGCACTTCAGGAGGAGGCTCTCTGTCACTGCACATATTTTGCTGGCAGAAAAATTATGTTGAATATGATCTAAATCTTGAGGCTCACTAGCAAGGTTCATTCATGTGCATTTGGAGACCTCAGCAATGTCTGAGAAATGTATGTAATGACAACCATTTTTTTCATAAGCTGCTACATGTATTTGTTGGCCACTCAAGTCATGCTCCAAATCATCTTTGGAGCTACATTTTTAGGCCATTTAATGATGCATTTTGCTTTTGGTGTTCCACCAGCATTCAGATTATTTCGCAGGCTCTTGAGTACATAGCATATGCACACTGTAAAAATATGCATATGTATATCTGCTGAAAGAACTGCATGTGCTGAATTGGTGCATGCTTGAGTATCTGGTGAGAAAAATGTGCGCTGTGTAACAATGTGCATACTTACAGCCACTGAGGAAAGGAGCATCTAACATGTAACTTTTAGACTGCTTAAGGACCCATGACATGAAAAATTGGCCATTCTCAACATGTTGGATTTGAGACTTTAGGGAACAATATCTGACTGTCTCTAGGAAAAGGTGACTTAATAAAAAGGGTCCCAAAATGATTAAAGGGTGTTAAGACCTTAATGTACAGTTAGTGCACATTATGAATTTTTCAAAAATAGGGACCCTTTTACACAAAGCACTAATGCGTGCTTACTACAGCAAAATATGATTTACTGTGAGGTGTGCTGAGGCGTCCCACAGTGATTTGGGGGAAGTGCTTGTGCTACTCACATGTTGAATTGGCTGTTTTACCCCATGGGTAAAAATGGCCTTAGCACACTCTTATGCAGTTCATTCCCGTGCACTAAGGCTGCTTTTTTTTTTTTTATATATACTGCTGTTTGATATAAAGGCCCCATAGTTTTCAGAAGGAGTGTTCCTCAGTTGTCCAGCTAGCACATTTTGATTAGTGCGTACTAATCGGATAACACAGTTACTACGGTAGCATGTAGTGATTAGGAAGCGGTAAGTGCTCCCATGTTAATTTGTGGTGGTTTTGTAGGTACCAGGCGCTAATGGGAACATTGCACAACCTGCAAATAAACAAGAAAATAAAAACCTGGGCTTAGTGTATGGGCAAAGTCCTGTGTTTAGAACACGTTAAGCCTAGATTTTACTGCCCTTTAGTAAAAGGCCCCCTTTGTTTTCTTTTCTTTTGTATTATATGCTTCACAAAAACAAGTGTTTTTTCCAGAAGTATTAATAGAAGAAAACTTTATTTTTACATCAGAAAATATAAAGGGTGGAGAAGACAAAGGCATTAACAAAATGAAAGAAAACACAAAAGATTCATAATTGCAAAGAGAGAACACTAGCAACCTTGTCATAAAAGACCACACTATTTACATTCTGCTTGCCACATTTTTTTTTAATCTATATATTTATCTTAACCTTTTAGGCAGTTTATAAGACCTTATCAGTGATATACATATATATGTAGAGGCAGCTTAAATTAGGGTTCCCTAACCTGGGGGGCTGGACTCAGCCTGCTTGGTCATCCTTATTGTGGCTATACCTGGCCCTTTGTGCCTTTTTTTTCCAATTGTGGCAGCAAAAAAGCTGGTAGAATTCCCTGGGGCCTGCTAAAGGGAGAAGGCTGGGGCAATTGCATATTTCGAAGAAAGCTGCTGGCATGGCGGCCAGAACCCACCAACAGGAGATGAAGCAGACACTGCATAAATACTAGTATTCATCATTAAGTAGGATGCTTTCAGGATTTGTTCCTCATGGGCAATTTACCAAGGTCAAAGATTCTGTGAACAAGAAAGGAGAAATGTCTGCAACAGAGTACAGGAATTTCACTGGTGCAGCATACCAGAACTTACAGCTAGATGCACTAACTACACGCTAAAAGCATGCAACCCTCTACCTCGAAGTTCCTGCCTGCCAGCCAATCGCAGTGCGTTTAGCTAACACTGGTGTCAGCTATACACCCTGTGATTGGATGAGAGACCAGCTGGAGCAGGGAACTCTGGGGGTGACTGGTTCCGAGCTGCACTCATTTTGTTCATATTTCTAGAATACAAACAGAGAGGGCATTACAGTATACAGTCAGACAAACCAGAAGAAAAAAGCAACACTGGGCCTTCAGAACTAGGACAACAGGAGTACTTTATTAATCAATGACCCGACACGGGCTGTGTTTCGGCGCCAACAAAGGCGCCTGCTTCAGGGGTCAAAATAAACATATAAATACATATAGAGGTTAATACAATGAAACACAATAAAAATAATGGACGCATCGTGTCAATTTTAAAGCCTAGACAATATATCAAAATAAAAATATTAATAAAATATCAATAATATATCATATTAAAAACAGAATGACAACAACCAGAAAAAACAGAAAATATCTATAATGCAAATAATTAAAAAAAGATTAATCGCCAATTGTCCAATACTCAATATTATCAAAAATTGGAAACCGATCCAACAGAAGAACTGAAGACAGAAATTGATTTTGGGGTCAATTTTGGCTTTGAATCTGGCTTCCTGACTAGCAAAGAGAGAGATTTTCTCATCACCAAATATCCCATAACACCAATTATATACTCTTTACCAAAGATTCATAAATCCCTGACTGACCCACCAGGAAGGCCGATCGTATCGGGTATAGGCTCTGTTCTTGAACCTCTCTCCATTTTTGTGGACACTTTTCTCAGACCTTTCATTCCGCTTGTAAAATCCTATATTAGGGATTCTTCACATGTCATCAATTTGTTGGAAGAATATGATGGTGACCTTACTGAAATAATTATGGTCACCCTGGATTTGGAGTCGTTATATACTAATATCCCTCATCAGCCTGTTTTGGATATCATTACTGATGTCCTAAACGATAGAGAAAATAATCCAAGAGTACCCACTGCCTTCATTATTCAACTGGCGTCTATAGCACTGCAAGAGAACTTTTTCAATTTCCTGAATTCCTTTTACAAACAAATCAAAGGTACAGCGATGGGAGCGAGCATGGCACCTGACTTGGCCATTCTCTATGTAGCCTTTTTCGAGTACCAATTTCTAGAAGATCACCCTTTCAAGGAGGAGCTAAAATTTTGGAAACGCTATATTGACGATATATTGATTCTATGGAAAGGGAGTGTCACCAGACTTGAGGAATTCCATGGATGGCTGAATAATCTTAATCCACATTTGAAATTTTCCATGAAACACAACAAAGAAGAAATACCATTTCTAGACATCCTCATCAAAAAAGAAACATATCATTTCACAACTACGATATATAGAAAACCCACTGATAAGAATCACTTCTTGCATTTCCAGAGTTTTCACAACAGAAGTTTAAAACAGAACCTACCATATTCACAATTCCTCCGTTTAAGAAAACTTTGTAGTAATTATAACGACTTTGAGAATCAAGCAATACCTATGGCAAAAAGGTTTTTTTCAAGAGGCTATTCTGAGGAAAGCGTTAATAGAGGACTGACTAAGGCAAGAATGGCAAATAGAGAGACACTGTTGCAAGGTCAAGTACAAAAAAAGAACCCTGACATAGTATGTAGCCTCAGATTCTCAAATTTGTCTTCCGATATACAAAGAATATTGATGAAACATTGGCATATTCTGGAGAATTTGGACTGCTTCAAGAACAAACATCTTACCGTAGCACATACAAGAAACAGAAACATTAAGGAGATAGTGCTCCCTCTGCTTTACCTATTATAAGATCAACACCACAGCTCACAACTGGACACAGACCCTGTGGCGCATGCTCGGTATGTGCATCTTCTATGAGTACTAGTACCTTTATACATCCAACTACAATGAAACACTATCCACTCAATCATTCATCAGATTGCAACACAGAGGGTGTTGTATACCTAATTATGTGTCCTTGCCATTTAATATACATAGGGAAAACAATTCGCAAAGTAAAAACCAGAATGATAGAACACAGAAGTAGTATTAGGCGCAAGGATCCTTCTGCACCATTGGTAAATCACTGTATAGAGCAATCTCATAGTTTTGTGGAACTTCGTTTCTGTGTATTTAAGGTAATCTCTAAACCATGGAGAGGTGGAAACCTGGACTCAATTTTACTCAAACAAGAGCAAAGAACCATTTTTGAGCTGAATACACTATACCCAGCAGGACTTAATGCAGAATTGGATTTAGCGGTCTTCTGATTTTTGTTTTCTTTTTCTTGGCTCTTTTCCTTTTTTCCTCATTTCTGTTGTTATCCCCCAATAAGGAGTGTCAGGACTACACAAAGGTGTATATATATGTGTATTTCCATATATTTCCAATATAATTTTTTGGATCTTTAATTTATATATATATTTGTTCTTGATGGAGCATTGAATTGAATGAATCGAAAGAGGAAAAAAAAATTTTTTTTTCCATTTTCTAATTAAAATTTTCTTTTTCTTTTTGATAAATGAATACATAAGGAATAAGCATTAAATTATGCTTGATTTCAGAAGCCACGTTTCTGAATTGACTTTATTGAAATAGCAACCAATTTCATCATGTTTAAATAAAATTTACCTATATTCTAAAGCAACAAATACTTCTTTGATATTTTAATTTATTGGCTGTTTCTTTGTTTAAACAAGAACTAATTTATACTATCCTTTAAATTCATATTCAAGATTTATATTCAAAAACATGTAACGTTACACTGCTCTACAACCAATCTAAAATGCCTTTTTTACAATTTATTCTTAAGCCTTCTATGCAATATTCTCAATCTCTTTTTTTTTTTTTTTTTTGTATGCATATCATATTGAATACATCCACGAACACTACACATGCCGATACTCATCACTTTTAACTGCACTCTGTGCCCTTTAAATTTCCTCATTGACATAATATTATGTCATCACGTTAGCGTTCTGTTTAAGCTACAATTTACATTTACACGATAGCATCCAAACGTCATCGACTTTTGGCGCGCTTTTTCATTTTGAATATATAGGACCGGATATCCGTGTGTTTCTTTTCTGTTTTTTTACCTCTTTTTGCTATAGAGAATAAACTTTCCATCGGAGTCAGCGCTTTCCGGCGCAACAATCGATTACGACACAGGAGAAAGTTTTTCTGTTGAAGCTAGCGCTATTAGCGTTTTGGTTTTTTTTTTTCGCCATAGCGAAGATTGTAGATAACCTCTCAGTGCCTTAAGGTAAGAAGCTTTTACTCATTCTCGATGGCATTTTGATCTTTGTGCGTTTTTTTCCCCCACACTTCTTTCCGAACACTTCGTAAGTTTAACATGGCTCCTGTATATCCTCAGTAAAGTGTTTGGTCCACTTCTTTTGTTCTCTAACAAGTACATTTCTGTAGTGCTAGTTCTGTCTTTCTATTTATATAATTCTTTTTCATTAACAATAAAAATTTTCCTAGGGGGGCCACTCTAAAGGTATTTATTGATCCATCTGTACATTTTATCATATCAAACATAAGTTTTATCTCTTTTCTATTTTTTATCATATAGGCAATCGTGTTTTGTCATCTGCACGTCATTGCATCAGTACATCGGTAAGACTGCCTACCTATTATTAAAAATTAAAACTTCCTCATAATTTTCCAAGACACACACACTTCATCCATTATAGATAATATATTAACACTATAAGTTTTTACATCTTTGGATATATATATGTATTTCTATAAATGAATTGAGAGATATATATATATGTAGAACCTTGGGATTATCTATATGCATACAATAAGCCCACCAGGGCAATTTTTAAATTTGGAATTGTCAAACTATTTACTGAAAAAATTTTTTGTACACTTTGAATTCCAACATATCTATTTCTATCTATATGATGTTAAAATTTTTAATAATTTGCATTATAGATCTTATTTTCAGTTTTTTCTGGTGGTTCTGTTTTTAATATGATATATTATTGATATCATTTTTATTTTGATACATTGTCTAGGCTTTAAAATTGACACGATGTGTCCATTATTTTTATTGTGTTTCATTGTATTAACCTCTATATGTATTTATATGTTTATTTAGACCCCTGAAGCAGGCGCCTTTGTTAGCGCCGAAACACGGCCCGTGTCGGGTCATTGATTGATAAAGTACTCCTGTTGTCCTAGTTCTGAAGGCCCAGTGTTGCTTTTTTCTTCTGGTTCATATTTCTAGCTCGCTTTAGCTTGCTGCCTCCTGAAGAAGTAGTTCTTAAATTAACCCACCGGCAATAGCACTGCGACCATTTTAATTTCCTATGTGGATCCTCAGCACAGTTCTGCAACCCTCCACATCTTACTTTGGGAGATCTTAGAAATACCAGAAATCAGACGGAGGAGGGTCACGGTTGTTGCCGGTTTGCTTCTCATTCATGGGCACTTTGCTGAATTTATTAAAGAGGCATTAACAAGAGCTCCAGACCTCACGTTAAGCTTTCAGCGCTGAAGGTAGGGTGTGCATCTGGTTGAAAAATGGCTGCGCATTGCCTTGCTAGCACATTTGTATAGTATTTAGCTCATTATAGTAGCTTTGCATTCCGTTTTCGTTAGCTGCTACCGTGACAGAAAAATGACTCTGAGAAACCTTTTGTGTATGTCCTGGTTTACTACGTGCGCGCTAAACTGGCTAGAACTAGTTTAAAAATCACGTTGCTTGCTCGTTAAGTTTAGTGCATCTGGCCTTTAGTTATGCTGGACTTGTAAGACTGGTGTCTGAAGTTCAGAATTTGATATCTTCAGAGCATATCAGTGGTGTACAACTAATAATCAGAAAGGAAAGGAACCCCCATCAATTCCAGAACAGAGGAGAGAAAAAAAAGAGAAGCAAAAGTATTCCAGGACAGAAAGGTGCTACTGCAAAGAGATGTGCCTTGAGGAGGGCCTGAAAACGGGTATGATTGTTCCTTATGGAGGTAAAGGGGAAGGGCATTCCAGAGGGAAGGGGTCACACCAAAAAAAAAAAAGATGAACAGCAGCTAGGGAAAGGTGATAGGAGAGGGCCGAACATAGGGACCTAGATGGGTTATATGGGGAAATAATTGTCAACAGACTGGACCCTGTGTGTACAGCGCCTTGTGAACTAGTCAAACCTGAACTGTACGTGAACAAAAACAGTAACCAGTGGTGGTGGGCAAAGAGGGGAGAAACATGGTCAGATCTACGTGTATGAGGAAGAAGACAGACTACAGTCTTTTGAACATTTGAAGATGCTAAGGGTGAGTTTAGGGCGACCAGAGTAAACAACGTTACAATAATAGAGATGTGAGATGACCAAAGAACACAATTAGAATACAGCAAGAAGTATCCAGGTATGGGCGAAAAGAGCAGATAAACCGGAGTAAACAGAAGAAAGCTTTCACAGTGGAGGAATATGAGGACCAAAAGATAGCTGAAAGTCAAGCACACCAAGGTACTTGAGAATCAGGACTAGTTGGACTGGAGCCTTGGGAAGGAGAAAGGGAGGGTGCAGAGGTGCAGCCCAAAACCCAAAGTGCGATTTGTTTTTGAGGGGGTTTAAGACCAAACAGTTGGTGGCTAGCCAAGAGACAGTTTGATCCAGACAGGATTGAAGAGCAGAAAGATCAATAGAGGATGGACATTGAGTCAAAACCAGTAAGAAATCATCTGTGTAAATATAGAACTTTACAAATGTAGAATGAATAAGCAAGGCCAGGGGACTAAGGAAGACATTAAAAAAAGAACTGGGGAATACCATAGGGAAGGGGAAAGTGAAGAGCTCTGGGGAATACCACAGGGAAGAAGGAGAGAAGGACGATTGGGGTAGCTGGACAGCAAAGGAGTGTCCTGAGAAAGGAAGAGAACCATTGAAGGACTGTACCAGAGATACCCAGGGAAGGCAAATGGTCAAGGAGGATCAAGTGACTAAGTCAAAAGCCAAGTTTCATTGAAGAAAGAGGGAGTCACGGTGATCTGCAACAAAGTCCCAGAGTACAGCTGTCGTCAGCCTGAGTGACCGACAGTTCAACAGAAAAAATGAGGGAAAGGAGCGAGAGAGGTGAAAGTGACTGGACAGGAGGAAATGAGGCCAGGGTAGGGACAAGGTTGGGGGGTGGGGGTAAGATATTGGGGAACTAGCCAACACACAGGAGTGAAAAACAAGGGGTGGTGGCCCAAACCACAGGGATCAGTGCCATAGCAGGAAGGACTCAGGCCAAAAAATAAAACACAAAAGGGCACAGATCCTATTAGATCGTCACCCCAAGGAGCAAGACCTGTGCCTTCGGCATTCAGACGCCACTGCTGCAGTAAAATCTTGGCGAGTCTCCAGCATTGGTCACTTGTATCGGATGTGCGAGAGGCTTGGGCAGTGTAGGGAGCACAGGAGAACTGAGCCGGCAGTCCTGGAACAGAGATGCAAAGCACAGAAGGAATGGATCCTCAGAAGCTTAGCTAAAATTGGGTGGCGGAGCAGGTGGGGGGAAGAGGGGTTGGTGGTTCGGAGGCGAGAATAGGGGAGGGCAGACTTGTATGTGCCAGAGCCGGTGATGGGAAGCGGGACAGGTGGTTGGGAGGCGGGAAAAACTGCTGGGCAGACTTATACGGTCTGTGCCCTGAGAAAGACAGGTACAAATCAAGGTAAGGTATACACATGAGTTTATCTTTGGCAGACTGGATGGACCATGCAGGTCTTTTTCTGCCGTCATCTACTATGTTACTATGTTATGTTACAGTGAAATTGCAGGCAATAACGGAGAGCAACAATAGTAGCACCAGCAGTAAACAAGGTACAAGTAGAGGTACCTTCACCACTAGTGGGGGGAAAAGAGGAATCCATAGACATTGCTAGGCGAGGTCATTTTCTACCCCAGTGCTTTTCTGATAAGAGAGTAGCAAGAGAAATTGGGATAAACACAGCCTCCAGAAACCCCACAGCTTTCTCTTCTATTACTCATTTCTGTTAAATAAACTACTTGAGTCCTGAGTCTCATTGATATTTTTTTTTCTTTTCTGGCTTTGTTGTCCTGGCTCAGTATCAAGAGGATCTTAGATTTTACTGATGTTTGTGTGTCCATTTCTTTGCCCCCCCCCCCCCCCCCAAATAAAGTTTTGAATGGTTGCACCTAGCCCACCAACTTCATATGGAGCTAGCTCATTGGGGACCTTATTCTTGTTCTGGATTCAAACTTGTGGGGGCAAAGTTGGAAGTATATTCTAGCTCAGACCAAGGCTTAGATATATTGCTCCTTGTTTAAAACGTAGAAGATTAAGAAAAGCAACAAGTACATTTTTCTCTTTGCATTTTCATCTTGCTGGATCATTTTAGTTAACTGCAGCCTTATGTAGGTCTGAGCCCAGCATATTATTATTCTACATCTCTTTGCCACATTCATAGCTCAAAATTATTTTTGTGTTTTCAAGACTGCTGTGAAGCACCATCTCTGCTAGAAAAACATTCCAGAAAATGTGTTTTGGTGTGATCTCATTGCTGAAGCATTGTCACCTACCGGTCAGCTTCAGCTGCCTAGCCATACAGATACAGCACCATAGGCTGGTTTTTTTTTTTTTAAACAAGGTGATCTTTTTTTTTTTTTTTAATGAACATGGCTGTTCTGTGACAAGCAAAGTCCTGGTGTTTTTGAGAGAAGGAAGCTGAATCTCATCCTTGAGAATTTTATTCTTGGGTGCAGGAAGGGTTACCTAGCCTCTTGAAAGGTCGAGCTGAGACTTGCCTAGGCTGTGTCTGACCAGTGAATAAACAAAGGGTTTAATTTTCCTGAGCCCTTCATCCTTTAACCTTCAGAAGCTTAAACATTAACTGGAGAAAATAGGAGCTGAGCCTACACACCTACGTTGTGCACAGTCAGGCCTAACTTTGGCTTTGCTCTTGTTGAGAGAGAGATTGAAGTTTTTTCCTTATGTAAGGTGTTTTCTCTCTTTTAAGCTGTTTGTATGGAATTTGGATCCCATAACTTGCTACTGTCTTACTATAGTACTAACTGTGTACTACTGAATTGATTGGTAGACCAAGTGATAAGACATTAACTTTTTTTTTTTTCTTTTTGATACGTGGCCAGGGATGCCATCTGGGAAGTGCTGCTGTGTGCAGGAACCAGCAACTTAGCACAGCTGCTGGTTCTGTCTGCATACAGTGCAATGAACCATTTCTGAATTGGAACAGCTCTGCCAGACCTTTTTTCTGTGGGGACAGCAGTATTCAGGCTGCCATTTGTGGCAGTTATGAAGGGCCATGCTGCTTTGGTTGCAGTAGCTCCCAGAGTCCCCAGAAGTGGCTTGCCTGGAGTCGGGATCCATCTTTTTGGCAGACGTATATGATCTGGTCCACTTACCTTAACACTCAGTTGCTGAGTGGCCACTTCATTAGTCAGACACCAATGGTTGTGGCATTTCAACTGGGTGATAGATGTAGCTTCCAAAATGCTGTTGAGTAGGCTGTCTTTTAAGGGACAGTTGCTCTTTGGAGAGGACCTGGAGAAGCTGGTGAAGGATATGGAGGAGGCACAGCCGCTCTGGCAGAAAGGCTTTTGGCTTCTAAGGGGTGCACTAGAGGATCGGGGAGGTTTCGGCCCACCTGCCGCTCGACATCTTAAAGTTGTCAGGGCAGGTCCTTCTTCAGGGTTCCTTTGAGGCCCCAAAAGAGCTGTCCCCACTGAGGGGGTCTAGACTGGAGACTTTGGCTAGTTCTGGTTTTGAATTTGCATCCCAAAGCTGTGTAGGCTTTATAGTGCCTGATCCTGCCTGTTGAAATCTGTGCTGCAAGTCCTATAATGCACCAGGATGAGGTGGTCTGCTCTGTATATGTATGAGCTGCTCCAATAGGATAGTATCAGCTTTGCTGAAAATATATAAACCACAGCCAGCAAATATCCTCAATCTAATTCTCTGGCTTTGGAACCTCATGATAACACTTTCTCCTTACTATGAATGGAATACATCTTATGAAGTGATTCAGCTCGTTGTTTGTGAAACAGTAACCCAGATCATAAAAGTCACTAAATATACAGACTCACTAACAAGCAGTACAAACAGCAGCAGTGATTCAAGGAAGGATGAGACAGCAAAAGTTAACTTTAATGGAAACTAGACCCAACCTGGCCAAATTTTGGATAGCCTTCGTCAGGGGTCACACTGGTTCCAAATATATTGTCTGGTAAATGCATATATCTCCAATATATACTGCAATTACTGTGCTGAAGATCAGTTCAAATGCTGGTTTTTCATTAACCCTTTAGTGTCCAATGTGCCTGTAATAAGCCATATGGGAACAGATTGATGGGAACATTGGACACTAAAGGGTTACATTTGAGTGAACTGTTGCTGTCTCATCCTTCCTTGGATCGCTGCTGCTGTTTGTACTGTCTGCTTAGATACTGCTGTAGAATTAGTTCAAATGCTGTTTTTTCATTAACCCTTTAGTGTTCCAGTGCATAAAATGGGCCTTGCAACAAATAGCACATGCTGATGAGGTTAACATGCACAGTTAGTAAATGACCCCTATAGTGATGGTGTTGAACCATTTGCAAGTTATGACCTGTGAAGTTTGTGATAGTTTAAGAAACTTGTTGATCACACAGATGGATTGGGTAATTGGCCTTGTGCAGGAAAGGGTCAGACAACATTTTATAGGAGTCGGGGCAAAATAATTTTTTCTCTTGTGTTAGAAAAACTTTATTTATTTTTTTAAATTTTCTCTTAGTGTATTCTCAAGTCTGTACTAAACTGATGAGCCCATTGTTATCATTTGTTGTGGCGTGACTGGACTAAACAGGTGTAGGAGCAAATTCTTAAGGCATTTTCCTAGCAACTGAGTCGATTCATTTGTGAAATAAAATACAAGACGAAAGGTACATAAGTGCACAATGCCCATTCCCTTGGAACAATATGATACAAAACCTCTCTGCAATTACAACTTGCATTCATTCTTTAGGATATAGTCTGAAACTTTCTTATTCTTTGAGATTAATTTTAGTATTTTGGGCTCGTTAGGGCATTTCTTCCATTTTGTGCAATGACAAAAATGCCCAGTAAATAAAATCTTTAAAATTTACAGTCAACTCGACTAACTCCTACAAATATCTGTTTTTCTTTTCTCCCCTTTAAATGATATGGGGTCAGTATTCGGAAGTATTTTCAGAGCAGCACTTGCTACCCGGATAAATACTGCTGCGAAAGAGGTTCGGTGGCACTATCCAGATAGTGGCTGACTATCACCGCAATGCGGATAATGCCAGGCACTCACTTTCAGCTACTCCCAGGTAGTTGCTGAATATCTGGATTAATTTTGTTCTGATTTTTTTGTACTTTTTACTGTTCTTGGTTAGTGTTATGGATGTTTTTACTGTAACCTGCCTAGAATGGTAAGATGTGGGATAGAAAATGTTTAAATGAAATAAAAATGCTGAATATTGGGGATGGGGATCCTAACTATAGGTTCTGATCAAGCTGTTGCTTGTTTAGTGGAAGATACATTTTTGCATTAAATAACACAAGCCTTATTGCTCAAATCTAAGGGAGGATATGTCATGAAAAGTTGGTCATTGCTGCAACTCTTTGAGGTTTGAAGCAGCAATACCACAGAAACTGTTTAAAATAGTTCATTCCTAATAGCTAATATTCTTTAGGGAAGTTAGTATCTTGGCTGGCTCCACGGTGCCAAATGTATCTTAACGAGGCACGAGATCCCTAGTATAATACCTATGGGGCTCATTTTCAAAGCACTTAGACTTACAAAGTTCCATAGGTTAAGTGCTGGTAAAATATGCCTCTATGTGCACTTTGAAGTCCATGGTAATTATACTCATAATCTTCAGACTCCTTATGCAGTTATTAGTATCACTCACTTCTGTGCACAGAAGTGACGAGTAATAGTTTTATTATGCTGTAATTGGTTCATCTCTTATTTCCACACATAACACTTACAGCAGTGACCTGTGGGAGTCTCTTGTATGGGTTTCTAGAATCCAACTTTGTAGGTCTAAAAGAATATGATTTTTTTTTTTTTTTTTTTTTTTATTTTGTACTGGAACATTTTAAGAGCATTCTGCCTAATGGGAAAAGGTTTCGTAAAGAGAGCCAGGCTGCTTGAAATCAGGATTAGGCTGAATTTTTGAGCTGTGACCGAATAAGGTGAAACTCCAAGATATATTTCAAGGAGTGGTTTTGAATTGTTTTTTGGTACTATTTATATTTGATTGTGATCCAAAAAAACCTCAAGTCTTTGGAAATATTGGAACAGAGCTGCTTGCTTTTTGGATAATGGTCGTCAAGATCAGACACTAGCTCAGTTCAGCTAAAAATGCTCAAAACCCAGGATTGGGTCTTTTAGCTTTGATAGATTAATGGAGTCCTATTAGCATTGTTAGGGTGACATTATTCTTTACCTACAGAGCTGTGCTATCTAGTTCTCAACCTGAGTGCATAGTGACCAGTAGCTGGGCTGACATTAGTGAGTGGCAAACAGAGCAAGAGGTCTCCATTCCCCGGGGGCCCCAAGCCTGCCTCAAGTTGAAGGGGGAATAGCCAGCAGGTGGGCTTTGGTGCACCTTTCCCAGTTTACTTAACATAAGTGACAGAATGCAGGACTATCAAGACATCAGAATGAAGATATGCCATGTTTTTGATACCTTTGTTTTGATTGGCAATTGTTAACTGTAGTGTTAAGATGCTTTGTACCCAAAACTCATGCCCCCTCTTGGAGCCCTGCAACCTTTTGCAGCAGACCTGTAGGCCATGCAGGACATGGTGAGGAATGGGGCACACAGGGGTGATGCAGCTAGGTTGGGGGGGGATAGGACATGGATGATACACGAGAGAGGGGATAGGGGTACAGAACAGTGATTTTGTGGTCAAGGCAAGAATGAGGACACAGAAGGGGGATGCTCAACATGGTGGGATAGGAGCAGGGACACAGGAATTACCCAGGCAAGAGTTGGGAAGATTGAGGAAAGCAGAAGCCGGAGACTGGGGCCAACATAATTTTAAGTGAACAGACGGTAAAGGTAGAAAAAAGGAATTTTTATTTTCTATTTGTTGTTAGAATATGACACTTTTTTGGAATGTGTACATCTACAAGAATTTACCGTTCGCTGGGTAAATGTCTCCTGTCGTCCTTCTCCCCCACTGCTAACTCCCAGCTCCGTTCCTTCTATCTCGCTGCTCCCTATGCCTGGAATAGACTCCCTGAGCCAGTATGTCAGGCTCAGTCTCTGGCAGTCTTCAAGTCTAGGCTTAAAGCCCACCTCTTTGCTACTGCTTTTGACTCCTAACCATGACTCTCTTACTCAACACCCTCACTTATCACCCCTACCACTGCAATTTCCCCACCCCTAGCTGTCTGTTCGTCTGTCCAATTTAGATTGTAAGCTCTGTTGAGCAGGGACTGTCTTTTCATGTTCATTTGTACAGCGCTGCGTAAGTCGAGTAGCGCTATAGAAATGTTTAATAGTAGTAGTAGTAGTTTTAGACATGACTGGGGCCTGCAAGAAAAACCTCCAACGTTCTTCAGCATAGTGGTGGTAAATCTCCAGCTTTGGGATGGGTCACCCTTGGCATCTGTTAACATCCTTAGTAAGAAGTTATTTAGGGAAATGGCTTGGTAAACCGGGAGGCATGAACTTTTCACATTGAAGTGATCACAGATCCACAGTACCAGTGCAAGAGTTGTTTTGTTATCATTTTGCAAACGGGTAAAGCATACAAAGCAAATTAGAAACATAAGTCAAACCAAATCAGGTGTACAGCACCCTCCAATCTGGTACTGTCATTTGCTTTTTTTTTTTTTTTTTTATACAAAGTGCAAGTTATTTAAACATCAGTCTTTGAGGGAGAGTTTTATTCAATCCTTATGGCTGGGCTTCAGTGCATTAAGTTTCTAGAAAATAATGAACTGGTCTTTAATCATGCTGTTTCACAACAGTTTGGTGCTTTGAGGTTTGTTTTGCAGAAGTCTTAAAGTTCTGAATTGTGGCACTTAGGAGAAACTTAAGGAAATGACAAACCATTGCTTATATGACATCCTCAGTGTGGAGTAAAAAGGAAAGTTAAGAGGTGCCTGGAAGCTGTTGCCGTATTTGTTCACAGGATCAGTCTTGTCCTGTTTGAAATGGGTGTGGGTCTTCGGGTGCCATGTTTCTTGCTGCTAGCTATGGGGATAGGTTGGGTGGCTCTACTACTACTTATTATTTCTAAAGCGCTACTAGACGTCCGCAGCGCTGTACACTTGAACATGAAGAGACAGTCCCTGCTCGACAAAGCTTACAATCTAATTAGGACAGGCAAACAAGAGATAAGGGAATATTAAAGTGAGGATGATAAAATGGGTTGTGAATAAGGGTTAGGAGTTAAAAGCTAGGCTTTTAGCTTAGATTTGAAGACTGCCAGAGATGGAGCTTGACGTACCAGCTCAGGAAGTCTATTCCAGGCATATGGTGCAGCAAGATAAAAGGAACGGAGTTTGGAGTTAGCAGTGGAGAAGGGTGCAGATAAGAGAGATTTACCCAGTGAACGGAGTTCCCGGGGAGGAATGTAGGGAGAGATGAGAGTGGAGAGAGACTGAGGAGCTGCGCAGTGAATGCCCTTGTTTGGAGTGGGTATGTTGAGGCTGGCATATTACATGAGTCCTTAGTTGATGATCATCATTACAGTTCCTCTTATTGATTACTAGTAAAAAAAAGGCCCGTTTCAGACAAATGAAATGGGCACTAGCATGGTTTTCCTCGGAGAGTGTGTGAGAGAGAGGGAATGTGTGAGAGTCTGTGTGTGTGTGTGACTTGCAAGGAGCTCTGCACCCCAGCTGACCTTGTTAATCACCCAGGGTAACCAATCCAGGTGCCAAACCGGATATCTCTGCCACCTCAAGTTTCCGGCTGGAGGCTTCAATTAGAACGTTGGAGGTGCCTGGTTTTACAATACAGAAATTTATGCTTTGCTGCAAAATATTACTATTTCTATTATGATTTTGCTGTGGTCCAGATCCTCGTTATTGAGAATGTTCAAGCTATGCTAAAAAGCCTTCGTACTGATGACTTTAGGTGAAGCTGTCTGAGATAATGCAGGCTCAGTGACTGCATAAATGCAGCTCCCGTGCTAGCTATGTCTGGGGTATTCTGCACAGTACTTTGAGCCTCGATCCCTTTCCCCCTCACTGCGGTCGTGCAATACTCTCCTCCAGCTGAGGCGGCCGACTGACTACGTGAGTGTGACAACAGTGGCCGTTTGTGACATTATAGAGTTGATGGCAGGATTCAAGTTTGCATTCTAATTTTAGGCTAGCAAGTTTAGGTTGCTGGTTGGCGTGAATGTTGGTGTGGCTATTGGGTGCTGTAGAGCAGCTGGGATGGTGGGTTGTTTGTATAGAATTGCTGTGTGTTTGTATCAATTTTATTGTTTGTGGGCTGAGGGGATACACTGTATTTGTATTATGCTGTAATTTTTATGCTACTGTATTTCCGATTTGACTCATGGTTTGGTAGATTAGAAGGACGAAGTGTAAGGTGTCTCTCTTTTTAGCTAAGTTAAACTTTGAGCCAGGGCTACACTGAATTATGTTGGACTTGTTCTGTCTGAACCTAGCAAACACTTTAAGAATAAGATTTAGGTTTAGAAGATGCAGTGTTGGAAGCAAGTAAAAAAAAGTTGCTGTTGCATGCTTATTGCCACAGGCTCTGCTTGTCTTTCATAACTACAGGTTATTTATTACGTTTCATCATGCAGAATGTCTGGAAGGTGAACTTGAATAACATTTCTGAACTAGATTGAACTAGATTATTCTCTGTTGAACTACAGGGTGCCACCTACTTATTTCTATTGGGGTTTTAGCTCTTGAAACCTCATCTCCGGGTCATGACAGAAGGTAATACCAGAACATATAAGTGAATTCTAAAGTTTTCCAAGGATAATCTGAAGGGAAAATTCAGAGAAGAGATATGGATGTGTAGTAGAATATAATGGTTTATTATCTGTTATCTGTTGGGCTTCTTTGTTAGGTTGAGAGGGAAATCTTGAAACTACTAGAACATTTTTTTTAAATAATTCTTGCAGTTTCTATAATTGTCTGTTGCTGATTCAGGGAGTTCTAGATCCTAAAAGCTAGTCAAAATGCATTGTAAGACAAAAAGCTGTCATCGCCTTATTTTTGCCCTTTTAATTGGACTCCACAACCTAGCTACTTGGTAAATACTTTATCAAATTTAGTTTGAAAAGTGGTTCAGGTGTCGCACGCATTTTTGGTTTTAAACTGAAATTGGTGATGTGTAAATTAGTTTTGAAGCATCTGCTCAGTAAGCCGGCTTTTCTTTTGTGGTGCATACTTATATGAATGCAGGATTTCCATGGAATGTTTTGCAAGGAATTCTGGTTATCTGCAACTAGCATGGGCTGAAAAAATCCCTAGACACTTTTTTTTTGGGGGGGGGGGAGGGGGGGAGGGGGGACAAATGGGGAATTTGGACTGGATCCAACCTGCACAAGCAACTGTTTGTTGCCCATTTCCTAAACACAGGTTAAAATTTCCAGTTCATTGCCTGTGACTTGAAATGTGAAAATTTAAAGCACCCTGCATTAAGCCAGGCTCACATCTCTTTAATTTTGAGAATTGATACTGCTTGAAAAAGGGGCAATCTTAAAATAAAAAAAATTGCAATGAGGGAAAGATGCTACAACAGTGGTTCCCAAACTTTTCTGTCAACTCCAGAACCATAAAAATGTTTAGGATTTCAGACTTTGCATGTTCTGTATTGGGTTGCCAGTGTATGTAACTATATTAAATACAGTTGCAGGTGTCCTGAAATCCCTACAAGCCATTAGGTCAGTGGGACAAGTTTGGGAATGGCTGTGCTTCAGCTACTATAACACTGCAGTATACATGCATTAATTAGCAAGCAGTTAGGCACAATTGTGGCTGCTCTAATGTTGCTAAAGCTTCCTGTGCACAGTGAAGTTGCATTGGTCAGCTTCCCATATGTATTTGAAAATGTAAGCAGTTAGTGGTAGGGTTAATGTGATAAGACTTGATAAAACAAATAGCACTTTGCTACCTGAATAAGAACTGATTAATTTGATATTTTTGTATTGTAAACTACTGACCTGTAATATGTCTACCCAATGGTGATGGGAAATTTTAGCATGTACTGTATTATATACCCCAGGGAGTTATATAATTGTACAAAATTGCCATGCAATTTTTAATGTAATTATGTGTACTTAATTTCCTCTAGAGTAGGCAAGGTTCATGGTGACTCTTGGTAATTTGGGAAGATCATGGTGTGTGGGGTTTTTTTTTGTTTTACCTATTTAACCCCCCCCCCCTTTTTAAAACCTATTTAACCCCCCCCCCTTTTTTTTTTTTTTTAACAAAGGCGTGCTAGTAGCTGCTGGTGTGGTAATGCAGACACAGCCCATTCATTTTGAATGGTCTGTGTTGACATTGCCATGCAGCTTCGTAAAAAGGTTGGGGGGGGGGGGAGGGTCAAGGAATAGTTTGCTGTTGTGGAAATTTAAACAAGAGAAAAAAATGTTTTTCTCTGTGCCATGGAAATTTTTTTTTTTTTTGGGGGGGGGGGGGCTTCTTTTTGATCAGCTTGGACGTCTTCTTAACAGCACAGCAAATGGCCCTTATTTAAATGGTAACCACTGAAGCAGAAGAGGTTTTTTTTTTTTTTTTTTTCCTTTTTCCAAGTAAGGACAGCAGATTAATTGGTGTGGAAGAATGACCATCTCAATAATTCTTGTTACCTAAATCTGGGAGAAGGTCATTTGTGAAACTACAGAAGACTAACACGTGCTGATATTTGTAGGCTGGTTATAATTGATTTAGTTTTTTGCTGCTAACCGGACTGTTTTGTGGGATAGCTGCAAGTCATTCCTTCACATTAGCTCCACTTTTCTGCACAATTGGGTGTTATCCCTTCCTGCCAAGAGGTGGAACAAGAGAAAAGTGAATTCTACTACTACTAATCATTTCTATAGCGCTACTAGACGTAATATTATATGCAGGTACTTGTACTTACTGGGCTGCATTTTTTTGAGGGTTTTTTGTTTGGGTTTTTTTTTTTTTTTTTACATGGGAGAAATCCAGGGTTGCAAGGAGCTGCAGTAGGAATTGAATCCAGTTCCCCAGGATCTCGGTCCACTGCACTAACCATTAGGCTACTTGCTGGTATAAGCTGGGGTGCTCCCTGGAACAATCCATTATTTTTTTCTACCTTCAGCAGGAGCTAGGCATCCCTGGCTTAGCTCCTTTTTCTGCTGGCCGCAGCTGCAAAGCATGATCAAGCCTAATGGCTGTTCCCAGATTCACAGTCTCTGTACCATACCTGGTGAGCACAGGGTGCAAATCTCAGTGGCTGCCAGGACCTTCCACGGTCTCAGCAGTTAACTTGATCCAGCAGCGGGCAGTAGCTCCATTCCTTCCCCTGATGAGACCACTAGACCACTGTGGCTTAAGCTAGGCTTGGGGAGGGCCTACAGGGTGGTTGGGCTGGTCTCTGCTGGAGGGAGGGGGACAGCGGTGTGACCTGTTTTGTTTTTCTTTTTGGGGGGGGGGGGGGGGGGGGGGGGGAGGGTGGCATGTTTGGCAGAAAAATAAACCCAGATTTTGGTTTGGTTTCAGTCTGCCTCTAAAGTCACAGTACTTGTAGTACAGCAAAACAAAATACAATTCAAAGACATGGAAACAAGAAACCTTATTGTAACAAATACATAAACTCAGGGGCGTAGCTACGGTGGGGGGGGGGGGGCTGGGCCCCCGGTTTGGCTGAGGGGGGTCCCCAACCCCCGTCAGCCGAAGCCGCCTTCAGTGCCGGTCTCCAGCGTCGCCGCATTTGCTGCCCTGCTCTTCTTTCTTCTCACTCCTCCTGTGTACGCTGGCGCTCCTCAGTTTCACGTAAAGGAGCGTCAGCATGCACAGGAGGAGCAAGAAGAAAAAAGCAGGGCAGCGAACGCAGCTGCACCGGAGACCAGCGCTGAAGAAGGGTTCGGCTGGGGGGGGGGGGGGGGGGGGGGGTTAGGGACCCCCGCCAGCAAACGTATTTGTTAATGAGAGGGGTGAGGCAGTGGGTGGTGGTGGCACTCAAAATGTGCCCCCAACCTTGGGCTCTGGCCCCCTCCCACTGTGAGGTCTAGCTGCGCCCCTGCATAAACTTATGTTCATGTACCCAGTATACAGAGATCCAATATCATAAAGGAGAAGAAATTTAAGGGGCTCTTTTTAATAAGGTGTATTTTAATAAAGAATTAAACATAGTTAATGTATGGCTAATGCTATAATTACCATGCAGTCAGTGCAAAGACTGTGAGGTAAATGCAGGGGGTGTCAACAGTGGTGTGCTGGAAAAATTTTAACAGGCTCTCTCTCCGGGCATAGCCAACTGTATAATTTGGGGGGGCAACACATTCCTCACTTCTCCTCCCCCCTCCCCCATGCGGGCATGGTAGGCATACCTTTGCTGGCAGGGATGCCGACTATCTCTTTTGACCTAGGCACAGGAAAAAAGAAAAGATTTTAAATGCTCCCAGTTTTCAGTCTAATTCATGTTGAATGTGGGATAATATAAATGTCATAAATAACTTAAAATAGGTAAATAAGTAGATAGAAACTCTGGATGTTGAGCACCTGATTCTCATAACATGATGCCTGTTTTAGTGACCCTTTACCAGGAGAAAAATAATCTCTGCACAAATA
Source organism: Microcaecilia unicolor (assembly GCF_901765095.1). Lineage (NCBI taxonomy): Eukaryota > Metazoa > Chordata > Amphibia > Gymnophiona > Siphonopidae > Microcaecilia > Microcaecilia unicolor. Next base: position 133,079,904 of record NC_044035.1, on the reverse strand, counting down.
CAACACATGCTAGAGTGTCCCTATAACCAGCTCCCCTCCAAATGGCAAACTAGTTACGATTTATAACAAATTATTACTTTACCTATGAAAAGTTATTCCACTGTTATACCTCCTCTGTGTACATCTGTATGCTGCACAAGATGTCATGTTTGAACATATAATTGGGATTAAATAAAAATGCTACCAACATTAAAGAACGACAACATGGATGCAGCAGCTCAAAGGACTGTTTGTTTTGAATGTACAGGGATGGAAAACAGACAAACCTCTCTGGAATGAAGTTACTTGACTTCATCATGCATCTCCTGTTCTCAATCTAACCTTGAACCACAGTCCTGCACTCCTGCTGCTGGCTTCCTTACTGCAGCATCCTGAACGGAACCACGAGCTGTGATCCTCACACTGGCGGAGGGCAAAACAAAAAAAAAAAACAGAATGAAAATGTGCACGGGGTCATAGCCCTCCTCCCTCCCCTCAGGCTGTAACTAACTTCCTGTTTTGGAGAGGGAGGAAAGGAGCTGGCAGGGGCACAGCAGGGCTGCGGCCCCAGGCAGTGGTTTTTATCAGCTGTTTTTTTTTTTGTTTTGCCGGCTGGCTGCGGAGAGGAGGAGAACAACTAAGTGAGACTTCCAAGCCATAGGCAGTTGGAGCAGATGTTTTCAGAAAAGGATCCGAGCCACCCCAGCCCAAGTTTTAGGAGCCGGTTGTTAAAAGTTTAACAACCGGCTCCCAAAATTCTTTAAAAAATAACAAACGGCTCTAGCGAGCCGTTGCGAGCCGGCTCCAGCACACCACTGGGTGTCAATCAACCCAGTCAGCTTTTGAAAGCTGTGCACACTTCATAGGTATTTGGACAGTACTGAAAAGTACAGAGTAGTAATCTATTGATTTTTCTAACTTGTGTGCAATATAATGGGGATGTTATTTGTGAGTTAGCCATAGCAAGTCAACTGTGTTAATTCTTCTCAGTGGTTCTATATCAAGGAATAAGAATGAGTTCATCAAAGGACCAGAATGGAGGTGCTGTTGGTAGATCTCCCCTCATGAAGTGTCTCCAAGCTAAGAAGGACCTGGAGGTGGCCATTGCTGGGATCCTGAAGGCAGAGCAGCAGATTAAAGACAATGGCAGAGAGGTATTTGACCACTGACTTGGTCTAATCTCTTTTTTTTAGTTTTCTTCCTAACTCTTTAGTATTTGGTATTCAGCTGGTTACCACCCTCATTCCAGTGTATTTTACCAGTCCAGGTTTTATAGCTCTTGAAATAGTCTCTCAATGCTTTTTCTTTGTAAAATATGCTTTTGTAGCCCAGTATTCTTTGGGGGTTTAGAAAACAGGTGAACTAAAAGTACCAGGATGGCACTCTTGTGTGCACAGTAGCAAGGCAGGGATTGTATTTATGCCTGGATGATTTTTTTTGTATTTTATTTGTTGCATTTGTATCCCACATTTTCCCACCTATTTGCAGACTCAATGTGGCTTACATAGTACCGTGATAGCAATCGCCAATTCCGGTATGAGAAATAGAGTGGTATCGCGTTAGTTCATGAGTGACAGAGTAAATTAGGTAATGGAATAATGGAATAAGCAGTTCAAGCAACTTCCAAATTCTATATGGGTGTAGAAAGAGCTGTTGTCAGTAGCATTGTCCCATTTTGCCTTAGATCCTATTGAGATTATCAGTATATAGGTTGCAACTATTTCTGTGATTCATTGTTTATGCAGCTGTAAAAATAGTTTTGCCTGCTCTGCAAAGTACTGAAGGTGATGTTATGGCACATCTGTTCATTAAGGAGATTATACAGTGAATTCTGAGACTTGTTTGTGTAATAGGGGATATACCATGCAATCAAGCTTGGACCAAACCCCTGAGTCTTCAAGGGATTATCTGCATTGTTACAGCTCACAAAATCATTTTGCATTTGAAAATATTTTTCAGTTTTCTAGGGGACAGAGATTTTATGTTGTGGATAGCTACACATGCATACTGTTAAGATGGATTTATAAGCAGTTGAGACACCTACAGCTGTCATGCCCCCTCCAAATCTGCAGCATGCAGTTAAACAGCTGGCAGTAATGCTGGAGCTCCTCCAGCCAAAGAAGTTTGGTGCTCAGTCCTCTCCTTCCTCCTTGTGCTTCTGCTGTAATGTGGAAGTTTTCGGCATGCCTCCAGCCACCAACAGTGGGATTTTTTTTTTTTTCCTTGCGCACGCTCAGTTTTGCTCAGAGTAGTCCTGGAGTCGGCAGCTGAAGACACGCTGCCATCTTCCACACTACAGCAGCAGTGGCTCAATCACCGAACGTCTTTAGTTGGCGACGCTTTGGTATCCCTGCCAGTGTAGTTATTTTTTACGGGGGGGGGGGGAGGGAGGAAATGACATGCCCCTCCCCCTCAACAAAAATAATCAGAGGGCTGGTTACACCCCTGCTTTTGAAACTCATGAATAATGCAGAGAAAAGTGGTTTCATTGAGAGGAAGATCAAGGTATTGTGGTGGCTGGCTAATCTGCATTATGTAGGGTGGGATGCCACATACTAAAGTTTGATGATATGGCTAAAGTAGTGGCAGTCATACTTTCACGTTCTGTGTTCAGAAAATGTGACTCATTCCAGCAGACTGAGCTGAGGTTACTCTGTAGTTCCATCAGTTCATGAAGCAGTGGAAAGCGTATATGAATGTGTTCATGAGCAGGCGTTTGTTCTTACAGGTTAAAGCCCAGATCCATGCATGTATCAGTCGTCAGCTGGAGTGCCTGCGTAGTCGGGAGGTTTGGCTCTTAGGGCAGGTGGAACTAATCCAGCAGCTGAAAGAAGAAGCCTTGCAGCAACAGGCACAGCAACTTTACTGGGTAAGAAGAGAACTGAGTTTCTTTAGCTTCATTAAAATTGTCAGCTTTTGTGGTTAGCGTAGAAAACTCCTCTGCCCAGCTGAAAAGGGCATAGTCTGGCATACAGGTCATTGTTGTATGACATCATTGGGTAATCGTGTCTGTACTAAAGTGTTATATGTTTAGTTTAAATTACAAACAAAGGTAAATCCTACATTCTACAAAGGAGAATATAAAAAAAAAACTAATACAAAACTACAACTAGTAATATCAAAAGGTTTTCACTTTTTTCTCTCGCAACCCCCCTCATCCCTCTCAACCCATACCCCCAATTACTGTCCCATATTGTATGAGAACTCTCACATGAACACCCCGTCAAACCCACCTCAGCTCAAAAATATATCCAATATAATAAAGCCCACATATCCCATACCTCAAAAACAGCATAAGAGAGCCAGAATGCCCCTTCAAACTAAGGTAGCAAAAGTAAGAAAAATTAAGTCCATCTTCCAATGGGGCTGAAGTAACACCTTTGACAGTAAAAATCACCAGAAGCAAGTGGTCCTAGTTCCAAACAATGGTTAGGACCAATAAATCCAACAGTTCAAAAAATGGCGGCTATCTAAGAGCCCACAGTGACTGGGATAGTATGTATAAAAAAGTTTGTGCTGCCTCCACTGAAATGGTATATGTTTTAATGGAAGCCAGAATGGTAATGCCTAATATTTTGCTTGCTCTGCAGTTGTTGGGACAGTTCATTTGCCTAATCCATCAGCTGGAAAATCCTCATGGTAATGACTTAGCTAATCAGATTTCCGCTTGTCTAGAAAGGTAAAAAATACTTCTGATATTTTGACTACTTTGAATTTTGTTAAAACCGACTTTTCAATAAGACTGTGTAAAGAGGAAAGGAGGAACCACAGGTAGAAAGCAAAGAGGAACAATAGCAAAATATTCTTGAAAAGCAAGCTGTGCGGTAGCTGATAATGTGCTCATAAAACCTCTGAAATTTCAGCATGTTTTCACAGTAAAATCATATATTATTTCAGGAAGGTCTAAAGCGAATGCTACATACCTGTAGAGGGTATTCTCCAAGGACAGCAGGCTGATTGTTCTCACTGATGGGTGACGTCCTCGGCAGCCCCTCCAATCGGAATCTTCCTAGCAAAGTCCTTTGCTAGTCCTCGTGCGCCCGCGCGCACCGCGCATGCGCGGCCGTCTTCCCGCCCGAAACCGGCTCGAGCCGGCCAGTCCAGTATGTAGCAAGACAATACAGTTCCAGGGAAGACACAACTCCAAAGGGGAGGCGGGCGGGTTTGTGAGAACAATCAGCCTGCTGTCCTCGGAGAATACCCTCTACAGGTATGTAGCATTCGCTTTCTCCGAGGACAAGCAGGCTGCTTGTTCTCACTGATGGGGTATCCCTAGCCCCCAGGCTCACTCAAAACAACAACCATGGTCAATTGGACCTCGCAACGGCGAGGACATAACTGAGATTGACCTAAAAAATTTACCAACTAACTGAGAGTGCAGCCTGGAACAGAACAAACAGGGCCCTCGGGGGGTGGAGTTGGATCCTAAAGCCCAAACAGGTTCTGAAGAACTGACTGCCCGAACCGACTGTCGCGTCGGGTATCCTGCTGCAGGCAGTAATGAGATGTGAATGTGTGGACAGATGACCACATCGCAGCTTTGCAAATTTCCTCCATGGTGGCTGACTTCAAGTGGGCTACCGACGCAGCCATGGCTCTAACATTATGAGCCGTGACATGACCCTCAAGAGCCAGCCCAGCCTGGGCGTAAGTGAAGGAAATGCAATCTGCTAGCCAATTGGATATGGTGCGTTTCCCTACAGCCACTCCCTTCTTGTTGGGATCAAAAGAAACAAACAATTGGGCGGACTGTCTGTGGGGCTGTGTCCGCTCCAGATAGAAGGCCAATGCTCTCTTGCAGTCCAATGTGTGCAGCTGACGTTCAGCAGGGCAGGAATGAGGACGGGGAAAGAATGTTGGCAAGACAATTGACTGGTTCAGATGGAACTCCGACACAACCTTCGGCAGAAACTTAGGGTGAGTGCGGAGGACTACTCTGTTATGATGAAATTTGGTGTAAGGGGCCTGGGCTACCAGGGCCTGAAGCTCACTGACTCTACGAGCTGAAGTAACTGCCACCAAGAAAATGACCTTCCATGTCAAGTACTTCAGATGGCAGGAATTCAGTGGCTCAAAAGGAGGTTTCATCAGCTGGGTGAGAACGACATTGAGATCCCATGACACTGTAGGAGGCTTGACAGGGGGCTTTGACAAAAGCAAACCTCTCATGAAGCGAACAACTAAAGGCTGTCCTGAGATCGGCTTACCTTCCACACGGTAATGGTATGCACTAATCGCACTAAGGTGAACCCTTACAGAGTTGGTCTTGAGACCAGACTCAGACAAGTGCAGAAGGTATTCAAGCAGGGTCTGTGTAGGACAAGAGCGAGGATCTAGGGCCTTGCTGTCACACCAGACGGCAAACCTCCTCCATTGAAAGAAGTAACTCCTCTTAGTGGAATCTTTCCTGGAAGCAAGCAAGACACGGGAGACACCCTCTGACAGACCCAAAGAGGCAAAGTCTACGCCCTCAACATCCAGGCCGTGAGAGCCAGAGACTGGAGGTTGGGATGCAGAAGCGCCCCCTCGTCCTGTGTGATGAGGGTCGGAAAACACTCCAATCTCCACGGTTCTTCGGAGGACAACTCCAGAAGAAGAGGGAACCAGATCTGACGCGGCCAAAAAGGAGCAATCAGGATCATGGTGCCTCGGTCTTGCTTGAGTTTCAACAAAGCCTTCCCCACCAGAGGAATGGGAGGATAAGCATACAGCAGACCCTCCCCCCCAATCCAGGAGGAAGGCATCCGATGCCAGTCTGCCGGGGGCCTGAAGCCTGGAACAGAACTGAGGGACTTTGTGGTTCACTCGAGATGCGAAGAGATCCACCAAGGGGGTGCCCCACGCTTGGAAGATCTGGCGCACCACTCTGGAGTTGAGCGACCACTCGTGAGGTTGCATAATCCTGCTCAGTCTGTCGGCCAGACTGTTGTTTACGCCTGCCAGATATGTGGCTTGGAGCACCATGCCGAGACGGCGAGCCCAGAGCCACATGCTGACGGCTTCCTGACACAGGGGGCGAGATCCGGTGCCCCCCTGCTTGTTGACATAGTACATGGCAACCTGGTTGTCTGTCTGAATTTGGATAATTTGGTGGGACAGCCGATCTCTGAAAGCCTTCAGAGCGTTCCAGATCGCTCGCAACTCCAGGAGATTGATCTGTAGACCGCGTTCCTGGAGGGACCAGCTTCCTTGGGTGTGAAGCCCATCGACATGAGCTCCCCATCCCAGGAGAGACGCATCCGTGGTCAGCACTTTTTGTGGCTGAGGAATTTGGAAAGGACGTCCCAGAGTCAAATTGGACCAAATCGTCCACCAATACAGGGATTCGAGAAAACTCGTGGACAGGTGGATCACGTCTTCTAGACCCCCAGCGGCCTGATACCACTGGGAGGCTAGGGTCCATTGAGCAGATCTCATGTGAAGACGGGCCATGGGAGTCACATGAACTGTGGAGGCCATGTGGCCCAGCAATCTCAACATCTGCCGAGCTGTGATCTGCTGTGACGCTCGCACCCGCGAGACGAGGGACAGCAAGTTGTTGGCTCTCGTCTCTGGGAGATAGGCACGAGCCGTCCGAGAATCCAGCAGAGCTCCTATGAATTCGAGTTTCTGCACTGGTAGAAGATGGGACTTTGGGTAATTTATCACAAACCCCAGTAGCTCCAGGAGGCGAATAGTCATCTGCATGGACTGCAGGGCTCCTGCCTCGGATGTGTTCTTCACCAGCCAATCGTCGAGATATGGGAACACATGCACCCCCAGCCTGCGAAGTGCCGCTGCTACCACAGCTAGGCACTTTGTGAACACCCTGGGCGCAGAGGCGAGCCCAAAGGGTAGCACACAGTACTGGAAGTGGCGTGTGCCCAACTGAAATCGCAGATACTGTCTGTGAGCTGGCAGTATCGGGATGTGAGTGTAGGCATCCTTCAAGTCCAGAGAGCATAGCCAATCGTTTTGCTGAATCATGGGGAGAAGGGTGCCCAGGGAAAGCATCCTGAACTTTTCTTTTACGAGATATTTGTTCAGGGCCCTTAGGTCTAGGATGGGACGCATCCCCCCTGTTTTCTTTTCCACAAGGAAGTACCTGGAATAGAATCCCAGCCCTTCTTGCCCGGATGGCACGGGCTCGACCGCATTGGCGCTGAGAAGGGCGGAGAGTTCCTCTGCAAGTACCTGCTTGTGTTGGAAGCTGTAAGACTGAGCTCCCGGTGGACAATTTGGAGGTTTTGCAGTCAAATTGAGGGTGTATCCTTGCCGGACTATTTGCAGAACCCACTGGTCGGAGGTTATGAGAGGCCACCTTTGGTGAAAAGCTTTCAACCTCCCTCCGACCGGTAGGTCGCCCGGCACTGATACTTGTACTGCGGCTATGCTCTGCTGGAGCCAGTCAAAAGCTCGCCCCTTGCTTTTGCTGGGGAGCCGCGGGGCCTTGCTGAGGCGCACGCTGCTGACGAGAGCGAGCGCGCTGGGGCTTAGCCTGGGCCGCAGGCTGTCGGGAAGGAGGATTGTACCTACGCTTACCAGAAGTATAGGGAACAGTCTTCCTTCCCCCGAAAAATCGTCTACCTGTAGAGGTAGAAGCTGAAGGCTGCCGGCGGGAGAACTTGTCGAATGCGGTGTCCCGCTGGTGGAGAGACTCTACCACCTGTTCGACTTTCTCTCCAAAAATATTATCCGCACGGCAAGGCGAGTCCGCAATCCGCTGCTGGAGTCTATTCTCCAGGTCAGCGGCACGCAGCCATGAGAGCCTGCGCATCACCACACCTTGAGCAGCGGCCCTGGACGCAACATCAAAAGTGTCATACACCCCTCTGGCCAGGAATTTTCTGCACGCCTTCAGCTGCCTGACCACCTCCTGAAAAGGTTTGGCTTGCTCAGGGGGAAGAGCATCAACCAAGCCCGCCAACTGCCGCACATTATTCCGCATGTGTATGCTCGTGTAGAACTGGTAAGACTGGATCTTGGCCACGAGCATAGAGGAATGGTAGGCCTTCCTCCCAAAGGAGTCTAAGGTTCTAGAGTCCTTGCCCGGGGGCGCCGAAGCATGCTCCCTAGAACTCTTAGCCTTCTTTAGGGCCAGATCCACAACTCCAGAGTCGTGAGGCAACTGGGTGCGCATCAGCTCTGGGTCCCCATGGATCCGGTACTGGGACTCAATCTTCTTGGGGATGTGGGGATTACTTAGTGGCTTGGTCCAGTTCGCAAGCAATGTCTTTTTCAGGACATGGTGCAAGGGAACAGTGGACGCTTCCTTAGGTGGAGAAGGATAGTCCAGGAGCTCAAACATTTCAGCCCTGGGCTCGTCCTCCACAACCACCGGGAAGGGGATGGCCGTAGACATCTCCCGGACAAAGGAAGCAAAAGACAGACTCTCGGGAGGAGAAAGCTGTCTTTCAGGAGAGGGAGTGGGATCAGAAGGAAGACCCTCAGACTCCTCGTCAGAGAAATATCTGGGATCTTCTTCTTCTTCCCACGAGGCCTCACCCTCGGTGTCAGACACAAGTTCACGGACCTGCGTCTGCAACCGCGCCCGGCTCGACTCCGTGGAGCCACGTCCACGATGGGGGCGTCGAGAGGTAGACTCCCTTGCCCGCATCGGCGAAGCTCCCTCCGCCGACGTAGTCGGGGAGCCCTCCTGGGAGGTGGCCGCAGTCGGCACCGCACGCGGTACCGACGTCGGGGACCTCACCCCGGGCGATGGGCCAGCCGGCGCCATGCTCGACGGTACCGGAGGCGCAAGCACCGCCGGTACCGGAGGGGTAGGGCGCAACAGCTCTCCCAGAATCTCTGGGAGAACGGCCCGGAGGCTCTCGTTCAGAGCGGCTGCAGAGAAAGGCATGGAGGTCGATGCAGGCGTCGACGTCAGAACCTGTTCCGGGCGTGGAGGCTGTTCCGGGCTGTCCAGAGTGGAGCGCATCGACACCTCCTGAACAGAGGGTGAGCGGTCCTCTCGGTGCCGATGCCTGCTGGGTGCCGACTCCCTCGGCGACCCAGAGCTCTCGGTGCTGACGCGGGGAGGGGACCAGTGTCGATGCTTCTTCGATTTCTTCCGAAGCATGTCACCGGAGCTCCCCGGCACCGACGAGGAGGACGTAGAATTCATCCGTCGCTTCCTCGGGGCTGAGACCGAAGAGGGTCGATCTCGGGGGGGCTGTACCGCAGGAGCCCTCAGGGTAGGAGGAGACCCACCCGAGGGCTCACCGCCACCAGCAGGGGAATGGACAGCCCTCACCTGCACTCCACTCGATGCACCACCGTCCGACGACATCAGGAGACGAGGTCCCGGTACCACCGACGTCGATGCAGCTATCCGATGTCTCGGTGCCGATGCAGAGGGCCGATGCCTCGATGCACTCGATGCACTGGCAGCCAAGGATGAAGGTCTGGACGCTGATGACGTCGATGCACACGATGACCCCGGTGCCGATGCCGACGAAGCGCCCGAGAACAAAACGTTCCATTGGGCCAATCTCGCTACTTGAGTCCGCCTCTGTAACAGGGAACACAGACTACAGTTCTGGGGACGGTGCTCGGCCCCCAGACACTGAAGACACGAAGAGTGCCTATCAGTGAGCGAGATTACCCGGGCGCACTGGGTGCACTTCTTGAAGCCGCTGGAAGGCTTCGATGTCATGGGCGGAAAAATCACGCCGGCGAAGTCAAAATCCGAAATGACGAATTTGGAGCACCAAAAATTTAAGGGAGAAAAATCTCGACCGAGGCCGAAAAGAGGCCTACCCCGACGACGAAAGAAAACTTACCGGGGCAAAACTGGAAACACGGGAAGGGAAAAATAGAACCCAAGGGGGTTTTCGGAGCACTTCCCGACAGATAAACAAACTTTTCCGAAGAAAAACACGTCAATAAAACACGGACGCGCGAGGTCGACTCTCCGGGGCTCGACACGACAAAAACACAGCCGTACCGAGTGCGGACGAAAGAAGACTGGCCGGCTCGAGCCGGTTTCGGGCGGGAAGACGGCCGCGCATGCGCGAGGACTAGCAAAGGACTTTGCTAGGAAGATTCCGATTGGAGGGGCTGCCGAGGACGTCACCCATCAGTGAGAACAAGCAGCCTGCTTGTCCTCGGAGAATTTTGATATACTGCCAACTATTCAAGACCAGTTAATTACTTTTCTTTTTCTTTTGTAAATAGTGCAAGGTTTTTGGGATGGTTAATTGTGATCTTTGCAGGCCCTGAATGTGTAGTTTCCTAATATAAACATTATAAAAATATCCAATGTGGATAAAATATTTTCATAGGTGGGTATAGTTTAAGCATTGTAAGAAATGAAAATTGTCCCTTTTTTAGGCTGGGCAACCTGGCTCTCAAGCCAGAAGAGACTTCATCCCTGAGTTTTGAGGCTGAGAGTTCTGCACTTCGCCATGCAATCACTTCTTTTGGCTCTGTCAAAACCACGGTAAAAAACTGAATTCCTTTTTAAAATGTCTTAGTCTGTGTAATCCCAGGTTGTTTTAAGCAGTGTCTTTTGTGACTTACATATAGCTTTTATTGCACAAGTATTAAGTGATTTGGATTGTATAAGAATCCTTTATTTTTAAACAGGTTTCAGAGGCTGAAAGTTCAAGTTCCTGTGGTGGCTCATCACACTGTAACTTTGTGCTACAGAATCCTTGGTTGATGCAGAATTGCTTCATGCCAGCACTTGAACAGGTGAAGTGTACAATTTTCTTTTTTTTCTTTTTTTTTTTTCTCCTGTTAGCACTGATGTGCAGAGTGCATGCTTAAAAACTTTTTTCAGACATTTTTCATGTTTTGATAAGACTCTTTTTGCGCAATCGATTTGTACATGTTACTTCATAGATGTATGCATGTACAAGCAATTTGTACACATTTTGAATGCACACTCCTACTCGGAGGATGTGTCTTCATGTTGCTGTAGACTGCATTGTCATTCAGGCAGGAAACTTTTTCTGTGCTTACCAAAGTACTACCAGATGCTCTTGATGTCAGACATTTTAGTGTATCTGGGTTTAAAAAAGGTTTGGACAAATTACTGGAAGAAAAGTCCACAGTTTGCTTATTGAGACAGACATGGGAAGCAACTGCTTGCCCTGGGATTTGTAGTATGGAATGCTGCCATGATCTGGGTTTCTGCCAGGTGCTTGTGACCTGACGGCCACTGTTTGGAAAACAGGATACTGGGCTAGATGGACCATTGGTCTGACCCAGTTTGGCTACTCTTGTGTTCCATTAGCTAGTTGCATATCATCAAATCATGGCACATGCTTTTCTGTTAGTTGGTCTTCTACAAGAGGTCAGTTATGTGTGTAAATGAATTTGTTTCCCATTAAGTACCACCTTGCTGCCTATAACTAGAATTGCCCCCATCTGGTTAACTTTGTGGCCAAGTTGGACCATATAAAAGGCTGTCATTGGAATGCTTTCATGTTTCAGTTATACTGATAGTTATCTTCTGCTTGTACTTGACCTGAAAGTTGTTCTGCCTTTGAAAGCCTTTCAAAAATATATTAGTCCAATAAAGAGAGTGCTTTATTTTCCTTTATTTCTATTTATCACCCATATATTGTATCAAACTTTGGTTGGATTGGTTACCTTGTCATCAAAGATTATACCCAGTTATATTTGTACAGAACTTTGATGTGTTTTGTGTACCAGGCTTTAAGAATAGGTTTATATCTGTGTATAACATTTGTTTTCTCTCCTGTTCTATGAAATAATGTTTTGTGATTTTCGCAGACACAGATACCTGGAAGACTGGAAACGTCACTCAGTGAATGGCTTTTGGAAAGTAAAGCTCCCAGTATTCCTCCTCAAGCTTTTTCTTTACCTAGCTCAAACCCTAAGGATTGGCTTGTGGAGAAGCACCCAGAGAGTAGCCAGGTACTTATGTTTTTTTTTTTTTGTGCTGAGGGGGAGGGTGAGGAGGATGCACTTGCACATCGGAACTCTAGCACACTTTTTTCCCACAATGTTTTTCATTTAATTCTGGAACTAAATGGATTGAATTTTTTTGTTGCCATGTAGGACTTGTACACATCAAAAAGCTGTGCTTTTAATATGGAGCAGATCTTTGGACAGCTGAAGGATTTGGAGCATTGGGTCCTACAGACTCAGCAAAATGATGTTCCTGAGGAAAGGCCTTTTCGGAATCGGAATTGTTCTGTTGCCAGCTCCGCCTTCTCTATTGAGAAGATTGATGAATCAGAATTCCTTGAGCAGGAAGATATGGACGTTTCTGAATGGCTGCTTACACCTTCTGAAGCTCAAGTCGAAAGTGACTTAACAGATAAATGGGAATGTGTGCTTTGGCCTTTTAAAGAGAGCTATGACACGAATGATTGGCTCCTAAAAGCCAAATCATGCAACAATTGTGGTGGCCAAACAGCTGCTATTGAGATTGAGAATCTTGGAAACTTGAAATGCCTAAATGAGCATCTGAGTGGGAAGAAGTCTCTTGCTGTGCCCAACAGTGACACCTGGCTTCTGCAACATCAGCAGTCGTCATTTAAAGTGGAGGATGTATGCAAGGCTAATGAGACATGCACCAGCTTCTCAGAGTGTATCTGTGGAGAAAGCTGTGAGGAGGAGGCTCTTAAGAAATGGCTTCTGAAGAAAGAAGGAAAGGACAAAAATGGGATGCCATTGAACGAGGTGCTTAAGACAAGCCTGGAATTTGAGAAAGCAGACTCTGCCTTGAACATCTGGCTTCATCCCTGCAGGAGGACTGCAGAGGAGCAGAAGAAAGGACAAGATAAAAATGGGGTGCCACTGAACCAGGTACATAAGACAAACCTGGAATCTGAGAGAGAAGAATCTGCCCAGAGCATCTGGCTTCACCCTTGCAGAACTCCAGAGATGCAGGATAAAGGACAAGATAAAAATGGGATTCTGCTGAACCAGGTGCTTAAGACCAGCCTGGAATCTGAGAAAATAAATTCTGCCCAGAGCATTTGGCTTCACCCCTGTAAAAGGACTCCAGAGGAGCAGAAGAAAGAAGAACAAGATAAAAACATGATGACACTGAACCAGGTGCCTAAGACAAGCGTGGAGTCTGAAAGACAAAAATCTGCCCAGAGCATCTGGCTTCACCCCTGTAGAAGAATGTCAGAGGACGAAACTGACATAGCACAGCTTGAGAATTCGGAGGCCTCTGTTCATCTAAAAGCCTGGCTGCCCAAATCTCAAAGCACAGTTGTAAATACAGAAGAGAAAGCAAGCAAGGAGATGGCTGAGAGTAGCTGTAAGAGTGAAACATCGGATCTCCTGGCCCCATTCCACCTCCCTCTAAACATAGATAGTTGGGTGTTACCTTCCAAAGATGCAGATAATGTTGAAAAAACTCAACAGCCCCCTGTGGAGGATAAGTGGCTGCTACGCAAAAGAGCACATGTGAGTATACCTTGATAACACTTGGCACCAGTGGCCAGGAAAGATGGTAAAACATCCCATTTTTCTGAGTTGCAATATCTTTTCTTTTGCTAAAGATAAACAGTAGCCTCAACTCCTTTTCATTCTTAAACCAATAATCTAAGTAGTAGAGCAGAGCATGTTGTTTTTTTTTTTTTGTTTTGCTTAAAGAAAAAAAAATACTTTGCATGCAATATGTGATCCTAAAAAAGCTATCTTGTTTTTATAGAATTATTATGGCCTTTCTGATGTTTGTGACCTCTTTGCCTGCATGAAATTTACCGTTGATAGAGATCAGTGGTTATATCGAACTCCTCTACAGGTAGGAAAACCCACATTTGCTGAAACTAGACCTCCAGGAGCTTTTTATAAGTTTAAATTCTTTTTTTGGCTCTTGAGTATTTGAATATTCATTTGTGTTCTGCAGTGTGCAGATAATGTTATGTTATAAGATGTCAGAAGCAGTGTCTAATTTTAATTATATATGTGTTTGTGTGGCGTGATGAACCGAGGGAAAATGTACTTGTTTGTTCATTTCCAGATGTGAGGGAGATGAGTCAGATCTCACTGGTAATGGTGTCTCAAGACTTATGAAGCCAGTTACAATTTCCTTTCATGTAGATTTTTGTTTTGTTTTTAAAGAAATTCTGTAACTTTCAATGCTATCCTTTATGTAGTTTTAGAATGTTGTTTGCCATCTCTTTAAAATATATGTAGGTTCCCATCCAGCACTTTTACTACTGTTGAATCAGCCCATGTACTGCTGTGATCTGAGACTGCCCTATTGAGATAACTATTTGTTTCGTACAGGGCTCCCCCTCTGCCCCACACTATTTTAATTTTGACAGCACAGCAATGACTGCTTATGGTCAAGAGGGCAGGAGAAGGCTACTGTTAGTTAGTATAATGTGTAGCAGGTAATGTTAGATAAATGGCATTTATCTTGTCACCTCTGGCTGTGAGTGTTGGCCTTGCTGTAACTTTAGGCCTCCTCACTACAAAATCAGTGGCTCGTAATTGATGTAGTTGTCTTGTACATTAGCTTGTTTCCTGATTGCTTAGCAGCAATACTATTCTGGATGAACAGTTTTAGCAAAGCTCTAAATCTCTCTTATCCAAGTTGCTTTACCTGGCAAATGGTCATGAACATCTTTTAGCTTCTGCATTAATGATGCAGCAAATACATTTATAATGATAGCATAAAGGAATTAAAAATGTGTAAATATACACTTGTCTTCCCCTCTCAGTGCAAATATTTGCATGAATTTAGTACATAGCATAAATGTAAACACACTTTCCCAGTATTTACATCACATCATTTGTGTATACTGTATTTTTCAGGTTATAAGTCACTGCTGAGTATTAGTCGCAGGAAGGAATATGTTGAACATGTCTCTAAAAACAAAATTGAATGTGCCGCCCCTCTTTCCCCCTCCTCCCCCCCCCCCCCCCCAATCCAGTTTCTTTGTTCCACAGCACCACTATCATTCAGCATTGGCCCATCTCTCCTCATATCCTACACTTCTCTGTCTCCATTTCTTCTCCCGCTCGTTCATGGACTAACTTCTGCTCCTGTGGGTCTTACTAGCTGCACATCAGTAGCAAGCAGAAGGCATGCGTGGGGACATTCCCTTGTGCATTCTGCTGCTGGCTCATTCAGTCCCAGGGAAAGTTACAAGCTCTGCAACTTTCTGCTTCTGGGACCAGCTGAGCAAGCAGCGGTACATACAAAGGAATGTCCCTGCACCTGCCATATGCTTCCTGTTTGCACTGCAGCTACCTGGATATCCAGAGAAGTAGCAGATTCAGTGCAGGAGCAGAAGTAAGCGGTGAACAAGTGATATGGGAAGCAGACACAACCCAGAGGTCTGCTTGTCAGGTAAAGGTTGTTAGACAAATAAACTTTTAGATTAGTTGATATGTTGCACCTTTGTATAAATTGCACTCGTTCTAGCGCATCTGAAGAAAACTGCGACTTAAAACACGAAAAATACGTTAGTTCATTTAAAAACCTTTGGGAAATGTTGATCAGGGATTTTTGGTCAAGTATAGTTGAAAGGGGTCAGTGATCTTTGCTGCTTTCCATATTGTTACAACACATAAATTATAGTTTCTTCTGACCTCTAAATTTATAATGACTTTTTTTTCTTCTTCTCTAGATGTGAAGCGCCTAAAGAATTTAGAACTAATGAGTCTTTATGCTGGCTAACGCACCTCTCAAACCTTGGTCTTCCTGAGTTTGCTGATCTGAATCTCTGTGATTTCTGTCTACTCTCCCTCACTTATTCCCAACCAAATTACTTGAGCTTCAGAAAGGAGACGCCTATGCAGTGGGATGAAATTACTTTGCAGAAAATGTCACTGGGTTGCTCTAACAGAAGTTGAGTTTAATATGAGCCCTTGATCTTAAGCAGGTCCATTCCACACTATTACAATGGGAGATATTGGCCATCTAAGTTATGAGGTATACATGTTGGTAAAAAGAACAGTAGTTTTAATCTGCCTTCAATCTACTCCACAAGACTTCAAACACTTGGACATTCTTGTTCCAAAGACTAGAAAGAAAATAGCATGTGCATAGAAAGTTGGTTACCAGATTTCAAAATTGATTAGATATGGACATGACCTGATTTTTCTTCTACATCTTTAGGCCATAGAAGATATGAAATTTAAAAAGTGGACCCAGACTGCTTTTGCTCTGAAGGGCACGTGTGCTCATGAGGATTAGTTGCTTGGCATAGTCACTGGCTCGTTTATTCATGTTTGCCCACAGCAAGTGAAAGATGTTACTAAACTGCAGCTACTGTGACCATAAAGCTCTATTTACATGGTGTTTTGAATATTTTTAATCTTACGCCCAGTGAATTGTGACTAAAGAGTTCTAACATCTTAATGTACATTGAGCTCAATGGTCATGCTCCCTAACGAGTTGCACGTTCTTCTAGAAAAGAAGTCTGTGGTTCCATTTACCTTGTCTATTTTATCAGCAGACATTTCTGGCAATTTTGTATTTCTTGTTTTGAACCAAATCCCAAGTAGGCAAACATCAGGGAGATGCTCGGTACTTACTTACAATCTGGGTTTCTAGTTGTGTCCCAGATATACAATAATTTAACCTCTCAAAAATTTATTTATTTTAATAGATTTTTCTTTATTTCAATTGGGGCAGCAGATCTGCCAGCTATAAACCTTGGAATCAAATCATTTTATAGACAGTTTTCATTCCCAGTGGTTGCCTTGTGCATGAGGATGAAAATATACTACTGCTTTCTACCAGTTATAAAATATACCCAAAAGAAAATTGACTAACCAGCGTGATATTACATTTTGATGCAAATTTAGTAACTGTTAACTCTTTTAATGTAAAGCGTGAATAAATACTGAAGTGTGTACTTAAGCCTCACTTTTTTTCCGAGCTCTGTGTATACCATTCTGAAAACGCTTCCAAGACTGAGCGTAAGGCCTCCACAAGAGACTAAGCTATAGAGTGTATATAGTATCCCTGAACTGTTAACCTGTTTTTGCTCAGAAATTTTATTTTCACCCTAGATTATTAAGGAACACAGCAAAAAATAATTAATGATGTGGAAACCACTGTCATGTAATGCTCACAGTTTCTTAGCAAATGATAATTGATGATTATTAGTTCAGAGAAAATTGGCTAGGTGGCTGTGTAAAAACATTAATGAATGAGATCCAAGCTGTGGAGACAGCAAGGATCTTTCTTCTGACTGAGTTCTGAAAGTCTTAGGATATGTTTTACAAGTTGACTGCTCCTTACCCACTGACTTTGTTGGCTTTTCTTTTAACTAACAATATTTGTGGTGGAATGGTGCTCTTTATAGTTCACAAGCATTGTAATAACCGAATGCTTTCCACTGCATTGTGCAATTCCAGTGTATTCTGGGCCAGTAAATTAAGCAGCATGTTATACCAGTTATGGGTTCCCAAACTTGTCCTGGGGGAACCCCCAGCCAGTCAAGTTTTCAAGATATTCACAATGAACATGCATAAGAGATTTGCATACCAAGGAGGCAGTGTGGATGAATATTCATTGTGGATGTCTTTAAACCTGAGTGGCTAGGGTTACCCCAGGACAAGTTTAGGAATTGCTGATAGGTCATGCCCATTTTCTGTTGCAATCTCCAAGAAATTAGTCAGTCAAAGCTGTCTCTTCCTTGCATCATATTGCCTGTTTAGTCTTTTCACCAAAGTATGCACTGTAACTAGTGAAAAGTTTTTTTTTTTTTTTGTTTTTTATTGCTGTGATGCTGCATACAATTTTTTTTTTGGGGGGGGGGGAGGGGGTTGCCCCCCCCCCCCCCACCCCAAGTCACTCTTAAAAACAAATGTGCTTATTCACTCCATTTGTAAGGTTGTTTTGAAAACAAATTGAGAAAAAAATGTATCTGATTGCTCCCAGTTATGGTGAGGCTAACCTGCCAGTGGCCGGAGTGCCTTTTTAGTGGGGTTGGTGTGGTATCCCAGATATCTGAAACCTAGTATTCAGGTTATCCAGCAAGATTTATGAATACAATTTTCATGCTAACTAACATTAAACTTACATAAAAGCAGATCTACAAAGAATTCTGTAAATACCTGCCAGGCCTTGTCCCTTCAGTATATGCCATTCTGGGACCCAGCTGGTGTTGCCTTAGAGGTGTCTTTTATATTTGCATACTAGTACCCAGATTAGGGGTAGCTAGTTTTGTTGGTGCAATTTTTGTCATCCTCAGTGTGACATTTAAGACTAGCAGAAACTTTTTTTTTTTATTTTATGGATTTTTACTGAAAATAAATTTACCATAGAAGATGGTGATTTGGGCATTTCTCTACATTTTTTTTCTTTAAAAGTAGTGTGATAGAACAGATGTTGATGCTAACTACAGAAATGTTGACATCTGCATAATATCCTGCAGTAACACAAGAAACCAACTTTTAAACATCGCTGTTCTCATATTGCTCTCCTAATTCCCAAATCTATCAAAAATTTTAACCACATGGTAAATGGTCAGTTTATTTACAATAAATCTTTAAAATGTTCCCAAACATTGGATTTACTTTCTTTCTGTCTTGGTGGTCTAAAGTACAAAATGATTTGATTTCCCATTGCTTGAAAAAGTTTGGACGTGAGCATTTTTTTTCCACCTTATTGCAAACTTTTTGAATACATATACACAATCCAGCACTCCAAACAGATGGTTTGGGAGCATTCCTATGTAGTTGCTAAAGTCTATCGAGTTCCTTTTTATTTTTAATTAGTTTTATTCATTTTGTACAGAAAGGGACCTATGTATTAAAGTTAAAACTTTTCAATTACCATGTGGTAATTAACAAAATTTTATATGTTAACTGTTGGGGGTATATGCCACAGGTGTATTTAATGTCTTAACTGTGTAGCAGACTGCATCCATTTGAGTGGCATTAACTATAGGGCTCATTCTTCACCTACTTCTAGATTTGGCTGTTAAATGTGGTAATAACATAGTGTCTGAACACACACTAATTGCCACATTAACAGCTAATGCATCTTAGTAGGTTTTGGAGTAAACATTTTACCAGCCAACTAAGTCACAGTATCAAAACAGCAAGATTTACATGTTGAATACTACTTTTTGCCAAAATGAGCTTTTAAATTAGCAATTGTGAAGAGTTAAGAAAAAAAACAATTTTTCTCGGGGGAGATTTGGGAAATTGTGCAAATCTTATTTTAGAATTTTATAATTAAATTTACAATTAAAAGTTAAAATGTGAGTTTGTAAAAGACTTAAATATTAACTGTGGTTTATTATTACTCCATAATGTACACTTTTTGCAATGACATTTTAGGTTTGTATACCACTATATATTTGTAGATGGTATTCCATTTTATGTATGTAATGATTTTGTTTTCATTAAAGCATTGGAGCCAAAGCCTGTCAAACGTTTGTACTTGTGGTTTGTTCTGTGGCTTCACTGACTAGAAACCTGATAGATTTGAAAATAGGATCAGATTTCTAGGTTAAAAAAATTATCCTGACTTTCAACAGTGCATTCTTATTGGTAGAGGAGACCAGAATGCATGAGCTGCTTTTTTTTAAACCAAGATCAAGTCAAATCAAGAGCATAGTCGGTATCAAAGCCTTTGTAAGAGGTTTACATTGGAGCCTGAAGTGAGCAGAAATGAAAAATGATCGATACCTAGGTACAATGCTGAGAATTTGAACTCCTCCAGAATGATCTCTATATTAAACTCCAAACATGATTAGATGCTAATTTTGAACCTGGAGAAGAGATAAAGAAACTTAACAGCATTAATTTCATATCTTGGATATATTTTTACTATTCAACAAAAAGATTCAAGTGTAGGATAAATGCCATCTTTTTGAGCAGCTAAACATTTACTATTACTGGTTATATTTCACACTACGCTTTGTTCTGGCCCATTTTTCTGTATAGAATCACTTGAGCTACATGTGAGGGTATCCTTGCATGAACAACTTTGCGATGAGGTTTAGGCTGAACCTTTGACCCTCCAGTCCCCAGAACATGACAAGTTGTCTTTAGCCATTTTGGGGTGAATTCTATATATGGTGCCAAAAAAAACGTTTGGGTGTGGTTTTATACGATAATGCTTATACCCAAGGATGTTGCTTAACTCTAGGTATGGTCATGTGCACCAATTGAAACGTCACAAATGTATATGCCTAAATTGGATATGTATCCTCCTTATTCTATAACAATGTGAATAACTGCTAGAGAAGCCCCATTCTGCCCATGACTGTCCCATTTTTGCCCCCTTTTCTTTTCTCTCATATAAATTCCAATTAAATTAATTGGTGCGGAGTGGCCGTGTCAAGATGGCGGCATTGAAATCCATGGCTGAGCGGTCTCAAAGGATTCTTGCGAACTAATAACATTATTCCCCTTGAACAGATGCCTCATACTAAGCGAAAGGGGATGGTCAAGGCCGACTCCTTGATGGCCAAGACCACCTCTCCACAGCAACAAACCATAGAGAGGTTCGCCATGAGAACGCCTATCCAACATACCGGGAGGAACCCTGTTGTCTCATTGGCAGGAGACCTTGAGGATTTGGGGTTGGATGTCACTCTTTCTCCGCCAGTTCTCAATCCACCGCCTCTTCCCGAAGGACGCCACTCTCAGCAGAGGTCTCCCGAGACTGAAGATGTAGCGGGAAGGCCTCTGGATCAAGGACATGAGGTGACGGCATCTAATGGAGGTTTGAAGCCT
Source organism: Microcaecilia unicolor (assembly GCF_901765095.1). NCBI lineage: Eukaryota > Metazoa > Chordata > Amphibia > Gymnophiona > Siphonopidae > Microcaecilia > Microcaecilia unicolor. Next base: position 133,059,300 of record NC_044035.1, on the reverse strand, counting down.
TTTAGTCTTCAAATTGAGCCACGAGCTCTAATACAAAAACCTGAGACTGTGACGTTGGAGAGTATATGGGAGGCTCGCCAACATTTGGATATAACCGTGGCCAACTCAATGAAAGAGGTTTCAGCGTTAGTAAGTACAGTTTACTCTAAGTCTTTAGATGTGACAAAGGTGGAATTTAATACTCAAATTAATGCACTTAAAGAGGCTGTTAAACAACTACAAGAACTTTCAACTGCTACAATAAAAGATAAAGCGGTCATACATCAGAAAATTGAGCAGATTGAAAATTATAACCGTAGATTAAATTTTTGTTTCTTGAACTTTCCTAAGACCCTTGTGCCTTTAAGAAATATTTGTTGGAAATACTACATTATACTTCGGACGCTATTCCCCCAATTAATAGGATATACTACATATTAAATAAGAAGGAAGGGGAGGAACAATCAAACGAATTCTCAGGAACAGAAAAAAGATGAATTTAACTGATTTTTTTTTTTTTTTTTTTTGAAGCAACTATTTCTGAAGAATCCGAATATGACATAGTCTCATTTATTTTTGAGCAACATTTAGAAGCAGTTAAACGTTTATACTTTAGAAACTCACAAACTTTATGGGAAAAAGGTTTGGATGTTTCCTGATGTCACAAAATCTCTTTTATCACCCAGAACATTTAAGAGAGTTTGTTAAATTGGAAAAAGTTGACCACAGGTTAATTCCATAGTAGTTGAGTTTAAATGTGGTTAAAGGATAAGGTATGCGTGCTAAGCGATATGCAAGCTGTTTCTTTTTTTTTTTTTTCCCCCGTCTTAGAATATCTCCTGATTAATCTTTTGGAATCATGCCCCCTCCCTAGCTAGTGGTCTAAAAAAGATTTATAATTTACTAATTTTCTTATATTTTGTGATTAACTATTTGATGTTTTTTTTCCTTCCAATTTTCTTAACCTTTGACTTGTAAAATTATGCTGTGTAATAATAAAAAAATCTAATTGGTGCCAGTAATTTCTTGTTAAAAAGACAATTATGGGCACTAGCTCATACAATTGTGCAAATAGGGTGCACTCAGATTTGTGCATTTTAAGTTTTGGTGACTTTGAATTAGGGGGTATATGTGGATTTATTTGAATAGTTAGTGTTGGTCCTGCATTATTACTCACTTTTGGCTTGGAGTTGGCTCATGGGTTGCCTGCCATTCTCCTCTAGAGTCCATGGTTCTCTTGATGGCAAGCTGTTCAGGCCTGATGCTGCTAAATAGCTCCACACCATCATTCTTCAATCACCATTCTTGACAGGTTGAAGTTCTCATTTTAAGAGTGCTTGGTTTTCACCAAAATGTTTGTTGTAACTGGCGAGTTCAAGCCAGTGCATTGGGCAGTAATACTGTTAGCATCTGCATTCCCAATCTGTTTTTCCTGATAGGTGATGCATGAACTAGGGAATGATGGTGACAAAATTTGTCCCATCCCCATGGACTCTGTCCTCATCTGCAGAAGCCTTGAACACATGATTTTATATTTCAAATTTTATATTTCAAACTTTAGTATAAAAGAACAATATGCTGTGCAACTGTTGTGTATAAATTACAAATAGAAAACAGTAGCAGCTATAATAACCCTCCCACCACCATCTACCTTTCCAGCCCCAACAATAGCTGACTTCTTCTACCCCAAGGAATCATAATCCACCCTGTTAAATTGTCCAGGGGTACAAAATACAACCTATTCTGTATGCCCTAGAGGGGAGAAATATGCCCTATGAGTCATTATGATTTGTTTGTTGATGACTTTTTATTCAGCCACAGATTTAATATCAGGATTCAGTCTAGCTTTCCTGTCTTCCACAGTCTGTCTTGCAATAGAAGATGTCTTCTTAGAAGATGTGCTGGTAGCAGGATGTACAGGATCCCCCATGCAAATTTTGCTAACTATGGCCAGCATGTTTGCTTGTTTTTTTTTTCCAAAAAATAAAAATATTGCATCAAACAAACAGTCCAGTTCATTAACAAGCTTCAAAGTAGAAAGAACCAGGCACACCTATTAAAGGGGGGCCGACCACAACCGGGCTGAAGGCCAGCGAAGACAGAAGTGTGGGGGAGGGTACAGGGAGGGCCTAGCTAGAGAGCAGAGGTAGTAGTGGGAGGGAAACGGGGTAGCAAGGGGAGGGGGCAGGAAAGAAGGGGAGGAGAGAGGAATTTGAACTGCACAGGAAGTCCTTTTGAATTTGGAAGCAGGAGAAGAGCAACGAGCAATGGGTACACAGCAGCTTGACACATAACAGTTACAACTTTGGGGTAACTACTGCTGCAGAAAGAGTTGTGTGGAAAATTATCAAGTTGATGCAAATGGTAGGCTTGCATGTGAGCAGCCTTGTTATAAGGAAACAACGTGTATACAGCTTGTCTCCTGGCTTGGGCGGCCGGGAGGCCTAGAACGTCATTTTGTAAATGTGGTAGGTGCCTCCTTCAACGGGAGACACCAAGTGACGTCGGGTGCTTGGAAAACAGTACAGGGGGCCACAGGGGCTTGGTATGGCTTGGCCTGTGGCCCAGAATATGCAACTACGTGTAGAAGCTGTGTACCCGGGTAGAAATGCATGCTGGCATAATGATTAGTAGAAGATGTAATGTAATTTGTTTGTTGTAACAATTTAGATGTTCCTGGCTGCGGCCAAAATAAATCCAATTCTGGCTTGTAGTGTGGTATTGAAGGGGGCGGGGGTTGATATGTCTGAGTGTGTGCCGAATGCCCGAGTTGAGAACCAGGCACACCCATTAAAGGGGGGCCTACCACAACCGGGCTGAAGGCCAGCGAAGACAGAAGTGTGGGGGAGGGTACAGGGAGGGCCTAGCTAGAGAGCAGAGGTAGTAGTGTCCCTGTAAGGAGGGAACCACAGGTTGATTTTTATTTGGGATGATCTAATATTCTACTGACTGTGTCAAGAGAAGACAACTGGTTCAGCAGAGGGGAAATTGCTGCCTCATAAAGGGATGGTGCCTTAATGGGGAGGTTGTTTGGCAGAAACTAGGGACCCTTGCACATATAGAGAAGGGAAGAGGAGAGGCTACACATGAAGGGAAAGGTGAGGGAAAACAAGAGATTTGAGGAGAGAAATTGAAGAAAGGGGAACATGAAAGATTAGTGCCAAACAGACATGGGGCAGGAGGTGAGAAAATAAATAGCAAATGGAAAGGAAGCCCTGAAAAACAGAGTTAAAAGCAGAGAGAGAGAGGAAAGCAGAACCAAACACTGGGAACAAGATGACTGGAATAATAAAATCACCAGACTACAAAGGTAGGAAAAATAGTTTTACTTTCAGTGTAGTGCTTAATTATGGCAATGTTGAGAATTTACATCTCTCAGCTTTTTTTGCAGTGTACCGGACACACATTTCTTTCTGTTGCTCTGGTATCTCTTTCAGTTTTTGTCTGCATGATTTTTTGTGGTTCCTCCTTCTGTATCACTACTTACTATTACTTATCATTTCTAAAGTGCTACTCGATGTACGCAACGCTGTACACTTGAACATGAAGAGACAGTCCCTGCTCAACAGAGCATACAATCTAATTAGGACAGACAAACAAGAGATAAGAGAATATTAAAGTGAAGATGGGTTAGGAATTAAAGCAGCATCAAAAAGGTGGGCTTTTAGCATAGATTTGAAGACGGCCAGAGATGGAGCTTGACGCACTGGCTCAGGAAGTCTATTCCAGGCATATGGTGCAGCAAGATAAAAGGGGCTGAGTCTGGAGTTAGCAGTGGGGGAGAAGGATGCAGCTAAGAGATATTTACCCAGTGAATGGAGTTCCTGGGGAGGAATGTAGGGAGAGATGAGAGTGGAGAGGTACTGAGGAGCTACAGAGTGAATGCACTTATAGGTCAATAAGAGGAGTTTGAACTGTATGTGGAAACTGATAGGAAGCCAGTGAAGTGACTTGAAGAGAGGGCTAATATGAGCATAACGACACTGGCAGAATATTAGTCGTGCAGCAGAATTTTGAACAGATTGAAGAGGAGAGAGATGGCTAAGTGGGAGACCTGTGAGAAGCAAGTTGCAATAATCTAAGCGAGGTGATAAGAGTGTGGATGAAGGTTCTGATAGTGGGCTCAGAAAGGAAAGGGCATCTGCAACTGAGGTGAAGGACTCTGCTGGCATGTGGTGTCTGTGTAGGAATCTGTAACAGCTCTTCTTGTTACAGTTACCCAGTAGAATATATATTGGTGCTCTAAAGTATTTCAGTAACATAATTGTGTTAAATAATTACTTCTGAATTTTACAGGTATGGGTGGATATGGAATGGATCTTAGAGGGGATGGGTTATATTCCAGTGGTGTGCCTTGACAATTTTTACACTTTGTTAGTGTGGCCCGAGATGAAAGGTTGAAAAAGACTCTAGAACAGGCTGTTTATGATGTGGAATGTTAGTAGCATTGACATTCATGTCTAGTTGAAACAAATATCACCTTATTTAGTAGACTGAGTCCTAACGCTGCATCAGAATGCACCACTAGAAACTAAGTGCCACTATTTTGGACTATGACGGTGTAGAAGCAAGAGAAAGTGGGCATCACTCCTGCCAACTTTACAAGGTGGATGGGGATGGTCTGAAAGGGAGAGGAGCTCTAGCGTACTGGGAATTTAATTTCTGTCTGAGAGGAGGGTCAGTGGAGGAGTGGTGGTGGACTTTGGTCCTGGGGAACTGAGTTCAATTCCCACTTCAGGCACAGGCAGCTCCTTGTGACTCTGGGCAAGTCACTTAACCCTCCATTGCCCCAGGTACAGATAAGTACCTGTATACAGGACCCCGTGCATTGAGGCTGCCATGAGTGGGAAAGCGCGGGGTACAAATGTAACAAAAATAAAAAAATAAATGTCTGGGTGTTGCAAGGGGCACTAGCCCCAGGACCAAAGTCCACCGCTACTCCTCCACTGACCCTCCTCTCAGACAGAAATTAAATTCCCAGTAAGCTAGAGCTCCTCTCCCTTGGGGATTGTATGTTGGGGGAGGTAGGAGGGGGAGAGGTAGGAGGTCATGTCTGGGGGCAGGAGGGTCCACTTGATGATTAGGTATTGTGTATTGGGGATAGGAGGTAAGGGGGGAGGTCAGATCTGGAGGTGGAGGGAGCCATCAACTACCTTGAGGGTGGGGGGGGGGGGGGTTGAGTTATTGGGAAGGAAAGGAGGAAAGCTTTATTTTTTTGCTTATATATTCCTTCCAATTCATAAAATATGTGACACAAAAGGAAAGATCACAACCCCATTTTAACATGTAAAAAGATTTTTTTTTTTTTTTGTTACATTCGTACCCTGCACTTTCCCACTCATGGCAGGCTCAATGCAGCTTACATATTGTATACAGGCACTTACCTGTACCTGGGGCAATGGAGGGTTAAGTGACTTGCGCAGAGTCGCAAGGAGCTGCCTGTGCCTGAAGTGGGAGTTGAACTCAGTTCCTCTGGACCAAAGTCCACCACCCTAACCACTAGGCCACTCCTCCTTAAAGTCAAAGAAGTGAAGAGGGAAATACTGCTAGTGAAAGTGCAGATGGAAGAAAAAATGGCTAAAGATGTAAACAGGTGACAAGACCTGTTTTCAGATATAATGGGGAAAGGGGAAAAGCTAGGAATAGAATTGTAAGATTGAAAGATGCTGAGGAACAGCTATGTAGAGAGCGATGAGGATAAAGTGAATGTGCTAAACAAAAACTGTTTTGCTTGTTAAAGTTCTTATATTTTATGGCTGTATTTCATAACAAGATTTTTCTTGTTTAATTTGTTGAAATAAAGAAATATAATTAAAAAAATACTTCTCTTCAGTGTTAACAGAAGAAAATCCTGGAGGACTGTGGTTGGCTACTGAGGGTATATCTGGCAATGGAATGGATACTGCACTGTTCATGAAAGAAAGTGTTTATAAACAGCTTGAAAATCTGAAAGTGGACAAAACTATGGGGCCAGCTGGGATACATTTCACAATAGAAAGGACGCTCAGAGAAATCCTGGCAGGACCTCTTAAGGATTTATTTAATAGATCTTTAGGGACTGGAGAGGTTCTGCAGGATTGGAAATCAGCGGATGTGGTCCCTCTTCACAAAAGTGGGGGCAGAAAAGAAGCCTAGTAAGCCTCATGTCAATGGTAGGAAAAAATAATGGAGTAGTTGCTGGAAAATTAAATTTCTAGCATTCAATGGGTTGAGAAACTGAGACAACATGGCTCTTTACTAAAGGAAAATCCTACCAACTGAATTTGATTTCTTTGACTGGGTGACCAAAGAACTGGACAAAGGACACTGGTAGCTGTAATTTACTTGGATTTCAGCAAAGCCTTTGACAGTCCTTCACATTAGACTCATGAATAAGCTGAGAGGGCTGAACTAAGACCCAGACTGGTGAACTGGATTGGAAACTGGTTGACCAACAGGCAACCAGAGGGTGGTGGTGGTAAATGGAATTTGTTCAGAGGAAAGGAAGGTGAGCAGTGGAGTGCCTCAGGGGTCAATACCAGGACCAAATCTGTTTAATATGTTTGTGAGAGGCATTGCTGAAGGGTTAGAAGGAAGTCTGCCATTTTGCAGATGACACAAAGATAGCCAATAGAGTGGAGACCCCGGAGTAGAAACCATGAGAAGAGATCTCCAAAAATTAGAAGAACGGTCAAAGGTCTGGTAGTTCAAATGTAATGCAAAGAAGTGCAGAGTGATGCACTTGGGGTGAAGAAATCTAAAGATCTACAAGCTACGAGGAGAGAGATTGATAAGCATAGTTCAGGAGAGGGACCTTGGAGTGACTGTGTCTGAGGATCTCAAGGGAGACTGCTACAGTTTATGCCTTGATCATGGTGGGAAAGATTCAGCTTTAGTAGTTGGACAACAAGGCCAATGCTGGGCAACATTCTATTGTCTGTGCCCCGATCATGGCTGGATAGATTTGACTGGGCTGGAGTGGGGATTCAATGACTGCAGTACGTGGAGAACAAGGGAAGGGCACACTTGTAGGGTCTGTGCCCTGAAAATGGCAAGATCAAGTTTGCATATGTAGTATCACATCCAACATTATGCTATACCTTGCTGGGTAGACTAGATGCACTGTACAGGTCTTTATCTGCCATTATCTAATGTTAGTATGGGCCCCTTTTACAAAGCTGCAGTAGCATTAGTGCATGGATTCACCATGCAGGCCCCCTTTTACCATAGTGGGTAAAACTTTTTTTTTTTTTTAATGCGAATGGCCCAATGGTAAGTGAACCACTTGCCATGTGACCATTTTCCAGGACAGCCCATACTGCCACCCATTTAGTAGGCATTAAGAGCTCCCAAGCTACCCTGGCAGTAAGGTCTGGGTAAGACCCTAGTGCTAGAAAATAAGAATACATTTTCTAGGGCTGCAGTTGGTGGTAGTTTGTTAATAAGCCTGATTTGCTGCATGCCAATGTGCCGGTAGCCCTACCACCCTTTAGTAAAAGGGCCTCTATGTTATTTGCCCCTTTGTAATTAATTAAAAAGCTTTTTGACTAATTGGACCAGAGCTATGAAATAAACATCTTCTAGATCGGGTTAAAATTAATTTTAATTTTATGATAGTTAAATATATGGTTATAGCTATCATTAAGGAAAGGTTAAGCTGCTGGATTTTTCTGTTATTTTTTAATGGTTCTTTGCTCAGAACTTTGTTTTGAATGATATGTGTAAATTAATAAGCAGTCCCATGCCTCCTCCCCCCATTCCTCAAAAGCATAAAGACAGCTAAAATACTTATAGCTGCAATGATAGCAGTCAGCACGTATTTAAGCGTGTACATGCTGATGCCAGTATATTGCTTGGGTTTCCAGTTAAACAGGAAGGGCAGACTGATATACATGCCCCAGTGTACTGTACACAGACACAAGCAGCCCCGTTTCTGTGACCCAAACCATTGATATTATCCCATTTAGTGTTCCAGGTTTGAATTGGAATCATTTTATCCACTGAAGCCATTGTCATCTTCTTCTGTTTTATAGATATAAATGCCACCTGGAGCAAAAGATAAACTGTAGGATATATCATTTTTAATGTGAGAAAGGCATAGAGCTTAGCTTATCAAATTCTTTCCAGCCCCTCTGCTTGTTAGGCTTCAGCATTGTGTACTGTCTTCTATTCTTATATGTTCATATGTGGGGGGAGGGGGTTGTTCATGCCACATGTGTATGTGAATACATGTATACACACAAGCTGTGATGGTTCTCTCTAGGTCTGTGGTCAGGAAAGGAGAAGGACGGACTGTTTGAAAGATGCAATTTCATAATTGCAATGTGTATGCTATAACTGTTTTTTTTTTTTTTTGGGGGGGGGGGGGGGTTGCATTTGTCTTCCCTCTCCCACTCTACACAGAAATATCTACAAGACAGAGTTCACTTCCTCCCTTTCTGGAACTAGAGCTGCTTTCGAGTGCCCCCCCCCCCCCCCCACAAAAAAAAAAATTGGCTGGGTCTTATGCAGTGTCTCTACTGCTATTTATCTTAGAAACAGAAAGTAGTGGAGAGTTGCAGCTAGTGTTTTTAAACTCCGAAAAATGTCCAGTTTTAGTCCTCCTCCTACCCTCCAGCCATGAGCAGAAAAAGCAATAGAATCCTGAAAAAGCCAGATAGGGTATGATACATACCTGTAGCAGTTGTTCTCCGAGGACAGCAGGCTGATTGTTCTCACGACTGGGTGACGTCCGCGGCAGCCCCCACCAACCAGAAAGAAGCTTCGCGGTACGGTCGGCACGCAGGGCACGCCCACCGCGCATGCGCGGCCGTCTTCCCGCCCGTGCGCGACCGCTCCCGCCAGTTGAATGACTAGCAAAAAGATGAAACACACAACTCCAAAGGGGAGGAGGGAGGGTAGGTGAGAACAATCAGCCTGCTGTCCTCGGAGAACAACTGCTACAGGTATGTATCATACCCTTTCTCCGAGGACAAGCAGGCTGCTTGTTCTCACGACTGGGGTATCCCTAGCTCTCAGGCTCACTCAAAACAATAACCCAGGTCAATTGAACCTCGCAACGGCGAGGGTACAACAGAAATTGACCTACGAAGAACAACTAACTGAGAGTGCAGCCTGGCCAGAATAAATTCGGGTCCTGGAGGGTGGAGTTGGATTTACACCCCAAACAGATTCTGCAGCACCGACTGCCCGAACCGACTGTCGCGTCGGGTATCCTGCTGGAGGCAGTAATGAGATGTGAATGTGTGGACAGATGACCACGTCGCAGCCTTGCAGATCTCTTCAATAGTGGCTGACTTCAAGTGGGCCACCGACGCTGCCATGGCTCTGACACTATGAACCGTGACATGACCCTCAAGAGTCAGCCCAGCCTGGGCGTAAGTGAAGGAAATGCAATCTGCTAGCCAATTGGAGATGGTGCGTTTCCCGACAGCGACCCCTAGCCTGTTAGGGTCGAAAGAAATAAACAATTGGGCGGACTGTCTGTTGGGCTGTGTCCGCTCCAGATAGAAGGCCAATGCTCTCTTGCAGTCCAATGTGTGCAACTGACGTTCAGCAGGGCGGGTATGCGGCCTGGGGAAGAATGTTGGCAAGACAATTGACTGGTTAAGATGGAACTCCGACACCACCTTCGGCAGGAACTTTGGGTGGGTGCGGAGCACTACTCTGTTGTGATGAAATTTGGTATATGGAGCATGAGCTACTAGGGCTTGAAGCTCACTGACCCTACGAGCTGAAGTAACTGCCACCAAGAAAATGACCTTCCAGGTCAAGTACTTCAGATGGCAGGTATTCAGTGGCTCAAAAGGAGGTTTCATCAGCTGGGTGAGGACGACGTTGAGATCCCATGACACAGTAGGAGGCTTGATAGGGGGCTTTGACAAAAGCAAGCCTCTCATGAATCGAACGACTAAAGGCTCTCCAGAGATGGCTTTACCTTCCACACGATAATGGTAAGCACTAATCGCACTAAGGTGATTCCTTACTGAGTTGGTCTTGAGGCCAGACTCTGATAAGTGCAGAAGGTATTCAAGCAGGTTCTGTGCAGGGCAAGAGCGAGGTTCTAGGGCCTTGCTCTCACACCAAACGACAAACCTCCTCCACTTGAAAAAGTAACTCTTTTTAGTGGAATCCTTCCTAGAGGCAAGCAAGACCCGGGAGACACCCTCAGACAGACCCAACGCAGCGAAGTCTACGCCCTCAACATCCAGGCCGTGAGAGCCAGGGATTGAAGGTTGGGGTGCAGCAACGCTCCGTCGTTCTGCGAAATGAGAGTCGGAAAACACTCCAATCTCCACGGTTCTTCTGAGGACAACTCCAGAAGAAGAGGGAACCAGATCTGACGGGGCCAAAAGGGCGCTATCAGAATCATGGTGCCGCGGTCTTGCTTGAGCTTCAGTAAGGTCTTCCCCACCAAAGGTATGGGAGGATAAGCATACATGAGGCCGGTGCCCCAATGAAGGAGAAAGGCATCTGACGCTAGCCTGCCGTGTGTCTGAAGTCTGGAACAGAACAGAGGCAGCTTGTGGTTGGTCTGAGAGGCGAAAAGATCCACCGAGGGGGTGCCCCACTCTCGGAAGATCTTGCGTACCACTCTGGAATGGAGCGACCACTCGTGCGGTTGCATGACTCTGCTCAATCTGTCGGCCAGACTGTTGTTTACGCCTGCCAGGTATGTGGCTTGGAGGAGCATGCCGAACCGGCACGCCCAACGCCACATCCCGACGGCTTCCTGACACAGGGGGCGAGATCCGGTGCCCCCCTGCTTGTTGACGTAATACATTGCAACCTGATTGTCTGTCCGAATTTGGATAATTTGGTAGGACAGCCGATCTCTGAAAGCCTTCAGTGCGTTCCAGATCGCTCGGAGCTCCAGGAGGTTGATCTGTAGATCCTTTTCCTGGAGGGACCACAGACCCTGGGTGTGAAGCCCATCGACGTGAGCTCCCCACCCCAGGCGAGATGCATCCGTCGTCAGCACTTTCGAAGGCTGCGGAATTTGGAATGGACGTCCCAGGGTCAAATTGGTCCGGATGGTCCACCAGAGCAGTGAAGTGCGGCAACTGGTGGAGAGGCGGATGACATCTTCTAGATTCCCGGTGGCTTGGAACCACTGGGAAGCTAGGGTCCATTGAGCAGATCTCATGTGAAGACGAGCCATGGGAGTCACATGAACTGTGGAGGCCATATGACCCAGAAGTCTCAACATCTGCCGAGCTGTGACCTGCTGAGACGCTCTGGTCTGCGAAGCCAGGGCCAGGAGATTGGTGGCCCGCGCTTCGGGAAGGTAGGCCTGAGCCGTCTGGGTATTCAGCAGCGCTCCTATGAATTCCAGAGACTGGGATGGCTGGAGATGGGACTTTGGGTAATTTATCACAAACCCCAGCAGCTCCAGAAGTTGAATAGTGCACTGCATGGACCGGAGGGCTCCTGCCTCCGAGGTGTTCTTGACCAGCCAATCGTCGAGATATGGGAACACGTGCACTCCCAGCCTGCGTAGGTACGCCGCCACCACCACGAGGCACTTCGTAAACACTCGTGGGGCGGAGGCGAGCCCAAAGGGCAGCACACAATACTGAAAGTGCCGTGCGCCCAGGCGGAATCTGAGATACTGTCTGTGAGCTGGCAGTATCGGGATGTGAGTATATGCATCCTTTAAATCCAGGGAACATAGCCAATCGTTTTTCTGAATCATTGGCAGAAGGGTGCCCAAGGAAAGCATCCTGAACTTTTCTTTGACCAGGAATTTGTTCAGGCCTCTCAGGTCTAGGATGGGACGCATCCCCCCTGTTTTCTTTTCCACAAGGAAGTACCTGGAATAGAATCCCTGCCCTTCCTGCCCGGGTGGTACGGGCTCGACCGCATTGGCGCTGAGAAGGGCGGAGAGTTCCTCTGCAAGTACCTGCTTGTGATGGGAGCTGAAGGATTGAGCTCCCGGAGGACAATTTGGAGGCAGGGAGGCCAAATTCAGGGCGTATCCTCACCGCACTATTTGGAGAACCCACTGGTCGGAGGTTATGAGAGGCCACCTTTGGTGAAAAAATTTTAACCTCCCCCCGACCGGCAGATCGTCCTGTACGGACACTTTGAGGGCGGCTATGTTCCCGTGGATCCAGTCAAAAGCCCGTCCCTGGCTTTTGCTGTGGAGGCGCAGGGGGCTGCTTAGGCGCACGCTGTTGACGGGAACGAGCGCGCTGGGGCTGTCCCTGTGCCTGACGAGGCCTTCGGGCCGGCTGGTTGTACCTACGCTTTGCAAAAGAATAGGGTGCAGCCTGCCGGGCCCGGGAAAAACGTCCACCTGCTGAGGTGGATGCTGAAGGCGCCCGGTGGGAGAGCTTGTCGAGAGCGGTTTCCCGCTGATGCAGTTGGTCCACCATCTGCTCGACCTTCTCACCAAAAATGTTATCCCCCCGGCAAGGAACGTCAGCCAGTCTCTGCTGGGTGCGGTTGTCCAGGTCAGAGGCACGCAGCCATGAGAGCCTGCGCATCACTATACCTTGGGCCGCAGCACGAGATGCCACGTCACAGGTGTCAAAAATACCCCTGGACAGGAACTTTCTGCACGCCTTCAGCTGCCTGACCACCTCCTGATAAGGCCTGGACTGCTCCGGCGGGAGCTTCTCGACCAGGTCCGCCAGTTGTTGCACATAGGTCCGCATGTGAATGCTCATATAGAGCAGGTATGACTGGATGCGGGTCACGAGCATGGAGGATTGGTAGGCCTTCCTCCCAAACGAGTCCAGAGTGCGAGACTCCCGCCCCGGGGGCGCCGAGGCGGTATCCCTCGAACTCCGTGCCCTCTTGAGAGCAGAATCCACGACCGCTGAGTCATGGGGCAATTGGGGCCGCATGAGCTCTGGGTCAGAGTGGATCCTGTACTGGGACTCTGCTTTCTTGGGAATGGTGGGGTTAGTTAATGGTCGCACCCAGTTCCGGAGCAGCGTCTCCTTCAGGACATTGTGCAGCGGCACCGTGGAGGACTCTCTAGGTGGTGATGGATAGTCGAGGACCTCGAGCATCTCGGCCCTCGGCTCTTCCACAGAGACCACGGGGAAGGGAATGCTGATAGACATATCCCGCACAAAGGAGGCAAAGGAGAGACTCTCAGGAGGTGAGAGCTTCCTCTCTGGTGAAGGCGTGGGGTCCGAGGGAAGGCCCGTAGACTCCTCTGAGGAGAAATATCTAGGGTCCTCCTCTTCCCCCCACGAGTCCTCATCCTCGGTATCGGACATTAGCTCATGTAGCTGAGTCCTGTACCGGGCCCGGCTCGACGTCGAGGCACCGAGGTCTCGGTGTCGTCGAGCGGTGGACTCCCACGCCGGCGGGGACGGAGCTCCCTCCATCGACGTCGACGGGGACTCCACCTGCGTGGCAGTCGAGACCGGCACCGCAAGCGGCGGCGGTGTCGACAGCCCCGGCGCCGGGCTAGAGTTCGCCGGCGCCACAGTCATCGGCGCCGAGGGCGCAAGCACCCCCGGCGCCGGCACAGCCTGGCGCATCAGCCCTTCCAGGATCCCCGGAAGGATGGCTCTGAGGCACTCGTCCAGGCCCGCTGCCGGGAAAGGCGGTGGGGCCGGTAAGGGTGTCGGTGCCGGAAGCTGCTGGGAGCCAGGAGACGGCACCGAGGTGCCGGAACCCCGACGCGTCGGTACCTCCACAACCGACGGAGACCTCTCCTCTCGACGATGACGCTTCGGCGTCGACTCCTCTTCGGGATGCACCGAGGGCGTCCGGTGACGACGCTTCTTATCCTTTTTTCGATGCACGTCACCGGCGCCGGAGGGCATGGAGGAGGAGGAGGTCGATCCCCCTCGGTCTCGAGGCACCGGGTCAGACAGGGGTCGGTCCCGTGGCTCGCGAGCTGAGGGAGTGACCGGGGCCGACTGCCCACGCGGCCTCTCAACCCCACTCTCACCGGCGGACCGGCGGGCCAACGGGACCTGTTCTCCTGGGGTCGCTGCCATCGGTGCCGATGTCTCGGGCATCGATACCGGTACCGAAGAACCGGCCTTCGATACCGATGCCGTCGAGGTCGACGTCGAGGGGCCGGCGCAAGTTCCAAAAAGACGGTCCCGCAGAACTTGCCTCGCAACCTGAGTCCGTTTCCGGAGACCGAGACACAGAGCACACGACTTGAGATTGTGCTCCGGCCCGAGGCACTGGAGGCACCAAGCGTGGGTGTCGGTCTGCGAGATCGGCCGGCCGCAGCGACCACACTTTTTAAATCCACTCGGGACCTTCGAGGACATCGACGGAAAAATCGCGTCGGCGAAGTCAAAGTCGTCAATGGTGGCTAAAATCACACCACGAAAAGATAAACGACCGAGCGACCACTAGGCTGCAATGTGGCGTCCCCGCTGGAAGCGAGGGAAAAGGGGAGCGCGTGCTCCACACGCGCAGAGATTTTCTTTTTTTTTTTTAACAAACAAGAAAAAAGGAAAACCGAACGGTAATCCGAAGCGAAGCGACGATCCGCGTAAACGCGGTCGAAAAATCCGGCGGCTGAAACAGAGAGAGTGGCAGAAGCACAACTCTCTCCAGTCGCGGAAAAAAAGGAACTGGCGGGAGCGGTCGCGCACGGGCGGGAAGATGGCCGCGCATGCGCGGTGGGCGTGCCCTGCGTGCCGACCGTCCCGCGAAGCTTCTTTCCGGTTGGTGGGGGCTGCCGCGGACGTCACCCAGTCGTGAGAACAAGCAGCCTGCTTGTCCTCGGAGAAAACTGGTAATCCGGCTCCCGTAAACTCAAGCCCCCAGGTACATACAGTATGTTCCTACTTTGCCAACTTCCATCATCGGAGGTTTAATTGAGAAAAGCAATAGAATCCTGAAAAGGCCAGACAACTGGCAATCTGGCTCCCTTAAACTCAGGCCCCTAGGTATATACAGTATGTTCCTACTTTGCCAACTTCATCATCGAAGGAGGTTTAATTGAGAACCAGAGCCAGCATGATGTAAATGAAGCCACTTAGGTTAGTGTCTGTTTCCCCTTCCCCACACAGCAGTTTTTCTGCATACACTCAAAACAAAGCAAACAACCCTATGAGCTGCTGCATCCATGTTGTCATTCTTTGTTGGTAGCATTTTTATTTAATTTCACCTATATTTTCAAATATGCCAGCTTGTGCAGCAGAGAAAATAAAATAACTTTTCAGACGTAGAGTAGTAATTTGTTATAAATTGTAATGGGTGTCATTTGGAGGGGCTGGTTCTAGGGACACATGCAGCAATTATTTTTCTCTCCTCATAAAGGGCCACTGAAACAGACATGTTATAAGAATCAGGAGCTCAACCTTCAGAGTCTCTAGTTATAGCTTGTTATATCCCACATTAAACATGAATTAGGTTGAAACCTGGGGGCATTGTTTTTCCTTGTGCCTAGATCAAAAGAGAAAGATAGTTTGTGGGAAGTTGCTACTAATATTGTTACTACTCTTTAAAATAAATATATTAAATAATAAGGGCAGAGCTACTTTCACACAGGCCAGAGTCAGTCTAAACATGTCAACATTTTCCCGTTCTGCACTATATATTTTTTTTTATTTGTCAGTTTTCAACAGCATGTTCTCAGTTCTTACCCAAATGTGAACCTAATTATGCTAATAAGTTTTGGATGTTATTCTATCTCGTATGTACAGTTTTTTTACTATTGCTTTCAATAATGTTTGCTATTGTTTTGGGTGTACGTGTGACTCCGCCTACTGGCTTCAACCCTTCTAATCCGCTAGATAGCCTCGTACCGTCTCCCATCCTCAGTCTACCCTCCTTGTCATCCGACCCTGACCATTGCAACAGCTATAACTGTCAGTATACTGAGCAAAAATCCCAACAATTAATACAATTCAAAGTTTCATAATAGCAATAACAAAAATGAAATATAAGATAACTTAAAATGAAGTACATCACACCAAGGTAATTATATATGTTTATGTCTGTCTGTACAGAATAGCTGGAGGTGGTAGGAGAGCTTGTGGTGCAATAGTGCAGTTGCAGTAGGTTTTAGAAACAGGAGTAACCTGCAAGATGGTGGCAGAAGTGGAGGTTTATTTTTTTTTTTTGTAGGTAGAGAGTTGCATGAACAGTTTTTGAAAGCAGCAGTGGGCAAGGTAGAAGGGTAATTGCAGATGCATAGGTTTTAAGGGTGGGACTGCTTGTGAAATAGTAAGAAATTTGCAAGAGGCAGTTATTAAGGGATAGGTTAGTTGGGCTGGGGTATTGTGTGTGTGTGTGTGTGTACACACAGTGGTAGGCCACAACACCCTGACAGATATGTTATATGCTACAGCAGCTACAACTCCATCCCTACAAATGCACTGTACCATTTCACTATCCAATTTGGCCCATTTTGAATGCAATGGCTGTGGCCCCATTTTTTTTTCTCTCAGTCCATAGTTCAGCTCATTGTATAATTTTTTCCATCAGCTTCTGGGTTGGAAAGAATAATTCTGAATTGCAAAAAAAAGCAAATATATTTAGCTGGACCAAGTATTCTCTCAGAACAGCAGGCCTTATACTCGCACAGGTAGATAACACAGGTCTCCATTGGTGGTCTGGAGCTTAACAGGTCTCTGAGATGCGATCCACCACACGAGCGCCTTCCCACCCACCACAAGAGCAGCAGCACAATATAAAGCAGAAGGGAAAAAAAAAAAAGAAGATGACAACTCCAAGTGGAGGGAGGAGGGTTGTGAGACTATAAGCCCTGCTGTCCTCAGAGAATACCTGCTACAGGTAAGTATCTTCATTTTCTCCAAGGGCCAGTAGGCCTACACTTCTCACATGTGGGAAGCCCTAGCTACCGGGCTCACCAAAACGGTCAACTGGACCTCACAATGGCAAAAAAGTAATTAACCTGAAATTATATACAATCTGAGTGAGAGTGCAGCCTAGACCAGAAAACAATGGGCCTAGAAGCATGAAGTTGGACTCTAGACCCGAACCAAATTCTGCAGAACTGTCTGACCAAACCAACTGTTGCATTGGCTATCCTGCTCCAACCAGTAATAAGATGTGAATGTGTGTATTGAAGACCACATCCCAACCTTGCAAATTTCTTCAATGGAGGCTGACATCATGGGCTATCAACACAGTCACAACTCTTATATTGTGAGCCCTGACATGACCCTTAAGTGAAAGAAATACAATCTGCCAGTTAGAGATTGTGTGTTTGCCGCTGGCACCCTCATCCTGCTGGGATTAAAAGAAACAAAAAGTTGGGCAGACTGGCTGTGGAGCTTAGTCTGCTCCCTGTAATAAGCCAAAGCTTGCTTGCACTCTAAGGTGCGAAAGGTACTCTCACCAGGATGGGCATGAGGTCAGGGAAAGAAGGTTGGCAAGACAAGCAACTGGTTCAGATGGAAATCCCGTCCAATACAACCTTAGGTAGGAACTTAGGGTGGGTGCAGAACCCTTGTATAAGGTGCATCCACAACTAAGGCCTGAAGCTCACTGACATTGAAGGCTGAAGTAATAACCACCACTAAGCTGACCTTTCAGGTCAAGTACTGCAGCTAACCGGAATCCAGTGACTCAAAAAGAGCTTTCATCAGCTGAGAATGAGGTTGAGGTCCCATGCCACAGGCAGATGTTGACAGGGGGGCTCTGTCAATAGCAAACCTCTCATGAAGCAAACTAGAGGCTGTCCACAGATGGGCTTACCCCCCTACACGTCAATGATAAGCACCAATTGCACTGAGTTGAACCCTTATGGATTTGGTCTTGAGGCCAGACTCAGAAGTGCAGATGGCATGAAAGCAGGGTCAGTGTAGGGCAGGAAAAAGGATCTAGGGCCTTGCCCTCACAGCAGACGGCAAACCTCCTCTATTTGAAAGAATAGCATCTCTTAGTAGAATTGTTCCTGGAAGCCAGCAAGATGCAAGGAAGAAAATTCTAAGCTCTCAACATCCAGGCCTTGCGTGCCACAGACTGGAGGATGGAATGCAGAAAAGATCTCTCCTGCGTGATGAGGGTCAGAAAACTCTCCAAGCTCCACTGTTCTTTGGCGAATAACTCCAGAAGAGGAGGAAACCAGATCTGCCAGGGGCCATGGTGAGCAATCAGTTTTCATGGTCATCATGGTCCTGCGGTCTCACTTCAGTTGCAGCAAAGTTGTCCCCACAAGAGAAATGGGAAGATTAACATACAGAAGTCCTGTTCCTCACTGACGGAGGAAGGAAGCCGATGGCAGCCTGTTGGGTACCTGGAGCCTAGAACAGAATTAAGGAAGTCTGCAATTAGACTGAGTGGCAAAGAGATCCAAGGAGGGGGTGCCTCATCCTCAGAAGATCTAATGGGCAATGCCCATACTACAGACCCACGCATGCGGTTGCATGACACTGCTCAGTCTGTCAGCCAGGTTAAGTGGCCAGGAGGAGTATCTCATGCTGGTGTGCCCAAGAGGGCATGATCCTGTGTCCCCCTGGTTGTTTGTGGAGTATATGGCAATCTGCTTGTCTGTTTCAATGAGTACAATTTAGTTGTCAGAAGATCTCTGAAAGCCTTTGCAGCGTTCCAAATCGCCCAGATCTCTAGCAGGTTGATTAATCACCCAGAGCTCTAGAAGGTTGATTTAGAGATATTTCCTGGGGTGACCAAGCACCTTGAGCGTGAAACCCATCTAAGTAAGCTCCCCACCCTAGATGGGATGCATCAGTTAGCACCTTTGTGGGCTGTGGAATTTGGAATGGACACCCCAGAGTCGCACTGGATCCAATTGTGCACCAGAGCAGGGAATGAACCAGTTCTGGCAGAAAGTAGCTCAACACCACTGGGAAGCTAGGGTCCACTGGGAAGTCCATGACACCCATGGCATGTCTCCACCTGAGAACAGTAGAGGTCATTTGGCACAAGAACCTCAACACCTGCAAAACTGCTTGAACTTGAGTGGCGAGGGCAACAAGAGCATCTGGCTGCACCACAGGTTGAAAAGCCCAAACCAGTTGATTGGCTACCAATGAACTCCAATCACTGACCAAGGAAATGGGACATGGGGTAGTTTAAAATGAATGCTAGTAGCTCTAACACCCGAAGTTGTCCACCAAAATGCAACATATGATATTGGAGAAGACATGTCCTGATACTTCCAGCTCACAGGAAATATCAAACTATGGTATAAGCATCCTTTAAGTGCAGAGAGCATAGGCAATTGTTTTCCTGAAGCAAGGTGCCCAGGGAAATGATCGTGAACATGTCTTTGACTAGGAATTTGTTTAAGGCCCTTAGGTCTAGGATAAGACACATTCTCTAGTGGGCTCCATAGCCAAGGCAAGGCATAACTAAGATGGACTATTCAAAGAACCCACCCATCAGATGCTACAACAGGTCACCTTTCTTGGTAAAAGCTTCAGCCTCCCCCCAACTGGCAAGTTATCCAGGACGGTCACTTTTACAGCAACCAATCAAAAGCTCGCCCCCTGCTTTGACTGGGGAGCTGCCTGGGTCTTAGGTGTACGATGAGAACAAGCATGCTGGGGCTGAGCCCGATGGGAAGGGGTGTACCTACACCTCTACGAATAATAAGTACTTCTATGTGACTTGTCAAAAAAAAACAAAAACTCCTAGAGGAGGCAGGTGCAGAAGGCATTGTGTGGGGTAGGGGTGGGAAGAAAATCGATCAATGGTATCAGTATGTTTCTTGATGAGATCAGCAACCTCCCCCAATTTCTCTCTAAGATTATTCCCCTGGCACATGGCATGCGCCAGCCTCTGCTGGACCGCTAGGTCCAAGTCATAGACATGCAGATATGAGAGCCTTCTCACTGCTATACTCTGGCCAGAGATCCTAGAGGCCACATCAAAAGTGTTGTAGGTGCCCCTGGCCAAGAACTTACAAAACCCCTTCTGCTGCTCGACCAGTTGATGAACAGATTCAGCCTGCTCTGGTAGGAGAAAGTCTGCCAAGACAAACTGCAACAACCCAAGGACCGACCACAAAGTACAGGCTGGTGTACAGCTGGTACAATTGGAATCAGATGAGCATGGAGGCCCGATACAGTTTGCCTAGAACACCTGGTCTTTTTGAGTGTGGATTCCATCACCTGGGAAAGATGAGGCAACTGGGACCTATCAAACCCAGGGGAAGACTGAATCTGGTACATGGCGTCAATCTTCTTAGGGAGGAGAGGGACCAACAGGGGGTATTCCCAGTTCTGGGAAGAGTAGCCTAGTGGTTAGTGCAGTGGACTTTGATCCTGGGGAACTGAGTTCAATTCCCACTGCAGCTCCTTGTGACTCTGGGCAAGTCACTTAACCCTCCATTGCCCCTGGTACAAAATAAGTACCTGAATATATGTAAACTGCTTTGAATGTAGTTACAAAAACCTCAGAAAGGAGGTATATCAAGTCCCATTTCCCTTTCCCCTTCCCCCTTTCTTCACTTGAACATCTCGTGAAACGGGACAGTCGCAGCCTCTCTAGGAGGAGAGGCATAGTCCAGGACCTTGAACATCTTCAGCCTGGGCTCATCCTTCACTTCCAAAGCAATTGGGATGGCAGTCACCATCTCCTTCACAAAAAGTGGGGAAGGAAAGACGCTGGTGGAGATGTCCTCCTTTCTGGTGGAGGGGTGTACTCACAGTTCTTCACCTGAACATCCAAGATCTCGTGAAGCAGGACCATCACAGCTTCTTTAGGAGGAGAGGCATGGTCCAGGACCTTGAACATCTTAGGCCTGGGCTCGTCCTTCACTTTCAAAGGAATTGGGATGGCTAAGCCTGGGCTTGTCCTTCACTTTCAAAGAGGGGATGGAAAGACTTAGGTGGAGACTTTCTCCTTTCTGTTGGAGGAAAGGGATCAGATGGGATACCAGAGGACTCTTACTCCGAGAAGTACTGTGAATCATCTTCCGAGTCCGATGAGCACACCTTGTCATTGCAAGCCAAGATCTCCTGGTGGGAGGGCTGAGAACGAGCCCACTTCAATGAAGAGGTAATATCGTAAGTATTGCCATACTGGGACAGACCAAAGGTCCATCAAGCCCTGTATACTGTTTCCAACAGTGGACAAGCCAAGTTACAAACTTAGTAAGATCCCAAAAACAGTACAATACATTTTTATACTACTTATCCTAGAAATAAGCAGTGAATTTCCCCAAATCCATTTTAATAATGGCTTATGGACTTTTCTTTTAGGAAGCTATCCAAACCTTTTATTAAACCCCACTAAGCTTTTACTACATTCTCTGGCAACAAATTCCAGGGTTTAATTATACATTGAGTGAAAAAAATATTTTCTCAGATTCATTTTAAATTTACTGCTTTGTAGATTCATTGTGTGCCCATAGTCCTAGTATTTTTTGGAACGAGTAAACAAGTGATTCACATCTACCCGTTCCACTCCACTCATTTTATATACCTCTTTTATACCGCCCCTCAGCCGTCTTTTCTCCAAGTTGAACAGCCCTAGCCACTTTAGCCTTTCCTTATAGGGAAGTTGTCTCATCCCCTCTTATCATTTTCATTGCCCTTCTCTGTACCTTTCCTAATTCCACTCTATCTTTTTTGAGACGTGGTGACCAGAACTGCACACAATATTTGAGGTATGGTCAAACCATGAAGCGATGCAAAGGCATTATAACGTCCTCATTTTTGATTTCCATTCCTTTCCTAATACCTAACATTCTATTTGCTTTCTTAGCCACCACCACCACACTCTGAGCAGAGGGTTTCAATATATCAACAATGATGGCTAGATCCCTTTCCTGGTCGGTGACTCCTAATGTGGAACCTTGCATCACATAAAGTTCGGGTTCCTCTTTCCCACATGCATCCATTTCCATTGCTCACATTAAATGTCATCTGCCATTTGGATGCCCAATCTCATATGGTCCTCTTGTAATTTTTCACAATCCTCTTGCGATTTAACCACTTTAGTGTCATCAGCAAATTTAATTACCTCACTAGTTACACCTATCCCTGGCTCATTTATAAATATGTTAAAAAGCAGCAATTCCAGCACAGACCCCTGCGGAACCTCACTATCTACCCTTCACCTTTGAGAATATTGACCATTTAAGCAGTTTTTAATCCACAATAGAACATTACCGCCTAACCCATGACTCTCCAATTTCCACTGGAGTCTTTCATGAGGTACTCTGTCAAATGCCTTTTGAAAATCCAGATACACAATAGCAACCGGCTCACTTTTATCCATGTTTGCTCACCCCTTCAAAGAAGGGCATTGAGGTGTTGGCTCCAGCCTTGACTTCAGCAAAGCTTCCTCCACCTACTACTACTAATCATTTCTATAGCAATACTAGATATATGCAGTGCTGTACACATTATATGCAGGTACTTTCTCTGGCCCTAGAGGGCCCACAATCTAAGTTTTTGTACCTGGCGCAATGGAGAGTTAAGTAACCTACCCAAGGTCACAAGAAACTGCAGTGGGAATCAAACCCATGTTGCCAGGATCAAAGCCTGCTACACTAACCATTAGGCCACTCCTCTACAGATGTTGAGGGTGTGCCAACACAGGTCGCAGTCAACATCAAGACTGCAAGCGGCACAGACCTCATCCTAAGCTGGTGGCCATGCAGGACTGAACCAAGAGGCATAAGCTGGGGCAAGCACTCCACATGCCAAGCCACTCTGCAAGAAAGCCGCCAAAAGTTCAGGGAGCAAGGGCCGACATCGGGAAAGGCTGGTGTGCCGGTGTAGAAGCAGGCTCTTGAATCTACAGGGATCAAAGTGGTACCTGGTCCTGGCTATGTGGAGACCCACACATCAGCACATCCTCTATGTAGGGGACTGGTGGTGAAACCTTCCGTGCCCCCCAGCTCCCAGCGTTGAGGGGGATCAATGCCTTTGCTTTTGACAATGCTTGGCTTAGATGGTCTCCGGTGCCGAAGAGAACGTTGTTGCGACCTCGTCGCCCTAGGGTCAGATCCGACACAGATCGGTCCCAGGGGGCCTGCATTGTGGCTGGCGCAGAGGAAGGTGGAGACCAACTCAATGCACAGTCACTCCCATTGTGTAAGGGTCTTGCAGCCATATGGACCGACGCACCTGATGCCAAAGTTGAACACATCAATACCAAAAATCTTTTCTCTTTCAGCCTCTCTGGCCCACTTTGATCTCTTCATCATACAAAGGCAGAGAATAGTTTTCAGGGGTACTATCAGGCCCCAAACACTGCAGCCACCAAGAATGGGTGTCTCTGCAACAGATGGTCCTGTTGCACCAAGTGCAGGGCTTAAAGCCACTGGAAGCCTGTGAAGAGATGAAAGGAAAAACAGCTGCACCCAAATCAAATGACTCAATGGTGCTAAAGAGGGCAAAGCACCAGGAAAAAGGAGAGAGAAAAAACCCGACCAGAGCTCAGGCCTAAACGTGGCCTACAGAGCATGGTAAAATAAAACTTTAAAAAGAGACAAAAAATAGTCTTTAAAAATAAATAGGGGAAGGAATAACAATGATAAACCCCGAGAAAGGTACATAAAAAATTAAAACAGAAGACCAAAAAAAAAAAAAAAACCAGCTGTGAAGAGTGGAAATAAATGTATCCTCTCCTCACCGCTTTCATGGCAGGCAGAAAGCACTTTTGCATGCACAGTGGGGAAACATCTCCCAAAGACCTGGTTTAAGCTTGTTACAAGCTCCAGACTGGCAATGTGGACACACATTACCCACATGAGAATTATAGGCCTGTTTGTCCTCAGAATAAAGCACTACATTTTTACTGCACTAGCCTAGTGGTTAGTGCAGTGGACTTTGATCCTGGGAAACTGAGTTCGAGTCCCACTGCAGCTCCTTGTGACTCTGGGCAAGTCACTTAACCAGTGGCGTAGCCAGACAGCCAATTTTGGGTGGGCCTGAGCCCAAAGTGGGTGGGCACAAAATTTTCTCTGTCCCGCCTCCTTCCTCCCCCTATTCTCCACCTCTCCCCCAGCACCTCCCAACTCAAAATAGAAACAGAAACACTTTAGCTCATGAGGATCCCCAAGCACTATCAGCTGATTTTCTCTGAAGAACTCCATTTTACCAAGCTTGGCAGGCTGCTTGAGCTACTGATGTTGGCACCCCAGGCATGCTTAGTTATTGGTGACTCGAGGATGTGAAGCGCTGCGTATGACTGGTAGCGCTATAGAAATAATTTATAGTAGTAGTAGTTACCGCCGCCTGCTAAGCTTAGTAGAAGGAAGTTTTGGCTGCTGTCAGAGGAGCACCTCAGCTTATGGGGATTAGGGATCCCCTCCAGCCACAGCAAAGGTCAGGACTGGTGTTTGACATGCTAGGGCCCAGGGCAGAAAATAAACAAGGTCCCCCCCCCCCAATTCCCTCTTCTCCCTTTCTCCCCTCCAATCTCCCCACCTGCCATTGCAATCACACCAACAGACCCTCACCAAATACAGAACAAGTGATCACAAATTAGAAATAAAAATATGTAGATAAAAATTGAACTGGGAACCTTGGCATATACTGCAGGTTCTAGGTCAGTTCGCACCTAGGACAATTACTACCTAAACAATTCCCACTGCTCCAGGGAGTACAATTCCCACCCTTAACAATCATGAAACATCACAGTCTTAAATTTATCTCTTTCCCTTTCCTCTTCCAGATAGTGTTTTTTTTTTTTTTTGGGGGGGGGGGGTATGCCCTCCCCCCCTCCACACACACTCAAATATTACCTTTAACACGCCACACCAAAAAAATTAAAATAAGCCCAAATCCAAATTAATACAGAGCATAAAATATTATATATAAAAACTTACACAAAATATTTCCAACACATCCACGACACGCAATGACACTCCTCATAAAAAAAATACGATGCATAAGAAACCCCCCCTGCAAAACATCAACACAAAAAGACAAAACTACATGCCAGTAAGAACTAGCCAGGAGGGAACAGACCTAGGAGGGAATTTTCCACCTTGGGGAAACGTCCAAGGAGGGAACTGTCCAAGCAGGAATTGGTGGCTGGCAACTAGCCGGATACCATACTGCAACAGTGGAGAAATAAAAATAGAAATATGTCTTTTTCTACTGAACACAATAAAGTGACATCCACTATGCACATTTCTCAAGCTATCATATTTCAGTTAAGATTCAAAATAAAATGCCTTTTCTACCTTTGTTGTCTGGTCATTTTCTTTTTCCATCATGTTGATCCAGTTTCCCTTTTGAACTTTCCAATCTTTCTGCTATTTCTCCTTCAAGCAGCTGCTGTCCATTTGTCTTTTTCTCCTCCCTTGTTCCATTCCCTCACTTCACTTGCCTCTGACATATTGACCTTTCCATTTTAGCTCTTTCCTCTCTTTTTTTTTTTTTCTTTTCTGCTCTCTGTCCACCCAAATTTTATCCTAACCCCTTTTCCTTTGTTTTACTTTGCAGATACCTGTCAGATTTCCATTTCCTTTTCACCCACTAGTTCTCCTAGTCCCCATCTTTCTACTTCCCCAGCCATCCATTCCCTTCCATCTTCAATCTATTCCCCATTATTATTATTATTAACATTTGTATTTCTTTCCCCTGTAATCACCATCCTCCTCACGTTCATTTCCTTGCCACCCCCTTGGCCTCCCCCACATGGTTCCACCTTTCCCAGTGTCTCTTTCCCTCCACCCTTCTAGCCCAGCATCTGCTCCTTCTCTTCTCCCCACCCTTCACCCCCTCCCAGCATCTTCCTGTCACTTCTCTCTTTCCTCTTGCCCCCTCTCCCGTGATCCAGTGTGGTCAGGATCTCCCCCATTCCTTCCCTCATGCCCAGTACCCCCTCTCTATGACCCATCCCTCCCCATGGCAAGGATCTCATCCATTCCTTCCCTCATACAGCTTCAGCAGCGAACGAAGCAGCTCAGCAGAGAACGAAGTTGCAGCATCGGAAGATCCATGGCAGAGGAAATCAGCTGGGGATTCATTGTACTGCAGCGCGGGACCAGCCTCATATCCGCTAACAGCTTCGCAGCATCCCAACTCCAAGTCCCGCCCCTTAAGACACAAACGGCCTACTTCCAATACAGAGAAACAGGAAGTTTGTGTCTTAAGGGGCGGGACTTGGAGTCGGGACGCTGCAAAGCTGTTAGCGGATATGAGGCTGGTCCCGCGCTGCAGTACAATGAATCCCCAGCTGATTTCCTCTGCCATGGATCTTCCGATGCTGCAACTTCGTTCGCTGCTGAAGCTGCAACAACCAACGGAGGAGGGATAGTGGCTGCCTGGCTGGTTTTCTGCTGGGTGGGCCTGGGATGAAAATGGGTGGGCCCAGGCCCGCCCGTGGCTACGCCCCTGCACTTAACCCTCCATTGCCCCTGGTACAAAAAATAAGTACCTGAATATATGTAAACCGCTTTGAATGTAGTTGCAAAAACCTCACAAAGGCGGTATATCAAGTCCAATTTCCCTTTCCCTTCTGTCTTGACGTGACCACTTTCAGACAGATTTGGCTTGATATTTACCATTATTCTCTTTTTATGTTAACACATGCTCTACTAGTTTCTATTCCAGTTTCTCTTACCTTTAGGAAACCTCTAAAAAGCATATCTTTTTCAGCAAGTGTTCTCCTAAAATCATGCAGTGTCTCCTGTTTGCTTGGAGAGTATTTTTGCATGGCATCATTATTGTTAATGTATTGCTATTGTGTTTTTATACTGTTTTGTTGCATTTATTATTACATCTGTTCTAAACTGCCTAGAATTGGAAATCAAACAAAGAACTACCTTTAAATAAACAAAGACCTTCCTCCCCCAGCACCAATGACACAACCAACATCTGAGGTAATAAACTGCCTCTAAGCTTAACAGAGATTCTGTTACTTACACTTCTGCATACTTTGGACATCCTTTGCAGAAAGGAATTAATGCACAAGCACTCACATACACTTTAGCACAAGCACTTATTTAGAGCAAATGGTAATGGAGGCATTTACTATTAAACCCGACTGGACAGAAGCACACAGATGACCCAAAGGATGAATGTATTTTCTTGCACTGGGGCTTTAGCACATACGCAGAGGGTACATTATAGTTAGCATGTTCTCCTGCAGCTAGGATTAGTGAGGAATCAGACCTTTTCTTCTTTCATACAATATGAAATTCTCACAACCTTCTTGTTTTACTTAAGGGGATGAGTAAAACAAAAAGCACACACACAGCAAAGGTTTGAAGACCTGAGGTGAGCACGTTACCAAATGCAGGGCTAAGGGTGATAGTGTGACACTGGAATGATGGGTAACAGGCTCAATTATGGAAATGGCCATTTTCTTCCAGCACCCTGTACAAAATATAGATTCTGCTACTAACACGTCAGCCATATTTCCATAGCATCAACATACATTCCCCCATTCACACACACTATTTTTTGATTCTGCATTAGTGGAGGTTCTCCCACCCACCCAAGCCCAACAAGCGTGAGGAAACTGTGCAGCAAATTTCACACATAACTTATCACATCAGTTATGGATAGAGCAGAAAGCCTCAGGTACTCCTATTAGGAGGTACTTGTTCTACTGCATTAGTTACATGCCAAAACCACAGCCTGAAGGTGTACTATATTTACTTATTTGCAAAAAGCAAGAGAACTATGAGCAGCAGCAAACTCTGGCTTCAATGAAAAAGAAATTAACCTGTCCTTAAAAGATAAGTGGATGCTGCAACACATCAACCAATGCAACTGAAGCTCAAATAGAAACGTTGATAGTGAGTCAGTAACCGTCTCCGGGCTAGCTTGTTGTAATACCAGGAAAAAAAAAGAAAATGTGTCCATGTTAGGGTTTGACCTTCAATGGAAGCATATGTTCCTGGGTTGTCATCTTTGACACAAGCTCTGAACAGCTAAAATTTGGAAAGGATGATGGTTCAGAATGAGTGTCTCTTACCAAGATCACTTATTTACAACAGCAGAGCTGAACTTCAGAAAACAAAAATTCCTTAGTAGGTTACATTACTGACAAGGCATGAAAGCATATCAATTACAAAGCCTGAATTGTAGAGTAGGCCAGATCTAGCACAATATAGCATGCAGTAGCACAAAAAAAAAAAAAAAAAATCCTGGTCTTTGAAAGATGTCAATGGCCACAAAGCTTATCTTTCAAAACAATGCAAATGCTCTGGCCCAGTGTTCCTGATAATTTAATAGGTTGTTCTAGGTGCCAGTACTCATAGGCATGGTACAGAACCTTCTGTTGAGATTCAGATTCACTATAAATAAAATATCAAATGAGCAGGGACAGATGGAAGGTAGATAGAGCAAAAGAATGCATTCTGTATTCAGTGTCCTCCAGCCATCTTCCTATAGCGACTGTCGTGCTGCTGTGCTCTTTAAATGCTCCCAATTATTATACAAAGCATAGAAGCTGGTGAGTGTTAATCCTATGAGACCTCCTCGTGCCACCCCACGAAGTCCACCTACAAAATAAAACAAAAAAATTAGAATTTGTCGGTCATATCTATATTTATTTAAAAATCCTAGCACACATCGCTAAAGTGACGGATAACTTATACCTATATAAAATTTTAGTTGTAGCATACTTATCTTTATTGAAGGAAAGAACCATATATTTGCACAGAATTTACCCCAGGACATTTGGAATCAACCCAGCTGATTTTAACTATCATCCTGCCTACGTAACAGAACATTTTATAATACAATGCAGTAACTTGTTATAGTGAAAGTAATTGAGTTTAGCTGAGCACACAAAGCGTAAAACTTGCCAGTCATAGCCTCATAGTAAATGCAAATCATTAAAAATTTCCCTCTCAGCTACAACACACAGAGACTCATAACACAGCTACAAAACATGTTAGCGTCTTACCAATATCACCCTTATAATAAAAACAAATTTAAAAAAACCCCTTCCCCAGAAATTGATATCCATAGAGCCACTCTTTCCCCTCGGCAGAAATTACTCCTTCTATCCTAATGCAAAGAAACAATGATTTGATCTCAGCCATTAGTATACAATGTATTTAAACTCAGAATTAGGGGAAATCCAAGATGGCACCAGAGTGAGTTGAGTTGCGAGAGGCTCTCTCAGTGCTTAGTCTCCTAATTTTGATTAAGCATATATTTCTTCTTTTCCTATCTTGGTAATGTCAATGTGCAGAGGAAAACTGAGGGGTGTCCCTCCTCCCCCAGTGGCAGCTGACTGGCTAGGGTGCCTCCAGGACCAGGTTTGGGCACCACTGTACCATGGAATCATCTGAAACTGAAGTTTCAAGAAGGGGCACCTTATTTTTGTGCCTTTGTATTTTTGCAAAATAAAGAAGTGGTCCTGAGACTATTATAATACAGTTAACACTGTTGGGGGGTGTGGGGTGTAGAAGTATCAGTTTTTCCAGGTGGACGCAACTCAGATGGAAGAAACTGTAGACAATGCAACAAGCTGTACTTTCTTTAGAAGGAACATTTCAACGTTATTTTCTTTGTAGATGTATTATTTCCTATCAAAATAATCATAGATGTAAGTTACATTTTTTCTTGAGGGAAAAGGCATTTCAAAAGTATTTATTTATTTGTTGCATTTGTATCCCACATTTTCCCACCTATTTGCGGGCTCAGTGTGGCTTACAATAAGACTTGAATAATAGAAATACATTTGTTACAACTAAGTTATGGATTACATTGAGCAGTAAACACTGCAGCTTCGT
Organism: Microcaecilia unicolor; assembly: GCF_901765095.1. Taxonomy (NCBI): domain Eukaryota; kingdom Metazoa; phylum Chordata; class Amphibia; order Gymnophiona; family Siphonopidae; genus Microcaecilia; species Microcaecilia unicolor. The sequence goes on along the minus strand of NC_044035.1, from coordinate 133,029,761 downwards.
AATTCCCTTTTTTTAGATTTGTTTTGGAGTAAGAACGCCTCCTTTTCCTAGGCTTTTGGGCCATTGTAAATTTATTGTATGTTAATCCAGCTTGGTTTTGTTTAGATTTCACCCTGATTTATGAGGACTATATGGTTAATTTCCTTTTGGGATTACTTATTTTCTCTTTAGAGTTAGGTGTTGTGTTTGTACACTTAAAAGTATAAACAACAACAACAAAAAAAATGAACTCAGACTCTGTGCCATGCATACTTTAAAAAGGAAAATTAAAAGCTTGAATCAATGTAATGTAGATCGTGTATGCCGCTAACTCCCAACCAGTAATTCAAAAAGGATAACAAAGGAAAGTATTACAAAAAGATGGTTAAGACAGAAATTTTCTAAATAGGTAAGTTTTTTTTTAATTTTCTGAAAAGAATAATAAAAGAGGTGGAAGCTCATAAGACAGCCAAAGTTAAATGGCCTGGTCACAGATAGAATTCTCTAAACCTTCTTGTACCAAATTCCAGAAAAAATGATGGAAAAATGAAGATATGGATCTCCAGCCCTTGAGAACCCAAGATTAGAAGGGAATGAAAACAGACCAAGTAAATATTCCAGAGTGAAACCAAACAACTTGAATATTATAGAGGCAAATTTAAAAAGAATACAGGCCTGTACAGGGAGCCAGTGAAGACTTATCAATATAGCTATGTAATAAACTGGAAGTTAATGTACTATTTTTTTTTTTAAGAGGCTGAATATAATTGCAAGCATAAGCTCCAGTATTACCTGTGCTGTACAAATCTGGAACCTACATAAATTCCAGCTGATTCAGTCAGATCCATACAGAACATATTTATTAAAAATGTAATATTACGATATCATTAGTGGTTTACAAAACAAACACTGACAAATTGCATCAAATGGCATTACAGCAGCCAAAATCTAGACAATCAATCATGTAAAATTCTTCAAGTAAAATACTATGACACCTTGCCAGAATACCATGGTACAACTGCTTCTCTCTCATTGTATAAGTTTGAGAGAATAGGAACAATTTAATTTTCTTTCTGAATTATAGTCCCTTTCCAACTGTCAGGTGCCAATGTGTTCCATAATCTCAGATCAAAAATTGATATTGCACAATTTCTAGTTAAAGCATCCTTAGCTACTGAAAGGGAGAGAATGTGTAACAGATCCTGGTCCTGAGAATGAAGGGTGGAATAAAACCCCTACATAGCACTATGCAGCAATGCCAACCTGACATTAAAAACAGACTCTGGTTTCTCGGCTAATTACCCTTCTCTTCTGTGGGAAATATACAAGGACTTAGAGGCTTGGAGTTCTATTGATCTGTCATGGTTTGGTCGGATTGCTTCGTTGAAAATGAATGTGTTGCCTCGCTTGCTGTATCTTTTTCAGGTCCTCCCTCTTCATTTTTCATGCAACTTTGTGTCGGGTATTCAAGATTGCTTTCTCCGTTTCATTTGGGCGAATAAAAAAGCCGCGTCTCTCGAGAAATTTGTTATATAGGGATCAGAAAAAGGGTGGTTTGGTTGTCCCGAATTTGTTTTGGTATTATAAGGTGGCTCAGGCTCTGGCTGCAATGCAGTGGTTCCATGCTAATCCACAAAAAAGATGGATTTGGAACACAGTTCGGCAGGCTCATGCCGTCTGCGTTCCTTAATGTGGCTCCCTCGGAGAAACCGTTCTTTGGGCCGGGCCATGTGCCCTTCTGTTTTGGCGACTCTTCATTATTGGGATGGCCTATAGTAAGCCTGATCAGGTTTTTTCTAAGCTTAGTCCAATAACTAATAACCCCCTTTTCCCACCTGGGCCATTTATAAACTGGTTTTTGGCTGGTCTGAAGACTTGGGGTCAGTATTTTGATGAAGATTCGATTATCCCCTTTAATGTATTAGTTGGAACATATATGATCTCACCTGCGGATACTTTTGCATATATACAAGTGAAGCATTTTCTCTCTACTGCTGATATTAGGGACAAGATTTTTCATGAAGATTCCTGTTTGGAAGATTTATGTGAAGACTCTAAGGGAACCAGGGGTCTTATTACCTGTTTGTGTTCTTACCAGCGTAGGAAGATGCAGCCCCTGGTGGACCATCGCATGTGTTGGCATCGGGAGTTGGATTTGACATTGGGTGATGATGATTGGAATTTCATGGAACTTGCTCTATCGAGGATTTATATTTCCATTCCTTTTAAAGAGAATTATGTTAAAGTTTTATACGGGTGGTATTTGACCCCTGCTTGCCTTCATCACATGTTCCCGACAGCTTCACCGCTGTGCTGGAGGGAGTGTGGACAGAGGGGGACTATGGGCCATCTCTGGTGGTCATGTATTAAGGCTCAGGCTTTTTGGAAAGCTGTTCAGCATAGGCTCCAGAGTTGGATATCTCGGCCTATTCAGTGGTCGCCTGAATTTTTTCTTTTCCCTAAAAAGCCTCCTGGTCTTACTACATCACAATCATTACTGGTTCGTCATGCTATGTCTGCCGCTACGGTTACTTTAGCAGCTCATTGGAAGTCTCCTAAGGTTCCTTCGTTGGTACAGTAGTTAAATAAGCTGTGGTACACATTTGTGAGATGGAGAGGCTTTCGGCCATTCGCCACAAAACTTTGTCCAAGTGGGAAGATATTTGGGATCCTTTTGTGTCACATTGTTCATGTTGAGTCATGGGCTGAGGGGGGGGAGGGGGGGGTTAAAGGGGGAAAAAATCTTGTTATAAAAACTAGCAGTACCTTGTTAGCAAACCTTTTTGCTGGGAACGTTTTTACAGAATGTTAATTTGACTTGGAGCTGCGTGCGATATGGTTTTGTTTACGTATGAATGCAACTCACTTTTGTATTTAGATGCATTTAGTTTGAATCTGTATTGTCTTTCTCAAATCTAATAAAGTGTTATACAAATTAAAAAAAAAAAAAAAAAAAAAGACTCTGGCTAACTTCAATTTCATAGGCCTCAGATCTGTAGCAGACAGGAAGGACACTGTCAAGACATTTTCCAAGTTTGCTGGTGGCCAAGAACAACAACTGCACATTGTTAACGGATCCAGCACTTCAAGGTCAAAATGACCTGGCCACACGACATGTGGGCACAGTGGTTTGGTTTCCCAAATCACAACATTGGGACTCAAACTTGTTATTTCAGACTTTGAGGCTCATTTCACCCAAGAAATGGTATAAGAAGTTTACTGTAAAGAAAAGAAGCTATTTGGGAGATTGTCTGAGAAAGTCATTAGAAGCCTGCCAATACCAGGCGTGGATAACTCCCAGATCAAAGAACGCCATGTCGGCAACAGCCACAGCTCGTTAAGCTCACAGCCTGGCCTGCCTCATCTCCAAGAAGGACCCAATCATCTGCAACTGTTCCAGGTACTGAGAGAGAACTATGTCTACAGCTCCTGTCAGCCCTCTTCATTCAGCTTCATCAGAGGGAGGACTGCTTCTACCAGCCTGCATCATCATTACTTGCTGTAGGACTGGGAGGATAGGTTTCAGGTTTATTAAAGGCTTGCTATCCTGCATATCAAAATATATCTATGCGGCTTACAAAACTAAAAGACATAAAAAATAGAGGAAACTAAATTTAAGAGAAGGAAGGAACAGAATAGGGGAGGGTGGAAAAAACTCCAATACTGGATAGAAATATAGGTAAAAAGATGGGTCAGAGAAGAGGAGAGCAAGTCTAAACTGGCTGACACTACTACTACTACTACTACTACTATTTAGCATTTCTATAGCGCTACAAGGCATACGCAGCGCTGCACAAACATAGAAGAAAGACAGTCCCTGCTCAAAGAGCTTACAATCTAATAGACAAAAAATAAATAGTGGCCATATCTAATTATCAGGCCTAGGGTACTAGTATATATTTTCCTTACACCATTTGTTAGGTACATTTTACACTTCAAATCATCTTTTACAGTTAGTCTAGGTAAGACTCATGAAACCTTTTTCTATTGGGGGCCACATTTTATAATTTGTAATATTCAGAGGGCCAAAACACGCACCATTATATTTTGCTGCATATTTTGTCAAATAGTGGCAAATGACTGTGCATCAACCCACTCCCTAGCTTTCACCCGCTCTCACTCGTGTAAACCCCCCAGCCTACACTCAGTTTCTTCTGCCTCACCTGTCTCTGGTTGCAGAAGAAAATGGCAGGATGCCTGCTTCCCCACCGAGAGCCAAGTCGAGGTGGGGAAGCAGAAATCCCACTGTAAGTATCACAAGAATTACCAAGCTTCTGAGGGACAGAAAAAAAAAAAAAAAGCACTTGGCGGACCAGGTTTTGGCCCTTGGGCTGTAGGTTAGACAAGCCTTGTCTAAGTAATCTAGCATTTGTATTTTGTTTTCAGATCTGTCTATTTTTACCTGCTGCCAATAAATAAACAAGAGATAGACAGATACTCAGTCCATTTTTTTGTGTTAGTTTTAAGATATGTAACTAATTTCATTCATCAAGGCAAGATTCGTTTATTGTAGCTTATTCCTATTCTATTCCAAGACAAACAAAATCCCCATACTACAGTAGTGTCCACTAATTTTTAAGTCAGGAACAGTTTGGATCAAATCAGCTGAAGGAGAGCAACCAATTATCTTCCCATGCAAAGCCTCAACACTGTTGCTCAGTGTGTGTGTCACTGACATCCATCTCGCTAGCCTACCTTCCAACTTTTTACTGTGTGTATCCTCAATGAGGTGGGCATTTTCAAACACATTCTCTTCATGTACAGAGAAGTGTCTTGTCCTTCAAATAGGCAGCTCTTCCTCTCATCCATTTTCCCCTTTCTTTGCTTGGGTAAAGAGGCAGAGCATAGCACAAAAAGAGCCAGAATGATGAGGGCCACTCCAGAGGTCTCCAGAAACCACCAATGGCCCCCAGGCCTTGCACTGAAGAACAGTACCATACTGTGTAGAACTTATCTACATATTAAATAAAGCAAGCAAAAGAACCAAATTCCAGTTCCCACAAAAGGGCTTACCCCCAATACTTACAGACTCTGAGCCGACTTGGAAATACTGTTCTACCTACCCCTTATACCTTCATGAGATGTATCACAAAGGTGTAAGCAAAGGCCAGGAGCTGACAAACAGGCTAATGCACCTAGCTAAAGAAAATACATGTGCTTGTCTTTTTCCTATGCATTTTGTTCACGTTTACCTTTTCCTTGTTGATAAAATATCCTGGTTAGAGAAATCTGTATAACCAGGTTATTTTATCAACAAGGAAATGGTAAACAAAATGTATAGGAAAAAGAAAAGCACATAACTATACCTGTACACATGAGGAAACTAGCTTATTCTATTTCAACTAAAGAACCTGTCCTACTGCAGATATTGATACCTGCAAAAGCACAAATTTTCCTTTTTGTTTCCCTTCCTTGGTCTTCACTAACTTGAACACCAACTGGCTAGGTTCTAAAGGATATCCCTAACAAATTATTCATGAAAGATTTGCATGCCTACTACCTCCTTAAATGCAGATATTTCTCATGAATATTCATTAAGGATATGAAAAACTGGAAGCAAAAGGCTTAGGAAAATAAACAGAACTTGACCGGATTGGTCCTTGGAATGCCAATGGTAATCTCCCTTTCCTTGGGGAAAAATCTACACTGCCCATCACTTCACTAGCTTCTAAGTTTACTACTTCAGAATTTATCTGAAGGCTTGCACCACAATTCATTGCTATTAGTAATTTAAGGGACTGCAGCTCCTTCATGATCACAGCAAATGAGTTTGTTTGTTTCCTTGCCTGCAACAAATTCCTGTGGTGATGGAGGGTTCTGTTTGGACTTGACTCTGAGAAGCAGTGAAAGTCACAGATTTATATATCACTCAATTTACCACTGGCCAAGGTAACTCTTAGGATTAGGACTGGAGAATCAGCAATTTTATTTGCTGAGTTTATGGCCTGCTGCTCCATATCCACCTGGCACCTCTCATGTCCTTTTAATCAATTTCTTTTGATAACCCTACTGATCTCTAATGTCTCTGCTTTTCTAAGATAAAGATGTGCTTGCCTTTAAAATGGCTCCATTAAGTTAACCAACCGCTTTCCTGCACTACCTACATCTTTCCATCCTATCTGCTAGAACCACACCTCTCAAGTACTTCCCCATTCTGAAGTCAGTATTCATCACATCTAGGATGCTGACTTGTATGATCTATCGCTAACTTTGCCCTTATATTATTGGCTAGGGTCTAGTGACTATGCAACAGTGCCAAAAACCCTCAAACTGTTGCCCCCTGCCCTAAACACTATATCTTTTATTCAATTTTTTCCCTCTGCTGCTCAAAGATGACAATTTTGCATAATTTTCCATTGAGCTAGATTAAAAGTGGTTTCCTTTTACTATGAATCAACTTCATAAAACTTCTCAAGTCATTGGTAGCACTGCCCTGATACATACAAAACTATACAGTACAGACATCTGAAATTCTATTCATTTACAATTATGGGCCTGGCTGAGGAGCTCTCTTGAACTTTATACATTTTTCTTTTCAGGGAAGAAAAAAAAAATCAACTGAATTCTCTATTTTTTTTCTTGTGTTTTATTTCCCTCATTGACTCATCCATTTATATTTTCAGTGGTACTGTTCCTGTTAGGGTAACCAATCAGAACATGGGACAACCCTTCCTTTAAAATATATGGCCATCTGGTGTTGAGGGCTGCAGGAGCTCTCCAATTAAACTAACAGACATTAAACTGAAAATGTGTCTAGAATATCTTTATGATTCCTGGCCGCAAAGAGGTTTTAGGGTTACCTTGCCTTAGACGCTATAATCAGGTTTGTCTTCTGAGGCACCTTAGGGGCTGTTTGTTTGATATGGAGCAGTTTACTCCTAAAAGATGGGAAAGGGAATGGTTTACACCTTGGCATTTGAATTTTCTTTCGAATGCCCAGACAAAAAGAATTGCCTCGCTCTTGTTGTAGAAGTGTATTGCTGCAGCCTTTGAGAGGCATTTGGTGGGCTCTTTTGAATTGTTGGAATCAGAATTCGAATGTTAGTGATTTATTGCCATGTAGGGGTAATGCTGATTTTTCACCAGGGCTGGAGTATGGACAGTTTAAGAGATGGTCGGGCATGGGCATTGTTTTGATCGAGCATTTTCTTAATGAGGAAGGTTTTTTTTTTCTTTTATTCTTTTCAGGATTTAAGGCAGAGGCTCTAACTCACACAGATTATTTTGCTTATCAGCAGCTGCACCACTATTATACTAACTTAGATCACGGGGCTGTGCATACAAGACTGCGTTAGAAAAATTTGTGATTTTTTTGCAAGATGATGTTTATGGCCAGGTTTCTGTATCAGGTTTACATACAGCTTTGATTTCTCTTCTCCCTCCCCGGGGGTATGGTTCTCTTAAGGAGGCTTGGAGTAGGGATCTTGGGTACGAATTGAAGGGGATGGATTTTCTAAAATTGATTAAAGCTATCCCAAAGCAGGTTGGAAATGCTGAACTTCAAGAAAGTCAATACTGAGTATTCCACAGGGCATATATATACCAATACTGGGGTGCTAGAGCAGGTTGGGTGCCTGTTGGTCTATGTCCCAAATGTCAGTGGAGGGACAATACCGTTTTTCATGCCTTTTGTCAATGTAGTGGAATTCAAGCATTTTGGAGGTTGCTTCACTGATACTTTGGTCATCGTGTAGTCTATTCCTGGAAAGGAGTTTTGCTGAATAAATGGGAGGCATATGGGATTTTGAACAAAAATTTTCACTTGCTACTGTGTAAAGCTTATGCATTGGGGAAGAACTGCATACTTAAGCACTGGATGCAGGAGCAGCCTCCCTCGTTTTGGTACTGGAGAAATAAGATTGCATGTCTTTATGTTATAGGAGGCAAGGGCTGTTAGGAATTCCCCAAAGGGAAGAAGGGCTTTCATGTCTATCTGGAATTGTTACTTGCAAACTATTTCCTACAACGTAAGAAGTGCAGTATTGAACAGGCTTCAGAGTGTTTCCTAAGTTGGTACTGTTCTATAAGAGGTTGTTTTGGTGTTCTCTGCTTGGGTAGGGGAGGGCGGATTGGGAATACTGGACGTTATCTCTTCAAAGATGGCCTGGGTTCAAAGAGTCCAGACGCTGGGTCATCTCAGTGTATGTTTAAGATAGGGGTTAAAGTACGGTTGGGGGGGGGGGGGTGATCTTGCATAGAACCATTAAATTTGAAAGGAAACTAGGGTAATGAGGGGGGAGAGGGTGTGGGAGTTCTCACAAACAAAAATGGGATCATGTGTTATCCAGCTTTTTGCTGTATGATGTGTTTGCTTATTATTCTGTTATGTTTGATTGCTGTCATGTAATCGATTGATGATTTTGTCTAGATGTTTTGTTTAGTTGTTGGATGTTGGCTTTATTTGGCCCTGAATAAAAAACGTTAAACCTTAAACTAACAGACACTAGAATAATTTTTTCCCTACTAGGTATAAAGGATGGTTCTGCTTCAGAATACTGCTTATAGTGCTTTTCAGCACCATGTTTAGCCAGTAAATCCAAGCACCCCCCCCCCCCCCCCCCCGGTTTTTCTAATGTCATATGAACTCCTGTTTGCAAAGTTCTATTCTGAAGAGTTAGCAGTCAGTGTTTAACATTTTGCTCCTTGCTGCAAAGCTGGAGAGTTTTGATGTTGTAAGCTAGTTACGTGGCAGTCTATCAGCTGATGCACATAACAGGGAGGAGGCCTCGAGTTCACATTCCTCCCTTCTAATCACACTGCTGCCAATCACTGATAGCAATCCAGGCACAGTAAAGCCTCAGCTCACACGTCTTCCCACTCATTATCTCAAGGCAGAGAAGATGAAGCACAGAATACATAAAACCAGCAGAGCAGCAGTTCTGCTTATGATGACACTACAAATTCCAGTGCCACTGAAAAGTGGAGGGAGTTAAAGACAACCTAGACTTCTCATATTTAGGCATATGGAGGTGAATTTTATAATAGGGCACATAGAGATGTACCAATGTAAGTGCTATTTCCTAAAGCCAAACAAGAATCTGCTGGTATTTATAAAATATAAATCATGCCCACATGATTCTTACCAACGATTATTACATATTGACCATGTTTACCATTATCCTTATTGCTATCCCTAATCTTTTCCTCTCAATCTTCCTACGCCCACCTCCTAACGCCCATTGCCTTCTGCACCTCATTCCTCCTATGTCCAATTTACTTATACACCTAATTCCTCCTTTGTTCAATTTACTCATCCGTTAACCCCACTAATATTACGTTTACTACAAATTGTATATTCTTTTTACGACTTGTAATTCTTATTGTTACTATGTAAGCCGCATTGAGCCTGCCATGTGTGGGAAAGCGCAGGGTACAAATGTAATAAATAAATAAAACATAGTGCATATGGCAGAGAACATGCTTTGAATGTAAGCACGATCACTTATACCTGCTCAAGCACTGGTGTAAGTGAAAGGTGTGTACTTTATGGAGGTAAGCACAGAGATTAAGGCATTTCAGAATCTACACGTGTTGTTCTGTCCATACTCCACGCCTGTATATGTCCTCTACCAAGTATGTGTTATGTCATGGCCAAGTACTTTCCCACCAGTTGGTATTTTGTATATAAAAAAAAGACTCCCCAACTAGTCAGATGTTTAGGCTATCCACTACAAGATGAGCTGCCTTTAGCTTTGTGACTAAGATCTGACTAATCAAATAATAGCTGAAAAAGCCATAGTTCCCTAAAAATATCAAAACTACATGTCATTATCCTCTTAACATGGCACAAAGTAGGAGCATGGAGAAGGACAAACTTCCTTTATCTGCATTTCTATAGCTTAGTGTCCTTAAACACAATATGTACCACTTATACCCCATAATGGAAATCTTCTCAAAGAAGAAAAGCACACACACACACCTTAGATTTGCAATAACTATTTTGTTATTGTTTCAAGTTATAAGATTGGGCAGAACTTGCATTTCAAGCCATAAAAACCTCCACACTTTAATGTGCTGGACCTTTGAACTGTAAAGGCAATACAGGTCCACTTCAATTATGGATTTCTACTCACATGGCTGTGGCACGTATTTCCAATTAAAGAAAAACTAGCTTTACTGCAATTCTCAGGCAAAGGGCAAAATGAAAAGTGTTAGCAGAGAATTCTGGCTGGCTGAAGTTCAGGTGCCTACTTGCACGGCCACCATTTTGTCTTCAGTTGCTACAGCATGCGCTAAATGCTAAAGTTGCCCATATGTTCCGATGGAAGGTTTGGCCTTTAGCGCATACTAATCATTAGTGTGTGCTAAAAATGCTAATGTGTCCTTAGCACTGCTTAGTAAACAGGGCCCTTAGGTTTAAATCAAAATCCAAGAGGTAAAAACACAACCACCACTTAAAAACTGAGCCATTTTCTTGTAATAGTCAACTGAAAGGAAAACTGCATGAGACACCTCTAAATAGTATTTAAGTTAAAGCTTCATACCGCGAACTCAACAAGTTCTTCCCACAGTGCTCACAAATGTTTCAGGGGCCGTGACCCCAATTCATACAGCCACAAAAACAGTGCAACTCCTTGGTGGCATGGACTAATAAATGTCCTATGGAACAGCCACCCAGATCGTGTCCCCAAACGCAGGTTTCACAAGTTTGAGAAGCTCTGCCTTACTATTTTTCTTAGGTTTCACATATTACTTCTCTGAATTCATGTTTGACAAAAATTTAAATAGCAACATCCGTTTCAAAATTACAGCTATGGAGATATTAAAATTGGTTTGGTGCAATTGACCAATATAGAAATCTTTGTAACAATACCGATATACAATAAATTATTTTCTATGCTGAAGTCAGGGAAAGAATGCATCTATATGCTATGAAACCAAATATACTCAGCTACAACGAAGAGTAAAACACCACCACCACCACCACCACCACAAAAAACAAACAAAAAACAACCCCACATATCCAGGACAAAGTAGGTTTCTAATCTGAAATGGAGGTACATAATTCAACATAGATCACAAGACAGAACAATACAGGAAAATGATGGGGGGGGGGGGGGGGGGGGGAGGAGGAGACAGAAAAGGATCTAAAACAGGAAACAAAATATTTTTTGAGAGAGGTTCCCTATCGCTGTTCCTCAGTTTGTGACAAGATTTTGCAGTAGTACATCTGTTACAATAAGTACGTAAGTATTGCCATACTGGGGCAGATCAAAGGTCCATCAAGCCCAGCATCCTGTTTCTAACAGTGGCCAACCTAGGTCACAGGTACCTGGCAAGATCCCAAAACAGTACAATACGTTTTATGCTGCTTATCCTAGAAATAAGTAGTGGATTTTCCCCAAGTCTATTTTAATAACGGTCTATGGACTTTTCCTTTAGAATTCACCAAGTTCAAGCAGTGAGTCAAGATCCTGCCTGCACCCAGCAGAACTTGCAGCCCTCCAAGTGATTCCGAGTCAAACTTCAGTCAGACTTGCCACTGCTGGCTGCTCCGCCCAAGCTCAGTCTCCTCAAGGCTTACCCCAGATGAGAAAGTACCAGTCCTGATTCTTTGACTCACACTCTCCAGTAAACCTCTTTCCTTCTCCTTTCATTATTATTATTATTATTTTTTAAGGTTGTTGTGCTGGAAAAGGAATGCTCTACAGGATACAGGTGAAGGGAGGGAAGAATTCATGGGAAACCAGAGACAGGAATCTGAAGACCTCTAAGCTATGACTCTGCAGACTCAAGCCACCCCCAAAGTTCACCTGGGGACCAGTTGACCAACTGGACCAGGAGCACGTCACTAAGAACTAGAGGCTGAAAAGTGTGTTTATCCACCTGCTGGAGATAGAAAATACTGAGGAGCTGATCTGGATACCAAGAGAGATATCTTAGCTCAGTTTTCTCTACCTGCTGGTTGATAGATGCAACTATCCCATAGATTCTGGAATAGTGGGAGCTACATATAAGCTCTTTGAGCAGGGACTGTCTCTCTTTGTTAAATTGTACAGCGCTGCGTAACCCTAGTAGCGCTCTAGAAATGTTAAGTAGTAGTACATAATGGAAAGTCCGATTAAGTAACTTATTTACTACCTATATACAGATCTTCATTTTATTTTATTGAAAAGATATGATCACAGTGGTACTGATCCCCATCTTCCAACCTAAGATATAAAAAACCCTATAGAGCATTGTACAAACAATGAAAGTGGATTCTCTCAGTCCACAACCAAAGTAACAGGAGGACAGTAAGCCTGGTGGCCCAGATAAGTAAAATCTGTGATTTATGAAAAAGTCCAATCTAGTTAGGAAGAAAAAAACGGAAAACAAATTCCATGCAAATAACCAATAACCAGCAAAAAAGGGAGAAGCCAAGGCAGAAGTACTTGCTAGATAGGAGTTGGATGCTCTTAACTATCAACAAGGAAAAAGCGTTTTGCTAAAACATGGAGTTGTTCCTTCTCTATAGCAGGACCTGCCAGTGGAACCAACTGCCCATTGCTTTAAGGATCATTATCAATACATCTTAAGAAGCAGTTGAAAGCATTAATGCTTGCTCAGGCTTTTGTTTAGTTGTACTGCAGACGTGCTTTGAATAAATATGATGCAGAGAAGAAATGATTAAGCATGTGTAGTTGTGTCCACAGCATTCTGCTTTGTGATGTGTTTTGACATATACATATGAAGCGCACTATCCATGACAACAATATGTTTTCATATTGTGACCTGCCTAAATTTCTAATAAGGGGGCTATACATATGGTAAACAAATACCTGGAAGTTAGTTTTTTTGCAAGATGTCAAAGGGAGGGGGTTTTAGATTTATTTTACACCTTTTTCAGTTGTAGCTAAAGGTGAATTACATTCAAACACAGTAGGTATTTTCTTGTTCCTGGAGAACTTACAATCTAAATTTGTACCTGAGGCAAATGGAGTGTCCCTATACCCTAGGACAGAACAGTTGTTCCATAGCAGAATGATATCTGTATGAACAGGGTATAAGCACTAATCATGTTTTGGTGCTGTTCAACTAGTGCCTGGAACCCATCCAAAGTGTATATATAGCTAGAGAAATAGGGACTTATCTGAAAGATATTGCTTTGTTAAAATCAGAGGAAGAACACACTTGCTTTAAGATCTAATATCTGCTGACCTTACAACATTTCTCATGATGATGAAGCAGTAAGGAAAGCAATGCAGCCCACTCATTCTTCCTCACATTGAAAGCACATGCCTAGAAAAATGTCACAGTGCTTCCCCTTTCCAACTTTCAGATTCATTTCTCTTCATACCACTACACAGAAAACCCCAACAAGAGAAAGAGCCAAGTTCCAAGCTCTTAAAATGGAAACTTCTTTTTAAAAAGCTAAATATTAATGCCTGTTTACAACTTTGTTTCATAGAAATCTGCATGTTCATACTTGCATTTTAGGATTTCTCGAGTGTGTACAGTCTGTCTCTCCTTTACATCACCACTCCTTGTCATCTTGTTAGACCAGTCCAGACAAGTGGAGTTATGAGTGGTTTTTTTTCTTAATTCTCTTCAGCACTTGATATTTTTTGAAAATTTGAGGAATTTTCCCAAGCAGAGCACTCCCCCCCCCCCCCCCCCCCCCCACCAAATGATATTAATGGACCTTCTGGTTTAAAAATAAATGGTTAATGACCATATTCCTCCCTCAGACAATGAAGGGAAACAAATATTTAAAACTTTCCAGATATCACTACTATCATCATCTTCAAGACTCAGGGCAGTCTGAGCTAATGATTCTATATAGAAGTGTCACACATTAATGCCTAACTGGTTGGCATATTAAGATGGAGATGGAGGCAGAGAACGCTGAGATTTCAGTGATGTTATCACCTGTATATGGAGTAGTGCAGCAGAATGACTGAAGTAGGCCAGACTAACTGGGATATGGCCAATGGGTTCTGTCTTCTTGGTAGAATCTCTTGGCTTGAGAATGCTTACATGGATCAGTGAATGGCCCTAACCCTCCCTGGGGCATGTAGGGCTGACCCCCCCCCCCCCTCCTCCTTGCCCAAAGCATCAACCCACAGGTGATGGCTTGCTGTGGTTGTGCTCCTGGAAGTCTCAGCTAGCCTGAATAGAAAAGAGAATCCTCATTGTCTCCCCCCCCCCATCCCCGTTCTTCTAGGTCTCGAGGCCAGAACAACTGGAAGGAGTTCAGGCTCGAGTAGTGCCATATGGGTGCTTGTTTCTATCTCTCTCACCCCTCCCTCCTCTTGCTCATGGAGCGAGAGGGGGCAGGGAGTCTTTTTGTTGGACCTTTAAAGCGTGTTCTCACCTTTTAAAATAGTAGAGCCAAACCTTCTGGCTACAATATTTTTGTATTTACCTTAAAAATCCTTCTTAATAAGCCAACCAGTTAGGCATTAATCTGTGACACTTCTCTATAGAATCATTAGCTCAAACTGCCCTGAGTCTTGAAGATAATATCAGTAGTGATATCTGGAAAGTTTTAAAAACTTTAGTTTCCCTTCATTGGCTGAGGGAGAAATACAGTCATTAACCATTTATTTTTAAACCAGGTCTATTAATAAATAGCATGGTGGGGGGGGGGGGGGGGGGGAGTGCTCTGCTTGAGAAAATCCCTCAAATTTCCAAAAACATCAAGTGCTGAAGAGACCTAAGGAAAAAAAAAACCCAACCCACACTCATGGGACTGACCATGATGCAGCACCCCATCTGACCAAAACATGACAACCATATGGGCAGATGAGAAGAGTTTTCTTCCTCTTTAGTTCCTTAACACACTAAAGCTTATAATCTAGCAAATGTCTTAACTATTCTAGACAAATGTAATCAAAACTGCTTCACCCTTCCTTTCCAAAAAGCCCCCAAACATTCATCTTCCGTATCTGCACTTGCAAAACTGTAGTGCAGTTTGGCGAGTAATCTTGTGTCTCAATTTCAGTATGTATGTTTTATGAAAATACTTTCTAGGATCAGAAACAAAACATAAAATGTATGAACAGCATTCTCAAAGACCCACATAAATTAAATGTTAGTTACCCCCACCCCCCGATTTCTGAACACCTTGCAGTGTTTTTGCCAATAAATGAATGTGTGCTTCCAGACTAGCACTAAATGGCCACATATTAATGGTATGTGCACTCTCAAGGAAGCACAGTACTGTCCAGCGCTGGTGCTAGCTGCCACCAGAACGGTGGCAGTGGTGACCAGTTTACAGCAACAGCACTTCTCTTTCCCAGCAGTGTAACACTATCATGGGCACAGGAAAGCACCAGATAGTTGACTTACTGCTGGAATTTTAGGGTCAATTACTGAACAGTCAGATTTAAAAGGCAGCAGTAGAACCAGAAATGAAGCTTTTTTCAAGAGAGGTGGGCAACATTTAACAGGGGTGGATGCTAGGCACAAATACAAATCAAGCAAAAGCAAAAAAAACAGCTCTGTACTTGGGCAGAAAGACAATCCCCCAAGTGTAAAACAGAATCAAAATTACATATAAAATACGAACAAAAAAGTGGACCTACCCCCCCCCCCCCCCAAATAATAATAAATAAAAAAAATAAAATAAAAAGGAAAGATCTAAGTGAAATATGCTCATAACCAACAATGTGGAGGCCTCTAATGTGATATCTGATGGCTCCACCAACTTCATTCGAGCTTAATGTTTACAAGCTAAGGGGTCCTTTTACAAAGCGGTGATAAGCCCAACGCAGGCTTACAGCTCACTAAAAGGGAAGTACCGCAGCAGCAGCCTGGAAGTACTTCCCACCCCCAGAGCACGTCATATCCAGCACTACATAAATACCCGGCAGTAATCAAGCAGTGTCGTGCGCTTCCCTGTTACTGCTGGGCTAGCATGGGAGCCCTTACTGCCACCTCAGTGGGTGGCGGTAGTGCTCTACTACTACTAGTACTATAAATCACTTATATAGCGCTACCAGTCGTACGCAGCGCTTTACATTGAACATGAAGAAAGACAGTCCCTGCTCAAAAGAGCTTACAATCTAAATCAGGACAAACAGAGGACCAATAAGGATAAGGGAAGGCCGTGAGGCAAGTGAAGCACTTGCTGCATGGCTATTTCCTGAAAAAAAAAGAAAGACCTCCCTTTTACCTGCTGCAGTAAAATGGGGCCTCTGTGCACATAAAAAAAAAACACGCACCGCCAGCGCAGGCTCCCTTTTGCCGCAGCTTCATAAAAGAGGCCCTAAGTAAAACTTGAAAAGATTCCTGTCTGGGTAGGAGTTTTTTTTTTTTTTTTTTTTACTAGTGATTGAAAAGAGACTAGCTGCATTGTTGGTTAAGTGTGTTTTTCACCAAGGTCTTTCCGCACGAATACAGACCCTTTTTTTTCTTTTTTGCAAGGTGCTAGGCACCCCATTTCCTCTTCCCTCCTTTGCCTTGATCCGTCACCAAAATACAAGAAATGCAGAGCCCACCCTTAGCCAGAAAAGTGCAACAGCACTGAGCTGACACAGGCACCATAAACATGCTCAGTTTTTGTTTTCAGAACTGAACATTCTTGTGGTGTTGGTGTCCGCAGTTTCGTGTTGCTGCCGACTGCTGTGCTTCTCAAACTCAGGGCAGACTCTGAATGTCTTCAGCTGGCAGGGCTTGGGGATCCCTGCCAGCTGCACAATAGAGCACCTGACTGCTTGGCAGGCAAGAGGCAAAAGTGGAGCAGCCCAGGCTGGCGTAGGCCCCTGTTAAGGTATCAAAATGTAGCAATAACAAAAACAAAATATCAAAAAAGTGATTTATATACACCCACACACAAAAACACTCCTATAAAAAATTGGCGCCAAAACAAAATGTGTACTTTATAGAATAAGCCTAAACTTCTCTGTGGTTTATAGAATACTCCGAGCACCCATATTATGCCAAATAAAACCTGGTGTAAATGCAGACACCTACATTAGGCATGGACAGGTGTATTCTATAACCACGCACATAGATTTTAGAAATGCCCATGACCTGGCCATGTCCCCCCACCCCTTTTCAACTACACAACTTAGAATTTATACACTCACGTTACAGAATACGCTTGACAGTTCTGCATGTAAACTATGTTAATTAGTATCAATAATTAAGTGGCAATCGGCACCAACCGACTTGTTAATTAAGCTGTGCGCAAAACCAGAAATTCAACAGGATTTGCACACACAACTTAAGTCGCGCTTAAAATCCCAGGGTAAATACTTAACACAAATACTGAAGTTAGTTATGAAAAGAAGGCAAGAAACAGTTTTTCTTCATGGGCAGGAACCAGCAACAGTGGTAGCTCTGCTACAACTAAGGCAAAAGGCTGAATCATATACAGAACTGAACTACTATATCAGTTTTGGAGGTGGTCCCAGTAGCAATTTCATCTCCTATTTGAAGGCTCGCAGGCTCTTGTTTCCAGTGACAAGTAAGAACCAAAATCTATTAAGGCTAAACTACCACCAATGATTCTGTTCCTGGAATGGAGAAGTCAGAATACAAATTTCAGCATCTTCCTTAAGATGCCTGTTTAGAATTTTTTTTTTCTTTTTGGGGGGGGGGGGGGGGGTGGAGGAGGAGAGGATTCTGTTCTTTGAAATGACACTGGTGAACCCTGAACTGGGGAAATTAATAAGGTCTGAAAAAGCGAGATATACCTGTGGACTTGTACAGCATCCCTGTCATGGTGCCGGCAGCTACTGTGTTTAGGTCATCTTCTGCTCCCCGTGTCTTCTCTATGATGACTCCAAAGGCGCTATAAAGCAATGCTGTGAAAGGTGTACATTAAGTACCGATAAAATCCCAAAGGGAAACAATATGTAGGAATGAGCAGTCTAACAAAAATGGTTAACTGCTGCTGTCACAAGTTAGCAGTAATGAGCAATAATTCAGCACAGCTCTCCAAATATTCTCCTCTTTCCAACTTCTCACTAATTCTACATGTTCTTTGGAGATCAGCAGCATGAGAACACCTTCCTTTCCTAACCAGATCTTATGTTTGCTGTTTAAACACACACACACACACACACACAAAAGCTAACCATTGCCAATAACAGTGGGACTAGCATGTTCTTGTGGCATTTTGGGATGACTTCTAAACACCCCTATATAGGAAAATCATCCCATAATGCAGTACAACGGACTTTGATTTTGCTTTACTGAGGGCATCAGAACATTACAGCTAAGGGGTATTTCAACTGTTCTGTCCCTAAACCCTCTCCTTCTCTGTTAAAAGAAAAAAGGTGTCAAGATGGAGATGCATGCGCTAACAAGGTATCTACAGGATTATTTATTTTTATTGGGCACCTGGTATCTTTCATTCACTGCCTAGTCATTGGAAACCCCAGGAAACATGTAGCAGCATCAAGTGATCACTACCAAAATGGGCTGGTGTTATGGTACAGCTCTAATAGTCCTAGTCCCCACTCACATTTCACTTTGTTTGCTAAACTGAAAATCATAAAAAGGGATAAGAAGTTTACAATACTGCAAATCATAAAAAGTGATAAGCAGTTTACAATCTAGATAAAATTAACAAGGGTATGAGATACAGAGAAAAACATAATGAAACCTATGTTAAAATTTCCAATCTGTAAGGGAATATGGAATCAGGTTAAATGTAAACTTCAACATCACTAGCAAAGCATGAGGAATGGTCCTAAATTTGCAGCTAAGATTTAATTCTAAAAAATGTAGGGTCAAACATTTGGGCTGGAAAACTCAAGGGAATGGTACAGGTTTTTTTTTTTTTTTTTTTTGGGAGGGGGGTGTGTGTGAAGAATTTTTGCGCATGAAAGAAGAGCAGGACTTGGCTATGATTTTACATGATAATCTTAAGGCAGGGTAGAAAAAGTGACGGCAAAAGCTAGAAGGATGCTTGGGTACATAGGGAGAGTAATGGCCAGTAAGAAAAAGAAGGTGATGATGCCCCTGTAAAAGACTTTAGTGAGACCTCATTCAGAATATTGTGAACAATTCTGGGAGATCCCATCTTCAAAGAGAGATAAACAGGATGGACTCAGTCCAGAGGATGGCTACTAACATGGTCAATGGTCATCAAAATGTATATGAGAACAGATAAAGATCACAATATGTATACTTTAGAGTAAAGACTAGACAGGGAAACTGAGATAAAAAACCTTTTAAATACCTTCATGACAACCACACATGAGAGTCTTTTTCCCCTAACTCCTAACCCTTACTCACTTGTTCAGTACCCATATTTTATCATTCCCACCTTATCTTTTATTTGTCCTGTTTGTCTGTCCTAATTAGATTGTAAGCTCTGTCGAGCAGGGACTCTTCATGTTCAAGTGTACAGTGCTGCGTATGTCTTGTAGCGCTATAGAAATGATAAATTATTTCTACTACTACTACTTATTAGAAACAAAATAAACCAAGAAAAGAAAAACCATAAATAAAATCTCAGGTCTGGCTTGCCTGCCTCTACCCCACAATATTATACCCCATCTGTGACACTTCCATGGGGCAGGAGCAATTCCCAGGTGTTCCTGCCCTGCTGGTACAGCAATATGAAATCACACTGACACAATGAAGCATGCACCATTTTGTTGGATAGTAGAAATTAAATGTTAACACCTATTTCAGAGACTGTCCTTTACATCCTAGCTCCTGCCTATTAAGATTAAATGGATGCTGGCGAGGGGGGGGGGGGAAGGGTTTTCCTGTTGTCACTCTGTTGAAACAAAAAATAAAATAAAGTCTGGCAGTGTACTTTCATTTTTCAAAAATGAAGTCTTATATAAAACAGAAAACTTTCTGTTTTGTTTCCAGTGAGAGCACATCCTTATTAAGCTGCAATCCTCAAGGGCTGAAAACCAGTCTGGTTTTCAAGAATACCACTTAAGAATATGCGGAAGATATCTCCATACAATTAGAACAGTGCCTGCATATCATGTACATATTTAGCATGGAGATCCCAAAACCCACATCAGTTTGTGGGCCTCAAGGCTTGCAGTTTGACACCCCTCCTTTTGTGGAAGTGCAAAGCCCAAAAGATTTTGAATGAATTAGAAAACAGGTTTAATTTAAACAGTTTACCATAACACAAAACTTACTAGATTATCTAATAGACAAGTCAGGAAATTTGCTGAGCATCTCAGGTCAGGGCTATCAAGAGCTAGTCAGCAAAATCTGGAAGCAAACTTAAACTTTGCTCAATCTGACAAATATTCTTACATAATAGATTGTCCCAACGATCAGAACATTAAACAAAAAAGTGTGCATTGAGATTCTCCCACTTGCGTATGGATTAAGTACCAAGCAAGTCTGACCTGAGCAAATGCTAACAAAAACAATGACTTGCACACATCCACAAACACTGCTATGAACCATCTGTTAATGTGTCACTCCAGTGTGCAGGCCTTTAACCTTCACTCAGCAGAGATATGCAACTTCTCAGAAAGTCCCTGCCCTCCTCCAACTCCCCAAATGCACAAATTACTTTCATTTTCAAGTTCTATGTTCAGATAAAGAAAAGCTTTTATAGGAAAATACAGCAAGAGATGATATATGAATATAATTTTCACATCTGCTATTAGTAACACGTTAAGAACCAATAAAAAGGTGGTAGTGTGGTGGATAGTTCCTGCTTTCACCGTAATCTATCCTGACTCTCCTGATACACAAGCAGGAGGTATAACTGGAGCACCACAATGCATCAGAGCAGTCCAGCAAACTAGAAGAAACTTATAAAGACTTGATGAAGGCTCAGAAACTGAACAGGGGTCGGCTACACACCAGGTAGGCCCTAAAGATATATACATGGAAGTACTACGTTGCTCACTGGAGAGGAATTAGAAGCAACATCGCTACTGGGGTGAGAGCCAGAACTTTCCAAAAATAGTTTAATTCCTTGACCTGGACAGGTTGATCTTCACAATCAAGAATGCACTGCACCAAAAGTTCTATGCATACACTATACCCAGGACAGCCAAGTTCCTCTCATTCTACAACTCAATGCCCTTCATCCATCAAGCACCTGTATGTGATCTCAAGACAAGTTATGAATTCAGGTACAGTACAAGACAGTTACAAGCTAAGTTAATGCCCGAAGCAAAGGAAAGTGGACTGACTTGTCAAAAGGGTCATTTGAACCTTAGCTTCCCTGTAAACCCTGGACTAGGCAAGCAGCGAGAAGTGGAAGAAAAGGGGGAATCACCAAGATACATTTGTGTGGGAGGGGGGTGAAGAGGAGGGAGTAGTTTATTTCCAATCTGTAATGCTGGCTTTGTGATGTCAAGACTGCACTGTGCACTGAAAAGACTTGTTCCAATATGCCTGCCTTATATTTAACTAGCCATTAAGCCCGTAAAAACTGGCGAGTATTGCAGCCCTCCTCTCTCCCCTGGCCTCACCCCGTCCACTGATCCTCCCCCCCCCCCCCCCATATCCAGCGACCCTCCTCTTTCCCTTGGCCTCCCCCCTCCCCCATGTCCAACAACCCTCCTCTGTGCCCTGCTCTCACCCCAAGTCCAGCAACCATGGCCTCTCCCCCCTGCCCTCCCCCCCATGTCCAGCTACCCTCATCGCCACCGCTCCCTCCCCCCTCCATG
This sequence comes from Microcaecilia unicolor, assembly GCF_901765095.1. NCBI lineage: Eukaryota > Metazoa > Chordata > Amphibia > Gymnophiona > Siphonopidae > Microcaecilia > Microcaecilia unicolor. The sequence goes on along the minus strand of NC_044035.1, from coordinate 133,008,240 downwards.
CCGGGCCCCCTGCACCGACCTGACAGCACCTCTCACCTCCATGTGAAAGCGCTACAGGCAGCAGCAGATCACTCTGCTGCTGCCTGCAGCGCTTCCACACGGAGGTGAGAGGCGCTGTCAGGTCAGTGCAGGGGGCCCGATACGGAGGGGGGCGGAAGCGGCGGCGGGGGAGGGAGGGTGGAGGTTGTTTCGTGCGATGTTCCTTTCCAGGCGGCAGCAGCGGCGGCCGACAATTCGACTCCGTTTCCTTCTCTGTTCTGCCCTCTGACGTCATGACGCGAGGGTGGGACAGAGAGGGAAGTCTGTACTGCGCATTTGCAAGTGAGTACAGTCACTTGCCGTTTATATGTTTAATAAACCCTTGGCCATGACCTTGACAATGTTGCCCAGAGACACATCTGGAACAAATTAAAGGCATGCAGTAAACTTGGGGAAAGACAATTTGTCGATTCAGGGACTATCTGAAATTACATCAATAACATTCTTGAGATTACCATATCACTAACAATCATGCATGGACTAAATACATATGATGTTATGACTGAAGGACACTTCTGATAGATCATGTGTAAAAATGCAGCACTCTTATCAAGAATAGCGCAACGTCACGAGGACCAAGATCATCAACAAAGCAGATTCCTGCCACCTGCCTGCAATGCCATTGCTTACAGAGACATCCCGACATCAGACTGAGGCAGAATACCTTTCATTCTAAAGTCTGATTTCTCTGGGTTTTAGATAGCTTTGAAGTAGGGAGTGTGTATTAATTCATCTGCTATACAGAATGATAAAACAAACAGATATTTGTATTAGGAACTTCCTAATTCTAAACTTTTATTCTGTTTACACCTTGTTTCATATTGTGTCTTTGTAAATAAAGCCTTTTCCTATGTTATTAGGTGTGATCCTTGTAGCTCAGCAGCAAGTAATAACAGGGAATTCTGAACGCTAGATCAGCTATTATTGGACATGTTTCTCCCTCTGGAGCGCCTCCCAATCTTTTAGTGGCTATGACCCCTTGATTGCATCCAAACAAGATTGTGTGACCGCCCCCATTGGTGGGTAATGTGGAGTTTGCTCCGGGGATGGACAATCAAAGTTTTAAACGATGGGCAAAGAATGGGATTAAATATGTTGGAGATCTTTTACATGAGGAAGGGAATCTTACATCGTGGGAGACACTACTGCGCTCCGGAAAGATAGAGGGAAGGGATATGTTTGCCTACAGACAGACACAACATTATGTCAGCACTATAGATTTGAAGGATGAGAGATTCCCCCTTAGACAGAGACTACTCTATTTTTTGAACCCATCCGAGACCGCGGAGTTTCGGTGTCTGCCCTGAAAAGAGCATTGGAGGACATACAAGTGCATCTGGAGAAGGGGGAATTGCAGAATAAGTGGACTCAGGACTTGGGTATTCCAGGGGATTCGATCAATCTGAACCAACTGGTGGGACGGATACCGTCTGGGTCGGTGAGTGCAGAGTTGAGAGAGTGTAATTTTTGCCTGCTGCACAGAGCCTATTTTACGCAGGAACGCCTTTTCAAAGCAGGAGGCATAGACACCCCACTTTGTAAGAAATGTAAGACAGAAGTCAATTCCTTTGTGCATGCATGGTGGAACTGTACCCTGATCCAAAAACTGGGGGGGATATAATTGGATATTTAACAAGTTTGGGAGGTAGACCAATTAAGGTGACCCCAACGGGATTATTATTGGATAGGTATCAAGACTTTGGCCACAAAATAAGTACTTTAAAAGCTTAATCCAGAAGGTAAGAGGTCACGGATGGTGGCGGCTCAGCTGTACCGACCAAGGAGCCAAGGGGGCTGGGGACTGTTAAATGTAAAGTTGTTATCAGTAGCGGGGAATATGAGGCATATCTCTGATTGGTTTAGAGGCACGAGTTATTTTACCTGCATGGGGGAGGAACAGTTGTTGTTACAATCGACTCATTTTAGTGCCTGGTTGCATGCGCCCCCGCGCAGGAATCGTGCACTAGGCGCATACGCAGTCTTATTTTCACCATTGCGGTGGACGTGGAAATGGATGTGTCACTTTTTTGGGATCTCGCCGAGGTATTCTCCTCTGTTGCCGCTGAGGGGTAACCCAGATTTTCCCCCGGGCTCGATTTCAGCTCACTTTGCAGCTTGGGCGACCGGGGGGGTGGGGGGGGGGGTGTTACCTACACCAGTTATATACGGAAGACGAAGAGAAGAAGACTTGGACGATTGGCGGTCGGAGTTCGGGAATGTAGTGGGGGATTTTTTTGCTTGGCACCAGCTACAGCACTACGCCCGGTCGATCCCACCTGTTTCTTTGACTCCTGGGGTGTGGGAGAAGTTGCTGGCTTTGTTCGCTCTGGATGCACAGTTGGCAGTCCCCCTGAAGTATTATCAATCGTGCCTAAGGGAGCAACTAGGGGAGATAGATTATGATAAGTTGGCGGACTCAGTGGAACAATGAATTATCCCTGGGCCTTTGGGGAGAACAGTTAAAGCCTTATACAGTGAACATTCCCAGGGTAACAGAGAACGTGTTGCTGAGAGAAACCTTGTATAAGTTTGTCATGAGAATGTACTTTTCCCTGCACAGGGCGATGAGGGCAGCCACGTGAGAGGATGATGCCTGCGTCAAGTGTGCGCACTCCCCGGCGGATCTGGGGCACATGTTTTGGACATGCCCGAGTGTTCTGGAATTCTGGAGACGGGTGTCTAGGCATGTGTCAGAACTTTGGGGAGTGCGCTGGACCCCACACGCGTCCCAACTATTTGATCACTTTAAGCTGTCGGTACCAGGGGTGGTGGGGTTGAAGCGAGCGGTTCTCACGGGTAAGAAAGTTATCCTCCACCAATGGATAGTGGCAGAACCCCCAACTTACCAGGAGATCCAGGATGATTGCTTTGTGCGCACTGGAACGCAGAGGGGTGGGTGACCTGGCCTCGTCCAAGGGAGATGCTTATTGTCGGAGGTGGTCACCTTTTTGGGATTCATTAACCCCAGTAGCGCGTAGCAGAGTTCTGAATGCTTGAGTGGTTGGCCATGGAAACCCAGGGGGAAGGGGTGGGTAGGGGGAGCCGGGGCATGGTTAGCAGTAAGTGGATAGGTACTAGAGCCAGTATTGAGCAGTAGTTGCTTGATTGTTTAACAGTTTATGATATGTTATACTGGCTCAAGGGGTTGAGAGGCTGCCTGTGTAGGGCGTGGAAAAGCTACATACTCAGCTCCTGTGGTCTGTTATTAGGGCCTCTAACGGACGTAGAGGCTGGGGAGACGGTGTTGTAGCATTCATTGAATGAATGGTACCTAGATTGGCAAGTAGGCTGGGCTTAATCCACTCGTGGTGGGGGTCTGATACTCCTGGATAGTCTGAATGGATGTCCTTTGCAGGTGTATTGTTGCCCTAAAGGAGTAAGGTGGTGAATTGTGTAGTGGCCTGGATGTGACAGAAACATTTACAGGCCTGCTGGGGGTCATAAGAATACAGACGCCCGGTGGTTTGTTCAAGTACGGGCGCACTGCTATAGGAGTTGGTGTGTATTAGGGTGGGAGAGCTCTACACAGTTGGTAGAACCAAGCTAGGAATTGCCTCAGTATCATGGCTGGGTGGGGTGGGGGGAGAAATCTGGGGAAAAATACTGTTATGATGGTTTCTGTGATGTTGAATCTGCTAATTGTTTCTTGGAGCTCATTTGTGGTACTATGTAGTGTTTTGGCTGTTTATAAATTTTATTTGTATTAAGCCATCAATAAAAACATTTAAATATAAAAGCTTAATCTGGAAGGCCGGGATGCTGGTTAAGAGAGTTATATTGGGGGTGTGGACTAGTGACTTGGCTCCCTCCTATTGGCAATGGAGGAACAGGCTGCATAACTTGATGCTGTTAGAGGCGCAATACGCCAGACTCAAATTCAAACGAAAACAACACTTCATAAGGGTTTGGGATCCATATATCCAGTCCCTATCTCACAGAGCCAGAAGTTTAGTGTTGAACTCTTTTTCTTAGAGTGGATATAGATATTATGGAATGCAGTAGGTACAGTTTGGGGACCAGGAGAGCCTAGGAAATATGGATATGGGGGGAGCACAGAGCCGAAGGGAAGAAGGGTAGTAAGGGGGGGAGGGGAGTTCATTCTTCTCAGTAGACAGGTAAAATAGGAAGTGGGAAGCTGATTGGGAGGGTGGAGGGGGAAGTAAGGTGGGGTGGGGGACAGCGACACCAGTTAGTGGATGAAATCTAGGATCCCTGTTTGTACGACCACAGATTTGCTTAAGGTTAAAGTTAAGGGTAGGTGTATCACTTAAGGTAGATTACTTCTTTTGTATTGTCCTACTATAGTAGATGTGGTAAGAAGGGGGAGGAACTGTTAAAGTTGGTGATCGTAAACAGTGGGGTATGAATGTTGGGGAGCTACCAGGAGGATTACACCATGACAATGTACCTGCTGTGTCGTAGTGGTTTGGTGATCCCTTTAATGCTATCAGTACTAAAAACTGTTGAATTATAACACTAAAGGGGGGGGAAGGGAGAAGAAGATATAAACTAAGAAATGTGGTTACTTGGGAGATTCTTAGATTGTTTCACATGAAACCTCTCTTGCAGGTGAAGGCACGGATAGGATATAGAGCCTCCTCGTCCAGTGCCCCGTGGGGTCATAAGACTTCAGACTGTGTGGGATATGGATGGGGAGAAGTTAGCTGCTGAAGCAGGGGAGGGAAGGTACAGCAACGCTTAAGTACTACATGATCAGCTGACTACAGATATTACAATGGTGTAAGTAAAGTTATAAGGTTGACTTTAAAACAAAGTTTAATACAAGGCATGGATGGTAGGTGGGGAGGGGGAAATTTATAAAACTTAAGATGACTAAGTAATGTTGTAATTTTGTTAGGATCCTACTTTGAGAACTGTACATTTATATGGAACTTGTTAAGTTGAAGAGGATTTGTGCTTTATGACTTGTCATCAATAAAAACCGTTGAAATTTAAAAAAAGATGGAAGTATATATAGAATTATATTTTTCTTTCCTTTGTTAATCTTTGATATATCAAGATGGATTCTTGAAATTAATGTAAAATTGTAAAAAAACAAAAAGCACTTAACTGTGGAACGCATTACCAAAAGCCTTGAAAACTACGTACGACCACCTAAACTTCCAGGAAAAAAAAAAACTAACCTGTTTAAAAAGGCATACCCTACCGATCCAACATAAATGCCTGATCTCTGCAACACAACAAAACTAAAGTACGTAATGGACATAACACAACTCTTCCGTTGTACGATTCCCTGTGGCTGTGCCACATGAACTTTATCTTACCACAACATCACTTTGTATTTGTTCACACCAGAGTCTGCAAATGCCTCTCCGGTACTATGTAAGCCACATTGAGCCTACAAATAGGTGGGAAAATGTGGGATACAAATGTAACAAATCTATATAAATAGTTCTCACCTGGAACATTCTGAAGCTCAGTCTGTCAGAGGGAAACACTGAAGGGTAGGCTGTCAGACACTCTCACTCATATGCACCACTCACTGTCACTCCTAGACCCGCCCTCAGCCACGCCCCTTCCGCACATAATTCGCTACCCCAACGTTCTAAATGAAGCCTCCAACCAGAAGTTGAGGCGTCGAGACCACTTTTCGCCCATTGCTGTGTGCCCCGCCCTCGCGTCAGAACGTGATGCCGCTGAGGGCGGAGCACTCACACTCCATGAAATGCCATCGACAACAGCACAACACAGGCGCTCCAGGAAACGCGATCTCAACCGGCACACACCCAGCTGTCACTGCCCCTCCCTCGGCACATAGAAACAGAACGCGAAAATGCTGCGAGTGCTCCCACAGCACAGCCAATGCAGGAAATACTGACATGGGGAAACGGAGCTCAAACAACAACGGTGCTGGTACAGCAAGGCTGGACGGGGAAGGTCACCGAGGCAACAGGGCTTCACTCGTCGAAAGACGCTTCACTGCTGATCTGCACAGTACACCGCACAAACAGGAAGCAACTCCACCCCCTCTAACAGCTGCATGACGAACATGAATGCAAAGGTACCCGGTGCACAGGCATCAACAGCTGCAGGGTCACCAGGTTCAAAACTTGCCTTCTACCATGCTGGGATTTACAGCCTCACCAACTTTCACTTTTCCTTTCACAGCTGCCCTTCCATCCCTATTTGCTCTTCACACCAGAGGAGGGGGTACTCACACCACAGAGGGAGGAGAGGAAGTTATCTCTCTCTCTCTCACACACACTTGCCCCCAGACTCACTCACTGTCACACACACACACTCGCACATTCACTCTCTCTCTCTCACACACTCACTACCACACACACTCTCTCTCAAACATACACACTCCCAGGAAAACCTTGCTAGCGCCCGTTTCATTTCGCTCAGAAACGGGCCTTATTTACTAGTAAATAAATAAATGTACTAGTAAATAAATAAATTTGAATATGAAGCATCTGGGGGCTCTATTGTGCTAAATCCTACCGAAATAAATACTTCATCTCCGATTTCACATTGCTTCTTGTATTATTTGGTATATTAAAGCTCAATGCCTGTCATTCATATTCAGTAAAATAATATTTTTCATTATTCATATTCAGATGAATAGTAAAATATGCTATGCTATTCTGTACAGCTCTAGACAACACCTCTCTCTCCCAACAATGTAACACCATCATGGCCACAGGATAGTATGGGACAGTTGACTTAATGCTGGCTTTGCCTGACCGAACATTGCAGAGAAAAAGATCATTAGGTAGTGGATTAGGACACTTACCCAGAGATCCTAATGTATTTGCCCAGAGTGCTCCATGCCTTGTGACCATATTCAAAATTCTGGAAAGGGGGGGGGGGGGGGGGGAAGAAAGAGAGACATGGTTACAGTGTATAAAAAGACAGTACTGATACACTGTACACAAACATATATTCTGGTTGATTTCCCAGCAAGAAATCTCCATTGTACAGGACTTATTCTATAAGGGAACCAAGAAGAGACCTAACTTTCCAAGCAGTGGCCTCATTCAAAAGCTGTCTTAAAGTTATTACAATACTGAAGAATTTGTCACATATTCCTCATAAAAGGTTCAGAGAATACTGTACTGAGAAGCTGGCTCTAGTTTAGAAACTCTGGCCTTAATGTGACTGTTGTGTTCAAACTTGCTGATGGTAATGGAAGTTTTCTACAGCAAGAACTCAGATTCCACAATACTAGTTTGTGCTTAACACATCCATCCAATGCACAGTCTGCCCTCATCTATACAACTCAATTCAATCTTTAGGAGATCAAAGCCTAAAATTAGAACAAACTGCACTTTATTCTCTTACTAGTAAAAAAAAGGCCCGTTTCTGACACAAATGAAACGGGCACTAGCAAGGTTTTCCTCGGAGTGTGTATGTTTGAGAGTGACTGTATGCGAGAGTGACTGTATGTGAGAGAGAGTGAGTCTGGGTGCGAGTGTGTCTGTGAGAGAGAGTGTGTGTGTAAGAATGAGAGTGTGTGCAAATGTGTATGTGTGACACAGTGCGAGAAAGTGTGTGTGAGACACAGACTCTGGTTGACTGAGTGTATGAGACCAAGAGAGTATGTGAGTGACTGTGTGACACAGAGAGTGAATGTGATACAGTGTGAGACAGTGTGTGAGAGTGAAAGAAAGACTGACTGTGAGAGAGAGAGTGTGTGTGACAAAGATACCTCCCCCGCCCCCCTCTCTGGTGTCTGAGCTACTGTGCAGGACGCTGAGCTCTGGCTGTGCTTCAAGGAACTGACCAATCCTATTTAATAGAATGCACCTCCAACATTCTGAAGCCGAGAACTCTCGTGTGGTTGGTCACTTCTGCTTGTGACGAACCCGGAAGTACGTGATGTCAATTCAGGAGATGAATACAGAGAGGAGGAATGCCTTAGCCATGCAGTCAGTTTCAGAATGTTGGAGGTGCGTTTTATTATATAGGATCTCTCTGGTTTCTCTTGCTGCCATTTCTAACCTACATTCCTACAGGGAAACTGGCCTTATAAAATCAAGTCTATGGGTGTGGTCTCCAGTGGCATAGCTATTGGGGGGGGGGGGCGCCTTCCCTCTCCCCCCCCTCCAAAAAAACTGGATCTGTGCCCCTGGTTTGGCTGGCAGGGGTCTACAACCCCCGCCAGCTGAAGCGGGGTTTTTTCCACAGCGCTGGTCTCCGGCACCACCACATGTCCTGCCCTACTCTCTCTTCCCCTCACACCTGGCATGCTCGTTTTAGTGAAACTGAGCATGCAAACATGCTCAATTTCATTAAAACAAGCATGTTGGCCATGACATGAGGGGAAGAGAGAGCAGGGCAGGAAATGTGGCGGTGCCTGAGATTAACACTGGAAAACATGCTTCAGCTGACAGGGGTTGGGGACCCATGCCAGCCAAGGCATGTGTGGTGGTGGTGCTTCAGTTGGTGGGGGTTGGGGACACCCGCCAGCCAAGGTATGTGCAGCAGCGGAGGTGGGTGGGTGGAGGGTGGCAGACCAAAATGTGCCCCCTCACTTTGGGTTCTGCCCCCCTCCCACCTCAAGGTCTGGCTATGCCCCTGGTAGTCTATACCCCTAAACCCTCAACACTTGAACTACTCATCCAATTTCATTCATATTTCTGCCATACATAGTACAGCATCCAGTGACACAAGGTCATACGTATTCTGTGCCCTTAATTGAGCTAAAAACCTGCTGTAACTTAACTCGCCTTGAGCAACACTGAAAAAGGCGGAAGCTAAACAAAACCTAAAAGATTTAGAATTTGTTTTTCTTTGACACCTGCCTAAATGCTTGTATTAAGAGGTAGCACTGTATTCATCAAAACGTAACCAATATTAAATTCTAATTTTTTTCTTTTGGAGGGGGGAGGAGGGAGAAGAGGGATGTTGTCTAAAACCTGTCCTGGGAGACCACCAGCCAGTCATGTTTTCAGGATATCCCTAATGAATATGCATATCATCTACTGAGTATACGCTTATCGTCAATTTTTATCCCTTATTTCAGTTGATGACAAGGAAGGTACAGCTACATCATGGAAGGATACAGAGGTATTCTTTCTTTTTTTATATATTCCTTTGTAAATAATAACATTTTGTTTCCTTTTTTTTGGCCAATGCCACACATTGAACAGAAGATGTCAATTGGCCATGATTTATTTATTTGTGACATTTATATCCCACGTTATCCCAAACAAGTTTGAGTTCAATGTAGCTTATAATAAACATGACGACACCTAGATCTTTTTCCTGAATGGTGACTCCTAACGTGGAACCTAGCACTGTGTAGCTATAATTTGGGCTATTCTTCCCAATGTGCCTCATTTTGCACTTGTGCACGTTAAATTTCATCTGTAATTTATACCTGTTCGTGGTGGTTTCTTTATAGGACCTACCTCTAAGTGTATTTAGCCTCAGAGGGCAACATTTTGGTTTCAAAAAATAAAAAGCACACAACCTGCTATACAGATCTGGGGATTTCTTGGGCTCAGAATGTTCAGGCTAGCTTCCTACAAATAAGAATGTTCTTTCATCAGAAGACCGAGGTATTAACTAAGGCATGGCAGCAGAAATTGTGTGCTTCCAGACTAGCACTAAATGGCCAAGGCAGGTACCATGCGCACTCTCGAGGAAGCACAGCACTGCCTGACACTGGTGCCAGCTGCCCCCAGAACGGTGACAGCTACAACCAGCTTATGGCGACAGCACTTCTCTCTCCCAGCAGTGTAACACCATCGCGGCCACAGGAAGGAACCGGATAGCTGACTTACCACTGGAATTGTATAGAAAGTCTAAGTCTTAGCCTGATGCACGCAAGCCTCACTTCACAAGGTATGATGATCTTAGGGGGAGTAGATTACATCTAACACGCACCTTTGTGGAAAGGCTGTAGTCATTGATTTAAAATTATGGCTGGACCTCCCCCACCAAACATGTCTCCCATGCAAATCTCCTCACTGGGCAAAAGTGAATAGGTATTCTTTACCTTCTTTCCATGCATAATTAAAAACTAGTTTAAAAGCAAGGAGGTAAGAACTGGTCAATGCCAACAAAGACTGTTGGAGTGAAAGCAGAAGTTTTCATATCTTTGTATCACAGAGGAACTTCAGGTTTTCCATGAAATTTGCACCATATAGGAAAAATGGAAGCAGGTAACAGCTGTCACTGCTGGGAGCAACAGCACTGTTCCCCTGCCAAGCAAAGGGGATAATGCAAGAAAAGGGGGAAGAGGGGAGTTAGCATGAGACTACGGGCCCACTGTGGATCCAGATTCCGAGGGCAACTGGCAGCAGGTGAAAAGTGCTGCTGGCTGAGTTGATGACAAGAGAGGTGGGAAGGGAGATGAGTGCCATGAGAAAATGAATCCAATACTCTGTACACTGACATGAAAAAGGTTGGGAAACACAGAGAGGACGGAACATTCTCAGTTTCCATCTATGGTTTATTTAATAAATCACCTTTCCTTTGGTGATAAGACAGTGTATAATAAAAACAATGCCATTAATTTGAGAGACCATTAACAAAAGCAAAAACCCCAATGGGAGAGACAAAAATGATCCATTGTTAATATAGCACTGGTGTCTCCGACGAAGGATTTTTGAAAGAGAAATGTCTTAAACATTTAGTGAAATGGCAACAGAATATAAAGCTGAGATAAGTTTGCTCCTATCTGTTCTTGGAAATACCGGTGCTGTTATTTTGTCAGTGTATGGGCATATATTTAAATCTTTTGACAACTCTTTTCAGTCAATGAATATCGTGTTATTTTGTTTATACAGATTCCTAGTGAACCTTTTCACAATCTTTGTTTGATAAAAAATATAAAATATATGTTTGATACAAAAAAGAAATAAAATTAAGGGAAACAACAATTTGGAGTATTAATGATGTATAGAGCTTTTTGAGTGAGCCAGGTGTTTGGCTAAACTCACCGAGATTAAGCTCAGCTGTGGATACAGCCTATACTCAATTCTCCTTTGTTCCCTTTAAAAACAAAGTTTATATGGTAATATAGTCCCTAGGCATCTGATATATTTTGCATTGTGGGATTGACTGTTTTGTGATTAATGTAAAACAGAAAATGAACAGAAGGTACGGCGGAAACCGAGGATGAAGAAGCCCTACTGGGGAAATAAGATCCAAGTAGGAAAGGAGGGACATAATTAACCAAGGCCTTTACCTCCATTCTGCATAAGGGAAAACACCTTGATAAATCAATCATAAGAAGAGGGTTAAAAAAACAGTAATTAAGATCATAGATCAGTAACAGTTAACTAGTTGAGAAACACTACAGTACTCCAAAAATTATTACATGGTTTCTTCCAATAAATTTTGTACTGTTGAAAGGATAAACGCATCATGACAATAAAGATTGTGCCTTTGACTTGGTTAGGAAAAAACAAACAAACCCACATGCTATGTTTCAAGGTAATGACCTTCAGTGCTAACTTTATATTCTCAGAGTGCTCAAGGATACATTATGGAAAATAGAGAATTGGCATGGCTCCATCGCCATCTAGTGGCATACTCCATTCAAAGAATTCTGTACATGAAAAAAACCCAGTGGGAGGAATTTACCAAAGGATTAGACTTTTAAAGCCTCCTAGGTTGTGTCAGAACCTTGGCAAACTAAATAGGTTTACTTTTTTCCTTGCTTTACACGTTTACAAACACACACACAATGGGGCTCATTTTCAAAGCACTTAGCCTTCCAAAGTTCCATAGGTTTCTATGGAACTTTGGAAGGCTAAGTGCTTTGAAAATATGCCTCAATGTCACACAAACCACACTTAGACTGAGCAATATTCAGTTCAAGAGAACCTGGACTTAAAAAAAGGTCACACTTATTTTAGAACATTCAGATACAGTAGATATTTGTGTGTCCTTGGAGGGCTTGCATTAAGTTTGCACCTGAAACACTAGAGGATTGGCTGGGTACCTTCCCCTTGCTTTGGGCAACAACACCGAAATGTTTGGCACTACATATCCCTAGTAATCTGGCCTGTTTATGAGGCTAATGTTCCAGCTTTATAGCAGTTAAGAGTTTGTATTCCTGTTGGGCTCCCTTGCCTTTGTGGGTGAGGATTCATCTTATCAAGATGTTCTACCAAAGTGGCTATATCCTCTTCAACATTTGCCTCTTATATTGAAACCAGCTGATTTACACACAGCTAGAATGCTATTGTAAGATGCTTTTTGTGTGTGTGTTGTGGGGGGGGGGGGGGGGGGGCAGGAAGTCTCATATACCTTTGTACCATCTCCAGCTACATTGCAGGGATGGGGACATGAATTTGCCAGACTTTAAGGCATATACTGTAGCTTGTCATTTACGACAGATCAGAGATTGGGTCTATGGCACTTCAAAGTCTTGTAATAATCTGATTGAAAGACATACATGCAGATTGGTCATTAGGATATTTACGTCATGTACATAGTAGGCATTTATCTCCCTGGTTGAGAAAGCATTCGCTATCGGGACCATTGCGATGGGCATGGAGTCATACACAAAGGCGTTTTCTTTTGCATGACCACTGCTCTCAGTTTCTGCCAATTGTGGGTAACATCTTTTCTTCTGGGCCAATTTTGCTCTGTGGGCTCCAGTGGTGGGTGGACAGGGGAATTATGTCACTTCACCATGTTCTTAAAGATGAACAGGAGATGCTATCCTTTTAGTAGCTACAGCAGAAGTAGCGACTTTTGTCTCAGGATTGGAATGCTTACAGACAACTGCATCACTATGTTCATTCTCTGTTTAGAACTTCTCAAATTGATTTTGAAGAATCTAGCTTTAATGAGCACTGTCCTCAGCCAGCAACTCACAAACATTTGCTGGACAGTTACTATGATGGTTTTCAGAAACCCTTGGGCACCACCCAGTTGTTGACTGTTCTGAATAAATGGATTGAGCAGCTTGGACATATGTAAGATCATTAGTAGAAATTGGCTCCACAGTGGTTGCCTCTTGGACAATATGGCTAATACAGAGGAGGGTACCCAGGTCTCAGTATTTCTTCTTCATAAGGCTGTCTTGATAGCCAAATACTGTATTATGCTTCAATGGATTAGGGATCAGGCCCCTACTATAATACAATGGAGGAATCAGATGAATTCCTGCTTATGGAGAGTTATAAGGTAGATGTAAGAGGACCCAGGGCTAAAAAACAGATTTCTGGAAGTGTGGAATGCATACTTGACCACCTTGTCAATGAGAGTGTTTTAATACACTGGAAATGTAATTTTACAATGACTGCTCACTCCAGATTTTATAGTTAGATTGTGTGGGATACAAGTGGTCAAGGTGGGATCGGGAGCGTACATATTGACGATGGGGGTATTTAACAAAATTCCTTGTCACATTGATGGGAATGTATTGTCTGGGTCTATTGCTTATGAGAGTGTTATTTCCGTTTGTGTTTTGTTTGACGACTTCAATAAAACATATTTAAACATAAAACCATCCCATTCTTACCCATCTAATCTCTCACAGCTGCCATATAATCCTGCACTTTCGTCAACTGATCCCCTCAGCCAACAACTGGAGAAAAAAAAATCTGCACATCAATAGCATAAAATCTATAAAAAAAACTCCCAACCCTTCAAACACCTGTCCAAGAGAAACCATAAACACATTAAAAAGCAAAAGAAGAAAGTGCTGATCCTTGAGGGCCTCCTCGACTAATAGGCATCAGAGACAAAACCACACCACCACTCTATACACATAACGTCCACCATGAGGGGTACCTGTCCTCCTATCCCACAATTCCTCAACTTACCCAACAATAAAGTAAAATGCAGAGGACACATCTAAAGACACCAGGCAAAAAACACTGCCTGGCATCCACCTCCCTCAACACATTTACGATGGAAACCAATAAGGTTTCTACACCATGCGCTCTCTGAAAATTGAACAGTAGCATACAACTCTGTTGGTCTATTCAATGCTCCCTGAACTTTCCTTTCATAATCTACTCATTCCTTTGCAACTCACAAAAAGCTAAATACTCCCTCAAATGCAGCTGATAGCCATCATAATCATCCACATCTGCAGACTTCCATCACTTTCTCTGCTAGCCTTAATTCTCTCCACACTTGCATCCTGGAACTGATTTAGGAAAAATAAGAGCTCCTTGATATAAGTTTTTTTTGGGGGAGGAGTCAATGTGTTAGCAATATTAATATAATAAATGAAAACATATTTCTTATTTTTCTAGAGCTGGCTCTGGTTGAAGGCTTTATTGATAGGAATTATATTTTTGACCTTGATTGTACGATATTTTCATTTTATGTTATTGCTGTACCCTAAAGGCAGACAAGGCCCATCTAGTGTTCCCAATTTACTTCCCGGTTCAATGCCATAGATCAATCTGTGGGTTTTTTTTTGTTTTGGGGTTTTTTTTTAAAGAAAACAAGAAATACCAGGTTTAGGCCAGTAGGGTACTACCTTCCACATCACTGCAATGAGGAAAGAAAGTTTAACAAGGCTCTCAAGTCAGTGAAAGAAACTTTTTTTTTTTTTTTTTGGGGGGGGGGGGGGGGGGGGGGTGTCACCTGGCAGATCATTGATGATTATTATGCTGTTGCTGTCGAACTGTGTCACTGTTTTTGCCTCTTAGCATCTTCCCATGCAACCACCATCCTTGCCTTAAGGTATGTTCTGGTCTGGTGCCACACAGACATCCTGGGTTTGATCCCTAGGTCAGTGTCCTGCTCATGAGATTTCCCAGGGAAAGGAAATACTGTAGATGTGATCCTCACAGTCTTCACTGAGAAAAAGAATTGATGTCTGTCATTTTAAATTATACTGAATAAGTGACATTGTTGTTGTTGGGTTTTTTTTTTTTTGTGTGTCAGCAATACAATATGAAAGCAGATCTAAACTATACAACCAAAGCGGTTTACATGTCAGTACTTTCTCTGTCCCTAGTGGACTCACAACCTACTTTGTGTCTGGAAGCCTATGATGGAAGCTTATGCTTATTTAGACCAGTTCAAATCAAATAAAGTAGTTAAGAATCAACAACAAATAGGAACAGTAATGGAATACCAAGATATAAATTGTGTCTTTCCACCCACAGGGTCACATCTCACCTTATAAGGACCCTGGCAGTATAGTGTGATAAACCTGATATGGAACCTATGGAACTTTGGAAGGCTAAGTGCTTTGAAAATGAGCCCCATAGCTTCACAACAGCTGGGTAAAATACAGTATAAAGCAATGTCATTACTGAAATGCTGGGAAAAACACTGCAGTGACTCACTAAATATGATTTATTTAGTACACTTACTGTACATTCCTGGGCTTGGACCAGGCCATGTTCTGTGTCTCCTTCAATCCCAGTCGTAGACCATTTAAAGCACCAAACCCAGCTCCTGAGAGAAAACACCATCACTGGTTACTCTCCAAAGACAGACACCAGGAATTCAAAAGGTGGCACATTTTCTTCTCAGTTCCACACACAGATGTATAACCTGAAAACTGGAGGGTATGGGATACAGTAACCATAAGCTGCATGTGAACAGTTTGCTCCTGCTTTAAAGCAATCATATGGAGCTTTTTCAGAAACACTATATCCTGATTTTAAATTTTAAAAAAAAGTTATCCAAGGTGAAAAGCCCCAGCAAGGCAGAGGGGGCTAAAATATAGTTATATACTCCTAAAATCAGAGAACAAAGATATGTTTATAAATTGAGACTGGAGCTTGTTTGGCTTCTTGAAAGCAACCCAGCAATTGCAAAGGCCCCAGAGTCCGTAGCACTATAGAGAAAACATTCTATTAAGGTGAAACCTTATGTTTTTTCAGGATATAAAAAAACTATAAAAAGTATAGTTCTTGCAAATTAACTTTAGGAATTGATTATATTGGTCCTAACCTGCTCTTGTGTTTAGGCATCTGTACTCTTTCAGAATGCAAACATTCAAGGATTCAATTTGTATCCAAAGTGCAACCCACCTGTCATACAGCATCCACCTATCGTGAAAAATGCCAGTTCAAATCTGCCACGTGTTTTGTTAGCTCCTGTGGGTAAAATAAACTCATCTGTATCCTAAAGTAATAAGGAAAACAAAAAGGCAAGTTTAGTGCCAATCTCTACATTCCCAGTACCTGAAATGTCATTATTCCATTATTCAAGTGTGTTTGTCCAACTTAAGTTTTGGAAAAGGGAAACAAGCAGAAGTGTTTTCTGTACACAGCAAGATTAAGCAAACATATCAGTGGGGTGAAGTCAATGCATGCTGCTGGGAGTTAACAGCTCCCTGAGTGCTAAACTTAATAGTTCTGAGCACGCATGGCTCTTCCCATAACTCAAGGAGGTTCTCAGCATGCATAACCCTTCCCATAGCTCAAGGAGGAATGCAATTCTTGTAGGAGAGAGTGTGTGCCTGACCAACCCTTTCTATGGAAAACATTTGTTACAAGACAAAGTATGCATTTTCCATTAACAACCACGATTAAGTAAGCACACAATACAGTGACTCATGCTCAAATCTGCTGAATCTCAAATTGCCCATTGTGCAGAAGTAACCTAGTTGTCCAAAAACAATGAGGGATATGAAGAGAGAACCAAGCCACTACTCTGCATATAGATTCCAGTAAAACAGATTTCAGGGAGGGTCATGGTAGCTGCCACGGCCCTGATCTGATGAGATTTTACTTTACTAGTTAAGGGAATAACCATGCAGGATGCTAGCCAATTTGCTAAAGTCCACATGGCTGCTACACTGCATTCCTGTTGTGGGGGGGGGGGGGGGGGGGCGTGAAAGGTCAAAGAAGATGAACGTGTAGGCCTTCTGATGGACTGTTCTTTTGAGATAGTAAGCGACTCTGCTTACAGTTCAGAGTGTTGAGAGACCTCGTCTATGGATCTTTGGACAAAAAAAAAAAAACATAGGAAGAACAATTTCCTCAGTAACATGGAAAGGTGTTACCATTTTAGATAGGGAGTTTGTTGTGATGAAATTGAACATATAGCACAAAGGTAACAAAAGCATGAAGTTCACTTATTTGTCCACCTGAGTTAACAGCTACTAGAAACAGTGAGTTTCAGGTGACTCTTTAGCAAAGTAGATTTCATTGGCTTTAACAGCAGCTTCAGAGCTCTAAGGACAGCCTTAAGGTCCCAAGGTACAGAGGCTTCTGTAATAGCAACTCAACATGAA
This sequence comes from Microcaecilia unicolor, assembly GCF_901765095.1. Taxonomy (NCBI): domain Eukaryota; kingdom Metazoa; phylum Chordata; class Amphibia; order Gymnophiona; family Siphonopidae; genus Microcaecilia; species Microcaecilia unicolor. The sequence goes on along the minus strand of NC_044035.1, from coordinate 132,991,061 downwards.
GCGCTTTTATAAAATTAAATCAGAATACAACAGGCAAAAAGAATGCTATATCAAATTGGGGGTGCGATAGGCTCGATGTACTCTGAGGGCAGAAGTTTGGAGACCTAGGGGGTGGTAAAATTATGCCTTACCTACTGATAATTTTCTTTCCTTTAGTAGCAGCAGATAAATCCAGGAACTGGTGGTTGTGTCCATCTACCAGCAGGTGGAGATAGAGATTACAAAGCTGACGGCAGTGATACCAGACGGGTCAGCTCCTCCTTCACCTCAGTATACGTCTCATCACAAAGCAGTATCAGACAAGAAACCAGGAAGCCTTCCTCACCAACCAAAGACAACAGAAACTTGTCAGTCCGACTTAAGAGAAACCATGACCACGATGGACTCCTCTTCAGTGGTTTCTGTTCTCTCTGGGGGGGTCTTTTTTTTGTTTGTTCGCTCTTGTCCTGGTCTTCAGTTTCAAAGCAACAAAAACCAGACAGGCAAAACAATCGCGGCTGACAGAGGGCGGGATCCTGGATTCATCTGCTGCTGTTAAAGGAAAGAAAATTATCAGTAGGTAAAGCATAATTTTACCTTCCTTAACATATGCAGACGAATCCAGGAGCTGGTGGGATGTACCAAAGCAATCCCTAATGAGGATGGAAAGTTGCTGCTCTTCGAGACAGAATAGCCGCTGCAAAGGCAGCATCCGAATAGCAAAAGCAAACCAGTTCCACCCAAGAGGTAGATAGCAACCTCGTGGAACAACCTTGACCACCACCGGCGGGATGCAACTTTTCAAAAAAATAAAATCCACGGAAACAAAGTATCTGCAATCCAACGAGAAATAGCCGGATCAGAGGCAGTCGCCCCACGGCAAGAACCAGTGAGAAGGACAAAGAGAAGATTAGAATGCTGAAAAACGTGCGACATCTGCGAATGCCGGAGGATAACCCTCTGAACATCCAGAAGACCAAGCTCCGCGTACTTCTCATGAAAATCCCCCTCCCAAAAGGAGGGGGGGGAAAAAAAAAAAAAAAAAAAAGAGGCTGATCAAGAAGGAAGGCCAAATCATAGCCGGTAAGAAGAGGAGGTCACTCCAGTCAGCAAATTGTAGAAAAGCAGCTCAGCATGGCAGTGCTAAAATTTCAGACACTCTGTGTGCCGAAGAATTGGCAACCAAGCACACTGCTTGCAAGTAAGCTCCTAAGCAAAGCCTTCTGCAAAGGATCAAAAGGAGTCCAAATCAATGCTCGGTAGGCAAGGAGCCCTAAGCTAGGCTCCGAGAACAAGAACGAGGTTTCAGGGCAAACAAGCAGCGGAGGAGCAAAGCACTCTACAAGAAATGCACCATATCCAGGTGCGGAAGAGCCCGATACACTCTCCCAGAAGCTACCACCACCTGCACCTGAAGCAAATTAGAGACAAGGCCCTTCTGCAATCCGCCCTGCAGAAATAAATCAATTGCTGAGGAACAGCCACCCGCAAAGGAGACAAAGTGTGGGCAGCAACCATGCCCCAAAACATCTTCTACACCCAAGAATACGCGGTCGAAGTGGATCACATAAAAGCTCATAATAGAGCAGTAATCACTGTGTCCGAAGAACTCTTCCTCAACCTCTCAAAAAACCTAGGTCATAAGATCAAAGCATGAGGGACCCTCCACTCAGTAACGCACCCTGAAGGAAGAGACCGAAGTTGAGCAGAATTCGAAACTGAGGCACCACCAGGGGCCGCACCAGATCCACATACCAAGGGTGCCGAGGCCAATCCGGAGCTACCAGAATGGCTCGGCCCTGGTGGTGAGCAATCCAAGAAGAACTAAGAGAGGCCACGGAGGAAACATTATCAAAGAACGTCCTCTGGCTAAAGAAGCAGATGAACCAACCAACCCTTCCGAATCACCCTCTTTCCAATGACAAAAGAAAGAAAGCAACTCGGCATCCAGCTGGAACACTATCAGATGTACATCCGGAGCTCTCTACCTGAGGCCAAACTGAAGAACTACTGGTGCGAAATAACCATTCCGCCAAGACCAGAAGATGGCAGAGAGCTCACCGTAAGAAAAGCCCGCAAAGTGGGCCGCGGAGAAACAGAACACAAGGTCCTCTGCCCCCTCCATGGGGGTGACACGCCTTGGAGTCCCACCCTGTCGAAGAAGCCACTGCTGTCGTGTTCTCCGACGGCACAAGCACCACCTGGCCCACAACAAGTCCTGGAAGGCTAGAAGATGAACAGCAACAAAAACAGGTCCAGGCAGATCGGCCACACCATCTCCTGTATCATCCACCGCCTTGGAGGTGGAAGGAGGCGGCAAAGGGCTCTCCAAGCCAAAAGACTTGCATCCGTGACCACCACCATCCACTGCGGAGGCGCCAAAGCATCCCCTCCACAGGGAAAAATTATGGAGCCACCAGTTCATGTACAGCTGTGCCAAGAACCGCCACAGAAGACGGCACTGACACTTCTGGGACACAGAAGACTATCTGCTGAGAAGCGAGAGCTATAGAAGTCGCATGTGAGAACAGCCCACGGCACTACCTCCAAAGTAGCCGCCACAGAGCTCAAGACATGAACACATTGCCAGGCCTGAGGACTCAGCGCCCCAAGCACACTGCGCATCCGAGTCTGAAGTTAGATCCTCCAGTCTTCGGTTAAGAAAAAATTGTATCAGAGCTGTCTGGGACGAGACAAAGTGGCTCATTTGAAGTGACCACCCAGTCCAAGGATTCCATCAGCGAGACCCGTGAAAAATTAACTCTCGCTACTCGTCTAGAGCGGGGTGCACTCTGATGCTGTCCTTGCAGAGAATGCCGCAAAACTACCTAACCTAGGAAAAGGTGCGTGCAGCTGTAGCCATGCCGAAAGGCAAAGCCTGGAACTGAACATGCAGGTCCAGAACAGCCAACCAGAGAAACCGCAGATGAAGGGGACAAACAGGAAAGAGAAAAAACACTTCCTTGAGGAGAAGTGCAGGGAAGAATGCTAAATTGAAGTACCTCTGCAATATAGCTAGCTCTCCAATACAAAGAAAAAATGCAAAAGTGCAAAAAAAGCATTAAAGACACTGCAACATACAACTAGCTAGAGATGCCACAGATACAGTGGAAGCTGGAAGTGGTATGCAAGTTTGACCAGTGCCAGAGTACAATACTAGAAGAGCAGCAGAGCTAACTTTTGGCACTGTAGCATAGTGTAAACTGTCCCAGCTATGCAATGAACTGCTTGTCAAGGCAAGCAATATGGGAGAGTGAAGTAAAATATGCCCCATACAAACAAGAGGCGAGGGCCACAACTTCTAATATGAAACACAAACCAGCCTTAAACCTGACCCCTTCAGGTTGAAAGCCAGCCATCTTCCAGATAAAAAACTATTTGCTGAAACTACTGCACCTGGAGATAATGCTCCCATGGCAGCAGTGGAGGTTCCATAGTTACCACGGAGACCAGAGCACGAGCACCAGAAAACAACAAAATGTAACATTTACCACAGAAACATGGCGCCAAAGGCATAAGCCTATAAACTCCCTTCTAAAGGTGCAGAAAAGAAAAAAAACAAAACACAAAAAACCTTGGACCTTGTATTCTCAGGCAGTCTCCCATCCAAGTAGAAACCAGGCCCAACCCTGCTAAGCGTCCAATTTCAGAGGAGATCAGGAACACTCAGGATGGTGTACCCATAGACAATACCTGTACTGCTAATCAGGGTTGCCAGATGGGCGGTTTTCCGCAACCCTCCACGGGAAACTTTTGCCTGCAGCGGGTTGCGGTTTTTTGGGCTCGTTTTCTTTTTTCTGTGCGGGTTTTGGGCGGTTTTTCGGCCGGCAGGGGGTGGGGCTAATGGCGACAGAGGCAGGGTTTGTGACATTTTGGACGGGGCAATGATGGTGGGGGCGGGGCTGATGACGGCGGGGGCGATGACGGAAGGGGTGGGGGCGATGACGGAAGGGGTGGGGGTGATGACGGAAGGGGCGGGGGTGATGACGTCGGGAGTGGGGTGTGTGCGGTTTTTGAGCGGTTTTGTGTGGGAATTTTTTTTTTTAATATGGCAACCCTGCTGCCAATATACAGAGTTCCACAAAGGAAGCAGAGGGAAACGTTCAGGGTGTTTAAGCAACTGCCCTCAGAGAAAAAACTGAGGGGACAAAGTCTGTAAATAAAAATATTAAACAGGCCCTTTCAGAGGGCCAACACACAAGCAGCCCTGCTCTGATGCTGTTCACTGTTTCCCACAACAAGAACAGCCTTGAGCCAACGCAGGAGCTATAAGAAAATCTTAACTCACCACAGACAGGCCTACTCGAGCCTGTTGCCATCAATGCACCCACTTAGGCAAACATGGCTTTCCAGCTCAGGTGATTATTGCTGCCTCTGTGCAGAAAGGGACAACCCTGAAAAGACTCCTTCCGAATAGGAGACAGGGGAGCAATGGACCCTATTGCTGAGCTGGAGAGGGTCCATCAGAGGAGACAGACAGGGAACAAGCCAGAAATATCCAAAGGCTGAACTAAAAAGGAACTGTCAGCTCCTCTACCAGACTTCTGCAAAATATAGGCATACGAGCAGCAGAATGAACTCGGGGGGGGGGGGGGGGGGGGGGGGAAGGTCAGAAGCCCCCCAGCCCCTGGATTGGCTGGCTGATGTGCCCCTAAAGTTGGCACAGAGCCCAAACACCCCCTAAGCTCAACTGGACAAAAGGCTCAGGATCAGGCCCAAGAGACGAATCCAGGAGCTGCAGAGGCACCGTCTACAACCTGCTAGAGATAGAGATATACTGAGGTGGAGGAGCTGACCCGTCTGGTATCACTGCCTTTCAGCTTTGTAATCTCTATCCCAACCCACCAGTTCCTGGATTCATCTGCTGCATATGCAAAGGAAGAAGATAATACAAATCTAATATGTTATCATCAAGAGGACATTAAATGCGTCAGACCTTCGATAATATTCATAGAGCTCTTCATCTTATATATCAATCTCATGCCATGGGTTACCCCCTGTGTTTGTCATTGGATGCAGAGAAGGTATTTGATCGGGTGCACTGGCCTTTCTTATCTGCGGTCTTGGAGAAATTTGGTGTGTCTGGCCAGTTTTTGCATTGGATTAAGCTCATTTATGCAACTCCTCGGGCTTCGGTTCGGGTCAATGCTCATTGTCTTTTGCTCTTCCGAGAGGTACGAGGCAGGGATGTGCCTTATTCCCCTTATTATTTGCGTTGACTATTGAACGCTCTTGTTATTTGTGCGCACCCGAAAATTATGGGGCCTATATGTGGTGGGATTGAGACCAAGCTTTTACTTTTTGCTGATGATGTACTCCTTACCTTGGTAGATCCGATCGTCTCATTTCCAGAACTTCTATCGGTTTTACAGAAATGTGGGGCAGTTTCTGGTTTTAAAATAAATATGAGCAAATCGGAAGCCCTTGACGTCAATCTTCCTAATTCTCAAGTGACTTACTTACAATCGAGCTATGCGTTTTGATGGGCTACACGTTTTATATGATATTTAGGGGTAAATTTAACTCGGAGTTTGGATAGTCTTTATGAGGCTAATTTCCCTGATAAGGTGCGAGAATTGTTCCTAGAACTGGATAGGTGGGAGGGTTTGACACTTTCTTGGCTTGGGCGTATTAGTGCGGTTAAAATGATTATGCTTCCCAAACTACTCTATCTGTTCTTGGCTCTCCCTATTTCTTTATGTATCAACTGCAAGCGCAGGCGGGAATGGGTGTCCCATGCTTTTTTCTGTGGAGGAGTGGCCTAGTGGTCAGTGCAGTGGACTTTGATCCTGGCAAACTGAGTTCGATTCCCACTGCAGCTCCTTGTGACTCTGGGCAAGTCACTTAACCCTCCATTGCCCCTAGTACAAAATAAGTACCTGAATATAAGTAAACCACTTTGAATGTGGTTGCAAAAACCTCAGAAAGGCGGTATATCAAGTCCCATTTCCCTTTATTACCAAGCAGCGCAGTTTCGCATTTTGGCTGATTGGCTAAAAGGTTCTTCTAAGATTTGGAAATCTTTGGAGCAGTCATGGCTGGATCTGTATCCTCTGAGGGCTATTCCGTGGCTGCCGGGCCACCTCTTGAGGGATAGTGCTAAGAATGTTCCTCCTCTGTTACTACTACTACTCTGTTAGGCGGGCCTCTTTCTCTCTGGAGCAAATGTCAGGATCAGTTTTTTCCGGGTCAGTTGTACTTTCTAAATATGTTTATTCGGTTTGCTCCACGTTTTACCCTGGGTTTGGTGGATTCTTGTTATCCCTGCTGGGTAGGGTCTGGGCCTTTGTAAACTTGGTCAAATATGGGAAGAAGGGGAACTATTATCTTTCGGTGAGCTCTGTGAGGAATATGGTCTCTCGGCTCTTAATACTTTTCAATATGGCCAGCTTCGCAATTTTATTTTGCATAGAGCAAAGGGGGAGTTGAGTCTTGTGAAAACTTGTTTGGAGCGCGTGATGGCTAGTGGGGGGGGGGGGGGGGGGGGGGAGAGGAAGTGTCTCTCGGATACATAGGGACCTTCTTTTACGCACTCAGCCTATACATAAATATATTTTGAAATAGGAAAGGGCATTATGTTAGGTGGGAAAGAATATTTAAATGGCTGCTTAAAGTGTCTGTATCTAGTGGTTTGGTGGAAAATGGATATAAAAATCTTTTATTGCTGGTATTATACACCCTAGCATCTGGCCAAGATGTTCCAATTGTGATCAGGTCAGTGCTGGCGCCAATGTGGTCAGACTGGGGATATGGTTCATATTTGGTCGTCTTGTCCTCATGCTCAAAAGCTTTGGACCATGGTTTTGAAACTTATTTACAGTGTAACTAAGACATCGTATCCTATGCGAATGAACCATTGTCTTCTTCATTTTAAATCAGCGGCAGCGAAGGAACATGTTCACTGGTTGGTCACCCATATGTTGGTGGCCAGCAAGCTTGTTCTTCTTGGCCTTCAGATGATTCTCTGCAAATTGGATTATAGTCATTTGATGTCCAAGTTAACAGTGATGCGCAGTGGCTCTACCCTGAAATACCATCAGACTTAGGACTCTTATATACAGTGGACTGTTAGTCCCGATTCCTCATTGTTTACAGCTTAATGGTTGGCTTTGGGGTGGGGATGATTGGTGTGGGGTGGGGGAGAGGTTATTATGGTTTGATGTTCTATTGAATGTGTTATGCATAGATGCTCTGTAATTGCTGAGGTATATGCTGTCATATGAAGGATCTGTATGCTTTTATTTCTTCTAATAAAGCAAAATTTGAAACAAAAACAACAAAAAAACCTATGATGCAGCAGACACATGCTAATTGGCTGTCAACATGTTAAATTTTCTGTCATGGGTTGGCTGATTTGAATTTAAAAGGGCTCAAATAAATGTCCAATATGAAATAGAAAAGGTGCATTATGTTGTGAGGTGTCTTGCCTGTATAAAGCAAATGTTACTCACCTGTAGCAGGTGTTCTCTGAAGACAGCAAGCCACGTATTCTCACATCTCTGGGATGTCATCTGACTGAGCCTGGTTCAGATACTGACTAATGAGTTCATGAATTTTCTAGCAATATCCCACGGTGCATGCGCTGGGGTCTTCCCACCCAATGAGCAAGCGCAGGTCCCTCATTTACTGTAAAAAGCTAAAGAATTCAACTGCAAGTGGACGTGGGAGGGTATGTGAGAATACTTGGCCTGCAGTCCTCAGAGAACACTTGCTACAGGTGAATAACTCCTTTCTCCAAGGACAAGCAGACTGTCGTATTCTCACATTTGGGAATCCCTAGCTACCAGTCTCACCGAAAATAATGCTAGGACAATAGGGCCTCAAAACATCGAGGCCTGAAAGTCAATCAACCCTGAAACTACAGACATACTAAGTACGGAGGTGTAGCCTGGCTTGGCCCTGGGGTGGGGGAGAGAACAGTTGGATTCTAGACACTGAACAAGTTCAGGATTGCCTGCCCCAACAGACTATCACATTGGCTATCCTGCCAGCTGAGGCTTCTAACAGTGGGCATGCTAGGCCTGTGGGGATCTGGGCAGAGTGAGAAGGAAACCAGTGCCTCAGAGTAGTAGGGTTGCTGCCTAGGCCCACTCAAAAACCTCCTAGAAGAGGAGGCTGCAGCTCAAGGTTGCTGAGACAGAAGTTGGATGGTATGAATTCATAATGAGTGTGACTATTGGCAGACTGGATGGACCACTCAGGTCTTTATTTGCTGTCACTTACTATGTGCTGTCAGTTATGTTATGTAATCTGTATGTTACTTGACGAGGTCCGCAACCTTCTCTACCTTAACTCCAAACCTCGGCACAGAACGTCTGACAATCTCTCCCTAACTGCTGGTTCTAGGTCAGACATGCAGCCGTGAGAGTCCGAGCATTCCCAACATCCATGGTGGAGAGTCTAAACACTATATCAAAAGAATCATACGCACCCCTGGCCAGTTATTTTTAACACTCCAGCTGCTTACCGGCCAGCTGGTGAAGCTCTGTGGCCTGCTCCTGTGAGAGAGAATCCACAAGACTTAGCATACTGCAGACCAAAGACAGCAAGTAAAGGCTCACGCAGAGCTGGTTGGACTAAATGTGGACAATAAGCATCGAGGCCTGAAAAGCTTTCCTCCCAAACAAGTCCAGTGTACAAGCCTCCCAATCTGGGGACACCAATGCATGAGTCCTGGAACTCCTAACTCATTTGAGGGCGGATTTGACCACCAGAGAGTGGCGAGGCAGTTGGGCCCTCTTGAATCCAAGAACCTTCTGGATACGATACTGCATATCCACCTTCTTAGATGCGACCTGCACTAAGAGGGAAGATTCCCAGTTCTTTGTCTGCGCATCCTTAAGGATAGGGAGCAAAAGATACTGTGACCCCTTCCTTTGGAGGAGACTTGAAGCCTAGGACAGTTAACATTTACGCCCTAGGCTCCTCCATCTCTAATTTAATGGAATGGCCGAAGCCATCTCCCAAATAAAACCAGTGAAAGAAGTCATCTGGTAGAGATTTACGTCCATCTTGAGGTGGGAAGGGATCAGAGGGTATCCCATAAGACTAATTCTCTGAGAAGTAGTGCAAGTCCTCCTCACAGTCCCATGAACGGTCCCCACTCAAACTCTTCACCATACTCAGACCTGGCTGAATGAGTCTGTGCCTGCCTCGGCTCAGAGGAACCCTATCCACGTCCTAAAGTGACAAGGTACAGCCCTACCCTCTGACTCCAGGGAAGCTTCCTCCCCCAATGTCGAGAGCAGTACTGTATGTGTGAATGTCAATCCTTTGAGGCGCTGGCATCGATAATCTCTGCAGAGGCATAGGCTGAGCCTTAGGAAGAATCTGGGGCTGATCTGCAGCTGGCGCAAGCACCCTTGATGCCCGAGCAGTTTGCAGTTGCAGCATCTGTGCCAGCTCCTCCCTGAGGACAACCTGGAACTGCTCCATTGAATGAAGGCATCGTCAAAGGTGGGGGAGACCTGAGAAAGGTAGCCTGAGAAAACCGGTGCCGAACTGTTAACTGGGACCTGGCTGCTCGGAAACAAATGCATCGCCACCTCTTCAGGTGTTGATGATGTACTGGTCTTTGAAGAGCCAAAATGTTTCTCCTCTTGGACCTGCAGTGCCCTCTGTGTCCTAAACTGCATTTTTAAACAGAAAGAAAAAAAGTAGGCTCATGGTCAGGCCTAAGGCACCCAATGAACCAAGAGTGTGAGCCTGTTACAGATATCACCCAATTACACTGGGCACACCTCTAAGCCACTGGGGGTCTTCTGGGACAGACAAAAGAATTGCAGCTAAATTAAACTCAACTGTGACCGAAAAGGGGGCAGTGGTCAAATTGAAGTCAGTGCTCCAGCCTAACCGGTCACAAAAATAAAGTAAGGCTTAAGAGCTGAAACAAAAAACCCCAACTAATGAAAATAAAGGGGAAAAAAAAAAAAAGAAATAGAAAAATAAAAACTACTAACTTGGCAAAAAAAAAAAAAAAACCCACACCCCTGCACGGGAAGACACTGCAAAAAAGTAACAGACGGACTGAGAGAACACTACTACTTAACACTTCTATAGCGCTACAAGGCATACACAGCGCTGTACACCACACACATAAAGACAGTCCCTGCTCAAAGAGCTCACAATCTAAATAAGACAGGCAAGAGACAGAACAACTAAGGGGTAAGGGGAATTAAAGAGGAGGGGATAAAAAGGTACAGGCAAGTGAGCAGTGGTTAGGACTCAAAAAGCGGCGTCAAAGAGGTAGCCTTTTAGCTTGGACTTGAAAATGGCCAAAGATGGGGCTAGACGTACATGCTCGGGAAGTCTATTTCAGGCGTGTGGTGCAGCGAGATAGAAGGAACGGAGTCTGGAATTAGCAGTAGAGGAGAAGGGGACAAATGAGAGATTTGTCAACAGAACGGAGTGCCCGAGGAGGGGTGTAGGGAGAGAAGAGTGGAGAGGTACTGGAGAGCAGTAGAGTGAATACACTTATAGTCAGTAAGAGAAGTTTGAATTGAATGCGGAAACGGATAGGGAGCCAGTGAAGTGCCTTGAGGAGAGGGCTAATATGAGCATAGCGATTTTGGCGGAAAATGAGTCGTGCAGAAGAGTTTTGGACTGATTGAAGAGGAAAGAGATGGCTAAGTGGAAGGCCAGTGAGAAGCAGGTTGCAATAGTCTAGGCGAGAGGTAATAAGAGTGAGGTTGAGGGTTCTGGTAGAGTGCTCAGAGATGAAGGGACGGATTTTGTTGATGTTATAAAGAAAGAAACGACAGGTTTTGACAATCTGCTGAATGTGAGCAGAGAAGGAGAAAGAGGAGTCGAAGATGACCCCAAAGTTACGAGCTGATGAGACAGGGAGAATGAGAGTGCCATCCACAGAAATAGAGAAAGGGGGGAGATGAGAGGTTTGTTTAGGGGGAAAGATGAGAAGCTCGGTCTTGGCCACAAAATGTATCCTCCCTGCTCTGTGGGAAAAAACAAGATTGAGGGATCTGCACTCGTGCATTGGGCAGGAAGGCACCAGTGCATAAGTGGTGGGACGCTGCTAGAAAATTCTTTAATTCGCTAGTCAGCGTCCGCACAGGGCTCTGTCAGATGATGCTACCCAGATGTGAGAAACCATGGCCTGCTTGTTCCCAAAGAATCAACATTACTCTGAAGCAGTCCGCACCGGGCTCTGTCAGATGATGTTACCCAGATGTGAGAAACTACGGCCTGCTTCTTCCCAAAGAATCAACATTACTCTGAAGCAGCACAATGCACAACAGTAATCTTTGCTGGGATCACAGCAGACGATGATATGAAGCCTAGCACTATGAATTAAGTGCTGTAATATATTTTGAAAGCAGGCTTACAATGAATTACAAATGCATCATTTAACATGAGAGATTTTGACCTTTGGTTATGCTCATTCACCAAGAGAAACTGCAGTTTGCAGCTGATATGAGCACTAATTGTTTTGTGGTCTTTTTTTTCTCTTAAGAAGGCATTATACAGAAGCAGATAGTTGGGATGTTGTCAATATTACAGTTATTATGGATTTTCATATATATGCTAAGATCCATAATATGCTGCATCATACACATTTTACAAGAGTACCAATTATTGTATAAGAATCCCAGTATGCTTGCATGAATGCAGATTGAGCGAGGGATGCCAAGCACTCTGCTTCTATATATAAAGTTTTGGGAAAACGCGTTTGTCATCGGACAATTGGAAGTTTATTATAGTACTCATGAACTTATTATTGTCTATTTATAACAATTATTGGTGACTAAGCACAAAATAAGACAGATTATGCTCACATACACTTTTCAGTAATACTTTGACTCGTGTTTGGATATTGTGTTTTTGTATTTGAACTGCCACCCCCTCCCGCCACTTCAATACACACACATTTTCATTTGCAATTTACAACATGGCTTTGGGAAGCCTTATACTAGTGCAGTATTTTCAAACCCTCTTCTAGAGATGCACCCAGCTGTTCAACTTTTCAGAGTAACCACAAAGAGGCCAATGCAGACAGGCTCATGGTAAAGCAGCAAGTGAATATCTTGAGTGCATGGCTTCTACTGCAAGTGTAATCATGTGCCATGCAAAAAGCTAATGGTATACAAAATTTATGCACAAAATACTTGTGGCTAATGGGAGAGGAGCATGCCAGACAGGTTTGGCAATAGGTGTGGCTCTTGTGTGCTTTCATTTTCAGCTTTTGTTTGAACACGCATATGTTGGCACCTAAATATGAGCCTCACAACAACTACTTGCACATTAAAGTTTTGTAAGGCTCATATTTAGGCGCAGAAGAACAGGCACTAAAGTATGCCTTCACTTTCGGTTTTGTTGGGAAACAAGCATGTTTGTAATCTCCAATGTAACTCTGAAATTTGCAGGTTTCCTTATGCTTGCAAAAAGCTGACAAAATTGACTGCTAAATCTGAAAAAAAAAACTTACATCAAATCCTCTCCACAGAACCTTCTAAACTGTCTCAGACCTGGCAAACAAATTCTCACATTGTGTACTTGTCAGAAGTCAGAATACTGCGTCTTGAATGAGCTCATTACCATGCATTTTAATACAGCATATGGCCACATCTTCTGTGCAGTTTAACTCATGTGCTCAAGCCCTCTCTGCGTTCTATGCCCAACAACATGTACACACACCCCACAGTAACTGTGTGGTTAGACTCGCAGTAGCTTTTTGCATGGGGCCCTGAATATGAATAGGATTTTCTACTGGAGACCCATCTAATACATACTGTGCTAATCCTGAAGACCCAACTGGTTAGGCATGCCTAATAGGGCTGGGAAACACTACATCAAGAGGAATACATTAAGTTCATGACGGTAATACTTCAAGAAATGGAAGTTTTATGCATTCCACTGTGGTAGAACACAGAATAAGTAAAATAAAAATGTTTCTTACCTGTACTAGGTACCTAGGGTCCACATTTAAATATGGCGACAATGGACTCATACCCGTCACTTAAATAAAAAACAAAAACAAAAATCAAAGATTATTATATGACGTAAAATATATAGTAATGGCCAACTCTGGTTTTCACTAGCTACCAATGCTGATTTGGAGAATCTAATAAATATTTAACAGTTTTCTTTTTCCTTAATGCATTTGTTAGCCATATCAATTGAAAGTATGCATCCTGGTTTTCCTCAACTATATGCAAGTTTTTATTATTATTTCTTCATTAGGAAATATTTACCGCTTTTAGAAGGAATTCACTCAAGGATATGTACAGTAAGAATAAATCAAACAATAGACAATTACAACAATAAAAATATTTAAATAATACAAAGTATGGCATAGTATACTACTTACAAGGTCAACACAATACGTAATAGAACATTTTAATTTACAGTGTAGGGTAGGTAGCATTGAGATGTTTTTCCATATTGTACTTCCAATGTATAACACAAGCTCTCCAGTACATATCTTAGCAGAAATGCTTTTTTGGATGAGTGGATTGTGAAATCTCAAGGTATCAAGACTGGTACATAAATATAGATCAAGAATTAGATATTTCTGGGATGTTTGGCATTTACTTATTAGGAGAAACAATTCAATTTAGTCAGCTATAAAGCTGTTTTAGTGAAAGTGCTACTTGTGGATGCATCAAGCTAAAATATAGTGCTACATATGATTAAAGGAAGAGGAGGAGTGGCCTAGTGGTTAGAGCACTAGTCTTGCAATCCAGAGGTGGCCGGTTCAAATCCCACTGCTGCTCCTTGTGATCTTGGGCAAGTCACTTAACCCTCCATTGCCTCAGGTAAAAACTTAGATTGTGAGGCCTCCTGGGACAAATAAATATCCAGAGTACCTGAATGTAACTCACCTTGAGCTACTACTGAAAAAGATGTGAGCAAAATCTAAATCTAAATAAATAAGGATGCGCTTCACATCCAGTCGAAGGGAAGTGTATTCTGCAGAACAGACCTCCCTGGAAAAAGAAGGAAGAAACAGTCTAACATGAAAAAAAGATACAATCTTTGGCAAAAAGGACTGAACTGTCTGTATAGAAACTCCTCAGTCAGAAAAGTGGAGAGAGGGATCACTGCAAGAGAGCTCGAAGCTCTGAAACTCTCCATGCTGATGAAAAGCAACTACAAACACCGCCTTTAAAATAATATCTTTAACAGTTGCCGAACTAAGGGGTTCAAAGGGAGTTGATTGAACAGCCTTAAGAACTACCTGACTCCACCAAGGACAAATATTGGAGAGGGGGAAGCAGATCAACTCCCTTGATCGCACTAAATCAGAGTGAGCAGCTGAGGCATTCTGTATCTTGCCCCTAAAAAACAGCAACGCTGCCACCTGAACCTTCAGCAAATCGAAAGCCAAGACTTTTTTTGAATCCCTCCTGAAGGATAAAATTTGAGACGAGGAAGCACAAAATGGAGAAACACCATTCTGTGCAGACCAGCTCTCAAAGGTTCTCCACACTCTAGAATAAGAAGTGGACCACTTTCAGGCTTGAAGCAAGGTGGTATTACTCCTGCGTAGCTCTTCTTCTTCAACTGCCATAAGACCAAAGCCGGAGGGATCCATAAGTACTGGACCTTGGTGCAATAAGCCCGTCTGCGTAGGAAGAGTCAATGAGGAGAGATTTGAAGACGGAGAAGGTCCTCATACCAATGACATCTGGGCCAGTGACAGCTAAACGCGCTTGTGATTGGCTTAGAGACCTGAAAGGAGGGACATCCAAAAAGTTTTGATTTGGACGTCCTGATCGTGGGGAGAGCGCAAGCTGAAAACAACCTTGGAGGGGACGAGGATAATGTTAAGAGAACCTCCATGGCTGTGGTCATTCCAGGCACGTAAGAAAAACACGTCCAAGAAGGACGCCCATTACAAAAGCTGAAGGAAAACGTCCAGGTGCTCGTCAGGGACGTCCTTTTTTCTTGATACCTACACTGACTACATAGTTTGTAACCTTTAGATTGTAAGCTCTTTTGAGCAGGGACGGTCCTTCCCCGTGTTAAACTTGTACAGCGCTGCGTAACCCTGGTAGCGCTATAGAAATGCTAAGTAGTAGTAGTTCTGAGTGAAGGATGTCCATGTTAGGCACTTTAGAAGGACGTCCCTTTTTTCCTTCCGATTCCCTCACAGCAGCCCGAAGGAGAGGTGCAGACCTCCCGTTAAGTTTTCCACGTAAGTGAATCGGAAAGCGGTAGTGCATTGCATACACATTATAATACTAATTTGCTCATTTGCATCCCGTTTTCGTTAGTTGCTACCTTGACAGGAAAATGCCTTGGTTAACCTTTTTGTGCATGTCCCTGTTTACTACTTGCGCGTTAAACTGGCTAGAACCAGTTTAAAAACCACATTGCTGGCTCGTTAAGTTTAGTGCATCTGGTCCTATGTCCATCTCGTTATGTTTGCAGGTTTACCAGCCTAATTACATTTTGCATTAGAAATACTTTAATAAAGCAGCTGTACACAGGAACTTCCGAACATCTCACTCCTGATTTCCCATCAGAGTATTTCATCTTATTTCACCAGTTAACAACAAAAACAAAAAAAGGAAATTCTGCTGGGGTCGGTGGGAATCCAAAGAGTACAAGGTGAACTTATGTGAACCCATTAACTTGTGACCTTCAAAGATTTACTAAACCAACCTGAGGAACCGCTCAGTTTATACCACACATAGCTGTATACTGTCGGCTAGTTACACTAGCAGCTATACTACAGCACCTAAAACGAATGGAAGCCCTGGCCCGGCCCAAGTACCACTGCCGCCCGCACTCACTCACATGGTACTCCAGCTAAGTCCGCGTGCGAGTAGACGGGAGCGCCTCCACCAAAGAAACCGCCCAAGGACCCTCTCCCTGGATTACTACTATTATCCATGTCGTCTCCTCCAGAGCTGAGTATCGACACCCAGCGACCAGAACTCCCGGACTTCGCACCAAACCGCTGCTTCCAGCATCCACGCCACAGACCAATTCAAAGAGAAAAAGGCCACTTCCTTCCTCCTCGCCGACCTTAACCCCCCACCCTTCCCCCCTTCTGCTCATGCGCAAGCGCAATGTTCTACCCAGACCAATGGCAGCTATTTGATCCCAGGAAGTTGGGTAACAGGAAACGAGAAGTGACGTTAACACGTTGAAATCAATAAGGAAACCCTCAGTTTCCCATTTCCCGTGCCGCCGTCATCGCCGTACACTCAAAATAAAACACGCAATTCTATGAACTGCTACATCCACGCTATCATTCTTTATTGTTGGTAGCATTTTTATTTTAATCTCACTTATATTTTCAAGTACTGACTTGTGCAGTATACGGATGTAAACAGAGGACGTATAATAACGGAATAACTTTTTATGGGTAGAGTAGTACTTCGTTATAAATCGTAATCAGTATGTAATTTGGAGGAGCTGGTTATAGGGACGCCGACACCCTGGCACTGTTATATTCGTGCAGATTTTTTTTTCTCCTGGTAAAGGGCCACTGAAACAAACATGAGAATCAGGTGCTGAACATTCTGAATTTCTATCTACTTATTTAATAACTTATTTATGACATTTATATCACACTGTTGCAGGAATTACCACTATTGTTAGCAGAATCTGTGGTACTTCAATAGTCAAACAAACACCACACACCAGAATGAGAGAGAAATCTTCTTTATTTGCCAGCAAACAAAGTAGGACATCAGCACTAGGTCTCTTCTTCTCTTTCTCAGCTCTCTGGATCTTATGGCTTCTGTCTCAGCTCCTTCTCTTCTTCTGTTGTCTCTCTTCTTCTTCTTCTAACGTAAGCTGCTTCTGCTCCCAGTTATATAGGGTCTTACACCTCTCTAGCTCCCCTTTCTCACCAGATGGTAAAGAATAGATTGATTACCCTGCCTTGAACTAATTATTACTTACACATTACTTAAAAATATCAGTTACATAGGTTTGAGATTTCCTAAACTGACCTATGACCTGGGGCCTCTCACACTAGACATTGTGGCACCTATCTCTTGCATTTTATTATGATTAAATTCTCAGCTAACTTCATACTAACTGGGTTCTGGCATTCATTAAGGGGTCAAGGGGCCAATCTTGCTCAATGGCACACCTACATTTATTATTACTTTCAGAAAACCAGTCCTTCACTTAGCTATAATTAATCAAGACTTTCCCTGACCTCTTTCACCTATTAGCTTCCTACACAGAACTTGCTAGGACTGTGGATAATTCAAACCAGATGATGACCTCTTAAAACTGCAGCCAAAGCTTCACTTGAAAAGTCAGGCAACTGGATTGAAAAGATATTCTATATAGAAATAGAACTTATTAATTACACAGAATAAAACATATTCTAAAATAAGCAGAAATCAGAATTCCTTATAAGACAAAATCTAACTCATCTAGAATATCTATATCTACTCTATCTCCTTCTAACCAGCATTCAATCTAATCCTTTTAAAACTACAGTATGCCTGGCTCATAATGGTATCCAGATGTGGTAAATAATTACTTCTCTCTGACCTTTCTAACCTCTTAGTCTAGCAAAAGCTAGACATTTGAGTAATTAAAACCAGATGGCATTCTTCCATCACTTGCAGGACTGAAGAGTTAAAATAGAATTAACAAATATGACTTCTTTGCCCAAGCTGCCTCATTCCCCCCTTTGAGACTAAAATCAGCTTATGCAGAGATAAGTCTCACAACTCAAACTCTGGGGATTATAGTGATCCCAACTCCATACCTCCTGGGGCATAATGTCTAGGAATAGGCTTGTGAATCACCATTACCCTACTCGTTAAGGTCCGACGGCATACTGCCGAAGCACATGAGGCCAGGAAGCAAAACAACAATCCTGCTAAAACTAAGACTATTAGGGAAATGAACAAGGGACGTATCCATGAGGTCAATGACCACCACCAGGAGGTAAGGTCTAATCCTCCTCGGTAATCCTCCACATTAAGACTAGCCAACTGTAGGACTTTATCCATGGCATGCCTAACTACATGCGTCCTATTTATGACAATAGTACAGCACTCTGAAGAATTGAGCACTGTGCAGAGGCCACCCTGGGCTGCAAAGAGGTAGTCAAGGCCCATACGGTTATACCGAGAAACTACACTTAATTCATTAATTTGATCCTGCAATGCATTGACTACCACGTTCAGCTCATGAACTAAAACATGGAGTAGGGACTGAAGTCGCCGGGTAGCCATGCCTAGTTCAGTAATACCCGCTACCGGGCCCCCAATTGGAATCCAGGCTGTGGCAGAAAGGGCCACAAGTCTCTTTTTAGTCAGAGGATAAGTAGAGTTGATGTACTGGAGGGCTAATTCAATCGCCTCATCCTCTGTGGCAACGGAGGAGGGTAAGGACAAGGCCTCTCGCTTAGAGCGGTGCGGGGATGGTGACCTGAGAAGAGGAATAACTTTAGGAAAATAATTCAAGGTTACCAATACACAAAAATCATACATGGGGGGAAGAATCATGTGGAGGACATTATCACAGAGCCAGTAATGGCCAAGGAGAAGGTGAGGGAAGTTCCCAATAAATGTTGGCTCAGGCTGGGCAAGGTACTTAGGATGCCCATAATGCGAGCCCCTATCCCAGGGGGAACGAAGACGAAATGGAGACTTTGCACACCATAGGTGCCAATCCCCAATTGTGACAGGCTGCTCATTTGTTATAAACTCTTCATACCCCGGGGACTTATGAAAGTAGAAAATAAGCCGGGACACTATAGTCCTCTCAGTGGTGCGCTTAGGAGCCAGATAATCACCTGGGTCATAATCTGCAGGTACGGTAGTAGGGCACATAGGAGTACCTGGAGAGACTACCCACACAGATTCCCTAGACATTTGAGTAATTAAAACCAGATGGCATTCTTCCATCACTTGCAGGACTGAAGAGTTAAAATAGAATTAACAAATATGACTTCTTTGCCCAAGCTGCCTCAACACTAGTGAAAAAGGCCCGTTTCTGAGAGAAATGAAACGGGCGCTAGCAAGGTTTTCCTCGGACTACTACTACTATTTAGCATTTCTATAGCGCTACAAAGAGTACGCAGCGCTGCACAAACATAGAAGAAAGACAGTCCTTGCTCAAAGAGCTTACAATCTAGTAGACAAAAAATAAAGCAAACAAATTAATTAATGTGTAGAGGAAAAGAGGAGTGGAGGCGAGTGGATACAAGTGGTTACGAGTCAAAAGCAATGTTAAAGAGGTGGGCTTTCAATCTAGATTTAAAGATGGTCAAGGATGGGGCAAGACGTAGGGGCTCAGGAAGTTTATTCCAGGCGTAGGGTGCAGCGAGACAGAAGGCGCGAAGTCTGGAGTTGGCAGTAGTGGAGAAGGGAACAAATAAGAAGGATTTATCCAGGGAACGGAGTGCACGGGAAGGGGTGTAGGGAAGGACGAGTGTGGAGAAATACTGGGGAGCAGCAGAGTGAGTACATTTATAGGTTAGTAGAAGAAGTTTGAACAGGATGCGAAAACGGATAGGGAGCCAGTGAAGCGACTTGAGGAGAGGGGTAGTAGAGTAAAGCGACCCTGGCGGAAGACGAGACGGGCAGCAGAATTTTGAACCGACTGGAGAGGGCAGAGGTGACTAAGTAGGAGGCCAGCAAAAAGCAGATTGCAGTAGTCCAAACGACAGGTGACAAGGGTGTGGATGAGGGTTTTGGTAGAGTGGTCAGAAAGAAAGGGGCGGATTTTACGGATGTTGTAAAGAAAGAAACGACAGGCGTTGAGACATCCAGACAGCAATGTCTGACAAGCACGCTGAAACTTTGGTTTGGATGCAAGGTGAGATATCAGGGGTAGAAAGGTAGATTTGGGAGTCATCAGCATAGAGTTGGTAGGAAAAGCCATAGGATGAGATTAATGAACCAAGGGAAGAAGTGTAGATAGAAAAGAGGAGGGGACCAAGAACAGAACCTTGAGGTACGCCAACAGGCAAAGGGATAGAAGTAGAAGAGGATCCACCAGAGTGAACACTAAAGGTGCGGAGGGAGAGGTAGGAAGAGAACCAGGAAAAGACAGAGCCCTGGAATCCAAGTGAGGACAGGATATCGAGAAGTATGCTGTGATCAACAGTGTCAAAAGCAGCGGAAAGATCAAGAAGAATGAGGATGGAATATTGACCTCTGGATTTAGCCAGTAATAGGTCATTGGAGACTTTAGTAAGCGCAGTTTCGGTTGCGTGGAGAGGGCGAAAACCAGATTGTAGTGGGTCAAGAATAGCATGTGAGGAGAGGAAATCAAGGCAGCGGTGGTGAACAGCACGCTCAAATAATTTGGAGAAAAAGGGAAGGAGGGAGATGGGTCGGTAATTAGAGGGACAAGTAGGGTCGAGTGAAGGCTTCTTAAGGAGAGGTGTGACCACAGCATGTTTAAAGGCAGCAGGGACAGTCGCAGTGGAAAGTGAGAGGTTGAGAATGTGACAGATAAAAGGAATAAGAGCAGGAGAGATGGCATTAAGAAGGTGGGTGGGAATGGGATCAGAGGAACAGGTGGTACATTTTGAGGAAGAAAGGAGAAGTGTAGTTTCCTCAATAGTAACTTCAGGAAAGGAGGAAAGGGAATGAGGGGAAGGAGAGAGAGGGGAACGGACTAGTGGAAGGAGAGGTGGCAAGGTAGAGAATGCAAGGTTTATCTTTTGAACCTTGTCGTGAAAGAATTCAGCAAGGGTCTGAGGAGATAATGAAGGGGGAGTTGGGGGAGGGGGAGTTGAGGAGAGAGTTCAATGTGGTGAAGAGAAGTCGAGGGTTAGAGCCAAGAGAGTTAGTCAGTTGGATATAATAATCATGTTTGGCGCGTAAAAGAGCAGATTGGAAGGAGGTCAGCATGAACTTAAAGTGTAAGAAATCAGCAAGGGCCCAAGATTTCTGCCAGAGGCGTTCGGCAGAGCGGGTACAGGAACGTAGGTAGCGGATATTAGAAGTCAGCCAAGGTTGGGGTTTTGTACGCCTTATAGGGCGGGTCATCAACGGTGCAAGAGTGTCTAAGGCAGATGATAGAATATTGTTGTAAGAAGAAACAGCCTCGTTGACAGACGTGGATAGTGCCACAGTCGAGAGGTTTGAAACATGGGAGGATAGAGATGAAGGGTCAATACCATGAAGATTCCTAGATAAATTAGATAAGATAAGACGGGACTGGGAGGGAGGAGATTTAAGTGTGAAAGTTATAAAATGGTGATCAGAGAGGGGAAGATCAGAGGCAAGGAAATTAGAGGGTGAACAGTTGGAGGAGAAGATGAGATCAAGACAGTGACCATTTTGATGAGTGGGGGAGGTGGAGCATAGTTGGAGATTAAAGGAGGATGTTAAAGCGAGTAACTTGGAAATATAAGAGTTAGAAGGATCATTAGCAGGAATATTAAAGTCACCAAGGATGAGAGAGGGGGAGGAAGGATCATGGAAGAAGGCAAGCCAGGCATCAAAGTCACTGAGAAAGGATGAAAGGGACTTATCAGGGGGACGATAAATGA
The DNA here is from genome assembly GCF_901765095.1 of Microcaecilia unicolor. Lineage (NCBI taxonomy): Eukaryota > Metazoa > Chordata > Amphibia > Gymnophiona > Siphonopidae > Microcaecilia > Microcaecilia unicolor. Next base: position 132,969,634 of record NC_044035.1, on the reverse strand, counting down.
CCGCTATTCGAAGAGGCAGAGGAGAGAAAAGGCGGATAGAGTGGACTTCAAAGGAAGAAAAACAGTGAGATTGAGGTGGAAGAAGGGGTTGAAATCTGGAGGAGGGAGAGAAAAGTAATCCAACACTGCCCCCGCGGCCAGCAGGGCGAGGAGTATGTAAAAAAAAGATAACCGCCATGGCAGAGGGTTGCGACTGAAGCAGAGTCATCAGGGCAGAGCCAGGTTTCTGTTATGGCGAGCAGATGGAGGTGATGTGAGATAAAGAGGTCATGAACATATGGGAGTTTGTTGCAGATAGAGCGGGCATTCCAAAGGGCGCAAGAGAAGGGCAGAGAAGAGGAGGGGAGTAGAGGAATAGTGATGAGGTTAGAGAGGTCACGGTGAGATCTGTAGAGTTGGGATAATAGTTGGTGAGGAGGGTCAGGATTGGGATCGATGTCACCGGCTGAGAGTAAGAGAAGGAGTAAAAGAGAGTGGAGGAGAATAGGAGAGGTGTGGCCATGAAGGTGTCGAAGGCAAGAGGTATTTAGGTGGAATGGGGCAGGCAAAATGGAAGGAAGAAAGAGATGAAGATTAAAAGCTAAGAGGGAGGAAGAGGGTAGGAGAGAAGGTGAGGTGATGAAGTCAATGGATGGGCCGTGAGTTCCTGTAGTGGAGAGAAGTAGGGGGTGAGGGAAAAGATTAGGAAGGGACAGAAGAGAATGTGTATAGGGGCCATAGCGTGATTCAGAATTAGGTATAATTGGGTGAGGTCAGTAGTGACTGGGAGAAAATAGATGTAAAGAGAAAAATGCCCCAAGAGCGGAGGCCCTGAGTGGATCGGAGTGGACCTGGGAGTCACCCCGGAGAAGGCTGTAAAGGATATGCAGATGAGCTGCAAGTCCTCCACAGCACCTGAAAGGCAGCCAGTGGTAGAGCTGGGCACCTCTCAGCTGAGCAAGGATTACCAGGGGTTAGGCTGAAGCCAGCATTCCTCCTCCTGAGATTGACTGTGTGAGAGAGAGTGAATGTGCAAGTGTGAGAGAGAGAGTGAGACTGGTTGCGAGTGTGTCCGTGAGAGAGGGAGTGTGTGTGTGAGAATCAGAGTGTGTGCTAGGGGCCCCTCCCTCCTCCCTCCCAGTTCCAGGGTCCCCCGTCCATCCCTTCCTCCGTCCCTCCGAGTTCCAGGGTCATCCCCCCTCCCTCCCTCCGAGTTCATAAGTACATAAGCACTGCCATGCTGGGTAAAGACTAAAGGTCCATCAAGCCCAGCACTCCGTCTCCGACAGCGGCCAATCCAGGCCCCAAGAACTTGGCAAAATCCCCAAATTTAATAACGATCAATGGACTTTTCCTTCAGGAATCTGTCCAGACCCCCTTTAAACTCAGCAAGGCCAGCTGCTGTCACTACCTTCTCCGGCAATGAGTTCCAGAGTCTAACCACGCGCTGAGTACAGAAAAACTTTCTCCAATTTGTTTTAAACCACATTCTAATTTTATCTTGTGTCTCCTAGTTCTATTCTATTATTGTTAGAAAGCGTAAACAAACGCTTCACATTTGTCTGCTCCACCCCACTCAAAATTTTGTAGACCTCTATCATATCACCCCTCAGCCGCCTTTTCCCCCCCTGCCTCCGAGTTCCAGGGTCCCTTCCAGTTTCAGGGTCCCCCCCACCCTCCCTCAGAGTTTCAGGGTCCCCACCCTCCCAGTTCCAGGGTCAGCTTCCCTCCAGTCCCTCCCAGTTCCATAGTCCCCCTCCCTGTTCCAGGGTCCCCCTACCAGTTCAAGGGTCCCTCCCCCTCCCTCCCAGTTCCACGGTCCTGTCCCCTCCCTGCTTTGTGGGGGGGGGGGGGGGTTGCTATTTGCTGTCAACCTAAGGAGACACTGCTTCTGGCGTCCAGCAGCTAAGTCCTGGCCTGACCCACAGGCAGCTGGAGCTCCCTCATACTCTTTCAGTGACAAACATTGGCAGCCAACGGCGGGGCTTACGCAGCCACGGGCACTTACCTGGATAAAGTTTGTATTGTTGACAAATGATCTGAAAATACAGAGTTTAAAATAGCTGTTTCTACCAGGTAGAATAATTTTTAAAGCTGTTTTAGTGATATTTAATTTAGATGTCATGATATTCATATAAACAGATGGATAGCTTTCAAATAAATTTAAAAGGTGTGCAGTAAGAACCCCAAAACAAAAACTTTTTGTCTTTTACCTGTTAAGGCGCAGTTTATCCAGTAGAAACAGCTTTAGACGTGTTTCAGATGGAAGAAGAAAAAAAACATGACAATGTGGATCAGCAGCTCCTAGGTGTGCTTGAGTGTATGGTTGCCAGGTGGAAAAATTTTTTCCCACCCAATCGAGCCCAAATCCAGCCCAAAACCCGCCCAAAGTCAAACCCCACCCCCGCCCCCGCTGTCATCAACCCCGCCCCCGCCGTCACCGGCCCCGCCTCCCCCGTCACCGGCCCCACCTCCCCCGTCATCGCCCCTGCCCAAAATGTCACTAACCCCGCCCCCCACGGCCGAAAAAATCACTTTTAAAACCGGCCAAACGACCCAAAAGGAGCCCAAAAAACCGCAACCCGCCGCGGGTAAAAATTTCCTGCGGCGGGTCACGGAAAACCGCCCACCTGGCAACACTGATGGGAATGACGGCTGTCTTGGGGAGTGGAAACAGAGATTAACCAATGGGCTTCCTTGTTTACATTGTAGTTGATTGGGTCACTTCCACTCCTGTGTTGTAATAGTCCTGGTGGATGGCCAGAGTCGGAGAGGAGAGGGGGTGCGGTGGAACGGTGAGCAAGCGGCTGCGGGAGGGTGGGTGAGGGGACTGTGAGCGGGGGGGGGGGACGGTGCAGCGGCGATTTTGTTTGGTTTTGAGTGTATGGGAATGACGGCTGCGTTGTGGAGTGGAAACAGAGATTAACCAATGGGCTTCCTTGATTCGTTGAGTGTCAGTGCTCCGCCCTCGACGTCATCACTTAGGGGTCCTTTTACAAAGGCACGCTAGCGTTCTTAGTGCATGCCAATGATTAGCACATGCTAGACGCTAGAGACACCCATAGAAATATATGGGCATCCCCAATGTTTAGCGAGCGCTTATTTTTAGCGGTTGCTAAAAACGCTAGCATGCCTTTCTAAAAGGAGCCCTTAAGCAGCTATGGTATAGCTGGCTTCCTATACTTGGAAATTTAATGCCAGATCCCACTTATATTTTCAAACATGCCAGCTTGTGCAACATACTACTACTTATCATTTCTATAGCGCTACTAGATGTAAGCAGCGCTGTACACTTGAACATGAAGAACCAGCCCCTGCTCTACAGAGCTTACAATCTAATTAGGACAGACAAACAGGGCAAATAAGAGGAAAATTGAATTACTAAGGTGGGGATGATAAAATAAGGGTACTGAACAAGTGAGTAAGGGTTAGGAGTTAAAAGCAGCATCAAAAAGGTGGGCTTTTAGCCTAGATTTGAAGATGGCCAGAGATGGAGCTTGACGGACCGGCTCAAGAAGTTTACTCCAGACATATGGTGCAGCAAGATAAAAGGAACGGAGTCTGGAGTTAGCAGTGGAGGAGAAAGGTGCAAGTAAGAGAGATTTACCCAGTGAATGGAGTTCCCTGGGAGGAGTGTAGGGAGAGATGAGAGTGCAGAGGTACTGAGGAGCTGCAGAGTGAATGCACTTATAAGTCAATAAGAGGAGTTTGAACTGTATTCAGAAACGGATAACACAGTAACATAGTAAATGACGGCAGATAACGACCTGTACGGTCCATCCAGTCTGCCCAACAAGATAAACTCATTTTATATGGTATGTGATACTTTATATGTATAACCATGAAAACGTGAAGGAGATAGGTGGAGACTCAACTGGCTTGTATTCTAATAGTGATTCATTAAATAAAGAGGTGAAGCCTCGAGAAGCCCCCGGCTCAACAATTACCCCACCTGTGGGGTGTTTGCCGATGATGAAGAAGTCCAGCCTCCCGTGAGCTCTTTAATTGTTGAGCCGGGGGCTTCTCGAGGCTTCACCTCTTTATTTAATGAATCACTATTAGAATACAAGCCAGTTGAGTCTCCACCTATCTCCTTCACGTTTTCATGGTTTTTCAGTTAGAAAGCATTAGAGGGAGATTACCTTCAGTTTAAGTTTGAATCATACTTTATATGTATACCCAAGTTTGATTTGTCCTTGCTTTTCTCAGGGCACAGACCGTAGAAGTCTGCCCAGTACTGTTGTACTAAGTTCTGAAGCTAACATCGAAGCCCCTTAAAATTTACACGCCAGCCCATCCTTATCTATTCAGTCACGATCAGGGCGTGGACTGTAGAAGTCTGCCCAGTTCCCGTTTTGTTCCAATTACCAGCGTCGCCACCCAATCTCTGCTAAGATTCCTTCTAAACAGGATTCCTTTGTGTTTATCCCACGCATGTTTGAATTCCATTGCCGTTTTCATCTCCACCACCTCCCACGAGAGGGCATTCCCCATATCCACCACCCTCTCCGTGAAAAAATACTTCCTGACATTAGTCCTGAGTCTGCCCCCCTTCAACCTCAATTCATGTCCTCTAGTTCTACTGCCTTCCCATCTCCAGAAAAGGTTTGTTTGTGGATTAATACCTTTCAAATATTTGAATGTCTGTATCATATCACCCCTGTTTCTCCTTTACTCCAAGGTATACATGTTCAGGTCAGCAAGTCTCACCTCGTACGGTTTGCAACGCAAATCCCATACCATTTTCGTAGCTTTTCTTTGCACCGCTTCCAGTCTTTTTACATCTTTAGCAAGATACGGCCTCCAAAACTGAACACAATACTCCAAGTGGGGCCTCACCAATGACTTTTTAAAGGGGCATCAACACCTCCTTTCGTCTGCTGGTTATGCCCCTCTCTACGCAGCCTAGCATCCTTCTGGCCATGGCCATCACCTTGTTGCATTGTTTCTTCACCTTCAGATCTGCCAGTGAAGTGACTTGAGGAGAGGGCTAATATGAGCACAGCGACACTGGCGGAATATACGTCGTGCGGCAGAATTTTGAACAGATATACACAGAGGAATTATAATAACGGAATCACTTTTCATAGGTAGAGTAGCAATTTGTTATAAATCATCATCAGTGTGTCATTTGGAGGGGCTGGTAATAGGGACATCCTAGCATGTGTTATATTCGTGCAGAGATGTTTTTTCCCTAGTAAAGGGCCACTAATACGAATATCATGTTATGAGAATCCTGTTCACTGGCTCCCTATCCGTTTTCGCATCCTGTTCAAACTTCTTCTACTGACCTATAAATGTACTCACTCTGCTGCTCCCCAGTATCTCTCCACACTCGTCCTCCCATACACCCCTTCCCATGCACTCCGTTCCATGGATAAATCCTTCTTATCTGTTCCCTTCTCCACTACTGCCAACTCCAGACTTCGCTCCTTCTGTCTCGCTGCACCCTATGCCTGGAATAGACTTCCTGAGCCCCTACGTCTTGCCCCATTCTTGACCATCTTTAAATCTAGATTGAAAGCCCACCTCTTTAACATTGCTTTTGACTTGTAACCACTCACCCCACCTACCCTCCTCTACACATTAATTGATTTGCTTGCTTTATTTTTGTCTATTAGATTGTAAGCTCTTTGAGCAGGGACTGTCTTTCTTCTATGTTTGTGCAGCGCTGCGTACGCTTTGTAGCGCTATAGAAATGCTAAATAGTAGTAGCAGTAGTAGAGAATCAGGTGCTCAACATTCAGAGTTTCTATCTATTTGGCAGTTATATCTCACATTAAACATGAATTAGGTTAAAACCTGGGGGCATTTAAAATCTTTTTTGTTTTTTATTCCTGTGCCTAGATCAAAAGAAAAATATGGTTTGTGGGAACTTGGTCATTTTGTGTTGTGGAATGCAGTGGTATATTATAAAAATGCACTTAATATTGTTTATTACTACTATTTAAAAGAAAGATATGAAATCATGAGGGCAGAGCTACCTTCATGCAGAAGTCCAGAGTGAGTCTAAATATGCCAACATTTTCCAGTTCGTTACTTTATTACTTTATTGGATTTATACCCCACATATGTCCGAGTTGGGGACTCAGTTCTATGTGGCTTACATTAAGTTCTGTCAGAATTATAATAGAAGTCAGATGTACAAATAGAAGTCAATCAGATTTACAGCTAGGAGCTAGATGTACAAATAGAGTCAGATAAATAATTCAGGTGTTCTAGTTGTAAGTCAGGGGCACATGAAAGGGAGAAAATATATAAATGGGAGGTAGTGTAGTATTGTGGTCTGGGTATATTTGTTGTACTGTCTGTCATTTGTTATTAGGTTGAATTGATCATCAGGAATTTTTTGTACAGAAATATTTTGATTTTTTGGTGGAAACTTTCATAGATGATGTCAAGTTGTGTGTCCTTTGGCAATGTGTTCCACCATCTGGTGGCGTTATATGGGGGTTTGCAGGTCACTCCAGGGCCTCCAAGAGGGGGGGCGGGGGGGGGGGGGACAAAATTCCCCGTGCCCGGGCCTCCAAGGGGGGCCCGGCGCCGCAGTCCCACCCGCCCTCCATCGTCGACCGTCTGCCACCGGGCTGGGCCCCCTGCATTGAAATCACAGAACCTCTCACCAGATCACTTCCCTTTGTCCTCCTTCCTTCCCTGTGTCCCGCCCTCGTGGAAGTTACGTCAGACGAGGGCGGGACACAGGGAAGGAAGGAGGCCCAAAGGGAGGCGATCTGCTGCCTGCAGCGCTTTCACACGGAGGTGAGAGGCCCTGTGATTTCAATGCAGGGGGCCCAGCCCGATGGCGGACGGAGGGAGGGATGGTGACCTCGGGGGGGGGGGGGGGTCGGGGTGCGGGCTTGCCCTGGGCCTGGCCCAGTTTCTCGGCAGCCCTGGGTCACTCCTTTACAGCTGGGGTGGCGTATGATGAGGTAGTCTCAGTTTTTCCTTGAGGGTAGGTTGTGGTAGTTTGACTAGTGACATTATGTAATTTGGTGTGGTGACGTATACTGTTTGGTACATGAAGGTGCAAATTTTGAAGATCTCTCTTGCTCTTATTGGTAGCCAGTATAGGTACTGCAGCAGTGGCATGGTGTGGTCATATTTGGATGTGCCACAACTCAGGCGTGCTGTGGTAGTTTGTGCTGTTCGTATTTTCTTTAGTATGTATTCTCTATATCCTGCATAGACTGCATTGCAGTAATCTATCTGGGACAAGACAAGGCTTTGGGCTAGAATTCGGAAGGCAGTTTTTGAAAAATATGCTTATTCTTCAAAATTTCCAGAGGGATCTGAATACTTTTGACATTAAAGCGGATGCTTGTGGTTCTAGTGTCAGGTGTTGGTCAATCAGTATTCCTAGTATTTTAACATTTGTTTCTAGTATGTATTCCATTGGGCCTATTTGAATTTTGTTAGTTGTTATTGTTTTGGAAGGGTTGGTTATTGCTATGAACTTTGTTATCTCTCTATTGAGTTTCAGTTTCAAAGGTTGTGGCCCAGGTTTTCATCAGCTCAAGTGTATGTTCGATTTCTCTTTTTGCGTTCATGATGTCGTCTGAAAAGGGGATGCATATGCTGGAGGTCATGTTTCTCTAGGGCTTCCTTGTATACTCACTGCATGGTGTCTCTTCCAAGGGCTGGGACTTGAGGGATGGTTAACAAGGGGCTCATGTGGAAGGCGCCTGGACTGGTCAGTTCTCACTATTTACTGTGTTCTGGAGCTAAAGCTCATAAACTACTCTTAAGGTAGGACCAGTTAAAGAAAGTAAGTCCTATGGTCCAAACTGAATAACTTATTAAAATACATAAAACCCAACATGGGGTTATATACTATGATGGTAGTGTCTACAAATCAAGAAAATATATACATATTACTTTAAAAGTTCTGTGATATATATTTACTAGTAAAAAAGGCCCGTTTCTGGAACGAATGAAACGGGCGCTAGCAAGGTTTTCCTGGGAGTGTGTATGTTTGAGAGAGAGAGCCAGAGTGAATGTGCGGGTGTGTAACAGAGTGAGACTGTCTATGTGACAGTGTGTGTGTGAGAATGAGAGTGTGTGACAGGGCCCCCTCCCCTGTTCCTAATGCCCCTCACCCCGTTCCCTCCCCTCCTTTTCCTCCTCCTTCCCACACTTTGGGTTCCTTAAGGCTTTCAAATGTCTATGTACCCCTGTGGCCCTAACGCCCTGTATCCGGATACCCCACCGCTTTCCTCCTCACCCCTCCCCCAAGATGTAATACTTTCACGTACTTCATTTAAAAAAAAAAAGTGTCCTATCTACCCTGTGTCCAAATGCCCGGCATTCAGATTGTGTTCCTCTCGTATACAGTGGTGGAAATAAGTATTTGATCCCTTGCTGATTTTGTAAGTTTGCCCACTGACAAAGACATGAGCAGCCCATAATTGAAGGGTAGGTTATTGGTAACAGTGAGAGATAGCACATCACAAATTAAATCCGGAAAATCACATTGTGGAAAGTATATGAATTTATTTGCATTCTGCAGAGGGAAATAAGTATTTAATCCCTCTGGCAAACAAGACCTAATACTTGGTGGCAAAACCCTTGTTGGCAAGCACAGCAGTCAGACGTCTTCTGTAGTTGATGATGAGGTTTGCACACATGTCAGGAGGAATTTTGGTCCACTCCTCTTTGCAGATCATCTCTAAATCATTAAGAGTTCTGGGCTGTCGCTTGGCAACTCGCAGCTTCAGCTCCCTCCATAAGTTTTCAATGGGATTAAGGTCTGGTGACTGGCTAGGCCACTCCATGACCCTAATGTGCTTCTTCCTGAGCCACTCCTTTGTTGCCTTGGCTGTATGTTTTGGGTCATTGTCGTGCTGGAAGACCCAGCCACGACCCATTTTTAAGGCCCTGGCGGAGGGAAGGAGGTTGTCACTCAGAATTGTACGGTACATGGCCCCATCCATTCTCCCATTGATGCGGTGAAGTAGTCCTGTGCCCTTAGCAGAGAAACACCCCCAAAACATAACATTTCCACCTCCATGCTTGACAGTGGGGACGGTGTTCTTTGGGTCATAGGCAGCATTTCTCTTCCTCCAAACACGGCGAGTTGAGTTCATGCCAAAGAGCTCAATTTTTGTCTCATCTGACCACAGCACCTTCTCCAAATCACTCTCGGCATCATCCAGGTGTTCACTGGCAAACTTCAGACGGGCCGTCACATGTGCCTTCCGGAGCAGGGGGACCTTGCGGGCACTGCAGGATTGCAATCCGTTATGTCGTAATGTGTTACCAATGGTTTTCGTGGTGACAGTGGTCCCAGCTGCCTTGAGATCATTGACAAGTTCCCCCCTTGTAGTTGTAGGCTGATTTCTAACCTTCCTCATGATCAAGGATACCCCACGAGGTGAGATTTTGCGTGGAGCCCCAGATCTTTGTCGATTGACAGTCATTTTGTACTTCTTCCATTTTCTTACTATGGCACCAACAGTTGTCTCCTTCTCGCCCAGCGTCTTACTGATGGTTTTGTAGCCCATTCCAGCCTTGTGCAGGTGTATGATCTTGTCCCTGACATCCTTAGACAGCTCCTTGCTCTTGGCCATTTTGTAGAGGTTAGAGTCTGACTGATTCACTGAGTCTGTGGACAGGTGTCTTTCATACAGGTGACCATTGCCGACAGCTGTCTGTCATGCAGGTAACGAGTTGATTTGGAGCATCTACCTGGTCTGTAGGGGCCAGATCTCTTACTGGTTGGTGGGGGATCAAATACTTATTTCCCTCTGCAGAATGCAAATAAATTCATATACTTTCCACAATGTGATTTTCCGGATTTAATTTGTGATGTGCTATCTCTCACTGTTACCAATAACCTACCCTTCAATTATGGGCTGCTCATGTCTTTGTCAGTGGGCAAACTTACAAAATCAGCAAGGGATCAAATACTTATTTCCACCACTGTATTTTCATTTCTTTCATTCATTCAGAACTTGCCCCCTCCCCCCTTGAACACTTTTGGTTCCTTCAGTTTTTTAAAACTCTGCTATGTACCCTGTGTGTGATAATGGCCAGCATTGAGATTGTTTTCCTGTCCCAAATTTGCATGTCTTTCAGTCGTTCACAACTCCCCCCCCCCCCCCTTCTCCAGTTTAACACTTTCGTTTCCTTCAGTCTTTTAAAACTCTCCTATCTACCCTGTGTCCTAATGGCCAGCATTCAGATTTTTTTCCTTTCCCAAATGTTCATGTCTTTCAGTCGTTCAGAACTCCCCCCCTCCCCACATTTAACACTTTCGGTTCCTTCAGTCTTGTAAAACTCTCCTATCAACCCTGTGTCCTAATGGCCAGCACTCAGATTGTTTTGCTTTGCCAAATTGTCTGTCACTGAGGTCAGTGCGTGCCTGCCTAGCAGACCACTTCTGGCAGGCACGGTCCCAAGCACATCCTGTTGGAGGTGAGAATTATTATATAGGATATAGGATTTCTTCTTCAAGTCAACATCATTTTCTCAGTTCTTACCAAATGTGAACACAATTATAATGTTAATAAGTTTGAGATGTTACTGAATTATATTATTCTGTCTCTCTGTGTTTCAAGTTTTGGAACAGTATAAGTCATCACAAGGACAAATATAAAAATGGACTGCATTAAGGGCTTATATAGTTATGTTTAAACAAATGAGAGATCTGCATTAAAGAAAAGAAAATATTTATTTTTTATTTTGACTTATGAAAACCACTTGACCCTGAAACATGCTTGCTGAAAACAGAATAATCCATTGTAAAAAAGAGATGAGGTGAAGATGTGATTCCATGTGCCCCAATGAAGGGATAGTTTAAGTTTACTTCCAATCTTTATAACACCAGTGAGGTCTTTTACTAAAGGTTAGCCTGAGTCATCTGCAGCAGGTCCATTTTTATCCCTATGGGCCCTGCTGCAGATAACTCAAGCTAATCTTTAGTAAGAGACCCCCCTCCCCCCCAGGCTTCCCAAGGCAATTACAACAACAGTTAAGATGAACCCATCAGTAAGCAGGATATCCTCACTGAAATTTGGCCATGCTTTACTGTATTGTGTAGAACAGTGTAGACAAATGAGCTACAATAATTTTTAAGCTGTTTTAGTGATATTCAGTTTTGATTTAATGATATTGATATCTACATATGGGATGCTTTAAAATAAATTGAAAAGCTGTAAAATAAGTAAAAAAAAATGTCTTCCACCTTTTAAGGCACCACCTATCCAACTGGAACAGCTTTTGACTTTTTACAGAAGGACCACGCATAGGCAGTCTATTATTTCTAATAATCATTTACAATTGCTTTCAGTAACATTTGCTATTTTCTTTGGGGTGTATTTGTGACTCTGCCTACTGCCAGCAAGCTAAGCTACGCCTACTGGCTTCAACCCATTTAATAGGCTAGATAGCCACTCGCACCGTCTCCAGTTCTCAATCTAACCTCCTTAGTTGGAATAGCGCGAGAAGGCGAGAACCCACTCTGACGGTAAAGGTCAAGCTAAAACGCTTGGCACCCATATTTTAATTGTGCAGGCCTTAATTTTAATTATTTTGGTTTGTTTTATTTCTATTTATTATCTTGTCTGTGAGGTTTGTTGACTCTATTTTGTCAGTATGGTTCTGTGGCACATATTAAGATATAAAACATGAAAACCGCGCTTACTTCCCGATTCATTGCTCACTTATGTGACCCTAGTCGAGTTATTTAATCATTGGTTACTGAAAAACTGTAAGGCAAGACCTATTTCCTTATATACTACAACTACAGGCACTGATGGCTCGGAATCAACAGACTTCAATGCACTCAAGGTCCATATCTAAGATGGCGGGACGGTGTAAAAGCCAGATCTGTGGGATCCCCGGGATCTTCTGGATCCAAGTACGACCTTAAGACTGGAGCGCATCTTTGTTTTGACGGCCGCTGCTACTTACAGGACAAGATTGGTAAGGAAATAGGAAGATCCCGGGAGAATAATCCTCAGCGTTAACTACATCAGCTGTCGTTCAGCAAGCAAACCTATGAGCTGCTTGTCGTTCTTTATTGTTTGTCAATGTTTTTGTTGGATAGGCAGTGCCTTACAAGGTGGAAGAGAAAACGCATAATTGAATATCACTAAAACAACTTCAAACATTATTGTAGCTAGTAGAAACAGAAATTATGAATTCTGTAGTTTGTGCTCATTTTTGTTCACTGTTCTATACAATTCAGATGGCCAGATTTCAGTGAGAATATCCTGTTTCCTGATGGGTTCATCTTAACTGTTGTTGTAATCTGCTTTGGGAAGCCTGGTGTTTAGAATGACGATGGAATATATTGAAATTAAATGGAAGTACAATTAAACTCTCCTTTCATTGGGGCACATGGAATCTGTTTTGTAGCTGTTTACCTTTTAGATACACAAATGGATTATTCTGTTTTGAACATGTTTCATGGGCAAGTGGTTTTATAAGTCCAAATAAAAATAAATATTTTGTTTCATGCAGATCGCTTTTGTTTAAACATAACTACATGGGCTATAAGCTCCTTATGCAATCCTTTGGTTTTCTTATATTTTGTTCTTGTGATTACTTATACTGTGCCAAAATGAAAACTCTTATCACTATCTCCTTGAGGTTAAATGAGGGGACATGGGATGAGCTTATCTGGTTCACAAGAGACGGTATGACTATAAAGTTGAAGCCGGTCCCCCTGCAGCAGCCATCTCCATTTATCAAAAACAATAGCAAAGTAGATTTGCCTTCTCTCTTATTAGGGGATGGGATGGATGTGGGTGGGGGGAGAATATCTAAGAGGAGTTGTGGGGGCTGGTGGAATTTCTAAGGGTCTGTGAGGGGGGGAGGGTTATTTTCAAAATATATTTGTCAGTACTCCAGAAGCTGCTTTGTTATTTCCAAATTCTGTATTGTGGTTTTAATTGGAGCGCTTGATGCCTGCTTTTTTCTTCATGATAACAATAAAGATAGTTCTCTATAAAAATACTTGCAAAAATTTTAATGCCTATGTGTGTGATTTTTTTTTTAATTTTACAGAAATGTAATTTATTTTAAAGCTTCCCCTATGAACATATAACATACAATTTTAAAACAGCATTAAAATGATTGTACCTGTTAGATCTAGGACACAGGTAACCTCAGGATAGAGACAGATAAGGAACTTATAGAGGTCAGACGACCCTCTGCAACTGAAAGGACAGGTTTTTTTTTTTTTTTTTTTGTGTTAATAGGATAGAATAAAAAGGGAGTGAAATAGAATAAAGGAGTCAATAGTTTATCAGGAAGATATTAAGAGCAGGACACAGGTAACCTCAGTTACCAATCAAACCAAGTCTGAAAATGCCCAGCGCAGCTTTAGGTTCTAACAAAATTGCCCCTCCTCCAGAGTCAACAGATGCTATGTAACCAAAATTGATTGAATTAAGTCTCTGGCAGTGTAGATTCAACACACAATTCTAATGAAAACAGACACCAGATTAAGTCACGGGGTTTATTTATTTATTTGTAACCCACATTTTCCCACCTATTTGCACAATGTGGCCTACATAGTACTGTGAAGCGTTACCCAACTCCGGTGATGAAACAAATACAAAGTGATGTTATGGTTGAATGAGATTCATGTGTTACAGACACATTTGGGAATCGTAGAGAAGAAGAGTTATATAGTGTTCATTATGAGGTTAAAACATATTTTGTCCTCTGAAAAAGAGGACACGTCGTGCCCCTTTCTCGCCCTCACCCCGCCCCCTGTCACAATATTCCCCTCCCCCCAGGTCACATATTCCCCTCCCCTGCCCCCCCGTCACCTCCCCTCCCCCGCATCACATATTCCCCTCCCCTCCCCTCCCCTCCCCTTACTTACTATCTACTGCCCTGGTGGTCTAGTGACTTCGGGGCAGGAAAGAGCCCCCTCTTTCTTGGCCGGAGCGCTGCTCTTGCCCTGCATCCTGTTGCTGTGACAGTCTCGGGATTCAAAATGGCCGATGAGAGTTGAAGTCTCGCGAGGCCACTTCAACTCCCGGTGGCCATTTTGAATCCCGAGACAGTCACACAGCAACAGGATGCAGGACAAGGGCAGCGCTCCGGGCAGGAAAGAGGGGGCCCTTTCCTGCCCCGAAGAGGTCACTAGACCACCAGGGCAGTAGATAGTAAGGGGAGGCTAGGATAGGCCCGCCCATTTGTCCAGAAATCCGGCCAGACGCCCGGACATGTCCTCATAGCCACCGAGAGGGGGGGGGGGGGCAGGGGGGACAAAATTCCCTGGGCCTCCAAGAGGGGCCCGGCGTCACAGTCCTACCCGCCCTTCATCGTCAACCATCTGCCCCCTGCATTGAAATCGCAGTCTCACCTCCGTGAAAGCAGCGCTGCGGGCAGCAGAACGCCTCCCTTCGGCCCTCCATCCCTCCCTGTGTCCCGCCCTCGTCTGATGTAACTTCCGCGAGGGCGGGTTACAAGGAGGGAAGGAGGGCCGAAGGGAGGAGTTCTGCTGCCTGCAGCGCTGCTTTCATGGAGGTGAGACTGTGTTTTCAATACAGGGGGCCCAGCCCGGTGGCGGACAGAGGGGGGAGTGGTGGCAACCTCGGGGGGGGGGGCGGTGGAGGGGGGAGACTGTAGCTGCGGCGATCAGGGGGGGGAGTGGTGGTGACCTTGGGGTGGAGGTGGGAGCGTTGGCGGCGACCTCGGGGGGGGTGTGGCGGCGAGTGCAGCAGCGCCGGGGCCCCCGGGTCCAGCCCAGTGTCTCGGTGGCCCTGCATGTCCTCAAAAAGAGGATATGTCCGGGTAAATCCGGACGTATGGTAACCCTATGTACAGGACAGTGAAGAAAAATGACTGCAGAGTTTATTATAATTGCTGATTCTACCAGCTACAATAATTTTGGAAGCTTTTTTAGTGATATTCAATTATGTATTTTCTCATCCACCTTGTAAGGCCTGCCTATCCAACTGAAACTGCTTTAGACTTGTTATAGTTGGACCAACAATAAAGAACGACAATGTGGATCCAGCAACTCATTTGTTTGCTTGCTTTGTATGGAGTGTATGGCAATGACAGCGCGAGGGAGTGGAAACAGAGATTAACCAAATGGCTTACTTGGTTTTAGTGGACTAGATAGGCTCACTTCCACTCCAGTCTATTAAACCTCCTTCATAGTGCACAGGGACAAGGAGAACCCGGAAAAAGAGGAATAGAGAAACGCAGCGCTGGGGTTATGACTGGTGAGATCGCTGCATACTATAAGAAGCAGGCGCAGGCGGCCGTCAAAATAAAGAAGCGTAAGTCACGCCCCCTGTGACGTGACGTTACCTTCCTGTGGAGATGAACCAGTCAAATTTACGTCAGGACTGGGGCTCGCCCCCTTTAAGGTAGACGAGATTGTGCGCAAATAGGAGGGTCCTGGAGAATAATCTCCAGCGTTAAATACCATCAACAGAGAAAACAAAAAAATAATTCCATATCTAAACGACTGCCAAAAGAAAAAATGAATTTAAAATTTTTGTGCTCGAATCCGGGAAGATCCCGCCGTATCCGTTTTTTACCTTTTGCCTAAGATGGCCGCCAACCAAGAACCTTGCTGTAAATGTTTACAATGTGAGTGAGAGGTAAAGTTAGTAGTGCACGCCCCTTCTTCCTCCTGATGTGATTGGCACGCGCTTTATTTTCGTCTCCTGTTAAACGAGATTTCTTTAACCTGAGCTCCACCCCCGAAGCTTTTGCTGATTGGTCAGTGACGTTGCTGTCAGCCGGTGGGGACCCGCGTTTTGGAAAAGTCTGTAATCTAGGGTTCTGGCTAAATCCTTGGGGTGACTCCGATCCGTCACTCAGAAAAAATGTGGCAGTGCCCCGTCGCTTAACTGCTCAGCATGAGCGCTGGTTCTGGTAGGGGGCCGGTCAGGAAGAGAATGCGCCTGGGGTCTGTGCGGCCCTCTATGCCCAAGGAAGGGCCAACGCCGCCGGCTCCGCGTACCAGTAGCAAAGGTTAGTCTCAGCGACTCGCTGTCATAGGGCTTGGTCTAGGAAACACACTGTGGCTTAGAGATTCTCTGAGGAGGACAGGCACTGTGTGGCACAAGGATTGTAACAATCGGAGAATGATGAAGTTATGGCATAGGCAAACTAGGCATGTGGGTCGAGGGGTCTAGGAGGGGGTCTTCTCAAACGTGTTGTTTCAGTGGCTGCCAAGGTAGACTTTTGCCCTGGAAAGTCAGTTGCCGGTAAAACAAAAGTGCTGGAGTTTCGAGACAAGAGCCACCTCTGCCATTAAGAGTTCTGTCTACTCTCTCAGTCCCTGTGCTTGTCTTCCCACCACAAGAAGAGTATGTGAGCAGTTTCAGCTCGCTCCTTCCTTCCTTTTCGTTTTCCTGTGCAGCCAGAGTGGGGGACGGCAGCATTTGTTTGTGAGAGTTTAAAAACTTATCCGTGTTTCAAAGGGAGGATCCACTGTCTCGGTCAGGTGGCATAGGGCTACAGTCCCAGGATAAAGCAAGGTGGTTGAACAGACTGGGCTCCAGGATGATACATTTGGTTGCTGCACACCTTTTGACAGGTGCTCTACAGCAGTGTTTCCTAAGTCCAGTCCTGCAATACCTCTTGCCAGTCAGGTTTTCGTGATATCCAAAATGAATATGCATGAAAGAGATTTGCATATAATGGAGGCAGTGTATGTAAATCAAGTTCATGCATAATTGTGGATATCCTGAAAGCCTGAGTGACACTCCAGGACTGGACTAGGAAAACTCCGTTCTACAGTAAAGACAGTGCATGTGCATCAACTAGCCGCACACCTCTCTCCATAATATACCGTTGTGTTCCTAGTTATCTGTTGGCTTCCCAAGTTACCTAGTTCAGAAGAGTTTGGTTTTGGCCAGTCCCGACTTTGAACTTTTGTCCTAATGCAGTGTGATATTTGTAGTCTCTGGTTCTACCCACTGAAATTTGTGTAGCACATATTCTGCATTCTGAGACAACTGTTAGAAATCCAGGGCTGACCTAAATGTTCTCCATAGAACTTGCAGCTCTGATATTTATTTCGGGACTTGTCTTTGTTGGTTTTCGGGATATCCCTAATGAATATGCATGAGAGAGATTTGGATACAGTGGAGGTATAGGCAAATTTATCTTGTGCATATTAATTAGTGGTATCCTGAAAACCTGACCTCTTGGTGTCCCTGGAGGACTGGTTACACAGACCAAGGACTTGGGGTCTACTTGGAGAAAAAGAGAGGCAGACAGACAGCATGGTTATAAGTGGTGAAAAATGTTCTATATGTCCATGGCTTTTCAGCTTTGGGAGATAGTTACTTCTGAGTGACCATGTTAGGGATTATTGAGTAAGACTGGGAATCCTACTCTGAGCCTGGCTGGAGAAGTGTTGGAAAACATATACTTTATAACATTCATACTTTCCTGCAAAGTGGTAGCAGTGAGAGAATCTGGATTGTCTGTTGGCACTTGTAGCCTCGAGTTCACCCTTAACTGAAGCATGGAAGAAAGTAGTGAGGGTCAGGGTGTGTTTTTTTTTTTTTTTTTTGCATTATCCATGTGTTGAGATTTATTTATTTGTTGCATTTGTACCCCACACTTTCCCACCTATTTGCAGGCTCAATGTGGCTTACACAGTACCGTAAGGCATTTGCCAAATCCGGTAGAGAACAGATACAAGGTTATGTTGTGGTTGAATAAGGTAGATGTATTCCAAGCTCCATTAGGGTCAAAAGGAGGGAGATTGTATATTGTCCAGTACGGTCTTTGGTTTAGTTGTGTGGCCGAATGTGGGGATTTACGTTGGATCTGTATTGTAGGCCGATTTGAAGAGGTTGGTTTTTAGTGATTTTCTTAAGTTTAGGTGGTTGTGGATTGTTTTCACCGCTTTTGGGAGTGCGTTCCATATTAATTTAATTTATTTAATTTTAAATTTTCTTACATTTGTACCCCGCGCTTTCCCACTCATAGCAGGTTCAATGTGGCTTACATATTATATACAGGTACTTATTTGTGCGCTTATATAGGAGAAACTTGATGCATAGGTTGTTTTGTATTTGAGTCCTTTGCAAGTTGGGTAGTGAAGGTTTAGGTATGTGCGAGATGATCTGTTTCTGGTTGGTAGGTCTATGAGGTCTATCATGTATCCTGGGACTACACCGTAGATAATTTTGTGGACAAGGGTGCAGATCTTGAAGGTGATCCGTTCTTTGATTGGAAGCCAGTGTAGCTTTTCTCGGAGGGGTTTGGCACTTTCAAAACGTGTTTTACCAAATATCAGCCTGGCCGCTGTGTTTTGGGTGGTCTGGAGTTTTTTTGTGAGTTCTTTACATCCCGCGTAGATTCCGTTGCAATAATCTGCATGGCTTAGAACCATTGATTGTATTAGGTTTCAAAATATTTTCCTCGGGAAGAAAGGTTTTACGCATTTGAGTTTCCACATTGAGTAGAACATTTTGTTTGTTATGGAGTTTATATGGCTCTCAGTGCGGTTGCGGTTGATTGTGACGCCCAATATTTTGAGGCTGTCTGAGATAGAGAAGGTGTGTTCTGGGGTGGTTATGGTTGTGGGTTTGTTCTTATGTTTAGATGAGAGGATGAGGCAATGTTTTTTTTTCAGTGTTCAGTTTCAGTTGGAATGAGTTAGTCCATGGTGTCCAGACATGCTTTGATTTAATTGGTTATTTCTGACAAGTCATGTCTGAAGGGAATGTAGATTGTAACATCGTCTGCATAGATGAACGGATTGAGGCCTTGATTGGATAAGGACTTTGTCAGTGGGATCATCACTATGTTGAAGAGTGTTGATGACAGTGGTGATCCTTGAGATACTCTGCAGACTGCTTTCCACGGTGATGATATGTTTGTATTTGATTTAGCTTGGTATGTTCTGGAGGTTAGAAAGCCCTTGATCCAATTGAGTATATTACCATCAATCCCGAAGTGGGCGAGGAGTCTTATTAGTATATTGTGGTTTACCATGTCGAATGCGCTTGACATGTCGAATTGGAGGAGAAGTATGCTTTTACCTGTAGCTATTTCCTGCTTCAATTTGGCTAGAAGAGTGACATCTTAAGATCACAAAGCAAAAATGTTCACAATATATCGATAAAAGAACAGCAAAATGAATCTGTCCATTACATTACAAAAAGAAATGCAAATATCGTGGTTCACATCTAGAAAAATTAAAAGCTGAAAAAACAGAGGAAACAAAGCCAAGGAAAGAAAAAATCAAACTAGAGGCTAACCAAACCCAGGCTTTTCGGTTTCATTCAGAACTGAGTCTGTGGCCAAGATTGGCTGCTCAGTTTCAGCCAAAACTGAATCTGAAACTGGCCGATCCCGCCTCTGAACAACATCCATTCTTCTCTCCCCCCCACCCCCCGCAACCCGACAGAGCACCCCTCCCGGACCCATCCGTGAGCCTCCAGGCCTATCTTAAAATTTTGGTGGTCTAGTGGCCTAACTGGGGTAGGAATAATCCCCAGTTTCACATGCCCCTGCCGTCCTCACCATTAAAATGGTTGCTGAAACCCCTGCCGCCTTTAGTAACTTATCTATGTATTTATCTTTTTTTTTAGGGGGGGGGGGAGGGAGGGTTGTTTTGTTTATATAATAACCAGCCAAAGGGCTGACCTTAGCTAAAAGAAGCTTTCCTCACACTAATTAGCATACTTGCCTAGCTCCAAGATTGCAGTCTTATCCATAGCTACCATTAGTTAGAGAATGAGAAATATTGACTAGCTGGGGACTGCGTAGCACAGTTATAGGTTCATGCTGAAGTCAGTGGTTCTTGTCTCCCATCTCCTAATAGGAGTATGTAAATACAAGCATCTGGACTGGCCTGGAGGGATACTAACGAAGAAGTTAATTTTAGATGCCAACCAAATTTCCCCCTTCCCCCTTCTCCCCCTCCATACCATCAAGTGGTGTGGGGTTATGTCGCAGTTCTCCCTCTACCTCCCGGGGGGAGAGGTGGAGAAAGGAAGTACAGAAACCTAGAAAACTGATGTGTGAGACCCCAGGTGAGGGTTATGGGGTGGCCCTGTCAATAACATAGTCAGACAAGATTGTAGTTATGAAGTAAGTGCTTTTATTAACTTGAATCTGAGGCCTGTTGTTTAACAGGCCTAGAACAAAAAGTAAAGTCTGTTATCTTCAGAGGGGGAAAAAAGTTTGCATGGGCCTGTAGCCTACAGGTCCTAAAACACAGTCTATGGCCTGTGACAGCTACACACCAAACACAGTTTGTAGTTTATTTCTTTCTACTTCCAGGCCTGGCTCCAGCCAGACCTCAGAAGAAGGCTTACAATCCTTAAAATAAAGATTGGCTTACCTTGGCCTGATCAGAGTAGCTAAATGTATTCTGTAAAGGTGTATGCAGGGGCTTCAGTTCTTCCTTCCCTGTGCTTCTTTAACTTCAGCCCGGCCCTTTCTTTTAAACTCCCAGGTATTGACTCCGCCCCTCTAGTGAGACTGCCATAGGAAATCTTGGTGGCCATTTTGAAGAAGTGTGGTAGTACTGGCAAGAGCAGAGACAGCGGGCAGGAAAGATTGGGGGGACTTTCCTGTCCTAAGAGGTACTCCTGATGCGTGCCTCTGGAGCTCCTCCTGCTCTGGACCAATGAGTGCGGGGGTGGGGGCTGGAAAAAGCTGATCAGTATCTGTGTAGAGGGAGGGAGGCTGTAAAGTGGGTGCCGGGGTGCAAGCGGGGGAGGGAGGACTGGAAAAAATAAATATGGATGGTATCTGTACGGGGAAGGGGATCTATAAGATGGATGAAGTGTGAATGCAGGGAAAGGTGGATGGCTGTGGGTGCAAAAATATTGCATAAGCTTGCAGAATTCTGGCAGGAGTAAAGTAGGCAGCTGCATAGCTGCCATTGGGTTTAAGTAGGCAGTTTACAAGGTGCTGAAAGGTAGCTGGAGCTCCCTGAAGGCCGAATGGGAGCATTGTGAACTGGAATATTGGGGTGTTGAAAAGGCTGTCTTCTCCTTGGTGGCTGGAGTGAGAGGTACCTGCCAATATCCCTTGGTCAGGTCCAGGGTTGAAATGAACCGGGCCACTCCTAGTCGCTGAATGAGATCATTCACCCTTGGCATTGGATAAGCTTCTAGCATGGAGATGGCATTCACCTTCTGGAAGTCAATGCAAAACTGGATACTCCCATCCGGCTTTAGTACCAGCACAATGGGAGATGCCCAAATACTGGTGGACTCTTCAATAACTCCCAACTTAGCATTTCAGTGACCTCTCCCCACCGTTTGCTGCTGGGCTTCTGGGATTTGATAGGAACTGCAGGACTACCACCCCTGGTTCAGTGATATCATGAGTTGCCAGGTAGGTCAGGCCTGGCCCTGGCACTTCGGAAAACACATCTTCATTCTTCTGTACCAACTGCTCCAGGTCACTCTTCTTTGAATTGGAGAGCTGGTCGCTGAATGGGACTTGCAAGG
This sequence comes from Microcaecilia unicolor, assembly GCF_901765095.1. NCBI lineage: Eukaryota > Metazoa > Chordata > Amphibia > Gymnophiona > Siphonopidae > Microcaecilia > Microcaecilia unicolor. The sequence goes on along the minus strand of NC_044035.1, from coordinate 132,948,248 downwards.
GTTCGGAGTCTATCGGGACCTCTGGTCCAAAGTCAACCCTTTGAGCAAGGGTTAGCATCATGAGGACCCATTTCGTCAACAGATTGACATGGAAGACCTTCGCCTTGTCCCTTTTGTCAGGTTGTTCCATCTTATGGTTGACAAATCCGGTCCTTTCCACAACTTCATAAGGACCTTGTCACTTGTATAACAGCTTACTTTCGGAAGAGGGCAAAAGGATTAGGACTCTATCTCCTGGCTGGAAGGTTAATTTAACTGACTTCTGGTTGTAAGCATGGGCTTGAACCACTTGAACTTTTTCCAATCAAAGCTTGGTGGTCTCACCTGCTTTCTTTAGCCTCGTTTGCATGGAGAGCACATATTCAGCCAAGTTCCTCCCTGGGCTGGGTTCCTCTGCCCATGCTTCTTGAACCACATCCAGGATTCCTCTAGGCCTTCTCCCATATACCAGTTCAAGAGGAGAGAATACTGTTGAACTCTGGGGCACTTTCTAGATGGCAAACATATGTATGGGAATAGAGAATCTTATCTTCGGCCACAAACATTTTCAGCATTAGTTTCAGCGTCTTATTGAAATGTTCCACCAGACCATCTGTTTGTGGATGGTATATCGATGTCTGTAAAGTTTTCACTTTGAGCAAGGCACACACTTGCTTCATAACTCTGGACATAAAGGTAGTACCTTGATCAGTCAATATTTCTGCTAAGAGAATTAGCCACTGTGGTGATTTTCATGTTCTGCAACACAATGGCCTCTGGATAGTAGGTGATGTAATCCAAAATAACCAGGATATACTTATGGCCCCAGGTAGTGCACTCCAGGGGTCCCACAAAGTCCATTGCTATCTGTTCAAATGCTGTGTCAACAAGGGGTGTGGGCATGAGAGGGGTAGGTAGGATTCTGTCGGGACTATTCAGATAGCAGTTTGGTTAGGATTGGCAAAAGAGCTCCATTTGCTTAAATACCCCTGGCCAGAAAAACTGGGCTAAAATCCGTTCCACCGTCTTCTCCTCTCTTAGGTGACCACCTAGCAAGTGACTGTGGGCTGGCTGCATAACTTGGCTACGGTAGGGCTGGTGTACTAACTGCTGCTCTACCTACTCTCCATCCAGGGTTCCTTATCACAAAATAGGGGGGTGCTACCTTAGCAGGGTCCTGTTTGCCCATGGGATTCCCATGGGATTCCCTAGCTCGGGCTGCTCTGAAGGACTCATCATTTGACTGTGCCCTTTTTGAAATTCTCCGTAGCTCTTTCACTACTCCATTTGGATAGATTGTCCAAAGGGTCAGGGTTGTTTGACCTATCATTTTCCTTCTGCTTTGAATCTCCATCTACGGCAGCTCCTAGATTCAGAGAGCACCACAGTTTTTCTAATTGCTGTTGGTGGTGGGGTTTAGGCAACTCTGATTTTTTTCGATGTATAAATTGGGGGTTTTCAGTGGGAAGATTTCAGGAAAAGACTCCTCCTCCTTCTTTGGTGCTGAAATTGGGGGAATCCCAGCCCAAACCCACTGGGTAAGGTAACCAAGGCAAGACTGCTACCTCCAGATGAGCTTGCCCCACCGGTGTTTTACAGGACACTTGAGCTGTTGGATACTGTCTCTGCTCCCCATGTGCACAGGCCAGGGTCACAGTTTGCTTGTAGTTCAGTTATTCTGAGAGAGGTATTCCACCGGTCACAAGATTCTTGACACTGCCAGAGTCTACTAGTTCTTGATATGGGTGTCCTTCTAGCTCCACTTGTAATGCACAAAGTTCTAGTTCCTGGCTAGGCGGCTTTCACAAAATTGCAGTAATGAGTGGTTATTAAATTCGCATCCATAGCATTTTCCGCTATATCTTGGCAGTTTCTTGCTGCTGTATCTGTTGTTGCTGTTATAGCTGTTCAAGATGCGCCTGCATAAATTGCTGCTGATGCCACCATTGCAGGATCTCCTGCTGCTGCTGGCCGTCCACCAAGGCCTGGAGCATCTCATTAATTTTTTTGTGGTAGGGTCCGGCCCAGCACAGTACACCAATAAACAAAATAAAAGCCTCGCAGTCTGTCACTAGATAACACATCCCCCCCTTACCCCTTTAACTAGGGCAGGGTTATCCCCTTTAGCCCAGTGTCCCAGCGCAATGCTGGTTAATAGGCCTGGTGGTCACGGATCTAGCTTCCTCATGCAGCATAAGCTCAAGATCCCATCACTTCCACCACGTGAGACCCTAGGTGAGGATTATGAAGTGGCCCTGTCACAGGCCTAGAACAAAAATTATCTCTTGTCTTCAGAGGGGGGAAGTTTGCATGGGCCTCTGGCCTACAGGTCCCAAAACACAGTCTGTCCTGTGACAGCAGCGCCTGAAACACAGTTTGTAGTTTCTCTCTCTTTTATTTTGAGGTCACGCTCCAGTCAGACCTCGGAGTAAGGCTCATAATTCTTCAAATAAAAGATTGGCTTACCTCATCCAGATCACAGTAGCTAAACATGTTCCGTAAAGGTGTATGCTGGGGCTTCAGTTCTTCCTTGGGCCTCCTTAACCTTAGCTTGGCCCTGTCTTTTAATCTCCCAGGTATTGACTCCACTCCTTTTGGCTCACTTCCTCCCAGGGCAGGATCAGTGCTCTTAAGGTGGCCCAGGCTAGTTAGAGAGGGACTGTTCTTAAGGGTGAGGGGCAGTGATCTATAAACCCCGTCACATGGTGATAGCAAAAAGGTTAGGGAACAGTGTTTATGTCTAAGGGTGGCTGAACACTACCTTCTGGTTACCTGTCTTATTTCTTTGATGTGATCTTTGGCCAGTCCAAGGTTGAGGAGGGGGGGGGGATAAGTAGTGCTGGTAGGTATGAGTACGAAGAAGCCCTGATGTTGTCGTTCATTGGGTTGATGAACCCAGTTCTGTAGCATTCAATGTGGGGATGGAGCTATAATGGCTATCTCGGTGGTGGGGGAAAATAGCCATGCTGCAGAAGAGAGCAAGAGCAGGAGCTCGCCTGCAGAGGCAGCAGAGACTTGGAAAATGGTGGGAACAGTGCTTGGTGAGTGCATGCGTTTGTGCCCGAGACAATATTAGATTTGTCGGTGGAGGAGTTCTTTAGAGGAGATCAAGAAGTGTACAGAATTCAGATGGGTGCCACCTTTATGGTTGACGCTTACTATGATCTGATAAAGGCATCAGTGAAAGAAATAGCACTCCTAGTGGCAGCATGTAGGTCTCTGTGGTTGGTCAGCAGACATAGGGTCCAAGGCAAAGTTGAGTAAACTCCCCTTTGGGGCAAGACGATTGGTTGTATCGCTCCATGGTGCGACCGCACCTAGAGTATTGTGTTCAATTCTGGTCGCCGCATCTCAAGAAAGATATAGTAGAATTGGAAAAGGTGCAGAGAAGGGCGACTAAAATGATAGCGGGGATGGGACGACTTCCCTATGAAGAAAGATTAAGGAGGCTAGGGCTATTCAGCTTGGAGATGAGACGGCTGAGGGGAGACGTGATAGAGGTATATAAAATAATGAGTGGAGTGGAACAGGTGGATGTGAAGCGTCTGTTCACGCTTTCCAAAAATACTAGGACTAGGGGGCATGCGATGAAACTACAGTGTAGTAAATTTAAAACAAATCTGAGAAAAGTTTTTCTTCACCCAACGTATAATTAAACTCTGGAATTCGTTGCCGGAGAAAGTGGTGAAGGCGGTTAACTTAGCAGAGTTTAAAAAGGGGTTGGACGGTTTCCTAAAGGACAAGTCCATAAACCGCTACTAAATGGACTTGGTAAAAATCCACAATTCCAGGAATAACATGTATAGAATGTTTGTACGTTTGGGAAGCTTGCCAGGTGCCCTTGGCCTGGATTGGCCGCTGTCGTGGACAGGATGCTGGGTTTGATGGACCCTCGGTCTTTTCCCAGTATGGCATTACTTATGTACTCATGTACTTATGTACTAACTTGGGAGAGATTGAGGATCCACACTTGCCGGAGGACAAACCTAGGAATGTAGTCAGAGGCTCATCCGCTAGAAGTCATTCCAGGGATGCCATGAACTAAGACCAAGACAAACTAATGGAAATTGGCGAAACAACTGTTTCCCAAGAGGCAGCCCTTTCAAGAGGTCCAGAGATGTGGTTGAGACTTGGGCTCTGCAGGATCCAGGTCAGATCCAGAACTCCCAATAAAGATGTAGGGATCCACCAGTTGGTAATAAGAGATTGTTTAAAGAACTTCTACCAGAGATGGCCCTTAACAAATCAGACCAGTGGGTTTTAGAGGTTAACTGTGATGGTTATGCCCTGGCGTTCATGTGGCCTTTGCCAGTTTCCTAGAGTTTCCCTGTTGTTCAAGAATAAAGTTGGCAGCAGTCAGGGAGACTCCATGAAATGCTGAGTGAGGCACAGGAAAGGACTCCATTTAATTTGTAGTGCCTAAGAATAAGGCTACCTTCTGTCCTATTGTAGACCTGAAGTGAGTGAACAGGGCCCTCAAAATTCCCAGTTTTTTTTATGGATTATGGTGGTCTGTCATTTGTAGCAGTCACAAAGGGAGAGTTTTAGATGTTTTTGGACCTTGTGGAGACCTACCTCTGATATTCCAAATTGCAGGAGTATCAAAAATTAATTTGTTGTCCCCCATTCAACCTGGTTCTGAGGACTACCTCCAAGGTGATGGCAGTTGTCAGCATCCTTGCACAAAGAGGCTTTATTTATTTTATTGATTGGGTTTTATTAACCACCTTTATGAAGAGATTAACCAAAGAGGGGTGTACAGCAGGTACAGTTTGACATAAAACTTAAAATGTTGTTAACAGTATAACAATAGAAAAAGTAAACAAACCTGCCCTCCCCAAATATAAGCAATAAGCATAAATACAATCAATGAGGTGAACTTGGAGATGGCAAATTAAAAACCTAGTAATAGGATTAACATGAAACAGTTGATGCTGTTTGAGTTTCTGCCAGGTGCTTGTGACCTTGCGTGGCCACTGTTGGAAACAGAATACTGCATTAGATGGACCCTTGGTCTGACCCAGCATGACTGTTCTTATGTAATAACATTGTAGAACAATAATATAATATAAACTAGTAAAAGAGGCCCGGTTTCTGATAGAAATGAAACGGGTGCTAGCAAGGTTCCATGCTCCCCTCCCTCCCTCCCTCCCTCTCTCTCTCCTCCGAGTTCCATGCCCCCCCCTCTCTCCCCTCCGAGTGCAAGCACGACCTGTCCGCCGGCCTGCCCCTCGCCTTCCTAAGTGCTGGCTGTAATTTAAAACTTGTTACCTCGTGGTCCGGCAGCAACAGTGAAGTGGAGCAGGCACGGCACTTCAGACTGCCTTCCCTTCTGTCTGTCACGTCTGTGGCCGTGACCACCCTCATACTTACCATGTTTCTGGGAGTCAGTGGCTGTGCTGGCTTCTGCTTGTCTCTGTGTCTGTCTCTATCTTAGTTTCTCTCTGGCTCTGTGTGCTGATTGCCTTACTGGACCTCACCTGTGTGGGCTATGCCTCTTCCAAGATGGCTGCCGCCTCCTCTATGCCAGTATCCAAGATGGCTCCTGCTTGTCCTTCCTGTGGGCTCACTTCCTCTGTGTGTCAAGCCTCTGTTTGGAGGCAAGGAACTTCCTGCTTCTATCCTGCTGGTGGTGACTCATCAGTGAGTTCCTTTATAAGGAAGGCCTGTGCTTGCAGTCAGGGCCTTCGCATGGTATCATTGTCTGGTGTCATGCCCAGAGGACGACAGGTTAGTTAGTGTGTTGCTGCGCTGCTTCTAAGCCTGTCTTCTGTGTGGGCTTCTTGCCCTTCGATGTGGGCTTGCCCTTCTGCTTAGTACCTGTGGGCTTCTTGTCCTTCTGTGTGGGCTAGTGCCCTTCGGTTCCCAGTACCGGTGTGCTGCTTGCCCTTCTGCGTGGGCTGCTAGCCTTCTGCCTTTAGTCTGTGTTTGCAGCCTGCCCTACTCCTTGCTTGTATATTCTGTGTGCACATCCTGAACCTTGTATATCCTGTGTGCACATCCTGGTTGCTATCCTTCTGCCTTTAGTCTGTGTTTAGAGCCTGCTGTTCAGCCCTGGTTTCCCCATCTGTGTTTACAGCCGGCCCTACTCCCTGCTTGTATATTCTGTGTGCACATCCTGAACCTGGTATATCCTGGCTGCTAGCCTTCTGCCTTTAGTCTGTGTTTAGAGCCTGCTGTTCAGCCCTGGTTTCCCCGTCTGTGTTTGCAGCCTGCCCTACTCCCTGCTTGTATATTCTGTGTGCACATCCTGAACCTTATATATCCTGTGTGCACATCCTGGTCCCTGCTTGTTCGTCCTGAGTCCTGGTTTTGGCTAGCTAGTGTTATCCGGTTTCCCGCTCTGCTTAGCTACCTTCTGTCCCGTGTGTCTACCTTGTGCCTTGCTTGTATATCCTGTGTGCTTATCCGGATCCCTGCTTATGTATCCTGATTCCTGTATCTGTCTAGCTAGCGTGTATCTTCTGGGGGATTTATCCTGTTACCTGCCTCGACCTAGCTAGTGGGTTTGCCCTGGGGGCATTCCCAGTCTCCCCTTCTTCCTTGCTTGCATGTCTGCCCTAGTCCCTGCTCCTGATAAGCTTCTGTCTGTCTAGTCTGTCTGGTGTGCCTGGCTTAGCGGCTGCGTGCAGCGCTTAGTGCAGTCTAGTATTGTTCCCCTGTGTTTCCTAGACCCGAGGTGGGTCCTCTGGATCTTCAGTTCCGGCCTTGCCCTACAAGTCCTGTCGGCCGCCCGCACGCTAGAGCTCAACTCTAGCGGAAAGGTGGCTAAGTACAGGTGAAGCGGTTCCTGTTCTGCCGGTTCAGTTGCCTACTTCCAGTCCAGAGTTCCGGTCCGGTCCTTCCGGACGTCCAGTTCCAAGACGGTCTTGCCTGCCTCTGCCGCTCTGCGGCAGGGGCCCAAGGGCTCACAATTCCCAGTGCTGCCTTGAGGACCTGACAGTATGCCAAGGCCCTCGAGAACGCGACACTGTCTCAGCTCTGCCTCTGGTCCCGCCCTCATTTCCTGTTTCCGGAAGGGCGGGACCAGAGGCAGAGCTGAGACAGAAGGGAACGCAGGCTGAAGCGCCGCTCGCCTTCACTGCTGATGCTGGACCCCGAGGTAAGAATTTTAAAATTCTGGCCGGCACGCAGGAAGGTGAGGGGCAGGCGGAGGACAGGTCGTGTTTGCACTTGGAGGAGAGAGAGGGAGGGAGGCATGGGGGCATGGAACTCGGAGGAGAAGGAGGGAGGGGGCGGGTGGTCCTGAAACTCGAAGGGGAAGGGGGCCTGGAACTCAGGGGGAGGGAGAGGGGCGATTCTGTCGTGATTCTCTACTCACCTCAAACGTTCTGTGGCTGGCTGGTGCTTGCTTTCCTTCCTTTTCACTGATCCTCCCTCTGACGTAATCGCGAGGGCAGACCAATGGGAAGTGTGTTACGAACCCAGGCATCCAGACATAGAACGTTGGAGGTGCAAATTATTATATAGGATATGATAACGTAAGAGTTACATAAGTAACATAGTAGATGACGGCAGAGGAAGACCTGTTTGGTCCATCCAGACTGCCCAACAAGATAAACTCATATGTGCTACTTTGTGTATACCTGACCTTGATTTGTATCTGCCATTTTCAGGGCCATATGGTCTATTTGCCTTAATTTTTCTGTTTTCAATTAACTATTTTGAAGTTCTTGAGTTGAGGGTTTATAATCCCATCAGGGTTATATTTTTAGTGTGAAAGGGTAAACTGTAGCCTTAGTGAAGCTAGTAGAATTACAATGGGGGTGGGTGGGGGTGGGGGGTGGAGAGTATATAGAAGGGAGAAAAAAAGAGGACTAGAATGAAGATTGATAAATTTTATATTTACAGTTTCTTGTTGGTCTTAAAACTAGTCAGACTAAATCAGGATTGAAGACTTTGTTTATGGTCTCTTTTCCCCAATTAGATCTGTATTGCCATAGTGAAAAGTGAATAATTGCTATCAGTCCCCCAGGGGTCAACATGAGCACCTCCTAACCTGAGGTGGATTATAGTAAATCCTGCAAAAAGGGGGACAGTAGTTAGACTCTGGTAGTACCTATAACAAAGTAATATAGAGCAGAACCACTTTGTGAGACTTGCCATAGAACACAGACTTGACAATGATGAAACCATGAGGTTTTTAACTGCCTTTATGTTAGGGCTAGAATTGTATTAATGGAATATCGGTACTTCTGTTGAAGTGAAGATAGCAATAGCAGACTCTCTCATAACATCTTTAATGCCCATCATACTCTGGATGATGCTTCATAGCATACAGTAGAACTAGAACCAGATCTAGTCTTGCTTCAGCTAATAGCAGTATGACGATTTTACCTCTGGTCTATTACATGCTAAGTAGTTCTTACCGCCTTCTCTCTTTCAGTTCTCAGACAGGAGACAATTAACTCATATTTGGAAGTTCCAGAACAAAAGACCACTGGGCCAAAGAGGTATCATTTCATTTTGCAAATGCCAAAAAAGGTGTTATATAATGATTTTACCTGGTTTTGCAAATGAGAGCATTTTTCAGATTTACTTTTCTCAATAAAAAGAAAGCTGAGTGACTTGAGGATAGTTTTTGGTATAGTTCTTTAAAATTCACTATAGGAATGAATATACAAAACCCAATGCCACCTAATTGTGAAGTTGTTCAGTAAAATGTGTTTTGTATAATTACAACAGATTTCGACCCCAAAGCACTAAGGGTGTCTTTTAACTAAAGATTAGCGTATGTTAGCAGCAGCAGGGCCTATAGGAATAAAATGGGTCCTGTGGCAGATAATATGCTAACCTTTAGAAAAGAACTCCCCCCCCCCCCCCCCCCCAAAAAAAAAAAAAAAAACAACAAAAATTTGTAGTAATGTCTGTTGGTAATAACTCCAGTTGTCTGTCTAGGATATAAGGGGTCCTTTTACTAAGCTGTGGCAAAACGTGTCTTTATCTCACTATTGTATCCCATGTGCTAAGGCCATTTTTACCGCAACTGTAAAAAAGCCAGTTTTTCTATTTTTTTGTATTAATGGCCATGTGCTAATGGCCATTACCATGTGAGCACTTACTGACATCCATTTTGTAGGTAGTAAGGGCTCATGTGGTAATCCTGTGCATAGTGGTCTCCTCAAGCCCTCAGATTTGTTTGTTTTTTTTCCCTACTTTAAACTATTTTACTTTATTTCAGGATATAAAAGTACAAAATATAAATAATGAGGACTGAACTGGGCCCTTCTGTGCCTTCTAGAAGCTATCTGTTATTGGTGTGGCAGAAACTTAAACTTTGGGGAAAAGGGTATGGAGACTAGCTAATAAAGTTTGCTTGCTTGCTTATTTTTTTTTGTTATTTTACAATTCTAACTGTGTTTATCAATATCCTACAATTCTTCTTTTAAACCCTGCTACACCTGCAGCTTCTGTCGGCAGCTCACATAGCAGGTCAGAGTAACGTGCAAGCCAATTTTCTCAGCAGGCATCAACCGACCCGGCGGAATGGGAACTGGCAGAAGAAGTTTTTCTTCAGATTTGTGCCAAATGGAGGACTCCCGGAATGGATCTAATGGCGTCAAGTGCAAATGCCAAAGTACCTCGGTTTTTCAGCAGAAGGAGAGATCCTCACTCGGTGGGGTTGGATGCTCTGGCCCTCTGAGCTCCTGTATGTGTTCCCTCCTTGGCCCCTGATAGGGTGAGTCCTGCTGCGGATTCGACAGCACCGAGGTCTGGTGATTCTCATAGCTCCAGATTGGCCAAGGCGTCTGCCGGATGTTGGTGGACGCTCCGGTGCATTTGCCCCTGGTGCCGAACCTGTTGGTTCAGGGTCCGGTGTCCATGGAGGATGCCTGGCTATTGAGAGGGCGCAATTGAGAGACAAGGGCTACTCTAACAAGGTCATCTCCACTCTCTTGCAGGCCCGCAAGCGGTACACCTCCGCAGCTTATGCTCGGATCTGGCACAAATTTGAGGTATGGGGTGTTTCAAAGGCGATCACACCCATGCGGGCTACAGTCTCAACAGTGCTGGACTTTTTGCAGGAGGGCTTACAAAAAGGCCTTGCTTACAATTCCCTGTGGGTGCAAGTGGCAGCATTATCATGCTATCGAGGGAAAGTCACTGGCTTGTCCCTTGCTGCTCATCCGGACATTGCCCAATTTCTCAGAGGGGTGCTTAGGCTCCGTCCTCCTGTCCGGTTGCCCTGTCCGGCCTGGAACCTGGGGCTGGTGTTGAAGGCTCTTCAGTGTTCACCCTTCGAGCCGCTTGAGCGAGCTTCGGAGAAGGATGTGACTCTCAAGACAGTCTTTGGTGGCCATGACATCGGCTAGACGCGTGTCTGAGCTGCAGGCATGGTCCTGTCGGGACCCTTTTCTGCAATTCTCGGAGTCCGGAGTAACGGTACGTACAGTGCCTTCCTTCCTGCCTAAGGTGGTTTCAGCGTTTCATCTGAACCAGCCCACTTTTCTTCCTTCCTTTTCTAGGGAAGAGTTCCCGGACTCTTCTGGATGTCTGCAGGGCGCTGTTGCAGTATCTACAGATGTCAAATGACTTCAGGACTTCTGATCACCTTTTTGTCTTGTTGTCAGGTCCTTGGCTTGGAGGTCCGGCGTCTAAGTCCACTATAGCCCGTTGGCTCAAGGAAGTCATTTTTGCTGCATATCTGCTTTCAGGTCGTTCTCCGCCTGAAGAGTTTAAGGCGCATTCCACGAGAGTGGTTTCTTCCTCATGGGCTGAAACGAGTGCACTCTCTCTTCAAGAGATCTGTAGTGCGGCTACTTGGGCTTCTCAGCTCTCATTTGTCCGGCATTATAGGCTGGATATTGCAGCGAAGCAGGACGCTATTTTTGAAGCACAAGTGCTTGCTCGCGGTGTGGCCTGTTCCCACCCTAAGTGGGGATTGCTTTTGTACATCCCATCAGTTAATGGATTCATCTGCTAATGTCAAAGAAGGGAAAATTAGGTTCTTACCCTGGTAATTTTCTTTCCTTTAGTCACAGCAGATGAATCCATGATCCCTCCCTGTCTGACTTGTTTTTTGTTCAGATCTTTCATGCAGATATAGATATCATTGGGAGAAGTTGGATACCAGTTCTCAAAATTTCTACATGATGTTCTACTACAGGAGGTTGAGTTCATCCCTCTTTTGTATGGTTATTGCGCCTGTTCTGGGGCGTTTGTTCGCTGTGAGGAAAGTTTATGTTGTTATACCTTTATGGTTCACTCTGCTTTGGAAATCTCAAATACTGAAGGCAGTTGGGGCTAGCCGTCCAAGAGACACTATGGTTTTTCAGTGTTCTCTATCTCCACTTGCTGGTAGGCAGATACAATCCATCAGTTAATGGATTAATCTGCTGTGACTAAAGGAAAGAAAATTACCAAGGTAAGAACCTAATTTTCTCTTCATTACCACAGTATTATTATAATCTAAAAGGGGGCCTATCAGCTGCAGCTGCAACAACTTACAGAATTTCCCAGTGAAGCCATCTGAACCGGGAACTGAATTAAGCTTAAAAGCCTGAATGGCTAGCTGTAATTCTTTAACTCACAAGGGTTGATTCAAAGCCTCCACTGCCTTCGCACTAAGTTGAGTTAAACCAGACTGCCTAAGATATCCTGCAATACGGTCCGCCCCCTCCAAGAGTCAACATCCTCAGCAGCATACAGGTGACTAAAATGGGTTAAAAATCCCCCTCTTCACTCTGTTCCATTTTTTTGCAGTTAACGCCACCCCCTGAAGTTTGAATAGTGGGAATATAGTGTGAGCTGGTCCCAGTTTTCACAGCCCGTGCTAACAGCTTGCCTGCACGATTCCCAAACTTATATTTACAAAACAAATTTTTTAGTAGTTGTTCATGAAGCAGTTTATTTAAAGCAACAGGGGTAGCAGTCAGTGTTTCAAATGGGGCCTGGTGGGGCGAGCTATATATTGTTGTTTAAGTGTCAGTAGCTTCCACTCATGAGTTATAATACCCTGAGCAATTTGTTTATTTCTAGCGCTGACATAGGCAATGATGTCCTCACTCAACACTGCTTTAGAAGTAGTCCAAAAAGAGCCTGGGTTTTCTGCATGCTGCTGATTGTGAGACAAAAACTCTTCCCACTGCTTCTGCAAATAGGTACCAAAAGCTGGAGATGCAAAAAGATAGGTGGGAAAATAGGGTTCTGCATCCAGCTTCTCCCACACCAAGTTATGGTCAGAAATCTCTTCTGGGGCAATGATGGCTGATATGACATGTGGAAAAGGAGCACTAAAAGAATATGTAATCTAGATGGGATAGAGTATGATGCACCCTACATGTGTGTGTGACATCCTTCTCATCTGGGTGGAGCAAATGCCAGGGATAAACCATTTCCAAAGCTGTGCAGATATGCTGTAATGTTTGGTCAGCTCCCCCAGTCATAGTCGGCTCGAAGGCTGATTAGTCCATCTGGGCGCCCATCACCTTATTCGTATCCCCCGATACTATTAGGTTTTTGTCAGCATAGGGGTGACGCACCTTGAGCACCAAAGAGAAAATGATTTATCCGAGGGAACAGGGCCATACTTATCTCTCGTCCCTGCAAATTTAGCCTCATCTTAAATAAAGGTGACTGCCAAAGATTTGTGAATTAGAACTGCCACTCCCCCATTGGCAGCCTGTCACTGGGGAGCAATGAACCACCCCTATCCAGTGTTGATGCAATTTTAAATGCTTCTCCAGAGACAACCTAGTCTGTTGAAGATGCACAATATCCGCTTTATGACAGTTAAAGGTTGTTAGAATTTTCATTCGTTTTACAGGGGATATAATTCCGCACACATTCCAAGAAATTGGGCATATAGGCTTGTCAGGAGCCTTACTCATATAGACACCTCATCAAACATGCTAAGAAGAACGTTGCACAGCCCCCTTGCAAAGCCTTGAGGCACCTAGCTCTTACCTGGAGGCAATTTAGGGAACAGCATTCCCCCACAACCCGCACCCCACACGACACCCACCACTGGATCATACCTACCTATACACTCCAACACAGCATACCGAGGAAAGGTCCCTTGAGTGCTTTAGAAAAACCCATCCAAAATTCCAACCTTCTGTAACAGCAATCCCCCCCCCCCACCACACCCCGTGAGAAACATCTAACTGCTCCCTCTCACACAAGATGAAAGGAGATCACTCTATTGAGCCAGCAGGCTTCTCACCAAAGTCAAAAGAACCCCTAGAGACAGGGAGAGAAATAGTGGGCCTCAAAGGGGCCATGCAGTACCGTTAGCATTAAGGTCTAACACAATCAAGTTAATGTAGTCCTCTAGGACAAACAAATGTAGCCCACGCCAAGTCTACTGCTTTTGTAGGCCTGGAACAACTCTACTTTTTTGTGCATAGCTAAGGAGCTGCAACTCTCACACTCTCGTTTGCTGCCCACATGATGGACCCACTCTAGACACAGCTGCACTTTGCTAGTGGACAGGGAAAGCTGCTCTGCCAGCCATTGTTCCAAGCAGCGTGGCAGCGCTTGCTCCAGGATGGTCTCTGGTAAGCCAGTTAATCTTATCTTATATTGTTCCGCCGCAATCTGTTTTCCTGATCGTCTAATTTGAGCACTTGCTCTTTCATCTAAGCTTGGAGGAGTTCTAGTTGTGAACACGTGGCTGACCTTGGTCCTGGATGTATGCTGTTCAGGTTCCTCCGTTTGACAGGATGACTCCGCCAATAACAGCTCAGACTTTTCGAGCTGCCCTGCAAGTGTGGTCATTTTAGGGCTCCACTGCCCGCAACACCTCTGAACTGAGCCCAGGAGTCTCCACCATTTTATCTTTGGTGCAGCAGTCCTTGTTTTTTTTTGTCCTTTTTGCTCAGTTTAGAGGACATACCGATTCTTGGAGCCATTAGATATTTGTCCTTATATGGGTTAGAGGCTCTGTGGGAAAAGAAAAATCGTTCCCCGTTTCTAAAAGGATGCTGAAAAGTATGATTAAGGTGGGAAGCCTCCAGAGCACAGCAGAAACAGGTCTGCCCTACTCAAGACAACGTGATCTTAGTTGTTGTTTTTAATTTTTGATAGCCTGCTTGTCCTGTATTATGCTTTTTTTTTTTTTTTTTTGCCTGCTAGCGTGGGAGGGGTTAAAGTTATACTTTGGATGGAAAATCTGCTCCTTCTGAATGATGGGCTAGGAGTAATAGGTAGCAAAGGAAGGTTATCATAATAAGGGTTAAACATCAGTAGAGATAGGCAATGAACATTTCTGAAAAACTTTTAATCTTTTTAACTGTACATATTTAATTGATCTGTGTATTACTGCTATTAAAGTCCTAAAACCTTACTTATTCTTGTATTACTTGCTCATTCTCCATCACAAATTAAAAACATTCAAACCTGACTATTTTAAAGAGACTTTATATAATTTAGACAATATTTAATAAGCATCCATTCTGTGCTCTTTATAGTGGCAAGTGTATCTGTTTTCATGATGCGTTGTTAAGGAGCTTTGCACGGCCCATGGGTTAGGAAGGATAAAGCAATTATGGTTACTTGCAAACATTAAAAATTTCCCTCTTGAGGAGCAATGATTATAGCAGACTGTAAAGAAGAGCTGCCAAGATGTGTTGGACTGACAGAACCAAGGGAAGGCATGGATATAGGAGGTGAAGGGAAGAGGCAGAAGCTTGAGGGTGGGATTGGAAAAGTATGATGACTTCAGCAAAGAGTAGAGTTTCTGGGACTGAGTGGGGATATGGTTAGGGATGTTAGATGGGCATGAGTGAGGACTTTGAGATGGGGCTATGGTGGTATAAGAAAATGGGCCTAAAGGGTGATGATGAATCAAGAGGTAATCTGAAGGACCTGGAGGGCTGTAGAGAAGTAAGATTTAGTGAAAAGGAATTGTGGGGGGGGGGGGGGGGGGGGGGGGGGGGGGGGGGGGAATGAAGTTGAAGTTGGGGAGACCGTGGAAGAGGAGTAGTGGGAACAGGAACTGGATAGGAAATAAAAGGCAGGGAAGGGAATGAGGTCAACAAAGGACTTTTTTTTTTTTTTCCTTCGGTGAAACATGAAGATTGGAGGGTGGCCAGTGCAACATCAATTTTTAAAAAGGGTTCCAGGTAATTTGGGGAAATTACAGACCAGTAAACCCGACTTCAGTGCTAGGAAATATAGTGGAAACCATTATAAAGAATAAACTTATGGTAAAATAAAAATTCATTTGTTGCCATGTCATATGCTGGAGCCAACGGCTCGTTGTTATGTTTGAGATGTTATTTCAATAAAAATTCTAAGTTAAAAAAAGAAAAAAGAATAAACTTCTGGAACACAGAGACAAACAAACATGGTTTAATGGGACAGAGTCAGCATGGGTTCAGCCAAGGGAAGTTTTGCCTCACCAATTTGCTGAATCTCTTTGAAGGCGTGAATAAACGTGGCTAAAGGTTGAGCTGGTTGATGTAGTGGTTAAAGGTGAGCCAGTTGATGTAGTGTATCTGAATTTTCAGAAAGCTTTTGACAAAGTTCTTCATGAAAGACAATTGAGAAAATTAGAATCATGGGACAGGAGGCAGTGTTCTGTTGTGGATTAGGAATTGGTTATTGGACAGAAAACAGAGGTTAGGGTTAAATGGCCATTTTTCTCACTGGAGAAGGGTGAATAGTAGAGTGGAGCAGAGATTTGTTCTGTACTGGGACTGGTGCTACTTAACATATTTCTAAATGATCTGGAAATGGGAAAGATGAGTGAGGTGACTAAATTTGCAGATGACATAAAACTATTCAAAGTTGTCAAAACACATGTGGATTGTGAAAAATTGCAGGAAGACCTTAGGAAATTGGAAGACTGGGCATCCAAATGGCAGATGAAATTTGATGTGGACAACTACAAAGTGATGCACATTGGGAAGAATAATCAAAATCCTAGTTACCTGATACTGGGGTCCACCTTAGGAGTCGGCACTCAAGAAAAAGATCTAGTTGTCATTGTAGACAATATTCTGAAATCTTCTGCCCAGTGTGTGGCGGTGGCCAAAAATGCAAACAGGATACTTGGATTTGTTTATTTAGACATTTATATCCTGTATTTTCCCAAACAATGTTTAGGTTCAATGTGCCATACAGATAAAAATATTTAGAGAAATACCTACTGCATAGTGCAGTTGACTGTAATTAAACATAATGTATTTTACAATAAATCTTACAAACCAAAATAGAAAAACATATGAATTGTTTCACAATGTTACAGAATGATGAAATGTCAGTTTAGTATTAAAGATATACAGAAATTTTCAAACGCCATATAAGGTTGAATTAGAAATCATCTTTTTGTTGTAAGAACTTTTTAAAAAGAGAGGTTTTTAGTGATTTCCAGAAGCTCGTATAATTTGGAATACCTTGATGTACTAAGTGGTGGTATTCATTACCCAAAAACATTGAAAAGTCAGCTGAAAGGACAGATTTTTATATATAATTTTCTTACAGTTGGGGTAGTGAAACAATAGGAAGTCCCTAGATCCTCCGATGGAATTATGAGTGTTAAGCTTCTCACGGAAACACTGGGTTTGTGAGCCCTTGGACCACTGCCGTAGGGCGACAGTGGCAGGCAAAACCCCCCAACCAGTACTGGGCTAGCACAACAACAAGGCTAGGTGCAGACATAGATAAATAAGCAGGAACACTCTGGACTAAACACACTCGGACTGGAGCAAGCCTTCACCTACACTTGACTGCCATTCCCCAGGGGTTGAGCCCCTAGGTGCGGGCAGCCGGCAGGACTTACCGCATCCAGGAACTCAGGGAATGGGACTCAGAAGCAAGCCAGACCAACAGGGACTGAGGGTCAGCGGGGAAAGGAGCAAACATGGGAGGCAAGGCAGGAAACTGGGCTAGAACTCACAGACAAACAATACAACACAAGACAGAAAGTGGACAGACTAAAGGACCAGGACTGAAAGTTGCCAAGCAGCCACTAAGCAGAGCACGAAGACAGGTAACATCAAGGACTGAAAGCTGCCAAGCAGCCAATAGGGGAAAAAACACAGACAGACAAAAGAGCAAGAACAGAAAGCTACCAAGCAGCCACTAAAAAGGGAACTAGCAACTAAAGCTAAAAGCTAACCTACACACAGACTAACCAAGGACCAGACAAAGAAATACAAATAAGAAACAAGACCAGGAAACAAGCAATAAAGTACAAGCTAAGCTACACAAAGACTAGACTAGAACCAGGCAAGGATTTCAGACAATAAACAGACTAGGCAGAAGTGCACAGAGCACACCAACATACCCACAGACCTTAGGCGATGCAAAGGCTCTGAATAGAAGAACACCAGTTCCTTATCAAGGCTCTGACTGATGATGTCACAACTACAGGACACAGGCAGAAAGCATACTGAGGCACAGAGAGGCTTAACACATACAGGTGCAGTATAGTGGAGTACTAAATCAATGTCCAGCGATTCTCACTTCCATGTCCTGTGACTCGCCCCAGTCTCCACCTGCCCTTGAGATCATTCCAACCCCATCCCCACCTGCTGACCCTCAGCTCACCAACTTTCCGTTCTGCCCCCTGCAAATCTAATATTTACCGAAGTCGCAGCGCGAACCGGCGGTAGTGAAGACAGCAAGCAGGCAGACTCGCCTCCTCGTTGCTTCCCTGCCCTCTCAGCACAGCTCAGGCTCAGCGTCCCGCCTTTGTCGCTTCCCTGCCCTCTCGCGTCCCACCTTCCTCTGATGTAATTTCTTTTCTGCAAGGGCTTCTCCCATTGCTCTGCCTCCCGGCATCCTCCGCCCCCTTTGTATGAGGAAGGCTCACAACTATTCAGACCATGAAAAGCACATCCTAGCTTCAGATCTGAGCTGTGTACGTGTAAATCTCTCTCTCGCTCTCTCTCTCTCTCTCTCTCTCATTGAAATCCTAGCTGCACAGAGCCACCTGACAGACTGCAGGTGAGGCAAGAAGAAGCTTTTCCTTTTCTAGTGCCACACTCTCCGCAGCTGCAGCTCCGACACATGGGGGGGGGGGGGGGGGGAGGCAGTTACATAGGTAACTTACGTCAGAGGAGGGCGGGCACAGGAAGAAGGAGAGAGACGTCGGTGAAGGCAGAAGCGATCGCCAATCAGCTGTTCCATCCCGTGCAGCGCCTTCACACAGAGGTGAGAGGCACTGCGCGGGCCGGTAAAGCGGAGGGGGGAACCAGTAGAGCGGGGGAGCGGCGGCGACGAACTCAGGGGTGCGGGGCACGGGGCGGAGGATGCTGGGAGGCGGAGCTATGGGAGAAGCAGTACAGAGAGAGACAGGAAGGGAGGGGGACCGGGGCTGCTAAACTTTTTTTTAGTTTTGTTTTTTTTTTATTTTATACCAGCAGAAGCGGGGAGCAGCGGCGACCTCTGGGGGGGGGGGGGGGGGGGGGGGGGCAAGGCCTTCCATACTGGACGCTTCTGACGAGCGCCTTTGCCCTCTCCAGATCCTTTTTTGATGTATGTTTATTTTTGTATTGATGCAGGGGGAAACCGTGGAGCCACGTGTTTGTGGTTTTTTGTTGTTGTTGCTGTTTTGGACATTTCTGGCATGCGCAGAGCAGCCAGCGTAATGCTTTGCTGCTCTGCTCATGCTTTAGGGGCCGATTACCGACGGGGATTACGAATCTTTGATACATTGTACTTTTCAATATCGCACCGAACATGTGCGACTTGTTTTTTTGGTGCATGCTTCGTTTTTTCAAATTCATTAAAGGACTTTAACGTTTTAGATTTTTTTTACGTATGGTTGATGCATCTGGGCCCCAGTGCAGTGCACACCACCTACACGTTTAGTGAATGGAATTCTTTGAAGTTACAGTAGGTGGATTCCTTCCCTCTTAGAGGCCTAAAGGCCACATGGATCCCATCCATGATTCCTATGATAGATGGGAATTGGCAAATGTTATAGAATTGTGCCGTTTGTTTGTTGCACCGACTGCACTGTAATAAGTAAGAGAGGCAGAGCAAAACTGGCTGAGGCATTGTGATGTGGATGGTTGGCTGAGTCCAGCATCCACAGCCAATACAGACTGGAAGCTTCCTGTGGGGGGGGGGGGGGGGGGGGGGGGGGGTGATTATGGTGAACATGTACTGGTTGATCCCTGCATGTTTGGTAGTTGTAGCTCCTGGCACAGATGATATATGACAGTTTTATCAAAACAGAACTTGAGCCCAGATGCACAAAACATATCAAGCTACCAACGTGGTTTTTATACCAGTTCTAGCTGGTTTAACGAGCAAGGAGTAAAATGAGACATGCACAAAAGGGTTCTCCAAGCTCTTTTCCTATCATGGTAGCAGCTAATGAAAACAGAATGCAAAGCTATTATAATGAGCTAATTATTATACAAATGTGCATGCAAGGTGATGCACAGTCATTTTGCTACCCGATGCACTGAAGCAGTCCTCAGTTTTACCATGGAGCCGTTGGTTCTCACAACTCCAGACCTCCCATTAAATTTGTATGAGCTTCACACAACAAAATATAAGGGTAGAGAGTGCTGTAGGCAAATGCACTGTAACAGCAGGGCTGCTTTTAACCAGAACATAAACCTGAAAGGCTGTAGGGAGCTGGTGAATCCCTGCAATGAGAGGAAAGGATCCCGGCTTCAGCTATCTGGGACCATTCAGATAGTGAAAGTGCAAGCCAGAACTCTGGAGCAAACATTCCATTGAGATGAGGAAGAGCAGCAGGAGTTCTTGTGCTGCTGCTGCCCTGTCCTGCCCCCTGACAAGGAAGCGGGGCGACAGAGGAGAAAAGAGAACCCCAGAGCCTATGAGCTAGAACCTGGGGGGATGGAGTGGCTGTTCTCCCTGAGGGCTGCAGGTGTTTCAGCTGTCTCCCTCCTCCTGCTTTTTGCGCTGAAGAGAGTGGCAGATTGCTAACTCCAGGCTCCTGCCCTTCCCTACCCCCCCCCCCCCCCCCCCCCGGGACAGTAGAGTGCAAGCTCCCGGCTTGGTTTTTGAAAAAATAAAAAAAAGCTATGCCGGCTCTCATACACACAGCTTGTCTGTATGTATGAGAGCCATTTGTAGCCTGCACAGAGCAGCCACATTTAGCGATGGGCTGCTCTGCGCACGCTCAGCTGGCCGATCGGCTTCCTCCATATCGCATCTAGAGCAACAAGCAGCTCATTTGCATTGGGGATCCATCTGTATTTTCAAATTGGTAATTTTTATCAATTTGAAATTACAAATGGATTCTTAACATTGGTGAGGCTATTTATTTATTTAGATTTTGCTCACACCTTTTTTAGTAGTATCTCAAGGTGAGTTACATTCAGGTACACTGGATATTTCTCTGTCCCAGGAGGGCTCACAATCTAAGTTTGTACCTGAGGCAATGGAGGGTTAAGTGACTTGCCCAAGATCACAAGGAGCAGCAGTGGGATTTGAACCGACCACCTCTGGATTGCAAGACCGGTGCTCTAACCACTAGACCACTAACCACTATACCACTTCTCCACTTACTCATCAGTGAGGTCTAGGAACTGGGTCATGGGCCAGGATACTTTTGATAGAGATGCTTCCTACTAGCCCTCAATTGCCTCCTGGTACTGCGAAACCGTGTGTTCCACTACCAATGCCTCTGTGCTCCCAGAGTGCCAATAAGTTAAAAATGAATCCTTAAAAGACAGACTGGATATTGTCTGTATAGGTATGTTTTAAATTTTCAAATGATGCTACTTAGGGTCACTCTATCAAGCCCACAGACACACATTACAATTAGGATTTATAGCCCGCTTGTACCTAATAAGTTCAAAGTGTACTCAGAGTCACTAACACACTACTAGCACTGGGACTGGGGGCAGGACCAGGAGGGGGAGGAGCAAGACCCGCCAGAGGTCCCTCCTCTGACTCCTTTGAAGACACTTCTGATGAGAGACAAGAGTGAGACTGTCACAACCCCTGATCATTTATGCCATCATTCATAGATAGCCCATCGTAAGTAACCCCATGGCCAACCAATAAATACCTGGGCTGTTGTTGAGATATGCCCGCATCTCCTCCAGCCATGCCCAGCTTCTTCAATTTTTCCACCTGAAAACAAGAGGCCCACAGTTGTCATTATTGCCCCCGGGTTATATTCTGTATGGACAAAAGTGTGTGGTGGGGAGGGGGAAGGAGGTGCAGCAGCAGCCCCATAAACATTGGAAGTGCTGTCACAGGTGGGAATCAGCAGGGACAACCAGGGGAAACCCACCAATATCAGAAAAATTAGGCTTCTGCCTGGCAGCAGCCCCATAAACATTGGAAGTGCTGTCACAGGTGATTATCAGCAGGGACAACCAGGGGAAACCTACCAATGTCAGAAAAATTAGGCTTGTGCCTGGGGGGGGGGGGGGGGGGGGGGTGCACATTCCGTTTCTGAAGGGCAAGAAAACGTCAGTTTTTTTTTTAACCTCCCACAAACACAAAGAAATAAGATGCTCAGACTAAATGCACATTATGAATGTTTGTTATGTTGACAGGAGGCTACCTGTTGTCATTGTTGGCCCGATGTATGGACAATGGGGACAGGAGGGAGATAGTTGCAGTGCAACAAATGGCAGTGGGTAGGAAGGAACTTCCAGCCCTCATCCATCTTCTATGTTTCAACATTTTTATTGAAAACAGTATACAAATAGTGCAAACATCATACACAAAGCCAAGAAAATAAACAATCTCAAGCTCAATGCACGTCGAAAAATATAATCAGTCAACATATTTTAACTTTTTGTCCCAACCCCCACCCCATTCTGTCAAGACCCCCTCAAAATTCAATGATCAACATAACGATCACCCCCCATAGAGTTATGTCATATAAAGAGCTCTAAACCTAACCCCCTCCCCCCCCCCAAGGAACCTAAGGGGAAACCTTCTCAATAGCAGACTGTACTTTCATCCTTTATTAAGGAGGAGACTGCGGCCTCTAGGACTTAGGCTTTGCAAGTAAGGACCCCAAATTGCCAAAAAAACAGTTCTCTTCCTCTTTGAAAACCTAGCTTCTCTAGCCTCCCAGGATACCATCAAGTGTAACTGGTTCCTCCAGTGCCAATATGCTGGAGGGTCTTTGACCGTCCAGTACTGTAAAATGCATTTTCTCGTTATTAGGCACATCTTACGAAGCGTCAATGTCTCATAACGATTCCTCCCTCTAAAGGACCCCGACACATCCAAAATTAACTGTTCAACTGTCCCCAAGCCGGAAATCCCCAGTTGCCTCTCCCAAAAATCCCCAGAACATATGTAGTAATGTACCAGGACTCTGCCCGCATTTAAGGCAATCTGGACTATGTGTCCCGCCCATGTGCGCCAATTGAGAGGGGGCCACTTACCCTCTATAGATACATCGATATGCACATTCTCTCATGCGGGCATCTGACACTAACAGGGGTATTCTGGATACAGATTTAGTTATATCCCATGAGGTCACTGAGGAGCCCAACTCCTTTCCCCATGCTCTCTTCAAAGGCTTGTAGTCCCTGGGAGGTTGCCATCTTGATAGTTTCTTTTTTTTTATTATATCATTTTTATTGACGACCAAAATATACAAGTGACAATAGATGAAGAAAAAACATTGCATTACAAGTGTGTTCCAATAAACTGATGTACATCAACATAGTCCAACTGGCCATCTATAATTTTACTTTTCATAGTATACCCATCTAACCTCCCCCCATCCCACCTCCCACCCGCCCTCCTCCCCGCGAGCTTACCCATTCAAGATTCTACTACGAGCCATGGGGGTCAGGGTATCCCAAAACAGTAACCAACATTGTAACAGACGATCTCCCTTTGGGGATGCTAAGTCATTTATTTCCCTACGTTCTAAGGCACCTAGGGAAATCATGAGGGATCGCCATCGTGGTACCGAAGGTGGTTCCGATGAGATCCAATTCAATAGAATCGTTTTCTTTCCCATAGCAGTCGCCCTACGTAAGAATGGTAACATGCCCTTTCTTCGGTTCCCTCTCACCTTATATTTATCAAACAAGAGAGTAGGTAAGGGGCACCACTGCAACCCCCAGACAGTCGAGACAAATGCACAAAGCTGTGTCCAGAAGGCACGGACCGGAGGGCACAACCAGAACAT
The DNA here is from genome assembly GCF_901765095.1 of Microcaecilia unicolor. NCBI lineage: Eukaryota > Metazoa > Chordata > Amphibia > Gymnophiona > Siphonopidae > Microcaecilia > Microcaecilia unicolor. The sequence continues at coordinate 132,925,225 of NC_044035.1, read as the reverse complement.
GTGTCCCAAATGCGCCCCAGCTCCCGCACACTTAGGGCAGTCGTCCAAAGGTCTCAGGGCAGCTCTGAACGCTCTATGTGGTGAAATATATATTCTCATATTAAATTTATATTGAGATTCCTGTAGTGTCGCATCTTTAAAGGTCTTATATCCAATTGCCAAATTAGCCTGTACCATCACGCCAGTAATAGGACAGCCCAACTCTCTAGTCCAGGCCCCAGCGATCTGGTCATATGGTATCTCCGGGCAAAGCTCTTTGAGTTTGAAATGGTAAAATTTAAGAGGAACCGAAAGCTGCGCCTCCAAATCTAGCAAGTCTGTGATTTGTCTCCGTCTCTGTGAGGTCAGCGAAGTTCGGGGGAGGGAGGCAATGTAATGACTCAATTGTAAGTAGGAAAGGGCAGCCTGCGCAGGAAGTCCAACATTCTCACACAAGTCTGTGAAGGACTTACATTTGCCTTCTTTTGTTAATACTTGAAACAGGAATATTGTCCCCCCCTCCCTCCATGTCTGAAAAGTCTCAGTATCCGTGCCCACTGGAAAATCCGCATTGCCACCAATCGGTAGAAAGGGGGAAGAGTGGCACTCAAACCCTCCAGTTTTGCCCAGCCATCGCCATGTACGTCTCAGTGGCGCAAAAAGAGGGGCATATCCTTTGGCAGTAGGTGCTTTGCCCGTTGGTGCATGCAACCAATAGCTAAAATGATACTTGCTCACCAGTTTAGTTTCAGGAATAGGAAAAGAAAAATAGGATGTGCCCCTAAACCAATCTGTAAGGTGTCTCATGCAGCCCGCCACTGACATACGTTGAATACTGTGTACACCTAACCCTCCCTTATGTCTTGGAAGATACGTCTGTTTTAATGTAGCCCTGGGCCTTTTCCCGTTCCATAGATATCTAGCTAAGAGCCTATGTAGTTTCCGCTCATCTTTGTGTAAGAAGAAGAGAGACAGTACCTGGACCACGTATAACCATTTAGGAACCAAGACCATATTGTACAACGCTACGCGCCCCCACAAAGACAGGGGAAGGCGCTGCCACATTTCTAAGGTATGCTGTGTCTCTTTCCACAAGGGGGCCAAGTTGATTTTGTAAAGTTGCGTAAGTGATGCTGGCAATTTAATCCCCAAGTAAACCAGGTGATCAGTGGTCCACTTCAACGGGAACCTTCCCCCCCAGCGTTCCCGCACTGAGAGGGGTACCGGCAGCGCCTCAGATTTCTGTGAGTTGAGTTGGAACCCCGAGTAGTATCCAAACTCTGCTATGTGGTCTAAAGCTATTTTCAGCGATGTCTGAGGATGTGTCAACACTAGGAGAATGTCGTCCGCATAAGCCAATACTTTAACATGAAGCTGTGGCAGCTGAACTCCCCCCACTTCTGGATCTTTTATGATGTTGCGCAACAGGGGCTCCAAATAAATCAAAAACAGGAGTGGGGATAGGGGACAACCCTGTCTTGTGCCCCGTCTTACCAAAAAACGTGGAGTACACACTCCATTCACTAGGACTCTGGCCCCAGGATCTGTATATAATGTATCTATGGCATGTAAATACCACCCTGACAACCCTATGTATTTAAGTGTCTGGAAGAGGTAGTCCCAATTTACTTGGTCAAATGCTTTAGTAGCGTCCAGGCCTGCCAACAATAATGGGTGACCCGTAGCTTCAGCGTGCGCCACCGCCATCAAGGCCCTACGGACGTTTAGACCTGGGTGCCTCCCTCGCACAAACCCCACCTGGTGGTCTCCCACTAAGGCCGGAAGATGTATGGCCAGCCTATCAGCAAGGACTTTAGCTAGAATTTTTACATCTACGTTGAGAAGGGATATTGGCCGGTAAGACCCTGGCAAGTCAGTTGGCTTACCCGGCTTCGGGATAAGAACAATTAAAGCGTCATTCGAGTCCCTGGGCAGCCTCCCCACTGCCACCGCCGTCTCAAGGTGAAGCGTCAGGGGGACACTCAGTTGGGTCGACAGTAATTTATAATATTCTGTAGAGAACCCATCCAGGCCCGGAGATTTTCCCAAAGATAAACCCTTGATCGTTTGTTGAATCTCCCGGGCCTGGAGGGGAGCATTCAACTGATCTCTAACTGCGGGGGGCAGCACCGGGAGGCCTGCATCTCTCAAATAATCATCTAATTGTGGTCCCCCCTGCTGCGCTTCCGGTTGGTACACTCGGGAAAAATAATCTCGAAATATGGTCAATATATCTTTAGGGCAAGATTTACGGGAGCCATCAGGTGCTAACACTGTAGAGATGAATGTCTTCTCTGACCAAGCCTTTGCGACTTTGGCTAGCAATTTCCCAGGTCTGTTACCCAATTTGAAATAGTGATATTTACGACTAAAAGCTTGCTTCTTAGCACGTTCGTGGAGTAGTGAGTCTAGAGCCACTTGTGCCGCAATCACACTATCGTAATTTGTCTGGGTTCTACAGCGTATGTGTGCACGTTTGGCTTGTTGGTATTTTCGCTCTAGTAAAAGTATACCTTGGGAGATCTTTTTATGTCTTGCACTTAATAAGTAACTAATAATTTCCCCTCTCATGACTGCTTTAGAGGTTTCCCAGAATAATGTCGGATTATCTTTATGGGCTACATTATCAGATTCAAACAAGTTCCATTTTTGTACTAGAAAATTGCCAAAGTCTCTATCCCCAGCTAAGTAGGATGGAAACCTCCAGGACTTAAATCTGTCCACATTGTGTCCCAGTGCTATGTCGGCCCAAACTGGAGTGTGATCTGAGATCGCCATAGGTGCCATGTCTGTATTAATTACCCGAGAAAAAAGCGATGTGGAAACCAAAAGGTAGTCTATACGGGACCAGGTTTTATGGGCCTTCGACAGGTGAGTATAATCCCGCCTCTGTGGGAATAGTAACCTCCAGGGGTCCACTAGGTCCATTAATTTGCAAAGATAAGGCAATCCTTTGCTGCGGGGTAGTGCACTCCATGCCCCAACCGTCGAGCGGTCAAGGTCCGGATCAAGCACCTGGTTAAAATCTCCCGCTACAATCCAAGGGGCCGTATCATATTTAAGACCTAGATTTATCAGAGTCTGGAAAAAGTCTGCGTCATATTCCTGTCCCATAATGTTAAGATGGAGCAGGACATATCTTCCCTTTGGGTCTTGTCCTATTAATTTAGAAGTACATGGGAGCCCTCTCCTAATCAGTATGGCCACTCCTCCCCGCCTAGCTCCGGAAGAGGAGTAATAACACTCCCCCACCCATTGTTGGCGCAGCTTTCGGTGTTCCTCATCTGAGAGTTTAGTCTCTTGTAGGCAGACTATGGAAGCCTTTAGGCGCTTCAGGTGTGCTAAAATTTTGGATCTCTTAATTGGAGAAGTAATCCCAGCCACATTCCAGGTCACTAATCTTAAAGGTTCAGTCAGGACAATCCCCCAAAATTACCAAATTAACATATAACAAAGCGAACATAATGCCCCGGTTGCCCAGCCCCAATCAAAGGCACCTTATATCAAACAACACAGAGATATACCATGTTTTACCTAAACCCACAGCTCGTCTTTGTTCCCCATCATCATTCTGCTCGCCCCTACTTCTATTCCCTCCCACCCCACCCCTCTTTATCGCCCCCCCCTGCCCTCCCCCCATCTGCCCCCCACTAACCGTCTGGCCTATCTTACCCACTTCACTCCGTTCCAGTGAGTACAGAAGGCAGAGGTCTAGATGCCATAGGAACCCCGCCCTTCTTTCAATTTAAGAATGTTACATAGACAGTGTCTCACATATCCCAGAAAACCGCAAAGCTCACAGTACAGGATAGGTGGATATCTTCCTCGTCCGGCCCATTCCTGAACCGTTCTGCCATGTGTCTCCGGTCTGCCATCTTGTTCACCATTCAACTCAGTCTCACTCTTTTGTCACAGTCAATTGTCATCTTTAACAATCTAACAGAAACTTTCTGGAACTCAATCAAATTAGGAATCCAACCGGTAACCGCCAACCACGTACACCATCCACATACTGCATGGTCAAACCATCTAATGAATAGATTAGGGATTCCCCCAGGATCAGGTCTGATGATGATTTAACCACTCCGCTACAGCTTCTGGTGTAGTATAAGCTGTCCAGGTTCCGTTCTCCAGGATTTTCAGCGTTGCTGGATATTGCAGAGTGAATTTAAACTTTTTTTCCACCAGGCAGGTGCAAACCGTGGAAAAAGCTCGTCGTTGCGCTGCCAAGGCCGCAGAGTAATCCTGAAAGATACGAATTAAAGTCCCATCATACTTTGTAGTTTCCCTGCAGTTTTTATACTGTCGCAATATTGCCGCTTTTTGAGCATAACAGTGAAACTTTGCTATCACCACTCTGGGCCTCGATTCTCTTGTTGGTCTAGGTCCTACGCGATGTGCCCGTTCAATTCGGATCGCTCGGCCTTCTCCCGCCTCTGGGAAGTGCGCCTGCAGCCATGTCTCCAATGTACGTTTTAAATCCTTATCTGCCAAAGATTCTGCAAACCCCACAAATCTAAGATTATCGCGGCGCGAGCGATTTTCCAAATCTTCTACTCGCTGCACGTTCTCCTGGACCAGGCGTTGTAGTCTTTCTAGCTCCCCCGAGTTATTTTGTTGACCATCTTCTACCTCCGCAACCCGAGCCTCCAGCTCCCCGGCCCGACGTGAGAGTTCCGTCGTGAGCGCCGACAGACCCGTTATCTGGGCAGAGAGTTGATCGAATTGGGGGGCCAGTGCACCCACCACTGCTTCTGTGAGTTCTGGCAGCGTGAAATCAGAGGCCGGGCGGGAGGGTGAATTCGCCGGCGAGGCGGCCGCCATCTTGGATTCGCCAAGTCTCGGTTTCTCTTCTTTTTTCTTAGTGTTTCTTCCGGTTTGCGCCATCGCCAATCTTGTTAAATATTTGTCCATACACTGGGGGAGCGAATGTGCCCTAGATTATCAATCTTCTGGGGTCGGAGACACCTTTAAAGTTCAGTTTTCGGGCAAGGTTCCCAGCAGCAGAAAGTTCCACGTCCTTCCTAGCTCACAGCATCACGTGACCCCTCAAAATAAATCATCTTGATAGTTTCTTAAAGAGGGACGAAATAGTGGGCTCTCCCTCCCCCAAAGACCTAAAAAAATTCCTGTATCTTACCCCCCATCTGTGTTCTCAGGGGGTCTCCCATCAAGGAGGCAACATAATGCCTTATCTGTCTTATAGCAAATCTTTTACTCCAGGAGTCTCCCACCATACTTGCAAAATCCTCATCTGAGAGGGGCTGCCCATCTCCGTCCGCCAGACCTCATCCATCTTCTATATATTCTCCTCCATCCAGGTCTTGGAAAGAACCTCTTTACATTGGTGGAGATGAACTGGGCTAACCACAGGACATCCATATCAAAGAAGGTTGGCTTACGCTTGCAGGGACCCTGCATAGCCATCTCTTCTCAAAGACATGCATGCACAAACATGTCTTAACATGTATTGTTGACAGCGTAAGACACACATATTGTGGACATGTCATGTTATTTGACAGCTCCCTGAAGCTACTGACAGCTCCAGACCACCTGTTAAATTTTGTCCATTAAATGTGATCGGTCCTTTATGCGCATCACCCATAAACTGCTGTACATTGTGCTTTGAACCAGTTTCAGTGCGAACCAGGTAATTGGCATACATTTGCATAGGATTTCTGTTGTATGTTAATGTTAACGGGAATGACCTCACTGTACTCCTTTGTTCATTAATATATATATATATATATAAAAAAAAAAAAGACGCGCGTGTTTATTTGTCCATCCATGTCCGAACTCCTCCAGCCCCTGAAGAGCTACAGCCACCAAACCCAGCATACAGACTGTACCTGCCATTGCTGAGGTTATTGTGTAGTTTTGAAGTGATTTAGTTCAGGGGGCACTCAGGGGAGGGGGAGCAATACCTCCATCCATTAAATGAATAGGCTGCAGGTTGGAAAGTTCTTTCTTACTGTTGCTAAGTGACAAATGCTTGGGACAAAGTGAGGGCTCTGAGACTGGTGGGCAGAAACACTGACAGCAGCTGTGCAGTTGTCCCTTTCTAATTCTCTAACACATTCTTTCCTAATAATTTCAGTACAAGGGAGGTTCAGAGACTGGTGGCAACAGGGTAGGGAGAAAGTATTGGGGTCAGACTGGAAAGTGTGTGTCCATGAATTCATTACCCACCAGGGGAACATTCCTCGAGAAAGGCGGGAAACTGAATTTCAATATGCCCTTGAAAAGAAGGCTGTGTTTTGACAGGAAAATGGTAAAAGCCAATGGCAGGCACTTGCTAGATTGAAAGAAGAAAATCAACCTAAACAAATTGGTCAGAAAAAAAAAGTTAGTGCTAGGTAGGGATCCAGTCTCCACATTTTCTGATTTAAGGGTGTATTAAACTCAATGTCAATGTCACCCTTTCTCACAAACCAGTCAGCAAAAAACCCCAGTCACACTTGGCCGTTCTCTCACACCCCAACTCACACTTACCGATTTTTAATGCAGAACTCCACAAAACATCCCACTCATACTCACACACCCCTCAGCAAAACAACAGCAATAGTTATCACACACCCCAGAGGAGCACACCTCCTTGCACACTCGCACACCACAGACTAGCACACCCCCACTCATCCGTTCTCACAGACACCTCAGCAAAACGCCCCCACCCACACACCCCTCAGCAAAACACTCGCAGTTCTCACACTCCCCTCAGCAAAACACTCCTACTCACACTCAACCATTCTCGCACACGTCTGAGCAGAAACCCCCCCACTCAGACACTCTTCACCAGTACACCCCCATTCATACTCATTCATTCTCACACTTGCCCCTCAGCAGTACACCCCCACTCACACATTCTCACACCTCCCCTCAACAGTACAACGCCATAGTAGCATACCCTCACTCACACTCACCCATTCTATCATACCCATTTACACTCACTCTCAGCAGTACACCCCCACTCAGCCATTTTCACACACTCCTCAGCACTGTCAGTTTTAAGACTTGCTTAAAGTAGAATGTATTTAAAGCAGACCATAGTTTTTAGGCCAGTCATGGATCCAGATACGAACTAGTTTTTCTGTCAAGGGCGGTTGAAAGTACAATGGAAAATGAAATACGGCTTGCAGATCAGCAAAAAAGGCAGGCTAAACTAAGAGTTGATGAAACACCAGTTGAAAATCAAAGGTGACTTGAGCACCAAAGGGAAAGGCAAGCTCAAAATCTGCTGTTTAAATGAGCAGTATTGTCTTGGTCCTGTAATTGAGTACAAAAGTCCAATTTGATCTACCCATTTTGATCTGTATAAAAATTCTGACTGCCAAAAATGTCAGTAATTGAGACTGCTATATATTCAGCTTTCATAAATAACAGATCAGATTATTTTCTTTTGGTGTGTTTGGTTCTTGATATAAATTTTCAGTCATAACCTCTGCTTTTTTTTTCTTTTTGCAGTTTACAGAGTAGCAGTAATAATTTTGAATCGGAGCCCAGGATGAGTTCTGTTAAAGATAGTTTTTGTGACTCTAATCAGAGTGAGACATCGACTCTTTTCCAGCAACCTGACATAAGATCACCTATCCAAAGTACTAAACTTTTAACTGGACCTCTGTTGGAGATCCCTTCTGAAAGTGAAACAGGAGGAGTGAACAGCCAACAACCTTCAGATACCAAATCAGTTAAAGGAACTTCATCAATGGACCAACAGATCATCAAAAGTGAGGAACATCTTGATAAATTTGCCATGAGATTCTCTTCAGGGATAACTAATACGTTGCCTGTATCACAACCAGCTGCGAACAATACAACAGTAGCAGAGGTCTCTTCGGCTAGCTTACAGCATTCTAAGAACTGCGGCCCAGGGTACCTTGTAAATTCAGGCATAGATAAGGAAGATGTGGTTCTAGAGAGCCCACTTTCAGATGCTGCGGAGGATTCTGGATCTAGCTTTGATAGTAACTGGAACAAATGCCATAGCAGTTCAGCAGAATCTCCTATTACCATGGAGAAAGATAGTGAACCTGGGTCTCCAATGGATATAGATACCTCAAATAGCTTCCAGGGTTCAGTGGCAAAGGAAGACTATAGTTCCATTCCTGATGGCAAGGAGGATGTTGATTTTCTAGTAGCTGAAAATGAATCTTCCAAAATTCTGCCACATGCTGCTGAAAAGGCCAAGTTTACAAAATCAAGTTTCTTTTCCAAAGGTGCTGGAATTAGCATTACCTGTGGAGACACAATGGTTCTTGGCCAAGAGAATGAAATGGACATAGTACCTCAGGAGAGAGAGAGACCTGGGGTTTCTTCTGATATCTCTTCAGAATGCAAGAGTGCCAGGCATTGTGGGAAGAAGGACTCAAAAATCACAGATTTCTTCAGAGGAGCTCCCAAATCTGAGCAAAAAAGGTAAATTTTATTAACTTCCTGTCATTGCACGTTTGCGCTCTCTTTTTTATTATTTTTTTATAGAGTTAATGGTAAGTACTGTACCAGTATCGGGGCCAGTCCAAGGCCGTCTGATACCCCAGGCAAACCTTTTGTCATATCCCCCTCCCCCAAGGTCAGCTCAGAACTCTAGCTCTTCCTCCCACCTATAATCTAATAGTCCAGCATCTTCCCTTTTTATTCTGTTTCTTACATCCCCCTTTCCTTCTGGGCCTCCTGCTGCCATTGCCACCCTACCACCTCCTGGGCATGAAGCTGTAAGAAGTCTGAACATCGTTTAAGGTCTTTGAATACAAGCCCTGCATTGTCTTGTCCCTCCCCTTCTGACAGGAAGCTCACATTGTGGGAAGGGGAAGGAGAATAGGACACAATAGCAGCTTGAGCGTGGGCCTGTGTTTTAACACCCTGCGCAACACTTGGTGCTTTGGGCCTTGGGGGGGGGGGGTAAGGTGGTGGCTGCTGGCCTGTCAAGTAGGAGGCATCCTCTTGCCACAGAGGCCTTCTCCTCCTCAATTTTGCTTCCCTAGGCAAGTGCCTAATCTGACATGGCAGGACAGGCCCTGATAGTGTCCAGATACTATCTTCCTTGGACGAGGAGATCTTCACAGCTGACCAACATCCCTCCAGTTGTTGTGTTTTTGGTTGAAGTGAACCAAACTGATCACAAAAGGAGGGTGCAGTATTAAAACTTGTTATTCCTGCCATGCCTATTGTATAGTTGAGCAGCTCTTCTATTAATATGTTTCTTGTTAATGCCTATAATGTAAGGGCGTTAACAAGAAACCATCTGTCTGTACATTGGGCATGATAACAGTATGATTCTTGCTTTGAAAAGTACAGGGTCTAAGAGGTTGGTAATTTTTTAGATCTTTGATTTGCAGACCACTTTGCAAGGCAACCACTTTTAGAAAAAGGTCTCTCCTGTTCTAGTAACCTCCAGATTTGTGTCCATTGACCTCTATAAGAAAAATAGAATGTTTTCTGGTATGAATGGTTTGCTTTTCTGTGATTTTAATGGCGTTCCTTTCTAAGATTTGATTTTATTGTACTTTGCTTGAATTATTTTGTAAAAAAGGCGATTTCAACAAATCTGAGTAAACCATAAACCAACTTCTGGCTTTAAAGTTAACTTTGTTAGTGACCTGTTCCTCTTCTGGAGGGGTTCAGAGTCACAGTGAGGAAGAAGAATTGTGGCATACAAAAGTAGGAGACAGTGAGTGAAAGAATAAAGCAGTAGGTGATGGAATTTTGTGAGATAAAAGACTGCAGAAATTCTTTGGAATTAAGGAACCTGTTCAGAAGAAATGTATGTGTCTACATATGGTGATTTGAAGATGGACAAGAGAGAGTTGTGCTGTGATGGTAAAAATGATGGGAGATGACTATATAAGTGGAGTAAATATGTGGAAAAAAGAAGATGGTATATGGAAATATATTTAAAACAAGATGAGACCCACAGGTTCCAGCTAAAGTTGGATAGATAGGGCTAAAATAAGTTGCATGGTTTATAAATGCTACCAAAGATTTAAGAGTAAGCTTTTTTTCTGTAATAATGTGTAAAGGGCATAAAAAGTCTCTAAAAAGCTTCTTCCACAATGAGGATAATTTTTATAAAAGTATTTTTTCATGTGTATTGTCAATATATACACATAAAAGGCCTCTTAGAAAATTAACCTGTGCATATAAGTATGCTTGATGACAAAAAACACATAGATGTAAGCGTGCCCTGGGTTGGAGTTTGGACAGAGCATAGGTACAGTTGGGTTTTATGCATGTACTTTCTAAAATATGCATATACATTTACATCTGCTTTTGAGCTGGTGTAAATGTACACAGGTTCATTTTATGTGTGATTTCTGCAGGAATTGTTCTTGTATTTTAAGACACGTGGAGGGGCATAATCGAACGCGAACGCCTATCTCCATGGGCGTCTATGTCCGAAAACGGGTACGTGAAGAGGCGGGACAGACCGTATTTTCGAAAAAATGGACGTTTTTCAGCTGGGCGTTTTTTTTTTTTTTTTTTAGCTCAAAAACGTCCTAATCCGCGCCATTTGGTCGTGGGAGGGGCCACAATTCGTAGTACACTCGCCCCCCTGATATGCCAGGACACCAACTGGGCACCCTAGAGGTCAGTGTGGTGGACTTCAGAAACAGCTCCCACATGCATAGCTCCCTTACGGGTGCTGAGCCCCCAAAACCCACTACCCAGCCAGGACACCAACTGGGCACCCTAGAGGTCAGTGCGGTGGACTTCAGAAACAGCTCCCACATGCATAGCTCCCTTACCATGGGTGCTGAGCCCCCAACCCCCTCCCCCAAAACCCACTACCCACAAATGTACAACACTACCATAGCTCTTAGGGGGTGAAGGGGGCACCTACATGTGGGTACAGTGGGTTTTGGAGGCCTCCCATTTACCAGAGGGAAAAGCACCATGGGAGTAGAGCCTACCAACTACCAACATCGTGAGCATTTACCACAAGCTAGTGGAATCATGGAGCCCAATACCCTACACCCACCATAATGCATTGCTGATGTGACTCTGCAGTGCGCATAACAGAAAAGGTGTCACACTCACCCGAGAGCCACATCAGAACCAGGGAAAGGCTGTCACAGGATAGAACACATTCTGCTGTCATGGAGGTGGGTACGGCATTTGAGGCTGGCATACAGGTTGGAAAAAAAGTTTTTAAAGTTTTTTTTTTTTTTTTTGGTGGGAGGGGGTTAGTGACCCACTGGGGGAGTCCAGGGAGGTCATCCCTGATTCCCTCCAGTGGTCATCTGTGCAGTTGGGGCACTTTTTTGGGACTTGTTCATGAAAAAAAAGGGTCCAAAAAAAGTGACCCAAAATCACGGTAAAAACGCCTTTTTTTTTTTTTTTTTTGATTATCAGCTAAAGATGCCCATCGCTCCTCGGCCGATAACCATGCCCCAGTTCTGCCTTTACCACGCCTCCGACACGCCCCCGTCAACTTTACCCGTTTCTGCGACGGATTGCAGTTGGAAACGTCCAAAATCGGCTTTCGATTATACCGATTTGGGTGCCTACGGGAGAAAGACGCCCATCTCCCGATTTGGGTCGCAATATAGGCGTTTTTCTCTTTCGATTATAAGCAGGATAGGCATCTAAGTGTTATTATAAATCAGACTACAAATAAGGCACCTTGCTCTTCACACAGAGGATAATTTTATAAAAGGTTGCATATAGAGATGGCTGAAAAAATGGAGGAGTAGCTGTGTATATGAAAAACGGTTTTAAAGTGGCAGTAGTGAAGTGGGCTTGGAGATTATCTTTGAAAAAGATGATGGAACTTCATCCACTTAGGTGTTTATGACCTCCAACTCAAACAGAAATTGGACTGAGACCTTGTCATGGATATTCAAAAGTTGAGAATGAGAAAGGAGGTGTTAGTGCAGGGAGTTTGTCTGCCTGATCTGGATTGGAATATCGTACCTACAGAATTAGAAAGCATTGGAGAGATCAAGGAGAGGCAACTAGATCTGGTACTCATAAATGGAGAAAGTCTGTTTAATGTCTGAGTGGGTACTCACCCTGGGCAAAAGTTATCATCACACCATGTGGTTTGATATAAGGGCTAAAAGTGGTGTCCAGACACACAAAACTTAGAGCCAGATGCACTAAAGTAGTCGTTAGAGCCGTTCCCTACCGAATGTGGAAAAAGAAGCCAGCAGATCAATATAACATCAGAAAGATTTTATTGATGATACCACATGTAAACAAACTGCCCGACATAGGCCATGTTTCGCCCACCAAGGGCTGCGTCAGGGGCTAATTTGAAACCTTCTGAAAGGAGCAACTCTAAAAACGGAAAACTTGTGGTGTTTAATAGATTGGAAAAAACCAGCGCATACAGCAGATGCCTAAAATGACTTGAAACGGAGGCTATACTCACTGTGACTCTTAACACAACGCAAGCAGATGCACTGCACTGCTTTTTTTTTTTTTCCAGGTTTGGGGAAGACCAGTAATGGATCTCATGGCCATGGCTTGCAATGCCAAAGTTCCCCAGTTCTTCAGCCGCAAACGGCAGCCAGGATCCACAGGATTGGACACTCTTCTCTAGCCATGGCCGGAACAACAGCTACTGTGTGTTTTTCCTCCATGGCCTCTGATAGGGAGAGTTCTTTGCCGCATAGGATGGCATCGTGGGCCGGTCGTTCTAGAGGTCCCAGACTGGCCCCGACGGCCGTGGTATGCGGATCTTGTTTGAGCACTCTCGGAGCCACCATTGCGACTTCCGGTGACTCCCGATCTGCTGCATCAAGGGCCAGTTCAGATGGAAAATCTCTCCCGCTTTGGTTTTACGGCCTTGCTATTGAGAGGCGGCAGCTGAGGAAGAATGGATTTTCAGGACCAGTCATTGCCACTCTTTTGGGGGCACAGAAGCAGTCTACTTCAGCAGCGTTCGCGCGAGTGTGGAAAGCTTTCTCGGCGTGGTGTGCTTTGCATGCTGAATCGCCTTTTCGGGCGGACATTCCGGTTATTCTGGAGTTCCTTCAGGATGGTCTTCAACAGGGATTGGCATATAATTCCCTTCGAGTGCAGGTGGTCATGCTAGCTTGTTTTAGGGGCAAACTGGACGGTTCCTCTTTAGCAGCTCACTCTGATGTGGTCCATTTCCTACGCAGGGCTCTTCGTCTTCGGCCTCCTCTGCGGCAGCCGTGCCCAGCGTGGCATTTGAATGTGGAACTGCGAGCCCTCCAGGTCCCACCGTTTGAGCCGTTGAATAAGGTTTCTGAGAAGGATTTAACACTTAAGACAGTGTTTTTGGTGGCCATTGCTTCGGCTAGGAGGATTTCTGAAATTCAGGCTTTGTCTTGCAGAGATCCTTTTTTGCAGTTTTCTGAAGCAGGGGTGTCGATCCGGACGGTGCTGTCGTTTCTACCTAAAGTGGTTTCGGCTTTCCATGTCAATCAGGCGGTTTCTCTTCTGTCTTTTTGAAGAGAGGATTATTCGGGGGAGTTTGCCTCGCTACGTTTCCTGGACGTGCGGAGAGCCATGTTTCTGTACTTGTAGATCTCTAATGAGTTTCAACGCTCTGATCATCTCTTTGTGCTCTTGTCAGGATCGAAAAGAGGTGAGGCGGCTTCTATGGCTTCCATTGCTCGCTGGATTAGGGAAGCCATTGGTGCGGCGTATCTGCTACAAGGGCAGGCGTCTCCAGTGGCCCTGAAGGCGCATTCTACTCGGGCACAGGCGGCTTCTTTGGCGGAGGCATCGACCTTATCTCTGGAAGAGATTTGTCGGGCAGCTATTTGGGCGTCCCGTCATACTTTTGCGAAGCATTACAGGCTAGATGTGTCTGCTCGGAAGGATGCGAGTTTTGGGGCGGGAGTGTTTGGCGCGGGGAGCATCGGCTTCCCACCCTACTTAAGGAATGCTTTGTTACATCCCACTAGTTCCTGGATTCATCTGCTGCAAGTGACAAGGAAGGTAAAATTATGTCTCTCCTGATAATTTTCTTTCCTTTAACGCAAAAGATGAATCCAGGATCCCTCCCTAGTTCAGCCGACGGTTTTTTCATTTTCCGCGCAGTCTGGCTATTTTTTCCTTCCGGGTTCTCTTTTGCAGAGTTCAGACATATGGGAACACGGAAAGGATTCCAATTTCTGGATCAAGTTGCAGTTATTTCGAAGTTCTTATTTGGTTCTCTGTTTTTCATAGTGAGGATGGTTTCTGGTTGTTATTGGTTTCATATTTTTGGCCTTGGCAAATGCTTACGAATGACATACTAACTAGGGAAGGAGCTGGCTGTCTGGCATCACTGCCTTTGGTTTGTTTATCTCTATCTCCACCTGCTGGTAGGCGGACTTAACCCACTAGTTCCTGGATTCATCTTCTGTGTTAAAGGAAAGAAAATTATCAGGTGAGACATAATTTTACCATCCCACTTCAACCTACCCAACTCCTTAAATACTCTACTAAGTTTCCCCTGATTGTTTAACCCATTCACATTCCATGTTCCCACCAACAGCGTGCCACCTTTCTCCCAGCCCTCCCTCCACCCCTTGTCCCCTCGCCTTCCCCTCAAGCGTTCTCTGCCCTCCCCCCCGGTCTCAACCCTTCCCCCCCTCTGCCTCCCTTTTACCCCCACCCCTTACCCATCCTCCCCAACCCTCTCCTCCCCTGTAACTGATCTTCCTGGCAGAAAATCAGCCATCTCCCTAGGAATCCACACACTCTTCCGGAACTTTAACCTTTCCAACACTAGTCCCTGTCCCTCCCATCTCCCCATTTATAGCCGCATTTCTTGCATTCAAACCTCCCACACTCCACCCCCCCAGCTCCCCCACTGATTCAAGCAATTCACCACTAGTCCACACAACTCTGCGTTCCTTCAGGAAGCTTGCTTGTCAGAAGTCTTCCCTCTATTCACCACTTTCTGCCATACCGAATCCGTTCTGGGTTCTCCAGCGGTCTCCCGCACCTCCATCTGAGCTGGAACATCTCTGCACTCCAAGTAACGCAACGCTGACCATGCCTCATCTGGAGTCTTGACCTTGCGCGATTTGCCATCCACTGTTAGCCACATCCCAAATGGGAAGAGCCACTTATACTTAATCCCTTTTGATCTCATAAATTTTGTAGCGTCACGGAAGGACAGACGCTTTTGCAATGTAGACCAAGCCAAATCCTGAAATATTTCAATTTTACCATTTTTCCAAAGAATCTCTTTTTGCTGCATGGCTTTGGCCAAAATTCACCCCTTCAAGGGGAAATCTGCAAAACACATCACAGTGTCTCTTTGACGAGAAACCCGCTGCGGGCCAGCCACCCTGTGTGCTCTCTGGATACGAAAGTCCGGCACATGACTTCCATCTTCAGAATGTAAAATGAACCCGCACAGTTCTTGAATCACTTCTGCACAATTGCCAGACCTATCCAACTCAGGTACTCCCTTAAAGCGCAAGTTATTATGGCGTGACCTATTTTCCAGGTCCTCCACCTGCTCCCTGAGTTGTTGCAATTCCCGCGCTACCTCATTTACCATTTTATGCAGTTTCCCCAAGTCCTGCTTGTAATTTTCCATCCCTTCCTCCATCTCACCAACTCGCAGTCCCAAATCACGAATGTCAGCCCTGAATTTTCTGAGGGCAGATTGTATATCCAACTGAACTCCTGCCAAATCAGCTTTCAGGTCTTGAAACCAAGTCACCATTTCCCTGCTCACAGCTTCACCTGACTCCGAACTCTCACCATCATGCTCCTCCCCGACCGCTGCCGGATTTGCCACCATCTTTACTGCGCTCTGCTCTGCCCCCTTCAACGCCACCAGAATGATTTTTCTTTGCTCCGTTGAAAAACGGAAATGGTCCAGTCCCTTCTTTGGCAGCATTCCCAGGGACCTTTCTCTCCAATGCACAGTTCAAAATGTCACTGACTTCTATATGATATACGCACTCCTCCCAATGTCACAACTGAGCTCCGGTCCCGGTCGTATTATCCTCAATGCTGTCCTTTAATCAAGAACCCACTGCCCTCAGCACTCCACACCTTCTCTCTCAGCAGTATCTTAGCCTCTCGCACCTCCAAAATAGCTAGTCTTTTTCTCCCTCTGCTCTGCAGCTCAGACTGAGCCTCTTCTCCGCACCTCCATAAGAAGACAACACCGCTGTGCCCCAGCCCTCCGACTGCATGGGCTACTGCCCTCCGACGTCACCACACTTCCTTGCTCCAAATCTCCACAGAGGCTGTCTTCCCCTCACCGGATCTCCACGTTCAGGATTCTTCACACCCGTCTATCCACACCTGCCGCTCCGCTCACTCGGGTTCGCACTGCACTCGCCACGTGCAGTCGTGGCCACTCTCTCTCCTCGCCGCTCCCCGCTGCCGATCTCCTCCCCGAAATAGCGTCTCTCAGCTACTCTCTACTGCAGTCACAATCACTCCGTTTTCCGTGGGTGAGTGCATTCGGTCCCCACAATTATTTTTAAAAAAGCATGGGTCTGGAGGGACTCGAGACACGTCCTCCTAGTCCAGCGCCATCTTGGATTCCTCGCCTGCATACACCTTTTTCTTATTCACCTTTCCCCGGCACTTACGATGTTTGTATTGCACCACTCGTACAGTGGCTTGTTCGGCCACCTGTTGATAGGTATCTGCCTTGTCAAGCAACAGTCTGTTCTGACACTGTAGCAAAGTAATGTGCGACAGTGTGGCTGCTAAAGCTTTTTCATTTTCTACCAGATCTTTAACAAGCTGTTCTCTTTTTCCGGACTTGTTTCCGATAAGCGGAGTGCAAGCACCACCCCCTTCGAGCTATAGCCTCGGGTTCCTTCTTTTTGGTAGGGGGACACTTTGCAAGCACTGTACTAATTCACGTGGATCTCCCCCTCCAACCCCTTCAGACCAGTCTTCTGCTAAGCTCCCATTCTCTGCCCATTCCCTGGCTAGGGAAGCAAAAACACTGTTCTTCCATCTTGGAATAAAACATTGATTCTGTTACTTTACCACAGCATTTTTGTTCCCTGTGGCAGAACCTGCTGCCCCTTTGTCTTTCTTGCTTTTAAACATAGTGGAATCCTCTGCTCACAGCGCCAAAAATGTAGGTCGATTAGATTTAGCATGTATCCAGGAACTTCACCGTAAATTATGCTGTGAATCAAGGTGCAGACCTTAAAGGCAATGCATTCCTTAATGGGGAGCCAGTGCAGTTTTTCATGAAGGGGTTTGGCTGATTCGAATTTAGATTTGCCAAAAATCAGTCTTGCTGCTGTGTTCTGGGTGGTCTGAAGTTTCTTGATTATCTGTTCTCTGCATCCTGCATAGATTCCGTTGCAATAGTCTAAATGGCTCAATACCATTGATTGTATTTATTTGCAGAAAACATCTCTGGGGAAGAAAGGTTTAATACGTTTAAGTTTCCACATCAAGTAGAACATTTTCTTTGTGGTACAATTTGCTTGAGTTTCCAGGGTCAGGTTCCTATCAATTGTGACGCCAAGTAGTTTTAAGCTTTCCGAGATGGGGAGAGAATAGTTGGGGATATTTAAAGTTGTAGGTTTAAACTTGTTATGCTGAGAGGATAGGATAAGGCAATGAGTCTTCTCAGAGTTAAGTTTTAATTGAAATGAATTAGCCCCTGCGTCCATTGTACTCAGGCCTGACCTGATTAAATTGGTGATTTCAGTCGTCTTGTCTGAATGGAATATAGATTGTAACATCATCAGCATAAATAAACGGATTTAAGCCTAGTTTAGCGAGTGAGTTAGCCAATGGAATCATCATTGTGTTGAAAAGTGTTGGTGAAAGTGGCGAGCCCTAAGGGACTCCGCAAACTGCTTTCCAAGAAGATGAGATAATTGAATTCGATTTCACCCTGTAGGATCTGTATGAAAGGAAACCCTTAATCCAACTAAGCACATTTCCGCCAATCCCAAAATAATCAAGAAGATGTATTAGGATGTCATGGTTGACCATGTCGAATGTGCTGGATATATCAAATTGTAGAAGTAGTATACTTTTGCCACTGGCAATTAGTTGCTTGAATTTGGCCATAAGGGTAACCAATACAGTTTCAGTACTATAAAGGAATTACTACTACTACTTATCATTTCTATAGCGCTACTAGACGTATGCAGCGCTGTACACTTGAACATGAAGAGACAGTCCCTGCTTGACAGAGCTTGCAATCTAATTAGGACAGACAAACAGGACAAACAAGAGATAAGGGAATATTAAAGTGAGGATGATAAAATAAGGGTTCTGAACAAGTGAATAAGAGTTAGGAGTTAAAAGCAGCATCAAAAAGGTGGGCTTTTAGCTTAAATTTGAAGATGGCCAGAGATGGAGCTTGACGTACTGGCTCAGGAAGTCTATTCCAGGCATATGGTGCAGCAAGATAAAAGGAACGGAGTCTGGAGTTAGCAGTGATGAAGGGTGCAGATAAGAGAGATTTACCCAGTGAACGGAGTTCCCGGGGAGGAATGTAAGGAGAGATGAGAGTGGAGAAGTACTGAGGAGCTGCAGAGTGAATGCACTTATAGGTCAATAAGAGGACTTTGAACTGTATAAGGAAATGGATAGGAAGCCAGTGAAGTGACTTGAGGAGAGGGCTGACTGACAGGTTACCGAGCCGTTAGCTCCTGATGCCATCTCGGAGTTAACCGTCGTTCAGTTACCTGTTGCCTGTCAGATGGCCAGACTTTGTATGCGCCGGTTTCCATCGTGGCTGCGGTGTCCTGATTTCACCCTTTCGCGTCAGTTGGGGAGCGGAAACTCGTGGGGCTGCTCTGGCCTGCGAAGCTCGTTGCCTGCGCGTCGGTGGGCCGGCTGTCAGTACGAACGCGATGTCCCTGCTCGTGTGCCCGAGCCTGTTGCTCTTGGGGGCCCTCGGGTAATCCGCCAGCGGTGGGCCGTCGATTGCCTCTTCATTGACAGATCTGAGCCTATTTGGGACCGGGACGCTGTGGTTAGCTGTTCGTATGCCGATGCCGCCCCTCCCCCGTTCTTCATTTCATCCGACGGGGAGTCGGTTGCCTCTGCTGCCCTGATCTTCTGGCCGTTGTGTTGGGGCTGTTGCCGGCCTGATGGTGCTATGTCCGCAGTCCCTGTTCTGGAGGGCCCCGACGGTTAGAGCTGTGGTGGAGGACCGTTTGTGCCACCATCTTGGATTCTACTCCGTTGCCTGCCTCCTGCTAACGTCTGTCATTTAGGTTCCACTGCAGTTTCTGTTTGGGGATTGTCTCGCCTGGTCCTGTTGTAGTTTCTCTGTTTTGCCTGGATTTCTGCAGTTCCCGTTTGAGGATCACCATGCCTGCACCTGTTGGAGCTGCTCTGTTCTGCCTGGATTTCTATCATCCCGTCTGGCTGTCCGCCGTCCGTCTTTGTCTCTCTTCCCTTCCTCTCTCCCTTCTTCCCTGTCCTTTTCGCCCCTATCTAATGCAATTTTAATTGATTTCACTTCCCTTCCTTTCCCTTCTTTCTCTGTTCCTTTTCCTCTTTCTCTTCCCCTATCTTTGTAATTTTTCCCAGTTCATTGTAAACCGCTCTGAGGTTGCTTTCAGTGGCAAAAAGCGGGATATAAATGTGCTACAAATAAATAAATAAAATAAATAATGACACTGGCAGAATATTAGTCATGCAGCAGAATTTTGAACAGATTGAAGAGGAGAACTTCTCATTTTTCCCCCCAAACCCACCTCCCCACTCCCCTCGTTTTCTATTTCTGTTGATGGCTCTCTCATTCTCCCTGTCTCCTCAGCTCGAAACCTTGGGGTCATCTTTGACTCTTCTCTCTCCTTCTCTGCTCATATCCAGCAGACCGCCAAGACCTGTCGTTTCTTTCTTTACAACAGCCGTAAAATCCGCCCCTTTCTTTCCGAGCACTCTGCCAAAACCCTCATCCACACTCTTGTCACCTCTCGTTTAGACTACTGCAATCTGCATCTTGCTGGCCTCCCACTTAGTCACCTCTCCCCTCTCCAATCGGTTCAAAACTCTGCTGCCCGTCTCGTCTTCCGCCAGGGTCGCTTTACTCATACTACCCCTCTCCTCAAGTCGCTTCACTGGCTCCCTATCCGTTTTCACATCCTGTTCAAACTTCTTCTACTAACCTATAAATGTACTCACTCTGCTGCTCCCCAGTATCTCTCCACACTCATCCTTCCCTACACCCCTTCCCGTGCCCTCCGCTCCATGGATAAATCCTTATTATCTGTTCCCTTCTCCACTACTGCCAACTCCAGACTTCGCGCCTTCTGTCTCGCTGCACCCTACGCCTGGAATAAACTTCCTGAGCCCATACGTCTTGCCCCATCCTTGGCCACCTTTAATTCTAGACTGAAAGCCCACCTCTTTAACATTGCTTTTGACTCGTAACCACTTGCCGCCACCTACCCTCCTCTCCTCCTTCCTGTACACATTAATTGATTTTCTTACTTTATTTTTTGTCTATTAGATTGTAAGCTCTTTGATCAGGGACTGTCTTTCTTCTATGTTTGTGCAGCGCTGCGTATGCCTTGTAGCGCTATAGAAATGCTAAATAGTAGTAGGAGAGAGATGGCTAAGTGGGAGACCTGTGAGAAGCAAGTTGCAATAGTCTAAGTGAGAGGTGATAAGAGTGTGGGTGAGGGTTCTGGTAGCGTGCTCAGAAAGGAAAGGGCGTCTGCAACCGAGGTGAAGGACTCTGCTGGCATGTGGTGTCTGTGTAGGAATCTGTAACAGTTCTTCTTGTTCCAGTTACCCAGTAGAATATATATTAGTGCTCTAAAGTATTTCAGTAACATAATTGTATTAAATAATTACTTCTGAATTTTACAGGTATGGGTGGATATGGAATGGATCTTAGAGGGGATGGGTTATATTCCAGTGGTGTGCCTTGACAATTTTTACACCTTGTTAGTGTGGCCCGAGATGAAAGGTTGAAAAAGACTCTGGAATAGGCTGTTTATGATGTGGAACGTTAGTAGCATTGACATTCATGTCTAGTTGAAACAAATATCACCTTATTTAGTAGACTGAGTCCTAACGCTGCATCAGAATGCACCACTAGAAACTAAGTGCCACTATTTTGGACTATGACGGTGTAGAAGCAAGAGAAGGTGGGCATCACTCCTGCCAACTTTACAAGGTGGATGGGGATGGTCTGAAAGGGAGAGGAGCTCTAGCTTACTGGGAATTTAATTTCTGTCTGAGAGGAGGGTCATGTCTGGGCGTGGCAAGGGGCACCACTAGCCTTTTGGGGATTGTATGTTGTGGGGAGGTAGTAGGTCATGTCTGGGGGCGGGAGGGGCCACTTGATGATTAGGGATTGTGTATTGTGGATAGAAGGTAAGGGGGGTCAGATCTGGAGGTGGAGGGAGCCATCAACTACCTTGACATATGTTGAGGGTGGGGGTTGAGTTATTGGGAAGGAAAGGAGGAAAGCTTTATTTTTATGCTTATATATTCCTTCCAATTCATATGTGACACACAAGGAGATATTCACATGACCCCATTTTAACATGTAAAAAGATTATAAGATTAAAGTCAAAGAAGTGAAGAGGGAAATACTGCTAGTGAAAGTGCAGGCGGAAGAAAAAATGGCTAAAAATGTAAACAGGTTACAAGACCTGTTTTCAGATATAATGGGGAAAGGAGAAAAGCTAGGAATAGAATTGTAAGATTGAAAGATACTGAGGAACAGCTATGTAGAGAGCGATGAGGATAAAGTGAATGTTCCTCAGTTTGTGACAAGATTTTGCAATAGTACATCTGTTACAATAAGTACGTAAGTATTGCCATACTGGGATAGACCGAAGGTCCATCAAGCCCAGCATCCTGTTTCCAACAGTGGCCAACCCAGGTCACAGGTACCTGGCAAGATTTTCCCCAATATAAGCTCCCAACTCCGCAAAGGTACACTGTGGTGACAGGGCCCACTGATGTCAGCTGGACATGACATCCATTGCTGAATAATCTCATAAGATCTTTGTGGGGGGAGGATGATTTTGAGGTTTCTGGATATAACTGAAAATCAGATGCCCTAAGTATAGTTAGTCGTTCACATGAACCAGCTAATAAAAAGCTTAATACTAGAACACCAAATGTACTGGTAAAGGATAAAAACCATAAAAATGCCATTACTAATGGAAGTGTCCGGACCAAGTGACTATTCTGTACTGTGTGTGTAGAGAGAGAGAGAGAGATCATAAAGTACCAAGAAGTGCGATCAGACTATGAAAATATGATCTAAAGATTCAAAATGAATCCAAATTGTTTGAGCGTTACAGGCCTTGTTAAAAAAGAACTTAAATTTGCCTGTGTATAATAAACTGTACAAACTCCAATAGGCATCATGAGAGTTTCAAGTATTAGGAAGAGAACTAGCAGGATAAGTTAAGATGACTAGGGGTGAGAAGAGGAAAGTAGGTGGGGATCTGTAATGGGAGAAACAGTGTGTTTTCTGGCATTAGGGGGAAATCTATATTTGGGGGAGGAAGTTGGCATCCCTACCCTGAATCTACTCCCTCAATTCCCACTGCATTTCTAACCTCTCTTATTTTCTCTCTCCACATACAGAGCCAGCTTCCTTCCCTTTTCACCAACAGATTGCATGACTATTCCCCATCATTCCACCCAACCAAATATCCTTGCTTCTCAAGTCATTCTCGGGCTGATGTAGAAAGCTACTGTGAGTTTAATAATGGGGATACCACAGGTAGTATGCCCATGTTATCGGCCAGGCAATGCAGAAAAGAGTTGAGAGCAGGTGTAAATTCGTATAGAAGACATGATTGCAAATTCTATTAAAATGCATAGTAATGAGGCCATTAAGTACTCAGTTGCAGTGCACAATAAGTAACAGTGGTTTTGTTATGCGCACAACTTGGGAAATTTTCACAAGCTCTGAGGCAGCTTGGGTTGGTTGAGAGGAGTGGGTATTTAGTGGCGCACCCTCCCTCCTCCCGAATAGACCTGCCTCCCCTGGTAGCATTCTGCATTGGTCCAACTGGCCCCCTTTCTTCCTCCTGACTCCACTCCTATCCCTGAAAAATATAAATCCATGGTAGTGCAGTGGCTCCCTCCCCCCCCCCCCCCCCCCCCCCGAGTTAAAAGAACTACTCCCTTGTTTCTAGGTTGCCTTCCTTATCCCATCATGCCCCCCTCAAGCTCCTCCAAGGCATACCTTAACAGAGGCAGGAGAGATGCCCACTTGTTCCTGCCTCTGACACTGCCATGTTGAAAAAATGACTGCACCCGACTCTGCCTAGTGCATCCTGGAATGCACCATGCGAGGTCAAGCTGCCAAGAGAATTTGGATGGGGGGTAGGAGGGCAACCTAGACACCAGGGAATATATTTTTTAAAGGTAAGGGCAGGGAGTCCCTAGATGCCAGAGAATTATGTTTTTTAAGTTGGGAGTTAGGGGCCACTAGACTATCATAGATTTTTATTTAAATTCCAGATCAGGGGATTGGGGGAGGGAGAGGGGATCACTGGGACTACCAAGGATTTTTGGGGTTCATGGCGGGGGTGACTGATGCGGAAAGCCATGGTGGGGGTGGGGGTTTTTGGCGGGGCACTAGACTCTCAGGGATTTTGTTGGCACCGTTTATTTATTTATTTTTAATGTCTCTGTGCCTGGCAGTTCATGAACCAATTACCACTCGTGCACTGACAGGAATGGGGACATTTTGCAGTGAGCTTCAGATTACTGCTGCCATTTTTAACATGGCAGTAATTTGCATGCTCATTGTTTACAGCATGCTGTGGTATTTTTTTGATCAGTACTTTCATGGTAAGTCATGTGGCTTTCTGCATTGGCCCCTCTGTTCCTAA
Organism: Microcaecilia unicolor; assembly: GCF_901765095.1. NCBI lineage: Eukaryota > Metazoa > Chordata > Amphibia > Gymnophiona > Siphonopidae > Microcaecilia > Microcaecilia unicolor. The sequence goes on along the minus strand of NC_044035.1, from coordinate 132,901,511 downwards.
CTAATCTTCCCCACTTAAACCATCAGCCTGAAGTTGGTTGGCTTTTGGCCCTGCATGCCATCCAGCCTACCCACCTCTTTGACCCTCCTCTCAACCAAGCAAGCAAACCAGCCAGCCCTGCAAACTTTGCTCATTCTTGTGCTATTCCTGAAACTACTGCTGCTAGCATTTTATGGCTCTCTGCTAGTCTTGCAGTCTATCTCATGAGATCAGCATGATGATACAGGCATCTCTACAGCTTAGACTTGCAAAGAGCCATGTAATTTTGGCAGTGGTGAGATTACATGGGCTGAGGCTTTGCTAGGGTATGCTGCTCATGTAGTCTGCCCCTATGATTGATAATTTAAATTTGGCAATCACAATCTGACTTTAAATCCTCTTTCCATCCTGAAAAGAATCCTGTAAAAAAAATAACAAACTAACCCACAGGATTTCAGTGTTACTGAGATCTATTTTGGACCTATGTGGACAGTTTTAAAAATTGGCACTGTGTCACTTCAGTAATAGCAACACAAACTCCCTCCACTTCCAGCATTCTGCAATGTAACATAAAATACTGAAAAAAAAGTCATTTGGGACCTGTAGAATCAACCTACCATATTATAACAGCACTAACGTCCATATTTCATTCAGAGCGAATCCTAACTATGAAGAGACTACACTGTAAATATGCCAAAGGAGTGTAGAACATCAGTACACTCTTATTGGGACACATAACGAGCCGAACTGGTGCAAATTCCTACATAGCACTTATATGTTTGCAGAATGCCTCACTTAAAAGTGCAGAGTACATACTACACACCAAATACATAACAAGTGATCACAAACTATAAACAGAAATATATGGACAATATTTAAATGGAAACGCCAAGAGGTCAGACTCTGTATGCAGTGGAATGCTGGAGAAACACAAACAGAAATGCATTTTCTCCTGTGCTGAGCAAAGTATAAAGATATGAATTGCACATTCACAAAGCTGATAGATTTTGATTACTAAATCAAAAACAAAATAGATTATGCAGGCCCCTATCTGTCCTTCATCCTTTCCTCTGTCTTTTTTTTCCCATTTAATCCTAATCTTAATCCTAATCTTTTCCTTTCTTCTGTCTCTTCCTTTGTCTATTCTTAGGTAGATTTTACCCTCTTCTTCCCCTCTTTTCGCATCTCACCTACCTATGAATAAGCTTCCCATCTCTTTTTCAGTCCCCCTCCAGTCCTCCTGTTCCCTAATCTCTCCCCCAACCACATTCTCAAGTCTGTTTTTCCCCTTTTGTACAGCTACTCCTAGATATGTTTTTCATCATCTCCCCAGCCCTCATCTACTTTCCTCTGCCTCTTATCCCCTCACCAGTCCCAGTGCCTTCTGTTTCTCATCCTCTCCCTAGACCCCAGCTGCTTTGTCTCTTGCTTTGTACTTGGGCTTCTATGCCCTCTTTTGTTTCTTTCCCAACTTGATTTCCATCCCTTCACAGACTGAAATCTACTCTGCCTCTCACTGCCTTTCCAATCCTTTTCACTGCTTCTGAAACTCTCCTTAGCCCTTCAGGTCATACATACTATCTCTGTACCCCACCATTTCACACTCCCAATAAGATACTTCCCAGCCAATCTAACACTATCCACTCACCCTCCAGGTCCATCCCTTCTCCCAAACTCTTGCTTAGGGTCTCTGAGGCTCTTTGCCTTCCACCCAGTCTCTAAGGGCCAAATGCATAAAAGCCCCTGCAAAAAAAGTGTGCTTTGTGATCCCAGGAAAAAATTACTGAGTGCTACATAGTGAGTGGTGATGGAAGGAAATCGCATGCAAATGAACTGCATGCAGTTTCAACAAACATCTCATTAGGGAAAGCACCAGCGCATGTGTAGAACAGCCACCTGCTAAATAGCGTATGCATAGGACAGTCAATTGCTAAGCGTGGCTGCTATGTGCATGCACAGAACAGTTTGTGCTATGGATGTACCTCCACAGCTGTAGAGTTTGGAAGCCCCTGTATACATATGTGCACTGCTCTTTACAGCTCTGATGAATCTGACTGAAGAACCAGGCAGGATCCCACAAAGAAGGTGGTGGCACGGCAGGGGGGCCTCACTGATCTCCTTACCTCTTGCAGGATGTGTGTATACAGGTTAGGGACTGGGAGAATGATCCTTTCACCTTTTCATTCCCTCGGTTCACAATCTAGCTAAGGCATTAGACTCCAAGGCCATTCTGAAGCCATGATCTTGAAAAAGAAGGGGAGTTTGTGATGGCAAGGGTTAAGAACCCTTTTCAGAACTATGAGCATGGTTTATTGCACTGGTTTTCAACCCCCCTTTTGTGACACTGACCTGCTTTAAAAATGTTTATCACAGACAGTGCTAGCGCTCTGTGGCGTGCAGACTGTTCCGCCGAGAAGCCACCGCCATGCTATGACAGCTCCTGACCTCCTGTTAAAATTTCCTTGTAGAAGGTAGGGGCTGCATTCTGTGCATTGCTTGGAATGCACATTTGAATAGTAATTAGCTTGTTGTAATATATTTGCATATGATTCACGTTGTCTGCTACCATGAACAGTAAAACGTACACAGAGCCCCTTTGTGCATTTCTCGCTGAATACCGTGCTCGCTAAACCAGTTAGAACTGGTCAAAATTGCACATTCCTAGCACAAAGTTTTGTGCATCTTGCCCCATAAATCTCCACTCTCTTCCTGGCCCAATTAATCAGAGTTCTTCCTCTCCCCCATATGCTCAAGGCTTCACTCTCCCAGCCACCTAGACTTCCAAGTACCTACTCTCCCATGAGCTTGAAAACCTCTCCCTTAAGCCTGGTATCAGTCACTTCTCCTTGGTCTTTCTTCTCCGCCCACCCAACAAAAATTGTAACCTCCTTCCTTCTCTTGTTTTAACTTCTCCTTTACTCATCTGTTACTTGTATTGTGGCTGTACTTCTGTGGATTGACCCCACACCTCTTTTCTTTTATCTTTCTGTTGGCGCACACTGCATTTCACTGATCATCAATTTTATCTGGATAGCACTATGTTTGTGGAGCACCATGAGCATTAACAGTGAATCTGAGGTTCTGAGATTGTCTCCAGCTTACCCTCCACCCTTGAGATAAGGGTGAGGATATTCCAGTAATGGTGTGTGCAAAATTAACTCATTTGGAGAAATTAACCTGGTGGTCAGTAAACTATATGGCATGTTAACAGGAAGGGGAAGGGGAGAACCGCCGGACAGATATGTAGCAAGAGGAACAGCAGTGGTAGAAGTTAAAGCCCACTGAGGGGGGAGAGGAAGGGGGCAGGGACTTGAACTCTGAGTGCAGGAAGGACTATGAAGAACTAGCAGAAAAACTGGCCAGGCTGGAGGCCCACCCTATTCTTATTGCCAAGCTAGTACATGTGAAAATACCAGAATTCAATGTGTAGGTTCTAGTGGCCATCACATAACAGGCAGGTGGCGCCAACACTTTCAGTGGGACAAATGTGCCTTGAAAGAGCCTTCTGCACTGAATTTGATCAAACTAGAAAAGTTAAGCTGTGAGGAGAGCAGATTTGGGTGAGTCAATCAAACAGGAAAGGAAAGTGAATCAAGTGACTCTGATTGTATCGGTCTGGGTGTTCACTGGTCTGCACACAAGCGAGCTTTCAGCTAAGAAAAGCAATGTTTGGGACTGTTTGAGTGCATTAATTGGAAGAGCTGTTTGTGAAAGGGCAGAGGATTATGTGGAAGTTTAAAACCAGTGCTCAATTGTTAGCATTCCCCGCTGACCACATTCCAATGAGCAATTGAGTCAAGTACCTTCCTGTTGACCTTCAATTGCCTCTCCCTGATCGGGAGCAGCCCCTCCCCCCTGGACCGACTTGTCAGTAATCAAAGTCAGCCAGAGATGTCTGAGGGAGAAACTGGTTCTGTATAGGCAAAGCTATGATCATTTTAACATTTTAAGCAAGCGTAAAAAGGATTGAGAGATGAGAGTAGCTTAAAGTGACTATTGCAGAACTGATCAGAAGCTCTGAAGCAGGATATCAGAGTGAGAAGGAATCTTCCAACTGAGGGGAAGATGCACTAAAAAATCGTTAAAGCCCTTCCATTACCGATTCCCTTAGCGAATCGGTAAGGAATGGGCATGCATCAAGGAAAAGGAATGCAAGTGAGCTGCTCGTTGTAGCTCACTTGCATTCTCTATTCCATCGGTAAACAGTCGGCCAGTCGGCCGGTCGAGCATGCGCAGAACAGCCAAGTGTTATGCCGGCTGCTCTGCGCATGCCAAGCACGTCCTTTATGGACGTCCTTCACTCAAAAAAACAACAACAAAAAAAAGGACGTCCCAGACGAGCAGGAAACTTGTCAGCAGCCTGAACCTTAGAAGAGAAAGAGTGCTGAAAAGAGCCCCAGTTAATTTAAGTACTACTGCTCTTCGCTTGTGTAACATTTCCATTGTTTACTGCTTTGTATGTTAAAGGCAGGCTTACATCAGGCAATTAGGAAGGACTTTTGTGAAGAAAAAAAACACCCAAGTGCTCGTCAGGGACGTATAACAGTAGCTGGACCTCGTCTTGCAGCTTTTGTGATGGGCGTCCTTCTTGGACGTGTTTTTCCTACCTGCACCTCTCGTTGGAGCTGCTGTGAGGGAATCGGAAGGAAAAAAAAGTGCTCATCAGGGACGTCCTTCTAAAGTGCCTAAAATAGACGTCCTTCACTCACAAAAACAAAAAAGGACGTCCCTGACGAGCACTTGGATGTTTGCAGCTTAAGTGAAGGGCTACTACTCTGCCTTCTCACTCCAAAACACTCATGGGAAGCAGCGATCAGACGGGGCTACGAAGATGCTCTCTCTTCCTGCGCTGCTTATTTGTCTTGTCCCCTGGAAATCTGGGTAGTTTGGAGGGTTTGTGTGCCTCTGATTTTGCTGTCCCCACACAGGGTGGTGCTGCGAGGGAATCGAAAGGGAAAAAAAAACATCCAAGTTCTCATCAGGGATGTCTAACACAAGCTGGACGTCTTCCTGCAGCTTTTGTGATGGGCGTCCTTCTTGGACGTGTTTTTCTTATATGCAATTAGGAAGGACTTCTCTGAAGAAGAAAAAAAAAAGGATGTCCCTGTTTTTCTTACCTGCCTAAACTAACCACAAGCACAGTTCTCTCAACAGTCCCCTCCAAGGTTGTTTTCAGCTTGCGCCCCCCCTCAAAGATAGGAACGTGCGAGGACATCGAAATCAAAACTTTTTGGATGTCCCTCCCTCCAGGTCTCTCTCAGCCAATTCCAGAGCATTTAGCTGTTACTAGTATCAGCTAAATGAGCTGGGATTTTGATTTGGACGTCCTCGCACGTTCTGATCCTGTGGGGGGGGGGGGGGGGGGGGCGCAAGCTGAAAATAACCTTGAAGGGAACTGTTGAGAGAACTGTGCTTGTGGTCAGTTTAAGCAGATAAGAAAAACGCCTAGCCACCCGCCTGGGGTTACTTCACAGCAAACAATAACAGGTAACTGAAATATGGATCAATTGTAACACTAACTAAACATTTGTTTTAGTTTCTAAAAAGTACCTGGGAAGATCAGGCCATATAATTTACCGAGCCTCAGCAAAGAGATCTGTCTCTCTTTTCTCCCTGGCTAAGACTGGACAAAAGCCAGTACACTTCAAATGAAAATGAGCTCCTGGGCCAATCAGAGCCAGAACTAGTTTTAAAAGTATACTGCTCACAGTCAAGGTTGCCAGATGGGAAAAATTTTCCCAGCCCTAAACCCGCCCAAAAAACGCCCAAAGTCAAACCCCGCCTCCCACGTCACCAACCCCGCCCCTCACGTCACCAGCCCCGCCTTCCACGTCATTAACCCTGCCCCTGATGTTTTTAACCTGACGTCGTTAACCCCGCCCCCTGACGTTAACCACGCCCCTGAAAAGCTTCTATTGGACCACATCGGACCAATAGAAGCCCTGGAAAAGCTTCTATTGGACCAATAGAAGCCCCAGAAAAAAGCGCACAGCGGCCACAGGAAAAAAGCCCAAACCCGCACCCCGCAGCCGCCGAAAACTTTCTGCAGCTGCTCGCAGAAAACCCGCCCAGTGTTGCGGGAAGACCGCAACCCTGGCAACAATGCTCACAGTACTGTAGATCACTTCTTCACTGAGTGAAAGAAAAAGAAGGCGCATTCACACAGCTTTAACATAAAACATGCACCACCTGCTGGCCACTAGAAGAAATACACTTCAGAATTAATAAAGGCAGTTTTACAGGTTTAAAAACACACCTGAAACTGAACATGTCCAAGACCGAGCTTATCGTCTTTCCACCAATACCCACTTCTCCTCTTCCTCCACTCGCTATCTCAGTTGATGGCACCCTCATCCTCCCCGTTTCATCTGCCCGCAACCTCGGAGTCATCTTCGACTCCTCCCTCTCCTTTTCTGCGCATATCCAGCAGATAGCCAAGTCCTGTCGCTTCTTTCTCTTTAACATCAGCAAAATTCGCCCTTTCCTCTCTGAGCACACCACCCGTACTCTCGTCCATGCTCTCATTACCTCTCGCCTTGACTACTGCAACCTATTCCTTACTGGCCTCCCACTTAACCATCTATCCCCCCTTCAATCTGTTCAGAACTCTGCTGCACATCTTATATTCCGCCTGAACCGATATACTCATATCACCCCTCTTCTCAGGTCACTTTACTGGCTTCCAATCAGATACCGCATATAGTTCAAGCTTCTCCTTCTTACCTACAAATGCACTCAGTCTGCAGCCCCTCATTACCTCTCTACCCTCATTTCCCCTTAAGTTCCCGCCCGTAACCGCCGCTCACAGGACAAATCCCTCCTCTCAGTACCCTTCTCCACCACCGGCAACTCCAGGCTCCGCTCATTCTGCCTCGCCTCACCCTATGCTTGGAATCAACTTCCTGAGCCCTTACGCCAAGCCCCCTCCCTACCCATCTTCAAATCCTTGCTCAAAGCCCACCTCTTCAGTGTTGCTTTCGGCACCTAACCTTTATACCTTTCAGGAAATGTAGACTGCCCCTATTTGACTGACTGTACATTTGTCCTTTAGATTGTAAGCTCCTTTGAGCAGGGACTGGCCTTCTATGTTAAATTGTACAGCACTGCGTAACCCTAGTAGCGCTTTAGAAATGTCAAGTAGTAGTAGTAGTAGTAATGCTCACAGTACTGTAGATCACTTCACTGAGTGAAGCAAAAAGAAGGAGCATTCACACAGCTTTAACATAAAACAGGCACCACCTGCTGGCCACTAGAAGAAATACACTTCAGAATTAATAAAGGCAGTTTTACAGGTTTAAAAACACACTGTTCTGTCGCACCACCCCTTACCAATAATTTCTCTTATTGGCCTAATAACAGGCCTACTGCAGACATTGGGATGGTGTAATCCAGGAGACTGCTCATCAAACAAACTATCTGATTCCAGAATCTCTGTACTACAGAGCAGTCCCAAAACGCATGTAGAAAAGAATTATGGGAAACCTTGCATTTTGGACATAAATGAGTATCAATGCCACCCACATGAAACAATTGAGTTTGTGAAAAATACGTCCAATTCAACAGCCGAAATTGACATTCCCATAAATCAGTAGCTAATGTCAGTTGTGGAATGCGAGATACTCAGTGAGCTATTAATAGGGATTCCGGTGTTGTGTGTAGGTCATTTGCCCACCTGGTCTGAAGGTGAGCTAAGTTGTTCTGGGGCGAAAGCTGATGCAGAGCCTTGTTTATAAGAGATAACCGACAATCGGTCTCTGTCCTGCAGATCAAAACATAAACGTAACTGCCTCTCGTGCCCAGCAGTTAAATCTGTTTTCTCTAAGGATAGCACATAGTGGTGCAGTTGATGATAGGCAAAGTGATTAGCAAATCGTGTGAGGGCTTCCCCCTCCCAAAGCCTGCAGAGGGAGCATAGAACCATCTGAATCTAAAACATGGCTGAGGTATTAAATACCCATTTTTTTCCACCTCCGAAAGGTAACATTATCATTGCCAGGTGGAAAAGCTGCATTCCCTTGGATAGGCAGCAAAACAGAGACAGAGGTCGAAACCCCCTAGGAGGTCAGTAGAGTCCTCCATAAGCAGGCCAGTAAGATATGTCATTTAAGAAAATATGGTAACTGTCTACACTGAACATACAGAATATAACTCGGGTTCCAGGGGTAAAGAGTTCAGACTTTTATACTAAGAGGAGTGTAGTCCAAGAACCAATCCCCTAAATGTCTAGCCAAACATGCTAAGTTGCCTTGAGAGAGATGTGGGAAGCCTAGGCCTCCCAACTTCTAGCCACCAAAAAGGTATTGCATAGTCATTCTAGGCTTGTTACCTTTCCACAAGAAAACGAGATAGGTGATGATGGAAAATATGGAGGTTTATTTTCAAGAGATGAAATGGCAGCATTTGAAGTGTATATAGCCACCTGAGGAAATGCCACCATTTTAAAAAGATGAACTCTACCATTAAGATTCAGAGACAGCGACATCCAGCTAAGCAACGTAGAGATAATGGAGTCTTGCGGATAGGTGATATTGAGGTGATATAATTCTGATGGCTTCGTCGATAGCCAGATGCCTAGGTACCTAAAAGAATGGTGGGCCCATTATAAAGGGAAAGGCCAATCCCAGTCCTGCCGAACCCCCTCTGAAGAGGCCAAGGCCAGAGATTTTTGGAGATTAAGGCGACATCTCGAAAAATCACCTTATTCCTGAAACACTGTCATCAAAGTAGTCAGTCAGTGTTGAGGATTTGTCAAATGAACTAGAAGGTCATCTGCAAAAGCTGAAATCTTAAACACTGATGTCCCGAAAGTTACCCCCTTGCTAGTATATCTCTAATCAAAGTGTCCAAAACTAAAATAAATAGTAATGGCGACAAAGGACAACCTTGGTGTGTCCCACTTTGTATCTGAAACGCCTGTGAATGTAGACCATTGACCCATAGCATTGCTGTTGGAGTAGAGTATAGGACCCGAATGGCATCAAGAAATACTGCTGGTATGCCGTATGTGTGTAGTGTTTGAAAGAGAAAATATCAGGAGACATAGTTTAAACGCCTTTTCAGCATCAAAGGTTAGCAGGGAAGGAAGTTTATGTGACTATACTTTCTCCAAAGAGGCCAAAATAAGATTAATATTTTTTGCAACATTTCTTCCTTTTATGAACCCAACTTGAGCCCCATTTATCAAATCCGGCAGCAGTTTAGCCAGATGATTGGCCAATATCTTAGCAAACAGTTTTATTTCAAAATTAAGCAGTGAGATTGGTCTGTAAGAATTAGGGGACCAGGGATCTTTCCCAGGTTTTAGAAGAACAATCAGCTGAGCCGTACTAGGGGTGTCTGGAAGAACTTTGAAATTATCATATGTGTGAAATAAGAAGATAAAGTGTGGAGGATCTGGGCAATCAAAATTTTGTAAAATTCAGCTTGAAAGCCATCGGGCCCCGGTGCTTTACACAGTGCACTGTTCTGAAGGGCCAACAACAACTCACCATCAGTGAAAGGAGCATCAAGCATTTCTGCCTGTGCAGGAGATAACCTAAGCATTTGACGATTATTGGGATATAAAGCCCCATCTAAGGTGTCTGTCCTCTGGGACCCTATATAACTGTGTATAAAATTCCTGAAACAGGGCTACAATATCTTCAGCAGAAGAGATGTTCTACCTTCCCTGTCCCTCTAAATTGTAGTACTCTCATAAGTACATAAGTATTGCCATACTGGGACAAACCAAAGGTCCATCAAGCCCAGCATCCTGTTTCCAACAGTGGTCAATCCAGGTCAGAAATACCTGGCAAGATCCGAAAAAAAGTACAAAACATTTTATGCTGCTTATCCCAGAAATATTTTCCCCAAGTCCAATTTAATAATTATCTATGGACTTTTCCTTTAGGAAGCTGTCCAAACCTTTTTTAAACTCTGCTAAGCTAACTGCCTTTACCACATTCTCTGGCAATGAATTCCAGAGTTGAATTACATGTTGAGTGAAGAAAAATTTTCTCCGATTCGTTTTAAATTTACTACTTTGTAGCTTCATTGCATGCCCCTAGTCCTAGTATTTTTGGAAAGCGTAAACAGACGCTTCACATCTACCCTTTCCACTCCATTTATTATTTTATAGACCTCTATCATATCTCCCCTCAGCCGTCTTTTCTCCAAGCTGAAGGGGTCCCATCCCGTTTATCATTTTTGTCACCTTTCTCTGTACCTTTTCTAATTTCACTATATCTTTTATTGAGATGCAGCGACCAGAATTGAACACAATATTCGAGGTGTGATCGCACCATGGAACAATACAAAGGCATTACAACATCCTCATTTCTGTTTTCCATTCCTTTCCTAATAATATCTAATATTCTATTTGCTTTCTTAGCCGTCGCAGCACACTGAGCAGAAGGTTTCAGCGTATCATCAACGATGACACCTAGATCCCTTTCTTGGTCGGTGACTTCTAACGTGGAACCTTGCATGACGTGGCTATAATTCGGGTTCCTCTTTCCCATATGCATCACTTTGCACTTGCTCACATTAAAAGTCATCTGCCATTTAGACGCTCAGTCTCCCAGTCTCGTAAGGTCCTCTTGTAATTTTTCACAATCCTCTTGTGATTTAATGACTTTGAATAACTTTGTGTCATCAGCAAATTGAATTACTTCACTAGTTACTCCCATCTCTAGGTCATTTATAAATATGTTAAAAAGCAGCGGTCCCAGCACAGACTCCTGGGCAACCCCACTAACTACCCTTCTCCATTGACAATGCTGGCCATTTAACCCTACTCTCTTTTTTTTCTATTTTTTAACCAGTTTTTTAATCCACAATAGGACACTACCTCCTATCCCATGACTCTCCAATTTCCTCTGAAGTCTTTCATGAGGTAGTTTGTCAAATGCCTTTTGAACATCCAGATACACAATGAGGCATATTTTCAAAGCACTTAGCCTTCCAAAGTTCCATAGAAACCTATGGAACTTTGGAAGGCTAAGTGCTTTGAAAATATGCCTCAATATGAACCAGCTCACCTTTATCCACATATTTGTTCACCCATTCAAAGAAATGTAATAGATTGGTCAGGTAAGATTTCCCTTCACTAAATCCATGTTGGCTTTGTCTCATTAATGCATGCTTTTGAATATGCTCTGTAATTTTGTTCTTTATAATAGTCTCTACCATTTTGCCTGGCACCGATGTAAGACTCACCGGTCTATAATTTCCTGGATCTCCTCTGGAACCTTTTTTAAAAATCGGAGTTACATTGGCCACCCTCCAATCTTCCGGTACCACGCTTGATTTTAAGGATAAATTACATATTACTAACAATAGCTCCGCAAGTTCATTTTTAAGTTCTGTCTGTACTCTGGGATGAATACCATCTGGTCCAGGGGATTTGCTACTTCTTCAATTTGTCAGATTGCCCTATTACATCCTCTAGGTCTATAGAGATTTCATTCAGTTTTTCTGACTCGTCAGCTTTGAATACCATTTCTGGCACCGGTATCTCTCCCAAATCCTCCTCAGTGAAGAACGAAGCAAAGAGCCACGATGCATTTTTACCAAATGAGCCAGCAATCTACCAGTCTTCCCCCATGGAGATGTAACTGATATTTATAGTACATTATAGATTTGACCACTCACTAATGGATTAATGTATTAAGAGCAGCTTGAGAGGTCAACAGTGTCTCGCGAGCAGCTGCTGACTTCGGATCTCTAATCACCTGTCTTTCCAGCCATAAAATTTCTTTGTCCCTCATTTTCTTTTTGTGTGCCATATAAGTGATTATTTCCTCCCTAAGCTCAGCCTTGGCAGTGTCCCAGAAAAGTATTGGTTGTGACATGTGAGCAGCATTTTGAGTAAGATATTCTTTCCATTTATTAATCAAATGGGAGCGAAAACTGGCGTTCCAATAAAGATCCACTGGGAACTCCATCAATAGGGTTTAGGTTTCTCAAATGCAAGCTCCATAGAGACCCACACCATTGCATGGTTGGAAATGCTATAAGGTCCAATCTCTGAGGCCTGTAAATGAAAAAAAAAGGATTGTGAAATCAGAATATAGTGAAGACATGCTTGAGAGGAGGGAGCCCTGGATAGATGAGTATAATCCTTATCATTCATGTGAAAAAGTCTCCAGGAGTCCACCAAACCCAATGTGTTGAAGAGTTAAGGAATACCCCGAGAGGGACAAGTACGCATATATCTCGCAGGATGTGAACGATCCATTGCAGGGTCACATACTGTATTAAAATCTCCCCCAAGAATTGTGTTTATCAGTGTGAGGCTGAAGATATTATGGTGCTTGGCAAAGAAGGATTTGTCATAGTATTAGGGGCGTACACATTACACAAAAGGAGGGTTTATTTCTCCGAGGACAGGCAGGCTTCTATCTTTTCACGACTGTGTGACGCTGATCCGCGTCGCCCCCCCGTCCGGCATTTGCCATAGTAAAAGAGAGGTTTGTGGAGCGTGGGCTGTGCTCCACAGCTTATGTGCGAGTGCTGCCCTGCCCGTCGCACAAACGCGATCTCCTCGGTTCTCTTTTTTCCGTGTGAGGAGAAGGTGCTATTTTTTTGGCCTCTCCTCGCTCGCCCGGTTCTTGAGAGCTATTTTGTGCCTTCCGGCTATTTTTCTACCATCTTCTCTTTGGCTCCTTTTATTGGAACCTTTTTTTGTACCCTTCCTTTATTTTCTTTAAAATTGTTCTGCCCAGTTTTAAGTTTTATTATTTTTTCCATCGTCATTGGGCTGTTTTTAGGCCCTGACTTTAGTCGGGTCTCTCCCTTTTTTTTTTTTCTCTGTGCCTTGCCCCTCTTTCAGACACCATCGAATCATTTTTAATTTAACTTACAAAATTTTTATGTCCATGTCCACGAAGATTCTCTGTGCTTTCAAGTGCTGTACCCGGTGCAATCGGACTATTTTGCGAAAAGACACCCATTCTTGGTGTCTGCAGTGTATTGGGCCCAACCATAGCCCTGCTAGCAGTGCTCTCTGTCTTCGCATGAAGAAGGGGACCCAGGTTTCCTGGGAAGCTCAATGAGAGAGGATTTTTGGAGCCAAATCCGGTTCCTTGACATCAACATCGAGGTGGGAGGCGTCAGCATCGATGTTGATCATTGCACCGATCGGGGGCATCGTTAAACACAGCTGCTTCTAGACCCTTAGACACTGGGAGCAGTCAAGCATCAAGTGGGTCTCCACCTGTCTTGAGGCTTCCTGCTGTGCAGGCCCCCAGGAGCATCCATCATCGGACCCAACCTGGAGGCAGCGTGAGGATTCGACATCGTCCTCGTCGGCACCAAGGAGCCTTGGTGACACACTTTGGGCGAAGACCAAGAAGCATCGTCATCGGTCATCCTTGACGCATGGTGCCGGGAGCTCCAGGGCACGGAAGGATTCGGCACCAAAGAAGCGTTGGCGCAGGGAGGATTGCTCCCCCTCCATACAGGAGGTGCCGATTTTCCTGTCTCTGAGCAGCCGAGATCCCACTCCTGTGTCGACCCCAGCGATTCTGCAACCTGCGCCTCAGCCAGCACCCTAACTTTTCCCGGTGTCGGCCCTTGATGAGCGCATCTAGGCCTTCCTCCCTGAGCTGCTAGAAGGCCTTATGCAACATTGTGCATTAGTATCGGGGGTGCTTGTGCATACCCTACCTCCTGTTGCAGTCCTGCCTGGCCCTCAGCTTGCGGTGCGGCCTACGATTCTGGTGCCACTTGTGGTCTTGGCGTCGACTGGCACCCAAGCCGGCACCCCCTCGACATCAGTGGAGGAAGCTTCGCCGCAGTCAAGGCGAGAGTCGACTTCTCGATGCCGCTATCGAGGACATAGTTCCTCAGCTCCAAGGCAGGTTCGGTCTTGGCCATCCCATAGGGAGATACTGTCCGACATTGAAGAGTGGTCTCTCAACATGAGCATTGCCCACAAGATCTTTCGAGAGTAGGGCACTGTTTTAGTTCATCTCTTTGCCACTCATCTCAAAAACGAAGTCCCTCAGTAGTGCTCCAGACTCAAATCTCATGGCAGGCGAGCATCGGATACCTTCCTTCTCAACTGTAGGGGAGAGCCTTCTGTATGCGTATTCTACAATCCCTCTAATAGGGAAGAGTCTAATGAAACTCAAGCAGGACCAAGGAACCATGAAGTCTCATTGCGCCTTATTGGCCAAGGCCAGTTTGGTTCCCTCCTCTTCTAATGTTGTTCTCCGAAGAACCTTGGAGATTGGAATGTTTTCCAACCCTTTTCATGCACAACGAGGGATGTTTTCTGCATCCCAACCTTCAATCCCTGGTTCTCACGGCTTGGATATTGAGAATGTAGAATTTACATCCCTTCAGCTGGTTTAGGGTGTTTCCAAGATCCTGCTGTGCTCCAGGAAAGATTCCACCAAGAGGTGTTATACTGTCAAATGAAAGAGGTTTGCTGTCTGGTGTGAGGGCAGGGCCCCTTTCTTTCCCTACACAAAAACTGCTTCAGTACCTTCTACACCTTTCTGAGTCTGTAAGGGGTCACCTTAGTGCGATTAGTGCTTACCATCAGCATATAGAAGGTAGTCCATCTCTGTACAGCCTCAAGTTGTTTGTTTTATGTGAGGTTTGCTTCTGACAAAACCCCCCCCCATCAGACCTCCCATTTTGTTATGGGACCTCATTGTTGTCCTTACCCAGCTTTATGAAAGTTCTTTTTGAGCCATTTAATTTGTGTCATCTGAAGTACCTGACCTGGAAAGCCTTGTTTTTGGTGATGGTTATTTCCGTTCACAGGGTTGGGCAGACTCTGGAACGCCATGTCACAGCTTACAATGTCTGAGCCATGGTGGAGTGGGTAGCCCACTTGAGATCAGCCTTCATTGAGGAGATATGCAGGACTGCAACGTGGTCTTCAGGCCACATATATACATTTCATTACTACCTTGAGTAGAATACTTGATGTGACAGCTGGTTTGGTCAGACAATTCAGCAGAATTTGTTTGGTGTCTAGAATCCAACTCCACCCTCCATTCTTTTCTGTTCCAGGCTGCATCTTCACAACAGGAAATTTTCAGTTGTTCGCAGTTATTGATTCTGGTTGGCCTTGCAAGTTCCTATTGATCATTGTTGTTTTTGGTGAACTCAGTAACTAGGGATCCCCATACATGGTAATCAGTTGTCCTGTTTGTCCTCAGAGAAAGCGAAGTTACTCACTTGTAGCAGGTGTTCTCTGAGTTGACCCCCCTCACCTTATCCTCTAGTATCTCTGACCTCCTCCCGTCCATCATGTCCTCCGAGTCTGTCGACAAGGCTGTCTCCACTTACAATGCCACTCTCTCCTCTGCTCTAGACATCCTTGCACCGTCCGTTTCCCGTCCCACAAGGTGCACTAATCCCCAGCCCTGGCTAAACCCTTGCACCCGATATCTTCGCTCCTGCACCCGATCGGCTGAACGCCTATGGAGGAAATCTCGCACCCATACTGATTTCATTCACTACAAATTCATGCTATCCTCCTTCCAGTCCTCCCTATTCCTTGCCAAACAGGACTACTACACCCAATTGACTAATTCCCTCAGTTCTAACCCTCGTCGTCGTCTTCGCCACCCTCAACTCCCTCCTCAAAGTGCCCTCCGCTCCCTCCCCCCTCACTCTCTCCTCAATCACTGGCTGACTACTTCCATGACAAGGTCCAGAAGATCAACCTCGAATTCACCACTAAACCTTCTCCTTCTCCTCCTCCTCATCCTATAACCCACTCCCTCAACCAACCAACCCAGGCTTCCTTCTCCTCTTTTCCTGATATCACCGAAGAGGAAACCGCCCATCTTCTCTCCTCCTCGAAATGCACCACCTGTTCCTCAGACCCCATCCCCACCAACTTACTTAACACCATCTCTCCTACTATCACCCCCCCATCTGTCATATCCTCAACCTCTCTCTCTCCACTGCAACTGTCCCTGACACCTTCAAGCATGCTGTAGTCACACCACTCTTCAAAAAACCATCACTTGACCCTACCTGTCCCTCCAACTACCGCCCCATTTCCCTCCTACCCTTCCTCTCCAAATTACTTGAATGCGCCGTTCACAGCCGTTGCCTTGATTTTCTCTCCTCTCATGCCATTGTCGATCCGCTTCAATCTGGCTTTCGCCCACTACACTCGACAGAAACGGCACTATCTAAAGTCTGTAATGACCTATTCCTTGCCAAATCCAAAGGTCAGTACTCCATCCTTATCCTCCTCAACCTATCCACCGCTTTTGACACTGTCTATCACAACTTACTTCTTGCCACACTGTCCTCATTTGGGTTCCAGAGCTCTGTCCTCTCCTGGTTCTCCTCTTATCTCTCCCACCATACCTTCAAGTACATTCTCATGGATCTTCCTCCACTCCCATCCCGCTCTCTGTTGGAGTTCCCCAGGGATCTGTCCTTGGACCCCTTCTTTTTTCAATCTACACCTCTTCCCTGGGCTCACTGATCTCATCTCATGGTTTCCAATATCATCTTTATGCTGACGACACCCAGCTTTATCTCTCCACACCAGACATCACTGCGGAAACCCAGGCCAAAGTATCAGCCTGTTTATTTGACATTGCTGCCTGGATGTCCAACCGCCACCTGAAACTGAACATGGCCAAGACCGAACTTCTTGTCTTCCCACCCAAACCCACTTCTCCTCTACCTCCACTCTCTATCTCGGTTGATAACACCCTCATCGTCCCCATCTCATCTGCCCGCAACCTCGGTGTCATCTTCGACTCCTCCCTCTCCTTCTCTGCGCATATCCAGCAGATAGCCAAGACCTGTCGCTTCTTCCTCTAACATTAGCAAAATTCGCCCTTTCCTCTCTGAGCACACCACCCAAACTCTCATCCACTCTCTCATTACCTCTCGCCTTGACTACTGCAACCTACTCCTCATTGGTCTCCCACTTAGCCATCTATCCCCCCTTCAGTCCGTTCAGAACTCTGCTGCACGTCTTATCTTCCGCCTGGACCGATATACTCATATCACCCCTCTCCTCAAGTCACTTCACTGGCTCCCAATCAGGTACCGCATACAGTTCAAGCTTCTGCTACTAACCTACAAATGCACTCGATCTGCAGCCCCTCCTTACCTCTCAACCCTCATCTCCCCTTACATTCCTACCTGTAACCTCCGCTCTCAAGACAAATCCCTTCTATCAGTACCTTTCTCCACCACCGCCAACTCCAGGCTCCACCCTTTCTGCCTCGCCTCACCCCATGCGTGGATCAAACTCCCTGAGCCCATACGCCAGGCCCCCTCCCTGCCCATCTTCAAATCATTGCTCAAAGCCCACCTCTTCAATGTCGCCTTCGGCACCTAACCACTACACCTCTACTCAGGAAATCTAGACTGCCCCAACTTGACATTTTGTCCTTTAGATTGTAAGCTCGTTTGAGCAGGGACCGTCCTTCCTTGTTAATTTGTACAGCGCTGCGTAACCCTAGTAGCGCTCTAGAAATGTTAAGTAGTAGTAGTAGTAATGTTCTCTGAGTACAGCAGAACACAGATTACAGCAGAAAGCCTATGAGGGAATCCATGCGACCGTTAGATCATGTAGGAGCAAAAGGTACATTCAGGAAGGACAAGGCCAAAGCAGAGAGACTGAGTGAATTCTTTGCTTTAGTCTTTACGGAATGAGATGTAAGAGGTCTACCGCTACCAGAAATGGTTTTGAAGGGTGATAAGGAGAAACTGAAAGAAATCTCAGTGAACCAAGCAGACACACTGAAAATTGACAAATTAAAGAGTAGTAAATCGCCTGGACCGGATGGCATGTACCCTAGGGTACTGAAAGAACTCAAACATGAAATTGCTGGCTGATATGCTGTTACTGATCTGTAACCTGTCATTAAAATTGTGTGTAGTACCTGAGGGTTGCCAATGTAATGCCAATTTTTAAAAAGGGTTCCAGGGGTGATTGGAAATTACAGGCCAGTAAGCCTGATGTCTGTGTCTGGCAAATAGTTAAAACTATCATACAGAATAAAATTACAGAACACATATAAACATAGTTTAATGGGAAAGAGCATGGATTCAGTCAAGGGAGTCTTGCCTTGCCAATTTGCTTCATTTCTTTGAAGTTGTGAATAAACATGTTGATAAAGGTGAGCCGGTTGATGTAGTGTATCTAGATTTTCAGAAAGCTTTTGACCCAAGTTCCTCATGAGAGATTCTTGAGAAAATGAAAGAATCATGGGATAGGAGGCAGAAGCGGAGCCAGGTTGATGGCGCGGGGGGGGGGGGGGGAGCAAAAGTGGCGTGAGAGCGGACTTCTGCCAGCGCACATTTTCAATGAAACACGACGAGAAAAAAATAGGCGCCGGCAGAACTCCATTTGAGGGAGCGGCCGCTCCCCTGGCGCCCCACCTAGCTATGCCACTGATGGGAGGCAGTGTTCTGTTGTAGATTAGGAATTGGTTATTGGATAGAAAACAGAGGGTAGGGTTAAATAGCCATTTTTTCCTCAATGGAGGAGGTGAATAATGGAGTGCCACAGGGATCTCTATTGGGACTGGTGCTATTTAACATTTATAAGCGATCTGGAAATCGGAACGACAAGTGATAAAATTAACAGATGACACAAATCTATTTAAAGTTGTTAAAACACATGCTTTCCTTCCTTCCTTCCTTTTCTGATCAGTTGAGTACGACTCTCGGTCACTCTATGGATCAGTGCTGCCTAGAGGAGAAGTCCATAGTCTGCTATTGACATAGGCACAGGGGAAGCCACTGCTTGCCCTGGGATTGGTAGCATGGGATGTTACTATTTGGGTTTCTGCCAGGCACCTGCGACCTGGACTGGCCACTTGGAAACAGGATACTGGGTTAGATGGACCACTGGTCTAACCTAGTTTGGTTATTCTTATGTTCTTATGATTACCACATCCCTCCCACATCCCCTAGGAATTGAATTCTCTATGCTTTTTTTTTACCCAACTTTGGGTCTTGTGCAAGGTGGGAAGGCATGCACGATCAGGTCTGCCAAAGGCTTCAACAATCTTCTGAACTCTGGGCAGTGTCCATGCCAGGGCTCCATTTGTGACCTTGCCCATTCATGGTAATCTGTGTCCTCCTGTGCTCAGAGAACATCAGTTACTGGTAAGTAACTTTGAGTGTAGTGAAACTGGTTTGTTGTAAATCCACAATGGAAAGACTTGCAAAGTTGCAAGTTATTTAGTTCTAGGAGGGAGACTTTTTGGTCACTGTTCATTTTGCACTTATGTTTTAAAGCAGTATGAGTTTTGTACTCCCTTAATTCCTATTTGAAATCGGTCCTGCAGGTTTCAAAATGCATCAGGATGGGGATTTGAAATCCAGGAGTGGCCAAAATCTCCCTTCTTGATCTGAGTAACTTGGCATCTCTTGACTGGAATTCACCGACTTTGCAGCCAGAGAGAAACAGTAGGGTAGAAGTTTGCTTGCAAATAGCTGCTGTTTGTATTGATGTCAGATTGTGGGCGGGTTCTCTGCAAAAGTGAAACCAAACCTTTAGGCATCTGAAAGTAAAAGAGAGAAGCAGGAAAGCTGGGCAAGCAGGGGATGTTATAAAAGTTTTGAAAAACTGTTTTGCGTGCGGAAGGAGAAGTTTGGAGACAACAATCCCGCAGTGCGCCTAACTTTGGAAAACTGAGGGTGGGCAGAGAAGCCCAATGGGCCAGCACTCTATGCTGCCTAGTGTCAAGTCGGGTTCCAAGAGCTGGCTAGCAGGATTCACGGATGCTATCGACTGGCAGCTTCATCCTTTATTCATAGTGTTCGGCGGAGCGGTTGGATGGGTTACCATGAGGGTCTGTAACAGGCTTTTTTTGCTTAAAGTGTTTAAGGATTCTGCTTTTGTCTTTTGGTATCCATTAAGCTTGTGAGAGTTTTTTTGTTTGTTTTGTTTTGCTGATATAGAATTGACTGTAAATTGTGAATTCATACAGGCTTTGATTCCTTACCTTTAATAGCGGGGCCATTTTGACATTTGCTTTGCAAGCTTAACGTTGAAACAGTTATGTCTCGATCTTGATTTTTTTTGTTTTGTTTGTTTTAACATAGTAGTTAAAATATGTTTTGTCTGCCTTAATGTCTAATTTTTAAATCTTGCATCCGCCTTTCTTCCTTTGTGTTTTTTTTATTTTTTATTTATTTTTACCGGATTTTGAGGCAGAGGTAATTTGGGCAAAATGAATGGTTAAGCACTTCTGTATATCAGATTTGGTAGGTTTCTTCTAGGGAGGGACCAAAAAAGGTGGCTGGGCGGGACGAGAACGAGATTTTGACATTCTCTCACTCAGTCTGGCGTCTTTAAGGTTCGGCTGAGGTTGTGGCTGCGCATGCGCCTTCTAAAAGAGCTCCGGTTTGTTGAAACCGCTGAGTCAGAGAGAGTGTGGTCGATTTAAAAGTTAAAGCTGTAATGACTTGTTCACACAGGCTGGTTCGCTCCCCGCCTCTTCTTTTTTTCGGAAACAACAAATAACTCCGATGAAATTGAACTGTTTAGCTGTTTTTATATATACAAATGTAAACAGCATTTTGGTGAGCTGTAACGAGGAGGGGTCCATGTTTTGCATTTTGTTTAGGTGTGTGTAAAATGGCAAAAAGAGGAAATAAAACTCGTCTGGCCATTGGTGACCCTAAAGCACGTGATCCTAGGCAGGTGGTCATTTCAGTCAGTGGACAGTACTTTTAGAAAGTAACTGATTGAAATGTATTCTTGAATTGCAGATATGCTTAAAATATTTTTAATGAGCTAATACCTTTTTTTGACTAGCTTTGGGAGGTCTGATAATCTCAAGGGGAATACGGAG
Organism: Microcaecilia unicolor; assembly: GCF_901765095.1. Lineage (NCBI taxonomy): Eukaryota > Metazoa > Chordata > Amphibia > Gymnophiona > Siphonopidae > Microcaecilia > Microcaecilia unicolor. The sequence continues at coordinate 132,880,746 of NC_044035.1, read as the reverse complement.
AGATGGCTGGATAATCAGAAGGTGACATCCATGGGTGTAGTTTGGTGGTGAGTGGGGGTGGGGTGGGTGACGAGAGAGCAACGCCAACCCCCCCCCCCCCCCCCTCCATTGCTTCAGGCTAGCAATGAACATAAGAACATCAGAATAGCCATACAGGGTCAGACCAATGGTCCATCTAGCCCAGTATCCTGCTTCCCAACAGTGGCCAATCCAGGTCGCAAGTACTTGGCAGAAACCCAATTAGTAGCAACATTCCATTCTACTAATCCCGGGTCAAGCAGTGACTTCCCCCATATCCATCTCAATAACAGACCATGTACTTCCTCCAGGAACTTGTCCAAACTTTTTTTTTAAACCTAGTTACACTGACCACTGTTACCACATCCTCGGGCAGCGAGTTCCAGAGCTTAACTTTTTGAGTGAAAAAATATTTCTTCCTATTTATTTTAAAAAGTAGTTCTATGTAATTTCATTGAGTGTCCCTTGGTCTCTGTACTTTTTGAAAAAGTGAAAAATCGATTCACTTTTTCCTGTTCTTCACCACTCAGAATTGTATAGACTTCAATCATATTCCCCCACAGCCGTCTCTTTTCCAAGCTGAAGAGCCCTAACCTCTTTACCCGTTCCTCATATGAGAAGAGTTCTATCCCTTTTATCATTTTGGTCGCTCTTCCGCTATATCTTTTTTGAGATATATTGACCAGAATTGAATGCAGTACTCAAGATGAGGTCGCACCATGGAGTGATACAATGGCATTATAATATCTTTGGTCTTATTTTGCATCCCTTTCCTAATAATTCCTATTCTGTTTGCTTTTTTGGCTGCTGCTGCACACTGGACAGGAGATTTCAGTGTATTGTCTACAATAACACGGAGTGCTGACTCCTAAGGTAGACTCTAGCATCAGGTAACTATGATTCAGATTATTCTTTCCAATGTGCATTTACTACTACTACTACTTTAACATTTCTAGAGCGCTACTAGGGTTACGCAGCGCTGTACAAAATAAACAAAGAAGGACGGTCCCTGCTCAAATGAGCTTACAATCTAAAGAACGAAATGTCAAGTTGGGCATTTCTGCACGTTAAATTTCATCTGCCATTTGGATGTCCATTCTTCCAGTTTCCTAAGGTCTTCCTGCAATTTTTCACAATCCATATGTGTTTTGACAACTTTGAATAGTTTTCTGTTCTGCACCAGTCCCAATACAGATCCTGTGGCACTCCGCTATTCACCCTTATCCATTGAGAAAAATGGCCATTTAACCCTACCCTCTGTTTCCTTTCTAACAATCAATTCCTAATCCACAGAAGGACATTGCCTCCTATCCCACAACGTTCTAATTTTCTAATTGGAAAGGGAACACTGCCCATAGGCAAAGTAGTAGGTCCTGACAGCCATACAAATTCAAAGAACCTTCACCACATACTTTTTAACCTGCATTTTTATAGGATGTTTGTATAATGATCATGGTTGAGTTGAATTATCAAAATCTTGGGGAGGCTGCAGGCTAGGGGCTTGGAAGTTAATGAGGGGTGGGGTGGATCTAAAGCTGAAGATTCGCCTAGGGTGCCTACTACCACCCTTGCACCTTCCCTCACCACATGGACCCTAAGTCTGTCAACATTTTGCTGCTTCTGGTGCTGACCTGTTTTCTGTTCTCTCCTCCCTTGCCTGATCCATGGTATAGTCTCTACCTCCCTTCCTGCTGGTGCTGTGACAGCAAATTTAAAAGCTGTAATGATTGCTGCTGAAGGCTGTGCTGTTCCACCCCCTCTGATATGTACTTTCTCATGCAGCATATGGTAGGACCTTCAGCAGCACGGGGTGTGGAGGCTCTGCACTAATTATTACGGCTTTTAAAGTCTCTGTTCCTATCATCAAGCCGATCAATCCATAGACTGGTGGGTTGTGTCCATCTACCAGCAGGTGGAGATAGAGAGCAATCTTTTGCCTCCCTATATGTGGTCATGTGCTGCCGGAAATTCCCCAGTATGTTCTCTATCTCAGCCAGGTGTGTGGTCACACAGCAGCAGCTCTGGCTAGGTCTCCAAGCCTAATTCTTTAGGTTTTGTTGAGTACCTGGGGTTGAGGGCTCTTCGTGAGCAAGTGCAAACCTGGTGGTGCCAGGTCCCTCCTTTTCTCCCCCCTCCCGCTGGCTCCGTTTAAAAAAAATAAAACAATTTTTTAAACATTCAAAAAGGACGTCCATTTGCAGCTGCTCACTGGAACAAGTCGTCGCTGCTCGGAGCAAGAAGCAGGCAATTTTTACCTTTTAATAGCGGGCAGGGGGTTCCCCGAACGGTCTCCACGTGGCTATGGCGTCGGATGGCAAGATCGCAAAAAGACGCTCCCCGGAACGTGTTTGCGCGCCTAGCGGGGAAGCGGGGGGGCTCGAAGGTAGAGTCGCCCTTTTTGGGCGCCCTTTTGGAGCCGGGAGAGTTCACCGGTTTTTCCTCCGGCGCGGCGGCCTTTCCCGCCTTAGGTGCCCAAACCCCCGCTGGCCGCCCTACCGGTCGTGACCGGCCACGCGGCTCGGTCGGCTTCTTCTTGGGCCGCCCTCGAGTTGGGAGACGTTAACAGCTTGGTCGCCCTCGAATCGGGCGACAGTAAGATGTCGGCGAAATTAAAACACCCTTCTTCCCGCGCAGCTCCTTCTCGGAGTTTCACGCCGGACGCCATTTTGGACGCCTCTCCCCCGCTGCTGGGAGCGCAGATGGAGGGCGCCTCTAGGGCTGCGGCACAGGCTGCAGAAATGCACAGACTGGGGGGTTTCTCCCCTGAGTTCATTTTGCTGCTGCATCAGGCCTTGCTTATGCTGAACACTGCCCCTGCTCACCTCTCTGATCGGGGTGATGAGGCCTCTTTGTTTAAGCGCCCTCGGGTGGATCTTCCACCCTCGGGGGACTCTGTCTCCTCTGATGTGGATGACGGCAGCGTGTCTGAGTTCTCCCAGAGATCCTTAGCGGACTCTATGGAAGAGACTGATCCTCACTCGGATGGAGCGGACGACCCCTCTGCAGCATGGCTTTTTCGCTCAGAGGACTTGCCCAACCTGCTTGTGCAGGCCATGAGCATTTTGAAGATTGCCTCTCTGGAGGAAGGCTCAGCCTCTACTGGCTCCGCCATTATGCTGGGAACGAAGCGCCCGCCTAGAACCTTCCACGTTCATGAAGCCATGCAGACCTTAATTTCAGCGCAATGGGATGCCCCTGAGGCGAGCCTGAAAGTAGCCAGGGCTATGTCCCATCTGTACCTCTTACCTGAGGGGGAACGGGAAGCCTTTGTCTGGCCCACTGTAGGTTCCTTAATCACTGCTGTGACTAAGAAAACGGTGCTGCAGGTGGAAGGTGGCACTGCCCTGAAGGACGCCCAGGACAGGAGAATGGAGGCGGCCTTAAAGTCGTCCTTTGAGGCGGCCGCTCTGAGTTTGCAAGCCTCGGTTTGTGGCTCCTACGTGGCTAGGGCGTGCCTGACTGTTTTGCAGCGGGCTTCCCCCTTGGACCCTTCCTGGAGGGCGGAATGGTCGACCCTAGAGTCGGGTTTGGCCTACTTGGCAGACTTGCTGTAGGATGTTTTGAGAGCCTCGGCCAAGGGTATGGCTCAGGCAGTCTGCGCGGCGGTGCCTCTGGCTTAAGCACTGGTCTGCTGACCATGCCTCTAAATCTCGCCTAGCCAAGTTGCCTTTTAAAGGCAAGCTGCTCTTTGGGGACGAGCTGGACAAGGTCGTGACTGAGCTTGGCACGTCCAAGGGCAAGAGATTGCCGGAGGTCAGGACTTGGGCCGGCAATGCCCGTCCTGGTTACTCTAAGTGCTGATTCCAGGAAGCCCGTCGGTATCGCCCGGGCAAGTTGGCCTCCTCTGCCTCCGCTTCCTTCAAACGGAACTTCTCCCCCAAGCAGCATTCCTTTCGTAGGGACCGCCGTCCCGGAGGTTCATCCTCCGGCCCGCCCCCAGGGTTGCGTACCCAATGACGGGGACCTGGTCCATGGCCCAGTGCAGATAGGAGGAAGGTTGTCCTCGTTTCTGGGCGAGTGGACCAGGGTAACTTCAGACGCTTGGGTTCTGGAAGTCATCAGAGACGGCTACAAGCTAGAGTTCTGCCGACCCCTAAGAGACGGGTTTATAAACTCTCCTTGCAAGTCTCAGGTCAAAGCAGCTGCCGTGCAGCAGACTTTGAACAACCTGATCCGCCTGGGCGCGGTGGTCCCGGTGCCAGTACATCTGCTTGGCAAGGGGCGCTACTCCATTTACTTTGTGGTGCCAAAGAAAGAAGGCTCTGCTCAGCCTATTCTCGACCTCAAGGGAGTCAATCAGGCCTTGAAAGTTCGGCACTTCCGGATGGAGACCCTCCGCTCCGTAATAGCGGCGGTGAAAAAGGGAGAATTCCTGGCCTCCCTGGACATCAAAGAAACTTACCTACATATTCCCATCTGGCCGCCTCATCAGCGCTTTCTGCGCTTTGCAGTGCTGGGCCGACACTTCCAGTTCAGAGCCCTCCCGTTCGGGTTGGCTACGGCTCCGCGGACCTTCTCCAAAGTAATGGTGGTCATCGCGGCCTTCCTCCGCAAGTAGGGAGTGCAAGTCCTTCCCTATCTGGACGACTGGCTGATCCGAGCCCCCTCCTATGCGGAGTGCGGGAGAGCTACAGACAGGGTCATTGCTCTTCTGAGCTCCCTGGGATGGATCTTTAACTGGGAGAAAAGCCAGCTGCGCCCGACTCAGTCCCTGGAGTATCTGGGAGTTCGATTCGACACTCGAGTGGGCAGAGTGTTCCTGCCGGACAACCGGAGTGTCAAGCTTCGGACCCAAGTAGGCCAGTTCCTAGTCTCCTCTACTCTTCGAGCTTGGGACTATGTGCAGCTGTTGGGCTCCATGACGGCCACAATGGAGGTAGTGCCCTGAGCCAGGGCTCATATGAGACCACTACAGCACTCTCTTCTGCGGCAGTGGACTCCAGTCTCGGAGGATTACGCCGTACGCCTTCCTTTGGATCCAGCGGTGCGAAAGGCGCTGAGCTGGTGGCTGAGGCCAGGCAAGCTGTCCGCAGGAATGCCTCTTACGACCCCGGAGTGGGTTGTCGTCACGACGGACGCCTGCTTGACGGGCTGGGGAGCCCACTGCCTGGGACGGACAGCGCAGGGGCTCTGGTCTCCTGCAGAGACAAAATGGTCCATCAACCTCCTGGAACTCCGAGCCATTCGGTTGGCGCTTCTAGAGTTTCTCCCGGTACTGGTACTGAGGCCTGTACGGGTCCTGTTGGACAATGCCACGGCTGTGGCCTATGCCAATCGCCAGGGAGGTACCAGGAACGCCCCTCTAGCCAAGGAGGCCATGAAGCTATGCCTGTGGGCAGAAGCGAATCTGGAACAGCTGTTGGCGGCCCACATTGCGGGAGTCATGAATGTCAAGGCGGACTTTCTCAGTCGCCATACCTTGGATCCCGGAGAGTGGCAACTGACTGCTCAGGCGTTCTTGGACATCACGAAATGCTGGGGCCGACCGAGTCTGGATCTGATGGCGTCCTCGGCCAATTGCCAAGTGCCGCGTTTTTTCAGCAGAGGACGGGACCCTCGATCTCTGGGCGTTGATGCTCTTCTCCAGCAGTGGCCGGCACAGGAGCTTCTCTATGTGTTCCCGCCCTGGCCCATGATGGGCAGGGTGCTAGGCCGGGTGGCAAAGCATCCGGGCCGGGTGATCCTGGTGAGTCTGGATTGGCCCAGATGTCCCTGGTATGCGGACTTAGTCAGACTCTTGGTGGACGGCCCTCTGCGGCTGCCAGCGGAGCGGGGCCTCTTACATCAGGGTCCCGTGATGATGGAGGATCCCTCCCCCTTTGGTCTTATGGCCTGGCTCTTGAGTGGAAGCGGCTGAGGAAGAAGGGCTTCTCAGACAAGGTCATCGCCACTATTCTGAGAGCGAGGAAGCGCTCTATTTCCACCACTTACGCCAGGGTTTGGCGCACCTTTGCATCGTGGTGCGAGGCAGGCTCTCTTTCGCCCTTCACTGCTCCAATATCTGCAGTGTTGGCGTCCCTGCAAGAGGGGCTGGAGAAAGGCCTGTCGCTCAGTTCGCTGAAAGTCCAGGTGGCGGCTCTAGCTTGCTTCAGGGGTCGTCTGAAGGGGGCTTCCCTGGCTTCACAGCCGGATATGGTACGCTTTCTCAAAGGAGTTAATCACCTGCGCCCCCCTCTGCACTCGATAGTGCCTACGTGGAATCTCAATCTGGTGCTACGGACCTTGCAGAAGCTGCCATTCGAGCCCTTGCCAAGCGCATCGCTGAAGGACCTGACGTTGAAAGCAGTCTTCCTGGTGGCTATCACATCAGCCAGAAGAGTTTCCGAGCTCCAGGCGCTCTCGTGTAGAGACCCGTTCCTGCAATTCACTGAGGCAGGAGTATTGATTCGCCCAGTGCCTTCCTTCCTGCCCAAGATTGTTTCTCGATTCCACGTGAATCAGCAGCTTTACCTACCCTCCCTTCGTAGGGAGGATTACCCACGGGAGTACCCTGCTCTCAAGTACCTGGATGTTAGACGGGTCATCATCAGATATTTGGAAGTGACCAATGATTTCCGGAAGTCGGATCATCTGTTCGTGCTGTTCGCAGGCCCTCGTAAGGGTCTGCAGGCATCTAAGCCTACAGTGGCACGTTGGGTCAAGGAGACGATCGCGTCAGCGTATGTGGCGGCAGGGAAGATTCCGCTTCAGCTGAAGGCACACACTACTAGAGCACAAGCAGCCTCGATGGCGGAGTCCAGATCTGTCTCCTTGGAAGAGATTTGCAGAGCGGCTACTTGGTCGTCAGCTCATACCTTCTCACAACATTACCGCTTGGATGTGGCTGCTCAGACCGAGGCCCAGTTTGGGGCTTCAGTGTTGCGTTCAGGGATTGCCATGTCCCGCCCTGGGTGAGTACTGCTTCGGTACATCCCACCAGTCGGCTTGATGATAGGGAAGGTAAAATTATGTATCATACCTGATAATTTTCTTTCCCTTAATCATAGCCGATCAATCCATAGCCCCTCCCAGATATCTGTATTGTTTGTGTTCTGGTTATGTCAGGTTCAAGTTCAGTCTTCATTTCCTGTTCATGAGGACTTCGTGTTCAAGTTCTTCCAATTGAAGTCTTTTCGAGTTGAGACGATTTTGTGTTACAGTGAGCTGCTGCTTCCTCTCCCCCCGTTTCAGCGGTGGCTGGATTGATAACTAAATTATGCCGGCGCTCCCGCCCGCTTCGTGCGGCTGTAGGGTAGCTTTGTAGCCCTCCCACTTCGGCGGTGTTAGGGTAAGCCAGCTCCTCCCGCGGTTGCGGTAGCAGGATAAGCCAGTACCCCCCGTGTCGGCGGGTGTGGTTTCCCGCCCACCATTCCGGCGGTGGTGCGCTGGAATATTTCCCCTCCCCCGCTTCGGCGGTGGTGAGCTGGGCAGAGTGTCCCTTTGTGGGTGTAATTCTCTAAGTGCTGAGTCCTGCGGATGGAGCTCTGATATCGACATACTGGGGAATTTCCGGCAGCACATGACCACATATAGGGAGGCAAAAGATTGCTCTCTATCTCCACCTGCTGGTAGATGGACACAACCCACCAGTCTATGGATTGATCGGCTATGATTAAGGGAAAGAAAATTATCAGGTATGATACATAATTTTACCTTGCATTAGCAGAAAGGGAGAGATACTGAATAATAGGGCAGGTGTAGGAGAAGGGAGAAGGAGAGCTGCTAGATTGGGAGGGGTGGAGAAGAGGAAGAAAGAAAGAAATATGTTGGTCATGGTGGGGGGAGGGAGAAGAAAAGATGCTAGATCTGGGGACAGGAAGAAGAGGGAGAGATGCTGAAGGGGTGGGGGGGGGGGGTGAGAAGGCAGAGATGTGGGACCTGGTTGTGTGGGTGAAGAAGAGAGATGAGAGCTGCTAGGCATGGGGAGGGAGAATGAGATGCTATATTTGAGGGGGGGGGGTGCTGGTAATGTTTGTTTATTACTTGGGCTTGCTATACCACAGTTTCTGAAACACAGGACACAGTGGTTTACAAATAGAAGTAAAATAAACAAAAGGCATATTGAGATTGTGCCAAGAGTAGAGGAGGGTGTGAGTTCTAGGAGGAATGGAGTAGAAGAGAGTGTGTGCCAAAAGGAAGGAGGCAGAGAGCAGCAGTGCAGGGAGAGGAAGTTGATAAGATAGGAAAGAGATAAGAGGGAAGGGTTTGAGTAGTGAGAGATGGTAAAGGCAGGAGAGAGGAGAGGAAAACGAGCTAAGAGAAGGGTGAAGAAGAGAGATGAGTAGTGAGAGACAAAAGTGGAGAGCGAAGGAAGGAGGAGACAGCAGAGTGGTGGGGGGTGGGGGGGGCAACGATTAAAAAAGGCATTCATTTTGGGCTATAAAGTAGAATTCCAATAAAATGTAATACTGGAGCTGTGCTGGGGGGGGGGGGCATAAGTGGTGTACTGTAACAAAAAAAAGTCTTTCCTGAAGGTCCTGGCATTTCTGTCTCCCCCCCTCTCCCAGCACAGCTTCAGCCATACCCCTCTCCTTCCCTTTCCTTCACTCTCTCCCAGTGCAGCCCCAGCCTCCACCCCTACTACCTTCCCTCCTCCCATCACTGTCCCAGCCCTCTCCCTCTCTTGCAGCACAGGTAAAAGGCAGGAAAGTATGCATTTGCATTATCAAAACCCAGCACACATTTTCTGCAGACTCATGGCATCTTTTTCAGTTTCAAAGCACAGGCAAACCTATGTCCTTAGCTTTCAGCCTTGTTCCCTGTCACCTTTTGTTTTCAAATTGCAGCATCACCCTCCTCCCCTCCCCCCTCCAGATATAATGAATACTACAGAAGACTTGGTCTGCCTTCCCACTCTGCCAGGATAGTATGGTTTTTTTAATGCTTTTCCCCCTCTCCTTCCTTCTCCCCAAGCAGGCAGACTAAAAGGAGATGAATTTAAGCGCGATAATAATTTGGGACATGGATTCAAATTCAAAGTTCCATATCATCAAGCTGATCAATCCATAGACTGGTGGGTTGTGTCCATCTACCAGCAGGTGGAGATAGAGAGCAAACTTTTGCCTCCCTATATGTGGTCATGTGCTGCCGGAAACTCCTCAGTATGTCGATATCAAAGCTCCATCCGCAGGACTCAGCACTTAGAGAATTACACCCACGAAGGGACACTCTGCCCAGCTCACCACCGCCGAAACGGGGGAGGGGAATTAACCCAGCTCATCCCCACACAAGTGGGGAGGGGAATCCGTCCAGCTCATCCCCGCGGAGCGGGGGAGGGACACCACACCCGCCGATGCGGGGGGATCTGGCTTATCCTGCAACCGCAACCGCGGGAGGAGCTGACTGACCCTAACACCGCCGAAGCGGGAGGGGTACAAAACTGCCCTACAGCCGCACGAAGCGGGAGGGAGTGCCGGCAGAATTTTAAGTCTCAATCCAGCCCCGTAAAACGGAGGGGAGAGGAATGCAGCAGCTCACTGTAACACAAACTCGTCTTAACTCTTGAAGAATCCAAGTGAAAAAAACTTGAACACGAAGTCTTTCTGAAGTAACTGAAGACTGAACTTGAACCTGAAATGCAACCAGAATAAAAACAGTACAGATATCTGGGAGGGGCTATGGATTGATCAGCTATGATTAATGGAAAGAAAATTATCAGGTATGATTATACATAATTTTACCTTCCATATCATCAAGCTGATCAATCCATAGACTGGTGGGATGTACCGAAGCAGTACTCACCCAGGGCGGGACATAGAAATCCCTGACCGCAACACTGAAGCTCCAAACCGGGCCTCCGCCCGAGCAGCCACAGTCAAGCGGTAATGCTTGGAGAATGTATGGGCCGAAGCCCAAGTTGCCGCCTTGCATATCTCTTCCAAGGAGACGGAACCGGCCTCTGCCATCGAGGCCGCCTGAGCTCTTGTGGAGTGAGCCTTCAGCTGTATAGGCGGCACCTTCCCCGCGGCCACATAAGCCGCTGCAATGGCTTCCTTGACCCATCTTGCCACTGTAGGCTTAGCAGCCTGCAGACCCCTACGAGGACCTGCATAGAGGACAAACAGATGATCCGATTTCCGGAAATCATTGGTCACTTCCAAGTATCTGATGATGACTCGTCTCACATCCAGATATTTAAGAGCAGAGTACTCCTCTGGGTAGTCCTCCCTACGAAAGGAAGGGAGACAGAGCTGCTGATTCACATGGAAGCGAGAAACAATCTTGGGCAGAAAGGAAGGCACTGTGCGAATAGTCACTCCTGCCTCAGCGAACTGCAGAAAAGGCTCTCGACATGAGAGCGCCTGGAGCTCGGAAACTCTTCTGGCTGAAGTGATAGCCACCAAAAAGACTGCTTTCAACGTCAGGTCTTTCAGAGATGCCCTTGACAAGGGTTCAAACGGCGGCTTCTGCAATGCTCTTAGCACCAGGTTGAGATTCCACGCAGGCACCACTGAGTGCAGAGGAGGGCGCAGGTGATTAACTCCCTTGAGAAAGCGCACCACATCTGGCTGCGAAGCCAGGGAAGCACCCTTCAGGCGGCCCCTGAAGCAAGCCAGAGCCGCTACCTGGACTTTAAGGGAACTGAGCGACAGGCCTTTGTCCAGACCTTCTTGCAGGAACGCCAACACTGAAGAAATTGGAGCAGTGAAAGGAGAAAGAGAGCCTGCTTCACACCACGCTGCAAAGATACGCCAAACCCTGGCGTAAGCAGTAGAAGTAGAGCGCTTCCTCGCTCTCAGCATAGTGGCGATGACCTTGTCTGAGAAGCCCTTCTTCCTCAGACGCTGCCGCTCAATAGCCAGGCCGTAAGACCAAAGGGGGAGGGATCCTCCATCACCACGGGACCCTGATGTAACAGGCCCTGCTCCACTGGCAGCCGCAGAGGATCGTCGACTGAAAGCCTGATCAAGTCCGCATACCAGGGACGTCTGGGCCAATCCGGACCCACCAGGATTACCCTGCCGGGATGTTTTGCCACCCGGTCTAGCACCCTGCCCAACATGGGCCAGGGCGGGAACACATAGAGAAGCTCTTGTGTCGGCCACTGTTGGAGAAGAGCATCTACTCCCAGGGATCGAGGGTCCCGTCCTCTGCTGAAAAAGCGCGGCACTTGGCAATTGGCCGATGACGCCATCAGATCTAGGCTCGGCTGGCCCCAGCGCTTCGTGATGTCCAAGAACGCCTGAGCAGATAGCTGCCACTCTCCGGGCTCCAAGGTATGGCGACTGAGAAAGTCCGCCTTGACATTCATGACTCCGGCAATGTGGGCCGCTGACAGCTGTTCCAGGTTCGCTTCTGCCCACTGGCATAGACTCATAGCCTCCTTGGCTAGAGGGGCGCTCTTGGTACCTCCCTGGCGGTTGACATAGGCCACAGCCGTGGCATTGTCCGACAGGACCCGTACAGGCTTCAACACCAGTACCGGGATGAACTCCAAAAGCGCCAACCGAATGGCTCTGAGTTCCAGGAGGTTGATAGACCACTTTGCCTCTGCAGGAGACCAGAGCCCCTGCGCTGCCCTTCCCAAACAGTGGGCTCCCCAGCCCGACAAAGAGGCGTCCGTCGTGACGACAATCCACTCTGGGGTCACCAGAGGCATTCCCGCAGACAACTAGTCTGTCTGCATCCACCAGCTCAGTGCCTTGCGCACTGCTGGATCCAAGGGAAGGCGCACAGCATAATCCTCCGACATCGGAGTCCAGCGCTGCAGCAGAGAGTGTTGAAGTGGTCTCATATGAGCCCTGGCCCAGGGCACTACTTCCATCGTGGCCGTCATAGAGCCCAACAGCTGCACATAGTCCCAAGCCCGAAGAGGAGAGGCTACTAGGAACTGGTCCACCTGAGCCTGAAGTTTGACAATCCGATTGTCTGGCAGGAACACTCTGCCCACTTGGGTGTCGAATCGAAATCCCAGATACTCCAGGGACTGAGTCGGGCGCAGCTAGCTCTTCTCCCAGTTGATGATCCATCCCAGGGAGCTCAAAAGAGCAACTACCCGGTCCACAGCTTTGCCGCACTCTGCATAAGAGGGGGCTCGGATCAACCAGTCGTCCAGATAAGGATGGACTTGTACTCCTTCCTTTCGCAGGAAGGCCGCTATGACCACCATTACTTTGGAAAAGGTCCGCGGAGCAGTAGCCAACCCGAACGGGAGGGCTCTGAACTGGAAGTGTCGGCCCAGGACTGCAAAACGCAGAAAGCCAGATGGGAATATGCAAGTATGCTTCCTTGATGTCCAAGGATGCCAGGTACTCCCCTGCCTTCACTGCCGCTATAACAGAGCGGAGAGTCTCCATGCGAAAGTGCCGCACTTTCAAGGCCCGATTGACCCCTTTGAGGTCGAGGATAGGCCGGACAGAACCTCCTTTCTTTGGTACCACAAAGTAAATGGAGTAACGCCCCTTGCCAAGCTGACTTTCTGGCACCGGAACGACCGCACCCAGGCGGATCAGATTGTCCAAAGTCTGCTGCACTGCCACAGCTTTGACCGGAGACTTGCAGGGAGAGAGTACAAACCCGTCTCTTAAGGGTCGGCAGAACTCTAGCTTGTAGCCGTCTCTGATGACTTCCAGCACCCAAGCGTCTGAAGTTATTGTGGTCCACTCGCCCAGAAACGAGGACAGCCGTCCTCCAATCTGCACTGGGGCGTGGACCAAGACCCCGTCATTGGGTACGAGACCCTGGGGGAGGACCGGAGGGAGCACCTCCGGGACGGCGGTCTCTGCGAAAGGAATGCTGCTTGGGGGAGAAATTCCTCTTAAAGGAAGAGGGGGCAGAAGAACCCGACCTGCCCGGGCGGTACCGACGGGCTTCCTGAAACCGTCCTCTGGAGGTACCGGGACGAGCACTAGCCCGAGCCCTGACCTCTGGTAACTTCTTGCCCTTAGACGTGCCGAGATCGGTCACGATTTTGTCAAGCTCGACCCCAAAGAGCAGCTTGCCTTTAAAAGGCAATCTAGCCAGGCGGGATTTAGAGGCGTGGTCAGCAGACCAATGTTTCAGCCAAAGCCACCGCCGCGCAGAGACTGTCTGAGCCATGCCTTTAGCTGAGGCTCTCAAGACATCATACAGCAAGTCTGCCAAATAGGCTAAGCCCGATTCCAGGGCCGGCCAATCAGCCCTCAAGGAATGATCCGAGGGGGAAGCCCGCTGCACCATAGTCAGGCACGCCCTGGCCACATAGGAGCCGCAAACTGAGGCCTGCAAACTTAAAGCAGCCGCCTCAAAGGACGACCTTAAGGCCGCCTCCAATCTTCTGTCTTGGGCGTCCTTTAGGGCCGTGCCACCTTCCACCGGCAACGCCGTTTTCTTAGTCACCGCAGTGATTAAAGAATCCACGGTAGGCCACAGATAGGCCTCACGCTCACTCACAGCCAAAGGATAGAGGCGGGACATAGCCCTAGCCACTTTAAGGCTCGCTTCCGGGACATCCCATTGAGCCGCAATTAAGGTGTGCATGGCATCATGCACGTGGAAGGTTCTAGGCGGGCGCTTCGTCCCCAGCATAATGGCAGAGCCAACAGGGGCTGAGGGAGAGACGTCCTCCGGAGAGGAAATCTTCAAAGTGTCCATGGCCTGTAACAACAGGTTGGGCAAATCCTCTGGGCTAAAAAGCTGCGCTGCAGAGGGGTCATCCGCTCCAACCGAGCGGGGATCCGTCTCCTCCAAGGAATCCGCAAAGGACCGTTGGGAGACCTCAGACACGCTGCCCTCATCTACATCGGAGGAGACAAATTCCTCCAAGGCCTGGGAATCAACCCGAGAGCGTTTGCCTCTGGGAACCTCAACCTCTTTACCAGACGAGGGAGCAGGGGCAGCGTTGTGCATGAGGAAGGCCTGATGCAGCAGCAAAACAAACTCGGGGGAGAACCCCCCCAGACTGTGCACTTCCGCAGCCTGGGCAACAGCCCTAGACGCACTCTCAACCGGCGCTCGAAATAGCGGGGGAGAGACATGCTGCGCATCCAAAATGGCGTCCGGCGCGAAACTCCGCGAAGGAGCCGCGCGGGAAGAACGGCTCTTAACATTAGCCGGTTTTGTGCCGTCGCCCAAATTAAGGGCGTTCATGGCATTAATGTCTCCAACCTCAAGGGCGGCCCCCGAAGAAGCCGTCCGAGCCGCGTGGCCGGCCAAGATGGCGGAGGCGAGGAGCGGGGGATGGGTGTTTATGGCGGGAAAAACCGCCACGCCGGAGGAAGGACCGGGACATTCATCGGTCACTAAACTGTCACCCATCAAGGGCGAATCAGGCTGTAAAACCCCCGCATCCCCTCTAGAAGCGCTCCAGCGATCCGGGGAGCGACCCTTTGCGCCCTCGCCCTCCGACGCCATATGCCACGAGGAGAAGAATCGGGGAACCCCCTGCCCGCTATAAAAAGGTAAAATTACCTGCTTGCCGCTCCGAGCTGTAACGAACTGGTGTCCCAGTGAGTAGCTGCAATGAACGTTTAAATAAACGTCAAAATAAACGCCTTTAAAGACGTTTAAAATTTTTTTTTTTTTTTTTTTTTAAACGGAGCCAGCGGGAGGGGGGAGAAAAGGAGGGACCTGGCACCACCAGGTTTGCACTTGCTCAAAAGAGCCCTCAACCCCAGGCCTCAACAAAACCTAAGGATTAGGCTTGGAGGCCTAGCCAGAGCTGCTGCTGTGTGTGACCACCACCTGCTGAGATAGAGAACATACTGGGGAGTTTCCGGCAGCACATGACCACATATAGGGAGGCAAAAGTTTGCTCTCTATCTCCACCTGCTGGTAGATGGACACAACCCACCAGTCTATGGATTGATCAGCTATGATTAATGGAAAGAAAATTATCAGGTATGATTATACATAATTTTACCTTTCAAACTGATTGATTAAAGCAGGATTTGCAAGGTGAAGATGAAAAAGATTTTAAAAAGGCCTTGCCGGGGGGACGTTCCAAGATGGCGACCTGAACGTCGCTGTTGAGACCGGTCCGAGAAGCGCTGGAAGAAAAAAATTTCCTACAATGCCACATACTAAACGTAAAGGAGCGGTGAGGACCCAGCTGCCGAGGGCACTTACTTCAACTCCAGACCAGCAGACTCTCGACCGTTTTATACAGAGAACCATGCAGGAGTCCGGTTTGGCGAGTCCGCTGTTGAGCCGAGACGAAGGAGCGTCGGAGCTTCTTGGACGAGAGGTTTCCCTCACCCTGCCGGAGTTGGTACCGCCTCCCTGCCCAGCGAAGGTCAGAGGTGAGGAAACCCCGTTTGATTTGGAAGGCGCTGCTAGCGGCGTTTCGATCAGCGGATCACCCCAAGACCTAAGCGGGGAAGATTTGATATCGAGCGAAGACCCAGGAAAGGTGACTCTTACGGAGGTTTGGAAAGCGGTTCAAGGTTTGACCGTGGCAGTGACTAAGTCTATTAACGAGATTACAACGGTTGTAAGTAAGTTAGAAAAAATTGATGCCTCACTTGAAAAAGTTAAAAAAGATGCATCTGAACAGGCTCAGCAAAACCAAATTGTGGCTAATGAATTAAAATCTTCAGTAGACGCATTGATAAAAGATAAACAAATAACTCAGCGAAAAATTGAACAAATGGAGTACTATAATCGTCGTTTAAACTTGAGGCTCCTGAATTTTCCTATTTCATCACTATTAAAATCAAGCGATTTATTTAGAACGTACCTTCAGGAAATTTTACAGATAGATTCTTCTAATATGCCCCCATGTAATAAGATGTATTATTTGCCTTTAAAAGACTCTGTAAAGAAGGTACAAGGAGAAAAGCAGGAGCCTCAGAATTTAACTGCATTCTTAGACGAATCGGATGTTGAAATAACTAATCGTGGTACTTTAATTGTTCAATTTGTTTTTGAACAAGATTTAAATCAGGTCTTGAAGCTTTATTTTAAAAATTCATCAAAATTGTTTCATGGACAAAAAGTTTGGGTTTACCCTGACGTTGCGAAAGCAACGCAAGAGAGGAGGAAACAATTTTTGGACTTAAGAAATGAGACCAGAGCCTTAGGGGCGACATATATGTTAGCATATCCATGTAAGTGTAGGATCAATTTTCAAGGAACTAAATATGTGTTTTATGACCCATCACAGCTACGGACATTCTTGGACTTGAAGAACCTAAGTAAACGCAATATAGAAACAACTTTACCAACTAAAGAATAATAGTTATGGTTCCAGGTTAAGCCGATTTATTTTAAATATTGAGGTTAATTTCTCCACTTAAATACCTGTCGCCCCCCTCTAACCACATAATTGAGGTCTAAGGAAGATATAAAGTGTTTCTTTGAATGGATAGTGATGTATATTACTGCTATGTAATTTTAGCAGGGTTGGATCTGTTTTTCCTTTGCAAGTGGATGTTAACTTGTAAAATAAATTTAATAAACAAATTAAAAAAAAAAAAAAAAAAAAGGCCTTGCCTTGGAAGGATGTGGACAGTCCAGAGAAGTAGGCACATTGTCTACACGCTTCCTCTACACGCTTCCCTCAAGCACTGACCCAGAAGCCTTGCTGGCATACATAGGAAGTTGCAGGAGTGTTGCATTCTCGCGGGCCTTGGCATTCTGTCAGGTCCTCGAGGCAGGACTGGAGTTCGTGAGCCCTTGGGCCACTGCCGAGGAGCGGCAGCGGCAGGCAAGACCACCTCGGGACTGGAAACACAGAAGAGCAGTACTGGAACTCTGGACTGGAGTAGTACAAGGCAGGCAACTAGAACAGACGAAACAGGAACAGCTTCACCTGCACTTAGCCACCGTTCCTCCGGAGTTGAGCTCTGAAGTGCAGGTGGCCGGCAGGACTTGCAGGATAAGGCAGGAATTGAAGATCCAGAGGACCCACCCTGGGTCTGGGATACACGAGGGCGACAGGGCACGGAACTAGACTCAGACAGTGTGCTGCTGCACCACTGCACAGGGATAACAGAAAGGCTAGAAGCCCACAGAAAGGCTGGAAACCCCCAGGCCGCAGTAATACACCCAGAAGGCCTGGAAGCCCACAGGTAAAGGGATATACGCAGATAGACTGGAGGCCCTCAGGGCAATAGACACAGAAGGGCTGGAAGCCCACAGGGCAATAGACACAGAAGGGCTGGAAGCCCACAGGGCAATAGACACAGAAGAGCTGGAAGCCCACAGGGCAATAGACACAGAAGGGCTGAAAGCCCACAGAGCAATAGACACAGAAGGGCTGAAAGCCCACAGAGCAATAATACCCTGAGCCAGAAGGCAAGGCCCACAGGTGATAGTAACTCGCAAAGCAGAAGGGCTGGAAACCCACAAGAAAAGACAAGGAAAGCTAACTGTGCAACCAGCACACTAACCTCGGGACCGAAGGCACTGCGGAGGCATTGGCAAGGCAAAGGCTGCAGTCTCTAAGTGCTTAATAAAGCCCTTCAACACCAAAGGCACAGCTGCAGCAATCTCTAAGCAACTATGGAGGCTGTTCTGGCACAAACCACAGAGCAGGCAGAAAGCACAGTGAAACACAGAGAGACTTCCCACACCCAGGTGTAGTGTAGTGAAGCAATTAGAGTCATGCTGGAAGCAGCCAGCACACAGAGAGAGAGAGAGCTAACCCAGGCAACACCCACAGGTGCAGTATAGTGAGGCAATTAGTGTCATGCTGCTGGATGCAGCCAGCACAGAGAGCCAGAGCTAGTTCAGAAAGTACAGACAGAAGAAACAGGAGCCAGCTAGGAAGCTGACCCCCAGGAATAAGGTAAGTCTGAGGGTGGTCACGGCCACAGACGTGACAAGGAGAGAGGGGGCGGGATGAGGCAGAGGCACGTCTTCCAGGTCGGCAGCGCAGTAATTGATGCCGCTGCCTGAGACTGAACAGAAGATGAGGTGGGGGGGGGGGGGGGGGGGGGGCGGGCAGCGTTATTCTTGTGTTAAAATTTTAACGCATTAATCATGGTGGTAATGCATTAATTGCCCACCCATAAATAAGGATGGGAGAGAGGCAGAGGAGGAAATGCAAGAATAAGACGAAAGAAGAGGGATTTATGGAGAGGTGGGGAAGGGTTGTGAGTGGGCAGGCAAGGAGCAAGGGGGAGTGGTGAGAAACCAGGATGGAAGGGTGAGGAGAATGAGAAAGTATAGGTGGGATTGAAAAAAGGGGTCTATGCAAGCTAGTAAAAAAAAAGTATTAAGTTAATCCAATTAAAGGTTGTTAAAGAAAAACAAAACAAAAAAGGACAAGATATTTTTTTGAAGTGGACTAATACAGCAACCACACTACTTTATACAAAAACATTTTTGGCAGGAAACACGGATGCTTTTTAGATGATATTCTCTCGAGATTGTGCTGTCTAGCTTTCTGGATGACTAGCTTTCAAACTATTCATTCTTCCTTTTTAGTGGGTTAGATTAACGTGGAGGCAGGGTCAACTCTACCAATGAGCGACTTTTTCACACATAGTCCTGTTTTTCCACCCCTACAGACTCCTACAAATGAGGCCCCACAATGAATCTGCAGCGCAGACAGCCCTCCATACTGTGCAGGCTGCCCTTGTGTATAGATTAAACCTGACTTCTCTTAGCTTAAATGAGTTTGTAAAATGAAAACCATTATTCAAACTTTTACATTTGAAAACTTTTCTGCCTCCTCTCCCCAGCCACCCTTTTCTCCTATTAGAAGCCTCATTCAGGTTATGCATTGAAAGGGTCAAAGTGGTATTTTATTTAAAGCTTCTATTGTGGGTTTGTAGGAATTGTTTTTTCTGGTTCTCTTTTGGTTGACATTGAGCTCGCTTAGGAATTTGATTCTTAGAGACATGCTAGCCAGGCATTGTGGCACTGCATGGCATGTTTGATACGTATATACATACATGCATGCCATTTTGTTTCACTGTGCTTACATAATTACTGTGGTGTCTTATGTTACCAGATATTAAGGTATGTTTTTACCAGTGGCATTGCAGTATTTGTCATCAAAGCAAAATGCAGAAGTCAGAAGCAGCCCAGTGCTTTTGCAGAGGGAGAATGCTATTCTTCAGTAGACGTGTAAGTTTCTTATGCTGCATATCCTTTTTCATGCATTTCTTGATAACAGGTATTTCATTGCTATTTTCTCCTTAGCTTCTTGTGTTTCTCTGATGGTTCACCAACTGTATGGTGGTTCCTGTTTGACTCTTGTTGTCTTCTGGAGCCAACAATGGTGTGAAATAGATGTTAGCTCGATTCCCCTATCCACCACTTGGTATATGTGACCTTTGAATAAATCTGAGCTAAATTCAAATAAATAATCACTTTAATCTCTTAGTATTCATGGATTGGGATGTTTTGACACTGAGTACTGTAAAGCAGTGTTTCCCAGCTCTGTCCTGGAAGCATACCTAGCTACTTTCATATAATCAATAGGCATGAGAGAGATCTTCATCCTTTGTGGGACCCATTGTATGAAGCTCTGTTATGGACATTCATTGTGGTAATCCTGAAGACCTGACTTCCAGGACAGAGTTGAGAAATTGCTGTAGGGTACTGTAGTTACTGATAGTAATATGTACTAAGTACTATTTTGTACTGAGTACTATTTCAAGTTAAGTAGATAATAAAGGAATTTTCTAATCTCAGTTTTTAACTTCAGAAGGAAATTGGAATTTACTGACATTTCTATTGGTGAGCAGGCTGTATTCAGGCACAGAAGTGAACGACATTGCTTAATGCCAGGACAGAATAGGTCTCCCAGAGCTCAGAACTAGTATAAGGTTCCGAGCACGTGTGACCCTTCTCTTGTGCAGGAGTCTTAATCCCCTTAGTTCTGTTTGGTCTTGTACTGAACGGATGCAAAAAGCAAAGCTCCTCCATATTATTCATATTATTCTCTAATCATTTTTTAACTCTGTATTTTTTTTGTCTGCCCTGTGAAGCATAGCACAGACGAAGTTGAGGCTCTGCCCATGTCCTGAGTGTGAAAGAAAGATCTTGAACTTTGACACCCATTCCAAGTGTCTCACTTGTTTGGGCTGAGGTCATAATCAAGCTGAATGCAAGCACTGCAGAAGAATACCTCAAAACCCAAAAGGATTTTCTGCCACCTTCATAACCATTGTGAGGCAGAAAAGAGGCTTTTACATAGAGAAGATGAGCTAAGATTGGTTTCTGCACAGAGAGAGAGGCTGACTCAGTGTGCTGAAATAGGTCCTCTTTTATGGATTCCATTCTTACTCCTTTGTGTACTGACTTCAAAAGTTTATGAAGGGTTGGTGCCAAGATAATGTGAAACTGTTGAGACTTCTCAACCTAAAGCATAGATGTGTCTAAGATACAGTCGCACAGGTGTGACCATAAAAATGCTGCTGGAGCCTCATTCTAAAGTGGTGGAGAAGTACTACCATGTTATCTACGTTGATACGATAACATATCTAAGCATGAAGTGATGCAAATCCCTAGTGCCCTGCCGTTCCCTGCTAGATCATTTGTGGGACTTGACCTATTGGACTTCTGAAGATCCTTTTATTGAAATGTTTTTTAATGTATAGGTTGGGGTAAGGTATGAGGGTTGGAGAGTATTTATAATTTTAACTTGTGTTGTACAAATATCGTGGAGTGCTTTGGAATGATACAAGAAGCAGTATATCAAATAAACTGACATTTGAGTCTATGGGATCATCATTTCTCAAGAGGTCAAAGATTAAGTGGGTCATACATTTGATATACCGCCTTTCTGTGGTATAACCAAAGTAGTTTACATATTACAATACAGGTGCTTTTTCTGTTCCTAGTGGGCTCAGTATTTTAGCCCTATAATGCCATCAAACTTTTACAGTGAATTCCATTTTTCTTTTGCAACAGATTGTAGGCAAGACTCTTTTAGAAGTTTAGTTGTGTAGCTCATGCCAGAAATGGCTGTGATCCATGCTCTTAACTTATACCCAGGTTAGCTAGTAAATAGCCTTCATGTACACTTCTGTTTATGGACCAGTGGTGCCATATTTGCTAATACTCTTGAAAAAGGTGAGTCATTTTAACTAACATTTAATAGTCTGATGATATGGTGTAAGCCATTTGGTTCATAAGTGCTGCAAGTTTTGTGTAAATTATTTTGTATGTTCTTTTTTTTGTTGGGGGGGGGGGGGGTAATTATCATTATGTTTAAAGAAAAAAAACAAAACACTTTCTGTCTCTTCTGTCCTCCCATTGGTAAAACCTTTGCATATCCCAAGGGAACTTTGTTTCTTACCCAGCAGCATACCAGTGCCTTGCTAAACCCGAGCTGTGTCCTTCCCTTTCAGTTTTTTACACTTTTAGTGGAGTATTCCTCATGCAGAAAGAAGACTGCACCATGCTGTAGACAGAATACTTTTTTTTTTTTTAAATAAGATACTTTTACTACTTGGCAGGTTGGTAGCACTATATTTTAGCACCATGTACTAGTTGGGGGGAGGAATGGTTGGGGTCTCACAGTTTAGCCTACTTTTGAATTTGGATTTAATTTAGGCCTTAACCCTCTTTTTTAACAAATGTAGGAGCCAGCGACTTGCGACTCCTTCCCTCTTTTCCTCATGAAAGTTGGTAAAACAGGCTGCTCACCTCCAAGGGTGTTTGCAACGCCTTTAGAAACCTGTCTGTGGAAAAATAAAGCTTAATAAGTCACGCCTTTAATGTGTCATCACATAGATTTAGCAGATGCTGGTGCCCTTCTGATAGCTGCACCTGAAATGTTTTTTTTTTTTTTTTTTTACCTTCATGTTACTTTTTTCATCATGGCCCATGTGCTTCTCTCTCTCTCTCTCTCACGTGCCTCCTGTTCCAAGTCTTTCTCATATCCATTCTGTTCCCAGTAATTTCCCTTGCTCTGTTTTTCCCTTGTTCCCACTGGTTATCTTCTTTCAATCTCACTTCATTCCTAGTAGTTTGAACCCCCACCCTGCCAGCTCTCGCTGCTCAGCTATCTAACCATTGTTTCGTAACCACTACTCCTAGCTCCTAAAGTTCAGTTACCTAGCTGCTACCTCTCTTCTTGCTGTCTAGTGCTTTAGTCGCTGAAACAGGGCCCCTCTTGTAGTCTGAACTGTGTGTCAGTCAGTTTAAGCTATATGGTATATGGTGTCCCTTGCTAATATCCTAATCCCCTTTGAACTTGCTGAGAGCCACGTGATGGTGACTGCAAGAGAGCACTGTTTTGGTGGCAATGTATTGAAAACCCTAGGTACCATGGAATAAAAATTCTAGTTGCCTTGGTGCTTGAATTTATTGAGCCCTGATTTAATTACCCATATTTCTAAACCTGAACTCAAGATGAGTTATAAGTACAGATACAGTTTGGTAGGGCCTTTCCCCAGAAAGCTCAACGGTCTGTGGAGGAGTAGCCTAATGGTTAGTTCAGTGGACTGAGATCCTGGGGAGCTGAGTTCAGTTTCCACTGCAGTTCCTTGTGACCCTGGGCAATTCACTTAACCCTCCATTGCCCAGGAACAAAAACTTAAGATTGGGAGCCCACTAGGGACAGAGAGTACCTGCATATAATGTGTACAGCGCTGTGCACATCTAGTAGCACAATAGAAATGATTAGTAGTAGTACCTGAGGCAATAGAGGATAAAGTGACTTGTATAGAGCCACAAAACATGTTAGTCTAAGAAGCAGGATTCAAACCCTGACTTCTCTGTTTCTCAGAGTGATCAGCCTACTTCTTTTACCTCTAAACCAGTGGTTCTCAAACATGTCCTGGAGGACCACCAGCCAGTTGGGTTTTCAGGATATCCCTAATGAATATGCATCTAATTACTTAAGTAATCACTTTTGTCAATATATATTGTATCAAACTACTTTATTAGACATATACATCAAAATACATATAATTTATACCATGTAGATATAAAGCACTGGTCACGCTTGGTTACCATTTTTTTCCCCCATTCCCAGCGAGGGTTCCTCCAGGCTGGTCAGTATGTATAATTAAAACACAGAAATCAGCAAGTTAAAGTCACTACCCCTGAAGATCCGCTACGGCGAAACACATTTGTGTAGGGTGTGGCAGGAGTTTGGATTTATACTTCAAGTGGGAGGAGAGAAGTAAAAGTGAAGGAGAGGTGTCTCGAGGAGTGTAACTGGAAGATAAATGGAATAACAGATAAGACACATGTACAAGTGATTTTTGAAGGAAGTGGAAATCAAAATAAGTTGAAAAAGTTGAGTCTTGAATTGAGTGCTCATTTCAACACACGAGAACTGAGGCAATATGGCGATTGTCAGTAGTCAATTGCTTGCAATAATAAAAAATAAATGGAACTGCAATACCTTTGTCATTGATGGAATTTAAAGACCATTATATTTATAAGGAAGGACAGAACTGCAATGATTTTGTCATGAGTTGATATGTTTTAATATTACTTGATACTGATGAAGATGGTGTAATTGGTGCCAATAGGGTCCTTGAGGCGGATAACAAAGAGCATTAAGTGAGACAACCGAGTACAACGTAGTTAGTAGGAAAGAGTGCATGTATTGGATGAATGAGATGAGGTTAGGATATTAGAATTTTAAAGAATATCTACATGGTATAAATTATATGTATTTTGATGTATATGTCTAATAAAGTAGTTTGATACAATATATATTGACAAAAGTGATTACTTAAGTAATTAGATAATAAATTGTAATCAGATTGGAATTTGGGAACTCATAGTAACATAGTGACGGCAAATCTGTATGGTCCATCCAGTCTGCCCAACAAGATCATCTGTAGCCCTTCCTTCCATTTTCAGCATCTGCCCTCAAAGTGTTCCAATCCAGCCCTTAAATTCGGCAATTTCTCCTCCATCCATATCCATCATTTCTCCTCACTCCCCTCCCCTCCATCCATGTGCATGTACTTCCTCTGTCTTCCCTCCCCCTCCATCCATGTGCATGTACTTCCTCTGTCTTCCCTCCCCCTCCATCCATGTCCAGCATTTCTCCTCTCTCCCTTCCCCTCCATCCATATGCATCTCCTTCCTTTGTCTTTCCTTCCCTTCATCCTTGTCCAACATTTCTCCTCTCTTCCCTGCCTTCCACTCCATCCATGTCCAGCATTTCTCCACTCTTTCCTCCCCTCCATCCATTTGCTTCTCTTCCTATGTTCCCTCCCCTCTATCCAGCCATGTCCAGCAACTCTCCATTCTCCCCTGCCCTCTCCTTCATCCACCCATATCCAGTAAATTTCCTCTCTCCCCTGCCCCCTCCATTCATCCATCCATGTTCGGCAATTCTCTCTCCCGTGCCCTCCCCTTCCCTTCCCTCCATCCATATCCAGGAACTCTCCATTGTCCCCTGCCCTCCCCTCCATCCACCCATATCCTGCAAATTTCCTCTCTCCCCTGCCCCTATTCATTCATCCATGCCCAGCAATTCTCCTCTCCCCTGCCCTCACCTCCATCCATCCATCCATCCATGTCCAGCAATTCTCCTCTCTCCACTGCCCTCACTTCCCATCCATATCCAGCGATCTCTTCTCTCCCCCTGCCTTCCCCTCCTCTCC
The DNA here is from genome assembly GCF_901765095.1 of Microcaecilia unicolor. Lineage (NCBI taxonomy): Eukaryota > Metazoa > Chordata > Amphibia > Gymnophiona > Siphonopidae > Microcaecilia > Microcaecilia unicolor. The sequence continues at coordinate 132,856,300 of NC_044035.1, read as the reverse complement.
ATGTCCAGCGATTTCTCTCAGTAAAGATTTTTAGTAATGAATATGCATGATTTATATGTCTATGACCTCCACTGCAGAAGGCTATTCTTTCATTCCCAGTTGAATATTCTTTTTAGAGAGGATGCATCATGTTAGACAGTGGTTCTCAACCAAGTCTTTGGGACACACACCCTGCTATTTGGGTTTTCAAGGTATCCATAATAAATATGCATGAGAATGATTTGCATGCATTGCCTCTTTAATATGTATATCTATATCATGCATATTAATTGTAGATATCCTGTAAACCAGATTAGAAGGCTGCAATCCAAGGACAAGGTTGAGAAAACCCCTGTGTTTAGAAGATTGTTTGAATTTACTACTACTTTATTGTTACTGCTAGACCAGTTCAAACTAGTGGGTTGAGTCCACCCCCCCCCCCATATCTTCTAGTAGGGGGACACAACCCATTGGTCTGGACTAGTCTAATAAGACTTAAGGAAAGGAAATTAATAAGTATGAATAAATTTCACCTTGCTAATTTTAAACAGTGTCAAACCCAAGGTGGTTTAATTGACAGGAGACGGTGGGAGCGTGCTTGGCCCATTAACGGGCCTGACGCCAGTAGACAGAGCGTGCTGCCATACAAGGTAATGTATTTTGAGTGTATGAAGATGGTGGCTGCTGCGTAGGGAAGCAATTAAACCTCCTTGGGTGTGGATGGCTTCAGCCTTGTCATGTGACACCGTCTACCGTCAATTTAACCTCCTTGGTCAAACCAGTCAAGAATTAAGAGAAGCCCATAGCAACAGTGTTAAACTTCATCAGTTTCATTTCTTTCAAATTAGAATTGCCAGTGATGTGATAGCAATGCAAATAAATTGGCTTTCCAACAAATATTTTTCAACAGTAGAAAAGAACAATGCGAGTTTCAGCAACATAAACCTGCAAAGAAGGTCATCAAACATGACCCACCTACTCTTCCTCCAAATGCAAAATGGTTTGGGACACCCATTGAAGAAATGAGAAGAATGCCTATGTGTGGTGCTCCACTTCCGCCTCTGAGACAATCATCTAATCATACAGTCACCATTCGGGTGAGATATTAGGCAAGAGTTTGTGCACAGTGTTATTTCAAACATATTGTAATGTCAGCCACTGCTGATGCTCATTGTGCTGTGTGTCTATATTTCTATGTGGAGAGAAAAGTGTTATAATGTTTTTTACAATAGGCTAATATCAGTCCTGAAACTGAAAACGCAGTAGTTCTTAGCAGAGCTTATCCATGATGTTCAGAAAGTTCTCTGTACCCCTTACATTTTTATTTTACCTAATATCCCACACACTTCCACCTCAGATGTAAAGTCCAGGTGACTCAGCACTCCTTGCTGTTCTTGAGGTCTGGAAGGAAGTTTTCACTCTCTTCTTCCCATGTCATCCCTCAGAGTTATGCTGCAGTTGGCAGAGCATGAACTATTTTCCTCTTTGAGGTGTTGCAATCTGTGCCAAGTTGTGCCTGAGAGAGCCTTAGTTACAAGGCCAATCTGCACTGAAATATTTTTAGCGCTGTCTGATACATGAGACTCATTCAGTAATTGAAAACAAAGTGAAAGGTGAGTTCCCATGCCTTCTATGTATCAGACTTATTGCAGTTTAAATTCACAATGAAATATTCATGAGTAAAATACTGAATTTTCAAGATGTTAGAAGCAAAGCAAAAATAAACATGGGCAGCCTTCTCAGCTGAGCTTTAGCTGTACTTTCCTCCAGCAGTGGATTCATGTGTCTTCAGTCAGCCATATGGAGCACCATGCACTGCTAATTACTACCTGTTTTTCTGTACATAGAGAGACCTTCTGAGAGAAGGAGAAGTGCCTAAACCTTACCCAACGACTTATAAAGATGCCTGGGACAACAAGCATGTGAAAATGCCCTGTTCAAGAGAGAACCTTTATCCTGTAGAAGATGAGGTAAGGCCCAGGCAGTCACTAGATGAAACAGTGCCCTAAGCAAGGGTTGCTTTTAGTTGCTTTCCTTCCTTTTTAGATGCATGTGGTCACAACTTACTCATTCTATTCTTCTGGTCCACTCCCCTTTATCAGCTAAGTCCTGTGACTGCAGATGATAACCTTTTTTTTTTTTTTTTTTTTATAAATTTTCACTATGAACCACAAATACTTTTGTAACAGGGGAGGAGAGGTTCTAGTGCAATATGATGAGAGGTAAGAAGCATCTACATCGATCCTCAAAGCATGAAGCCAAAGCATTGCGGTCATGGGTTTCCTTGAAGTGCCCCTTACATGAGTAGCTCACCCTCCAGGACATTGGGGTGCATCAGATTCAGAGGAGCTGAGATTCAACCCCTGATACACCCTGGGTGTGTCTGAGAGATGTAAATGAACCTACTGACTCCATGCCTTTGTCTAGGGCAACCCTTGAGGAGCAGCTCATGGGGCTGGTTTCAGGAAGAAAATCAGTGTTTCTTTGCTGTAGCCTCTTGTTGAGCATTGAGGGTATTGACGTTGAGACTGAAAGCATTTCGGCCCATCTCCTTTCTATCTGTAGCTCATGCACTGGCATCAAGTTGGAGCACTCTGCATCGGTGTTGATCTCCAACCCTTTGGCATAGGAAGCTTCCCCATTGCACTGGAGGTCCCTGGTGTCTCAACACCACTGATCAAGGCAGCCAGAGATGCCAACGTCTCCTGGTATTTGTGTGAGTCAGATTCTGAGTGCTCCTGGATTTCTGAGGAAGCACCAGATCCCTCCATACCACATAAGACACAAATCTCCTCTTGAGGACCTCTCATTCTTTGATTTTGTAAGGGAGATGACCAAGTCCATCCCATTTGAGTTAGACTGAGGATGAGCCCATGGCTGAGACATTGGACATACTTCAGTTTGATGACCCCCTCCCCCCAAAAGGAGTCTGTGACTGTGCCTATAAACTGAATCCTTAAGCTTGTACAGATGAAGATGTGAGAGGACCCCCTCCCCCCCCCCCCCCCCCCCCCCCCATTAAATCTCTGTAGAACAGGTCAGTAAGAAGGTAAACAATGGAGTTCAAAAGGCTCCAAGATTCAACAAGTTCCAGCTTCCTCACCATTCCATAGTGGTTGAATCTGCTATCAAAGAGCCAAGAGTATAAAGATTCACTCCTGATGTCTCTGGGAGAGAGAGGCAAAGACACTGGAATCTTTTGGGGAAAAAGGTTTTCAAGAATGCTATGCTAACAACCCACATAGCTTCTTACCAGCACTTAATAAGCATGCGCTTACATAAGTACGTAAGTATTGCCATACTGGGACAGACTGAAGGTCCATCAAGCCCAGCATCCTGTTTTCAACAGTGGCCAATCCAGGTCACAAGTACCTGGCAAGGTCCCAAAACAGTACAATACATTTTATGCTGCTTATCCTAGAAATATCTCCCATGTACATATAAAAGAGAAATTTATTTAAGAGAGAGAAAAAAACAAAAGTATAAAAAAGTTAAAATAGAGAAAAGGGAGGAGGTAGGGAAGGTCTATGATTATATTTGTCATAAAAGTGGGGCACGCCATAATTGGCGGTAAGTAAAGAGATAAGAGGACCCCTAATACTGTATGAGACTCTCCCTTTAGTGAGTACAAACATGCACGATTATTTCCACTTATTAAGTAGAAAATATCCTAGAAATAAGCAGTGGATTTTCTCCATGCCCATTTTCACTATGGTCTATGGACTTCTCCTTTAGGAAGCCATCCAAACCTTATTTTAAATCCCGCTAAGCTAACCACTTTTACTACATTCTCTGGCAATGAATTCCAGAGTTTAATTACACGTCAAGTGAAGAAATATTTTCTCCAATTCGTTTTAAGTTTACTACTTTGTGGCTTCATTACGTGCCCCCTAGTCCTAGTATTTTTGGAAAGAGTAACCTAGTGATTCATGTCTACCTGTTCCACTCCACTCATTATTTTCTAGACCTCTATCGTATCTCCCCTCAGCTGTCTTTTCTCCAAGCTTGAAGAGCCCTAGCCGCTCTAGCCTTTCCTCATAGGGAATTGTCCAATCCCGTTTATCGTTTTTGTCGCCCTTCCCTGTACCTTTTCTAATTTCACTATATCTTTTTTTGAGATGCGGTGACCAGAATTGAACACAATATTCAAGGTGTGATCGCACCATGGAGCAATACAAAGGCATTATAACGTCCTCATTTCTGTTTTCCATTCCTTTCCTAATAATACCTAACATTCTATTTGCTTTCTTAGCTGCCGCCGCACACTGAGCAGAAGGTTTCAACGTACCATCAACGATGACACTTAAATCCCGTTCCAGGTCAGTGCCCCTGTGGAACCTTGCATGACGTAGCTATAATTCGGGTTCCTCTTTCCCACATGCATCACTTTGCACTTGCTCACATTAAACATTATCTGCCATTTAGATGCCCATTCTCCATTGACAATACTGACCATTTAACCCTACTATTTTAATCCACAATAGAACACTACCTCCTAACCCATTACTCTCCAATTTCCTCTGGAGTCTTTCATGAGGTTCTTTGTCAAATGCCTTTTGAAAATCCAGATACACAATATCGACCGACTCACCTTTATCTACATGTGTGTTCACCCCATCAAAGAGATGTAATAGATTGGTGAGGCAAGATTTCCCGTCACTAAATCCATGTTGGCTTTGTCTCATTAATCCATGCTTTTAAACATGCTCTGTAATGGAATGAGGTGAACAGTGTGGCGTAGGTTGCAGACACTCTTCCCCAGTTAGTAGCCAAACAACAGGAGTGCAGAAAGGACATGGTCCAGGTAACCTGTGATACTTTCAATATGGTTTCCAGGGCCTCTGCTTTGGGGACTGGGATTGTACAGACTGCCTTAAATGCATTCTGTGATCTTGAGCCAGTTGGGTAGTAGAAGCTGGCGTATATTCTGTGCCTTGGAGACCATCTTTATTTGGTGAAAAAAAAATGCATGATGCCGCAGACCTGTCACTGTCCAGGCCCACTCTCAGCTCGGCCTCTTCATCCAGGAGGTATTTTGATGGAGGGCAATGGAGATTCTATTACTCACAGGCGTTCATATCCTTTCCCCTCCTGCCCTGCCTGCTTAACTCAGAGGTCTCGCATTCACCCAAGACAGCAGAGGACCCAGAAATTCCAAGCAGCTGTCTAGTTAAAAGAAGGGATGGGCTTTTGACTGGCTTCAGGAGAGCATAGCTTTAATTCGAATAACTGTCCCAGACAACATTTCTTAGGAAGGAGGCTGAATTTTTTGCAAGCAAGTTGGTTCTGAAAATAGCCTGGACAGGTTACAGTCTTCAGTTGGGAAGCAGTCTTCCAAATTGCCTACCTAGAACATCAAAATTAAGCTCTCAACATCAGCAGTTGTTTGCATAGGAACTCTGGTCCTCAAGAGGGAAAAATGTGGTTGAATCCATTCCACCAGGGGAAAGAGGGAAGGGATTTTCTCCTAATCCATTTCCTGGTCAGAAAAAAGATGGGGAGATAATTGTCCCATCCTAGTCCTAAGGGCCCTGAACAAATAACTGGTCAAGCATAAGTTCAGGATGTTTTTCCTGGGCATCCTTCTTCCCACAATTCAGAAAGGACATTGGCTATTCTTTCTGGACTTAAAGGATGCTTATATGCACATACATAATCATCTAAGTCACAGGAAGTATCTGACATTCAGAGTAGCAAAACACCTCTACCAGCATCGCATACTACAGTTTGGCCTCACATCAACATTCAGAGTGTTCACAAAATTTCATAGAGTTGGGTCTTATCTGGGCACCAGGGAATGGAAAGGGGGTGGAGTCAAAGCATCTGTCTACTGCTGCGGAAGAAAGCACAAGGAGTCATGTCTAGCAGGGCTCCTATAAACTCACTTGTTGGGATGGATCGAGCTGGGACTTGGGATTATTTTTGATGAACCCTAGTAGCTCCAGCACCTGAATGGTTTTGGGCATTGATTCTCCTGCTCCTTTCTCTGACATGTTCTAGACCAGCTAATCATCAAAGCAGTACTCCAATTTTGTTGCTATGGAAAGGCAGTTGCTTGTTTTGAAACCTCTGTCTTCACACCTACTTGGAACAATTAAAGAAAGGTTATACTCTTCGTAATACCCACTGCCACCCAGCTTTCTGACCACTTAGCAGCTGTCCTCTCCCCCTTAAAGTATGCCCCAAATCCTCCATCCCCTGCGGCCTCTACGTGTATTTCCAGGTCTTCATTAGTTACAACTTTATCCTACCATAAGGAGATGCTTTTTAACTGCTTCAGAAAAGTTTCCGAGAACGATACATTCGCCCCTATTCACCTGGTCATGCCGATAAAATAGGGCCTCTTCCTCACCCACTGTGGCTGCAACTATTCTCTGCACATATACCCACCCCGCTGGGATGACCCTACATGTAAAGTTAAGGCTAGCAATCAAGGAGTACAAATCTTTCAAAGTAATGTTCTTTGCATGCTTAACTCTAATAATTACTTGATTTAGGTCTCTCTATATCAATTGGCAGTCAAGAATATCTTTCTATACAGTCTAACTTGATGCCCAGCAAACAAATCCTTGTCACCAGCCCTATCACTTTCAGCTTTGTTATTGGGACTTCCAACCTTTCTGAAACAGCCAAGGCAGCTTTTAGCACTCATCTTCATTCATCTGATCCCTCGCAACCGGCAAAGAAGAAATCATCCAAGTAATGGACAACATTGTGTCTGCCTATCACTTGCACTGTGACATAGTGGAGGAAGGTGCTAAACATTTTAAAATAAGCACATGACACGTAACCCATGAAAAAAATGTATTCTTCACAAAAATGAAAGCCCACCAAGTGGAAACTATCTGGGTGAATTGTCAGGGGCTTGAAGACTACCTCTGTCAGCTTTAGCCATGAGGGGATTTACCCCCATCCTCTGCATTAGTGCTATGGCTGTGCCAATTAAGGATGCACATCTTGCAGAGCAGTACTCCTGGGAACAAAAAGGTAATCATTGACTGACAGTCTTGCTGAGCTAAATAACTGCTAGTGGAGAGAGATGCATCTCAGGAAAAGATGAACAAGAGAGCGGTCCTTCTGGTTGCCTGAGCTGCATTTTCACTTGTAGGCCACTATGAGGCTTATTTTCAAAGCACTTAGCCTCCCAAAGTTCCATAGAAACCTATGGAACTTAGCCTCCCAAAGTGCTTTGAAAATATGCCTCCATATCATCCAGTTGAACAATTGCCTGTCCTGTGAATGGTATGGGAAACCCTTACAGAAAACGGCCTGGTTAGCTAGGCTTGGGTGGGATAATAAACATTTCACTGGAGGATGGGGTGATACCAGAGTGTTTCCTACTTGAGGCCAGTAGAAGCTCTCAGATCACCCTTGACATCTTTCTGCCAGTTTTTAGTCAGCTGAAGTTTTGCGGCCATTGCTAAGTATCAGAGGAGTGCTATTCTGTTTGGGACCCATTTTATGTCTGAATTGTCTTTGGGTGGTGTGGGAAAGCAGGGAGTTCCCAAGAAGTCATCTTCATTTGTGATTATTGTTTGATTTTGTGGAAGAAACTCCTTAGCTAGGGAACATATGTTCAACACTGTGCTGCTTGTCTTCAAAGAAAGCAAAGTAGCTTGTCTGGCCTAGGTGTTTTTGGAAGACAGTTCACCAGTTGCAGAAATACTTCCTCCTTCCTATTAAAGCTTTTATGTACGACTGAGTGGTGTCCCAGCAATGTGCAGCTACCAGGGAAAGGTTTGTACCTATTCCACAAATCTCTGGAACAATCCATCTGTTCTGTACTGTTTGTGTATGTGTGTTTGTGTTTATTTTTATAAAGGCTAGATATATTACTCCTGGTGGAATTCTGCATGACTGCACAGTGCAGAATTTGTGCAAAATTTCCCCTCTCCACAGAATTTTGGAGTTGCGCGCAGAATTTGGCCAGCTGCTAGGATCGAAGTACATAAAAGCAGCCAGGCTCTCCTCACCAGTTCATTTTTCTGCTTTCCCCAGTTTCCTTTTTCTATAACGTCTTTTTTTTTTTTTTTAAAGCAGGGAGCAGCTCAGATTCAGGCATAACTTGGCTCTCAGTTTGTATGAGTCCTGCAGTGCTTGAAGTCTCTCTCTATTCTGGTGAGAATGAAAGGAGAGCTCAGCTGGAGAATACAGGCACCACGTGGACAGAGTAACTAAGTAAATGTAGCTAGTTACTGTACTTATAAAAAAACATTTTGTCACTTTTACTTGTTAAGAAGTACAGGAAACGTGTTTTACTTTTACTGAATAATTGTACCAGTTTTTTTTTTTTGTTTTACTATTTTTACCTAGTTACTTCTGTTGCTTCCTGGTAAAATTAAAAATGGAAGAGAGATCTAAATGATGATTCCTTAGTAATTTATAGACCGGTGAGTCTGACGTCGGTGCCGGGGAAAATGATAGAGGCTATTATTAAAAACAAAATTACAGAGCACATCCAAGGACATGGATTACTGAGACCAAGGCCTAGATGCACAAAACTGTAACGACCCTTTAACTACAAAATTTGCCACTGTTGCATGCATTATAGGGCTTTTTCTGAAGCCGCTAGGAGATAACGAAAACGGAATGCAAACCAGAAACTACCATTCAAATGTGGACAATTCGCAATGCACTAACCATACCGACGATTCTAACGAATCATTTAACGTGACAAATTTAGCGAGCTCTCAGACCTGTCGTTGAGGCCTGAGCTGTCATCTCCCCGCTCCCTCCTGCACCTTAAAAATGCAAGCTGATATGTAAAAAAAAAAAAAAGTTATATAAAAACACAAACCGGTAGCTCCCCACTTCCACCTGCACTAACCAAAACAAAACAAAAAAATTCAAAGAAATCGGGAGGGGGCAAAGGCGCTCGTCAGGAGCGTCCTGTATGGGCGCCCTTGCCCCCCCCCCCCCCCCCCCCGAGATCGTTGCTGTTCCCCGCTTCAGCCGGTTTTAATAAAAACAAATCTCCAAATTTTCTCATCCCCAGTCCCCCTCCCTTCCTGTGTTTTCTGTCCCTTGCTCCAGGGCTCCACCTCCCGCCATCCTCCGCCTCCGCCCCCGTGCCTCGCCCCCCTGGGATCGTTGCCACCGCTCCCACCCTCCACCGGAAACCCCCTCCGCATTACCGTCCCGTGCAGCGCCTCTCAACTGCATGCGAAGGTGCTGCACGGGATAAAACATCTGATCGCCATTTGCTTCTCTCTTCTCCGACGTCAGTCTGTTGTTCCTGGGCCCGCTCTCCATTGACGTAAGTTACCTACGTAGATAACTAACGGCGACGATCCCAGGGGGCGGGGCACGGGGCGGAGGCGGAGGATGGCGGGAGGTGGAGCCCTGGAGCAAGGGACAGGAAACGCAGGAAGGGAGGGGACCGGGGATGAGAAAATTTGGAGATTTGTTTTTATTAAAACCGGCTGAAGCGGGGAACAGCGGCGATCTCGGGGGAGGGGGCAAGGGCGCCCATACAGGATGCTCCTGACGAGCGCCTTTGCCCCCTCACGATCTATTTGGATTTTTTTTTGTTTTGGTTAGTGCAGGGGGAAGTGGGGAGCCACGTGTTTGTGTTGTGGTTTTTTTTTGGACGTTTGTGTCATGCACAGAGCAGCCAGCATAACGCTTGGCTGCTCTGCGCATGATTTAGGGGCCGATTACGACGGGGATTACGATTCATTGATACGTTGTACTTTTGGATACCGCAACGAACATGTTTGACCTGTTTTTTTGGTGCATGCTTCGGTTTTTCAAAATCGTTAAGGACTTTAACGATTTAGATTTTTTTACGTTTGTTTGATGCATCTGGGCCCAAGAAACACAGCTTTTGTGTGGGGAAATCTTGCCTGACCAATTTCAGTTCTTTGAAGGAGTAAACAAACATGTGGACAAAGGGGAGCCGGTTGATATTGTGTATTTGGATTTTCAAAAGGTGTTTGACAAGGTACCTCATGAAAGGGTACAGAGGAAATTGGAGGGTCATGGGATAGGAGGAAATGTCCTATTGTGGATTAAAAACTGGTTGAAGGATAGGAAACAGAGAGTGGGATTAAATGGGCAGTATTCACAATGGAGAAGGGTAGCTAGTGGGGTTCCTCAGGGGTCAGTGCTAGGACCGCTGCTTTTTAATATATTTATAAATGATTTAGAGATGGGAGTAACAAGCGAGGTAATTAAATTTGCTGATGACACAAAGTTATTCAAAGTCGTTAACTCGCGACAGGATTGTGAAAAATTACAGAAGGACCTTACGAGACTGGGCGGCTAAATGGCAGATGACATTTAATGTGAGCAAGTGCAAGGTGATGCATGTGGGGGAAAAAACCCGAATTATAGCTATGTCATGCAAGGTTCCACGTTAGGAGTTACGGACCAAGAAAGGGATCTGGGTGTCGTCGTCGATGATATACTGAAACCTTCTGCTCAGTGTGCTGCTGCGGCTAGGAAAGCTAATAGAATGTTGGGTATTATTAGGAAAGGTTTGGAAAACAGGTGTGAGGATGTTATAATGCCGTTGTATCGCTGCATGGTGCGACTGTACCTTGAGTATTGTGTTCAATTCTGGTCGTCGCATCTCAAGAAAGATATAGTACAATTGGAAAAGGTGCAGCGAAGGCCGACTAAAATGATAGCGGGGATGGGACGACTTCCCTATGAAGAAGGACTAAGGAGGCTAGCAGTGGCGATCCTAGGTTGGCTGACACCCGGGGCGAATTGCCGCTGCGCACCCCCCCTTCCGGCACATCAACACCCTCCCCCAGGCGAACCACCCCCCCCCCCTCTGGCGCATCAACACCCCCCCCCCCCCCCCGGTACTTTCTTGGCTGCTGACAGGCACGCGGCACTCCCCCCAGCAGCGTGCACCCGGTGCGGACGGCCCCTCCCCCCTTGGTACACCAGTGGAGGCTAGGGCTTTTCAGTTTGGAGAAGAGACGGCTGAAGAGAGATATGATAGAGGCATATAAAATAATGAGTGGAACAGGTGGATGTGAAGCGTCCTTTTCACGCTTTCCAAAAATACTAGGATAGGGGGCATGCGATGAAACTACAGTGTAGTAAATTTAAAACAAATCGGAGAAAAATTTTCTTCACTCAACACATAATTAAACTCTGGAATTCATTGCTGGAGAATGTGGTGAAGGCGGTTAGCTTAGCAGATTTTAAAAAGGGGTTAGATGTTTCCTAAAGGATAAGTCCATAAACCACTACTAAATGGACTTGGGAAAAATCCACAATTCCAGGAATAATATGTATAGAATGTTTGTACATTTGGTAAGCTTGCCAGGTGCCCTTGTCCTGGATTGGCCACTGTCGTGGACAGGATGCTGGGCTCGATGGACCCTTGGTCTTTTCCCAGTGTGGATTTACTTATGTACTTATGTAACCCAATGAAACAACAATACCTGGAACAGAATTTTGCTTTTGCAAACCTCATCATGCAAACAGTGTATCATCTCATCCTATATTTTGGTGTTCAGGGAATTCAGCCTATGAGAACAGTGGAGTTGTCTGTGCTTGTTGAAGGGTTACTAGTCTCCAGCCAAACAGAACAGTGACAAGCACACTGGTTATTTGCTTGTCAGAAGGTGGTTGAAGGAAGCCAGACTCACTGACTGCTTGGGAGAGCAGGCAGGCTATTTGAAGAAGGAGAGGTGAGGCTGGATGACTGGTTTAGTTTTGGATCAACAGATTAGTTTCTGGATGTGTGACTGAAGAGGGGTTGGGGAGAATAGGCTGGCTTGTAGGGGTGACTGCCTGTCTTGGCAACCCTACTGTCTGACTGGCAAAAACTGGTGAGGACCCAAGTTGAGCATGAAGAGGATGTGTGTGTGTGTGTGTGGGGTGGGGGGGGGAGGGGTGGCCAGAGAGTATGGGGTTTAGGGCTTCTGATTTTTTTTTTTTTTTTAATGTATTAATTCATGGAGCCTGAGAGAAGATTTGAGCTACCTTCACCTACTGACTTTGTAGAAGTGCTTCCATTGTTAATGCAAGAATAATCAACTCCATGCTTTCCTTAGTCTCTACAGATTAGTAAAGTAAGAGCCCCCAGATACCAGGACCTATATGATGAGTATTCTTAGGGGAATTCTGTCCTAAGTCCTTAAAAATCCTGCATATTTGAAAACCCCCCACTTTTTTGCCATTGCATTTTAATAAATTGTGGCTCTTGGATAGTGGTTATATTGAATTATTGTGACAGTTGCAGAGTTTTAAAATTTTGTGTGCAGAATATATATGTGTGTATATATCTTTTTTTTTTTTTTTGCGCAGAATTCCAAGAGGAGTAATATATATCATATAAAAGGGCTCTGAACAATATCACTTTTTTCTTTCAAAATATTGAGTTACTCATAGGCATACAGTTCATGATTTTAACTGGACCTTCATAGAAAGGAGAGTGCATGCCCCCCTGTTTACTAATCCATGTGGCAATGCCGACACAGCCCATTCAAAGTGAATGGGCTGTGTTGGCATTAGCGCACGGCAGCTGCTGGTGCGGCTTAGTAAACGGGGGTGGGGGTTAGTTTTTTGAGTGATTTTTTTTTTTCTCCTGTTACTGTCTTTAGTTTCAACCTATAGTGTGTGTGAATATAAAACAATTGCCCTTAAAATAATAGCTTACATCCAACATAAATATCTTCACTTCAGTCTTCTTAACATATTTAGCTTTTATCCAACATAAGAATCTCCACTTCAGTCCTCTGACATGGTACCATGTTTCAAGAGGTACTGAATCAGGAAGAATAAAAAATCATAAGTCCAGTTTCATCAATTTCATAATTTATTCAACAGAATCACTTAATATATCTATAGAGAGCTTATTTTTTTAGCATTTATTTTATAAAGGTAGCATAGATGCCTGTGTGTGTGTTATAAAAGAAGCCCCCAGAACTATCCCCAGTAGCGTGCATACTTACATGTGCTCCAAAAAAAGATGTAAATGTGTACATGTTTGCTGTGCATGTTCTCATCTATATAAATAAAATCCCCCCTCAGACGTTCTGAAGCTCACTCCATCTGTCCTGTCCTCCTGGTAGGCTAGGCTATTCGGACTACTCACCCTCAGTCTCAGCCACGCCCATCTGGGCCGTAGGCCATGCCCCATCTGCACATAAAAAGCACCCTCAACGTTCTAAAGCGCACACTGAGGCTTCAACAGTTCGTATGTTCGAAGCTCTGTAACCATTTTTAAGCACACTACATCTCTGTCCCGCCCTGACCTATCAGAGAAGGGAGGAGTGTCACAGCTGCACCGCTCTGACCTATCAAAGGGAACTGAAACAGGAAAAGGGAGGAGCGTCACACCGAATGACGGACCTATCAGAGGGAAGTCAAATAGAAGAAGGGAGGAGCGTCAGAGGCCAAGGGGACGGCCGTATCTACGTCTCATAGGTTTCCTTGCTTTCTTTTCAGTGTATTGCAGCTGCAGCCACTTAGGTAAGTCTAGCAAGCCTGTCAGCTACTGAATACAGAAACACTCTGCGCAAAACCTTGCTAGCGCCCGTTTCATTTCAGCCAGAAACGGGCCTTTTTTACTAGTGTATATTATAAAATACATGCATACCTTATGTCTCTGCCCGTACTCTAACCAAACTACAGCCCTAGGAAGAATGCCTGTGTGGTGCATGTATTAGTGTGCATCGTTTTGTCAACTACACAGTTTTACAGATCCCTTCTGTGCAGTGAAATGTAACAGTAGTTGACATGAGGGAAAGTGCTTTATAAAATTTGCCTTCCCTGTGACTAAACTGCTATTTTTGGAGAGCTTCTCTTACAGGTAAGAAACTTTTGTTTCTCTGCTGTAAATTGTTGCCTTGTAGTTGCTGTCTGATGTAGAACTTTATCTAATATCTAAAACTGGAATAGATTTGTAAAAGCTGCTCTTTTTTTAAATTAAAAATTATTATTTTTTTCTTCCCCTAACAGAATGGGGAGAGGACTGCTGGAAGCCGATGGGATGTCATCCAATTTGCATTACGGCAGGAGTTCTGCAGCGCTGTGGACTTGAAGGTATAGGTCACTCTGCTATTGTTTAAAGCTTTTACACAGTTCAGGATTCAGGTTCTTATTGGCAACCTGTAGTTAAAAAACAAAAACAACTCCGATTTTTGGTTTATATATATCTAAATCTTGAGAGATTCATTATTTTAATGCCTTTTTTGTTTTGTCTTTGTGCTACATTTAAAAAGACAAAGGAAAGTAGTCAAAACCTGTAACTGCAAAGAGCTCTACATAGAGAGTATTATGGGAAAGGGATTTTACTGGAATGCCTCTTCTGTTGGATTTTGGAGTCCTTGGGTGATGAATTGATTGGCCCATGTTCATGTTGTTGGCAAAGCTTGAACTTGTTCCATCATCATTAGGCTGTTCCTTCTGTACCAGAGACTTCATCAGCAAAACACAGCACTTGTTGAGAATTCTTTTTTCTGCATTTTATAAGGCCCTACTCTGTTGCCCAGTACTTCTAAAATCAGCCAGCAGTGCATTTTTAAACATTTTGACTTTTCCTGGTTGAATGTCCGTGGAACTCACAGCTGTGCTTGTCCTGGCTTGAGATGGCTCATATTCTCTTCCTGTTGTCCATTGGCACTGAAGAGTTGGAACAAGAAGGAAATGGGGAAAACATACAGGAATCTGATGCCAGCATGACTGACAGCTGCCGGAGCTCTGTGGAGGTTCATTGACAGAGCGTTAATACACTCCCTCCTTTTCAGTACTTGAAAGGTGGTTTCCATATCATCAAGCTGATCAATCCATAGACTGGTGGGTTGTGTCCATCTACCAGCAGGTGGAGATAGAGAGCAAACTTTTGCCTCCCTATATGTGGTCATGTGCTGCCGGAAACTCCTCAGTATGTTCTCTATCTCAGCAGGTGGTGGTCACACACAGCAGCAGCTCTGGCTAGGCCTTCAAGCCTAATTTTTAGGTTTTGTTGAGTGCCTGGGGTTGAGGGCTCTTTTGAGCAAGTGCAAACCTGGTGGTGCCAGGTCCCTCCTTTTCTCCCCCCTCCCGCTGGCTCCGTTAAAAAAAAAAAAAAAAAATTTTTGAACGTCCTTAAAGGCGTTTATTTCGACGTTTATTTAAGCGTCTATTGCAGCTACTCACTGGGACACCAGGTCGTTACAACTCGGAGCGGACAGCAGGTAATTTTTACCTTTTTATAGCGGGCAGGGGGTTCCCCGATTCTTCTCCTCGTGGCATATGGCGTCGGAGGGCGAGGGCGCAAAGGGTCGCTCCCCGGGTCGCTTGAGCGCTTCTAGAGGGGATGCGGGGGTCTTCAAGCCTGATTCGCCCTTGTTGGGTGACAGTTTCGTGACCGATGAATGTCCCGGTCCTTCCTCTGGCGTGGCGGTTTTTCCCGCCATAAACGCCCATCCCCCGCTCCTCGCCTCCGCCATCTTGGCCGGCCACGTGGCTCGGACGGCTTCTTCTTGGGCCGCCCTTGAGGTTGGAGACATTAATGCCATGAACGCCCTTAATTTGGGCGACGGCACAGAAGCGGCTAAAGTTAAGAGCCGTTCTTCCCGCGCGGCTCCTTCGCGGAGTTTCGCGCCGGACGCCATTTTGGATGCGCAGCATGTCTCTCCCCCGCTGTTGCGAGCGCCGGTTGAGGGTGCGTCTAGGGCTATTGCCCAGACTGCGGAAGTGCACAGTCTGGGGGGTTTCTCCTCCGAGTTTGTTTTGCTGCTGCATCAGGCCTTCCTCATGCACAACGCTGCCCCTGCTCCCTCGTCTGGTAAAGAGGTTGAGGTTCCCAGAGGTAAACGCCCTCGGGTTGATTCCCAGGCCTTGGAGGAATTTGTCTCCTCCGATGTTGATGAGGGCAGCGTGTCTGAGGTCTCCCAACGGTCCTTTGCGGATTCCTTGGTGGAGACGGATCCCCGCTCGGATGGAGCGGATGACCCCTCTGCAGCGCGGCTTTTTAGCCCAGAGGATTTGCCCAACCTGTTGTTACAGGCCATGGACACTTTGAAGATTTCCTCTCCGGAGGACGTCTCTCCCTCAGCCCCTGTTGGCTCTGCCATTATGCTGGGGACGAAGCGCCCGCCTAGAACCTTCCACGTGCATGATGCCATGCACACCTTAATTTCGGCTCAATGGGATGTCCCAGAAGCGAGCCTTAAAGTGGCTAGGGCTATGTCCCGCCTCTATCCTTTGGCTGTGAGTGAACGTGAGGCCTATCTGTGGCCTACCGTGGATTCTTTAATCACTGCGGTGACTAAGAAAACGGCGTTGCCGGTGGAAGGTGGCACGGCCCTAAAGGACGCCCAAGACAGAAGATTGGAGGCGGCCTTAAGGTCGTCCTTTGAGGCGGCTGCTTTAAGTTTGCAGGCCTCAGTTTGCGGCTCCTATGTGGCCAGGGCGTGCCTGACTATGGTGCAGCGGGCTTCCCCCTCGGATCATTCCTTGAGGGCTGATTGGCCGGCCCTGGAATCGGGCTTAGCCTATTTGGCAGACTTGCTGTATGATGTCTTGAGGGCCTCAGCGAAAGGCATGGCTCAGACAATCTCTGCGCGGCGGTGGCTTTGGCTGAAACATTGGTCTGCTGACCACGTCTCTAAATCCCGCCTGGCTAGGTTGCCTTTTAAAGGCAAGCTGCTCTTTGGGGTCGAGCTGGACAAAATCGTGACCGATCTCGGCACGTCTAAGGGCAAGAAATTACCAGAGGTCAGGGCTCGGGCTAGTACTCGTCCCGGTACCTCCAGAGGACGGTTGCAGGAAGCCCGTCGGTACCCGCCCGGGCAAGTCGGGTTCCTCTGCCCCCTCTTCCTTCAAGAGGAATTTCTCCCCCAAGCAGCATTCCTTTCGCAGAGACCGCCGTCCCGGAGGTGCTCCCTCCGGTCCTCCCCCAGGATCTCGTACCCAATGACGGGGTCTTGGTCCACGCCCCAGTGCAGATTGGAGGACGGCTGTCCTCGTTTCTGGGCGAGTGGACCACAATAACTTCAGACGCGTGGGTGCTGGAAGTCATCAGAGACGGCTACAAACTAGAGTTCTGCCGACCCTTAAAAGACGGGTTTGTACTCTCTCCCTGCAAGTCTCCGGTCAAAGCTGTGGCAGTGCAGCAGACCTTGGACAATCTGATCCGCCTGGGCGCGGTCGTTCCGGTGCCAGAAAGTCAGCTTGGCAAGGGACGTTACTCCATTTACTTTGTGGTACCAAAGAAAGGAGGTTCTGTCCGGCCTATCCTCGACCTCAAAGGGGTCAATCGGGCCTTGAAAGTGCGGCACTTTCGCATGGAGACTCTCCGCTCTGTTATAGCGGCAGTGAAGGCAGGAGAGTTCCTGGCATCCTTGGACATCAAGGAAGCGTACCTGCATATTCCCATCTGGCCTCCTCATCAACGCTTTCTGCGTTTTGCAGTCCTGGGACGACACTTCCAGTTCAGGGCCCTCCCTTTTGGGTTGGCTACTGCTCCGCGGACCTTTTCCAAAGTAATGGTGGTCATCGCGGCCTTCCTACGAAAGGAAGGGGTACAAGTCCATCCTTATCTGGACGACTGGTTTATCCGAGCCCCCTCTTATGCAGAGTGCGGCAAAGCTGTGGACCGGGTAGTTGCTCTTTTGAGCTCCCTGGGATGGATCATCAACTGGGAGAAAAGCCAGCTGCGCCCGACTCAGTCCCTGGAGTACCTGGGAGTTCGATTCGACACCCAAGTGGGCAGAGTGTTCCTGCCAGACAATCGGATTGTCAAACTTCAGGCTCAGGTGGACCAGTTCCTAGTAGCCTCTCCCCTTCGGGCTTGGGACTATGTGCAGCTGTTGGGCTCTATGACGGCCACGATGGAAGTTGTGCCCTGGGCCAGGGCTCATATGAGACCGCTTCAACACTCTTTGCTGCAGCGCTGGACTCCGATGTCGGAGGATTATGCTGTGCGCCTTCCCTTGGACCCAGCAGTGCGCAAGGCGCTGAGCTGGTGGATGCAGACAGACAAGTTGTCTGCGGGAATGCCTCTGGTGACCCCAGAGTGGATTGTCGTCACGACGGACGCCTCGTTGTCGGGCTGGGGAGCCCACTGCTTGGGAAGGACAGCGCAGGGTCTCTGGTCTCCTGCAGAGGCAAAGTGGTCTATCAACCTCCTGGAACTCAGAGCCATTCGGTTGGCGCTTTTGGAGTTCATCCCGGTACTGGTGTTGAAGCCTGTACGGGTCCTGTCGGACAATGCCACGGCTGTGGCCTATGTCAACCGCCAGGGAGGTACCAAGAGCGCCCCTCTAGCCAAGGAGGCTATGAATCTTTGCCAGTGGGCGGAAGTGAACCTGGAGCAGCTTTCAGCGGCCCACATTGCCGGAGTCATGAATGTCAAGGCGGACTTTCTCAGTCGCCATACCTTGGAGCCCGGAGAGTGGCAGCTATCTGCTCAGGCGTTCTTGGACATCACGAAGCGCTGGGGCCAGCCGAGCCTAGATCTGATGGCGTCATCGGCCAATTGCCAAGTGCCGCGCTTTTTCAGCAGAGGACGGGACCCTCGATCCCTGGGAGTAGATGCTCTTCTCCAACAGTGGCCGACACAAGAGCTTCTCTATGTGTTCCCGCCCTGGCCCATGTTGGGCAGGGTGCTAGACCGGGTGGCAAAGCATCCCGGCAGGGTAATCCTGGTGGGTCCGGATTGGCCCAGGCGTCCCTGGTATGCGGACTTGATCAGGCTCTCAGTCGACGATCCTCTGCGGCTGTCAGTGGAGCAGGGCCTGTTACATCAGGGTCCCGTGGTGATGGAGGATCCCTCCCCCTTTGGTCTTACGGCCTGGCTATTGAGCGGCAGCGTCTGAGGAAGAAGGGCTTCTCAGACAAGGTCATCGCCACTATGCTGAGAGCGAGGAAGCGCTCTACTTCTACTGCTTACGCCAGGGTTTGGCGTATCTTTGCAGCGTGGTGTGAAGCAGTCTCACTTTCTCCCTTCACTGCTCCAATTTCTTCAGTGTTGGCGTTCCTGCAAGAAGGTCTGGAGAAAGGCCTGTCGCTCAGTTCCCTTAAAGTCCAGGTAGCGGCTCTGGCTTGCTTCAGGGGCCGCCTGAAGGGTGCTTCCCTGGCTTCGCAGCCAGATGTGGTGCGCTTTCTCAAGGGAGTTAGTCACCTGCGCCCTCCTCTGCACTCAGTGGTGCCTGCGTGGAATCTCAACCTGGTACTAAGAGCATTGCAGAAGCCGCCTTTTGAACCCTTGTCAAGGGCATCTCTGAAAGACCTGACGTTGAAAGCAGTCTTTTTGGTGGCTATCACTTCAGCCAGAAGAGTTTCCGAGCTCCAGGCGCTCTCATGTCGAGAGCCTTTTCTGCAGTTCACTGAGGCAGGAGTGACTATCCGCACAGTGCCTTCCTTCCTGCCCAAGATTGTTTCTCGCTTCCATGTGAATCAGCAGCTCTGTCTCCCTTCCTTTCGTAGGGAGGACTACCCAGAGGAGTACTCTGCTCTTAAATATCTGGATGTGAGACGAGTCATCATCAGATACTTGGAAGTGACCAATGATTTCCGGAAATCGGATCATCTGTTTGTCCTGTTTGCAGGTCCTCGTAAGGGTCTGCAGGCTGCTAAGCCTACAGTGGCAAGATGGGTCAAGGAAGCCATTGCAGCGGCTTATGTGGCCGCGGGGAAGGTGCCGCCTATCCAGCTGAAGGCTCACTCCACGAGAGCTCAGGCGGCCTCGATGGCAGAGGCCGGATCCGTCTCCTTGGAAGAGATATGCAAGGCGGCAACTTGGGCTTCGGCTCATACATTCTCAAAGCATTACCGTTTGACTGTGGCTGCACGGGCGGAGGCCCGGTTTGGAGCTTCAGTGTTGAGGTCAGGGATTTCAATGTCCCGCCCTGGGTGAGTACTGCTTCGGTACATCCCACCAGTCTATGGATTGATCAGCTTGATGATATGGAAGGTAAAATTATGTATAATCATACCTGATAATTTTCTTTCCATTAATCATAGCTGATCAATCCATAGCCCCTCCCAGATATCTGTACTGTTTTTATTCTGGTTGCATTTCAGGTTCAAGTTTAGTCTTCAGTTACTTCAGAAAGACTTCGTGTTCAAGTTTTTTTCACTTGGATTCTTCAAGAGTTAAGACGAGTTTGTGTTACAGTGAGCTGCTGCATTCCTCTCCCCTCCGTTTTACGGGGCTGGATTGAGACTTAAATTCT
Organism: Microcaecilia unicolor; assembly: GCF_901765095.1. NCBI lineage: Eukaryota > Metazoa > Chordata > Amphibia > Gymnophiona > Siphonopidae > Microcaecilia > Microcaecilia unicolor. Next base: position 132,836,192 of record NC_044035.1, on the reverse strand, counting down.
GCCGGCACTCCCTCCCGCTTCGTGCGGCTGTAGGGCAGCTTTGTACCCCTCCCGCTTCGGCAGTGTTAGGGTCAGTCAGCTCCTCCCGCGGTTGCGGTTGCAGGATAAGCCAGATCCCCCCACATCGGCGGGTGTGGTGTCCCTCCCCCGCTCCGCGGGGATGAGCTGGACGGATTCCCCTCCCCCACTTGTGTGGGGATGAGCTGGGTTAATTCCCCTCCCCCGTTTCGGCGGTGGTGAGCTGGGCAGAGTGTCCCTTCGTGGGTGTAATTCTCTAAGTGCTGAGTCCTGCGGATGGAGCTTTGATATCGACATACTGAGGAGTTTCCGGCAGCACATGACCACATATAGGGAGGCAAAAGTTTGCTCTCTATCTCCACCTGCTGGTAGATGGACACAACCCACCAGTCTATGGATTGATCAGCTATGATTAATGGAAAGAAAATTATCAGGTATGATTATACATAATTTTACCTTTTGTTTTTTCCTTCCCTTCCACTATGAATTCTGAAATTGTGTTTATTGAAAAAAAAAAAACCACCATCATAAACTGCCCCTTCATCTTCCCAAAAAATGATCACGGTATTGTGTATCTTGTAACAGTGTTTTGATTGTAGGATGAAAGGCATTAAATTATGAGGGTGTTGGTTATGTGGTAGTTTTTCCATTATATTGGAATGAGAGCATTAAAGAAAGTTTACCTTTCTTGTGTTAGTTGTTAATTGTATATACACAGCTGAAAGATAATTTATTACAACATCTGACTTTTCATTAAGATTAAGTAGAAAGCTGTCACTGTGTGCCTCCAGTGCAGAAGTTGCCCTGGCTAAATCCTAGTTAAAAAATAAAATGTGGCTGGGTTTGGATGTTACTCAGTGGTGTTTCTACCTAATTCCTTACAAGGAGAGTAATAGTCCATTGCTTAAGGATTATCTTGGTTTTTATTTTATTATTTTATATTCATGTGGTCTTTTGCCTTTTTCTAGGGGTAAGGTCCAAGGTGGACAATTAAACGGTGAAATTCATTTAGTGTATGCTCTGCATACACAAAAGAAAGAAACAGAATTAAGCACAGGAAGCTATAAGGCAGGGGCGTAGCCAGACCTCACGGTGGGAGGGGCCCAGAGCCCAAGGTGGGGGAGCACATTTTGGTTCGCCACCCCACCGCCTTCCGCCGCTGCCTTGCTGCCCTCTCCGCCCTGCCGCTCCCTACCCACTCCTGCCGCTGTTCTTGGCTGGTGAGGTTCCCCAACCCCCACCAACTGAAGCACCACTGCCACAAATACCTTGGATGGTGGGAGTCCCCAACCCCCACCAGCTGAAGCCTTCATCTAGCACTGGTCTCCAGCACTGCGATGCAGATTTCATTTCTGTGGGCTGTTGGGCATGTGGGGTGACTGGGCCTCCTGGATCTGTGACTTTACAGTCAGGCTCTGGGAGATGTTGGCATATTCTCCGGTGGCTCTGGAGAGAGACCATTTTGCACTGTGGTATCTTTCCTTCTTTTTACATGCCCCCCACCCTCTGTTGCCTCCAGAGTCAGGGTGTTATAGCTGGCTGTTGTAATCATTAAGAGATCTATGGTTGGATCTGCTGAAACTTTGTGGGGGGGGGGGATGTTCGGTGAATTTACCCCTGGCATGGAGAGTGGTGTGTTGACAAGCTGGGGTTTTCCTCCCTAGAACATTTTTTAACAGACCAGGGACTTCTCAGGCAGTTTGGATAAATGCCAGCAGCAATTCGAGAATGTAGGATGGCAGAATTTGCTTACTGCCAATTGGCTCATTATGTGGGTTCATTAGATAGAGACCTACAATTTCCTGTTCGCACGCATTTGCAATCTTTGTTCCAAGGAGATCCAGAGGACAAGGTAGTGTTTCAGCTTTACATAAATCACTCCAAACTTTAGGTCTGGGGATAGATTATGGAACCTTACAACAGGCCTGGACCCGAGAGGTGGGCCCATTCTTTGGCTTGCTTAACTTCCCCGGTTTGATAATAGGATTCCCCACATTGTGCAGGGAGCGGATTTAGGGGAGTGTCAGTTTAGGATTTTGCACGGGGTTTATTTCTCTCCTAAATGGGCATATAAGGCCCATATACTACAGTCACATATCTCTGAAATGTGTAGTACAGCTGAGGGTACCCTATTTCGTGTTTGTTGGGATTGCCCGGATATTTTTGTGTTTTTGGAAAGAGCTGCTTATTTAAGTCAGCTGCTGGGAAACTGCATCAATTTATCGTTTGAAGTCTGGATCCTGAATACCATGGGGGATTGGGGGGTGAGAGGTAGGGGGTGATCCCATTTTTCCGTTAAGGTGCCTTGATAGGGAAAAATATATTTTAAAACAATGAATGCATCCTGAGGGACCTACGTATTGGCAGTGGAGGAATCGGTTTCCTACTCTTTTATGCTGTGGGAGGCAAAAGACATCTTACTTTTAAGTGTTCCAAACACTTTTTGGCAGTATGGGGTATATACGTTCAGTCTCTTCCACAATGCATTAGAAGTGCTGTCATTAATAAACTGCAGAACTAGTGATTTGGGTGGGTGGGGGGTCTCATCTCCGAGAGGGAACAGGAAAGAAACTTTTATTCGGCTTGTTTTAGTTTTTGTGTACCCTAGTCCATACCACATTGAGCATAGGCTTCGGTGTTCTCTTCAGTGTTCATGGATGAAAATTCTGGAGAAGGACCACTGTAGGCTGCCGAGGGAACATCTGGGAATTGAGTGGATACTGCGCCGTTTATGTAAGAAAGAGTCTATAAACTGCTGGAGAATCTGAAGGTGGACAAAGCTATGGGGCCAGATGGGATACATCCCAGGATACTGAAGGAACTCGGAGAGGTTCTGGCGGGACCTCTTAAAAGATTTATTTAATAGATCTTTAGAGACGGGAGAGGTTCCGTGAGATTGGAGACGAGCGGATGTGGTCCCTCTTCACAAAAGTGGAGACAGGGAAGGGGAAACTACAGACTGGTAAGTCTCACGTCGGTGGTAGGAAAAATAATGGTCACTGCTGAAAGAAAGGATAGTTAACTTTCTCCGAGGACAAGCAGGCTGCTTGTTCTCACTGATGGGTTGACGTCCTCGGCAGCCCCCTCCATCGGAAAGTTTACTAGCAAAGGCCTTTGCTAGTCCTCGCGCGCCCATGCGCACCGCGCATGCGCGGCCGTCTTCCCGCCCAAAACCGGCTCGAGCCGGCCAGTCTTCTTTCGTCCGCGCTCGGTACGGTCGTGTTACGCCGTTCGTGCCCCAGAGAGTCGACCTCGCGCGTCCTTTTCGACGTGTTTTTTGCTGTTTTTTCCTTGAAAAAGTTCGGGAAGCGCTCCGGTAGTGTTCCGGAAGACCCTTTCGGGTTTTCTGCCCTTCCCGTATTTCTCAGTTTTTGCCCCGTAAGTTTTCTTTCGTTGTCGGGGTAGGCCTCTTTTGGCCTCGGTCGAGATTTTTCTCCCTCTAAATTTTGGTGCTTCAATTTTCGCCATTTCGGCTTTTGATTTCGCCGGCGTGATTTTTCCGCCCATGACATCGAAGCCTTCCAGCGGCTTCAAGAAGTGCACCCAGTGCGCCCGGGTAATCTCGCTCACTGATAGGCACTCTGCGTGTCTTCAGTGTCTAGGGGCCCAGCACCGCCCTCAGAACTGCAGTCTGTGTTCCCTGTTACAAAGGCGGACTCAGGTAGCGAGATTAGCCCAGTGGAACGTTTTGTTCTCGGGCTCTTCGTCGGCATCGGCACCGGAGGCATCGAGTGCATCGACGTCGTCAGCGTCCGGACCATCTTCCTTGGCTGCCGCTTCATCGACTGCATCGAGGCATCGAACCTCTGCATCGGCGCCGAGGCATCGGGCGACTGCATCGACGTCGGTGGTACCGAGACTTCGTCTGCTGATGTCGTCGGACGGAGGTGCATCGTCAGGAGTGCAGGTGAGGGCTGTCCATTCCCCTGCTGGTGGCGGTGAGCCTTCGGGTGGGTCTCCTCCTACCCTGAGGGCTCCTGCGGTACAGCCCCCCCGGGATCGACCCTCTTCGGTCTCGGCCCCGAGGAAGCGACGGATGGATTCTACGTCCTCCTCGTCGGTGCCGGGGAGCTCCGGTGACATGCTTCGGAAGAAGTCGAAGAAGCATCGACACCGGTGTCCTCCCCATGTCGGCACCGAGAGCTCTGGGTCGCCGAGGGATTCGGCACCCAGCAGGCATCGGCACCGAGAGGACCGCTCACCCTCTGTTCAGGAGGTGTCGATGCGCTCCACTCTGGACAGCCTGGAACAGCCTCCTCGCCCGGAGCAGGTTCTGACGTCGACGCCTGCATCGACCTCTCAGCCTTTCTCTGCAGCCGCTCTAAACGAGAGCCTCCGGGCCGTTCTCCCAGAGATTCTGGGAGAGCTGTTGCGCCCTACCCCTCCGGTACCGGCGGTGCTTGCGCCTCCGGTACCGTCGAGCGTGGCGCCGGCTGGCCCATCGCCCGGGTTGAGGTCCCCGACGTCGGTACCGCGTGCGGTGCCGACAGCGGCCACCTCCCAGGAGGGCTCCCCGACTACGTCGGCGGAGGGAGCTTCGCCGATGCGGGCGAGGGAGTCTACCTCTCGACGCTCCCACCGTGGACGGGGTTCCACCGAGTCGAGTAGGGCGAGGTTGCAGACGCAGGTTCGTGAACTTGTGTCTGACACCGAGGGTGAGGCCTCGTGGGAGGAAGAGGAGGACCCCAGATATTTCTCTGACGAGGAGTCTGAGGGTCTTCCTTCTGATCCCACTCCCTCTCCTGAGAGACAGCTTTCTCCTCCCGAGAGTCTGTCTTTTGCTTCCTTTGTCCGGGAGATGTCTACGGCCATCCCCTTCCCGGTGGTTGTGGAGGACGAGCCCAGGGCTGAAATGTTTGAGCTCCTGGACTATCCTTCTCCACCTAAGGAAGCGTCCACTGTTCCCTTGCACCATGTCCTAAAAAAGACATTGCTTGCGAACTGGACCAAGCCACTAAGTAATCCCCACATTCCCAAGAAGATTGAGTCCCAGTACCGGATCCATGGGGACCCAGAGCTGATGCGCACTCAGTTGCCTCATGACTCTGGAGTTGTGGATCTGGCCCTAAAGAAGGCTAAGAGTTCTAGGGAGCATGCTTCGGCGCCCCCGGGCAAAGACCCTAGAACCTTAGACTCCTTTGGGAGGAAGGCCTACCATTCTTCTATGCTCGTGGCCAAGATCCAGTCTTACCAGCTCTACACGAGCATACACATGCGGAACAATGTGCGGCAGTTGGCGGGCTTGGTTGATGCTCTTCCCCCTGAGCAAGCCAAGCCTTTTCAGGAGGTGGTCAGGCAGCTGAAGGCGTGCAGAAAATTCCTGGCCAGAGGAGTTTATGACACTTTTGATGTTGCGTCCAGGGCCGCTGCTCAAGGTGTGGTGATGCGCAGGCTCTCATGGCTGCGTGCCGCCGACCTGGAGAATAGACTCCAGCAGTGGATTGCGGACTCGCCTTGCCGTGCGGACAACATTTTTGGAGAAAAAGTCGAGCAGGTGGTAGAGTCTCTCCACCAGCGGGACACCGCATTCGACAAGTTCTCCCGCCGGCAGCCTTCAGCCTCTACCTCTACAGGTAGACGATTTTTCGGGGGAAGGAAGACTGGTCCCTATGCTTCTGGTAAGCGTAGGTACAATCCTCCTTCCCGACAGCCTGCGGCCCAGGCTAAGCCCCAGCGCGCTCGCTCTCGTCAGCAGCGTGCGCCTCAGCAAGGCCCCGCGGCTCCCCAGCAAAAGCAAGGGGCGAGCTTTTGACTGGCTCCAGCAGAGCATAGCCGACATCCAAGTGTCAGTGCCGGGCGACCTGCCGGTCGGGGGGAGGTTGAAAGCTTTTCACCAAAGGTGGCCTCTCATAACCTCCGATCAGTGGGTTCTCCAAATAGTCCGGCAGGGATACGCCCTCAATTTGGCCTCAAAACCTCCAAATTGTCCACCGGGAGCTCAGTCTTACAGCTTCCAGCACAAGCAGGTACTTGCAGAGGAACTCTCCGCCCTTCTCAGCGCCAATGCGGTCGAGCCCGTGCCATCCGGGCAAGAAGGGCTGGGATTCTATTCCAGGTACTTCCTTGTGGAAAAGAAAACAGGGGGGATGCGTCCCATCCTAGACCTAAGGGCCCTGAACAAATATCTCGTAAAAGAAAAGTTCAGGATGCTTTCCCTGGGCACCCTTCTCCCCATGATTCAGCAAAACGATTGGCTATGCTCTCTGGACTTGAAGGATGCCTACACACACATCCCGATACTGCCAGCTCACAGACAGTATCTGCGATTTCAGTTGGGCACACGCCACTTCCAGTACTGTGTGCTACCCTTTGGGCTCGCCTCTGCGCCCAGGGTGTTCACAAAGTGCCTAGCTGTGGTAGCAGCGGCACTTCGCAGGCTGGGGGTGCACGTGTTCCCATATCTCGACGATTGGCTGGTGAAGAACACATCCGAGGCAGGAGCCCTGCAGTCCATGCAGATGACTATTCGCCTCCTGGAGCTACTGGGGTTTGTGATAAATTACCCAAAGTCCCATCTTCTCCCAGTGCAGAAACTCGAATTCATAGGAGCCCTGCTGGATTCTCGGACAGCTCGCGCCTATCTTCCAGAGGCGAGAGCCAACAACTTGTCCCTCGTCTCGCGGGTGCGTGCGTCCCAGCAGATCACAGCTCGGCAGATGTTGAGATTGCTGGGCCACATGGCCTCCACAGTTCATGTGACTCCCATGGCCCGCCTCCACATGAGATCTGCTCAATGGACCCTAGCCTCCCAGTGGTATCAGGCCGCTGGGGGTCTAGAGGACGTGATCCACTTGTCCACGAGTTTTCTCAAATCCCTGTATTGGTGGACGATTTGCTCCAATTTGTCTCTGGGACGTCCCTTCCAAATTCCTCAGCCACAAAAAGTGCTGACCACGGATGCGTCTCTCCTGGGATGGGGAGCTCATGTAGATGGGCTTCACACCCAAGGAAGTTGGTCCCTCCAAGAACGCGATCTACAGATCAATCTTCTGGAGTTGCGAGCGATCTGGAACGCTCTGAAGGCTTTCAGAGATCGGCTGTCCCACCAAATTATCCAAATTCAGACAGACAACCAGGTTGCCATGTACTATGTCAACAAGCAGGGGGGCACCGGATCTCGCCCCCTGTGTCAGGAAGCCGTCAGCATGTGGCTCTGGGCCCGCCGTCTCGGCATGGTGCTCCAAGCCACATATCTGGCAGGCGTAAACAACAGTCTGGCCGACAGACTGAGCCGGATTATGCAACCTCACGAGTGGTCGCTCAACTCCAGAGTGGTGCGCCAGATCTTTCAAGCGTGGGGCACCCCCTTGGTGGATCTCTTCGCATCTCGAGTGAACCACAAAGTCCCTCAGTTCTGTTCCAGGCTTCAGGCCCCCGGCAGACTAGCATCGGATGCCTTCCTCCTGGATTGGGGGGAGGGCCTGCTGTATGCTTATCCTCCCATCCCTCTGGTGGGGAGGACTTTGTTGAAACTCAAGCAAGACCGAGGCACCATGATTCTGATTGCTCCCTTTTGGCCGCGTCAGATCTGGTTCCCCCTTCTTCTGGAGTTATCCTCCGAAGAACCGTGGAGATTGGAGTGTTTTCCGACCCTCATCACACAGGACGAGGGGGCGCTTCTGCATCCCAACCTCCAGTCTCTGGCTCTCATGGCCTGGATGTTGAGGGCGTAGACTTTGCCTCTTTGGGTCTGTCAGAGGGTGTCTCCCGCATCTTGCTTGCTTCCAGGAAAGACTCCACTAAGAGAAGTTACTTCTTCCATTGGAGGAGGTTTGCCGTCTGGTGTGACAGCAAGGCCCTAGATCCTCGCTCTTGTCCTACACAGACCCTGCTTGAATACCTTCTGCACTTGTCTGAGTCTGGTCTCAAGACCATCTCTGTAAGAGTTCACCTTAGTGCAATCAGTGCATACCATTACCGTGTGGAAGGTAAGCCGATCTCGGGACAGCCTTTAGTTGTTCGCTTCATGAGAGGTTTGCTTTTGTCAAAGCCCCCTGTCAAACCTCCTACAGTGTCATGGGATCTCAATGTCGTTCTCACCCAGCTGATGAAACCTCCTTTTGAGCCACTGAATTCCTGCCATCTGAAGTACTTGACCTGGAAGGTCATTTTCTTGGTGGCAGTTACTTCAGCTCGTAGAGTCAGTGAGCTTCAGGCCCTGGTAGCCCAGGCCCCGTACACCAAATTTCATCATAACAGAGTAGTCCTCCGCACTCACCCTAAGTTCCTGCCGAAGGTTGTGTCGGAGTTCCATCTGAACCAGTCAATTGTCTTGCCAACATTTTTTCCCCGTCCTCATTCCTGCCCTGCTGAACGTCAGCTGCACACATTGGACTGCAAGAGAGCATTGGCCTTCTACCTGGAGCGGACACAGCCCAACAGACAGTCCGCCCAATTGTTTGTTTCTTTTGACCCCAATAGGAGGGGAGTGGCTGTAGGGAAACGCACCATATCCAATTGGCTAGCAGATTGCATTTCCTTCACTTACGCCCAGGCGGGGCTGGCTCTTGAGGGTCATGTCACGGCTCATAATGTTAGAGCCATGGCTGCGTCGGTAGCCCACTTGAAGTCAGCCTCCATTGAAGAAATTTGCAAAGCTGCGACGTGGTCATCTGTCCACACATTCACATCTCATTACTGCCTGCAGCAGGATACCCGACGCGACAGTCGGTTCGGGCAGTCAGTTCTTCAGAACCTGTTTGGGCTTTAGGATCCAACTCCACCCCCCGAGGGCCCTGTTTGTTCTGTTCCAGGCTGCACTCTCAGTTAGTTGGTAAATTTTTTAGGTCAATCTCAGTTATGTCCTCGCCGTTGCGAGGCCCAATTGACCATGGTTGTTGTTTTGAGTGAGCCTGGGGGCTAGGGATACCCCATCAGTGAGAACAAGCAGCCTGCTTGTCCTTGGAGAAAGCGAATGCTACATACCTGTAGAAGGTATTCTCCGAGGACAGCAGGCTGATTGTTCTCACAAACCCGCCCGCCTCCCCTTTGGAGTTGAGTCTTCCCTTGAAGTGTATTGTCTTGCTACATACTGGACTGGCCGGCTCGAGCCGGTTTCGGGCGGGAAGACGGCCGCGCATGCGCGGTGCGCATGGGCGCGCGAGGACTAGCAAAGGCCTTTGCTAGTAAACTTTCCGATGGAGGGGGCTGCCGAGGACGTCAACCCATCAGTGAGAACAATCAGCCTGCTGTCCTCGGAGAATACCTTCTACAGGTATGTAGCATTCGCTTTCTCCGAAGACAAGCAGGCTGCTTGTTCTCACAAGTGGGTGACGTCCACGGCAGCCCCTCCAATCGGAGATCTTCACTAGCAACAACATTTGCTAGCCCTCGCATGCGCATGCGCGACCGTCTTCCTTCCCAAACGCGAACATGTTTGCCAGTCTTCTTTTTTCCGCGGCTCAGGACGGCTGTTTACGGACGTTCTGCACCTCAAGGAGACCCCTCGCGCCTTTTTCGCCACGTTCTTCCATTCGGAAGTGTCCGGAAAGTCTTCCGTCGCGTTTCTTCATCTTGTTTAAAAAAAAAAAGTGTTTTCCCGCTATTTTCCAGAGGTTTTTCCCGTAAGTTTCCTTTCGTCATCGGAAGCAGCCTTTTTTGGCCGCCCGTATGGGTTTTTCCCTTGTTTTGGTGCCTCTTTTTGTCACCATCGCGAATTTTGATTTCGCCGGCGTGATTTTTCCGCCCATGTCCTTGAAGCCTGCCAGCGGCTTCAAAAAGTACACCCAGTGCAGCCGGACGATCGCGCTCACTGATAGGCACGTTTCGTGCCTTCAGTGTCTGGGGGCCGGTCATCGTCTGGGGGCCTCTGTCTTTCGCTAAAGAAGAGGACTCAGGCAGCGAGGTACGCTCAGTGGAGCCTCTTGTTCGGAGCGTTGTCAGGTACTTCGACGCCTGCGGTACCGAGGTAATTGGCAGTATCGATGGGTGCTTGCGCCGCTGGTGCCGTTGAGAGAGGCGATGGCTGGCTCCTCGCCCGTCATGAGGTCTCCGGTCCCAGTACCGCTTGTGGTACCTGCATCGGCGGCCTCCCAGGCTGGTTCCCCGACGACATTGATAGAGGGAGCTTCATCGCCGCCGGTGCGGGAGTCTTCCTCTTGACGTACCCACGTGGCCATGTTTCCACGGAGTCAAGGCGGGCCCGGCTTCGGACTGCAGTCCACGAACTGGTGTCCGACACCGAGGGTGAGGCCTCGTGGGAAGCAGAGGAGGACCCGAGATATTTCTCTGATGAGGAGTCTTGTGGTCTTCCCTCTGATCCTACTCCCTCTCCTGAAAGGTAGCTTTCTCCTCCTGAGAGTCTGTCTTTCGTGGCCTTTGTCCGGGAAATGTCTACGACCATTCCCTTCCCTGTGGTCACGGAGGATGAGCCAAGAGCCGAAATGTTTGAGCTTTTGGACTATCCCTCGCCACCTAAGGAATCGTCCACTGTACCCATGCATCATGTCCTCAAGAAGACATTGCTGGCGAACTGGACGAAGCCGCTAACTAATCCCCACATTCCCAAGAAGGTAGAATCCCAGTATCGGATCCATGGGGACCCAGACTTAATGCAGACTCAGTTGCCTCATGACTCTGGTGTGGTGGATCTGGCCCTTAAGAAGGTCAAGAGTTCTAGGGAGTACGCTTCGGCGCACCCGGGTCGTGACTCTAGAACCTTGGACTCTTTTGAGCGGAAGGCCTACCATTCTGCTATGCTCATTTCCAAAATCCAATCTTACCAGCTCTACACGAGCATTCATATGCAGAACAATGTGTGGCAGTTGGTGGACAAGCTCCCTTCTGAGCAGGCCAAGCCTTTTCAGCAGGTGGTCAGGCAGCTGAAGGCGTGTCGTAAATTCCTGGCAAGAGGTGTTTCTTTCTTTACAACATCCGTAAAATCCGCCCCTTTCTTTCCGAGCACTCTACCAAAACCCTCATCCACACCCTTTTCACCTCTCGTTTAGACTACTGCAATCTGCTTCTTGCTGGCCTCCCACTTAGTCACCTCTCCCCTCTCCAGTCGGTTCAAAACTCTGCTGCCCGTCCCGTCTTCCGCCAGGGTCGCTTTACTCATACTACCCCTCTCCTCAAAACCCTTCACTGGCTCCCTATCCGTTTTCGCATCCTGTTCAAACTTCTTCTACTAACCTATAAATGTACTCACTCTGCTGCTCCCCAGTATCTCTCCACACTCTCCTTCCCTACACCCCTTCCCGTGCCCTCCGCTCCATGGATAAATCCTTCTTATCTGTTCCCTTCTCCACTACTGCCAACTCCAGACTTCGCACCTTCTGTCTCGCTGCACCCTACGCCTGGAATAAACTTCCTGAGCCCCTACGTCTTGCCGCATCCTTGGCCACCTTTAAATCTAGACTGAAAGCCCACCTCTTTAACATTGCTTTTGACTCGTAACCACTCGCCTCCACCTACCCTCCTCTCTTCCTTCCCGTTCACATTAATTGATTTGATTTGCTTACTTTATTTATTTTTTGTCTATTAGATTGTAAGCTCTTTGAGCAGGGACTGTCTTTCTTCTATGTTTGTGCAGCGCTGCCTACGTCTTGTAGCGCTATAGAAATGCTAAATAGTAGTAGTAGTAGGGTGTTTACGATACTTTTGATGTCGCGTCCAGGGCCGCTGCTCAAGGTGTGGTGATGCGCAGACTCTCGTGGCTGCATGCCTCCGACCTGGAAAACAGGATCCAGCAGTGGATTGCGGACTCTCCTTGCCAGGGGGATAATATTTTTGGTGAAAAGGTCGAACAGGTGGTAGAGCAACTCCACCAGCTGGACACCGCTTTCGACAAATTCTCCCATTGGCTGCCTTCAGCATCTACCTCATCAGGTAGACGTTTTTATGGGGGAAGGAGGACTGTTCCCTATTCTACTAAGCGTAGGTACAATCCTCCCTCTCGCCAAACTGCTGCCCAGGCTAAACCCCAGCGCGCTCATTCCCGTCAACAGCGTGCGCCTCAACAGGCCCCAGCAGCTCCCCAGCAAAAGCAAGGGGTGAGCTTTTTGACTGGCTCCAGCAGAGCATAGCCGAAATCAAAGTGTCCATGCCGGACGATCTGCCGGTTGGGGGGAGGTTAAAATTTTTTCACCAAAGGTGGCCTCTCATAACCTCCGACCAGTGGGTTCTCCAAATAGTCCAGCTGCGATATGCCCTCAATTTGATTTCAAAACCTCCAAATTGCCCACCGGCAGCTCAATCCTTCAGCTTCCAGCACAAGCAGGTACTTGCTGAGGAACTCTCCGCCCTTCTCAGTGCCAATGCGGTCGAGCCCGTGCCACTGGGGCAGGAAGGGCTGGGATTCTATTCCAGGTACTTCCTTGTGGAAAAGAAAACTGGGAGGATGCGTCCCATCCTAGATCTAAGGGCCCTGAACAAATATCTGGTCCGAGAAAAGTTCAGGATGCTTTCCCTGGGCACCCTTCTTACCATGAAGGGTAAGTCTCTGGACTTAAAGATGCTTACACTCACATCCCAATACTGCCAGCTCACAGACAGTATCTTCGATTCCGTCTGGGAACACAGCATTTTCAGTATTGTGTGCTACCCTTTGGTCTCGCCTCTGCGCCTAGGGTGTTTACAAAATGCCTGGCTGTTGTAGCGGCGTCTCTATGCAGACTGGGAATGCACGAGTTCCCTTATCTTGACGATTGGCTGGTGAAGAACACCTTCGAGGCAGGAGCTCTACAGTCCATGCAGATGACTATTCGACTCCTGGAGCTATTAGGGTTTGTGATAAATTATCCAAAGTCCCACCTTCTTCCAGTCCAGAAGCTAGAATTCATAGGAGCTCTGCTGGACTCTCAGATGGCTCGTGCCTACCTTCCGGAAGCGATGACCGACACTCTTCTGTCTCTCGTTTCCTGGGTACGGGCGTCTCAGCAGATCACAGCTCGGCAGATGTTGAGATTGCTCGGCCACATGGCCTCCACAGTGCATGTGACTCCCATGGCCCGCCTTCACATGAGATCAGCTCAGTGGACCCTAGCTTCTCAGTGGTACCAAGCTGCTGGGGACCTAGAGGACGTAGTCCTGCTGTCCACGAGTTTTCTCCAATCCCTCCATTGGTGAACAATTTGGTCCAATTTGACTCTGGGACGTACTTCCCAAATTCCTCAGCCACGAAAGGTGCTGACGATGGATGCGTCTCTCCTGGGGTGGGGAGCTGATGTCGATGGGCTTCACACCCAAGGGAGTTGGTTCCTCCAGGAAAAAGGTTTGCAGATCAACCTCCTGGAGTTGCGAGCGGTCTGGAACGCTCTAAAGGCTTTCAGGGATTGGCTGTCCCAGCAAATTATCCAAATTCAGATAGACAATCAGGTTGCCATGTATTACATTAACAAGCAGGGGGGCACCGGATCTCGCCCCCTGTGTCAGGAGGCCGTCAGAATGTGGCTTTGGGCTCGCCAGAACGGCATGTTTCTTCAAGCCACGTATCTGGCAGGTGTAAACAACAGTCTGGCCGACAGGTTGAGCAGGGTAATGCAACCTCACGAGTGGTCTCTCAACTCGAGAGTAGTACGCAAGATCTTTCAAGCGTGAGGCACCCCTTTGGTAGATCTTTTTGCCACTCAAGTCAATCACAAGGTCCCTCAGTTCTGTTCCAGACTTCAGGCCCACGGCAGACTAGCGTCGGATGCCTTTCTCCTGGATTGGGGGGGAAGGCCTCCTGTATGCTTATCCTCCCATACCTTTGGTGGGGAAGACTTTGCTGAAACTCAAGCAAGATCGAGGCACCATGATCCTGATCGCTCCCTTTTGGCCGCGTAAGATCTGGTTCCCTCTTCTTCTGGAGTTGTCCTTCAAAGAACCGTGGAGATTGGAGTGTTTTCCGACCCTCATTAGGCGCTTCTGCATCCCAACCTCCAGGCCTTGGCTCTCACGGCTTGGATGTTGAGGGCGTAGATTTTGCCTCTTTGGGTCTATCCGAGGGTGTCTCCCATGTCTTGCTTGCTTCCAGGAAAGATTCCACTAAGAAGAGTTACTTTTTTCTCTGGCGGAGGTTTGCCGTTTGGTGTGACAGCAAGGCCCTAGATCCTCGTTCCTGTCTTACACAGACCCTGCTTGAATACCTTCTGCACTTGTCTGAGTCTGGTCTAAAGACCAACTCTGTAAGAGTTCATCTTAGTGCTATTAGTGCATACCATTACAATGTGGAAGGTAAGCCGATCTCGGGACAGCCTTTAGTTGTTCGCTTCTTGAGAGGTTTGTTTTTGTCGAAGCCCCCCATCAAACCTCCTACAGTGTCATGGGATCTCAATGTCGTTCTCACCCAGCTGATGAAACCTCCTTTTGAGCCACTGAATTCCTGTCATCTGAAGTACTTGACTTGGAAAGTAATTTTTTTGGTGGCAGTCACTTCAGCTCGCAGAGTCAGTGAGCTTCAAGCCTTGGTAGCTCATGCTCCTTATACTAAATTTCACCATAACAGAGTAGTACTCCGCACTCACCCTAAGTTCTTGCCGAAGGTGGTGTCGGAGTTCCATCTGAACCAGTCAATTGTCTTGCCAACATTCTTTCCCCGTCCTCAAACCCGCCCTGCTGAACGTCAGCTGCACACATTGGACTGGAAGCGAGCATTGGCCTATCTGGAGCGGACACAGCCCCACAGACAGTCCGCCCAAATGTTTTTCTTTTGATCCCAACAGAAGGGGAGTGGCTGTCGGAAAATGCACCATATCTAATTGGCTAGCAGGCTGGGCTGACTCTTGAGGGTCGTGTCACGGCTCATAGTGTTAGAGCCATGGCAACGTCAGTGGCTCACTTGAAGTCAGCCACTATTGAAGAGATTTGCAAGGCTGCGACGTGGTCATCTGTCCACACATTCACATCACATTACTGCCGACAGCAGGACACTCGACTCGACAGTCGGTTCGGGCAGTCGGTGCTGCAGAGTCTGTTCGGGGTTTAGAATCCAACTCCACCCCTCTAGGCCCATTTTTATTCTGTTCCAGGCTGCGCACTCAGTTAGTTGAATAAGTTTAGGTCAATCTCAGTTATGTCCTCGCCATGCGAAGCCCAGTTGACCAATGTTTATTGTTTTGAGTGAGCCTGGGGCTAGGGATACCCCACTTGTGAGAACAAGCAGCCTGCTTGTCCTCTGAGAAAGCGAAAGCTACATACCTGTAGAAGGTATTCTCTGAGGACAGCAGGCTGATTGTTCTCACCTACCCGCCCACCTCCCCTTTGGAGTTGTGTCTTTCCTTGTCTTTGGTATTTACTGGTCTGGTGAACACGCTCGCTTTCGGGCGGGAAGACGGTCGCGGGTCGCGCATGCGCACTGAGCATGCGCACGCGAGGGCTAGCAAACGTTGTTGCTAGTGAAGATCTTCGATCGGAGGGGCTGCCGTGGACGTCACCCACTTGTGAGAACAGTCAGCCTGCTGTCCTTGGAGAATACCTTCTACAGGTATGTAGCTTTCGCTTTCTAGAAGCTGACGGGTTACAGGACCCTAAGCAACATGGCTTTACCAAAGGAAAATCCTGCCAAACGAATGTTATTGACTTATTTGACTGGGTGACCAAAGAACTGGATGAGGGACGTGCGCTAGATGTAATCTACTTGGACTTCGGCAAAGCCTTTGATATGGTCCCCCACAGAAGACTCGTGAATAAGCTGAAAGGGTTGAACTTAGGACCGAAAGTGGTGAACTGGATAAGAAACTGGTTGACTGACAGGTGGCAGAGGGTGGTGGTAAATGGAATCTGCTCAGAGGAAAGGAAGGTGAGTAGTGGAGTTCCTCAGGGGTCGGTGCTGGGGCCTTTTCTGTTTAATATATTTGTGGGAGGTATTGCTGAAGGGTTGGAAGGAAACTTGTGCCTTTTTGTGGATGACACGAAAATAGCCAATAGAGTGGATACCCTGGAGGGAGTAGAAACGACGAGAAGGGATCTCCGAATGTTAGAAGAATGGTCGAGGATCTGGCAGTTAAACTTTAATGCCAAGAAATGTAGAGTGATGCACTTGGGGTGCAGAAACCCAAAAGAGAGATACTGGATAGGAGGGGAGAGATTAGTAAGCTCGACTCAGGAGAGAGACCTTGGGGTGTTGGTGTCTGAGGATCTGAAAGTGAAGAAACAATGCGACAAGGCGATGGCCGTGGCCAGAAGGATTCTAGGCTGCGTAGAGAGGGGCATAACCAGCAGAAGAAAGGAGGTGTTGATGCCCATCTACAAGTCGTTGAGGCCCCACTTGGAGTATTGTGTTCAGTTTTGGAGGCCGTATCTTGCTAAAGATGTAAAAAGACTGGAAGCGGTGCAAAGAAAAGCTACAAAAATGGTATGGGATTTGTGTTGCAAACCGTACGAGGAGAGATTTGCTGACCTGAACATGTATACCTTGGAGGAAAGGAGAAACGGGGTGACATGATACAGACGTTCAAATATTTGAAAGGTATTAATCCGCAAATGAACCTTTTTCAGAGACGGGAAGGCGGTAAAACTAGAGGACATGAATTGAGGTTAAGGGGGGGCAGACTTAGGACTAATGTCAGGAAGTATTTTTTCACGGAGAGGGTGGTGGATATGTGGAATGCCCTCCCGTGGGAGGTGGTGGAGACGAAAACAGTAATGGAATTCAAACATGTGTGGGATAAACACAAAGGAATCCTGCTTAGAAGGAATGGTTCCATGGAATCTTAGTGGAGATTGGGTGGTGATGCCGGTAATTGGGGAAACAAAATGGAAGCTGGGCAGCCTTCTAAGGTCTATACCCTGATCGTGACTGAATAGATAGGGATGGGCTTGAGTGTAAATTTTAAGGGGCTTCGATGTTAGTTTCAGTACAAGAACAGTTCTGGGCAGACTTCTACGGTCTGTGCCCTGAGTAAGGCATACATATAAAGTAACACATACCATGTAAAATGAGTTTATCTTGTTGGGCAGACTGGATGGACCGTACAAGTCTTTATCTGTCGTCATTTACTATGTTACTATGTTAAGGCTTTAATTGAGTTCTCCTTCACTTGGTGATACTGGTCTAAATTTGCATTTTATGGCTTGGTGGTGGGGAGAGGGAAGTAGGTTTGGTTGAGGTTCGATAGGGGGGTGGGGGATGGGTCTGAGTTGGGAGAGGATGAGGAAGCTTGTATTGTACGTGAGCTACTGAATGGTCGGAGTATTCTTTTAAAAAGCTAAATCACCTTGTTCCACCAACTGTATTTAGGAAAGATAGGGGAGGGGTGGAATGGAGAAGGGTTCAGGTGGGATTGGGGAGGGGGCTTGCTTTAAAGACATATGAGACTGCAGTGATTACTGTTTAGTTACTGTTTTACTGCTTTATTACTAGTAAAATGATTTATGATAAGGGGCGGGGAGGGAGGAGAATAGGGGTTGAATTAATAATTACAAAAGGAAAACTTTGAATTGGTATGTGTTGTTGTTGTTATTTGTAGCATTTGTATCCCACATTTTCCCACCAATTTGCAAGCTCAATGTGGCTTACATTTGACGTAATGGCGTTTGCCATTTCCGGTTAATAGAATGACAAATGGTATTGCGTTCAGGTGCATACATACATGGTAACATACATGGAACATAACATATATTGAACAGTTCATGGTATATATATATCATAGGCATACATACATGATAAGGAAGAGTTCATTAAGGTATTGCATGAAGGTTACTGTTTAATAATTGGATTGTAACGTACATTTGGTCATCTAGTGATAGTGCGTGATCATTCATAGCAAAGAGGATAGTCAATCATGTGGTAAGAGTTCGGTTTTATATAGCTCGTGTATAATGTTGTTATTTAGTATTTAAGATGGATGTTTGTGGTATGCCTTCTTGAAAAGATCTGTTTTCAGTAACCTTCGGAAGATGGTTAGGTCTTGCGTTGTTTTTATGGCCTTCGGTAGCGCATTCCATAGCTGCGTACAGATTTATGTGAAACTGGTCACGGATATGGATTTATATTTTAGCCCTTTACAGTTAGGATAGTGGAGATTGAGGAATGTGTGTGGTGATCTTTTTGCGTTCCTAATAGGCAAATCTATAAGGTCTGACATGTAGGTCGGGGCTTTCCCATAGATGATTTTGTGGACCAGGGTGCAAACTTTGAACACAATTCGTTCTTTTAGTGGGAGCCAGTGTAGGTTTTCTCTTAGAGGTTTTGCACTTTTGTATTTCGCTTTCCCAAATGTGAGTCTGGCTGCTGTGTTTTGAGTGGTTTGAAGCTTCTTAATGATTTGTTCTTTGCATCTGGCATAGATGGCATTGCAATAATCTAGATGACTTAGCACCATTGATTGTACTAGGCTGCGGAAAACTTCCCTTGGGAAGAAAGGTTTGATTCTTTTAAGTTTCCACATTGAGTAGAACATTTTCTTTGCTGTATTTTTCGCATGGTCTTCGAGTGTGAGATTTCAGTCAATTGTGACTCCCAGTATTTTCAGGCTGTCTGAAACCGGAAGTGTGTAGTCTGGGATGTTTATGGTATTGGTTTTGTTTGTGTTGTATTGTGAGGACAGGATATGAGACATTGTGTTTTTTCTGCGTTTAGCTTTAATTGGAATGCATCCGCCCATGGGTTCATTATTTGGAGGCTGTGTGTGATTTCATTTGTGATTTCGGTAATGTCTTGTTTGAACGGGATGTATATCGTGATATTGTCTGCATAGATGTACAGGTTGAGTCCTTGGTTGGATAATGATTTGGCTAAGGGTTGGTGAGAGCGGTGATCCTTGTGGTACTCCACATTCAGGTTTCCATGGTGTTGACGTTTTTGAGTTTGAAATCACTTAGTAAGATCTTGCTGTTAGGAAGCCTTTAAACCATCTTAGTACGTTTCCTCCAATCCCAAAGTAGTCTAGGATGTTCAGGAGTATTTGGTGGCTGACCATGTCGAATGCGCTGGACATATCAAATTGTAGGAGTAGCACATTGTTTCCAGTTGCAATTAGTTGTTTACATTTGGTTATGAGAGTGGTTAACACTGTTTCAGTACTATGGTTGGACTGAAATCCTGACTGTGATTCATGTAGTATTGTGAATTTGTTTAGGTAATTGGTGAGTTGTTTGGTTACCATACTTTCCATTAGTTTTACTATCGGGGGGATGGATGCTACTGGTTGGTAGTTGGTTGTGTCATTAAATTTTTTCTTTAAGTCTTTGGGTATAGGTGTAAGTAATATATTTCCTTTGTCCTTGGGGAAAAGTCCATGTTGTAGCATGTAATTCAGGTGTGACATAAGGTCTGTTATGAAGCGTTTGGGGGCGAACCTTATAAGGCTGCTGGGGCAAATGTCCAGTTTGGAGTGGGTTTTGGAGAATTTGTTGAGTGCTTGAGTGATGGTATCTTCGGTTAGCAGATCGAAGTCAATCCAGGTTCGGTCTGCTGGGTATTCACCAGGAGTAAGGTCCAGACAATCCATAAATTTATCGTGATCAATGGTATTGAGTGGTAATGTGGATCGAAGTTTTATAATTTTCTCATTGAAGTATTTGGTAAGTTGGTCTGCCGATGCGGTGTCTGTGCTGGCTGTGGTAATCGGTGTGGTGTCTATTAGTTTATTCACGAGTTGGTAGAGTTTGTGTGCGTCTTTGTATTCTGGTCCTATTTTGGTTTTGAAGTATGCTCTTTTGGTTTGTCTTATTGTATATTTGTATTTTCTTTGCATTTGTTTCCAAGCTTTGAGTGTATGTTCATTTTTTATTTTTTGCCATGCGCGTTCGAGTCTCCTGATTTGTGTTTTTAGTTTTTTCAGTTCTTCATTGAACCAAGGTATTGAGCTGTGTCTTCGTGTGGTTCTTGTTTGTAGTTGTTCAATTTTGTCTAGTACGTTCCTGCATCTGTCGTCCCAGTTTTGGAGATAGTGTTCAGAGTTTGTCTGTGCTAACCATTCAGATTTGTAGATCTGTTGCCAGAATGTAACAGGATCAATCTGTCCTCTAGTGGTGTAGGTTGTGCATTCTTGCTTGGGTTGTGTGTCTTTTTTCCACCATTGTAGGGCTATGTTTAATTTATGGTGGTCTGACCATGGTACGGCCGTCCATTTTGTATCTGTTAGTATAAGGGTTGAATCTGGTGATAGTTTGTATGTAATGAGGTCAATTGTGTGTCCTTTAACATGTGTAGCTTGCATATTAGGCAAGTTAAGGTCCCATAGTTGTAGGAATTCTTTGCACGTACTTGTGACCTGACTTGGCCACTTTGGAAACAGTATACTGGGCTAGATGGACCATTGGTCTGACCCAATAAGGCTATTATGTTCTTATGATTGTATGTGGGCAGTTTTTGTTGTACAAACTTTATTCTAATATTGAACATTCATTTCAGTTATTTTAATACAGCATTTTAAGTCATTTTTATTTTTGAATGCTGAATTTCAGATATCCCAATGATGTGGAATATAGTCCAGGATTTTGTTTGCTAGAGGTTCCGTAAAACCATGTCTACTTTGTTGAATTGAAAGACTTGTTTTGAGTCAGTAGTATTCATATACTGTTCTGCAGTCAATATTTTCAGCCAGTAGATGGTGCTGCTTGTTGAGAGAGAAAGATAGGTTTCATTTGAACCCGTCTTGCAGCTGGAGGAATCAGTGGTTGATGGGTCCACAAATCATATGTCTGACTGGTTTTGTTACTCTCTCCTCAGAATGCTATACTGAAATACAACGTTGCTTATGCAAAGAAGTGGGACTTCACAGCTCTCATTGATTTTTGTGAAAAGGTAAATTTTCTTTATGTACTTGAAAGCCACTGGAAAATGTACATTTGAAGAAAAGTATGTACAAATAAACTTCACTGTTTTGCTTTTGTAGTTGACCTGAAATGTCTTGATTTAAAATACTGCAATAAACACACACTTCAAAGGCTCTAATAACTTCATTCAAGTTATTCACTCTGTAAGGTTTGACGTAGAGTCAGCAGTAATATATTTCTAAGCTCCACACTTTCTTGATAGGGAAGAGGGAGGCTTTGGGCCCCAATATCTTGTTGTAGGAGAGGAAGTAAAGCCATCTTAGAACCTAGAAGCTAGAATTGTTGAGAGAACCTTATTTTCTCCTTTGACAAGTGTATAACACTGTAACAAGACTTGTATGCCAACAGAGATGTAAACCTAGCCGGTGTGTGACTCACTGGGTTGAAATGCTAGTTTTACTCCTTTATGTGCGGAAAGGTACAAGTTAATCACTGGGTATTTAATAAGAAATATAATCAAAGGTGCATTGAAAATAATAATGAGCTTTTATCACTGTTTGACATTCTCTGTTTTGTAATTAAAATACATCAGAAACATACACACATAGAAAGTATAAAGACTGTATAATGCAATTTTTAACCTTTTATGCTTGTCAGCACCCACAGAGGAAAGTGGACTGAGTAGGAGTTGCTGCAGTCTCTAACGTAGGAGTTACAGATTTCTCATAGTGAATGGCACACGACACAGTTAATGGTTTTCTTTTTGAGTGTCATAATATTAATTGGATTAGAGGAAAATTTCTGTTGTAATGCTTTTTAAAAAAGAAAAAAAAACCCAACCTAAAATAGATTGTGATCTGAACTGATAAACATAAATGCCACTGAGATCATTACTAGTATTCACATCTTTCTTGATTTCTTCCTGAAAAAGAAAGGGCCTGGTTTTGCTAAGCTTTTACCCCATAGGCATAGAATGGGAGAAAAGCATTAGTAAATTAAACCTGTGGGGTAATTTTATAAGGGACTTGAATGTAGAACAGCAGTTCTACATGCTGAAGTGAGCTTATGTAAAATTGCCCCAAAAGTAGGTGCACAGACACACAGAGATAAATTTTATAACCTCAAAATACCTAAAGGAAAAAAAAAAGTCAATTTGCAAAAAAAACATCCAAATCTCGATTTTTGAAAGTCAGAATTTGGACATTTCACTCTGCAGTTCGTCCAAGTAGGAAGGGGGCGTGTTTTGGGTGGTACTAGAGTGGGCCCAAACGTAGGACAGCCAGCAGGAATATTTGAACAGAAAGAAATGTTCATGTCTAAAAAGGATGTTTTTATCTAGACCTGTTTCAGTTACTTCAAAGTTAGAAAAAGGTGCTTTGATTGAGCAGCTGATCACTGGCGAGATCAAGGCATGACCCTTCCTTAATCCCCCAGTGGTTGCTGTCCCCCCTCCCTCTCCCCTGAAACCAGAAAGGAAAACCAGGTTGTGCCATTTTCAGGTGGAATGGCCATTGTGAACAAAGCAGCAAGCAGGTCAGCCTAATGGTAAGAGTGCAGTGGACTGTTAACCAAAGGACACAGGTTCAAATCCCAATGTAACTCGATAATTTTTTTTTCCTGAGGCTGTCTTCAGGAACATAAAATTCTCTGAGGACAAGCAGACTGATTCTCACATGTGGGTCGACATCTGTGTCGGCCCGGGAACCGGCATTTTGCCATAGCAAAAACAAAAAAGTTTTGTTAGAGTTTTCTGTTCCTTGTGCAGCGCGCATATGCGGACTGACTTCCCACGCGAGCGTGTTTTTCCACGGCGAGGTGTGGCAGATTCCTTCTAAGCTCCTCATTCAGGCCCGGGAACACAGTCTTTTTGCTATTTTCGAGAGTTTTTTCGTGCTGGTTTGTTTAAAAAAAAAAAAAAAAAAAAGATAAGAAAAGTAGCAGGTAATATTCAATTTCTCCTTTTTCAAAGGTAAGCCATCTAGGGGCATTATACTGAAACCAGAATTTGGCTTGGGAAATCTGAAATGCTATATAATAAATTTTAAAATCTGGAAGGTTGGCTCTTCTTAAAATTTGGGGCAATTTTAATTTCTTTAATGCAATATGAGGAGTGGAGGATCTCCATATAAATTCAGAAATGAGCCTGTAATTTTTTTTTTTATTATTATTAAAGGAGAGAGGAATCATACTAAGAAAGTAATTCACTTTTGGTGTCTATACCATTTTTATTGCCTCCCCACCAGGGTAGAAAGAGAGGAGACCATGAGTCTAGTAGATCTGTAGAAGTTTTTAAAATTATATCACTGTTCATTTTAAGTGTAGTGTCATGGAGATTACTATACCATATGCCTAAATAGTTAAATTTATTTGGTTCCCATATAAATGGATATTGCGAAGCTTGGTGTTTGAGGACAGATTTGGATAAGGGCATAATGGTTGATTTAGTCCAATTGACTTTATAACCCGAGATTTGTGAAAAGGAATTAATGCAAGACAATAAGTATGTATAGAATTTAAGGTTAAATACAAAACGATATTGTCTGCATATATTGATAGTTTTATATTGTTTAGATAGCTGTATACCTGATATATTATGATTAGCATGAATGGATATGGCAAGAGGCTCAAGGACCAGATTAAATAGCGGGGGGAGAGGGGGCAGCCTTGTTTTGTTCCACTGTTTAGAGTGAAGTTAGAGGACATGTTAAGAAAAATGGAAGCCTGAGGAAAATCATAGAGCATTTATATCATTTTAAAAGCACTGTTTTAAATATATTTTTTAAAACTGTACCCTATTTCTGCACAAATGCAAAGACCCTGGTAACCTGTTCCAACTCAGCAGACCAGCCACCAAGAAAGCTGATACTTACATGCATACATACATAATGAACCTTACCCATTGCTTCAACATTCAGCCGTATAGTGGTCTCAGACTGCAATGCTACCCTGAGATAATATATCTGCAGAGCCTTAACATAATATTCTGGTGCATTCCCATGGAGAGCTTCAATCTTATGCTGTATCCTACATTTCACCAGCAACCAGTGGAGCTGTCTCAACACTGGAGTTACACGTTCAAACTTAGACAACCCTACAGTCAATCGTGCTGCAGCATTTTGGATCACCTGTAATGCTTTCAATTGAACACTTGCAAATTCCAAATACATAGCGTTACAGTAATCTATGCTGCTCAATACCAAGCCCTGAACTACACTCCTGAAGTCACCCATAGTTAACATAGTTCGTAACCAATGCAACAAGCATATGTGGAGGGAATTAGGTTGAAGAAGAGAGCGAATAGAGTGAATATGTCTGAGGATCAAGAATGAAGAGATTGAAAGGATAAGATATTGTCCAGAGTAACATCTAGAATTCTAGTTAAGGTATGGTAAAGAAGAGGAGTATCCCTTAATGGTAAAGTTTGGAGGAATAGGACAAGGAGACTGGGAGGAGAAAATCGTCATAGCGGTTTTTATAGATATTAATTTCAGCCTATGGACAGCTAAACAATGAGCAACTACATCCAGTTTTGTGGAGACAGACAGATAACTAGAAGGAGAATGAGAATCAGAAAAAAAAGAAGTTGTCGAATATTGTCTGTGTAAATGAAAAAAGTAAAACTAAGAGATTGCAAAAGAAGGCACCAGAAAGACATTCAACAGGATAGGTCCTAGGATTGATCCTTCAGGGGTACCAGAGAAGTAGTTTTAGAAGAAATCGTCTGAATTGTGAACTATATAGGAACGATCTGTTAAGTAGGAGTGAGATCATTGAACGGTTCAAAAGAATGGTTTGATCAAGATCAAAAGCAGTGGACATATCTAATGAAAATAATACAACATCTCTATTGCCATCAAGAGTTAGTTTGATGTAGTGTAATTAGTGTAGTAAGAGTATGTTCAGTAGAGTGGTGTGAACTAAACCTATTTGAGGATGAAGGGTATTAGTATGGTGAAAAAAGTCAGAGAGCTAGGTTGCTACAATTTTTTCCATAGTCTTAGAAATGAATGAAAGATTAAAGATTGGCCTGTAATTATTCACTGAGCTGAGATTGGATTTAGAATCCTTTAAAAGAGGAGTGATGGATCGCCTGTTTTCCAAGGTGATGGGAACATTATTGTAGAGAGACTAGATATAACCATGCAGGCAAGATAAGGGGTCCAGAAATTGTAATAAGAGAAAAGCTGGAATAAGATTTTTAAAAGATGAAGAGACTTTGTGATGCTGTGAGACCCCGAGCGGGTGTTGGGTGCGACTGGTGAAATAATACAGCTGGACAGGAGATATAAACTTACCTTCAACAGCATCCAAAAGCATTCCAAACCTACGGGCTGCAGTTGAAAACAGAAAGGTATTGCAGAGGGTACAGATAGTAAATGTGATCCCTCTGAGTGAAGGAAACAGATCAGCACATATGATACTAGTAGCACTGAGACCTGTTATGTAAGGCCTTGAAGACAGTAGCATACTTTAAAATGAGCATGAAATCCTAATAGTAGCGAATGCAGAGAACACAACACAGGGATCATCTAAACCAGGGTTGGCCAACCTCTGTCCTCGAGGTCAGCAAGCCAGTCGGGTTTTCACGATTTCCCCAATGAATATGCATAAGATCTAATTGCATACACTGCCTCCGTTGTATGCAGATAGATCTCATACGTATTCATTGGGGAAATCCTGAAAACCCGATCTGGCGAGGGCCAAGGTTGGGACATCCCTGATCTAAACCCATGACCTGCACCCTATCAGCAAACACACAGCTGAGTTCTGAACTAGCTTAAGAGAGTGCAATGTGTATGCTGGAAGACCCAGATAATGTATGTTATATTCAAAACCAGCAGCGGTGACTAAAACATCATATGAAAGTCCGCAGTGGGAAGAAACTGTCTCGGGTGCAATGCATGAATTGCAATTTCTAGAATGCTATAGAAAGAATAGACCAAGCATGAGCCTTAAATGTCAAATGGGAGTCCAACAAGATCTCAAGGTTGTGCACAACTTACAGGGTTACCTCTCTGAACTCTAGTACCAGAAAGGAGGAGTCAAAGATGGCAATATGTTGCTTCAGAAAGATAAGAATATCATGTGCTTCTTGTGTGCCTTGGTAGCCCAAGCACCCTGTTGAAAGAGGTCCTAAATTCCTTACTATAACTAACCATTTTGATCGTACCTCATACAACAGTTTTATTATAGGTCATACTCACTACCCCCTAGAAAATACTTTAAAAATATTGTGTAATCATAGACAGTTATCTTACATTTGAACACCAGGTGTCCTCAGTGGTCAATAAATCCTTCAAGTTCCCTATGGAAATTGAAACAAATCAGATCCTTTTTCTCATTTAATATCTTCAGACTATTACTACAATCTTTAGTCTTAACCAGGGCTTTTTTGAGGGGGTACTTAGGGGTACTGAGTACCGGCACCTTTTCTATCGTCTGTTAAAATTGACCCATGGTCCCCAAGTTTTAATGAAGGAGCTCAGGCCCTACACACCAATTCTTCGTTGTCTTAGATTCTGTGACTGGTTGCAGGGGGTTGGCTATTATGGGGTGGGTCCATCAATGATCACCCCACCCCTGAAGGGTGGCCTGGCATTTGAGTACCGGCACCTTTTTCGCTAGAAAAAACTCACTGGTCTTAACTCAGTTTGACAATTGTAATACCGTATATGCTGGATGTAAGGAAAGTATCATAAAAAAACCTACAAATTGTGCAAAACACTGCAGCTAGATTTGTCTTCAGAGTATCATGCTCTGATAAAGCCACACTTATTACTTAAATTGCACTGGCTCCCTATTAAAACCAGAATTATTTTCAAATTATGTTCTTTTGTCTTTCAAATACTATATGGTGCAGCCTCTAATTAAGCTCTCTCTTCTTAATGCAACCCATGAAACTAGGGACTACCTTAGACTCCATCTCCCAAATTGCAAGAGAGTAATATATAGATCAGTTCACTCTGTCAATTTCTCCTATCAAAGTACCAAATAGTGGAATTCCCTTCCCTTCCAAATGCAATTAGGAATCAATCCAACTATTTGAAATTCTGTAAAATACTGAAATGTTTTCTCTTCAATAAGCTCATATCGACGGATAATGGATCTCAGGTCTAACTCCAGAATTTAATAACAAACATTTCTTTTGTATCTTATCCTTGTATTGTTTCTGCTTATACTCTGGATCTCATATACTGCATATAATGTACTATGAATTACTTCACACACTTGGTTTAATTACTCTTTGCAAGCCTCATTGAACTTGCGTTTGCTTCGGGATAATGTGTGATATAAATGTTGATAAATAAAATAAGCTTATACTTGTAATGTCCATCTGTGTTACATGCTGGGTTTTAAAGGTTCGTAATTACACAGTTTTGCTGTTCAGTTTGTCAGTTTGTTTTGACAGTTCTACTATAATGCTGATTTAGTTGGGAATGTGTCCGGGGCATTTGGATACATTTTGCATAATCTCTGGTGTGGTCCAGACATTTAGGGCCCTCTTCTTTAACTTGCAATATAATACCACTTTGGTGTGGTGTTTTACTGTGTATCCTGCAATATTTGAAGTATTACATTTAAATAAATAATGCAGCTTCTAAATTTTAATTCAATCTGTGTTATTTAATTTAATAATGAATTACTTTGTAATCATTTGCATGTTTCAGAACTCATTTTTTAATATGCTATGATGTGTTAAGCTGTGTTATTGCCAATTAATGCGGCTTTGTAAATAGGGACTGTAATTTGCAAGCTATATTTGCATTTTACTAATCGTTCTTCATATATGATTCGTGGTGTACTTGTTGAAATAATAGTTGTAAGAAGGGCAGCCTGATCAGACTTTGACACCTTGGGCCAACAGGGCTGTGGATGATGGTGGCAGAGCATTTGCTGCTCCAGGTGATGGGGTCCATCTTTGCCATTACAGGATGATAACCTACTGGGTAGACTGTGCACTTGTACTGTATTCTAGAGAGCTGAAAACTGTCACAACAGTGGCTGGGGTAGTTAATGGAGCAAAATGGAGGCACGTTTGTTAGGTTTAGCTTACATCCTTTCATTGGTAGCTCGAGGAAGCAAATAGAATGTTAGGTATTATTAGGAAAGGAATGGAAAACGAAAATGAGGATGTTATAATGCCTTTGTATCGCTCCATGGTGCGACCGCACCTCAAATATTGTGTTCAATTTTGGTCGCCGCATCTCAAAAAAGATATAGTAGAAGTAGAAAAGGTACAGAGAAAGGCAACGAAAATGATAAAGGGGATGGGACGACTTCTATATGAGGAAAGGAAGGAGAAATGGGACTTGATATACCACCTTTCTGAGGTTTTTGCAACTACGT
This sequence comes from Microcaecilia unicolor, assembly GCF_901765095.1. Lineage (NCBI taxonomy): Eukaryota > Metazoa > Chordata > Amphibia > Gymnophiona > Siphonopidae > Microcaecilia > Microcaecilia unicolor. The sequence continues at coordinate 132,808,187 of NC_044035.1, read as the reverse complement.
TCAAAGCGGTTTACATATATTCAGGTACTTATTTTGTACCAGGGGCAATGGAGGGTTAAGTGACTTGCCCATAGTCACAAGGCTAACACGGCTAGGGCTCTTCAGCTTGGAGAAAAGGCGGCTGAGGGGAGATATGATACAGGTCTATAAAATAATGAGTGGAGTTGAATGGGTAGAAGTGAAGCGTCTGTTTACGCTTTCCAAAAATAATAGGACTTGGGGGCATGCGATGAAGTAAATTTAAAACGAATCGGAGAAAGTTTTTCTTCACTCAACGTGAAATTAAACTCTGGAATATGTTGCCAGAGAATGTGGTAAAGGCAGTTAGCGGAGTTTAAAAAAGGTTTGGACGGCTTCCTAAAGGAAAAGTCCATAGACCGTTATTAAATCTTTCATTCATTTCTAAGACTATGGAAAAAATACTTCTATCAGAACTGCTGAACTCTCACTGTGAGCCTGTATTCCACCTCCCTTCAGCTTATTCTGAGCATATCTGTACCAAATCTATTATTCTTATGGCTCCAGTACACCTTCTCTTCCTGGCACTATCCCTTCCCAATCTGTTTCTCCATATGAAACCACTTCACACCGCAGGAACACATTGTCCTCCTGCTGTGTGTCATCATCTCACTACCCCTCTGTTCACCATCTCTTTTTTCCCCCCTCCTTCTTCACAGCTCTCAACCTTCAACACTTCCTTCCTTCCATTCACCTCTCGCCTCTTTACCTGAATACATCTTGCCTTCGTCGCTGTCATCATACCTCTCCTACTCTTCTCCGTACTCTCCTGCTCCTTCTCCTGCTCTCTGCTGGTGACATTAATCCCATTCCTGGTCCCCCACATCAGCTCTCATCCTATTCGTGTAGGCCACACCGTGATACCTCCAATCTGATATCTGTTCCTCTCCACCCCCCTTCTTCTCTGCCCTTCTCTTGTGCTCTATGGAACGCCCGCTCTGTCTGCAACAAACTTTCCTACATCCATGGCCTCTTTATCTCTCGTACCCTCCATCTGCTTGCCCTAACTGAAACCTGGCTTTGCCCTGAGGACTCTGCCTCAGTTGCGGCCCTATGTCATGGAGATTTATCTTTTTTCCCATACTACTCGCTCGGTTGGCCGCGAAGGCGGTGTCGGGCTACTACTCTCACCCTCCTGTAAATTCCATTTTAATAATGGCTTATGGACTTTTCTTTTATGAAGCTATCTAAACCTTTTTTAAACCCCTCTAAGCTAACTTCTTTTACCACAATGTCTGGCAACGAATTCCAGAGTTTAATTAGCACGTTCAGTGAAGAAATATTTTCTCCGATTCGTTTTAAATTTACTACTTTGTGTCCCCCCTAGTCCTAGTATTTTTTTGAAAGAGTGAACAATTGATTCATGTCTACCTGTTCCATTCCACTCATTTTATAGACCTCTATCATATCTCCCCTCAGCAGTCTTTTCTCCAAGCTGAAGAGCCCTATCTGCTTCACCTTTCCTCATAGGGAAGTTGTCCCATCCCTATCATTTTCATGGCCCTTCTCTGTACCTTTTCTAATTCCACCATATTTTTTTGAGATGCGATGACCAGAACTGCACACAGTATTTGAAAAGTGTGGTCGCACTATGGAGCGATATAAGGTCGTCATAACGTCCTAATTTGTATTTTCCATTCCTTTCCTGATAATACCTAACATTCTATTTGCTTTCTTTGCTGCCGCCGCTGCACATTGAGCAGAGGGTTTCAACGTATCATCAACGACGACGCCTAGATCCCTTTCTTGGTCAGTGACTCCTAATGTGGAACCTTGCATTACATAGTTATAGTTCGGGTTCCTCTTTCCCACATGCATCACTTTGCACTTGCTCACTTTAAACGTCATCTGACATTTGGATGCCCAGTTTTCCAGTCTTGTAAGGTCCTCTTGTAATGTTTCGCAATCTTCTTGCAATTTAACAACTTTGAATAACTTTGTGTTGTCAGCAGATTTAATTACCTTACTAGTTACTCCCATCTCTAGATCATTTATAAATATGTTAAAAAGCAAAGATCCTAGCACAGACCCCTGGGGAAATCTCACTATCTACCCCTTTCCATTGAGAATACTTACCATTTAACCCTACTCTCTGTTTTCTAATCCATTTGGTGTCAGTCTGATAAATGTATTTGAGCTGAAAGCCCAAGGGAGCCAAAGGAAAATACTAGACCAAAAGTATAAATATGAGACAAAGTCGTTTTTAACAGAACTAAAAATTTGAATCGGTGCCAGTTTCAGTTGTACAAAATGTCAGACTCATAAATGTTTGCAAATGCAAACAAAAAACTTAAGTGAAACTTAAGAGTAGAGGAGAAGCCTAGTGGTTAGAACAGTGAGCTGTGAACCAAAGAAGCCAGGATTCAGATTCCACAGATGCTGCTTGTGACTTGGGTATGTGACAGTGGAGGAATATAACAGTTACTATCTTGGATAAAGAATGATCTCTTCAGGCAGTCACATTTTATAGACAGCAGCTGGGATATAACCTTGGCAGTATAGATAGGAATAAGTAGGCAGATTGGATGGGGCAGCTGGCTTTATTCTGTTGGCATTTACTATGTTATATATAGTAAGGTTTTCAGCTATTTTTTGGAAGTTTTTACTTGTAAAGGAAATTGACATGTTGATGTTCTATGTGTTGTTGCCTAAAAAAAAAAACCAACAAAGAATAAAGTATGTTAAGGATAATGTACAATTCAGTATTGAGAATTAAAGGGTAAGATCACTGTGGAATTGAAGTGGTAGAATTTGGTGCTTTTGCATTTTAAGTGCAAATTTTACTCTTTCTTCTTGCCAGATGCTGTAAGCACCAGGAACTAATATGCTGTATTTTATCGCTCTCCTGTGTAATGTTCCACTAAATTAAATCCAAAACACTTGCCTATAATTTATATTCTAAGAGAATCAATACACTTAACGCTGTAATTTTTCACTGGAAATGTGACAATTCTCCAGTAATTTCCTGGATGAAGGTCGTCTTTGCTAACAAATTTTCGGGGGGTGGGAGGGAGGTTAATGAGCTGCTTGATAAGATACCATGTTTGGCTTCCGACAGACAATTGATGTCACTCAAAAAAAAGTATCTAAATTACTCAAATATTGTACTATAATATAGATAATATATGTAAATGTTTCCCTTTCCAAAGAGCTACAGAGCATTTAGTAATATACATTTATATTTGTATTATCTATGAAAATTTACAAAAATATACTCGGTCAAAGGACACACTGACAACAAATTTTTTAGTCCCCAAAATTCAGACACTATATAAATACTCTGCTCCATATGATTCACAATCTTATAAACATGCACATTCCCTTAATTAAAAAAAAAAATTCTGAAAACCACCAAAATCATTCATACATCCCAAAGAAGACACTGATCTGACATTGACCTGAGACTTAACTTTAAAGATTCACATTACAAACACATCCATAATACAGTATAATTTTATAAATACAGTGCACTCCATTTAAGTGCACGTCGGATAAGAGTACATACAGTATACAGTCTCCGTTAACTGACATTAGGCTGGCTTGAAGTAATCAGATATAGTTCTCTGTACACTCTTGGGTCTGTGAGTCCCATAGACTACAACTGCCAGACAGTAAAAACTGTCATAGCACTGACATCCAGTGGCCTCCAGATAGGCCCGCACGGTGTTGAGACTCTTCAGCGCTCTTGCAAAAGTGACAGGAGGAGGAGGTTGAATATTCTTCATCAGCATGTGCTTCACTGCTCATTTCTTCATCTGTTCCATCATCAGCCGTTGTGGCCTGCGTGTAGAAGCATATCTCAACATCAGTGCTGTCTTCAGCTGTTTGTAGATCGTAATCAACAGCTACGTAGCGATGGAACTCCTCTTCAGTAAAACCGGCTGGGATGTCAATAACCTGTTCATCTGATGCGTTTGCAACAGCTGCACCTGTTTCACCCTCTCCACATCCTTAACAAAGATTGCCCGCTTGTAGCGGTTCACAATGGTTGCCTGTGTAACATGATTCCAGGCTTCTTTCTGCATATGTAGGGAATCCAACAGTGATAGATTACGAGCCAGTTCAACAGCACGTTTATCCTTCCCAGCCTGGTCATCCATAACGCTCATCAGACGACGTAGCACAAGAGCCCGATAATGTTGTTTGAAATTGGCTATTATGCCCTGATCCATAGGTTGGATCAGAGAGGTAGTGTTTGGTGGCAGGAAGACCACCTTGACGTTAGACAGCCTGACATCATCACTGTGTGCAGCACAATTATCACAAAGCAGCAAAATCTGACGCTTTTGTGCCCGCATTCTAGTGCCTGACTTCTTTAGCCACTGCTTCCAAATTTCCCCAGTCATCCACGAATTTGCTTTAGCCTCACATAACACAGGAAGTTGCTTAACTTTCGTGAAGCAACAGAGCTGTTTGCTCTTTCCAATGACGAGGGGTTCCAACTTCTCACTCCCATCCATATTGCACCAAAGGAGGATAGTCAGTCGATCCTTCGACGTTTTACCTCCAGTAGTTTCAGCATGTTTGAATGCAAGTGTTCCATCAGGAATTGCTCGCCAGTAGAGACCATTTTCGTCAGCATTGAAAACGTCACGAGGTGCAAACTCGTTCAAGATGGTAGGAAGAACTGAAACAACCCAATTTTCAGCACCAAAGTCATCAGGGTCTTGTTTCTCACCAAGCTGTTCCTTAAATTATATGCTGTTCCTCTCCTTCCATCTTTCCAACCATCCAACAGTGGCTTTGAATTCAGTTATTCCAAGACTTTCAGCTAGCTTGTTAGCTTTCTGCATAAGCAGTGGACTACTGACAGGAAACTATCTGCTCCTGACTCGAGAAAACCACTGAATAAGAGCATCTTCTACTTCCTCAGCTTTTCCCGCACGTTTTCGTTTCCGTTGTGGATTTGTATTGTTTTGCCAGTCTTCCAGAAGCTGGTGTTTCTGCTTCAAGACATGTGAAATTTGACTGGGATTGACACCATATTTTTTAGCAATAGATGCTTGACTTTCTTTGTTTTCTAATTTTTTAAGAACTTCTATTCGTTCAGCCAATGTTAGTCTTACAGTTCTGCTGCCGCCGCAATGACCCCGGTGCATGCTCCAACAACATTCTTTCCCCTAATCTGCATGGGGCAGTTAAAGAGGCAGCAAATTTGAAATCTCGGTTGTCACGTGCCAATCGGCTTCCATATTCCATGCGTGTGCTTATGCGGAGTCTTTCCTGCAGAGGAGCGGTCTTGAACCATGCATATAAGCGAATCTTGCACTTATCAGTGGTGCGCTAAAACGAAGTTTGTCCCCATAGAAATTGATGGTGCCAAAAACGGGACCGAAGTACGGCATGCAGTTAAACAGAGCATATGTTAGTTAAACAGAGCATATGTTTATCAGATGTCAAGCTTCTTTGGGTCACAGCGGTTAAGTGCACGCTCTGGTTAACTGCATGCATTTCTTTGGTCCCAGACTCTTGCACTTAAACGGATTGCACTGTATTACCAAAACATTCTTAACATGGTACATTTTTTTTATGTAATTTATGTTTCAATATTTTTGACAGCAAATACAAATTTACAATCAGGTCCATATGAGAAACTTACATATCGTTTCCAGTGCCATCAAACAGTATACAAGTATGAGTCCCCTTCCCCCCTACAAATGCTATTAATATCTGTACTCTAGAGAAATAGAGATTAGGGAACAAGCAACTGTCTCTTCGCTGATGGTTGTAGCGTATTCCAAAATTTACTCCAGGTCTGCAGCAATCGCCTCCCTTCTGCCGAATGTAAGTCGCGGATTGCACATCGCTCCAGTCTTGATAAATCTATCATAAATATTCTCCATTGGGTGATGTTAGGGTCCTTCTGGTCCATCCAGCCATGTAATATCACTTTCTTTCCTATCAGCACTGCACGTTGTAAAAATCTTCTATACCCCGGCAATGCCGGCTTGACATATCTGTACACATCAGACAGCATCAGTGGCTGCAACACAGTCCTTCTTTTCCAATATGTCCAGACTGCCCCGTGCACTTGCTTCCAAAATCTTTGCGCTCTTGAACAAGTCCAATACATGTGTCCCAAAGTAGCCTGAGGGGAAGCACATCGCAGGCAGTGTCCAGTTGTTCCATATCCTGCCTTGTGGGCTCTGTGTGGTGACACGTGCAAACGGAGTACAAACTTATATTGTAGCTCCCAATATCTTGCGAATGGGGAGCTTGGTAATATAGAAAGCAAGTAACTTTGTATTACACTCTCTGACACTTCAACTCCAAGATCTGCAGACCAGTCTTGTGCCCGTTTTTTATAATCTATGTCCTCAGTAGTATCTAACAAGTGTCTATGATGATATTTTAATGGGACTTCATTCTGAGATCCCAGTGTCAGCGCCATGCTCAGCGTTTCCTGCACATCTTCACATAGGTTAATCCAGCCTATTGATACAGCATAATGTTTCACTTGCATATAAGCAAACATATCTGAAGCTGGCAATGAATACTCTCTCTGTATATCTGCAAATGCCCGCAATTGTCCCTCTTCATTAATTAATTGATATAAGAAGTGAATACCTGCTTGCCTCCATCGAGCAAACACTCCTGAGGTGGTGCCCACTGGGAAGTTGAGATTATGGTACAAGGACAAAAAAGGCGTTGAGCTCGCTGAGAACCCATGCCGCCTGCATAGCCACCTCCAAGCTGCTCTGGCGGATGTCACAAAGGGGTTGGTTACGATCTTAATGTCCGGACTATGCTTATGCTTATGCGAGTGCAGCAGCCAACTGAGATATACCTTGGGAAAGGCGGCTGACTCTATTGAGGTTGCTGAAAACTCCTGGCACGCTACCAGCCAATCTCTTATGTGTCTCATGGAGCTTGAAATTGTTAGATATCTTATACTTAGTAGGCCCATTCCTCCATGCAATTTAGGCTTCTGCAGGACACTAATTGGGAGTCTAGGTTTCCGACCCTGCCAAAGAAACTTCTGGATCGCTCTAGATAATGCCCTCTCTTCCCTTTTGCCTCAAATACAACTGAAGCATCTGAAAGGTGTATATGTAAAAATGCTTATATACTGCATGTCTGATTAAAAACATTCAGTGCTGTTTACAATAAATATCTGCAAAATTTTAAAATGTATTGTGGATAATATTATGTCACTTTCTAGTATCTTAAGGGGATCTGCCAAATGAAACACGGTATGTCCATGCCATATCAGTCTGAACAAGTGGGTTGTATACCTTTCCTACCAGCTGATGGAGTTAGAGAACTGAGTTTTCTAGTGACATCACTGGGATAAGAGCTGATGCACCCTGGAAGTCTCCTGTATTTCTCTGTCTCCAACAGATAATGTTGTTCAGGCTGGTGCTGGTCTGAGGCCTGGCTCCCCAATGTGCAGGTGAAGGCCACATGATATGATTGAATATAGCAACCTCACTCTTGGCCTTAGTCCATTAACCTTGGGCAGTAGAGCATGGAGTTTAGACTCTGTAGCCCCTAGCTAGCACCTAGCTTACTGGGTGGAAGCAAGGCTCAGTTCCTATGGGGTCCTGCCTGCGAGAGTGTGGGTCCCCATCCCCTTCCCCACCATCTTTTTCTTACTATATTTGGAGTTCCCCCAAGGCAGCTTCAGCAGCACTAGGCAGTGCTTGGATCTCCTCCCCCTGCCCACCCCCCAAATAGGGGGGGCTGTGATGGACCAGGATAACCTGGTGAGTTCTGCTTGTGGGTTTGCACCTCATCTCTTCCCAGATGGAAGAGGAAGCTCGATCACCAGTAGTCGGTCTCTTCAGGCAGGAGAAACTCCCTAGGTGCCTAGATGCTGTTTCATAGGTTTTGCGTGTGTCAGTCATTTAATTGCCAGAGCTGTATGAGGGGGACCTCCTTTTGGAAGGTTTGGTGGGCTGTCCTTTCCACAGGGCTTTCACAAGTATGCTGTTGGTGGAGTGAGGGAGCTGTTGGGGGGGGGGGGGGGAAGCTGTATCCCCAACTTTGTGGAGTCCCACAGACATCTAATTTGTCACCTACACTGTTTAATATCTTCTTATGTTCTGTGGGTTTGGAACTTACTAGAGAGGGTTATTCACTTAGTTATGCCGATATTACAGTATTAATTCCAATTTACTCATCTATAGATTCAATATCATCAGTTGTTCAAAGATATCTAACACTGATTAGGTCCTGAATGTTATGCTATCGACTCAAATTTTTACTTTTTGATAACAATCCTGACCCTTTAGTGGTCCATATATTGGTGAATCAAACTAGGTATTCACTTTCTTCTGTTATAAAGATACTGGGGGTTTGTTGACCAGAACTTATCCCTTGACGCCCACCTCAATGTTCTAAGAGCTCTTCCTTTCTTTTGAGGAATTTCAGACGCATAAGAAAGTATTTTGAATTTGAGCAGTTTAGATTATTGGCACAGGTGTTGCTTTTGTCCAGGTTGGACTATTGTAATCTTATCTGTTTGTGTGCGCCTAGACACATTAACCAGCAATTGCAAACAGTCCAGAACACTGCAATCAGATTTTTCACTACAGAAGCAGGATAAAATCCTATATAATAATTTTTCTCCGAGGACAAGCAGGCTACTTGTTCTCACGACTGGGTTGATGTCCACGGCAGCCCCCACCAACCGGAACAAAACTTCGCGGGCGGTCCCGCACGCAGGGCACGCCCACCGCGCATGCGCGGCCGTCTTCCCGCCCGTGCGTGACTGTTCCCGCTCAGTCTTTCTTTTTCCGCGCTGGAGAGAGCCGCGTCGCCTCTCTCTCTGTCAGCCCCGGAAACCGGATCGCGCTTTCACCGCGAATTTTCTTCTCTTTCGTTGATTCGTTGTTTTTTCCTTTGGTTTAAAAAAAAAACAACTTTGTTTTTCCCTCGTCTCTTAGCGGGGGCGTCGCGTTGACGGTCGATTTGTTTTCGAGGTGTGAATCGACGGCTTTGACTTCGCCGACGCGATTTTTCCATCGATGTCCTCGAAGGTCCCGAGTGGTTTTAAGAAGTGTGGTCGGTGCGGCCGGCATATCTCGCAGACTGACACTCACGCTTGGTGCCTCCAGTGCCTCGGGCCGGAGCACGATACCAAGTCGTGTACTTTGTGTCTCGGTCTCCGGAAACGGACACAGGTAGCGAGGCAAGTTCTTCGGGACCTTCTTTTTGGAACTTGCGCCGGCCCCTCGACTTCGACGGCATCGGTATCGACGGCCGGTTCTTCGGTACCGGTATCGATGCCCACGAAATCGGCACCGACGGCATTGACCCCAGGAGCACAGGTCCCGTCGGCCCACCGGTCCTCCGGTGAAGGCAGGGGTGAGAGGCCGCGTGGGCAATCGGCCCCGGTCACTCCCTCTACCCAGGGCCCTCGGGACCGAACCCTGTCGGACCCGATCCCTCGAGGCCGAGGGGGATCGACTTCTTCCTTGTCTGTCCCACCGAGCGCCGATGACGGGCACCGCAAAAAGGCGAAGAAGCACCGTCATCGGTCGCCCACGACGCATCGGGCTCCCGGCGCCAGGGAGGAGTCAACGCCGAGGAAGCGGCAGCGTCAAGAGGAGAGGTCTTCCTCTGTAGTAGAGGTACCGCCGCGGCAGGGTGCCAGCACTTCGGTGCAGTCTCCTGGACCCGAACAGCTTCCGACACCTCTACCGGCCCCCTCGCCTTTCCCGACAGCGGGCCTGGACGAGTGCCTCCGAGCATCCTTCCGGGGATCCTGGAAGGGCTGATGCACCAGACTGTGCCGGCGCCGGGGGTGCTTGCGCCCTCGGCGCTGTTGATGGTGGCGCCGGCGTGCTCTAGCCCGGTGCCGAGGCCTTTGACGCTGACGCCGCTTGCGGCGCCGGTCTCGACCGCCACGCAGGTGGAGTCCCCGTCGATGGAGGGAGCTTCATCCCCGCTGGCCCGGGAGTCCACCGCTCGACGACGACACCGAGGCCTCGGTGCCTCGACGTCGAGCCGGGCCCGGTTGAGGACTGAGCTGCATGAGCTCATGTCTGAGGAAGAGGCCTCGTGGGGGGAGAAGGAGGACCCCAGATATTTCTCCTCAGAGGAGTCTGTGGGCCTTCCCTCCGACCCCACTCCTTCACAAGAGAGGAAACTCTCCCCACCTGAGAGCCTCTCCTTTGCCTCCTTCGTCAGGGACATGTCTATTTGCATTCCCTTTCCTGTGGTCTCTGTGGATGAGCCGAGGGCTGAGATGCTAGAGGTCCTCGACTATCCATCACCACCTAGAGAGTCCTCCACGGTGCCGTTGCACAATGTCCTCAAAGAGACACTGCTTCGGAACTGGCTGAGACCATTATCTAATCCCACCATCCCCAAGAAAGCAGAGTCCCAATACAGAATCCACTCGGACCCAGAGTTAATGCGGCCCAAATTGCCTCATGACTCGGCGGTCGTGGACTCTGCTCTCAAGAGGGCACGGAGTTCGAGGGATACCGCCTCGGCGCCCGCAGGGCGGGAGTCTCGCACTCTGGACTCGTTTGGGAGGAAGGCCTACCAATCTTCCATGCTCGTGACCCGCATCCAGTCTTACCAGCTCTACACGAGCATCCACATGCGGAATAATGTGAAGCAACTGGCGGACCTGGTCGACAAGCTCCCTCCGGAGCAGTCCAGGACCTTTCAGGAGGTGGTCAGGCAGCTGAAAGGCGTGCAGAAAGTTCCTGTCCAGGGGTATCTATGACACCTGTGACGTGGCATCTCGTGCTGCGGCCCAAGGTATAGTGATGCGCAGGCTCTCATGGCTGCGTACCTCTGACCTGGACAACCGCACCCAGCAGAGACTGGCCGACGTCCCTTGCCGGGGGGATAATATTTTTGGTGAGAAGGTCGAGCAGCTGGTGGACCAACTGCATCAGCGGGAAACCGCCCTCGACAAGCTCTCCCACCGGGCGCCTTCAGCATCCACCTCAGCAGGTGGACGTTTTTCCCGGGCCCGGCAGGGTGCGCCCTACGCCTTTAACAAGCGTAGGTACACCCAGCCGGCCCGAAGGCCTCGTCAGGCATAGGGACAGTCCCAGCGCGCTCGTTTTCGTCAACAGCGTGCGCCTAAGCAGCCCCCTGCGCCTCCACAGCAAAAGCCGGGGACGGGCTTTTGACTGGATCCATGGGAACATAGCCGCCCTCAAAGTGTCCGTACCGGACGATCTGCCGGTCGGGGGGAGGTTAAAATTTTTTCACCAAAGGTGGCCTCTCATAACCTCCGACCAGTGGGTTCTCCAAATAGTGCGGTGCGGATACTCCCTAAATTTGGCCTCCCTTCCACCAAATTGTCCTCTGGGAGCTCAATCCTTCAGCTCCCATCACAAGCAGGTACTTGCAGAGGAACTCTCCGCCCTTCTCAGCGCCAATGCAGTCGAGCCCGTACCACCCGGGCAGGAAGGGCAGGGATTCTATTCCAGGTACTTCCTTGTGGAAAAGAAAACAGGGGGGATGCGCCCCATCCTAGACCTGAGAGGCCTGAACAAATTCCTGGTCAAAGAAAAGTTCAGGATGCTTTCCTTGGGCACCCTTCTGCCAATGATTCAGAAAAACGATTGGCTATGTTCCCTGGATTTAAAGGACGCATACACTCACATCCCGATACTGCCAGCTCACAGACAGTATCTCAGATTCCGCCTGGGCGCACGGCACTTTCAGTATTGTGTGCTGCCCTTTGGGCTCGCCTCTGCCCCACGGGTGTTTACAAAGTGCCTCGTGGTGGTAGTGGCGTATCTACGCAAGCTGGGAGTGCACGTGTTCCCATATCTCGACGATTGGCTGGTCAAGAACACATCGGAGGTGGGGGCTCTCCGGTCCATGCAATGCACTATTCGCCTCCTGGAGCTGCTGGGGTTTGTGATAAACTACCCAAAGTCCCATCTCCAACCTGCCCAATCTCTGGAATTCATAGGAGCTCTGCTGAATACTCAGACGGCTCAGGCCTTCCTTCCAGAAGCGAGGGCCAGCAACCTCCTGTCCCTGGCTTCCCAGACCAGAGCGTCTCAGCAGATCACAGCTCGGCAGATGTTGAGACTTCTGGGTCATATGGCCTCCACAGTTCATGTGACTCCCATGGCTCGTCTTCACATGAGATCTGCTCAATGGACCCTAGCTTCCCAGTGGTTTCAAGCCACTGGGAATCTAGAAGATGTCATCCGCCTCTCCACCAGCTGCCGCAATTCACTGCACTGGTGGACCATTCGGACCAATTTGACCTTGGGGCGCCCATTCCAAATTCCGCAGCCTACGAAGGTGCTAACGACGGATGCGTCTCTCCTGGGCTGGGGGGCTCATGTCGATGGGCTTCACACCCAAGGACTGTGGTCCCTTCAGGAAAAGGATCTTCAGATCAACCTCCTGGAGCTCCGAGCGGTCTGGAACGCACTGAAGGCTTTCAGAGATCGGCTGTCCTGTCAAATTATCCAAATTCGGACAACCAGGTTGCAATGTATTACATCAACAAGCAGGGGGGCACCGGATCTCGCCCCCTGTGTCAGGAAGCTGTCGGGATGTGGCGTTGGGCCTGCCAGTTCGGCATGCTTCTCCAAGCCACTTACCTGGCTGGCGTAAACAACAGTCTGGCCGACAGACTGAGCAGAGTCATGCAACCGCACGAGTGGTCGCTCCATTCCAGAGTGGTACGCAAGATCTTCCGAGAGTGGGGCACCCCCTCGGTGGACCTTTTCGCCTCTCAGGCCAACCACAAGCTGCCTCTGTTCTGTTCCAGACTACAGGCACATGGCAGACTAGCGTCGGATGCCTTTCTCCTCCATTGGGGGACCGGCCTCCTGTATGCTTATCCTCCCATACCCTTGGTGGGGAAGACCTTACTGTAGCTCAAGCAAGACCACGGCACCATGATTCTGATAGCGCCCTTTTGGCCCCGTCAGATCTGTTTCCCTCTACTTCTGGAGCTGTCCTCCGAAGAACCGTGGAGATTGGAGTGTTTTCCAACCCTCATTTCGCAGAGCGACGGAGTGCTTCTGCACCCCAACCTCCAGTCTCTGGCTCTCACGGCCTGGATGTTGAGGGCGTAGATTTCGCTTCGTTGGGTTTGTCTGAGGGTGTCTCCCGTGTCTTGCTTGCCTCTAGAAAGGATTCCACTAAAAAGAGTTACTTTTTCAAGTGGAGGAGGTTTGTCGTTTGGTGTGAGAGCAAGGCCCTAGAACCTCGTTCTTGTCCTGCACAGAACCTGCTTGAGTACCTTCTGCACTTATCAGAGTCTGGCCTTAAGACCAACTCCGTAAGGAATCACCTTAGTGCGATTAGTGCTTACCATTATCGTGTAGAGGGTAAAGCCATCTCTGGAGAGCCTTTAGTCGTTCGATTCATGAGAGGCTTGCTTTTGTCAAAGCCCCCTGTCAAGCCTCCTGCAGTGTCATGGGATCTCAACGTCGTCCTCACCCAGCTGATGAAACCTCCTTTTGAGCCACTGAATTCCTGCCATCTGAAGTACTTGACCTGGAAGGTCATTTTCTTGGTGGCAGTTACTTCAGCTCGTAGGGTCAGTGAGCTTCAAGCCCTGGTAGCTCATGCTCCGTATACTAAATTTCATCACAACAGAGTAGTGTTCCGCACTCACCCAAGTTCCTGCCAACGGTGGTGTCGGAGTTCCATCTTAACCAGTCAATTGTCTTGCCAACATTCTTTCCCAGACCGCATACCCGCCCTGCTGAACGTCAGTTGCACACATTGGACTGCAAGAGAGCATTGGCCTTCTATTTGGAGCGGACACAGCCCCATAGACAATCCGCCCAATTGTTTGTTTCTTTCGACCCTAACAGGATAGGGGTCGCTGTCGGGAAACGCACCATCTCCAATTGGCTAGCAGATTGCATTTCCTTCACTTACGCCCAGGCTGGGCTGACTCTTGAGGGTCATGTCACGGCTCATAGTGTCAGAGCCATGGCAGCGTCGGTGGCTCACTTGAAGTCAGCCACTATTGAAGAGATTTGCAAGGCTGCGACGTGGTCATCTGTCCACACATTCACATCACATTACTGCCTCCAGCAGGATACCCGACGCGACAGTCGGTTCGGGCAGTCAGTGCTGCAGAATCTGTTTAGGGTTTAAATCCAACTCCACCCTCCAGGACCCGAATTTATTCTGGTCAGGCTGCACTCTCAGTTAGTTGTTCTTTGTAGGTCAATTTCTGTTATACCCTCGCCGTTGCGAAGTTCAATTGACCTGGGTTCTTGTTTTGAGTGAGCCTGAGAGCTAGGGATACCCCAGTCGTGAGAACAAGCAGCCTGCTTGTCCTCGGAGAAAGCAAATGATACATACCTGTAGCAGGTGTTCTCCGAGGACAGCAGGCTGATTGTTCTCACCTACCCTCCCTCCTCCCCTTTGGAGTTGCGTTTTTGATCCTTTTTGCTTGTCATTCAACTGAGCGGGAACGGTCTCGCACAGGCGGGAAGACGGCCGCGCATGCGCGGTGGGCGTGCCCTGCGTGCGGGACCGCCCGCGAAGTTTTGTTCCGGTTGGTGGGGGCTGCCGTGGACATCAACCCAGTCGTGAGAACAATCAGCCTGCTGTCCTCGGAGAACACCTGCTACAGGTATGTATCATTCGCTGTACCTCCAACATTCCATGGCTGGCTGTCTGTCTGGGTTCGTAACATCTCCTGACGTCAGCCAGCCTCCAGCATTCCATTCCCCCTCACTGTCCCGCCCTCGCGTCAAGATGTAATGATGTCAGATGGCGGAACAATGAGAGGGAAAGGAACGCAGGAGGCAAGCTGATGTCGGGATGTTACAAATGGAACAAGGACAGCCAGAGAATGTTCAGGTACAAAGAGCAGAATCGCGGGACATCTAGAGCAGAGGAGAATCGATGGGAGGGGAGGAGAGGAGAGAATCACGGCACACGGATGGGAGGGCAGGGAAGAGGAGAATCGCTGGACATGGAGGGGATGGGAAGGGAAGGGAGGGAAGAATCGCTGGACATGGAGGGGAGGGAAGGGGGGATAGAAAAAATTGCTTACAAGACAGCCTTCCTAGGGCCTGTTTCATTGTTGAGGAAATGGGCTTGGTTCCACTAGTTACTTTATATTTTGTTGAATTACATTGGTTGCCTATAGAGGTGAAGATTGTGTTCAGATTCTTTTGCTTTCTATATAAGATCTTAAATGATGAATGCCTAAGTTATATAATGGATTATATGGAATTTATTTCCAATAGGAGGGATGGAAGATATTTAACATTTAACTTTTTATGAAAGGAGTAAAGAGCTTTTACATGTTTGATAGACTTCGTGCAGTTCAAGCATCGAGGTCCTGGAGTGATTTTAATATTTGTTTTGCTGCTCAGTTATCTTTTTTCTTATTCAAGAAAAATGTAAAAACCTATCTTTTAAAGTTTTGTTAAAATTAGTTCTTGAATAAGATTCTGTTTTTTGCTTCCCAAGAGAGAGACTTTTTTTTTTTTTTTTTTTTTTTTAATTATTGTAAACCACTAAGAACCTGAAAATATCAGCAGTATAGAAGTATATTGCAATCCCATGCCTCTTGGGGATTCGCCAGTACTTGGATTTCTCATGGTGGATGTCCTCATGTTGGCCTTAACCAAGAAGATTGCTGTTCCAGTGGAGGGAGTGGTCTGCTCTGAAGGAGACCCACAAGAGGAAGGTGGAGCATTTTCTGAAGCGGGCCTTCTCTTTGATTTCAGCAGGGGTTCAGACTGCTGTCTGAGGGCTGTGTGCCCAGAGCTATGCTACGTTGGTTGCAGCAAATTGCTGACTCCTCTGAGGACTCGCTTAGTCAGGTGCAGTCTTCTTGGTGGACTTCTTGTATGACTTGGTCCACATTTGTTTTTTTTTTTTTTTGGTCAGTGGCCTCAATGGTTGTGGTCAGGAGCTGGCTGTTGTGTCTACTGCCCAGTAATGAAGCATCCTCCAAGACGTGCTTTGAGCATTCTACCCTTTTGGGGGCACTTGCTGTTTGAAGAGGACCTAGAAAAGTTGGTCAGTGACTTGGGGGAGGCCCGTCCTCTTTGACCTTTCATTGGTGTGCCAAAGAGGACCTGGGCAGTTGGGAACTGGCAAGGCCCATTCCTAAGGGTGGGGGGGAGGTGGCTGAGTTTGGCCATCCAAGCGCTCTCCAGGAGCCCCCTCTGGTCTAGATACAGAGGCCAAGGGTGGGCACTTTTGGGGGCCAAGAAAGCCTGGGGACCAGGGTTCCTCAGAGACAGTAGGTGATACCAGAGGAACCAAGAGAGGTTGCAGTGGTCCCTTCATTGGTTCAGGTGAAAAGCAGACTGTCCCTCTTTCACCATGAGTGGGCCCATATTACTTCTGACCAGTGTCTGGTCCAGTACCAAACACCTTCATGATCTCCCCCTGTGGCTCAACTGCAAAGTGTGGGTGTGGTGGAGTCAGTGCCACCCTTAGAGGAGGGCAGGGGCAACTATGCTATATATTTCATGGTGCTAAAGGAGGAAGGCAAGATCCATTCTTAACATCAAAGTAGAAAATATTTTTTTCATTCAACTTATAGTTAAGGTCTGGAATTCATTGCCAGAGCAAGTGGTAAAAACAGTTAATGCAGATGGGTTTGAAAAAGGTTTGAACAAATTCCTGGAGGAAAAGTCCATAAACTGTTACTAAGGTAGACCTAGGGAAAGTCACTGTGTACCCCTGAGCCTAAGAAGCATGGAATCTTGATAAAGTTTTGGGACTCTGCCAGGTGCTTGTGACCTGAACTGGCCACTCTTGGAAACAGGTTACTGGGCTAGATGGACCTTTGGTCTGACCCAGTATAGCAACTCTTATGTGCCATTGTGGTGCTCCAGGTGTCATGGCTCAGGATGGAAACCCTGCGTTTGATCGCTACCTCTGTTTGCACGGGTGAATTACCTATGCTTTTGTGTTGTAGGGAAGCTCTGTTATTTCTGCACTTTCTGGTTTAGTTTGGTGGTGGCTTTGCATCTTCTCGAAGCAAGCATGCTTATGTGCACACACACACAAGCAAGCAAGTATGCATTTTAACACAGAAGCAAGTGTGCATATGCATACACACGTGACACATATACCAACCACCCTGTCTCCTCTCATGCATTTGCATGCAGAGAGGTTGGAAAGAATTCCATGAGCCATGCTGTACATGCTTTCCCCACTCGTTGGCAAAGGAAGTGTTTACAAGATTGTCTCATATTTTTTTCCCCTTCCCTTACTAGCACTGCTGGTTTGAAAGCCAGTGGAAACTCTTACCCCAGTTTTTGGGCTGAAGCAAAGTTCATGTGGGTTAATAGTCTATTATTTTAAAGCTCCATCCAGTTTTGTTAAAGAAGCTTGTTTAAACCAGGAGTGAATTCATTAGTGCTATTGGGCAAAACAATTAGCTAAGGCTAATGAAGCATAGCTCATTCTACTTTCTAAGTAGTTCAAAACCAGGTGAAGTATATTGGAGGAAAGTTTTATAGCTGTGCAGGAGTTATGATTAGAAAATCAAAACTGTGCAATGCTTATTGAGTTTTCTTATCCCTACATGAACTTTTATTCTTTTTCACCTGGTGTCCCTATCGCAAATCAGAGATGAGAAGTAGGGTAGAATTTCCTGAAAATTTAAATTCTTGAAATTGAGTTGATATGATTTGCTAACACTGTTGATACTAGAGCTTAAATATGTGACATGGTTTCTCATAGATTTGTTTAACTCGGAAATATATTTGATTCATGGATTACTTTTTTTAATGCTCTCAAAATCCAGATCATTATGCACATAATTTCTGATTACCTGCCCAAGGAGTTTGCAATCTAAACTTGAGCACTGAGAGATTTAGACCAGATGTACTGAAGGGCTTCCCCATTTTGGCCCCTATTGACTAAATTGTTAGCTGTTTAACACAGGAATTACCATATGCTAATATTGTAGCGCAGTGTTAACTGTTGATGCACACTAATTGCTACCTTACGCAGCTAATGTAGAAAATGCAATTCTGGGACAGGGACTGCATCTTGCAATTAACATGGAAGTTGTCACTGCTCCATGAATGGTTAATGTGGCAGATAAAGCAGTCCTGAAGGATGCTCACTGTGCCTACCTTGCCTGCTTTCTCTGGTGATTTTTCTGCTTGCATCTCTGAAACCCCCGCGCTGTTCCAGGTTCCCACTGAAGGTGATGTCGGACTCCAGCATCTATAACTTCAAACAAGACTCTAGGCACTCGCACCAGGGGCGCACTCCAAAGGTGCTTGACCAAGGAGCAGGTCCTTCTCTGTGTGTGCTCCTTGGGGCACCTTTCTTGTCTGCCAGCTTTTTGCAGTCCCCTTTGTCCTTTTCAAGTTTTTGTCAAATCACTCTATTCCCACTCTTATCTGACCCCATTTTGCATGCCCTTTTTGGCCCCCCTCCTTCTCGCTATCTGGTGCCTCTCCATCTACCACACATCCTCCTCCAACACCCCCTTCTTTGTCCCCAGTACAGATTGGGCTGCTTAACATGTGCTCCCTGCATCACAAAAGTATGCTGATTATCGATTTGATTCAGGGTCACTCATTGGACGTACTTTGTGTTACAGAAACATGACTCAGGCCTCGTGACACGTCCACTTACTTGAAGACTGTCCCCCAAGGTTTCTTTCAATTCTTAACCCCTGCCCCTCCTGTCAAGATGGCGCAGCAATGTACTTCCATTCCCCTTGCTTTCTCTGATGGTTTTGTGTCTCTCGGTAACTTCTTTCAGTATGTTCATAGTACTCCTTTACCACCTCCCATTTTTTTTTCTCAGAATCTGGAGGAGCGCTCTACTTTTACTGCTGAGTCCTCTGCACTATTTTCCCCATTGCTACTTCTCGGCGATTTTAACCTTCCTCCTTCCCCTGCAGTAGATGCTTTCAAGGCTATTACCAACAATCTTGACCTTATCCCACATATCACTTTCCCCACCAAAACTGTTGGTGATATTCTAGACTTGGTGTATTTCTCACAACATTGTCCTCCACCATTTGCATCCCTGGATGGATCACTTTCTCCTCACATTCCTTCACCTTATCCCTCAACCCACCCGACCGTCACAACTGATTTCCCCGCCCTTGTAACTCCTAACAGATTCCGATGCCATAACAGTTTGTCTCCCTCTCCTCTTTTGACCCTTCACCATCATCTGCCCCTGCTCCTGTAATTTTAACAGACCTGAATAATACACTCTCTGGTATTATTGACTAATTTTCCCATGCCAACCCTGCTGAAGTCCACAGAGGTGGTCTATACCAAGTTCTCTCTTGACTTTTAATTTGTGCACAACTTTGCGGAACTGAATGTCAATGGCAGAAATCACATGCCCCTTCTTTTCTTTTGGTATATCTTCAGCAATATCGTCTTACCATTAAAAATTCTAAACACAACTATTTTGATAAACTTATTTCCCAAGCGGCTAATCGGCCTCATGCTTTTTCGCATCTTCAACAAAATCTCCCCTACTGATACTCTTCCGTCATCCTATATTGACAAATACTCCTCCCTCTCCATTTTAGCTGATAGTTTCCAGGGCAAGATTTTTTTTTTTTTTTTTTACTACGTTCTTCATTCAGTTTAGCATCAACTTCCCCATCTCGCTCTCAGATAACATCTTCAACACCAATTTCTACATGGTCGGTGTTTAACCTGCCTCCAGCCACTGTGGTTTACAAGGCAATTGTTTCACTCAATCCATCCTTCTCTTCTGCTGATCCCCAGCCTGCTTATTAGGTTAAGTGGCTTGCTCAACTGCTTCTCCCTTTTCTCCCTTTGATTCATTCCTCTCTTTCTACAGAAATAGTACTATCTATATTGAAGCATGTTTTAGTCACTCTAGTTCTTAAGAACCCCACTTAGATCCTTCTCAAAAATCTAATTTCTGCCCTATTCCTAATCTCCTGTTTTTTGGAAAAAATTTAGATAAACTAGTGTTGCATCAGTTGACTTATTTTTTCTAACTAACTAATGTCCTAACTGATGTCCTCCATCCTTTCCAATCTGGTTTTCTAATTTTTCACAGTACTGAAACTCTTCTCATCTCCCTTTATGATAATATTTGGGTATCATTAGACCAACACTTCACTGTTGTGGTCTCTTAATCTCTCCTTGGCATTTGGTTTAGTTGATCATCACCTCCTTTTACGTCTTTCTTCTATTGGGAACTCGGGTTCAGTTTATTCTTGGTTTTAGAGCTACCTTTGGGTAGAGAGATGTAGTAGCCATGTTAATTTACTTTTAAGGGTACTCAATAGAATAAAATAAAACATAGAAAAGAAAATAAGATTATACCTTTTTTATTGGACTAACAATACATTTTTTGATTAGCTTTCAAAGGTATCTCTTCTTCAGATCAGAAATAAGCAAATGTTGATAAATAACAGTATATATAAGTGAACATCAAAGCATTTCAGTGACAGTTAACAGGATGAGGGTGGGGTGGGTTAGGTGAGAGACAGGGAGGGCCAGGTAGATGAGCGACATGTTGATAAAATGGTGACAAAGGAGTAGAATTTTATGGTTTATAATCTAGAAAACCCAAATCTTTAAGTCCTGTCTGGTGGGTATCAAAATATTTAATCATTCTGACTTCAAAGGTCTTACGTTCCTGTATTGTAGTAGTCTCACCATAAAATCATTGGTACAGTGTTCTGGTTTTGTAAAGTGCTGCCCCACAGAGGTGGCATCCTGGTTAGTACTGGCATTTTTAATATGATGTCTACGTAAATTCAGTCTCTTCTTTAGCATCTGGCTTGTTTCTCCAATATAATACTCTTCATCATATTTTTTACACTGAATGATGTATACCACATTGGAAGATGAGCATGTGAAGGATTTCTTTATGTTGAATATTTTTCCTTTCTGAATGACTGTGGGATTCTGTGAAAGGTTTGGCATAGTTTGCAGCTGGATATATTGCAAGGATGTGTGCCACTCTTCTTTTTGAGTCTGTGTTGGGAGCTTACTTTTCACTAGCTTATGCTTTAAGTTGGGTGGCTGTCGGAAGGCCCGCACTGGTGGGGATGGGAATATCTCTTTCAGCATATCTCCCTGTCCCTCATCCACCCCACCCTCGTCATGTTAGATTATCACTTAAATTTATTTATTTAAGGTTCATTTCTACCCCACATTTTCCCACAAATGCAGGCACAATGTGGCTTACATGAATTATAAAACGTACAATACATTTATTTTTATTTTTGTTACATTTGTACCCCGCGCTTTCCCACTCATGGCAGGCTCAATGCGACTTACATGGGGCAATGGAGGGTTAAGTGACTTGCCCAGAGTCACAAGGAACTGCCTGTGTCTGAAGTGGGAATCGAACTCAGTTCCTCAGTTCCCCAGGACCAAAGTCCACCACCCTAACCACTAGGCCACTCCTCCACTCCATGGATGTTACAGAAGAAAACTGAGGAAACGCTAACCACAATAACAATGACTAGATAGCAGAGCTGTTGGTGGAGTAAGTTTTTTCGAAAAGGAATGTTTTCAGCAACTTCTTGAAGAGGTGGTGATCAGCTTGTGTTTTAAGAACAAGGGTAAAGCATTCCAAATCTTCGGGCTGGTGTAGTGGAAAGATGAGGCAAAGAGAAGCTTGTATTTGACACCCCTACAAGATGGGTAGTGTAGTTGGAGGTAGGAGCGAGCTGTGTTTACAGCATTTCTTGGTGGAAGATAAATTAAAGGAATCATGTATTCCGGAGCTAATCCGTAAAGTATTTTATGTGTTAGCGTGCAGAGCTTGAAGGCGATTCGTTCTTTTACTGGTAGCCAGTGTAGATTGAGATGCAGCGGCTTCCCATGTACCATACGCGATTTTCCCAAGATGAGTCTTGCTGCAGTGTTCTGGGCAGTCTGGAACTTTTTCAGTAAGTGCTCTTGACAGCCGGCATATATCCCACTGCAATAATCTAGGTGAGACAGAACTAGCCAATGAACAAGAGTGCGGAAAAGCTCTCTAGTGAGACAGAATCTAATATGCCGCAGCCTCCACATTGCATAGAACATCCTTTTGGTGACTGCTCGCACATGCAGGTCTAGTTACAGATGAGGGTCCAGCTCAACACCAAGAAGTCTCAGGTTCTTTGAGATAGATAGTGTCTGGTCTTTGAAATGCTTAGTTGTTTTACTTTTCAATATTTGATTATTTCTGATCTGACAAAGAAGGGCTACCTTTGAAAGCTAATCAAAAAATGTATTAAGTTAGTGCAATAAAAAAGAGCTGCCTTTCAAATTGCACTTATCAACTTAGTTACTGTGATTCTTTCTCTTCTACCTATCCTGTTCTCTCTGGGGTACCTTAAGGTTTGATTCTCTCACCTACCCTCTTCAGTATTTTTCTATCTCCCATCTTGATTCTCATTCAGGAGCAAGGCTGCCAACCATATTGTTATGCAGACGATATGCAGATTCTCTTCCATGTCCCAGGATATTCCTTTTCAGTACTAGCAACTTTAAACTCTTTTCTCACTTCTGTGTCAACCTAGCTAAAGGATAACGGACTCTTTTTGAACAATACAAAATGTGAAAACAATTGTATTTTCTAATCTGAATTTACTATTTCCCCCTTCACCCACCTTGGATAATGCTCCAGTTGTCTACAAGAAGTCTATTAGAATTTTAGATGTAATTTTCGATTCTAAATTGACTTTTAAAATCAGATTGATAACATAACTAAATCCTCATTTTTTGCACTTGCACGTATCCGTTCAGTTTGGCCGTTTTTATCTCGAACATCTATTCGTTCTCATATTCTTGCACTGGTAATTTCAAGGCTCGATTAGTGCAATTCCCTATATGCTGGTCTTCAGCTCCACTTTCTTAAATGGCTCCAACTGATACAATCTACCTCAGTAGAACTTATTCATTGTGCCCACCATTTCGACTGTTACCCCTCTCTGTATCTTGAACATTGACTCCCAGTCTCTTATCGCATCAGATATCCAATCCTTATCCAATCAAGGTCTCAACCCATTCATCTACGCAGACGATGTCACAATATACATTCCCTTCAGACATGATCTGACAGAAATCACCAGTGAAATCAAGCTCGGTCTGAACACTATGGACTCGTGGGCAAACTCATTTCAACTGAACACTGACAAAACACACTGCCTCTTCCTCTCATCTCAACATAATACGTACAACCCACAACCATAAACACCCCAGACCACAACCTCCCTATTTCAGATAGCCTGAAAATAATCGGCATTGCAATCGACCGCAACCTTACGCTTGAGAGCCAAGTGAACTCCACAACAAAGAAAACGTTCCACTCAATGTGGAAACTTAAACACGTAAAACCTTTCTTCCCGAGAGAAATAGTCCGTAACCTAATACAATCAATGGTACTAAGCCATGCAGACTATTGCAACAGAATCTATGCGGGATGTAAAGAACAACTCACAAAGAAACTCCAGACCGCTCAAAACACAGCAGCCAGGCTGATATTTGGTAAAACACGATTCGAAAGTGCCAAATCCATCCGAGAAAAACTGCATTGGCTCCCAATCAAAGAACGTATTATCTTCAAAATCTGCACCCTGGTCCACAAAATTATCTATGGCGACGTCCCAGGCTACATACAGACCTCATAGATCTACCAACCAGAAACACAACTAGATCATCACGAATATACCTAAACCTCCACTACCCAAACTGCAAAGGACTCAAATACAAAGCACCTACGCATCCAACTTCTCCTATATAAGCACACAACTATGGAACTCACTACCAAAAGCTGTGAAAACAACCTACGGCTATCAAAACTTCAGGAAATTACTAAAAGCCAACCTGTTCAAAAAGGCATACCCTACCATCCCAACATAAATGCCTACACTCTGCAACACAGCAAAACCAAAGCTCGTAATGGACACTATATAACCTCTCCTCTCTTTGATCCCCATTGTGCCTGAACCTTAATCGACCACAACATCACCAAGTATTTGTTTCTCTACCGGACTTGGTGAACGCCTTTACCGTACTATGTAAGCCACATTGAGCCTGCAAATAGGTGGGAAAATGTGGGATACAAATGTAACAAATAAATAAATAAACTTCTTATGTTGTCCTTTAAGTGTCAGAACCCCTCTGCTCCAACATACCTGCAGAGATTCCTGATCCCTTATTCAGCTTCTCGTACCCTCCTATCGTCTTCAGGAAATTTACTCTGTGTCCCTTCACCAACAGCTTTGCATTTATCCCTTTCCAGTGAGATCTCCTTTAGCTGTTTAGGCCCCAGATATTGGAATGATCTCCCTCCATCGCTCAGAGCTGATATGTCCCTTCCATCATCCAGAGCTCTTTTAAAAACCTTCCTTTTCTCTAATGTCTTTTCATCTGTTTCATAGATTTTCTTCTTCTTCTCCTAATTCAAGACTCTTTCCTCTCCTCCTTCCCTCACCAGTAGTTAAAGAAAGAATTTTATTAATTGTTGTAAACTGCTTAGTTGCCTGTATAGGCTTGATTTGCTGTATATCAAGTGTTTTGAAATAAATATATATACCACAGGGAAGTGTAACTAATTGCAGTAACTACCTACTGTGCAGTTAGTGTGTGGTAACAAATTATGCTCTATGTTAACTGCTCAGTAACTCTTCCATAAATGCTCTGAACAATCCCAACAGTTGCTACAGATATTTTGCATCCAACAGATTTTAAATTTAGCTTTTGAGTGTTAGGCGCACAACTATAGCAAATTTTACCCCCTCCCTCTTTTTACAGTTCCACGTGGCAGTGCCGTGTCGACCAATTCAGTTTGAATGGGCTGTGTTGGTATTACCACACCGGCAGCGGCTAGAGTGGCTTTGTGAAAGGTGGGGTTAGTAAATGGGGTTTTTGGTCTATGGGAGAAATGCTTAATGTGTCTAGTGTGAAGGGAGAGGTTTCCAGATCTCATTGATGCTGTTTTTTTTTTTGGGGGGGGGGGGGAGGGGGTTAATCAGCCCTGATTTGTAAGCTGTTTGCTAATAGTAATAACTGAGGATCCATATGACGCAATTTTAGAAATAGTAGGCAGCAGGTATGCACAAGGGGGTGCTTGCATTGGCAGTTATGCACGCTATTGCACTATGTACTATTCTGTAGGGTAGCAAGTAAATGCTTTAGCGCATACCTGCAAATGGGGCATATAAGTGGGCAGGGCATGGGCAGTACCTGCAGGTGGGGCATGTAAGTGGGCAGGGCATGGGCAGGTCAATCATCAATGGGTGCATCTTACAGAATACTATTAGATGCTGCTTTGAGTGACACATTTAGGTGGTTCTTCTTATGATTCTCATTGACTTAGCGTAAATGGGTGTTTCTTCTTTTTGGGCGTGCTGGTGAGGGTTTGCACTATCAAGGAATCTGGGCTCCCTGATTCTGTTAAAGACCCTGTGCTCCCTGCACTGCATTATGGTGCCCCAAAAAATAAAATAAAAAGAGGTTCCCCCTTATAGAATTACCCACATAATGTATAGCTCTTTATTTCACAGACTTAAGCCTTCTTTTAGTGACACCTGAGAATTCTCACTCTTCTCTATGGGTGGTTTACTACCTAAGGTCCTGATTTATTTCTGTGAAATGCTTTGAGAAGAAAAAATGTTGCTAGAAGAAAGAACATCATAGGGTACCGTAAGTTCTCCTCACTTCTCCTTTCTTATTTCTTCTTTTGCCTCTCATCATGAACATTTTTGGTGCTTGAATCTGTGTTCGGTGGCAGAAGTTTAAATTAAGGACTCCCAAGCAAAATATTGGTAGGGGCTCTGTAGCAGGGGAAATCACCTCTGATACTAGAGTGGCTAGAAGTGAGCCCTTTCCTTCCCTGGATTCCCTTTTCTGCAAGGCATCTTGGGTGGAATTTATACTGCCGCCCGTGCCCTTAGTTTCCATTGCCAGCTCCATGCTTTACATCTCGCTGTATCATATGCCTGGAATTTGGAATCATACAGTCTGGTTCTTCTCCCTGATCATAGCTTTGTTTCTCTAAAACATTTCTTTTTGACTTATTAGTGTATTTTGCCTAGATTGTAAGCGCCATTGTTTAGAGACTCTTTTTATGTGTATATCTGTATAACACTGTGAAAATGAGCTTAGCATTACTTCTTTCTTGCCTCTCCCCTTTTTAACAGAAAACTGTGTACAGCATCTCCAAGAAGATGCAACCTCTTAGCTTCTGTTTTCTCCCATTTAATATAGAAATTTTAAGTGATGGAGAGAGATTTCTCCTCCTATGAGTCCACAGATCCAAGTGAAAATCTAGCTAACAGAACTTTAATAGTTCCTTGGTATTAAGCAGAAATAAAAATCACAGAAGAAAATCCTGGAGAAGGACCGCGATTGACTGGCAAAAGTACATATGAGAATGAAGTGAATATAGCACAGTTCATGGAAGAAAGTGTGTATGAACAACTTGAAAATCTAAAGGTGGACAAAGCCATGGGACTGGACGGGATCCACCCCAGGATATTGAGGGAGCGCAGAGAGGTTCTGGCGGGTCCTCTTAAAGATTTGTTTAATAAATCCTTGGAGATGGGAGAGGTTCCGTGGGATTGGAGAAGAGCGGACATTGTCCCTCTTCACAAAAGTGGTGAAAGGGAAGAAGCTGGAAACTACAGGCCGGTAAGCCTCACTTCGGTTATTGGAAAAGTAATGGAAGCGATGCTGAAGGAAAGGATAGTGAATTTCCTGGAAGCCAATAAGTTGCAAGATCCGAGACAACGTGGTTTTAGTTAAATCATGTGAAACAAATCTCTTTGAATTCTTTGACTGGCTGACCGGAGAATTGAATCATGGACGTGCTATAGACATAATCTACTTAGATTTCTGCAAAGCTTTTGACACGGTTCCCCACAGGAGGCTCTTGAATAAACTTGACAGGCTGAAGATAGGACCCGACGTGGTGAACTGGTTGACGGAAAGACGCCAGAGGGTGGTGGTTAATGGAATTCGCTCGGATGAGGGAAAGGTGAGTAGTGGAGTGCCTCAGGGATCTGTGCTGGGGCCGATTCTGTTCAATATATTTGTGAGCAATATTGCCGAAGGGTTAGAAGGTAAAGTTTGCCTTTTTGCGGATGATGCCCAAGATTTGTAACAGAATGGACACCCCGGAGGGAGTGGAAAACATGAAAAAGAATCTGCAGAAGCTAGAAGAATGGTCTAAGGGTTGGCAATTAAAATTCAATGCGAAGAAATGCAAAGTGATGCACTTAGGGAGTAGAAATCCACAGGAGACGTATGTGTTAGGCGGTGAGAATCTGATATGTACAGATGGGGAGAGGGATCTTGGAGTGATAGTATCTGAGGATCTGAAGGTGATGAAACAGTGTGACAAGGCGGTGGCTGTAGCTAGAAGGTTGCTATGCTGTATAGAGAGAGGTGTGTCCAGCAGAAGAAAGGATGTGTTGATGCCCCTGTATAAGTCGTTGGTGAGGCCCCACCTGGAGTATTGTGTTCAGTTTTGGATGCTGTATCTTGCTAAGGATGTAAAAAGAATTGAAGCGGTGCAAATAAAAGCTACAAAAATGGTATGGGATTTGTGTTACAAGATGTATGAGGTGAGACTTGCTGACCTGAACATGTATACCCTGGAGGAAAGGAGAAACAGGAGTGATATGATATAGACGTTCAAATATTTGAAAGGTATTAATCCACAAACGAACCTTTTCCGTAGATGGGAAGGCGGTAGAACTAGAGGATATGAAATGAGATTGAAGGGGGGCAGACTGAAGAAAAATGTCAGGAAGTATTTTTTCACGGAGAGAGTGGTGGATACTTGGAATGCCCTCCCACAGGAGGTGGTGGAGATGAAAATGGTAACAGAATTCAAAAATACGTGGGATAAACATAAAGGAATCCTGTTTAGAAGGAATGGATCCTCAGAAGCTTAGCGGAGATTGGGTGGCAGAGCTGGTGGTGGGAGGTGGGGCTAGTGCTGGGCAGACTTCTACAGTCTGTGCGCTGAAAATGGCAGATACAAATCAAGGTCAGGTATACACATAAAGTAGCATATATGAGTTTATCTTGTGGGCAGACTGGATGGACTGTACAGGTCTTTCTCTGCCATCATCTACTATGTTACTATGTAAGAAACAACTTATATTGAACTAACAACACCTTTGTGACTATGTTTCAAGAGTTGTTCTCCTCCCTTCATGACATCTTTGTGGTTATTGTGTAGATGAAGAAAACCATTCTGATCAGTATTATGCTTATTCACTGTGGCACATTTATATTTACTAGTCTGTAAACCTGTATTCTGAGCCCTTCTTCTGAATATTAAAAGCAATCAGGCTGCTGGTTTGTGTGGGGTTTTTTTTTTAACTCTTGTAAACATGAGCCCCAATCTGGAAAAGAAATCCAAAATGGTTATTTTTCTATATTTTTAAATTGAAAGTTAAAATGTTATTCAGTCACTTATATTCCTTATTATTCTCTTTTCCATAAATGAATGAATTTGTAGTTTAAAGAATAGATTAACATGTGTTCTTTAAATAATCTCAAACAAATAAAATTATGGAAATATTAATCTTTTTAGTTTGTTGTATTTGTACATATCTTATAAATGCAGAAAAAAATCTAACCATGCAGAAATAATGAATTTTATCTGTTCAATATTCAGCTGATCAATAACATGTTAGGTTGGCATATTGACAGTTATAAGACTTTTAGTCATAAGACTAGGTGTTTGCTTTAAACCACAGACAGTTAAAAGCTGACTAAGTTACAGTGGGGGAAATAAGTATTTGATCCCTTGCTGATTTTGTAAGTTTGCCCACTGACAAAGACATGAGCAGCCCATAATTGAAGGGTAGGTTATTGGTAACAGTGAGAGATAGCACATCACAAATTAAATCCGGAAAATCACATTGTGGAAAGTATATGAATTTATTTGCATTCTGCAGAGGGAAATAAGTATTTGATCCCCCACCAACCAGTAAGAGATCTGGCCCCTACAGACCAGGTAGATGCTCCAAATCAACTCGTTACCTGCATGACAGACAGCTGTCGGCAATGGTCACCTGTATGAAAGACACCTGTCCACAGACTCAGTGAATCAGTCAGACTCTAACCTCTACAAAATGGCCAAGAGCAAGGAGCTGTCTAAGGATGTCAGGGACAAGATCATACACCTGCACAAGGCTGGAATGGGCTACAAAACCATCAGTAAGACGCTGGGCGAGAAGGAGACAACTGTTGGTGCCATAGTAAGAAAATGGAAGAAGTACAAAATGACTGTCAATCGACAAAGATCTGGGGCTCCACGCAAAATCTCACCTCGTGGGGTATCCTTGATCATGAGGAAGGTTAGAAATCAGCCTACAACTACAAGGGGGGAACTTGTCAATGATCTCAAGGCAGCTGGGACCACTGTCACCACGAAAACCATTGGTAACACATTACGACATAACGGATTGCAATCCTGCAGTGCCCGCAAGGTCCCCCTGCTCCGGAAGGCACATGTGACGGCCCGTCTGAAGTTTGCCAGTGAACACCTGGATGATGCCGAGAGTGATTGGGAGAAGGTGCTGTGGTCAGATGAGACAAAAATTGAGCTCTTTGGCATGAACTCAACTCGCCGTGTTTGGAGGAAGAGAAATGCTGCCTATGACCCAAAGAACACCGTCCCCACTGTCAAGCATGGAGGTGGAAATGTTATGTTTTGGGGGTTGTTTCTCTGCTAAGGGCACAGGACTACTTCACTGCATCAATGGGAGAATGGATGGGGCCATGTACCGTACAATTCTGAGTGACAACCTCCTTCCCTCCGCCAGGGCCTTAAAAATGGGTCGTGGCTGGGTCTTCCAGCACGACAATGACCCAAAACATACAGCCAAGGCAACAAAGGAGTGGCTCAGGAAGAAGCACATTAGGGTCATGGAGTGGCCTAGCCAGTCACCAGACCTTAATCCCATTGAAAATTTATGGAGGGAGCTGAAGCTGCGAGTTGCCAAGCGACAGCCCAGAACTCTTAATGATTTAGAGATGATCTGCAAAGAGGAGTGGACCAAAATTCCTCCTGACATGTGTGCAAACCTCATCATCAACTACAGAAGACGTCTGACCGCTGTGCTTGCCAACAAGGGTTTTGCCACCAAGTATTAGGTCTTGTTTGCCAGAGGGATCAAATACTTATTTCCCTCTGCAGAATGCAAATAAATTCATATACTTTCCACAATGTGATTTTCCGGATTTAATTTGTGATGTGCTATCTCTCACTGTTACCAATAACCTACCCTTCAATTATGGGCTGCTCATGTCTTTGTCAGTGGGCAAACTTACAAAATCAGCAAGGGATCAAATACTTATTTCCCCCACTGTATAGGCCCCTGGTCTTCATCCTCGGTCATTGAGGGCCTCCAATGGGTCAAGATTTCAGGATATCCCTAATGAACATGCATGAGGGAGATTAACATATATCAAAGATAGTAGGCATGCAGATTTATTTCATTCATAGTCATTAGGAATATTCTAAAATCCAAGACTGAAGGCATTGAAGCAGAATATAGAATGATAAGGGTTTAGATTGTAACAAGAAAAATGGATGTAATGATGAAATAAGAACATAAGAATAGCCATACTGGGTCAGACAAATGGTCCATCTATCCCAGTATCCTGCCTCCAAAAGTAGCTAATCCAGGTCACAAGTACCTAGCAGAAACCCAGTCAGTAGCAACATTCCATTCTACTAATTATGGAGCAAGCAGTGGCTTCATGTCTATCTCAAAAACAGACTATGATGTGTATATCATTCTTTTGTAATCAGTAGTTAAAATTTAACTTGAATTTAAGCTTTCCAAAGTGGTTTTACCACCCAGGAAGCATTTGAGTCTTCACTTGAATTCACTTTAAAGAAATGGAAAAGAATTGAGTTTCTATCAGAAAGCTGTTGAGTGAGGGCACTGTTGTACTATTCTGTGACTGTTTTCAGCTTTAATGATTTTTCCTTTTATGCCACAACAAATTGAACAAACTCTCAAAATTATTGGGTCCTGATAGGTGTTCAAGTACAATGCTGCATTATAGTTAAAAGACTATGCTAGCATAAATACTTCTCTTGATATTCATAAGGTTTTATTTCAGAATGTTCTAAAATT
Organism: Microcaecilia unicolor; assembly: GCF_901765095.1. NCBI lineage: Eukaryota > Metazoa > Chordata > Amphibia > Gymnophiona > Siphonopidae > Microcaecilia > Microcaecilia unicolor. The sequence continues at coordinate 132,777,163 of NC_044035.1, read as the reverse complement.
AAAGATAGTACAGACGTGCATAGAATTAAACTTATGGTGCTTGTTTTTTGTTCAGATACATATTTTGAAGTTGATTTAAACAATTTCAGTTGGTAGAAGAATAAACAACAAATACTAGCTTGGGATTGTTTTCTTTTAAATTTATTGCGAGACTGTATAATTAGTTTTCCTTTTTTTTTTGGTTATGGAAATTAGTATGTAATAACATATTGTCATTTGGGTATGACAGAGAACATTTGCCAAAAATATAAACTTCCTGTGCATCTAGTGCTGGGTAGATGCCTAGTTCACAGTATTGAAAATTAGGTTTTTGTTTATGACAGAACAGTTGGGGGATAAGACAGGCTGTAGCTGCATGAGCAGTTCTCTCTGCTCCAATGCTTCTTTTCTTCTCAAATGATACTGTCAACCTCTTTGGCACCTCTGCTGAGCCTCTTTGTGATGAATTCAATTGTCACACTGATTGTAGTGTTATGAATTCCTGTCTGCCAAAGACTAGATTGGAATCACCAACTCATTTTATAAATGACCATGCAAGGACTTCCGGTGACGCTGTGCTCTTGAGCAGATGTTGAGCAGATCTGTTCCTCTCCCTGCTCTGCTAATGCCCTAATTGTTGTGGTTTACCTGCTTTGAAATCGTCTTTGCGCTGCTCCTTTTGTCCAGCTGATTGTTCAAGGCAGTTGTGCCTGGTTTGGAAGCTGTTGACATTTTCTCATAGCCACAAGAACAGTGCAGAAAGATTGGGAGCACACCAAACTGGTAGATACCTAGATGGCAGCGGTTTCTTGCCCTCCCAGTCCGTCAGTCAGTTCAGAATGAACAGCCGAGATTATCGCTGAGGTCTCTGCAGTGGTGGAAACAACAATAGACTGCAAATTACAACAATTTTTTGATAAAATAGACTCAGCTCATGAGAGGCTTGATAGTGTGGGGCTGGAATTAGATCACACAATGGTGGGTTAGTGCCGTTGAGGATAAGATGGTGACTCTGGAAACTAAGCAGGGCTGCAGTGAATGACAGAATCGGGCACTTTTACAAAAAGTGGATGATCTTGAGAAGAGCCTGGAGAAATAATCTCCTGTTGGTTGGGCTGCCAGAGAGAATCGTAGATGGAGAACTGGTAAACTGGTTTCCTCAAGCTTTGCAGTTGGGCACCCATCTGGACACCTTAGAGTGGAAAGGGCTCACAGACTTGGTCCTAAAGCCCAGCAGGCACTCGCCCTAGAGCGGTGATATTGAAAGTCTTAAAACAAACTCAATATTCTGCAATCCTCGTGCTCTGGAAATTCCTTAATATATGAGAATAAAACAATTCTTGGTTTCCAGGATTACTCTGTGGGGGCACCGGAAGTTTGCATCAATATGCTCTACACGTTTTGTGAAGTGCGTTAAATTTGCCTTGTTATACCCAGCATGATTGCGAGTGGTATTTAATGTACAACCTCACTATTTTTGACACGATTGCTGATGCTCGTTCCTTTCTGTCTTCATTGAATGCCCAGGATTCTTCAGACACAACCTCTACGAATACTTGAATTGGCTGGTAGCAGCTTTGTTGATACTGCTTTTGTGTGGATGCTTGCTGTTTTCTTTTTGCAACTTCCCTAGTGTGGCGGTATTGGACAATATGCTTTAGCTGTGCTATCACTGTATGGTTTGTTATAAGGTCACCATTGTTGCTATTTTTTTCACTTTATTGTTGTGTCTGGGGTTTGGATTAAAGACTTGCACAGGAATGGGGTTCGCGGGAATCCTGTGGAACCCGCAGGGATGGAAGCAGTTCTGCGGGGATCCCGTGGGGACAGAAGCAGTTCATGCGGATCTCCCCTCATCTATCTCTTTTCTAAAATGAAGAACCCTAGCCTCTTTAGCCTCATACGAGAGGAGTTCCATCCCCTTTATCATTTTGATCGCTCTTAGAACCTTTTCTAATTCCGCTATATCTTTTTGGAGATATGGTGGCCAGAACTGAACACAATACTCAAGGTGTGGATGCACCATGGAACAATACAGAGGCATTATAGTATTTTTGGTCTTATTCACCATCCCTTTCCTACTAGCATCCTGTTTGCTTTTTTGGCCGCTGCTGCACACTGAGCAGGTCTCTTATTAAAGCAAGAGCCTTCATTTTATACGGTATGTAGGGATTTTACAGATAAAATCTATGGGCCCATTATTCAGCGCTGCCAGGCTGACTGGTATTGAATATCTGGTTATGTGCACTGACCTGGAAGTTAACCAGGCACCAGCTGTCCTAACTTCATGTTCTTACTTGGCTAGTTAGCAAACTAAATATCGCCGCTAACCAGCTAAATTGGCACTCCACCCTAACTCTGTCCCCAGCCCTCCCGTAGCCTAACTGGTTATGGGATGGCTGGTTAGCAACGATATTTACGGTACTACTTGGTTAAGTGCCGCTGACTATTGTCGGCTGGCCAGCTCAGTTAAACACTTTTGAATATTGACCCCCTCATCTTTGAGTGATTGTTTTGCTGGGCAAAATAGTACTTAGAGAAAAAAGATTGCAAATGGGTATTGTTTGCCTGTTAGAAGGTTTGAGAGAGCTGTGGTGTTGTATTCCCATCCATCTCCCATCTCCAAACTGTTACCTATCTCAGGCTTATTCTCTGCTGAATAAACTTATGTTAGTTATGAAGTTAGGAGGAAATTTATCAGAAGAAAAGTCAATAAGGGATTTACAAGTGAATTACTGTATCCTTTAGTGTTAGATTAATTGTAGTCCAACACAAGCTATATAAAATAAATTTAATGGACTTTAAATTTAACTAGGCAAACCCCATTCTTTAAGACTGTAAAACATCTCAAAAGCTTTGAGATCAGATAGCAGTCCAGTAGGAAATTAGAGATTCTCCAGTGTTTTGCATCAAGTGCCATATGTATAATTATCTACTAATTGGCGGCCTTCACTAATTTGTAAGTCTGGACCACTTTGTGTCCAGAAGAGCTGAAGGGGAGCTGACAGATATCTTCCCGCAGGGGGCCATAACACCAGCCAATGTGTATCGATATCCATCTCCACCAATTTGTGTCTCTTGAATGCTCTGCTTTCTTAGGTTTCTGCCACCAGTCTCTCAGCCAACTGTGGAAGCCCATGTATAATTTTAGCTGGTAAATGGAGGGGCTGTTTTCAGGTAGGCTAATTTATCTGGTTAAATCACTCTTTTCATGGGTATGACTTTTTTTTTAACCTAGTAGTAAAGGGGAAATATGATTTTAGAATATATTGAAAATTACAAAAAATGGTAATTTCTGCCTTTTTAATCTTGTATTTTTATGGGAGATATAAATGTTTTTATATTGGATTTTGTAATGGTAGCTTATCAGCTCCACCCTTTTAATATATTGCTTTTTGTATGTAAATTATTCTTTTTCTAAATAGTTAAAAATGTTGAAAAATTTACAATCCCTCTTCCTTCTGAGATGTTTTTATTAAAACATATTTGGATTTTAGGTTTTGATTTCTTTTCCAAATATGAGATCAATATAATTTAAATACAGGAGGGATTTCATTGCCTAAGAGGGCTTACAGTCAATTTTATATCTGAGGCAGTGAAAGGTGGAGCAACTTGCCCAAGATCAATTGGAGAACCAGAATGTGAATCATGGGATCCCTTCACTGTCTGCAACTCTAATCACTGTGCAACTCCTCCATTCAAGAAAAAACTATGTAAAAGGTGAAGAAAGGTTAGATTTGTCTAGAGAGCTGCCATATTCTTTTCAGATATGTAAGCAATATTATAAAATGGAGGTTGTTCAGTTAGAGATTAATTTGATTACTCACTTTTCTAAAGTAAAACTAAAGGCGAGTTTAATTTTTATTTATTTACTTTCAGTATTTATATAACGCCTAGACCTAATTTTAGATATCAGCAGTGGGTTCCCTGCTCACAAGGACTTCAATATGTTTTCTTAACCTCCTTCTACACTAGTTCAGACCATTGGATTGTATTCCCCTAACAGAGACTGGAGGTAGAGATACTAACCTCTACCACTGACATTACTAGGCTGATGCAGCCAAAAATCCTTCAGTATTTCTGTACCCCCGGATTGGTGCAGCAGGTTTCCTAGGTACATGCCAGACTTGTGCAATCCACACCTGCATTCTTCGAGGTCGATTCCTTGGGCCAGTGTCGCTCCTAGGGTTCAGACCATGGTCCTTACCCCGGTTGAGCCCGGAGGGTTTTATTCCATATTCATGAATCTGAGCCCATGGACTTACTCAGTGAGGCTTGCTGGCAAAGATACCAACAAGGCCACTGCCAGCAAAGGGGGAGGGGGTGCAGTTTCCTCCTACACCCACTAGTGCACTTCTTCAGCAGCTAGAAGAAAAATGTTTTTTTTAAAATTCCAATTGGTTATCCAACTTTTATTCCTTTAACCGTTGTTGGAGGGTATACATTTGGGGGGGGGGAGGGGGAAGACAGCTTAAGTGAACTGAGTGGAAACTGCACAACAGGGAGCAGCACTAACTGGGTGGCTGAGTGAAGCAAAAGGCAGACCCGGGACCCTGCTAGCAAGGTAATTTTCAGGGTCTGGAGTCAAAGGGCAAGTCATTGGTTTGGCCCATAGTGATGGTGGTACTGGATTGGTGCAAGTGGGGCCTGCAAGAGCTAGTGGCTGAGAACTGCCATCGGCTCCTTCTGCATCAGCTGTGATAGAGTAAGTGCAGTTTCAGCCCCCCATTCCCCCTGTTAGCAGAGACCTTTCCAGAGCTGGAAGGATCATGGTGGTGCTGGCTACCTTCTCGTTAGGTGACCATGCCAGTCACAGCTTTCCCATCTTTGGCAGCATTGGCATGATGGGAATGATGTTTTGGTAGTCGGGGGTCTGGAGACTGAGGTAACCATGTTGGGGAGGGGGACCCTGTAACTGGACTGATTTATCTGCCATCATGGAGTGTGTGAATCAGGTGCTGGCACCTCCACCCCCATGTGTTTGCTTTCTGCCAGTTTCCAGGTTCTGGCCCAGCCCGTGGCTCCAAGAGGCTGCGGTGGTGCAGCAAAAGTTCAGGTAGTTCTTCCATTTGAGCCCCCTTGAGGAGTGCAAAGGAGGTGGATCACGAACTGTTTGAAGGTCCCTGCAGAAGGGGACCTTTTGCCCGAATAGGTGGAAGAGTCTTCAGTTATATGCTTGTTCATGCATGAAGAGCTGGATCAGCACATAATTTGGTGGCTGATGGCGTGCAAGCTTTGGCCCAAGTGGAACCTTTGGATGGAGATACCATCCAAGATGGCTTCTGAAGTCCTCCTGAGGCCTTCCCACTTCATAGGGTATTGTCCCAGTTGTACTGTTGAATGGGAGGCACTGGAGGAGATCCTCCAGGGCACAAAACTTCTAGGCTATCTCTACCCAGTTCTGCACAAGAAGGGAAAGAGGATGGGATTTGAGATACCACCTTTCTGTGGTTACAGTCAAAGTGATTTATATATTATATATGGATACTTTATTTTGTATCGGGGCAATGGAGGGTTAAGTGACTTGCCCAGAGTCACAAGGAGCTGCAGTGGGAATTGAACCTGGTTCCCTTGGTTATCAGGTCACTGCACTATTCATTAGACTACTCTTCTACTGTACAGGTTGTTCTACCTTTTGAAAGCAGATGCTCTAGTCTTGATGCTGAGGCAATAACTATTCTGGTTGAAGAGGGCACTCACAACAGGAAGGTGGAGCAACTTCTTGAGCAGTCCTTTGCCTTCTCGGCCCTTGGGGTTCAGATTTCTATCTGCAGGGTCTATGTGGTTTGCACCCTCTTACTCTGAGCGCAACAGTTGCTGGGGTCCCTAGAGATGGCACAGTTAAAGTTGGGGGCATCTTTCCTAGCCAATGTGCTATATGACCTTGTCCATATTTGTTCTTAGTCTATGGCATCTGTAGTAGTAGCCTGTAGATGGCTTTAGCTGCTATAGTGGGTGGCCAATGCAGCCTCAAAGGTGTGTTTGAGCAAACTGCCTTTTAGGGGCTGTCTTATATTTGAGGATTTGGAGAAGGATCTGGGGGAGACCAGACTGCAGCGGCTTCCACAGGTTCGTCCTCACACAGCATCTCACCCCTCTGGAGGTAGAGCTTGGTTAAAAATAGGGGGGGGGGGCTGTACCACTTAGCCTGTAGGCACCCCACCATCCTTAAAATCTCCAAAGGACTGTCTTTCTATGAGCTTGGAGGGTATGGTATCCTGAATCCTCCTACTTCTCAGCAGCTGTCTCCAGTGAAGATCAGTGGGGCCCCTCGGAGGTTCTGGTGGGCAGCAGGCTCTGCCTCCTGTACCACAAATGGGCCCTCATCACATCTGACCAGTGGGTTTTAGAGATGATGGGTTAGGGTATGCCCTTGAGTTTGCCAAAATCATTTCTGACATCCTTATCACATCCCCCCTGTCGATCTCTCTTCAAAAGAGAGGTGGTAGAGGTTACCTTGCAGCAGTTGATTAATCTGGGAATCATAGAGCTGGATCTCTTCCAGTGGTTCTACATGGAGACTCAGGTTGGTTATCTCCTCAGGCAGGCTGGTGAATGGCTTCTTTGAGGCTAGGAGAGTTTCTCACCTTGGACCTGGTAGAAGTATATTCTTACATTGAGATACAGGCATTCCACAGTCAGTTCTGCATCCTGGGGCAACACTGGGGAAAGAAGGAAAGGACTTTACTCAGTGTTTCCTGATTGTATCTGAAGTCCTTGAACAAATTCCTAGTCAAAATTTGAGATGATTTCCTGGGCGCCTTTCTCCCTTGGAAGTTAGCTTTTCCTTCTTAAAATTGTGTGCTGTGTTTAATATTTTTAAATTTGGTTTTATGTTGAAATTTATAATCCATTTAGACTTCTAGATAAGCATAAGCATAAATAAGGTGGCTCTGAATAACGACGTGGAAAGCCCTCCACCTGCACAGATCAAAGCTCTACAAAGTTGTTAAAGCTTTGTGTATCTTGTTATCCAGTGGAGTCCAGGACAGAGAAAGTCACCCATTCTTGGGGACTAATATCCTTCTGTCCTCTGAGAACACTTGGAAAAGCGCAGTGATGAGGAGCAATGTCTTCAGTTTTCATTCTAACTATATTGTATATTCAAATAAAAATTGACACTTGAAATTGCATTCATTAGGAGACTGTTTCAAGATGGCTTCTGGATAGGACGCTGAAGTCGGAGCTGGAGAGTTTTTTCCTTTGAATCGTTTTTTCTTTTTTATTGCTATGCCTAAAGGGAAAGTGCGAGGAGGAATCTCCCTAGCCTCCACTGACCTGACCCGTAGGCAACCTCCAATAACTGCCTTCACTGTTCCAGTATCATCATCGGGCGCTCCGCTGCCCGAGACCGAGAGGAGTCTGGGCCTGGATAGCGAACGTTCGCTAAGCCCTCGTAGTCCATTGCAGATTCGAGTGGCAGGAAGCAATCCCGGAGGAAGTCCCGCCCTTCGGCCTGAAAAAGCGGCTGCAGAGTTGGGGAGGGAGAACTCCTCTGGAGCAACGGCGCTGCCAATAGCGGGGACCCCCCGCGAAAGATCGAATCTGAAAGTACTTCCAAGGAAAGCAGAATTACAGACAACTCCATGGAGCAAATGTCTGCGGCTCAGCAAAGTTTTGCTGATTAGCCTATCCCACCCGTGACTCTGCAATCTTTGGAGAAGCCACCGAATGTTACATTAGAATCTCTATGGTGTGCTATAGAATCTCTGCATAAGGTATGCTTAAATTTTTTAACTAATTCGAATACTAACTCTTTGAAAATTGAAAATCTTCAAACTGAATTGTCTACTCAAAAGAAGAACTTACAACAATGTGATCTTTCGATAACTCAGATAAAAGATCAAGAGACTAAAATATTTCAAAACTAGTAAAAAAAGCCCTGTTTCTGATGCAAATGAAACGGGGGCTAGCAATGTTTTCTTCTGTGTGCATGTGGGAGTGTGTGTGTCCCTGCCCTCTGGCCTCTCTCCCCTCCCCCCTCTGAGTCCTTCACTGTTACAGAGCCAGCGATTTGATTTCGTGCTCTGCTGTTTTCCTTCACTGACTGTGTTACAGTGAGGGCAGGGCAGACACTCATAGGGAAACCGGATATCTCGCCCCCTTCACACTTCCGGCTGGAGGCTTCATAGAACGTTGGTGTTGCCTTTTATATAGAGAGATGTGGACCTGATGCAAAGAAAGATTGAGAATCTAGAAAATCGAAGTAGGTGTTCAAATTTGAGATTGTTAAATTTTCCCTCTCTTAAATACACCTCACCAAGAGATTTGTTTCATAAGTTTCTGATAGAAGTATTTAAATATTCAGAAAATAATCTTCCTCCTGTGCAAAAGATCTATTTCCTTCCTGTGAAAACTACACCGCAGAAAATTCAACCCTCTGGGAGTCTTGATGTGTCAGCTCTATTAGAGCAATCACAGGAAGAAGCTGAATTTAGATCTACACTATTGGTATCATTTGTGTTTTTTGCTGATAAAGAATCCTTGCTAAGGCTATATTTGAGGCAAACTTCAATGGTTACCTTTATCGGTAAAAGGATTCAAATCTTTCCGGATGTGTCAAGGGCCACACAAGAAAGACGAAAGAAATTCTGATAATGAGACAAGAGACTGTTCAATTGGGAGCAAAATTTCAGCTAAGTTTTCCTTGTAAATGTGTAGTCTTCTATGAGACTGAGACATACCACTTTTTTGATCCGGTTCAGCTCCGATCATTTTTAAATGCAAGAAATCCTAAACCACCATGAGAGTTTCTATTACGGACTTATATTGTTTGATGTTTGATGTTACATACCTAGACGCCTTCTTTTTCATTTTCTTTTTCTTGTTGCCTATATATTACCTAACCTCTTATTAGGTTTATATGTACAGTCTCCTCCTATATTGAGGACTATGTGATTATAGAAATTTATTTCCTGGGAGTATTCCCATTATTTGATTTCTCTTGTTAATAATTGATGCTTTTTGACAAAGCTTTGCTTTGGATGTATAAAAAAAAATTGCATAAATAAATTAAAAAAAAGAAATTGCATTCATTGAAAAAGTGTTTGTGAGTTCATCAGAGGGCTTAGCAGGTGCTATCAGGAGCAAGTATGTGTCCCACTTGTCCTGTCCTTATTTAAGTGTCAGTCCTTTGCTCTCTTTATGTGTAGAAATCATTCTATTAAAGGATGTTGTGATAATTTGGCAGCTTATGAGACCTTCATTTTGCTCTGTTATATCAATTTTAGTTAAACTTCTGCTCAAAATAAGAGGCCTACCTGAGATTTTATGGTTCAAAAATAATTTGTATTGGAATAAATAAGTAAAACCTAGCAAACATGATAATTGCCAGTTTTGTGTTAACTTTACAGTCATAGATATCTTTCCTCTCCACCCCCTAATCCCCCCCCCCCCACCGCCTTAGATTTATTTCATGTTTTATTATCATTGCTCTCTAGTTGCTTTATGTGATGGTTACCCTGTCTTTGTTTCAAGTCTCTCTGAAGACCATTGCTGACTGCTGGTATAAATTGCTCTGATTTGAGAAGATGCCTGCATTATATTGTTTGCCATTTTATGATGATGATAAGAATATATGAGTAAAACATCACTAACCAAATATTGAATATACCTTTTTTGTGATAGTTCTGGTGAACACTTGGGACTTAGAATGTTGATAACATTTAAAAATGAGGCTGCAGTTCTCTGAGGTAATACGCCTCCAGAATAATTCTGACATCTTGTTATCACAACATGCACAGATCTTCAAAACATAAAATATTAAACAAAAACATGAATTAGTTTTGATGATGTAAGCCGTCTGTGGTTCTAAGTGTTAGCTTTTCATTTTGATAAATGTCAAAACTACTTTTTTTCCAAATAAAATGTCTTTGTTTGATCCAGTGCTGGGATTTCCCCCTCTACAAATTAGTTGAAATCCTTCTAGTGAGATCATTTTTTATGGCTGTGGATATTTCTTACTGACATAGTTACATTTGAAACTAAAGGACAGCGTGGTACTGGCATGAAAGAAAATCTTCCCCGCTTCTCTTGCCACACTGGGCCTGCCGCTGCTGCCCACCTTACCTCCTCTGGGGCCAGCCCCAATCTTAAGCAAGACTGAGGGGTAGGTGCACTAAAAAAATCGTTGAAGCCCTTCCCTTACCGATTCCTTAGCGAATCGGTAAGCAATGGGCATGCATCAAGGAAATCGCATGCAAATGAGCTGGTCGCTGCTAGCTCATTTGCATGGGATTTCCTTCCAAGCCAGTCGGCCAGCTGAGCATGGGCAGAGCAGTCATGCATTATGCTGGCTGCTCTGTGCATGCCAAGGACGTCCTTTATGGACGTCCTTCACTCAAAAAAAAACCAAAAAAAAAAAAACAAGTCATCCCCATAATCGTTGCAGACAAACAGCTAAAGCTAATATTCGCTCCACTCTGTTCCTATGTGTTAATATTTTTGCAGGCAGAAGGAGGCTGAGCTTGGGTTTTTATTTTTCTTGTGAGTTTCTACGACCAAGGAGCTGATGCCAAGAAGAAGGCACAGCTCTCTCCTCCAGGTCTCTCTCATAAGTACATAAGTAATGCCACACTGGGAAAAGACGAAGGGTCCATCGAGCCCAGCATCCTGCCCACTGGTGTCAGCTAAACGTGCTGTGATTGGCTGAGAGGCCGAGGGGGGGGGGGCCTCAGGATAGCCAAGAGTGCACAGTTGATAATGCTGTTTTCCATGCTGCTGGGATTTCCATGTTTATTTTCTTGCAACGAGAGGTGCTTCCCGTGAGTATTGAGAGAAGGCAGAGCAGAAGCCCTTCACTGAAAGCTGCAAACTTCCAAATGCTCATCAGGGACGTCCTTTTTTGTTTTTGTGAGTGAAGGACGTCCATGTTAGGCACTTTAGAAGGACATCTCAACAGGAAAATGTGTCTGGGTTAGGAGTAAATCTCATGGTCTGGATCAAGGAAACAAGTCTCTGGATAGTGGGTCTTGCAGCGCAAGAAGAGAGCATCCTCGTAGCCCCGTCTGATCGCTGCTTCCCGTGAGTGTTGAGAGAAGGCAGAGCAGTAGCCCTTCACTGAAAGCTGCAAACGTCCAAATGCTCGTCAGGGATGTCCTTTTTTTTGTTTTTGTGAGTGAAGGACGTCCCTGATGAGCACTTTTCTTTTCCAGATTGTCGTCCTAGACGTTTTTGGAGCTCACTATACAGCTCTGCAAGAATTTTTCTTTTTTTTTTCCTTCTGATTGCCTCACAGCAGCCCCAACGAGAGGTGCAGACCGTTTTCGTTAGCTGCTACCGTGACAGGAAACTGGCTCGTAGAACCCTTTTGTGCATGTCACAGGTTTACTACTTGCTCGTTGAACTGGCTAGAACCAGTTTAAAACCGATGTTGGTGGCTCGTTAACTTTATTTTTATTTTTTAAATGTTTTTATTTATCATTTTACTTAATTATATTCACATTTATCACGTAAATGTAAGGAAATACAGAAATTAATATAAAGGAAAAAGAAAACATTTTCTCTCATCAATATTATTATAATTGTCCACAATTGGGGGATCCAAGATCAGGAAAACAATCTCAAAGAAAATATGAAAAACACAAAATGGTTAATCTTACAATTCATATTTGAGGGAGTTAATCGGTAATTGCAGCTGGTACAGTGATACTAAAGGAAGTTGCTGCTGAGGATTCTTCATCTGTTCTTTTAACTCCACAACTCTTGTAATTTGTTTGGTTCAACAAATAAGTAATAAGGAAATAAAACACTTACAAGGGAATCGCTCTAGGAAGGTCCCACCTAGGGCAATGATTCTTGACTTAAAAGCCAAGAATTCACACCTCCCAGTCTGCGATTCCCTTGATAAGTCAGGAAATATATTTATCTTTGAACCCAAAAAACTATCAACCATGTGTCGGAAATGCAGTTTCAAAACATTGTTCCTATCTAAATCAAAGACGAAAGTCACTAATAATATAACTCTGTATATAGGATATTTTAGGAAAATTTATCATTCAAGTTATTTTTCCTTAATTGGTTCTCCAGAAATTCCAATTTTTTTACAAGAAACAGGTGGCTCGTTAACTTTAATGCATCTGGCCCTGAGTGCTGTGCAAACCCTGTAAGCGCAGGGCCCATGTGAAATCATTGCCGTATCCCACCTACTAGGTAGCACTAGGGTGGCAGCGGCCAGGTTGGGGGGGGGGATGCAGAAAGAGGCGTGGAGTAGGAAAGAGGATATGAGAAGCAGGCCACTTTAGAGGGATAGAGAGGGGAAGGAGAAATGCTGGCCACTAGAGAGGGGGAACTAGATGGGAATGGAAGATGCTGGTCACCTGGAACCAGAGGAAGTGAGGGATGGGGCCTTTTGTTGTCCTGGAGGGAGGGGTGCACAACTTGAAGATTTGCCTAGGGCATTGTATGCCCTTGGGCTGACCCTACATAGAATTCTTCCTTTTGCCTCAGTTGTTTAAACCAAGCTTTTTAAATTTTAACAAAATTTATTTATATTTTTCACAACAAACCATTTTTAAAGTTAGGGATAAGTCTGCAGTAAACATGATGTATGTATGTGGTGTAAACTTTAGAGGGTTTTTTTTTTTTGTAAAGGTCACATGTTAGAAAATGCTGTACCCTTTTTAGTTCTTTCAAAAATATGAAGTGTTCTGTTAAAGTTGATTGGTATCAAGTAGGAGACTGATCCAAGATGGCGTCAGATTAAGACGTGATAATCCTACCTCGGATGGTCTTACCTTAAATTTTTCTTTTTTCCTCCTTAAACTATGCCCAAAAGGAAGGGAAAGACGAGGGGAGGTAAAAGCTCCTTACCCTCCACGACACCTCCTCGAGGGCAAATTCCGATTACGGATTTCACTGTCTCCGTCGCTAATTTGGGCGCCCCGCTAGCCGAGGCAGAGAGGAACCTTGGCCAGGAAAGTGAATTATCACTTAGCCCAAGAAGCCCGTGTTTGCCCCGTGTAGCAGGAAGTGACGCCGGAGGAAGTCCCGTCCAGCAGTCCGAACTCGAAGCTGCGGTCTTGGGGAAGGAGCACTCTCTCGACGCTACGCTGTTCCCGCCGAGTTTTTTCCGGCGAAGACCCGAGCCAAACATCCACCCCTATGAGTAGGGGCAACATGGATAACATCCAGGTGGAAGCCCGAACCGCACAGGAGATGGCGGATCGACAGCTGGGACCTGCATTGCAACTCCTACCCCTAGAGAAGCCATCTAAGGTGACGTTGGAGTCTTTGTGGGGGGCGATGGAATCTTTGCATAAAATATGTTTAACTTTTGTTTCTAGCTCTCAAGCTAACACTTAAAGATAGAATCTTTACAGAACAATTTGGCTTCTCAAGCTAGTAATTTAAAGCAATGTGAGACTACCATCTCTTCATTGAAAGAACAAGAATGTAAACTGTTCCAAAATGTGGACTTGATGAACAGGAAGATTGAAAATCTAGAAAATGGGGCTAGAAATTTAAATTTGAGGTTTTTGAACTTTCACTTTGTAAAATACACCCCATTAAGAGACATGTTTCATAAGTTGCTGAAGGAAACTTTCAATTATTCTGATACAAACTTCCCCCCAATACAAAAACTTTATATGATTCCTGCTCGAGCACTTAAGGAAAAAGATAATGAGTTTACTGAAAAAGTTTTGGAACATTTAGATGTATCCGTGCTGCTCGAGCAATCACAAGAAGTGGTTGAGTATAGATCCACTTTGTTGGTATCTTTTGTTTTTTTGGCCGATAAGGAAGCTATCTTGAGGCAATATCTGAGACAAACCTCTTCTATGGTTTTTCTGGGGGAACGATTCCAACTATTTCCAGATGTATCAAGAACCACACAGGAACGGAGGAAAAAATTCCTGATGATGAGACAAGAGACAGTACAGATAGGAGCTAAGTTCCAGCTTCGATTTCCTTGCAAATGTGTAGTCTCTTATGAAAATAAGACTTATCATTTCTTTGAGCCTTTGCAACTTCGTTCATTTTTGAATGCAAAGCTGCCTAACCCGCCATAAGGATCCAACAGAGCGGACTGTATGTGTTTATTAGTGGACAACCTGATGCCATACTTGTATTATAATTTATATTTCTTTGTTAAATATCATTATCCTCTTGTAAGGTTTCATTTCAGTCTCCCGAAATAGAGGACTATGAAGATTAATAGTTTCCTATAGGATTTTCCCAAATAATGATTACTGTTGTTGACATTATTGTGTTATTTCTTCACAAAGCTTTGCTTTGGTATGTAATTTAAAAGTTATAAATAAATTAAAAAAAAAAAAGTTGATTGGTATCAAGGTTTTCACCTGGAATTGTCTGTACTCTGGTGCTGAACCACAGTGAAACAGTTGATTTATTATTTTAAATGCTTTCTGTAACTTCTTCAGAAAATGCTTTGATGAACTTACGAGTTTATTGGTTATTGTTTGAGCTGAAATTAAATATTTTGTTTAAAGTAGTTCCACAACCCACATTACTGAACTCAGCATTGAACTTCACTCATGATGGTTTATTTTGGAATCTTCATAAGAACATAAGAGTAGCTATACTGGGTCAGACCAGTGGTCCATCTAGCCCAGTATCCTGTTTTCCAAACAGTGTCCAAGCCAGCTCACAGGTACCTGACAGAAACCCAAATTGTGGCAACACTCCATACTACAAATCCATGGCAAGCAGTTGCTACCCATATCTGTCTCAATAGCAGACTATGGACTTTTCCTCCAGGAATTTGTCCAATCCTTTATTAAACCCAGATATGCTAACCGCTGTCACCACATTCTCAGGCAAAGATTCCAGAACTTAGCTATTCGTTGAGTGAAAAAATATTTCCTCTTATTTGTTTAAAAGTATTTCCATGTAACTTCCTTGAGTGTCCCCTAGTCTTGTACTTTTGAAGAAGTAAAAAATGGATTTACTTCTACTCATTATATACTACTTAGGATTTTGTAGATCTGAATCATACTCTCCCCTCATCTGTCTTTTTTCTAAGCGGAAGAGCCCCAATCTCTTTAGCCTTTTCTCATACGAGAGGAGTTCCATCCTGTTTATTCCTTTTGGTCGCTGTTCTTTGAACCTTTTCTAATTCTGCTATCTTTTTTGAGATACGACGACCAGAACTGAATACAATATTCAAGGTGGGGAACGCATCATAGAGCGATACAAAGTATTTTTGGTCTTATTTACCATCCCTTTCCTAATTATTCCTAGCATCATGTTTTGTTTTTTTTAGCCGCACCGCACACTGAGCAGAAGATTTCAGTGTATTATTTACAACACCCAGATCTTTTTCTTGAGCACTGACCCCCAAGGTGGACCTAGCATCAGATAACTGATTCGGATTATTCTTTCCAATGTGCATCACCCTGCGTTCGTCCACATTAAATTTCATCTGCCATTGGATGCCCAGTTTTCCAATTTCCTAAGATCTTCCTGCAATATTTCACAGTCCACATATGTTTTAACAGCCTTGAATAGTTTTGTATCATCGACAGATTTGTTTCACTCTCACTCGTCTTTCCGATTTCCATATCATTTATAAATACGTTAAATAGCACCGGTCCCCAGTACAGATCCCTGCGGCACTCCACCCTCCTCCATTGAGAGAAATGACCATTTAAACCCTGTCCAATAATCAATTCCTAATCTACACCAGAACCTTGTCTCCTATCCATGACTCTTTTATTTCTTAGGAGCCTCTCATGAATAACCTTATCAAAACCTTTCTGAAAATCTAGATACAACTACATCAACTTGGCTCACCTTTATCCACATGTTTATTCAAGCCTTCAAAGAATGAAGCAAATTGGTGGAGCAAGACTTCCCTCGGCTGAACCTGTTCTGACTCTCTCTCCATTAAATCATGTTTGTGTATGTGCTCTAATTTTATTCTTTATAATAGCTACCACTATTTTGCCTGGCACCGACGTCAGGCTTACCAGTCTATAATTTCCTGGATCATCCCTAGAACCCCTTTTAAAAATCTGCGTCACATTGGCCACCCTCCAATCTTCAGGTACTACGGACATTTTAATGACAGGTTACGTATTACTAACAGCATTTCATGTTTGAGTTCTTTGAGTACCCTCGGATGTATGCCATCTGGACCAGATGATTACTAGTCTTTAATTTGTCAATTTGGCTCAGTACATCTTCCACGTTCACCAAGATTTCTTTCAGTTCCTCCGCATCATCACCCTTGAAAACCATTTCCGGTAGAGGCAGATCTCTTATATCTTCTTCCGTAAGACAGAAGCGAAGAATTCATTTGGGTTCTCCGCTATGGCCTTGTCCGCCTGAGCACTCTTTTGCTCCTTTGTGATCTAAACGTCCCACGGATTCCATTGTAGGCTTTCTGTTTCTGATGTACCTGAAAAAGTTGTTACTGTGAGTTTTAGCCTCTGCGGCGAGTTTTCTCCTTCATGTTCTCTTTTAGACTTCTTTATTAATGCTTTGCATCTGACTTGCCAGTGCTTATGCTGCTTCTTATTTTCTTCATTTGGGTCCTTTTTCCATTCTTTGAAGGACAATAGGCTGTAATGGCCTCTCTTACTTCACCTTTTAACCACACTCGGTGACATTTTCTTTCTTTCCACCTTTGCACTTGTGTGGAATGCATCTGGACTGGTATTCCAAGATGGTAACGTCCACGCCTGATTTAGTGTCCTAACCTTTGCAGCCGATCCTTTTAGTTAATTTTTAACCATTTTCCTAATTTTATTATAATCGCCCTTTCGAAAATTAAATGCAGCTGCAGTAGATTTCCTTTGCAGGTTCATCCCAGATAGTAGCTCAAACTGGATCATGTTATGATCACTGTTTCCCAGGGGACCCAACACCACCAGTTCTCGCACTATGCCCTGCATGCCACCAAGGACCAGATCCAAATGGCTTCCCCTCTTGTCAGTTCCTGGACTAGCTGCTCCAAGAGGCAGCCATTAATAACATCTAGAAATTTTATCTCCCTGGCACTTCCTGATGTAACATTTATCCAGTCAATATCAGGGTAATTGAAATTACCCTAATTATTATCATAGCATTGTCCAGTTTACCAGCTTTCCTAATCTCTGTAAACATTTCTTTATCCGTCTATTCGTTCTGTTCCGGCGGACGCTAGTACAGCCCTAAAAGAATACTCCATCCCTTCACACATGGAATTTCTATCCATAATGATTCCACACTGCTATCTGTGTCATGTAGAATGTTTATTTTATTTGACTGAATTCCCTCTTTAACATATAGCGCACTCCCCTCCAATTTGATCCTCTCTATCATTGCAATACAATTTGTACCCTGTTAACACAGTGTCCCATTGATTGTCCTCTTTCCACCAAGTCTCTGAGATGCCTATTATATCTACCTCATCATTTAATGCTATATATTGTAACTCTCCCATCTTAATTTTTAGGCTTCTAGCATTTGTATACAGGCACTTCAAATTGTGTTTTCCCCTTTGATCTACAAGCTACTTAGAAGTTGAAAGGGATAATGTGCATCCTTTATCCTGCTCTCTCATTAAGCACACCTGTCTTTCATTCAGCATTGTTGAAACCTCTCTAACTGGATTCCCTAAATGTCCTGTTTCAATAGTATCCTTCCAGGATACTCAACACCGAACCATGCACTCCTGGGTGACTGTCGGCTCCCCCCCCCCCCCCCCCCCCCATTCTAGTTTAAAAGCTGCTCTATCTCCTTTTTAAAAGTTAGTTCTAGTAGCCTGGTTCCATCCCGGTTAAATTGGAACATTCTCCTTCTTTCCCAGAATGTTGCCCAGTTCCTAACAAATCTAAATCCCTCATCCATGCACCATCGTCTCAACCACACATTGAGACTTCGGAGCTCACCCTGCCTTTTGGCTCCTGCGTGTGGAACGGGGAGCATCTCTGAAAATGCTGCCCTGGAGGATCTGGACTTCAGCGTTCTATCTAAGAGCCTAAATTTGGCTTCCAGAACCTCCCTTCCACATTTTCCTATGTCATTGGTACCCACATGTACCAAAAAAGCCGGCTCCTCCCCAGCACTAAGATCATGTCTAGGTAATGCGTGAGGTGTGTCACCTTCGCACTGGGTAGGCAAGTCACCAGGCGATCCTCTTGTCCACCAGCCACACAGCTATCTATATGCCTAATGATCGAATCGCCAACTACAACAGCTGTCCTAACCCATCCTTCCTTGGCAGAAGTTCTTGGAGACATATCTTCTGTGCGAGAGGATAGTACATCCCCTGGTAGGCTGGTCCTTCTTCACCAGGGTGATGCTTTCCTCCCTCCTCCAAGGCAGCACAGGGGCTGGCAGATTGGACGTGGGACTTCTCTACAACATCGCTGTAGGTCTCTTGTATGTATCACTGTTTCCCTTAGCTCTACCGAGTCTTCTACTCTAGCCTCAAGAGAAGAGACCTGTTCTCTGAGAGCAAGGAGCTCTTTGCATCGGGCAAAAGGTCCCGTGGGATCTTGAGCATCCACAGAGACTCCTTCAGCTGAAATCCTCAGTGGCAAACTGCTTTATAGCTGTATGCTGGAGCATTTTGTCTATACAGATTTCAGAGGAAAAGATGCATCCATTGCAGCAGCCAGCTCCATTTCCATTTCCTAGTGTTTTTATTGATCTCTTAACTGAGCATTGGTTTACTTTAGGTTTTAAGATCTCTCTGGTCTGAAGATGGAAGTAGCTCTGATAGCAAGCATTAAAATATGCAGCTATTGCTAACAGTTTCAGAGCTGTATCACATTTTTTGTTTGTCTTGTAAATATCTTTATTGTATATTCTGATTTCCTATCATTTTTTGTATGTCTTTTTGTATGTATGTTTCTGTAGTATTAAATACATTTAAAACTATGAAGATAGCAGGGAGTAGCAAAGTATAGACATACACCTATTTAAAATTACAAATGTTTTCAAGCTGTAAAGCAGAGAATGACTATTTATCATGAGAATATGTTGGAAGTCTTGGCATCCATTTTAAAAGAACAGAGAGGAGAGGATCCAGCGCCAATGGCAGAGGGCAGGAAAGAGTGGGGATCTTTCCTGCCCCGAAGAATCCACTAGACCACCAGGGTACCTTGAGGTAGTGCTGGGAGGGCACCCTGTGTTCAGGGAAGGGAAGGCACTTCCGCAGGGATCCTGCGGGATCCCTTACAGACATGGAGGGGATCCCTGCAGGAACCCCTCTATCCCTGCTCCCATGCAGCTCTCTATTCTATACCTGTATAAGTTCATGTTTGTGTGATTTCTAGTTATTTACAAATCCACAAGGGACTGAAAACGTATCTTTTTCAATAAATACTTGACTGACTCATTTTTGTAAGCTTTCCTAACTTAATTTATGTTTTATAATTATGTAACACGCTTAGACTTCCCTATGATTTTAGCGGGACATAAATACCCTGAATAGAATAGATAACACTGGAACTAGCCGCTCTCAGATCTGACAGGGTGGTGGTAGCCTGATGATTCCTAGAGTTTGCTTCCTTTATACCACTCAGACAGAGGCCTTATCTCTAGAGATAAGGTGACAGCTTCACTCTGTTCTGAGCATCCTGACTTGGGTCATTCCAAGAATATCAATTTACATTATCCATGTTGCAGTTCTGGGGACCCCGACTCCGAAAGTTTTATTACCTCACTCGAGGAACTCAGGGGCCCTGGCTTCACAGTGGCTGAAAGTTCTCTTACCCTCAATATATGTTCTTGGCAAGAAGTTTCTGGTGCAGTAGTAGTCAGAAAGCACATTAGCTGTGTAGTCGCAAGCTAAGATGCAAATTCAGGCTAAGTTCACTCTAATTTAAGGCACAATCTATTGACAATGACAGGAGGTGTTAAGCTCTGTATTTTACTATATAGCCAGGGGTCTAACCCCTGCATGCCCACTTCTCATATTTCGTTATAGATGTTATTATACTTTCTTGACTACCCAAGATCCTCCTGCCTTAACTCAGTAAGTATCTCATTGGCTTCACACCAGGCCGTGGTATGTGGTTTTCCGGCACCTCCTCTTCCACTGCCACGGCCGGGATCTGCTGTAGCAAGGGCCGGTAGACATGGATGATCCAGATTCCTTATGGCCTATGGTTGGTCATTGGGGAGGAGACGTTGAAGATATGGGTTCTCCCTCACTGCTGCACTCCCGGAAGGCCTCTAGGTCATCTGGTTAGTTCTTGAATCCTGGTGCAGGGAGTGGTTTTGATCTCCTTGGAGGGCTCAGATTACCAATATTTTGGGGTTTCTGCTGCTAGGCCTGGATCAGGGGGCTGGTTCTGAGCTCTCTGAGGTCCAGGTGGTGGCACTTGCCAGTTTTCATGTGAAACTGAAGGGTATATCTCTGGCTTTGCATAGAGAGGTGTCTTGGTCCCTGAAGAGGGTAGCTCATCTGTACCCTCCACTATGTTCTTCCTTCCTTTTGTGGGACCCCAGTCTAGTACTCTAGGTGCTGTTTCTTAAGTAGCATATAGAATGTGCCCACACATGGATGGCTTGGTAGGGAAGCTTTTTGAGGTTTTTTTGGGATTTGGCTATACTTGCTTTGAAAATACCTTGATAAGACTCTTAATTGTTTTGTATAATCCTGTGTGGGTTCCCCAGTCAGTTTCCAATAGTACAGTATGTACTGTTTGAGGGCTATGTGCCGGGAAGTTGTGATTTCACCTTGGTCTGAAACTCTCTGTGCAATTGTCTAATTTTATTGTTTTGCCCGTCTTTTGTTTAAAATTGTATTCCAGTCTGTTGGGGGTCTCTTTTTGATATGTACTTTCAGGGGGAGTTTCCTTTAAAAAAAAAAAAACAACCTCTTCTAACGCTCTCAGGTCATGCTTGAATTTGAATTTCATATTCCTCAGATGGATTGAAAAGTGTATCTAGGTTATTTATTAGGTTTTGCACTGGTGATCCAGGATGAGGTGGCATTCTCTCTGTGGTTGTACAGGAGGGAAGTTGGAAACACTGATCCTGATAGAACTTCAGAATCCAGCCAAAATCCAGACCTGCATCTGGCTACTGTTGTGAAGTATAGACCCTGGCTGAGATGTTGAGGGCTTCATAAGCTGCTATGATAGGGTGCATATTGTATTTGTCAGCCTTGCTAATACAGAAACGAGCTGACTTTGAGGCTGTATAGAAAGGGCAGGTGAGGTTGTCACATTTTGAGCTAAGACTACAAGAAGACCATCCATAATCTTGCACTATAACATCGGTAAGTACCATCTGACTATGCATATAAGTGCTGACTGAGTGGCAGAAACTAAGGCCCTTATTGTGCAAACTTTGTCTCCCAGAAGTAGTAGTCTAGATGTGATAATGCCCATGAGTATTTAAGATCGATTATTTTCTTCAGAATAGCTAGGGAGTGTTACTCTGAATGAACCACTGGAAAGGAGTCATCAGTGAGAATGTAACTTTGAGACAAAGGTACACATCCAGTGACAGTGTTGAGCTGAAGATTTCTGTGCCCAAAGGAAAATTATAAAGAGGCAAGAACTCTTGAGTTCCTGAAGTTGATTTGATTGTTTTATTTACTTTATATACCAAAGTTCCATCAAGCCCAGCATCCTGTTTCCAACAGTAGGCAATCCAAGTTACAAGTACCTGGCATGATCCCCAAGCAGTACAATACATTTTATGCTACTTGTCCTAGAAATGAACAGTGGATTTACCCCAAGTCCATTTTAATAATGGCTTATGGACTTTTCTTTTAGGAAAGCTATCCAGCCCTTTTCTAAACCCCACTAAGCTAACTGCTTTTGTTGCATTCTCTGGCAACGAATTCCAGAGTTTAATTACACATTGAATGAAGAAATATTTTCTCTGATTCGTTTTAAATGTACTACTTTGTAGCTTCGTTGTGTGCCCCCTAGTCCTAGTATTTTTGGAAAGAGTAATCAAACGATTCAAGTTTACCTGTTCCACTCATTATTTTATAGATCTCTATAATATCTCCCCTCAGCCATCTTTTTCTCCAAGCTGAAGAGCCTTAGCCGCTTTAGCCTTTCCTCATAGAGAAGTTGTCCCCTCCTGTTTATCATTTTCATCACCCTCCTCTGTACTTCCACTACATCTTTTTTTGAGATGTGATGGTCAGAATTGCACACAATATTTGAGGTGCGGTCTCACCATGGAGCAATACAAAGGCATTATAATGTCCTCATTTTTTTTTCTTTTCCTTTCCTAATAATATGTAACATGCTATTTGCTTTCTAGTCACCGTCGCACACTGAGCAGAGGCCTTTTAATGTATCATCAACGACGATTACTAGATCTCTTTCCTGGTCAGTGAATCCTGATGTGGAACCTTGTGTTATGTAATTATAGTTCGGGTTCCTCTTTCCCACATTCATCACTTTATACTTGCTTACATTAAATGTCATCTGCCTTTTGGATACCCAGTCTTGTAAGGTCCTCTTGTAATTTTTCACAATCCTTTGTTTTCTATCTTACCCAGTTTTTAATCCACAATAGAACACTACCTCCTATCCCAGGACTTTCCAATTTCCTCTGAAGTCTTACCTGAGGTACTTGTCATGCCTTTTGAAAATTCAGATACACAATATTGATCAGCTCAGAGAGTCATTTCTTAAAAGAACAAGCAATCTCTCTGATTTACTGCATGATTTTTGTTAGGAATAGTTCAACTGCACCTGTAGAAGAAGTGTTAAAAATGAGTGTAAAAATATTTCAAGAAAACTGTTAATTTGGGCAACCAAATAACTCCGGGTTATTTAGAAATAAATCAGATCTGCTGCTGTTCTTGACTCACAATCCTTTAATTTCTTTCCTTCTCTCTATTTTGAATAGAGAGAATGAGGTTAGTTTAATGTACACTGTTATTCAGGATTGCCTCATGTCTTGATGTAAGTGGCCACCTGAGACACAATTACAGGTTAATGATGACGTTAATGAAGCAGCACTGTTTTAAAGTTGTAAACTGGAGTATTTGACAGGGATGTGGAA
Source organism: Microcaecilia unicolor (assembly GCF_901765095.1). Taxonomy (NCBI): domain Eukaryota; kingdom Metazoa; phylum Chordata; class Amphibia; order Gymnophiona; family Siphonopidae; genus Microcaecilia; species Microcaecilia unicolor. The sequence goes on along the minus strand of NC_044035.1, from coordinate 132,754,252 downwards.
TTTGGTATCTCTCCCAGATCCTCTAGTATGGAGCCATACTCCCTTTCCCAGTAGTTCAGGAAACTTTCCATCTCCCTTCCACTCAATTTTCGTTGGATTCAAAGTGTGACATTCATTGCTCCGTTCTGAGTTAGTCTTGCAGGAGTTACAAGAAGCCTGGCCCATATGTATTGCCCTTACTAAAGTATCCTCCAGCATACCTATATTATCCCAGAAAGCCTTATCTGATTGGCCTAGAGAGCTTATGGGAAATGGAACTGGGCCACACTGATGCCTCCTATTGGGGCAAGCTCTGGAAATTTGTTTTCAAAATCCCTAGATCTGCATCAGTCGTATAGCCATGGGTGGGCACAGGCCCACACACCTTGAGTTCAGGCTCACCCAACAGCACAACTGTTGTTTTGTGGCTGACGAAGATCCCCAAGCCCCTCCATCTGAAGACTCCCAGTGATCCGGTGTCTCTTAACTTCTTCCCCCAACACCCCACCCCCCCCCACCCCCAGTACTGTTTAAATCCTTCCAGCGAGCAGAAACTCATATCAGCTACTCCCACTGGCCCTGAGCCTTCATTCTTATTCAAATTCCTGTTTGCGGGACCAGGAAGGTATGTCAGAGGGGAAGGTTCAGCGCTAGCACGAGCAGCTAGTATGAGTCGCTGTTTGCTGCGGCCTAGCACTGATGGATTTAAAAGGTACTGGGTTAGAGGAGAGTGAAGTTGAGATGCCAGATGCCTGGGGGAAGATGCCCGGTGGGAGGAGGGATTACTGTGCCCACCGTCTTGGGGCTCACCCAAAATTGGGTGTCTGGCTTATACCCTGATCTGTATCCCTTACCCCACCCTTACCCCAATGTACCTACTGTTGTTGTTCACAAATGCTGGGCTGCTACAGGGAGCATCTGTTGGTCATGTAAAATCCCAGATAGGTACTCTACCTCATATGGTATTTCAATATAAATTTCTTGTTGAATACTGGGACTCCGTGTGTCCTTATGTTTCTGTGGTACTAGGGATCTGATAACCTCATACACACCATTTTTCAACCGGTGTGCTACTAGCTGCTCCCCAGGTGTGCCGCAGGCAGGAGCAGACGGACCGTTGACAGCCGAGAACCCAGAGCGGGGAGGGTGGGGGGGTCCACAGTGCCGCATTTCTCTACATTTGACTTTCCTCCCTCACCGCCCGCGGCCCACCTTAAACCACTTCTTGGAAGGAATTCCCTGCAGCAGCAGTAATCACAGCCACTGCTTGCAAAGTGGTCTTTTCTGCCTTGGTCCACACCCTTGTATAAACAGGAAGTTGCATCAGAAGGGGCAAGGTCGCAAGCAACGGTGTTAAGTAGACCCTGGGTGGGGGGGGGAGAGAGAAAGAGAGAGAGGTTGACCTGGAGGGGGGGAGAATGAAGAAACAGAAAGAAGCCTGTAACGTGAGGTAGAGAGAAGAAAAAAATGCATACCTGTGGGAGGGGTAGGAAAGAAAGAGAAAATACTGGCCTGTGGAGGGGAGTTAGAGAAGAAAGAGAGAAAAACCTTGGACTGGAGAGGGGAGAGAAAAGCCATGGACTGGAGGGAGGGGAGAAACCAGCTATGGACCTGAGGGGAAAGGACGGGAAGATTGATGGATCGAATGAGTGGAAGGGGGAAGAAAGAAATGATAGGCCTGAAGGTAGAGGGAAGGGAGAAAGCTATTGGACCACAGGGAGGAGAGGGGGAAGAGCAGTTAGACCACAGGGGCAGGGAGGGAAGAGAGGAGGGGGATGCGGCCACAAAATGGAAGAGGGGGTGGAGAACGGAGAATAAACTGAGAATGGGGAAGCCATAGGTAGGAGGTCATGGGGGATTGTCAAGGGGAAGGGAAATGGGACTTGATATACTGCCTTTCTTTGGTATTTTGCAACTACATTCAAATTGGTTTACATATATACAGGTACTTATTTTGTACCTGGGGCAATGGAGGGTTAAGTGACTTGCCCACAGTCACAAGGAGCTGCAAGGAGAGAAATGAGGAGGTAAAAAATAGTAATGGGGAGCAGAGGAAAGATAGAAAAGATTAGGAGGGTAGGGGAAGGAATGAGACGGGAACTGGGAGAGCTAGGGTGTGAGAAGGAGTTGGAAAGTTGGTAGATAGTTGAAAAGTGAAAAGAAGTAGATAGAGGACTGGTGGGTGAGAAAGCAGTTGACAGGCAGAAAAGAAAGGGAGGAAAGAGCTAAAAGAGAGATCAATATAAGAACATAAGAATAGCCATACAGGGGTATAGGAAGCATGGGTGCTTCCCAAAGTTTATTCATTCATCCCAGTATTTTGCTTCCAAAAGTGGCCAATCCAGGTCACAAGTACCCAACAGAAACCCAATTAGTAGCTACATTCCATGTTACCAATCCCGGAGCAAGCAGTGGCTGATTACATCGGAGACAGAAGTAATAAGGGAATGGAACAAGACAGAAGAGAAAAGAGAAATGGACAGCAGCCGCTGGAAAGAGAGCAGAAGACAAACAGGAAAGCGGAAAAGAAAAATTAGGATCAACATGATGGGAAAATATCCAGAAAGCAGAAAAGTGTTTTATTTGAATTATTAACTATGTTAGTTTAGGAAATGTACATCATGGATGTCTTTGTATTATGTTCAGTATAAAAGGAAATGCATTTCTGTTTTTGTTTCTCCCATGTTGTGGTACATGCCTAGTTTGACGTTTTGGGGTTCCCAGTTCAATTTTTGTCTTTATATCTCTCTAATTTGTAATCCCGCTCTTTTATTTGATGAAGGTCTGTCTGTGTTTTCCGTATGATTTAGGTACGGTTTTCTGTGGGCATGTAGCTTCTGTGTAGAGATCTGTATCTGTCTCACATTGTTCTGTTTTACCAGTAGGAGGAGGTGTAGTGTACTGGTGGTTTTGGGTCCAGTGTAATATTTGTAGTGCTGCCTATTCATATGAAGGGTTCTTGCTATTTGAATCATAGGAATTAGTGCTACTGTTGTATGACTTATTTGTACATGTATGTTAGGATTTGTTTCAGGTTTGTATTTTTTCACAGTGCACTTAGTGGAGAGTTTTGTTTTGCTGTGGCTCAGATGACATGAGAATCGGAATATTTTTTTGAATGGTGCCTTCCATATTTTTGAATGCATGTTATATGTGGCTAATTTCATTATCTTTTGTTGCCCTTTTGCCAACTTGTGTCTTTAATATTTAGCTATAAAGGGAATGGGACTTAATATACCACTTTTCTGTGGGGTTTTTTGCAACTACATTCAAAGTGGTTTACATAGTATCTAAAGGCACTTATTTGTACCTGGGGCAATAGTGGGTTTAAGAGGTTGTTTACTAAAGCTTAGCTCGAGTTATCTGCAGCAGGGCCCATAGGAATAAAATGGGCCCTACTGCAAATAACTTGAGCTGAGCTTTAGTAAACAGGGGGATAAGTGACTTGCCCAGAGTCACAAGGAGCTGCAGTGGGAATCAAACCCAGTTCCCCAGGATCAGAATCCGCTGCACTAACCACTAGGCTACTCCTCCACACAGTGATTAAAAATGTAATTATCAAACTTTAAACACAGTCTTAATATTCGTTTGTTAATTGATAACATATATATCCTTTAAAAAATTGATGGTGTACCTTGACAGTTTTTGCACCTTGTCAGTGTGCCACGAAATGGAAAAGGTTGAAAATCACAGCTCTTACATATTAGATTATTGCTTAGAAGTTATGGAGATTGAATACCCCTTTCTCCGAGGACAAGCAGGCTGCTTGTTCTCACTGATGGGTGACGTCCACGGCAGCCCCTCCAATCGGAATCTTCACTAGCAAAAGCCTTTGCTAGCCCTCGCGTGCTGATGCGCACCGCGCATGCGCGGCCGTCTTCCCGCCCGAAACCGGCTCGTGCCGGCCAGTCTTCTTTTGTCCGCGCTCGGTACGGTCGTGTTTCGCCGTTCGTGCCCCGGAAAGTTGACCTCGCGGGTCCTTTTCGACTCGTTTCTTCTCAGAAAGTTTAAAAAGTGTTCGGGAAGAGCCTTTTTGGTTTTTTCCTTCCCGTATTTCGAGCTTTTCGCCCCGGTAAGTTTTCTTTCGTCGTCGGGTAGGCCTTAGTTAGGCCTCGGTCAAAATTTTCTTCTCCCTATTTTTGTGGTGCCAATTTTCGTCATTTCGAGTTTTGATCTCGCCGGCGTGATTTTTCCGCCCATGACATCGAAGCCTTCCAGCGGCTTCAAGAAGCGCACCCAGTGCGCCCGGGTAATCTCGCTCACTGACAGGCACGCGTCGTGTCTTCAGTGTCTGGGGGCTGGGCACCGCCCTCAGGCCTGTAGTCTGTGTTCCCTTTTACAAAAGCGTACTCAGGTAGCGAGGTTAGCCCAGTGGAACATTTTGTTCTCGGGCTCTTCGTTGGCATCGGCACCGGGGGTATCGAGTGCATCGACGTCTTCAGCGTCCAGACATTCATCCTCGGCTGCCAGTGCATCGAGGCATCGGCCCTCTGCATCGGCGCTGAGACATCGGACGACTGTATTGACGTCGGTGGTACCGGGACCTCGTCTGCTGATGTCGTCGGACGGTGGTGCTTCGTCTGGAGTGCAGGTGAGGGCTGTCCATTCCCCTGCTGGTGGCGGTGAGCCTTCGGGTGGGTCTCCCCCTACCCTGAGGGCTCCTGCGGTACAGCCCCCCCGAGACCGACCTTCTTCGGCCTCGGCCCCGAGGAAGAGACGGCTGGATTCTACGTCCTCCTCGTCGGTGCCGGGAAGCTCCGGTGACATGCTTCGCAAGAAGTCGAAGAAGCATCGACACCGGTCCCCTTCCCGTGTCGGCACTGAGAGCTCTGGGTCGCCGAGGGAGTCAGCACCCAGCAGGCATCGGCACCGAGAGGACCGCTCACCCTCTGTCCAAGAGGTGTCGATGCGCTCCAATCTGGACAGCCCGGAACAGCCTCCACGCCCGGAACAGACTCTGACATCGACGCCTGCATCGACCTCCATGCCTTTTTCTGCAGCCGCTCTGAACGAGAGCCTCCGGGCCGTTCTCCCAGAGATCCTGGGAGAGCTGTTGCGCCCTTCCCCTCAGGTACCGGGGGTGCTTGCGCCACCGGTACCGTCGAGCGTGGCGCCGGCTGGTCCATCGCCCGGGGTGAGGTCTCCGGCATCGGTGCCGCGTGCGGTACCGACTGCGGTCGCCTCCCAGGAAGGCTCCCCGACTACGTCGGCGGAGGGAGCTTCGCCGGTGCCGGCGAGGGAGTCTACCTCTCGACGCCCCCACCGTGGCCGTGGTTCCACGGAGTCAAGCCGGGCACGGTTGCAGACACAGGTTCGTGAACTTGTGTCTGACACTGAGGGTGAGGCCTCGTGGGAAGACGAAGGAGACATCAGATATTTCTCTGACGAGGAGTCTGAGGGTCTTCCTTCTGATCCCACTCCCTCTCCTGAAAGACAGCTTTCTCCTCCCGAGAGTCTGTCTTTCGCTTCCTTTGTCCGGGAGATGTCTACGGCCATCCCCTTCCCGGTGGTTGTGGAGGACGAGCCCAGGGCTGAAATGTTTGAGCTCCTGGACTATCCTTCTCCACCTAAGGAAGCGTCCACAGTACCCATGCATTATGTCCTAAAAAAGACATTGCTGGCGAACTGGACCAAGCCTTTAACTAACCCCCACATTCCCAAGAAGATCGAGTCCCAGTACCGGATCCATGGGGACCCAGAGCTGATGCGCACTCAGTTGCCTCACGACTCTGGCGTTGTGGATTTGGCCCTAAAGAAGGCCAAGAGTTCTAGGGAGCATGCTTCGGCGCCCCCGGGCAAGGACTCTAGAACCTTGGACTCCTTTGGGAGGAAGGCCTACCATTCTTCTATGCTCGTGGCCAAAATTCAGTCTTACCAGCTCTACACGAGCATACACATGCGGAACAATGTGCGGCAGTTGGCGGGCTTGGTGGATGCGCTCCCCCCTGAGCAAGCCAAGCCATTTCAGGAGGTGGTCAGGCAGCTGAAGGCGTGCAGAAAATTCCTGGCCAGAGGGGTGTATGACACCTTTGATGTTGCGTCCAGGGCCGCTGCTCAAGGTGTGGTGATGCGCAGACTCTCATGGCTGCGTGCCTCCGACCTGGAGAATAGAATCCAGCAGCGGATTGCGGACTCGCCTTGCCATGTGGATAACATTTTTGGAGAAAAAGTCGAGCAGGTGGTAGAGCAGCTCCACCAGCGGGACACCGCATTCGACAAGTTCTCCCGCCGGCAGCCTTCAGCCTCTACCTCTACAGGTAGAAGATTTTTCGGGGGAAGGAAGACTGTTCCCTACTCTTCTGGTAAGCGTAGGTACAATCCTCCTTCTCGACAGCCTGCGGCCCAGGCTAAGCCCCAGCGCGCTCGCTCTCGTCAGCAGCGTGCGCCTCAGCAAGGCCCCTCGGCTCCCCAGCAAAAGCAAGGGACGAGCTTTTCACTGGCTCCAGCAGAGCATAGCCGCCATCCAAGTGTCAGTGCCGGGCGACCTGCCAGTCGGAGGGAGGTTGAAAGCTTTTCACCAAAGGTGGCCTCTCATAACCTCCGATCAGTGGGTTCTCCAAATAGTCCGGCAAGGATACACCCTCAATTTGGCCTCAAAACCTCCAAATTGTCCACCGGGAGCTCAGTCTTACAGCTTCCAGCACAAGCAGGTACTTGCAGAGGAACTCTCCGCCCTTCTCAGCGCCAATGCGGTCGAGCCCGTGCCATCCGGGCAAGAAGGGCTGGGATTCTATTCCAGGTACTTCCTTGTGGAAAAGAAAACAGGGGGAATGCGTCCCATCCTAGACCTAAGGGCCCTGAACAAATATCTGGTCAAAGAAAAGTTCAGGATGCTTTCCCTGGGCACCCTTCTTCCCATGATTCAGGAAAATGATTGGCTATGCTCTCTGGACTTGTAGGACGCCTACACTCACATCCCTATACTGCCAGCTCACAGACAGTATCTGCGATTTCAGCTGGGCACACGTCACTTCCAGTACTGTGTGCTACCCTTTGGGCTCGCCTCTGCGCCCAGAGTGTTCACAAAGTGATTGGCTGCAGTAGCAGCGGCACTTCGCAGGCTGGGGGTGCACGTGTTCCCATATCTCGACGATTGGCTGGTGAAGAACACATCCGAGGCAGGAGCCCTGCAGTCCATGCAGATTACTATTCGCCTCCTGGAGCTACTGGGGTTTGTGATAAATTATCCAAAGTCCCATCTTCTCCCAGTGCAGAAACTCGAATTCATTGGAGCTCTGCTGGATTCTCGGACGGCTCGCGCCTATCTCCCAGAGGCGAGAGCCAACAACTTGTTGTCCCTCGTCTCGCGGGTGCGAGCGTCACAGCAGATCACAGCTCGGCAGATGTTGAGATTGCTGGGCCACATGGCCTCCACAGTCCATGTGACTCCCATGGCCCGCCTTCACATGAGATCTGCTCAATGGACCCTAGCTTCCCAGTGGTTTCAGACTGCTGGGGATCTAGAAGACGTGATCCACCTGTCCACGAGTGTTCTCAACTCCCTGTATTGGTGGACGATTTGGTCCAATTTGACTCTGGGACGTCCTTTCCAAATTCCTCAGCCGCAAAAAGTGCTGACCACGGATGCATCTCTACTGGGATGGGGAGCTCATGTCGATGGGCTTCACACCCAAGGAAGCTGGTCCCTCCAGGAACGCGATCTGCAGATCAATCTTCTGGAGTTACGAGCGATCTGGAACGCTCTGAAGGCTTTCAGAGATCGGCTGTCCCACCAAATTATCCAAATTCAGACAGACAACCAGGTTGCCATGTATTACGTCAACAAGCAGGGGGGCACCGGATCTCGCCTCCTGTGTCAGGAAGCCGTCAGCATGTGGCTCTGGGCTCGCCGTCACGGCATGGTGCTCCAAGCCACATATTTGGCAGGCGTAAACAACAGTCTGGCCGACAGGTTGAGCAGGATTATGCAACCTCACGAGTGGTCGCTCAATTCCCGTGTAGTGCGACAGATCTTCCAGGTGTGGGGCACCCCCTTGGTAGACCTCTTCGCATCTCGAGCCAACCACAAAGTCCCTCAGTTTTGTTCCAGGCTTCAGGCCCACGGCAGACTGGCATCGGATGCCTTCCTCCTGGACTGGGGGGGAGGGTCTGCTGTATGCTTATCCTCCCATACCTCTGGTGGGGAAGACTTTGTTGAAACTCAAGCAAGACCGCGGCACCATGATTCTGATTGCTCCTTTTTGGCCGCGTCAGATCTGGTTCCCTCTTCTTCTGGAGTTGTCCTCCGAAGAACCGTGGAGATTGGAGTGTTTTCCGACCCTCATCACACAGGACGAAGGGGCGCTTCTGCATCCCAACCTCCGGTCCCTGGCTCTCATGGCTTGGATGTTGAGAGCGTAGACTTTGCCTCTTTGGGTCTGTCAGCATCTTGCTTGCTTCCAGGAAAGATTCCACTAAGAGGAGTTACTTCTTTCTGTGGAGGAGGTTTGCCGTCTGGTGTGACAGCAAGGCCCTAGATCCTCACTCTTGTCCTACACAGACCCTGCTTGAATACCTTCTGCACTTGTCTGATTCTGGTCTGAAGACCAACTCTGTAAGGGTTCACCTTAGTGCAATCAGTGCATACCATTACCGTGTGGAAGGTAAGCCGATCTCAGGACAGCCTTTAGTTGTTCGCTTCATGAGAGGTTTGCTTTTGTCAAAGCCCCCTGTCAAGCCTCCTACAGTGTCATGGGATCTCAATGTCGTTCTCACCCAGCTGATGAAACCTCCTTTTGAGCCACTGAATTCCTGCCATCTGAAGTACTTGACCTGGAAGGTCATTTTCTTGGTGGCAGTTACTTCAGCTCGTAGAGTCAGTGAGCTTCAGGCCCTGGTAGCCCAGGCCCCTTACACCAAATTTCATCATAACAGAGTAGTCCTCCGCACTCACCCTAAGTTCTTGCCAAAGGTTGTGTCGGAGTTCCATCTGAACCAGTCAATTGTCTTGCCAACATTCTTTCCCCGTCCTCATTCCTGCCCTGCTGAACGTCAGCTGCACACATTGGACTGCAAGAGAACATTGGCCTTCTATCTGGAGCGGACACAGCCCAACAGACAGTCCGCCCAATTGTTTGTTTCTTTTGATCCCAACAGGAGGGGAGTGGCTGTGGGAAAATGCACCATATCCAATTGGCTAGCAGATTGCATTTCCTTCACTTATGCCCAAGCTGGGCTGGCTCTTGAGGGTCATGTCACGGCTCATAATGTTAGAGCTATGGCAGCGTCGGTAGCCCACTTGAAGTCAGCCACTATTGAAGAGATTTGCAAAGCTGCAACGTGGTCATCTGTCCACACATTCACATCTCATTACTGCCTGCAGCAGGATACCCGACGCTACAGTCGGTTCGGGCAGTCAGTGCTTCAGAATCTGTTCGGGGTTTAGAATCCAACTCCCCCCCCCCTAGGCCCATGTTTGTTCTGTTCCAGGGTGCACTCTCAGTTAGTTGGTAAATTTTTTAGGTCAATCTCAGTTATGTCCTCGCCGTTGCGAGGCCCAATTGACCATGGTTGTTGTTTTGAGTGAGCCTGGGGGCTAGGGATACCCCATCAGTGAGAACAAGCAGCCTGCTTGTCCTCGGAGAAAGCGAATGCTACATACCTGTAGAAGGTATTCTCCGAGGACAGCAGGCTGATTGTTCTCACAAACCCGCCCGCCTCCCCTTTGGAGTTGTGTCTTCCCTAGTCTTTGTCTTGCTACATATGAGACTGGCCGGCACGAGCCGGTTTCGGGCGGGAAGACGGCCGCGCATGCGCGGTGCGCATCGGCGCGCGAGGGCTAGCAAAGGCTTTTGCTAGTGAAGATTCCGATTGGAGGGGCTGCCGTGGACGTCACCCATCAGTGAGAACAATCAGCCTGCTGTCCTCGGAGAATACCTTCTACAGGTATGTAGCATTCGCTTTACCTGAGGTTGATGTCAGGTTGTTTGATCTCTTAGTATTTGTTGCTGTGAAGCTTATCCTTTTTCGTTGGAAGGACTTTACAATGCAGCAATGGTGGAATGCTGTTTGTACCAAAGGTATGAGGAGGTAATTATGGATAAATACACCACATGTAAAAATTACTGGGGCAAGTTGGACTCTTGTTGCTGATGGATGAATTGATCAATGTTAGCATCCTGATGTAATTGTGTCTTGCACTGTTCTTTGCATTTGTTAATACAAAAATATAATAGATTTGAACTGAAAATTTAATTTATGAAAATAGCATGAATTAGATTGACTAGGTAGTTGCATCAAATAGAAACACATTCATCAAATACATTCTTTTTTTCTGGGGGTTTGGTGTTAGGTGCTTGACGATGCTGAGGCTGACCATCTGTTCCAGTCCATCCTGCCTGACATGGTAAAGCTATCGTGTCGCCTGCCAGAACTCTGCACTCAGGTAAACAGATGCAGTTCAGTGAACTCTTCTGCATCATCAGTCAGGGTGAATTAATTTCATGTAAAATGGCCAGGGTACAAGTGCCAAGGCCAGACTCCATTTTCCTGATTAAAGGTTACGATTGTTCTGTCACTTATAGTAAGGTTTGAAGCTTGCTTTCCTATCTCTATCTATCTATCTATCTATCTATCTATCTATCTATCTATCTATCTATCTATCTATCTATCTATCTATCTATCTATCTATCTATCTATCTATCTATCTATCTATCTATCTATCTATCTATCTATCCTTTTCCTTTCTAGTTTGGCATGAGTCAGGGACAGAAGGCCTCCAATGTAGTGGACTCAGTGAAATAAATTTTCCAGTAGCACAGTCTATACGTAGAAGCTTCCCTGGTGGACTGATGGGGTGCAGGAACAAGATTAACAGTTGGCGAGTAATAGTGGATCTAAATTATCAGTAACAGTTAAATATCCCACTTAAATTATTCTCATCATAGTTCCCTACATGCAAGAGCTTGATCTCATGCGCACTCAGACAGTAAACTTAGTATTAAAATAATCTAATATGGAAATATTTTTCTTACCAGAAAGGCAATATATAATCTTTCTTTCTCCGAGGACAAATGGCATCCAAGTTTTGCTTTTTTCCGCACAGCAGTGAAGACACTTCTGTTTTTCCTCAGACATGTGGCTTTTTTCTTCAGAGATATTTCTCTTGCCTTCCTGCTTTTTTCACTGTGAATAGTTCAGGACTTGCTTCCTTTTTCATTTTTCTTTGTTCCCCGTATTTTTTGTAGTGTTTTCACCTTTTAAAGTTTTTTTTTTTTTTTTTTTAATTTCTTTTTCCACAATTCGGGGTCTCCTTAGGCCTGAACTACTGGCCCGATATTGTATTAAAAAAAAAAGTATTTATACCATTTAGCCGTTTGATTTCCCCTTTGCTGTGTTTCCCTCCCAGTGGCTTTTAGAAGCATTCCAGGTGCTGTAGGGCCTGGTCTCTCACAACTAGTGCCTTCTGGGCCTCTGGCTTGATCGTAAGTCTTCTCATTGTAAACTCTGCTCTCAAATATAGAGTTACACGGGAATGAGGTTCGTTTGAATCCCCCCAGGTCCACAGGACTCCTGTGGGAATCCCCACCAGGTCCGCAGGACTCACGTGGGGATACATGTGTCTTCTGCGGGATTTCTGTGGTGTGCAGCACCTTGGTCCCAACACCTTGCTCCATGGTCACTGGCACCTTCTTTTCCTCCATGATCAGCGTGCACGCATGGGCCAGCAGCATTGGGTCACCTGATCTGTAAGGGTGTGCGTGTGGTGACTGGTGATTGGATGGCCTCTCAGTCCTGCCCCCCGCCGCAACACAGCTCAACCTCCATTTCCAAGACTGCAGCGCGGACACATTATCGGGCTCCCCTGCCCCGCCCCAATCCCATGCGCCCTGCAGGCGCATGCAGGGAAGTAGAGCAGCGAGGCAAAACAGAGACAGTGTATCTTGTGCGGCAGCAGGCAGCATGGAACCCGGCAGTTGCAGGAACAGCAGGCCTTCATGCGGCTCTGCCAGGAGTGGCTGGCAGTGCTGCATAGTCCTGACTTGGGACTTCCAACTCCTGAACTGCGCTTCTTCACAGAAAGGTGAGAGAAGTGTGAAGTGTTGGGTGAGAAGGGCAGGGAGCACTGACCGTAGATAATAGTGATGATTGTGGTGGTTTGTGTGGAATTCTTCCCTGCACTGAACGTCTCTGTGCAGGATGCTGGACATGTGAGATTTTTCATAGTTTAAAAAAAATGGATTTTTTAAAGTTGAAGTATCTTTATTGAAAATTTGCATATAAGTAGATTTTTTTTTTTTGCCATGGTGTATAGGAGGGATGGGTGTGTCCCAAAAGCTTATCCAAAAACATTGAAAGTTACTGTGCTTACACCTGGAAGATAATTTCTATAGTTTTAGATATATTTGCATATTATGTACTTTTCAAATTTTATAGAAATATTATTTTCTAGTATTTATGTGCCCAGTTTATTTACTCTCTTTAGGGGAAAAGATTTTGGCCATTGGTGCTTGAAATGGAGGAGGGGAATAGTAAATAAGAAGAGATATGGAAGAGGAGATGAGATCTTATGCAGGATGGGCAGAGAAATTGGAGTTTGGTTTGAGGTTGGGGAATTAGGGAGAATATTGGTTTTATGTCTGTTTTAGCACGTTTGTGTTGTATTTTCATTAACACTCGCTGAAAACTCAGTTAAAAAAAATACTTCTGAAGGTTATGGGTACAGGTGGGGATAGAGAAGATTACTTACAGGGGCGGGTTTGATTTCTTTCCCCGTGTAACTCTTCTATTCTCAAATACATAAGCATAATACACTTCAACACTGGGTATAATATCAATATAGTTGTAACACTTATAAAAATAAATATTTTCCAGCAACTATCAACACTGAAGAAACTCTAAAAACACTTGGGGTTATAGGTAAAACAGATTAAAATTACCACAATTATCCAAACATTTCAGCTCCTCACAGCTAATACAGCAAAATGCCTAATCTATCAACATAACATTTTGCACTTGTTCAATAACATACATGTGACACCCCCCCAGTCCCAAATCATACTGGTTCTTCTATGAATAACATCCTCTAATTTGTCCCATAATATCACTCACATAATTCCAACAAAGATGGTGTACACGTATCCCTTCACTGGGAATATACTGGAATGAACAGTGACTGACTAAAGGCTGGGCAACCTTGGGCATCACTTTCAAATGCAGGGTAATTCGCTGGAATGTTTAGATGTAGAAATGCAAATCATCCCCGGATCAAGTTCATCTGTTCCTCCTTACGTTCCCGCACCCAACATAGTCTGTGTTTCGCTTTTTGGCGTCATCAGGGGTCAGACTCCTAAAACAAATCAACCATTACAATCCACCTAGCACATTGTTGCATGGATTTATACATATGGCTCGCTTTGTGATGCAGGTTTTATATGATTTTTACAATACACAGTTTCATACCTGTGACAGTTTCGTAGTTTGCTTTCATGTAGTAAATATATAGTTTTGCATAATTTGAGTATGGATATCAGCTGGTTTTAATGTTACTCAACGCCACACATTTTTATGCTTGCGACCTTTTTTAGAGCTAGATTTCACTTGGGTAAATTACCTTTCTCTGAGGACAAGCAGGCCAGCTAATTTTCATATGTGGGTGACGTCATGTATGGCACCTGGTGCGGAAATGCTGCCCAGTATACTGTAACTTTAAGAGCTTCGAAGCAGTGATTCTACCATGCATGCATGGGTGCCTTCCCGCCTGATGCGCTAGTGTGGGACCAACATTTCATTCTGTGGTGAGGAGACTATGCTTTTTTTTTTTTTTTGCGGCTCAAAGCATCATCATTTTTCACTTCATGTTCTGGTGCCTTCCTTCATGGGGTTAGTTAATATTGTTTTGTATTCCCTCTACAGGTTTTGTTCCCTGTCTTTCCCATATTTTTCTAGTCATTTTTGCTCTGTCTTAAGTTTTCTTTCTTTTTCTCGGCCTTTTAGACCTGAACATTGACCGGGTACTCTTTTACAATTTTTGGTGATTCCCCCCCACCCCCTTTTTATATCACCATAGTCGTTTGATTTATTTATTTATTTATTTATTTGTTGCATTTGTATCCCACATTTTCCCACCTATTTGCAGACTCAATGTGGCTTACAGTAATACATCCTATCAATCGTCAATCAAGAGTAGATAAAACCATTGGTTACATAAAGAACAAGTGTAATATAATGGATAAAATCAATTCAATAAATCAGAAAACAGACTGATTAAACAATTCGATAAATCAAAAAACAGACAGATTCTCTAGTAAGTAATGATGTGTTGGAGTTCCTGTTATTGATTATTATGGTAAGTCTTGTTAAAAAGGTAGGTCTTTAGTGATTTTCGGAAGTTGATAAGGTCATGAATATTTTTTACGTTAAGTGGTAGTGTATTCCACAGTTGCGTTCCAATGTAAGAAAAGCAGGATGCATGAACTAGTTTGTATTTTAAACCTTTACAACTAGGGAAGTGGAGTCCCAAGAATGTACGTGCTGATTTTTTAGCGTTCCTGGGAGGTAAATCAATAAGGTCTGACATGTATGCCGGAGCATGTCCATGAATGATTTTATGGACTAATGTGCAAACTTTAGCCACTGCTGTTTTCTCTTCCATGTTATTGAAGGTTTCTAGAGACTTTAAGCACTGTGCTTGGGTTCAATTGGACCATCTCTGGGGCTGATATCCATTCCTGGTGTATCCAGTGTTTGGGGTCAGACCATAGCTCTACCAACTGTATTCTTTTTTTGAGCCCTGTCCGAATTGTCGACATCAGAATCATTATCAACAGCGCTTGCACAGACATTGGGTACATCAGTCCCTGTGGCTACTAGATATTTCTCAGACAGTGGGAGTGGACATGCATTGAGTAGGTCTCCACCTGCCTCTATGCTGCCGCTGTACAGGGCCCCTGGGATTGGTCAGTATTAGACTCAACACCGAGGAGATGGGAGGATTTGACGTCATCCTCGTCAGCACCGAGGGGTGTTGATTGTTCAGCATCAGGTGAAGGCAAAGAAGAATAAACATTGATCCTTCTCAACGCATGGTGCCAGGGGCACTGAGGGATTCGGTACCTGAGAAGTATTAGATCCAGGAGGAGTGCTCCCCCTCTATAAAAGGTGCTTGTATGCAGGTTTCCATGTAGCCAGGACCCGGTACCCGAGTTGGCACCGATGATTCAGCAGGCTGTCTCTGACCCGACGCCCCAGCCTTTCCCAATGTTGACCCTCAATGAACAGATCCGGGCCATGCTCCAAGAGCACTTGGCGAGGCTTTTACAGCAGAGTTCATTGACATAGGGGTGCTTGTGCGGGATCCTCAGCCTGTGGTGAGGTCACTGATGTCAGTGCTGCATGCAGTATCGGTGTCACACATGCCCATGTTGGTACCCCTTTGAGGTCGGTGGAGGAAGCTTCACCGGGGTCTAGACATTGCATATTGATGCCTGGTTCCTCCTATCTGAGGCAGGCACAGTCTCAGCATTCCCATGAGGAGTTTCTTGCTCATTCTGATATGGACCGCTCATGGGTATCTGGTGATGATCCTTGGTACTTCTCGGAGGAGTCCTATGGCATTCCGTCAGACTCCCCACCAGAGGAGAGGCGAAAGTCTCCATCAGAGAATCTCTCCTTTCCTGCTTTTGATAAGGTATTTTTAATGTTATCAGCTACATCTCCAGAAAGAATACTAAACTGTTCTTCCCACTCAATATTAACGGAATTTAATATTCCTGGCGATAGAGGTTGGAGCTCCTTTAAGTCAGTTAACTTTGAAGAGACAGGCAAGCTGCTGTAGAAATATTCTTCGTCTCATTGTAATTTGGATATGTGTTCTACTTTTTAAATCTCCATCAGCAACTTTTAAAGATTGTTGATGTCATGGTTGAACCTGTGTTTGGAACTGGGTGACTACCCTGGTTATTTTGGCCATATTATCCTTACACCAATCTTAAAGAACAAACCAAATCCCTGGGTAGAAAAGATGACGCTTAAGTCAGAAGGATGGTTGGGTGCATAAGGAGAGGAATGAACAACATGAAAAAGAGGTGATAGTGCCCTTGTACAAGTCTCTGGTAAGGCCCCATTTAGAATACTGTGTGCAATTCTGGAGACTGCACTTATGGAAAGATATAAACAGGATGGAGTCGGTCCAGAAGGCGGCTACAAAGTTGGTCTGCGGTCTCGGTTATAAAACATATAGTGACAGGCTCATGAACCTCAATATGTATACTCTGGAAGAGAGGCGGGAAAGAGGGGATATGATAGAGATGTTTAAATACTTCGGTGGCATTAATGTACAGGAGGTGAGCCTTTTTAAAATGAAGGAAACCTCTGGAACAAAGGGCATAAGATGAAATTAAGAGGAAATAGGCTTAGGATGAATCTGAGGAAATACTCTTTTACGGAAAGGGTGGTGGATGCGTGAAATGGCCTCCCAGTGGAGGTTGTCGAGACGAAGTCTGTGAAGACTGTGTCAGAGTTTAAGAAGGCGTGGGACAGACACGTGGAATCTCATTGGAAAAGGAGTTACTGAGAATGGGAAGACTAGATAGGCCATATGGCCCTTATCTGCCGTCATGTTTCTCTGTTTCTATGTAATTATAGACCAGTGGCATCCATCCCCATATTTGCAAAGATTTTAGAGGCAGTAGTTAAGAAACAGCTTGTGGAGTATCTAGAAAAACATGATACTCTATCTTAAATCTGGTTTTAGGAAGAATTTTAGCAGAGAGACAGTTCTGTGCACTTTGATAGCGGAAATGAAATACCGACTTGGTAAAGGGTGCCAACTGCCAGTTCAGTTCGATCTATCTGCAGCATTTGACATTTTTGACCATGAGATACTTTTGTGGATGCTAGATGAGACTGTTATTGTGGGTCCTGTTTTAAAATGATTTGAGGGTTTTTTGTTATTGAGGACATACAAGGTTAGAATGAGGAGTGAACTTTCTCCCCTTGGGGCCCAGATTGTGGTGTCCCCCAAGGGTCTCCCTTGCAACCTATTGTATTTAATATTGTAATGTCTTCCTTAGTATTTATTTAGCTTAGTGTTGGTGTAGCACCAACGCAGCAGGAATCCTTCTTGGTGCTAACTTATGGAGAAACTTCTCAATAACAGATAAATTAATCTTTCTCAAAATCAACACAGCAGAAGATCTTCACAGATACAAAGACTCTTTAAATGTTTAGCCTTGTTTTTAATTCAAGAGGAGAAAAGTGTCCAACAAAGGAAAACAGTTCTTGCTTCCATATGCAAAGTTCTTTATAGAAATTAGTTCCCAAGAGTCCTGCAGTGGTTTCTTTTCAGTTTCTTGACTCAAACCATTCAGGTTCCACCTCGTATCCTTCCAAAGTCTTTCAAAGGCAATAATTCTCTCAGCTTAATTGTCCAAATGAGGCAAATAATATCACAGTCTGGAAATACTCCTTTTCATTTTTTTTCCATTCCCAGGTTCACAGACTGACTAGCATATTACCAAACATTCTTTCCATATCATCAAGCTGATCAATCCATAGACTGGTGGGTTGTGTCCATCTACCAGCAGGTGGAGATAGAGAGCAAACTTTTGCCTCCCTATATGTGGTCATGTGCTGCCGGAAACTCCTCAGTATGTTCTCTATCTCAGCAGGTGGTGGTCACACACAGCAGCAGCTCTGGCTAGGCCTCCAAGCCTAATCCTTAGGTTTTGTTGAGGCCTGGGGTTGAGGGCTCTTTTGAGCAAGTGTAAACCTGGTGGTGCCAGGTCCCTCCTTTTCTCCCCCCTCCCGCTGGCTCCGTTTAAAAAAAAAAAAAAAAAAAAAAAAAAAAATTAAACGTCTTTAAAGGCGTTTAATTCGACGTTTCTTTAAACGTTCATTGCAGCTACTCACTGGGACACCAGTTCGTTACAGCTCGAAGCGGCAAGCAGGTAATTTTACCTTTTTATAGTGGGCAGGGGGTTCCCCGATTCTTCTCCTCGTGGCATATGGCGTCGGAGGGCGAGGGCGCAAAGGGTCGCTCCCCGGATCGCTGGAGCGCTTCTAGAGGGGATGCGGGGGTTTTACAACCTGATTCGCCCTTGATGGGTGACAGTTTAGTGACCGATGAATGTCCCGGTCGTTCCTCCGGCGTGGCGGTTTTTTTCCCGCCATAAACGCCCATCCCCCGCTCCTCGCCTCCGCCATCTTGGCCGGCCACGCGGCTCGGACGGCTTCTTCGTGGGCCGCCCTTGAGGTTGGAGACATTAATGCCATGAACGCCCTTAATTTGGGCGACGGCACAAGCGGCTAAAGTTAAGCGCCGTTCTTCCCGCGCGGCTCCTTCGCGGAGTTTCGCGCCGGACGCCATTTTGGATGCGCAGCATGTCTCTCCCCCGCTATTGCGAGCGCCGGTTGAGAGTGCGTCTAGGGCTGTTGCCCAGGCTGCGGAAGTGCACAGTCTGGGGGGTTTCTCCCCCGAGTTTGTTTTGCTGCTGCATCAGGCTTTCCTCATGCAAAACGCTGTCCCTGCTCCCTCTTCTGATAAAGAGGTTGAGGTTCCCAGAGGTAAACGCCCTCGGGTTGATTTCCAGGCCTTGGAGGACTTTGTCTCCTCCGATGTAGATGAGGGCAGCGTGTCTGAGGTCTCCCAACGGTCCTTTGCGGATTCCTTGGAGGAGATAGATCCCCGCTCGGATGGAGCGGATGACCCCTCTGCAGCGCGCCTTTTTAGCCCAGAGGATTTGCCCAACCTGTTTTTACAGGCCATGGACACTTTGAAGATTTCCTCTCCGGAGGACGTCTCTCCCTCAGCCCCTGTTGGCTCTGCCATTATGCTGGGGACGAAGCGCCCGCCTAGATCCTTCCACGTGCATGATGCCATGCACACCTTAATTGCGGCTCAATGGGATGTCCCGGAAACGAGCCTTAAAGTGGCTAGGGCTATGTCCCGCCTCTATCCTTTGGCTGTGAGTGAACGTGAGGCCTATCTGTGGCCTACCGTGGATTCTTTAATCACTGCGGTGACTAAGAAAACGGCGTTGCCGGTGGAAGGTGGCACGGCCCTAAAGGACGCCCAAGACAGAAGATTGGAGGCGGCCTTAAGGTCGTCCTTTGAGGCAGCTGCTTTAAGTTTGCAGGCCTCAGTTTGCGGCTCCTATGTGGCCAGGGCGTGCCTGACTATGGTGCAGCGGGCTTCCCCCTCGGATCTTTCCTTGAGGGCTGATTGGCCGGCCCTGGAATCGGGCTTAGCCTATTTGGCAGACTTGCTGTATGATGTCTTGAGAGCCTCAGCTAAAGGCATGGCTCAGACAGTCTCTGCGCGGCGGTGGCTTTGGCTGAAACATTGGTCTGCTGACCACGCCTATAAATCCCGCCTGGCTAGATTGCCTTTTAAAGGCAAGCTGCTCTTTGGGGTCGAGCTGGACAAAATCGTGACCGATCTCGGCACGTCTAAGGGCAAGAAATTCCCAGAGCTCAGGGCTCGGGCTAGTACTCGTCCCGGTACCTCCAGAGGACGGTTGCTGGAAGCCCGTCGGTTCCGCCCGGGCAAGTCGGGTTCCTCTGCCCCCTCTTCCTTCAGGAGGAATTTCTCCCCCAAGCAGCATTCCTTTCGCAGAGACCGCCGTCCCGGAGGTGCTCCCTCCGGTCCTCCCCCAGGGTCTCGTACCCAATGACGGGGCCTTGGTCCACGCCCCAGTGCAGATTGGAGGACGGCTGTCCTCGTTTCTGGGCGAGTGGACCACTATAACTTCAGACGCGTGGGTGCTGGAAGTCATCAGAGACGGCTACAAGCTAGAGTTCTGCCAACCCTTAAGAGACGGGTTTGTACTCTCTCCCTGCAAGTCTCCGGTCAAGCTGTGGCAGTGCAGCAGACCTTGGACAACCTGATCCGCCTGGGTGCGGTCGTTCCGGTGCCAAAAACTCAGATTGGCAAGGGACGTTACTCCATTTACTTTGTGGTTCCAAAGAAAGGAGGTTCTGTTCGGCCTATCCTCGACCTCAAAGGGGTCAATCGGGCCTGGAAAGTGAGGCACTTTCGCATGGAGACTCTCCGCTCTGTTATAGCGGCAGTGAAGGCAGGAGAGTTCTTGGCTTCCTTGGACATCAAGGAAGCGTACCTGCATTTTCCCATCTGGCCTCCTCTCCAACGCTTTCTGCGTTTTACAGTCCTGAGTCGACACTTCCAGTTCAGAGCCCTCCCTTTCGGGTTGGCTACTGCTCCGCGGACCTTTTCCAAAGTAATGGGGGTCATAGCGGCCTTCCTGCTAAAGGAAGGAGTACAAGTCCATCCTTATCTGGACGACTGGTTGATCCGAGCCCCCTCTTATGCAGAGTGCGGCAAAGCTATGGACCGGGTAGTTGCTCTTGTGAGCTCCCTGGGATGGATCATCAACTGAAGAAGAGCCAGCTGCGCCCGACTCAGTCCCTGGAGTATCTGGGAGTTCGATTCGACACCCAAGTGGGCAGAGTGTTCCTGCCAGACAATCGGATTGTCAAGCTTCAGGCTCAGGTGGACTAGTTCCTAGTAGCCTCTCCTATTCGGGCTTGGGACTACGTGCAGCTGTTGGGCTCTATGACGGCCACGATGGAAGTAGTGCCCTGGGCCAGGGCTCATATGAGACCACTACAGCTATCTCTGCTGCTGCGCTGGACTCCGATGTCGGAGGATTATGCTGTGCGCCTTCCCGTGGACCCAGCAGTGCGCAAGGCGCTGAGCTGGTGGACGCAGACAGACAAGTTGTCTGCACGATTGCCTCTGGTGACCCCGGAGTGGATTGTCGTCACGACAGACGCCTCTTTGATGGGCTGGGGAGCCCTCTGCTTGGGAAGGACAGCGCAGGGGCTCTAGTCTCCTGCAGAGGCAAGTGGTCTATCAACCTCCTGGAACTCAGAGCCATTCGGTTGGTGTTATTGGAGTTCATCCCGGTACTGGTGTTGTAGCCTGTACGGGTCCTGTCGGACAATGCCACGGCTGTGGCCTATATCAACCGCCAGGGAGGTACCAAGAGCGCCCCTCTAGCCAAGGAGGCTATGAGTCTTTGCCAGTGGGCGGAAGCGAACCTGGAGCAGCTTTCAGCGGCCCACATTGCCGGAGTCATGAATGTCAAGGCGGACTTTCTCAGTCGCCATACCTTGGAGCCCGGAGAGTGGCAACTATCTGCTCAGGCGTTCTTGGACATCACGAAGCGCTGGGGCCAGCCGAGCCTAGATCTGATGGCGTCATCGGCCAATTGCCAAGTGCCGCGCTTTTTCAGCAGAGGACGGGACCCTCGATCCCTGGGAGTAGATGCTCTTCTCCAACAGTGGCCGACACAAGAGCTCCTCTATGTGTTCCCGCCCTGGCCCATGTTGGGCAGGGTGCTAGACCGGGTGGCAAAGCATCCCGGCAGGGTAATCCTGGTGGGTCCGGATTGGCCCAGACGTCCCTGGTATGCGGACTTGATCAGGCTCTCAGTCGACGATCCTCTGCGGCTGTCAGTGGAGCAGGGCCGGTTACATCAGGGTCCCGTGGTGATGGAGGATCCCTCTCCCTTTGGTCTTACGGCCTGGCTATTGAGCGGCAGCGTCTGAGGAAGAAGGGCTTCTCAGACAAGGTCATCGCCACTATGCTGAGAGCGAGGAAACGCTCTACTTCTACTACTTACGCCAGGGTTTGGCGTATCTTTGCAGCATGGTGTGAAGCAGGCTCTCTTTCTCCCTTCACTGCTCCAATTTCTTCAGTGTTGGCGTTCCTGCAAGAAGGTCTGGAGAAAGGCCTGTCGCTCAGTTCCCTTAAAGTCCAGGTAGCGGCTCTGGCTTGCTTCAGGGGCCGCCTGAAGGGTGCTTCCCTGGCTTCGCAGCCAGATGTGGTGCGCTTTCTCAAGGGAGTTAATCACCTGCGCCCTCCTCTGCACTCAGTGGGGCCTGCGTGGAATCTCAACCTGGTGCTAAGAGCATTGCAGAAGCCGCCTTTTGAACCCTTGTCGAGGGCATCTCTGAAAGACCTGACGTTGAAAGCAGTCTTTTTGGTGGCTATCACTTCAGCCAGAAGAGTTTCCGAGCTCCAGGCGCTCTCATGTCGAGAGCCTTTTCTGCAGTTCACTGAGGCAGGAGTGACTATTCGCACAGTGCCTTCCTTCCTGCCCAAGATTGTTTCTCGCTTCCATGTGTTTTGTTACTTGTTTTGTTTGACCTCGTTTTAGTCCTCTTTGAGCTATTCCATATGGAGGATTGAACGTATTAAGTTCATCCAGAAGATTCTGAATTGTTTTTCTTACTTCCACTGTCACCCAGTCCCAGGGGGGTTTGTTCTGCTGAGGCATTACCAATCTCAATTCAAAACTGCATCCCATAACTGTTGCTTTCTGTCTTTCTGGTTCTAGGTGTATTCTGGGCCAGTTATGTTCCCACATATGGTCTGTTAGAATCTATCAGTATTTTATGCACCAAATGAGTGTCTGGTGTGCGTTTAGTTTTGTTTAGTTAGTAAAATAAGGAATACTTGAAAATAAAGACAGAAATAGATTTCAGATAGAAAGATATTTATTCTTACCAAAGTTTCAATTCAGTACAGACATCGGACAGATTCTGGGTTCAATAGCACAGCGTTCCGCCGTCTGAGAAGTGCTGAGGACGACTTCTTCTATTAAGCCAAAATCTCTCTTCTTTTATACCCTTACCTCTCCATAGAAGTCTATGGTGAGGTACAATTTTTTTCAGTTATTTCTCAATTTCTGCGGTTATACTTTCGCGTCCTGCCATCTGTGCATTTGTACCCAGCTCCTTCCGTTCCATCTATTTCAACAGGTTGCCACATTTTCCGGTTATGTCAACATGTTTTTGGAACAAACTGTTTTTGCGGTTACTAACATATTTTTCTGTTGAGATACCAGTTTCACATAATGTTTTTGCAACACCTCTCATCACATCTTCTGATCTCTGTATCATTTTATACATTAATATACAAAAATAAACCCCATTTTGAGAGCCACAATTTTTTTTTCCATTTTATCCATCATTCTTTCATTACAGGTGCTATATTTTATTTGATTATTGTACCTGTTTGTGTTAAGACTCATTGTTCAGACCTGCTTTCTGCAGATTCTCAAATATTAATTCATTTGTTACTTATTTGGCCTAGTCAGTACTTTTTCAGATGTTTTTGGCTCTGTGGCTTTGTCCACCACAATTCCAGTGGTAGATCTAAAACCAGGCCATATATTAACATTCCCCTCTTCACCCTATCCCATAGGGTGACACCAGGGTTAATGTACCATGGTACCATCCATTCCAGAAGGTATCCTACAAGGCCATCAAATTTTCTGTGTCTCAATGCAAACCGGTACAGTCTGAATTATTTGGTTTCAGATTACCATCCTGGCACCACTTCAATTCTTTCTATCCTTCCTACTTATCTATATCTATGGTTATACAAAAAAACTTATAGTTACTATACTTCTACCCTTTAATATGCAGATTCTATCTTATTCTTACCTATTTTATCATTAATTCTTTGGTTATATACTGATTATATCTTATCTTATAAAGCTTTATATGGTTATATTGTATCCCTGTGTGTGCTATTACCTGATTATACAGATGCAGACATCTCTCTAGTGTCTCTAGCAGTTGCATAGCGATTGGTCCTTCTCAGAGGGAGATAGTCCAATGTGTCATCTCCTGTGGTGTTGGGAAGGAGATTTTCGTACAGGACATATTGTCCTGCTGTTGTCTTTTTCGTGATTGCAGTTTCAATTAAGCGTTCTACTAAGCCTCTAGCACAAGGGATTATGCAACACCCTACTAGCACAAAAATTGCTACCACTATGATTATAGTTGTGGTTGCTGAAATGATAAATGTCTTCCATTTACCAAAAGCTTTATCCATCCAACCAGTCCAGGATGTATCAACGCCAGAGTTTTCTGCCAATTCTTGTGACAGTGAGGTTAAGCCTTCCAAAGCTCTGGTGATTGATCCATCTGGAGCTGTATTGTTGGGGATAAAGGTGCAACACTGTGTACCTATCTTTTGGCACACCCCGCCATCCGCTGCTAGAAGTTGGTCAAGAACTAATCTATTTTCCAACGTCATCCTGCTGGTGGCGTCTAATTGTGTTGCAATTCCTTTAACTGCGTCCCTAGTGTAGTTCACAAATCTCTGCTGGTTGTAATATATATAATTAATCCAGTCTACGTTCTTATTTATAGTAGACCACCAAAAGAAAACTGATTCGAATCCTGCAGCTATTTGGTTTCTGGCTTTGAACTCATCAGTGTTGCACCTTTATCCCCAACAATACAGCTCCAGATGGATCAATCACCAGAGCTTTGGAAGGCTTAACCTCACTGTCACAATTTTTGTGCTAGTAGGGTGTTGCATAATCCCTTGTGCTAGAGGCTTAGTAGAACGCTTAATTGAAACTGCAATCACGAAAAAGACAACAGCAGGACAATATGTCCTGTACGAAAATCTCCTTCCCAACACCACAGGAGATGACACATTGGACTATCTCCCTCTGAGAAGGACCAATCGCTATGCAACTGCTAGAGACACTAGAGAGATGTCTGCATCTGTATAATCAGGTAATAGCACACACAGGGATACAATATAACCATATAAAGCTTTATAAGATAAGATATAATCAGTATATAACCAAAGAATTAATGATAAAATAGGTAAGAATAAGATAGAATCTGCATATTAAAGGGTAGAAGTATAGTAACTATAAGTTTTTTTGTATAACCATAGATATAGATAAGTAGGAAGGATAGAAAGAATTGAAGTGGTGCCAGGATGGTAATCTGAAACCAAATAATTCAGACTGTACCGGTTTGCATTGAGACACAGAAAATTTGATGGCCTTGTAGGATACCTTCTGGAATGGATGGTACCATGGTACATTAACCCTGGTGTCACCCTATGGGATAGGGTGAAGAGGGGAATGTTAATATATGGCCTGGTTTTAGATCTACCACTGGAATTGTGGTGGACAAAGCCACAGAGCCAAAAACATCTGAAAAAGTACTGACTAGGCCAAATAAGTAACAAATGAATTAATATTTGAGAATCTGCAGAAAGCAGGTCTGAACAATGAGTCTTAACACAAACAGGTACAATAATCAAATAAAATATAGCACCTGTAATGAAAGAATGATGGATAAAATGGAAAAAAAATTGTGGCTCTCAAAATGGGGTTTATTTTTGTATATTAATGTATAAAATGATACAGAGATCAGAAGATGTGATGAGAGGTGTTGCAAAAACATTATGTGAAACTGGTATCTCAACAGAAAAATATGTTAGTAACCGCAAAAAACAGTTTGTTCCAAAAACATGTTGACATAACCGGAAAATGTGGCAACCTGTTGAAATAGATGGAACGGAAGGAGCTGGGTACAAATGCACAGATGGCAGGACGCGAAAGTATAACCGCAGAAATTGAGAAATAACTGAAAAAAATTGTACCTCACCATAGACTTCTATGGAGAGGTAAGGGTATAAAAGAAGAGAGATTTTGGCTTAATAGAAGAAGTCGTCCTCAGCACTTCTCAGACGGCGGAACGCTGTGCTATTGAACCCAGAATCTGTCCGATGTCTGTACTGAATTGAAACTTTGGTAAGAATAAATATCTTTCTATCTGAAATCTATTTCTGTCTTTATTTTCAAGTATTCCTTATTTTACTAACTAAACAAAACTAAACGCACACCAGACACTCATTTGGTGCATAAAATACTGATAGATTCTAACAGACCATATGTGGGAACATAACTGGCCCAGAATACACCTAGAACCAGAAAGACAGAAAGCAACAGTTATGGGATGCAGTTTTGAATTGAGATTGGTAATGCCTCAGCAGAACAAACCCCCCTGGGACTGGGTGACAGTGGAAGTAAGAAAAACAATTCAGAATCTTCTGGATGAACTTAATACGTTCAATCCTCCATATGGAATAGCTCAAAGAGGACTAAAACGAGGTCAAACAAAACAAGTAACAAAACACATGTGAATCAGCAGCTCTGTCTCCCTTCCTTTCGTAGGGAGGACTACCCAGAGGAGTACTCTGCTCTTAAATATCTGGATGTGAGACGAGTCATCTTCAGATACTTGGAAGTGACCAATGATTTCCGGAAATCGGATCATCTGTTTGTCCTGTTTGCAGGTCCTCGTAAGGGTCTGCAGGCTGCTAAGCCTACAGTGGCAAGATGGGTCAAGGAAGCCATTGCAGCGGCTTATGTGGCCGCGGGGAAGGTGCCACCTATCCAGCTGAAGGCTCACTCCACGAGAGCTCAGGCGGCCTCGATGGCAGAGGCCGGATCCGTCTCCTTGGAAGAGATATGCAAGGCGGCAACTTGGGCTTCGGCTCATACATTCTCCAAGCATTACCGTTTGACTGTGGCTGCACGGGCGGAGGCCCGGTTTGGAGCTTCAGTGTTGAGGTCAGGGATTTCAATGTCCCGCCCTGGGTGAGTACTGCTTCGGTACATCCCACCAGTCTATGGATTGATCAGCTTGATGATATGGAAGGTAAAATTATGTATAATCATACCTGATAATTTTCTTTCCATTAATCATAGCTGATCAATCCATAGCCCCTCCCAGATATCTGTTCTGTTTTTATTCTGGTTGCATTTCAGGTTCAAGTTTAGTCTTCAGTTATTTCAGAAAGACTTCGTGTTCAAGTTCTTTCACTTGGATTCTTCAAGAGTTGAGACGAGTTTGTGTTACAGTGAGCTGCTGCATTCCTCTCCCCTCCGTTTTACGGGGCTGGATTGAGACATAAATTCTGCCGGCACTCCCTCCCGCTTCGTGCGGCTGTAGGGCAGCTTTGTACCCCTCCCGCTTCGGCGGTGTTAGGGTCAGTCAGCTCCTCCCGCGGTTGCGGTTGCAGGATAAGCCAGATCCCCCCGCATCGGCGGGTGTGGTGTCCCTCCCCCGCTCCGCGGGGATGAGCTGGACGGATTCCCCTCCCCCACTTGTGTGGGGATGAGCTGGGTTAATTCCCCTCCCCCGTTTCGGCGGTGGTGAGCTGGGCAGAGTGTCCCTTCGTGGGTGTAATTCTCTAAGTGCTGAGTCCTGCGGATGGAGCTTTGATATCGACATACTGAGGAGTTTCCGGCAGCACATGACCACATATAGGGAGGCAAAAGTTTGCTCTCTATCTCCACCTGCTGGTAGATGGACACAACCCACCAGTCTATGGATTGATCAGCTATGATTAATGGAAAGAAAATTATCAGGTATGATTATACATAATTTTACCTTTCTCAGTTGGCCAGTTCATTTTGCTACAACCCCACCAAGAGGATAGCTTCTTATTCGGAGCAAATCGGCTATCTACTTACCCACATGGCTCTGTAAAAGCAATATGTATCTGGGTTTACTTATGATAGGTCCAGACTATTTATGTAGCACTCTGCCAGTACTCGATTCTCCCATTTCTTCCTCTCCCAAGGGTTCCTGATAATCTCCCATTGTCTCTAGCTCCATGGATTCTGGTCCAGCCTCCTCAGCAGTCTCAATCACATTAGTTTGGTGGTGATGGAACTTCACCCCCTCTAGGAGTGGGAGGCAGACTTACATGACTCAAAGGGAACTGACTCGCCTCTCCCTCCTCCAGGCTGATTTGGTTTTCTTTTAAAGGTAATGTTCTAGCAACACAGGTATCTATTGCCTAGGTAATATTTTGGAACCTACCCCCTGGGTTTTCAAGAGGGCTTTCATTTTATGTTGCTTTTTAGCTTTCTGGGGAGTTTTCCTCACTTCTGCTCTTACTTCCTCATCACAGTATAGATATAGATACAGATATAGATATTTCTCTGAGGACAAGCAGGCATTGTAAACTCACATGTAGGTGACAACTCCATTGAACCCAGTGCGGATGCTGCCAAGTGTAATATCACTTAAAAACCTTTGAGGCAGTGCTCCCACCGCAAATGCATAGGTGTCTTCCTGCCTGATGCTCAAGTGTAGGACCAGCAGTCTCTCTTGTTTACTGTGGAGCAGAGAGATTGTGTTTATAATCTGTCCTTGGTGCATCAAATGTCACTTTTTTGGTACCTTCCCTTTTTCATAACATTTTTTTTCTTTGTTTCTTTCCTTTTTCCTTTTTGTTTAAAATCATACTAATATTTTCGACTTTTTAAATTTTTTTTTTTAAATTTTTGACCTCTGGGCCTTCAGAAGTCTTTTGTTAGCCGGAGAGCATTGAACCTTTTCAGACGTGTATCTACTCAAGCCCTTGGAGCCATTGAGCCTTTTGACTTTGCTTCAGTTGTCTTTCCCTCCATGTCCAAGAGGGTGCCGAGTGGCTTTAAAAAATGAACTTTGTGCAATAGGAAAATGTTGGACATTGACCCCCCATAACTGGTGCGTTCAGTGTTTGGGTCCTGAGCACTGAGGCATCCAGTGTTCCCTATGTTTGTGTACGCAGGAAATGTTTTTTAAAGCCTTCAGAGCCCAACAAAACAGACTTTTTTTAGTTCTGCATTGCCATCAAGTATGGCAGGGGGTTCAGCACTGGACGCGTAATGTGCATTGGTCCCTGCATCAACATTGAGTGGCACCGTCCATGCATCGGGATGTTTAGGCGCCTGTGTTGGTACCACGCTCACAAAAGAACACCACGTTCTCATTGGTACCATGAGCATCAGGATCAGCAGCATAAAAAACCTAAGAAACATTGCCATCGTTCTCCCTCTAGGCATGATGCCAGAAGTTCCTCAGCATCAATGTCATTGAAGTGTTGATGCCGTAGTGATGGCTCTCCTTCGATACAGTTGGTATCAACACAAAGGGAAATTTCTATTTCCTTCAGGTCTCCCACATCTAGACAGGCAATACCACACTGGTGTTCCAGCCGGTACCGGTGCCTTCTCTGCAGGAGGAGATCTGGGCTATGCTCAAAGAAGAGCTTTCAGGGCTTCTGCGTACAGAGTCTCAACAGGCTTACAGAATGATTCAGCCCGAGGATACATTGGAGCGATAGTCACAGGAGAGGTCCTGTACACCGTCTCAACGTGGATTGTTGGGGGCAGCACAAACCCAACCGATGCATGCATTGGCAGAGGAACTGTTTCCTGGTTCAGAGACACATTTACCTCGATTCTCATCATGAAGAGTCGACGCACTCCTTGATGTACTGCTCATGAGGAGTGCTTTCAGCAGTCAAACTCTGACCTTTCCTGGCAGTCGGACTAGGACTTCTCAGCTGAGAAGTCCTACAGCATTCCTTCAAATCCATCTCCACAACCTGAATGGCGTAAAGCTCCACTAGAAAATATAGCTTCCAGGATTTACATGTGAGATGGCTGAGGCCATACCTTTCAAATTGGAGACAGAGGAAGAACCTCACTCAGAGCTTTTAGAGGTTCTAGATTGTGATTCACCTCCAACTACTTACTACTACTACTACTTGACATTTCTAAAGCGCTACTAGGGTTACGCAGCGCTGTACAATTTAACATAGAAGGCCAGTCCCTGCTCAAAGGAGCTTACAATCTAAAGGACAAATGTACAGTCAGTCAAATAGGGGCAGTCTAGATTTCCTGAAAGGTATAAAGGTTAGGTGCCGAAAGCAACATTGAAGAGGTGGGCTTTGAGCAAGGATTTTGAAGATGGGTAGGGAATTGCAGTTCCTCGCCATAAGATCATGGAGGTTGCTCTTTTCAAAATCTGAGAGTCTCCTTTGACAGTTCAGGTAGCTCCAAAGAAAATAGATACCATGTATAGAATTCAAAAGTGTTCTGGGCTTGGAGATAAAATTGAGGAGGTAGTGTATCTAATTAAAAAAAAACATACAGACATCATTAAAACTTTGTTTAGGCCACAACCCTCAACCACTTCTTCTTCATCTAGAAGATTGACTGGAGGATACAGACATTCTTAGTATTATCATACCAAGCGCCATTTTACTCCTACTACTCCTCCTCCAGACAAAAATAAAACCCAACATTCCTGCACAAGGCAACAGTGCCCACAAAGATCTCAAACCCAATCCCTGCCTAAACAGCAACATTTTTAATTGCTACCTAGAGAGCGTAGTCACTCTTTGCACTTTCCATCTCACCTAATTTACCAGTCAGAGGCAAACTCATCTTATTGGTCATTAATAATTTCTGACCATTGAGTAGTATGAATCATTCAACAGCTGTGTTGGGGAAGAAGCACCCTCTAGAAGAACTTACTGAGTAAGGTGCTCTCTGTCCTTCTCCAGCAGAATGCGATAGAAGCAGTTCCTCTGCCAGAGAGGGTTTGAGTGTTCTAGTCCAAATATTTCATTATCCCCAAAAAGAGGGGGGGGAGGGATATTTACTCAAAAAGAAAAAATTTGCATGTTTTCCCTGTGATCTCTCCTTTCCATGATCCAACACAATGACTGGCTTTGCTCTATAGACCTCAAGGAAGCATACACCCATATATATCAATTCTCCATGCTGACCAGAAGTTCTTATGATTCTGTTACGGCACTCACCATTGTCAGTACAAAGTCTTGTCGTTTGGCATGGCCTTGGAGCTTTGGGTGGTCAATAAATGCCTGATAGTTGTTGCAACGCACTGTAGATGGTGCCTACACGTCTTCCCCTTCTTGGACAACTAGTTAATCAAAGCAGTCTTTCAACAAGCAGCATAGATGACTGTACAGACCACTATCCATCTTCTAGAACTCCTGGAATTTTGTGATAAATTACCCCAAATCACATCTTCAACCGGTCCAAACCTTGGAGTTTATTGGAGCTTTTCTGGACACAACTTAAGGTTGGGCTTTTCTGCTGCAACTAAGGGTGGACACTCTAGTTCATCTCTTCACCCAGATCTCTACAGCCAGTCAGAGTCTCTGCCTTCTAGGTCATATGGCTTCAACAGTCCATGTAACAACATTACCTCAATTTCATTTCAGAGTCCCTCAATGGGCTTTCTCTTCTCCCAGTAGTCTCAAGCCACAGAGTCCCTCTCAGCAAAAATTCAGATCACTCCTGCACTGCACCATTTTCTGCAGTGGTGGATGACTTCATAAAATCTTACTCAAGGGGCTTCCATTTCAGCCCTCACCACATCAGAAAATTCTCAACACGGATGCCTCCATGGTAGGTTGAGGAGCTCACCTCGAGGGCCTTCATATGCAAGGTTCAGGGACCCCACCAGAACAATCATATCACATCAGTCTTCTGGAATTACAATTAGTCTGGAATGCCCGCAACACTTTCCAGGTTCGCCTTCTCAAACAGATAATTCTGGTTCAAACAGACAACCAAGTGGCTACGTATTACCTAAACAAGCAAGGCGGAACAGATTCCTATCTCCTTTGTCAACAGGCAATCCAAATATGGACCCGTGCAAGTTCATCTCATATCACAATCGGAGCAGTTTACCTATCTGGCAGATAGATTGAGCCTCACGAGTGGTCTCTCAGTATGTCAGCAACTCAACAAGTTTTCCAACTCTGGGGAACCCCAGCGTTAGATCTCTAAGCTTCTCCTCTCAGAACAACAAACTTCCCTGCTTCTTTTCCAGACTCCATGCTCCCAATCAGATAGCACCGGATGCTTTTCTACTTCATTGGGGGACGGAACTACTCTTTTCCACTACTGCCCCTCATAGGGAAAACTCTTTTCAAGCTTTGTTGAGACCAGAGAACCATGATCCTTATTGTTCTCCACTGGCTACAACAAATATGGTTCCCTCTTTTTGAATTATTGTCCAAGGAACCATTGAAGTTTAGAACTCTGTCCAGCCCTGATAACACAGAATGAAGGGTCCCTCCTTCATCCAGATCTTTGATCTCTAGCCCTGACAGCATGGTTATTGATGACATAGCATTTACTTCTTTAAACCTCTCAGAAGACATTTCTAGAATAATTCAAGCTTCTAGGAAACCCTCTGCACACAAATTTTACCCTTTCAAATGGAAGAGATTTTCTCTGTGGTGTCTACCCAGAGTTTTTGACTCTCATACCTGTTTGATTCCATCCTTTATGGAATACCTACTCCATCTCTCCAATTCTGGACTCAAAACTAACTCCATCAGAATGCTGTTAGTGCTTTTCACTCAAGAGTCAGTATCTGTTCATCCCTTGATAGTTCGATTCATGAAGGGTTTGTTTCATGCAAAACCACCTATCAAACCACCGCCGGTAGCATGGGATCTTAATGTAATCCTTAGAGCTCTCATGAAACCTCTATTTGAAATGCTCAATTCCTGTTCTCTAAAATTCCTTACATGGAAAGTCATTTTCTTACTCATCTGGCAGAAGCAAGAACTATTAAGTGAACTTAAAAGCTCTCATGGCAAACCTGCTTTACACCTGGTTTTACCATGATAGGTTTGTTCTCTGAACTCGCCCCATATTCCTTCCTAAAATTGTATCAGAGTGCCATCTCAATCAATCTATTGTGCTTGCTGTTTTTGTTTTCCCTGAGGCCTCACTCTCACCCTGGAGAAGCAGCACTGCATATCTTGGACTGCATGCATGCTTTTGCATTTTTATCTGGACTGTATTAAACCTCATAGGAAGTACTCCCAGCGTTTTGTATCTTTTGATCCTAACAGATTAGGGATTCCCATCACCAAACATACTATCTCCACGTGGTTAGCTGACTGTATCTCCTACACGTATGCTCAGGTCTACACTTCTACTGATCATTACTATTTAGAACAGTTCCAATTGGGGTAGCTGGTTTGGACGAGCACTCCTGCAAAATCTTTTTACTACTTGAATGTCAACTCTGCCCTCCGGCCCCTTTTTTTCCACCAGGCTCACATTCTCCTTCAGTTATCAAACAAATTACTAACATTGTGAGCCTGCCAGCTAGTGGGTCCCACTTGTGAGCTTATTTTGCCTGCTTGTCCTCAGAGAAAGCATAATTACTTGTAGTGGGTTTTCTCCATGGACAGCAGGTGCATATTCTCACATTCTTTCTGCCTCCCCATGGAGTTGTCTTCTTAGCTTCGTACTGTACTGCTGGTCCCACTCTCGAACATTCAGCAGGAAGGCACCCATGCATGCACAGTGGGGGCACTGCCTTAAAGGTTTTAAAGTGATACTACTCTTCATAATGTCCGCACTAGCTCCATGGATGACATCGCCCACATAAGAATATATGTCTGCTGTCCTTGGGAGAAAAACTGCTATAGGTAAGCAACTATGCTTTTTTTTTTTTTTTTTTTAGCCACATAAATCGGGGGTCAAGGATTATTGTGAAAAGGGTATCTGAGGGCAAACTCATTGCATCTTTTTTATTTTTTTTTAATGGATGTTGCAGTTATCTCAGGTTCTCTTTTATCTTACAAGCATCCTGTTGTAATTAATTCCCTTGAGCTTACACATGACCACAGGTCTTTAAAGTTAAATAACAATCTCTGCTGGTTTTGATTTTGGAGTTGCTGTGTTTTTAAGTTCCATCCTGTGCTGCATAGATAAGCTACAACATTTTTCCCTGGTAAACTATGCTATGTTGGCTTTTTCCTTATTAATTAGAAATCTGCAGATTGTCAAACAAGAGCAGTTTCCTAATCATGTTGGATTAATGGCTCTTGACTTTAATGGTGCTGTTGATTTAAGGACGTACTAGCAATCCTAAATTACCCATACTGTAATCTGGCAAATATAATTCTGTTAGTGTTTCAGAAAATTACTAAACTAATTACCTCAGTCTCATATTTTTTTCTTTTCCTTTATGCCAGCCAATACCACTGCTGAAGCAAAAAATGAATCACTCCATCACAATGTCGCAAGAGCAAATTGCATCTCTTCTGGCCAATGCCTTCTTCTGCACATTTCCACGGCGCAATGCCAAGATAAAGGCAGAGTATTCCAGCTACCCAGACATTAATTTTAACAGGTATGTGATGATAAATACCCACATGGTAATCCTGTTTGTGATTGTAAAATGAATGCATGAAGGCAATGCCCTTCGCATAATAAGGAAAATAGTTATTGCTAATTTGATGGTAGGTTTTCTTCAGTTTAATGAAACAAACCAGTGTGTATCAGTTATTTTATTTATTTGTGTTATTAGGATTTATTTACCACCTTTTCGAAGGAGTTCACTCAAGGCGATGTACAGTAAGAATAAATCAAACATGAGCAATAGACAATTACAGCAGTAAAAATATTCAAATAACAATACAAGGTTGACAGAATACATAATAGAACATTTTAATAGACAGCATAGGATATAAGCAAAGATGGAACATATAGATAGGTAAGAGGAGTTAGAAAATAAGGTGACTAAAAAAAAGTCGCACGTGAGTTCAGAGAGATGATTAAACGTTAGCTAGGGTAGGAGTGAATAAATTTGGATGATGTCAGTCATTGTCATACATCTGATAGCTAACACCCAGTTCTTCAAAAACCTTGCCCAAAGCAGCATATACAAATTAAAAAGAGGAGCAGAGAGTGCTAATCCCTATATCATACCCATTGCCACTCAGTAAAGCTGAGTATATTGTAGTTAACAATTTTCCATCCTTTTGGAATATTTTTATTTTCATATAGGCAGACATACTGCACCTGACAGAGGACTTGAAATCTAATTGAGCATTAATGTGATTCTGCTTACTACAACTGTATTGGTTGGCTGGTAATCTTCTCTGTGGGGTAAATCATCAAGTGTGTTTAAAGAAACATTGTTAGAGAATGATAACTCAGTTTCCTAATCATCAAGGTCATCCATATTTGTGCGCTGTAGATGGAACGTTTTTTAAATATCTTGTTGGATTTAGCAATAATATATTTTTAGGTATATTAAAAGCAGGAAGCTGGCAAAAGAATCAGTTGGACCGCTAGATGACCGAGGGGTAAAAGGGGCAATCAGGGAAGACAAAGCCATAGCAGAGAGATTAAATTAATTCTTTGCTTTGGTCTTCACCGAGAAAGATTTGGGAGAGATACCGGTGCCAGAAATGATATTCAAAGCTGACGAATTGGAGAAACGAAATGAAATCTCTATAAACCTGGAGGATGTAATGGGGCAATTTGACAAATTGAAGAGTAGCAAATCTCCTGAAACTGATGGTATTCATCCCAGAGTACTGATAGAATTGAAAAATGAACTTGCAGAACTATTGTTAGTAATATGTGGTTTATCTTTAAAATCGAGCGTGGTACTGGAAGATTGGAGGGTGGCCAATCTAATGCCGATTTTTAAAAAAGGTTCCAGAGGAGATCCTGGAAATTATAGACCAGCGAGCCTGACGTCATTGCCAGGCAAAATGGTAGAGACTATTATTAAGAACAAAATTACAGAGCATATTCAAAAGCATGGATTAATGAGACAAAGCCGACATGTATTTAGTGAAGGGAAATCTTGCTTCACCAATCTATTACATTTCTTTGAAGGAGTGAACAAACGTGGATAAAGGCGAGCCGGTTGATATTGTGTATCTGGATTGTCAGAAGGCGTTTGACAAAGTACCTCATGAAATACTCCAGAGGAAATTGGAGAGTCATGGGATAGGAGGTAGTATTCTATTGTGGATTAAAAACTGGTTAAAAGATAGAAAACAGAGTGTAGGGTTAAATTGTCAGTATTCTCAATGGAGAAGGGCAGTTAGTGGGGTTCCCCAGGGCTCTGTGCTGGGACTGCTGCTTTTTAACATATTTATAAATGACCTAGAGATGGGAGTAACTAGTGAGGTAATTTAAATTTGCTAGCGACACAAAGTTATTCAAAGTTGTTAAATCACAAAAGGGTTGTGAAAAATTACGAGGACCTTACGAAACTGGGAGATTGGGCGTCTAAATGGTAGACGACGTTTAATGTGAGCAAGTGCAAAGTGATGCATGTGGGAAAGAGGAACCCGAATTATAGCTACGAAATGCAAGGTTCCACGGTGGGTGTCACCGACCAAAAAAGGATCTAGGTGTCATCGTTGATGATGCATTGAAACCTTCTTCTTAGAGTGCTGCGTTGGCTAAGAAAGCAAATGGAATGTTAGGTATTATTAGGAAAGGAATGGAAAACAAAAATGAGGATGTTGTAATGCCTTTGTATCGCTCCATGGTGCGATCTCACCTCAAATATTGTGTTCAATTCTGGTCACCGCATCGCAAAAAAGATATAGTGGAATTAGAAAAGGTGCAGAGAAGGGCGACGAAAATGATAAAGGGGGTAGGACGACTTCCCTATGAGGAAAGGCTAAAGCGGCTAGGGCTCTTCAGCTTGGAGAAAAGACGGCTGAGGGGAGATATGATAGAGGTCTATAAAATAATGAGTGGAGTGAAACAGGTAGACATGGAGCGTCTGTTTACACTTTCCAATAATACTAGGACTAGGGGGCACGCAATGAAGCTACAAAGTAGTAAATTTAAAACGAATCAAACTCTGGAATTCGTTGCCAGAGAATGTGGTAAAGGCGGTTAGCTTAGCAGAGTTAAAAAAAGATTTGTATGGCTTCTTTAAGGAAAAGTCCATAGACCATTATTAAAATGGACTTATGGAAAATCCACTGCTTATTTCTGGGATAAGCAGCATAAATGTTTTGTACTGTTTCAGGATCTTGCCAGGTATTTGTGACCTGGATTGGCCACTGTTGGAAACAGGATGCTGGGCTTGATGGACCTTTGGTATGTCCCAGTATGGCAATACATATGTACTTATTTTGGGGTAGAGAGAGAATTAGAATGAATTAGATGATTTTAGAAGAGCCATACTGCTCTTGCGAAGCTTAGCAGTAGCATAACCGTGTGAATGAACTTCCCTGCATTTCTTTCTAGAACCTGCACTATGTTTATTTTATAAAATGTATAAATTGCTATACTGACTTGCTTTGTTTTTAGTTGCAGCTTATTTTGTAAATGTTGACATCATAACATCAGTCCTTAATAGAGAAAATAACAGCAGATAAGGCCATATGGCCTATCCAGTTTGCCCATCCACACCATTTACTATCCCTTACCCTCCCTTAGAGGTACTGTGTGCTTGTTCCATGTTTTCTTGAATTGAGATAGTCTTTGTCTCTACCACTTCCAGCGGGAGGCCGAATTGCAGCTTGCACACTTTTGGAAAGTAGTGTTTCCTTAAATTACTCTTGAGTCTATCTGATTTCACCTTCGTACTGTACTCCCTTATTCCAAAGCTTCCTTTCAATTAAGAGACTTTCCTTCTGTTCATTTCTGCCATAGAGATATTTAAATACCTCTGTCATATTTCTCCTTTCCTAGCTTTAGTCCAGATTATATATATTGAGATCTTTGTCCCCATATGCTTTATAACTAAGACTACTGGCTGTTTTAATAGCCACCCTCTAGACTGATTCCATCCTGTTGGTAACTTTTTGAAGGTGTGGTCTCCAGAATTGTACTCTGAATGGGGGTCTCACCAAAGACTATAATATAGAGGCATTATTATCTCCTTTTTCCTACTGGCATTTCTCTCCCTATGCATTAGAACATGTTTCTGGCTTTTGTTATCGCTTTTTCTACCTGTCTGGCAAGATCATCTGATATAATCACCTTCAAGTCCCACTTTTCTTTCATGCAAAGAAATATTTCACCCCTTATGCAGCTCAAATGCATGACACTACATTTTTTATCATTAAATCTTAGCTGCCAAATTCTAGATCATTCTTCAAGCGTCACTAGATCCCTCCTCATGTTATCTACACCATCAAAGGTGTCAGCCCTTTTTTTGGTGGTACCTGCAAAGAGGCAAACCTTACTAGACAGCCCTTCTGCATTATCACTTACAAAAATGTTAAAAAGTGGATTTGTGTAAACATGGGACATTAAAAATAAGTACAGTGCAATCCGCTTAAGTGTAAGGGTCTAGTACAGTGCAATCCGCTTAAGTGTAAGGGTCTGGGACCAAAGAAATGCATGCAGTTAGCCAGAGCGTGCACTTAACTGTTGTGACCCAAAGAAGCTTGACATCTGATAAACATATGTACAGTACTGTTTATTATTATACGTACAGTATACAGTCCCAGATAACTGACATTAGGCTTTACTTGAAGTAATCAGTTATAGTTCTCTGTACACTCTTGGGTCTGTGAGTTCCATAGACTATCTCTGCCAGACGGTAAAAACTGTCATAGCACTGACATCCAGTGGCCTCCAGATAGGCCTGCACGGTGTTGAGACTCTCCAGTGCTCTTGCAAAAGTGACAGGAGGAGGTTGTTGAATTTCATCAGCATGTACCTCGCTGCTCATTTCTTCATCTGTTCCATCATCAGCTGTTGTTGCCTGTGTGTAGGCGCATATCTCGACATCAGTGCTGTCTTCAGCTGTTTGTAGATCGTAATCAACAGCTACGTAGCGATGGAACTCCTCTTCAGTAACAGCGGCTGGTATGTCAATAACCTCGTCATCTGACACGTTTGCAACAGCTGCATCCCCCTCCACATCCTTAACAAGGCTTGCCCGCTTGTTGCAGTTCACAATGGTTGCCTGTGTAACATGATTCCAGGCTTCTTTCTGCAAATATAGGAAATCCAACAGTGATAGATTACGAGCCAGTTCAACAGCATGTTTATCCTTGCCATTCTGGTCATCCATAACGCTCATCAGACGACGTAGCACAAGAGCCGATAATGTTGTTTGAAATTGGCTATTATGCCCTGATCCATAAGTTGGATCAGAGAGGTAGTGTTTGGTGGCAGGAAGACCACCTTGACATTAGACAGCCTGACATCATCCCTGTGTGCAGCACAATTATCACAAAGCAGCAAAATCTGACGCTTTTGTGCCTGCATTCTAGTGTCTAACTTCTTTAGCCACTGCTTCCAAATTTCCCCAGTCATCCATGAATTTGCGTTAGTCTCATATGACACAGGAAGTCGCTTAACGTTCTTGAAGCAACGGGGCTGTTTGCTCTTTCCAATGACGAGCGGTTCCAACTTCTCGCTCCCATCCATATTGCACCAAAGGAGGATCGTCAGTCGGTCCTTCAATGTTTTACTTCCAGTAGTTTCGGCATGTTTGAATGCAAGTGTTCCATCAGGAATCGCTCGCCAGTAGAGACCATTTTCGTCAGCATTGAAAATGTCACGAGGTGCAAACTCGTTCAAGATGGTAGGAAGAACTGAAACAACCCAATTTTCAGCACCAAAGTCATCAGCGTCTTGTTTCTCACCATGCTGTTTCTTGAATTTTATGTTGTTCCTCTCCTTCCATCTTTCCAACCATCCAACAGCGACTTTGAATTCAATTAGTCCAAGACTTTCAGCTAGCTTGTTAGCTTTCTCCATAAGCAGTGGACCACTGACAGGAAACTGTCTGCTCCTGACTCGAGAAAACCACTGAAGAAGAGAATCTTTTACCGCCTCATCTTTTCCCGCCCATTTTCGTTTCCGTTGTGGATTTGTATTGTCTTGCCAGTCTTCCAGAAGCTGATCTTTCTGCTTCAAGACACGTGAAATTTGACTGGGATTGACACCATATTCTTTACCAATAGATGCTTGACTTTGTTTATTTTCTAATTTTTTAAGAACTTCTATTCATTCAACCAGTGTTAAAGTCTTACAGTTCCGCCGCGATGATGACGACGACCCCGGTGCACGCTCTAACAGCATTCTTTCACTTATTCTGCCTGTGGCAGTTAGAGGCAGTAAATTTGAAATCTCGTTGGTTGTCACGTGCCAATTGGCGTCCATATTCCATGCGCTCACTTATGCAGAGTCTTTCCTGCAGAGGAGCGGTCTTGAACCATGCATAAAAAGCGAATCTTGCACTTATCAGTGGTGCACTAAACCAAAGTTTTTCCCCATAGAAATTGATGGTGCGAAAAACGGGACCGAAGTATGGCATGCAGTTAAACAGAGTATGCGCTTATCTGACGTGCACTTAAATGAAGTGCACCTTACATATAAATTTTTATCTAGGTAGGAAAGGCATCTAGATATCTTTTATGTAAAATCAACATTTACCCTCTGTTATCTCAAGGTCAAACTTGGATTGTAAGCATTCTGGAGACAGGGAGGCGTGTATTGTACCTCATTGTAACTCTCCTTACTCTACCATTGAAAAGGCGTAAGCTGAACAACAAAACAGATCTAAGATGGACAAATTTACCTGAAACACTGTCAGAAGCACCACATTTTTCCTTGTTTGTTTCTTCTTGCCATGCTGAAGCGATGGGGAAGGCCTGCTGCTAGACCATCCCAGTGACCTGTTACCCCTGCAGCTGGACATGTTTATGCAGTGCACTGGACATACAGCAAGGTTGGAGGACAGCCCACTTGAAACACCCAGACTAAGAGGAGCCCAGGAGACACGCTTAGCCCCGTCCGAAGAGCTCCTCCCCACGACTGTGCAATAGCAGTTTGCCATTGTGTATTGTGTGAAGCTCCTATATACCCAACAAGTATGACCGGAAAAGGGTCTTTGGTTTCCCTGAGCCCCCTGATAGAGATGGTGCCGGTTTTAATATCAAGTAGAGATTTGGAAGCCATCCATGAAGGTTCAGAAGGAATCGCTGTAACCCCTAAGATACCTGCACCACAGCTTCCAGTTTCTTTATTGGTTAAACTGTCTGAGATGACCTTGGACAGTTTTTGGAATTTAATAGACCTGGGAGAGATATTTTGTCTTCAAGTTCTGTTATTGGAACAAAAAGTATAAAAAAAATTGAAGTAAAAGTAGACAAGGGAAATGGGACTTGATATACTGCAACTACATTCAAAGCGGTTTACATATATTCAGGTACTTATTTTTGTACCAGGGGCAATGGAGGGTTAAGTGACTTGCCCAGTATATATTAGGGACAGAAACTTTTTTTTGTCAACCTGTGTTGAAAAATTGGAGAAAGATTTGGCTGAGACTCAAACCTCGATTATTAAAAATCTCAAGTTTAAGAAGCAAGTCTGAGGCTTCTGGATAAATAATTTGTGCTTCTTGAACTTTCCATGAGTGTGTGCTGAATTGCTGTCACATCCAGAGATATTCTTAAGAGATACCTCAAGGAGGTCCTGGGGATCTCTGAAGAGAATATACCACCTTTTTCTCGTTTATTATTTGTCATTGAAAAGATCTCTGGAGAGAGAGAATAATTTGGAGCTAAGTGGAGCTCCCCTTGATGTTTATGCGAACTTGGAATCTTCAGATTTGAAGGCAGCACTTTAAGACCTAAAAAGATTTTGTCTCTATTCTTAAAGTTCAGATTTTCCCTGATATATCTAGGGATACCCAAAAAAAGAAAGTGCTTTCTTTCTTTCTTTAGATATTCATGTAAATGTGGTGTTTGATTTTTGAGCCTTCTCACTTTTCTGCCTTTTTAGTGGTGAAATATATTGTGGGCAGCCAAGGTGCTGCTTACATGTTAGCTCTTCATAAAGGAATATCTGTTTATCCGTGTGCACTTCAGGTATAAGGTGCCTATATTATTGATTTCCTTTTTACTCCTCTTTTGTAGTCTTGGATCTGTTGTTGTGGACTTGTATTATTTTCCTTGATATGGACTTAAATGATGCCATAAGTTATGATGCCATTTTTCCTTGTTGTATTTCACTTTACTGTACAAGTATATTGCATGGTTGTTAAATTTAAAATTTGATAAGAAAAGAAAAGGCATAAACTAAATCGTAAAAAATATTAAATACGTAAAATTCACATACATGCCTTTATAAAATAGCCTTCTTGAAGTTCTTGCAAAAAAAGTTATACAAGGCAAGAGTAACTTTGTGCATGTATATGCTAATAGAAACCTGAAAAGTTCCAGTAGAGATGACCAAAAAAAAGTGAATAGGAAACCAGTTGAACAAAGGCATCTTATTGGATTAAAACGCTGAATTCAACATCATCGGGTTTAAAAAGGACTCAACGAGCCATGTTTTGGTTTGATTGCCTGCATCAGGAGTACATTAACTATAAAGAACTAAAAATACAAATAAAAATTAAAACTGGCTTAAAAATACAGTAAGGATCAGACCAAGACCAAGAAAATACAATAAAATTATATTTAGAATTTTAAAAAAGCATAAGACTACGTATAAATATGCAATGGAGCAGTAAAGAGCATGTATAATTAAAAATAATGTATTTCAACAGTAAGAGTAATTAATAACAAATAATAATAAACAATTGCAAACATCACTCTGTAAGGTGTCACTAAATATTTTGAAGAAAAAAAAGTAGCTTTAATCATGTAACATTGTGTGAAAATAATATACAAAGCACTCCTAGAGCCTTTAACTATAAAAACAAACATAAAATTAAGTTGTATACAATAGTCTAAACAAGGTTAAACAGAACATTTTCAAATAAAGGGTTTAAAATCTTTTTGGTAGTTCCCAAAAGTTGTACAATGAGATATATGTATAACCATTGTAAAACAAAAGTGTTGGGATAGAGTGATAAGAAAGTATGTATGAAAAATGACTCAGGAGCACCAATATCTAATGTTTTGTGACAAAATCTGAGAATCAAAATATCGGGTGCCTTCATTGGCGCAAACCAAAGTATTCTGAATCACCCAATTAGGAATGTAGTGGAGTGGTGAAAAGGCACAAAGCATTGGCATAATAGAAAAATGTTGTGTGGCAATGGAAACTAGATAAAAAGTGTTTCCAACAGTGGCCAATCCAGGTCACAAATACACGGCAAGATCCCAAAAATGTACAAAACATTTTATACTGCTTATTCCAGAAATAGTGGATTTTCCCCAAGTTCATTTAATAACAGTCTATGGACTTCTGCTTTAGGAAGCCGTACAAATCTTTTTTAAACTCTGCTAAGCTAACCACCTTAACCACATTCTCTGGCAACAAATTCCAGAGTTTAATTACACGTTGAGTGAAGAAAACTTTTCTCCGATTCGTTTTAAATTTACTATATTGTAGCTTCATCTCATGCCCCCTAGTCCTAGTATTTTTGGAAAGCATGAACAGACGCTTCACATCTACCCGTTCAACTCCAGTCATTATTTTATAGACCTCGATCATATCTCCCCCCAGCTGCCTTTTCTCCAAGCTGAAGAGCCCTAGCCGCTTTAGCCTTTCCTCATAGGGAAGTCGTCCCATCCCCTTTATCATTTTCGTCGCCCTTCTCTGCACCTTTTCTAATTCCACTATATCTTTTTTTGAGATGCGGCGACCAGAATTGAACGCAATATTCGAGGTGCGGTCGCACCATGGAGCGATACAAAGGCATTACAACATCCTCATTTTTGTTTTCCATTCCTTTTCTAATAATACCTAACATTCTATTTGCTTTCTTAGCCGCAGCAGCGCACTGAGCAGAAGGTTTCAACGCATCATCAACAACGACACCTAGATCCCTTTCTTGGTCTGTGACTCCTAACGTGGAACCTTGCATGACGTAGTTATAATTCAGGTTCCTCTTTCCCACATGCATCGCTTTGCACTTGCTCACATTAAACGTCATCTGCCATTTAGACGCCCAGTCTCCAGGTCTCATAAGGTCCTCTTGTAATGTTTCACAATCCTCCCGCGATTTAATGACTTTGAATAACTTTGTGTCATCAGCAAATTTAATTACTTCACTAGTTACTCCCATCTCTAGGTCATTTATAAATGTTAAAAAGCAGCGGTCCCAGCACAGAGCCCTGGGGAATCCCACTAACCCTTCCCCATTGAGAATACTGACCATTTAACCATTTAAACTCTGTTTTCTATCTTTTAACCAGGTTTTTAATCCACAATAGAACACTACCTCCTATCCCATGACTCTCCAGTTTCCTCTGGAGTCTTTCATGAGGTACTTTGTCAAACGCTTTCTGAAAATCCAGATACACAATATCAACCGGCTCACCTTTATCCACATGTTTGTTCACCCCTTCAAAGAAATGTAGTAGATTGGTGAGGCAAGATTTCCCTTCACTAAATCCATGTTGACTTTGTCTCATTAATCCATGCTTTTGAATATGCTCTGTAATTTTGTTCTTACTAATAGTGTCTACCATTTTGCCCGGCACTGACGTCAGACTCACCGGTCTATAATTTCCCGGATCTCCTCTGGAACCTTTTTAAAAAATTGGCGTTACATTGGCCACCCTCCAATCTTCCGGTACCATGCTCGATTTTAAGGATAAATTACATATTTTTAACAATAGCTCCGCAATCTCATTTTTCAATTCTATCAGTACTCTGTGATGAATACCATCCGGTCCAGGAGATTTGCTGCTCTTCAGTTTGTAGAACTGCCCCATTACATCCTCCAAGTTTACAGAAAATTCATTAAGTTTCTCCGACGTCAGCTTCGAATACCATTTCCAGCACCGATTTCCCACCCAAATCTTCCTCGGTGAAGACCGAAGCAAAGAATTCATTTAATCTCTCCGCTACGGCTTTGTCTTCCCTGGTCGCTCTTTTATTCCTCGGTCATCTAGTGGTCCAACTGATTCTTTTGCCGGCTTCCTGCTTTTAATATACCTAAAAAAAATTTTACTATGTGTTTTGCCTCCAAAGCAATCTTTTTTTTTCGAAGTCCCTCTTAGCTTTCCTTATCAGCGCTTTGCATTTGACTTGACATTCCTTATGCCATTTCTTATTATTTTCAGTTGGTTCCTTCTTCCATTTTCTGAAGGATTTTCTTTTAGCTCTAATAGCTTCCTTCACCTCACTATTTAACCACGCCGGCTGTCGTTTGGTCTTCCGC
The DNA here is from genome assembly GCF_901765095.1 of Microcaecilia unicolor. Classification (NCBI taxonomy): domain Eukaryota; kingdom Metazoa; phylum Chordata; class Amphibia; order Gymnophiona; family Siphonopidae; genus Microcaecilia; species Microcaecilia unicolor. The sequence goes on along the minus strand of NC_044035.1, from coordinate 132,709,801 downwards.
CCTCCTTTTTTAATAAGCAGGCCTGGGCTTCCAGGATGGTGTTTTTGAACAGCATCCAAGCCTGATGTAAATTTTTGACCCTCGCAGTCGCTGCTCTAAGTTTTCTTTTCACCGTTCTTCTCATTTTATCATAGTCTCCTTTTTTAAAGTTAAACACGAACGTATTTGATTCCTATGTATACTTCAAAGCTAATATCAAATCCGATCATATTATGATCACTGTTATGAAGCTGTCCCAGCACCATTACCTCCCGCACCAGATCATTCGCTCCACTAAGGACTAGGTCTAGAATTTTTCCTTCTCTCGTCGGTTCCTGTACCAGCTGCTCCATAAAGCTGTCCTTGATTTCATCAAGGAATTTTACCTCCCTAGCGTGTCCCGATGTTACATTTACCCAGTCAATATCAGGGTAATTGAAATCACCCAGTATTATTGTGTAGCCCAGTTTGTTTGCGTCCCTAATTTTCTTTAACATTTCTGCATCTGTCTGTTCATCCTGGCCAGGCGGACGGTAGTACACTCCTATCATTATCCTTTTCCCCTTTACACATGGAATTTCAATCCACAGTGATTCCAAGAAGTGTTTTGTTTCCTGCAGAATTTTCAATCTATTTGATTCAAGGCTCTCTTTAATATACAATGCTACCCCTCCACCAATTCGATCCACCCTATCACTACGATATAATTTGTACCCCGGTATGACAGTGTCCCACTGGTTAGCCTCCTTCCACCAGCTCTCAGAGATTCCTATTATATCTAATTTTTCATTTAGTGCAATATATTCTAAATCTCCCATCTTATTTCTTAGGATCCTGGCATTCGCATATAAACATTTCAAACTGTGTTTGCTGCTCCTATTTACATCATGCTTAGTACTTGACAGTACTAATTTGCACTCTTTTGTCTGATTCTTATTTTTATTTAGTGACACCTGATCTACTACGGTCTCTTTTGCAACCTCACTATCAGGATACCCTATCTTTCCTGTTTTGAATAAACCTTTGAAAGATACCTTATACCGAACCATGCGCTTTTGAGCGACTGTCGGCCTTCCCCCCATTTCTAGTTTAAAAGCTACTCTATCTCCTTTTTAAATGCTGATGCCAGCAGCCTGGTCCCACCCTGGTTAAGATGGAGCCCATCCTTTCAGAATAGGCTCCCCCTTCCCCAGAATGTTGCCCAGTTTCTAACAGATCTAAAACCCTCTCCCTGCACCATCGTCTTATCTAACCATTGAGACTCCGGAGCCCTGCCTGTCTCTTGGGCCCTGCGCGTGGAACAGGTAGCATTTCAGAAAATGCTACCCTAGAGGATCTGGATTTGAGCTTTCTACCTAAGAGCCTAAATTTGGCTTCCAGAACCTCTCTCCCACATTTTCCTATGTCATTGGTACCCACATGTACCAAGACAGCCGACTCCTCCCCAGCAGTATCTAAAATCCTATCTAGGTGTGACTTGTGAGGTCCGCCACTTTCGCACCGGGCGATCCTCACGTCCACCAGCCACCCAGCTATCTATATGCCTAATGATCGAATCACCAACTACAACAGCTGTCCTAACCTTTCTCTCCAGGGCAGCACTTGGAGACATATCCTCGGTGCGAGAGGATAGTACATCCCCTGCTGGGCAGGTCCTGGCTACAGGAGTACTTCCTACTTCACCAGGGTGATGCTCTGTTATGGGTAATAACTATCCTAGTTATTGGTCTTAAATAAAATACTCCACCAGACCTGTAAATATCAAAAGTAGTTTTTTTCTCAAATAATTATTAGTTATTACTGTCTTTTAAACCAGGGCTGGAAGACAGGATACTTCAAAAGAAGAGAAAAGACCTTGAAATATTGCAACAGTCTCTTAAGGTGTCGCTGCTGGAAAAAATTCTTAATAGTCAGTCAATGACATGGAGAGAAAGATGGCCAACACTAGGTCAAAGAGCTCTATGGCCTGGGAAGCTCATGTAGTCAAATATTCAAAAAGGGTCGATGCTGCCCGGACACAAGAAGGGCTCGGAGACCCAAAAAGACTGAAAATTGAAAATATTTGAAAAATTGTATAATTCGTGTAACGTAACACTGAAAAAAAAGAAGATTATGAAGAAAAAATGTCCTGAAAAAGGGAAGGCACCAAAAAGTATAAAGTTTGACATGCTGAGGAGAGATTGAAAGAGTACTTTGTTATGCACCTCCTTGGTGAATCTTTTACCACTCATCTCAACATCAAAGTCTCTCAGTTCTGTTCCAGATTCGGATCACATGGCAAACTAGCGTCGGATGCCTTTCTTTTACATTTGGAAGGGGGACGGGGAGGTTTTCTATATGCGTATCCTCCAATGCATCTGGTAGAGAAGACTTTGCTGAAACTCAAACAAGACCAGGTAACTATGATCCTAATTACTCCTTACTGGCTGAAGCGGATCTGGTTTCCTCCTCGTCTGGAGTTGTCCTTAGAAGATCTATGGAGATCAGAATATTTTCTGACCCTCACCATGCAGGACGAGGGATCCCTTCTGTATACCAACTTCCAATCCCTGGCCCTCATGGCTGGTACATTGAAAGCATAGAATTTGAATACTTAGATTTTCCGAAGGGAGTCTCCCACATCTTGCTGGATTTCAGGAAAGACTTCACTAAGAGGTGTTACTCATTTAAGTGGAGGAGGTTTGCTGTCTACTACTACTATTTAACATTTCTAAAGCGCTACTAGGGTTACGCAGCGCTGTACAATTTAACATAGGACAGTCCCTGCTCAAAGAGCTTACAATCTAAAGGACAAATGTACAGTCAGACAAGTAGGGGTCGTCAAACTGGGGCTGTCTGGTGTGAGGGCACGACCTTAGATAAGTGGCGATCCTAGGTCGGCTGCCACCCGGGGTGAATCGCCGATACCCCCCCTCCCCCCCGGGTGCATTCTTAGCTGCTGGGAGCAGCCGTGCGGCTCTCAGCTCTGCTGGCTTCCTGCTCCCTGTGCCCCGGAACAGGAAGTAACCTGTTTCGGGGCAGAGGGAACAGGGAACCAGCGGAGCCGACAGGCGTGCGGCTGCTCTGTGCACCCCTCCAGCAGTGTGCACCTGGGGCGGACCGCCCCCACCGCCCTGCCCTTGGTACGCCGCTGCCTTGGATCCCCTCGCTTGCTTGAATACCTCCTGCACCTCTCTGTGTCTGGTTTGAAAACCAACTCGGTAAGGGTTCATATAAGTACAATTAGTGCTTATCACTGTGTAGGAGGTAAGCCCGTCTCTGTACAGCCTCTTGTTCGCTTCATAAGAGTTTTGCTATTGACAAAGCCCCTGTCAAACTTCCAACTGTGTCATGGGATCTCAACGTTGTCCTTTCCCAGCTGATCCCAGCTCAAAAGATCCTTTTGAGCTGCTTGATTCCTATCACCTGAAATATTTGACCTGGAAAGTTGTGTTTTTGGTGGCAGTTTCTTCAGCTGACAGAGTGAACTTCAAGCCCTAGTAGCTGACCCACCTTACATTAAGTTTCACCATAATAGAGTAGTTCTCTGCACACACCCTAAGTTGTTTCCTGATGTACTGTCGGAGTTCTATCTTAATCTGTCAGGAGTTCTATCAACAGTTTTCCGGAAATTACATGCCCATCCTGGTGAGAGTGTACTGCATTCCTTAGATTGCAAGCAAGCCTTAGCCTTCTATTTAGAGCAGACTAAACATAGTAACATAGTAGATGACGGCAGAAAAAGACCTGCATGGTCCATCCAGTCTGCCCAACAAGATAAACTCATATGTGTATACCTTACCTTGATTTGTACCTGCCTTTTTCAGGGCACAGACCGTACAAGTCTGCCCAGCAGTATTTCCCGCCTCCCAACCACCAGTCCCGCCTCCCATCTCCGGCTCTGGCACAGACCGTATAAGTCTGCCCTCCACTATCCTCGCCTCCCAACTACCAACCTCTCTTCCCCCACCTGCTCCGCCACCCAATTTTGGCTAAGCTTCTGAGGATCCATTCCTATTGCACAGGATTCCTTTATGCACATCCCACGCATGTTTGAATTCCGTTACCGTTTTCATCTCCACCACCTCCCGCAGGAGGGCATTCCAAGCATCCACCACCCTCTCCGTGAAAAAATACTTCCTGACATCTTTTTTGAGTCTGCCCCCCTTCAATCTCATTTCATGTCCTCTTGTTCTACCGCCTTCCCATCTCCGGAAAAGATTTTTTTGCGGATTAATACCTATCAAGTATTTGAACGTCTGTATCATATCTTCTACGAGGACAAGCAGGCTGCTTGTTCTCACGACTGGGTGACGTCCGCGGCAGCCCCCACCAACCGGAAAAAAACTTCGCGGGACGGTCGGCACGCAGGGCACGCCCACCGCGCATGCGCGGCCGTCTTCCCGCCCGTGCGCGACCGCTCCCGCCAGTTCCTTTTTTTCCGCGCCTGGAGAGAGTCGTGCCTGTGCCGCTCTCTCTGTTTCAGCCCCGGAAAAACCGTCGCGTTTACGCGGATTTCTTTTATTTCTTCTTTTTTATTGAATTGCCGCGCGCTCCACTTTTTCTTTCTTAAAAAAAAAAAAAAAGGAGCACGCGCTCCCATTTTCCCTCGCTTCCAGCGGGGACGTTGCGTTGCGGCCTGGTGGCCGCACGGTCGTTTTTCTTTTCGAGGTGTGATTTCCGCCACCATCGACGACTTTAATTTCGCCGACGCGATTTTTCCGTCGATGTCCTCGAAGGTCCCGAGTGGATTTAAAAAGTGTGGTCGGTGCGGCCGGCCCATCTCACAGACCGACACCCACGCTTGGTGCCTCCAGTGCCTCGGGCCGGAGCACAATTTCAAGTCGTGTCCCCTGTGTCTCGGTCTCCGGAAACGGACTCAGGTTGCGAGGCAAGTTCAACGGGACCGTATTTTTGGAACTTGCGCCGGCCCCTCGACGTCGACCTCGACGGCATCGGTATCGACGCCCGGTCCTTCGGTACCGGTATCGATGCCCGAGACATCGGCACCGATGGCATCGACCCCAGGAGAACAGGTCCCGTCGGCCCGCCGGTCCGCCGGTGAGGGTAGAGGTGAGAGGCCGCGTGGGCAGTCGGCCCCGGTCACTCCCTCAGCCCATGGCCCACGGGACCGAACCCTGTCTGACCCGGCTCCTCGAGACCGAGGGGGATCGTCATCCTCCTCCTCCATGCCTCCCGGCGCCGGTGACGGGCATCGGAAGAAGGATAAGAAGCGCCGTCACCGGTCGCCCTCGATGCACATCGGAGAGGAGTCGACGCCGAAGCGTCTCCATCGAGAGGAGAGATCCCCGTCGGTGATAGAGGTGCCTACACAACAGGGTCCCGGCACCTCGGTGTCGTCTCCTGGCTCCCACCAGATTCTGGCACCGACACCCCTACCGGCCCCACCGCCTTTCCCGGCAGCGGGCCTGGACGAGTGCCTCAGAGCCATCCTTCCGGGGATCCTGGAAGGGCTGATGCGCCAGGCTGTGCCGGCGCCGGGGGTGCTTGCGCCCTCGGCGCCGATGACTGTGGCGCCGGCGAGCTCTAGCCCGGCGCCGGGGCAGTCGACACCGCCGCCGCTTGCGGTGCCGGTCTCGACCGCCACGCAGGTGGAGTCCCCGTCGACGTCGATGGAGGGAGCTCCGTCCCCGCCGACGCGGGAGCCCACCGCTCGACGACACCGAGACCCTGGTGCCTCGACGTCGAGCCGGGCCCGGTTCAGGACTCAGCTACATGAGCTTATGTCCGATACCGAGGATGAGGACTCGTGGGGGGAAGAGGAGGACCCTAGATATTTCTCCTCAGAGGAGTCTACGGGCCTTCCCTCGGACCCCACGCCTTCACCGGAGAGGAAGCTCTCACCTCCTGAGAGTCTCTCCTTTGCCTCCTTTGTGCGGGATATGTCTATCAGCATTCCCTTTCCCGTGGTCTCTGTGGAAGAGCCGAGGGCCGAGATGCTCGAGGTCCTCGACTATCCATCACCACCTAGAGAGTCCTCCACGGTACCGCTGCACAATGTCCTCAAGGAGACACTGCTTCGGAACTGGGTGCGACCATTAACTAACCCCACCATTCCCAAGAAAGCAGAGTCCCAGTACAGGATCCACTCTGACCCAGAGTTAATGCGGCCACAATTGCCCCATGACTCAGCGGTCGTGGATTCTGCTCTCAAGAGGGCACGGAGTTCGAGGGATACCGCCTCGGCGCCCCCGGGGCGGGAGTCTCGCACTCTGGACTCGTTTGGGAGGAAGGCCTACCAATCCTCCATGCTCGTGACCCGCATCCAATCATACCTGCTCTATATGAGCATTCACATGCGGACCTATGTGCAACAACTGGCGGACCTGGTCGAGAAGCTCCCGCCGGAGCAGTCCAGGCCTTATCAGGAGGTGGTCAGGCAGCTGAAGGCGTGCAGAAAGTTCCTGTCCAGGGGTATCTATGACACCTGTGACGTGGCATCTCGTGCTGCGGCCCAAGGTATAGTGATGCGCAGGCTCTCATGGCTGCGTGCCTCTGACCTGGACAACCGCACCCAGCAGAGACTGGCCGACGTCCCTTGCCGGGGGGGATAACATTTTTGGTGAGAAGGTCGAGCAGATGGTGGACCAACTGCATCAGCGGGAAACCGCTCTCGACAAGCTCTCCCACCGGGCGCCTTCAGCATCCACCTCCACAGGTGGATGTTTTTCCCGGGCCCGGCAGGCTGCACCCTATTCTTTTGCGAAGCGTAGGTACAACCAGCCGGCCCGAAGGCCTCGTCAGGCACAGGGACAGCCCCAGCGCGCTCGTTCTCGTCAACAGCGTGCGCCTAAGCAGCCCCCTGCGCCTCCACAGCAAAAGCCGGGGACGGGCTTTTGACTGGATCCACGGGAACATAGCCGCCCTACAAGTGTCCGTACCGGACGATCTGCCGGTCGGAGGGAGGTTAAAATTTTTTCACCAAAGGTGGCCTCTCATAACCTCCGACCAGTGGGTTCTCCAAATAGTGCGGTGCGGATACGCCCTGAATTTGGCCTCCCTGCCTCCAAATTGTCCTCCGGGAGCTCAGTCTTTCAGCTCCCATCACAAGCAGGTACTTGCAGAGGAACTCTCCGCCCTTCTCAGCGCCAATGCGGTCGAGCCCGTACCACCCGGGCAGGAAGGGCAGGGATTCTATTCCAGGTACTTCCTTGTGGAAAACAAAACAGGGGGGATGCGTCCCATCCCAGACCTGAGAGGCCTGAACAAATTCCTGGTCAAAGAAAAGTTCAGGATGCTTTCCTTGGGCACCCTTCTGCCAATGATTCAGAAAAACGATTGGCTATGTTCCCTGGATTTAAAGGACGCATATACTCACATCCCGATACTGCCAGCTCACAGACAGTATCTCAGATTCCGCCTGGGCGCACGGCACTTTCAGTATTGTGTGCTGCCCTTTGGGCTCGCCTCTGCCCCACGAGTGTTTACCAAGTGCCTCGTGGTGGTAGCGGCCTACCTACGCAAGCTGGGAGTGCACGTGTTCCCATATCTCGACGATTGGCTGGTCAAGAACACCTCGGAGGCACGAGCCCTCCGGTCCATGCAGTGCACTATTCAACTTCTGGAGCTGCTGGGGTTTGTGATAAATTACCCAAAGTCCCATCTCCAGCCAACCCAGTCTCTGGAATTCATAGGAGCGCTGCTGAATACCCAGACGGCTCAGGCCTACCTTCCCGAAGCGAGGGCCACCAATCTCCTGGCCCTGGCTTCGCAGACCAGAGCGTCTCAGCAGATCACAGCTCGGCAGATGTTGAGACTTCTGGGTCATATGGCCTCCACAGTTCATGTGACTCCCATGGCTCGTCTTCACATGAGATCTGCTCAATGGACCCTAGCTTCCCAGTGGTTCCAAGCCACCGGGAATCTAGAAGATGTCATCCGCCTCTCCACCAGTTGCCGCACTTCACTGCTCTGGTGGACCATCCGGACCAATTTGACCCTGGGACGTCCATTCCAAATTCCGCAGCCCACGAAAGTGCTGACGACGGATGCATCTCGCCTGGGGTGGGGAGCTCATGTCGATGGGCTTCACACCCAGGGTCTGTGGTCCCTCCAGGAAAAGGATCTGCAAATCAACCTCCTGGAGCTCCGAGCGATCTGGAACGCACTGAAGGCTTTCAGAGATCGGCTGTCCTACCAAATTATCCAAATTCGGACAGACAATCAGGTTGCAATGTATTACGTCAACAAGCAGGGGGGCACCGGATCTCGCCCCCTGTGTCAGGAAGCCGTCGGGATGTGGCGTTGGGCGTGCCGGTTCGGCATGCTTCTCCAAGCCACGTACCTGGCAGGCGTAAACAACAGTCTGGCCGACAGACTGAGCAGAGTCATGCAACCGCACGAGTGGTCGCTCCATTCCAGAGTGGTACGCAAGATCTTCCGAGAGTGGGGCACCCCCTCGGTGGATCTTTTCGCCTCTCAGACCAACCACAAGCTGCCTCTGTTCTGTTCCAGACTTCAGACACACGGCAGGCTAGCGTCAGATGCCTTTCTCCTTCATTGGGGGACCGGCCTCCTGTATGCTTATCCTCCCATACCTTTGGTGGGGAAGACCTTACTGAAGCTCAAGCAAGACCGCTGCACCATGATTCTGATAGCGCCCTTTTGGCCCCGTCAGATCTGGTTCCCTCTTCTTCTGGAGTTGTCCTCAGAAGAACCGTGGAGATTGGAGTGTTTTCCGACTCTCATTTCGCAGAACGACGGAGCGTTGCTGCACCCCAACCTTCAATCCCTGGCTCTCACGGCCTGGATGTTGAGGGCATAGACTTCGCTACGTTGGGTCTGTCTGAGGGTGTCTCCCGGGTCTTGCTTGCCTCTAGGAAGGATTCCACTAAGAAGAGTTACTTTTTCAAGTGGAGGAGGTTTGTCGTTTGGTGTGAGAGCAAGGCCCTAGAATCTCGTTCTTGCCCTGCACAGAACCTGCTTGAATACCTTCTGCACTTATCAGAGTCTGGCCTCAAGACCAACTCAGTAAGGAATCACCTTAGTGCGATTAGTGCTTACCATTATCGTGTGGAAGGTAAAGCCATCTCTGGAGAGCCTTTAGTCGTTCGATTCATGAGAGGCTTGCTTCTGTCAAAGCCCCCTATCAAGCCTCCTACAGTGTCATGGGATCTCAATGTCGTTCTCACCCAGCTGATGAAACCTCCTTTTGAGCCACTGAATTCATGCCATCTGAAGTACTTGACCTGGAAGGTCATTTTCTTGGTGGCAGTTACTTCAGCTCGTAGGGTCAGTGAGCTTCAAGCCCTGGTAGCTCATGCTCCATATACCAAATTTCATCACAACAGAGTAGTGCTCCGTACCCACCCAAAGTTCCTGCCGAAGGTGGTGTCGGAGTTCCATCTTAACCAGTCAATTGTCTTGCCAACATTCTTCCCCAGGCCGCATACCCGCCCTGCTGAACGTCAGTTGCACACATTGGACTGCAAGAGAGCATTGGCCTTCTACTTGGAGCGGACACAGCCCCACAGACAGTCCGCCCAATTGTTTATTTCTTTCGACCCTAACAGGCTAGGGGTCGCTGTCGGGAAACGCACCATCTCCAATTGGCTAGCAGATTGCATTTCCTTCACTTACGCCCAGGCTGGGCTGACTCTTGAGGGTCATGTCACGGCTCATAGTGTCAGAGCCATGGCAGCGTCGGTGGCCCACTTGAAGTCAGCCACTATTGAAGAGATTTGCAAGGCTGCGACATGGTCATCTGTCCACACATTCACATCACATTACTGCCTCCAGCAGGATACCCGACGCGACAGTCGGTTCGGGCAGTCGGTGCTGCAGAATCTGTTTGGGGTGTAAATCCAACTCCACCCTCCAGGACCCGAATTTATTCTGGTCAGGCTGCACTCTCAGTTAGTTGTTCTTCGTAGGTCAATTTTCTGTTGTACCCTCGCCGTTGCGAGGTTCAATTGACCTGGGTTCTTGTTTTGAGTGAGCCTGAGAGCTAGGGATACCCCAGTCGTGAGAACAAGCAGCCTGCTTGTCCTCGGAGAAAGTGAATGATACATACCTGTAGCAGGTGTTCTCCGAGGACAGCAGGCTGATTGTTCTCACCTACCCTCCCTCCTCCCCTTTGGAGTTGTGTGTTTCATTTTTTGCTAGTCATTCAACTGGCGGGAGCGGTCGCGCACGGGCGGGAAGACGGCCACGCATGCGCGGTGGGCGTGCCCTGCGTGCCGACCGTCCCGCAAAGTTTTTTTCCGGTTGGTGGGGGCTGCCGCGGACGTCACCCAGTCGTGAGAACAATCAGCCTGCTGTCCTCGGAGAACACCTGCTACAGGTATGTATCATTCACTACCCCTGTTCCTCCTTTCCTCCAGGGTATACATGTTCAGGTCAGCAAGTCTCTGCTCATACGTCTTGGAACGCAAATCCCATACCATTTTCGTAGCTTTTCTTTGCACCGCTTCCATTTTTTTAACATCCTTCGCAAAGTACAGCCTCCAAAACTGAACACAATACTCCAGGTGGGGCCTCACCAATGACTTGTACAGGGGCATTAACACTTCCTTTCTTCTGCTGATCACACCTCTCTCTATACAGCCTAGCAACCTTCTCGCTACGGCCACCACCTTGTCACACTGTTTCGTCGCCTTCAGATCCTCGGATACTATCACCCCAAGATCCCTCTCCCCCTCAGTACCTATCAGACTCTCCCCGCCTAACACATAAGTCTCTCATGGGTTTCTACTCCCTAAATGCATCACTTTGCATTTCTTCACATTGAATTTTAATTGCCAAACCTTAGACCATTCTTCTAGCTTCCTCAGATCCCTTTTCATGCTTTCCACTCCCTCCCGGGTGTCCACTCTGTTGCAAATCTTAGTATCATCCGCAAATAGGCAAACTTTACCTTCTAACCCTTCGGCAATGTCACTCACAAATATATTGAACAGAATCTGCCCCAGCACCGATCCCTGAAGCACTCCACTACTCACCTTTCCCTCCTCCAAGCGAACTCCATTTACCACCACCCTCTGTCGTCTGTCCGTCAACCAGTTCCTAATCCAGTTCACCACTTCGGGACCTATCTTCAGCCCATCTAGTTTATTTAAGAGCCTCCTGTGGGGAACCGTGTCAAAAGCTTTGCTAAAATCTAAGTAGATTATGTCTATAGCACGTCGATGATTCAGTTCTCCAGTTACCCAATCAAAGAATTCAATGAGATTCGTTTGGCACGATTTCCCTCTGGTAAAACCATGTTGTCTCGGATCTTGCAACTTATTGGCTTCCAGGAAATTCACTATCCTTTCCTTCAGCATGGCTTCCATTTCTTTTCCAGTAACCGAAGTGAGGCTTACCGGCCTGTAGTTTCCAGCTTCTTCCCTATCACCACTTTTGTGAAGAGGGACCACCTCCACCGTTCTCCAGTCCCTCGGAACCTCTCCCGTCTCCAAGGATTTATTAAACAAATCTTTAAGAGGACCCACCAGAACCTCTCTGCGCTCCTTCAATATTCTGGGTTGGATCCCGTCCGGTCCCATGGCTTTGTCCACCTTTAGCTTTCCAAGTTGTTGATACACACTCTCTTCCATGAACGGTGCTCTATCCATTCCATTCTCAGGTGTACTTTTGCCAATCCCTCGCGGTCCTTCTCCAGGATTTTCTTCAAGCCCATAGACAGTCCACCAAGCTAGTAGATTGCATCTCTTTTACTTATGCCCAAGCTGGGCTGACCCTAGAGGGTCATATCTACATTGGTAATCCACTTGAGGTCAGCTTCCATAGAGAAGATTTGCAAAGCTGTGATGTGGTCATCTGTCCACACATTATATCTCAATACTGCCTTGAACAGAGTACCTGACATGACAGCCAGTTCAGACAGGCAGTCCTGTAGAATTTGTTCAGTTTCTAGAGTTCATCTGCACCTCCCTAGGCCCTAGGCTACACCTTCACAACTAGTATGTAAATAGTTTCAGGTTAATTGACTTTGAGGCTTCGATGTTTTGAGTCCCTATTATCATAGCTTTGTTTTTGGTAAGCATGGTAGCTCGGGATTCCCAGGTGTGAGAATAATAGCCTGCTTGTTCTTGGAGAAAGTGAAGTTACTCACCTGTAGCAGGTGTTCTCTGAGGACAGCAGGCCAAGCATTCTCACATATCATCTCACTTTCTCCTTGGATTTGTATTCTTTAGCTATTTTATATGATTGAGAGACCTGTGCACATGCATGGTGGGATGCTGCTAGAAAATTCTACATTATTCTCGCTAGTCGGCATTCGTACTTGGCTCAGTTGGATGACATTACCCAGCTGTGAGAATGCTTGGCCTGCTGTCCTCAGAGAACACCTGCTACAGGTGAGTAACTTCGTTTTTCTGAAGTATGAAATTAGAAATCAAATTTAATTGTAGGATGACTTGTGGCCTGGATTGGCCACTGTTGGAACCAGGATGCTGGGCTTGATGGACCTTCGGTCTGTCCCATTTTGGCAATACGTATGTGATAAACTGGTCTTAGTACTTCTCCAAATCAAGAAAATATTGTTGATATACCATCAGCAAGAAGCCACGTGTTGAAACAGAGGGGAAGAAAATATCCTGTTTTCCTCAAACATTGACATTAATATAATGGCAATAGAAGGAGACCCATTTTCACAATTGCCTCTGTGGAAATACCCCACTAATTTTAGGTACTTATCAGTACCTTCAGGACAGAGCTATCACTTCCCTTGCTCCTTGGGCTTATTACTGGGTGTAGCAAATGTGATAATCATTGGATACCATAAATGCTTCCCCTCTTTTGCTGTTGCAACTGTGTTCACCCTGCTCTGTTACAAAATAGCAAGGAACAGTGGTTATCCCTGTCAGCACTCCATCACTGTGCTTGTCTCTTCTAAGGTGTGGGTTGAAGTGTGAACATTCCCTGGGTGTGCAACACAACCCACCTGTTGCTGGTCCACTCCCACTATATGTACAGTTGGTCTCTTCCTCATCCTGTTACTGTCAGTGAGATGTAGGCCTAAGTAATATTCAGGGTAGGCCAGCTTTTGCTAGTGAAATACATACTACTTCCCATGCCTTGGTCAGATATGCTTGTAACTGGGCATGATGCTGATTTATATTGTCTGGCTGTCCCTCATCTAATAAAATTAGCCCTGAAAGGCACTTAGTAATTGGAGAATATGTTATGCAGTAGCCATTTAAACCCATGTTTCCAAACTATCCTGGAGAGGATGGTAATCCAGGGCAATCCATTTCCTCAGTGCACTGACTTGTCACTTTTGATGCTGCCTTCCACTTGCTCTGGAACAGTGATGCAAAACACCACCCTATCTCCTCAGTAGCCTTTTGTTTCGATAGATATTGGGGCTTATAAGACAGACTTTTTTTTTTTGTATCTTTCCTGTCATTGCTACTTACAGTATAGGATGTTGTTTTCAGCATAGTATCAGCCTGCCCATTGAGCTGAAACGGGGGGTGGTTCTGCAGATGATGCAGGATGCCACTGTTGAAAAGAATGCCCATTACCTCTCCTTTAGTAATGGCCTTCCCAACTGTACATGTTTTGTGCATTCTGTGGCTCCTTAAGTGCTCTCAAATGCCTGTGGCCCTGATGTTTTTGTGGTACTTCTTCTGCTTCCTTGGGGCTTGATACTTCTGCTGGAACTTAGACTGATTGTTGAGCTGAAGATGAAAGGCTAGGGGCATCCTTTGCATTCTCCATTACGTTCTCTACTTGTGGCATGTTCTTAGCCTTGGCAGTATCACTTCTTTCATCTTTATCATCTATTATGATGACTACTAGATTTTCCAGACTCTGCTGAGCTATTAAACTTTCAGTATTTGGTTCTGGAAATCCTTCAAATGATGATTCATATTATTTAGTATTTGACCACGCCATGTACTTCTCAGCAGGGAGCAGAGCATACGTGTTTGTTCTTTTGGCAATGGCTTTTTGCCTGCTTTCCTGCATGCCTCTGCTCCAGGTTGCCCCTCTGTGGAGTTGGGAACAGAAAATTGGTCTTTCACATTTTCACTGCCTGCTGAAGCTGTTACTACTTTCCAGTGCTTTTTTTTTTTTTTTTTTAGAAAAAAAGGTGCCAGTACTCATTATGGGCGGGGTCACCACATATGGCTCTGCCCCTAAGATAGCCACACCCACATTAGCCTCACCCCTTACACCAGCCATGGCGCATATAAACAGACATCATTGAAAATATTATACTAGTATAGGAGAAAAAATAATGTGATTTTTTTTTCATTATAAATCATTTCTGTAAGCTGTTACAGCTCTAGTATAGCCAGTGCAAAATAAGACAGCAGATGTAAATTCTCAAATTGGACATTTTCCAAACACTAAAATGAAAATAAAATGATTTTGTTGTCTGTTGACTTTGTTTTTCTATCCATATTGGTCCCAGTCTCTGATTCTGCTGCTCTCTATCTGTTCTCTTAACTCCATTTCCAGGGCTTCCTTTCCATTTATTTCTTTACTTTCCTCCTTTCTTCTTCATTTCTTGCCCTACATCCATAAGTAAAAGCTGTGTCCTCCTCCGTGGAATTGACTGGAGGAGGTATAACGCAGAGGGGCCTGGGCCCCCTTAGATTTGGCCCTGGACCCCCCTGCCGACAACCCTCTCGACCCCCCCCCTTCTCGCCGTCACCTGCCTTTGCTGGCGGGGGACCCCAACCCCCACCAGCCAAGGTCCTCTTCTTCTCGCAAAAGGCTTCCTTCTGTTTCTGACGTCCTACACGTACAATGTGCAGGACATCAGAAACAGAAGGAAGCCTTGCGCGGGAAGAAGAGGACCTTGGGGGGGGGGGGCTAGAATGTGCCCCCTCACCTCGGGCTCTGGACCCCCCCTCCCGCCAAAGTCTGGCTACGCCCCTGGTATAACGTGGATCCAGCTTTTGCCTTTTTTTCTCCATCCATGTGCAGTTTTTCTCTTCTCTTTCCTTTTCCTTCATCTCCATTCATGTGCATCTTCCTTTTTCTTTCCACCCCTCCATCAATGTCCAGCATTTCTCCTGTCTCCCCCCCCCCCCATCCATCCATATCCAGCATTTCTCCTCTCTCTTCCCTCCCATGTATCCATATAAAGCAATATTTCTCTCTCCCCTCTCCTCCATCCAATTCCAGCATTTCTCCTCTCTCCCCGCCAAACCCTCCATCCATGTCCAGCAATTCTCCTCTATCTCCTGCTCTCCTCTCCATCCATTTCCAGCATTTCTCCTCTCTCGCCTGCCCTCCCCTCCAACCCATGTGCCTATCCTTCCTGTCTTCCCTCCCCTCCCACCCATGTTAGCGATTCTCCTCTCTCCCCTGCCCTCCCCTCCCATCCATGTCCAGCGATTCTCCTCTCTCCCCTGCCCTCCCCTTCCCCTCCCATCCATGTCCAGCAATTCTCTCTCCCCTGCCCTCCCCTCTCATCCATATCCAGCGATTCTCCTCTGCCCCCTGTCCTCCCCTGCCATCCATGTCCAGCGATTCTCCTCTCTTCTCTGCCCTCCCCTGACCTCTCCTGCCATCCATGTCCAGCGATTCTTCTCTCTCCCCTGCCCTCCCCATCCATGTCCAGCGATTCTCGCTTCCCTGCCTTCCCCTCCCATCCATGTCCAGCATGTCTCCTCTCTCCTCTGCCATCCCATCCATGTCCAGTGATCTCCTCTCTCCCCTGCCCTCCCATCCCATCCATGTCCAGCGATTCTCCTCTCTCCCCTGCCCTCCTATCCCATCCCATCCATGTCCAGCGATTCTCCTCTCCTCTTGCCCCTCCCCTCCCCTCCATGTCCAGCGATTCTCTTTTGCCCCCTATCCTCCCCCTCCCTTCCATGTCCACTGACTCGCCCTAGCCTCCACCTGTCCCCGAGATCATTCAAACTCCAGCCTCACCTGCCCGCTCCCACCTGCCTGCTCCCTTCTGTTCATTCACCCGGCTGTGCTCCCTGCGTTGCAAAACTTTTGTTTACTGAAGTCGTGGCGAACTGGCAGTGAAAGCAGTAGGCAGGCAGGCTTGCCTCCCTTCCCTCTCAGCGCGTCCCACCCTCGCGGAAAGGAAATTAAATCAGAGGAGGGCGGGAAGTGCTGAGAGGGAAGCGAAGCGAGCAATGAGGAGGCGAGCCTGCCTGCTTGCTGCTTTCACTGCCGGTTCACCGCGACTTCGGGTAAACAAAAGTTTTGCAGCGCAGGGAGCACAGCCGGGTGCGCGAACGGAAGGGAAGCGGACAGGTGAGCCAGACCGCACAAAAAAAGCACTGCTACTTTCCTTTAAAAGAAATCTCTCTCTAGCTTGGCTGGTAGATCACAGGAGATAGGAGACCATCCTCTCTGTTCCTCTCAACTAGTGTTTTTGTTGGAAAAGATCTCTTGGGACTATCTTCCCTCTGCCTCTACCACCATTTCTATGCGTATCCCTTCTAAGCATTGTGGTTAAAGTTTATTAGATAGAAAAAATGTCCTTGTTCCATAGAATTTACTCTTTTACGTGTTTATAGAGTGTTGCTTATACCTGAAATCACTTTAGAAATAAATTCCCGACTGCCTGCTCCTGCTATCTGCAATACATATGCACAATGATGGTGGTTGTAAGTATGGCTTGTTCACCATCCTTGTGGTGCAGTCTTCTATTTTCTGTTGTCAGTAATTGGTATTATTTAGATCTTTCATGTTTATATAGGTATACAAAAGAAAAAAATATTTATTTGTTCCTTAGCTTATTTGTAAGGCAGGTAACTATATGTAATAAACATGATTTCATCAGTTTACAGCCTATGTTTTTCTGGATTAGAAATTTGTAGTATAGCTAGTGTTACTGTATGTCTTCTCAAGCTAAATTAAGTAAATGTCAGCTTTATAAGTTAAAACCTGTTTTCTGTTTTTCCTGTTTACATAGAAAGCAGCTTAGAGGTTTAAGATTCCCTTAGCAACAAAGGAAAGAAGCTCTATGTTATTCTGTTTAAGTTCACAGACAGTTTATTCTCTAGTTTATTGCAGACATTTAGCTATCACAAATGCCAAATATAATAAAGGCTGATGTTTAATTAAGATTTTAGTTTTAACTCAGATTGTAGTTAACTGTATTTTTGTACAGGGTGATTTGGCCATCAAGGGGTAAACAAGGTAATTATACTAAATACAAAAGATGTATTGCTTTAATAGTAGATTTAAAATCATGAGCTTTGGGTCACTGAAATATCTTTCTGCTCTGAATTTTAAACCTCTTAAATGATAGAATTGAGCTAATTCTGGATATGCAAATCAGTGAAACCAAGAAAAGTCTAGATTTAAAAGGTCTTTGCTTATCCTGTTTTGTACCAGAGATTAGAGACTTAGTTGGTTGGCTTGCACTGTTATGATTGACAAAGTCTGAGACTACCATCTTTGATTCAAACAGCACCTAGAGGATTTTCTTTGAGGAGTCTTAGAAATAGAAAGTTGAAACTTAAATATAAGACAGTACTGAATTAATAAGGTAAAACCAAAATACATCAACTTCAGCTATGTTTTATATACCTGCATTCCAAAGAATGCTCAGCAATTTTTTACATTTTCACCAAGTGGTTTCCTTTATTTTGTTGTTCCTTTGTTTTGTCCAAATCAGTGATTGCCAATAAGTATCTCTGTGATTTTTCATGTGTGCAAACATGTTGGAAGCTATGACTATTAAGGAATAGATTAAAGGTGAGAAATAAGCAACAACATGAAAAAGCCTTCCTTTTTTTGGTTTTCTTTTTTTGTAATATGGCAGTTTTCTTCCTGCTCTTTTGTGCTTCCAGCCCAATCAGAACAAAGGGCTGAAATTTTGGTACCATGAGCTTTCATTTACACGTGCCCGGGAATTCCACCCTACCCCAGGGCTGTGGAGTCAGTCGTAGAGTCAGAGTAAAAAAAAAATGTACCAACTCTGACTCCAGCTTCCATTTACCATATATTATAATTTTTAAAAAACATTTTTGATCATTTTATGTATTGTATATACATATGTTTGTCCTGATCTAAAGTTATATTTATGGTTTATTGTATTTGTTAAAATTGGTGGTTTTTCCACAGTATAAATCAAAGCAATGTACAATAATTATGAAAGTCAGAAAAGAACATCAAAAATAGAAAAAAGAAAAATAAGCATGCAATCAAACTTTCACAAGTCATGATTGCACACTTTCACAAGATCAATGCAGCAGTCATCATTGCATACACCACATACGCAACATCAAATTTCTCTATTGACTGCAGGCTCGACATCTGCCTCTAACCAAATATCAGGTGCAGTGAATCAGTTGAAAGCCTGAAAGAAAAAATGAGTTTCTAAACTAATTTTAAAATTCCTATATGAAACCTCTGCATGCAAATCTAATGGTAAGTTGTTCTATAAAAATAGAGCCAGAAAATAGAAGGCACTCTTGCGAGTGGCTTCCCAGTAGGCCATAGACGCATTAGGAAGTACAAGTCTATGGTAATTATAGAATGGAGTAAACTTCGGTAGAGGCATAAGGAATAGTAAGCTGGGCAAGATAGGAAGACCAGTAAATAGGGCTTTGTGAGTTAAAGTAAGAATTTTGAAAGAGATCCTGTATTCAACCAGGAGCCAATGCAGTTGTCAAAAAAGGTGACATAGAGGCATATTTTCAAAGCACTTAGCCTTCCAAAGTTCCATAGAAACCTATGGAACTTTGGAAGGCTAAGTGCTTTGCAAATATGCCTCATGGTCTCTTCTCTTTGCACAACATGGAACAGGGGCTGCTGTATTCTGTAGAGTCTAATCTTTTTAGACTGGTTTTTGGCGACTGTCAGAAAAGTCTAAGAAGCTGTATACAGATCTAAGTTTACGCAGTGCTAAAAAACTTGATTTGAGGACTGAAGAAATTTGAGGGGAAAAGCTCAGTTTCGAATCGATAACGACACCCAAATATTTAAACTGCTCAACAGGTTGCACAAGGAGACCAAATAGAATAGGAGTGATGGTCAGAGGGATAGAATGGCCAGCTATCCAGCACGTTATCTTTTAAGAGTTTAATACCAGATAATGATCTGATAGCCAAGTGGCTACACTGTCTAAATAAGTTTGCAATGGACTCAGGTCTGGGCTCTTATTTGTAGTATAATAGATTAAAAGGATATTGTCAGCATAAAAGTATATACTTAGACCATGAGATTGAATATGAAAAGCAAGGGGACTCAAAAAGGAAAAAAGATTAAACAGAATCGGAAAAAGTCTAGGTCCCTGAGGGACTCCAGAAAAACAGGGGATAAGAATCAGACTGAGAATCCCATTGATACTTGAAAAGTATGACCTTGAAGAAAGAAGGCAAACCATCTGAGAGAGAGGCCAGTATAGTCTTGGTACTAAATCCTGCTTTAAAACCAGATTGGTGCCAGAACAGATTCGGAATGAGATTGAAGTAGGGAGAATACAGTATTCTCAACCATCTTTGCCAAAAAAGGAAGATTAGAAATGAGATGGTAGTTTGAAGGATCAGAAGGATACCTTTTAAAAGTTGTCTGAATAATAGCCACTTGAAAAGTAATCAGGAATGATGCCCTCAGTCAAGCTACGAGCAACAAACTGATGATCACAAAGTAACAGAGTAAGGGAAGGAATTTTAAGCCAAGACGATGGTATGGGATCAAGAGTACATGTGATAATGTTCGTACTAAAGCTGTACTGAATAACATATTTCACTATTCAGCCAAATATGAATAATGAAAAATATTGTTCGGCTGAATACGAATACCATATACAAATAACGGGCATTGAGCTTTAACATAACAAATAATAAAAGTAACAACACAAAATCTGAGATAGGGGGGGGGGGGGTTCTCAGTAGGATTTAGTACAGTAGAGCCCCAGATTATTCATATTCAAATGTAAATAACGTTCAAATACGAATAATATATTCAGGGTCAAATCGAATCAAATACCAATATTCGTTATAGCCCTAGTTCATACCAACTAGAAGTTTTGAAATAGCTTCAAGTGATGTTACATTAAATGATGACCAGAGTGAACTAGGTGAACAAGCTTGCCCTGTGATTTCTGAAGAAGATACTACAGAAGAACAAGATGAATACAAAGTGGAGACTTTGTCTCCAGAGGTTGCTGCAGAAATCTCCATTATCTGTTGATACTGGGTGAGGTTTGAGAAAACTGAGAATAACTTTTTAGTAGAATTGGTAGAATCCTGTGTCCTTTTTGAAAAATAATTTGTCTTAGTCCTTTTCAATTAAGATGTATAAAAATGCTGTTGAAGTTTACACCCGTGATAAAGCCTCAAGTGTTCAATGTTTGCACCAGTACTTTATTTATTTATTTGTAGCATTTATACCCCGCTCTTTCCCGCTCGATAGCAGGTTCAGTGCGGCTTACAATAAATGGAACCAGAACAAAAATATTTAAAGCCTAATATCAGAAGTCAGAGGCAGACAGTAGAAAAATAGAGGAGTCGGATTCTAAGGTTTGGTGTACTAACTCCACAACCCTGCTACATGCTTATCCCAATTTTATATTGCTTCTTAATTTTGTTTAATCTAGTTGCTGTTTTGTAAGTCTTTGAGTGGGAGCTGCGCACCAGGGTTCACTTAAACTTTGCACTAGGTTTCACCATGGCATAATGATGATGATGATGATGACTCCACTCCTTTCTTCTCATTGAGGCCATCTCATCCCCAATTTTAATTGTGTACATTTTAATTTAATTTTAGTTTTTTGTTTTTTCCCATTTTAATTTTAGAACCCCTTTTACAAAGCAGTGATACACATACTGCCACTTAGCTGAACGCCAAATCGGGACTACCACATGCTTGCCTGTTTCTCTTTTTGGGACTACCACACCATTTCCAGCACAGCAAAAATGCTTTTTATTTTTGTAGCGCAGGGGCTTACCAAGCAGTAATGGGGAAGCAAAGAACAGAGCAGACCAGCAGTCCAAAAACAGTTCTTTATTGAAAGACACTTGGTGGCCTCATTTTGCTGAAGTGGCTGCATCAGGGGTTTAACACTAATAAATAAACGTACAAATTAAAATCAATAAAATATGTAGAAGTACATTTTTAAAAATATAGAAATCACAATTGTGGTGAATGAATCATAAATGCATACATACATCATGCAAAGTAAAAACATAAATGTGGGCTTACAAACATAATCTTGAGAATATATTGAACCTCTGTTGAAACCAGTATATTTGAATCAGTGTAAAAAGACATGAAAGTGTGAAACCAGTGAAAAGATACTTAAAATGTATATTAAAAATGATATATATTCCAAATAAAAGAAATATGATCATGTGTACATAATATAAACCATAGACTGTGATGAACAGTGTTGACAATGTAGTGATTATGTGCAAAACCATACGTAATCTAAAGGGACACATACCTAACCGAGGTAAAAGCAGTGTTTCCCCTAGCCAGCAGATGTATATCAAAACAGCCTCAAAAACAAAAGGGATCAGGGTAAAATACTAGAGTAAAAAAAGATATGGGCCAGAGAGTCCTTCAAATATTTAGGAATTCGGCTCACAATGAATACTTCTGACTTATATCAGTTAAATGTTAAGATTTTAATGGAGCATACTAAGGACAAATTAGACTCTTGGATGAGCCTCCCGTTGTCATTGATGGGACGGATACATTTAGTCCAAATGGTGCTATTCCCACGCTGGTTGTACGTCCTACAAACCTTGCCCATGCGCCTGTCGCAGACTGATTTGAAACGGATGATGCGACTTTTTAGTCGGTTCTGTTGGACAGGTAAGAAGCGGGAGCTGGAGGCAGGGGGGAATGGGCATTCCGGACGTGTTCCTATATAATCAGGCGTGCTTGTTACGCCACCTGGGAGATGTGTTTAATGCCACGCAATACTACACACCTACAGACTTAGAGAAAGCCTTTTTTGCTCCCTATGATGTATTAGCACTGATTCATTTGCCTTGTAGCCAACTCCCTTCTAAATTAAAAAAAAAAGCATAATACCTACAGCCTCTTCGGGAGGCTAGGCAGTGGTGGATGCGGCAGATGGGGGAGTCAACCGCACGTTACGGATCAAATCCCAATTGTAGGTAACCCAGTATTTGAGGCGGGGATAGACAACCCGACCTTTGGTAGATGGCAAGGGCTGGGCATCACAAGATTGGAGCATCTGCTATTGGAAAATGGGGAAATGATGACATTTGATGCTCTTCAGGATAAAGTGGGATCAGCTTGGGGTAATAGGTTTGCCTACGCACAGGTCCGCCATTACATGAAATCCCTGAACCAGGCAACCTTGAAGGGGCGGATGGGGGAAACACTTCGAGGCTTCTTTGAAGAGCTGCAGACAGAGAGACAGTCGGTCTCTGCATTGTACGGGGCCCTGGTTAGGCGTAGGCCCAGGATGCAATATGCTGACCTTAAGCGGAAATGGGAACAAGATCTCGGGACCTCACTAGCATCATGGGATGTGTCAGCTACTTTGAAGGGCATCCGGACGTTAGTAACGGACGAAAGACTCAGAGAATGTGGCTATAGAGTGGTCCTTCGGGGTTATATGTGTAAAGCACAACTGGCTCATATGCTGGGGCCAGACAGTTCGGAGTGCTCTAAATGCGGAGGGGGGTCCCAGCTCATTATATCATGCACTATGGCAATGCCCCAAGGTGCGCATGTTCTGGCAGAGGGTAAGAGGGTTTTTGATTCGATTGGGGAATAAAATTCAAGGAACGGAGAGGCAGTTTCTGTTAGATCAACCAAGAGCGTTTGCTCCATTGCGCGCCCCCGCTATAATGCTATGCAGGAAGCTGAGTTTGGTAGCTCGGAAATGCATTATGCAATATTGGATCTCATCGGAGGGGCCAGCATACTGGCACTGGCGCAACCAGGTGCATCTTTTGGCCTCCTGGGATGCTAGGGACTCAAAACAATCACCTAAACGTAGAGTACGTTTTCTTCAGATTTGGACGCCATACCTGCAAATCCTTAGCCCTAGGGGACGTAGTTTGCTTATTAATGCCTGATAAATCAAGGGGAACAGTGGGGGAGTGAAGGTAGCCTGGAGTTGTAGATTTAGACTAGAGCCGTATACTGCTTGCAGGGGAAGAGGGGAGAAGGAGGGGGGAGGGGGGTAGTCTGGGGGTAGGATTAGGGAGGCGGGTGGAGGGAACGGAGGTTATTGAGTACTAGCGAGAATAGGATTCTGTACAAATTATTGTCGCAATGCAGCTTCACATGGATCTTGGTGCCCTTAGCTTACGGGACCATTCAATTTGCTGGAGAATGGACGATGTGGAGAAGGGGGGCACTCCAGACACGTGGAGGCAAGAGAATGGACACATGAATCCGTTCGTTTTGTGTACCATCAACACGCCTCCGTACAGGCATAGAAGCATGGGGGGGGGGGGGGGGCTGGAGGGGTCGAGTGAGGTGAATATCAATAAAAGCTTGGCATTGCTCCAGAGCTTTGATGTTCAGATACTATTGGTGTTTTATGTTATGTACTATTTCATCTAACGAGTTATTTTAAAGCTTGTGATGTCAATGAACAATTGAAATTTAATGTTAACATTCGCTGGAAATAAAAGTTGTAAAGAGGGGAGGGGGAGGAAAAATGGAAAAAGTGTTTGACGGTGTTGAATATGTTGCTGGAATGTTGATTTGTATACTGATCCATGCTGTATGAATACTCCAAGTTGACTTGTAGTGTGCATATCGTCAATAAAAAAAAGTTTAAACCTTAAACCTGAACTGGAATCCTAGCAAGGGATCAGTTAATCAGAAGCAAAGGTTTTGCTCCACACCTTTAAAGGGACAACAGCTCCATGCCTCTGCCCCACAGCACTCTGGGAGTTGTAGTGTTTATTACTGTATGTTAGGAGAAGTAAACGAGAGTCTGGGAGCAAAAAGAACCACCACAACCTATTTATGTCTTAAATAAATTGTATTGTTTGGTATTTGAGACTATTAGCTTGAACTCTTAAGTGTGTTCCTTATTTTATTTGATTATTGTTATGGATATAATAAAAAAAAAACCCTTTTACACATATCGCCACTTTGTCACGCGCCAAATGGGGGACTACTGTAGGGGCCAAGGGTAGTTCCCACCCCAGTGCACGCCATTTCCGGCGCGACAAAAATATTTTATTTTTGTAGTGCTGGGGTTTACCTGGCAGTAATGGGGAAGCGCCACAGGCTGCCTGGTTACCGCTAGCGTGGGAGCCCTTAACATCACCTAAATTGTGGTGGTAATGGATTGTGGGGGAATAAACACAAGTACCAGGCCTTGTTAGAGGGCTGCAAAGAGAGGGAAATACAAATAAAACAAATAATGGTAATTTAGCACTCTGGGATTAGATCATAACTTCCCACTCACGCAGTCCAAATGACAAACACTAAGAGAAAAGGACACAAGACTTAGGTATTTGAAAAATAGAGAAGCTGCTGATGGCATCAAAAACAGAAAATGTGATCAGAGAAAATGTGCTTATGCAGAATCACCCCACAGGAAAATTTGCATTGCCTTCCAGAGTAAGAAGAGGGAAAGCTTCCGAGCTCTTGCCCTGCTTTGTCCTCTACCACTTCCATGCCCAGCGAAGCAGAGCTAAAAACCTAACCTGCTTGAGGTCAGGGTACTCGCTGTCCTGCTCATGAAGCAAGTTAATAAGCCAAAAGGAGCACTCCACCCAGAAACCCAACCAAGAGGGTAGAATTTCTCCACCCCAGTAAGAGCCTCATGCACACAACGAAGCAGAGCTGCCAGATGATTGTTTGGAATTTACCTTCATCCCCACAGATCAGCCAAATTACATTGTCTGTGGTAGATACAGGATTTTAGGCACCATCATTATCTTGACCAAAGCCACCCATCCCAGCAGAGAGATGGGGAGGCCCTGCCATTTTTGACAAAGCTTTTTAATGGTGTCACGATGACGTATAATGTTGCTACTATAAAGAACCGTGGGGTTTGTACTTGGATAAATGCCCAGATATCTCATAGGTGTTAGTGTGTGGGGGATTGCAAGAGCCTGATGCCAACAGCAGTAATTCTGACTTAGCACAGTTAACCTGCAACCCAGAAAGTTTGTCAAATTCTTAACTATTGCAATGGCGGGATCAAGATGTTTAGTGACTTGCACTAAGTATAGTAAGATATCATCCACAAATAAACTAATTTTGCATTCCACCCCTCCAATCACTATCCCATGAACAGCAACTGCTGAGTGGATCTTAACGGCCAGGGGTTCTGTTGCTAAGAGAAACAAAAAGGGGGACAATAGGCACCACTGGTGAGTTCCCTGCTGTAAGGCAAAAGGGATTGAAAGGCTATCATTCACCAGTAGTCGTGCAAGCGGATTAGTATATAGAGCATGGATCCAGTCAACAAACCTGCCACTCAAACCGTACTGTCCTAAAGCCCAATACAGATAGTCCTATAAAATGCTATTGAAGGCCTTCTCCATATCAAGACCCATGACTGTGGCCATACCTACTTTCTCCCTATGATTGTGAATCACCGCCAAAACTTTCAGTAAACTCAGACTCATACGGCCAGGAACAAAGCCCATCTTGTCCGAGTGTACCAAGGAAGGCAAATAGACATTGAAGCACCGTGCCAACATGGCTGCCATGATTTTAGTGTCCTGATTCAAGCGGGATTTAGGCCTATAGGAGCTCACCTGCCCTGGATCTTTCCCTGACTTTGGGAGGAGCACAATATGCGCCAGATTCTCCTCGACTTGATTACTGTCAGTGGCCAAAGCATTACACATGGATCCCAGAGGACCGCAACCACTTCCTGTAGAATACGATAATATTCAGGGCCGAGCCCATCTGGGGCAGGAGCCTTCGTAAGCATCAACTGCTTAATAGTCTCCAGGATCTCTTCCTTAATTAGCGGAGCGTTAAAGGCCTTAAGCTGCTCTTCTGTCAATCATGACACAGTCAGTCCATGAAACCCCCCCACCAGGGCCTCCCTTTCGAGATCCCTAAACCTCACATAACGCAGAAAGAGAGAGAAAAACATTGTTGCCCTACCCCTCTCTGTTTCTAGTGCTGCTGCAACCTGCATTATTGCCTGCCCTTCTAACTCCAAACCTTAGCACTGCTCAAACTGCTGTCTTGGTTTGCTACAACACTAGGAACTACAGTACAAGTTTGCACTGCGATTGTATGTGTCGCCGCATAGAGCACATCGAGCTGGCTATGGAGCAACTGGAGCATGCCCTAAGTGTGCAACTGCTCGGGCTACACTGGGGCATATGTTCTGGGCCTGCCTGAGAGTACAGAGTTTTTGGTCGCAAGTACTTGAGGCGGTCTGGATATATTGGAACAGAAAGATCATGTTGCAGACGCAGATGTTGTTTGATATGTACCAGTATGCTAAACCGGAGTTGCCGGGACTCCGGCGGTTCCTGCAGCGAACGGTGCTGATTGGGAAGAGAGTGATTTTACTCTGTTGGAGAGAACAACAGGGGCTGACCTTTACCCAATGGAGAACACTTATGATAGACCTGTTGAAGCTGGAGCGGAGTGGGTCCATGAGCTAGATTCCGCAGAAGGGAGACGTCTGCAGCAGACCTGGAGTAGATTTTGCAATACGCTGCAACCGCCATCAAAAAGACAAATTCTTAATACTGTAAACGGGCCCGCTGCTCCAGTATGGGGGAGGAAGCCGCCTACCGCAACTAGCCAGATCTTCACAAACTGCCACCAGGGGATACTTCAAAACATTCCTTTATTTTTCAGGTTAATGACCAAAACTTCACTCCAGAGCCCTAGGTTAGGGCTTCTCAGGCAGGGCTGTTCTGCCTTGCTTAGTACATCAGCCCACTAAACACAAAGTCTGTGCCCCCTTCCCTGAGGGGGAGGCAATAGTCCTTTTGAAATCCCTCCTTGTTGTCAAAATCAGTAGCAAACAGTACCTGCCCCCAAGCAGGATTTCCCCCCCTTCATAAACAAGCCTTTCAAATTCAACAGAGTTTCTCAAATAATCAGGTTTCAGTTTGGGAAACAGGTTTGTAATTCTCCCCAGCAAATTTTCCAACAGTCAAGGTTTCTCCCAAAGCAAACAGGTCCCACAAAAGAAAGCAGGCTTCTCTATTTAAGCAGGGTTTAAACCAAAATAAATTCCAAACAATGTAGACTTGCAAACCTTCAGGTGCTGTGCTCCTCAGTGCTGTCAAGCACCCCTTCCATTGAGGTTTCTTCCCCCTGCCTAATCAATCCCTGGCTTCTCCTCTCACAACCAATCATTCCCCTTCCATTAGCTTCCACCACACCCATACCAGCTGAGTTGAGCATTAGACTAACGATGAGCTCCTGCACACAGAGTTTCCTATCTCTTTTCCCCTAGTGGCAGCCAATCTAAACATCCTGCCAGCTTACACCCTTGTCTTCCCCTATTGCAGCTAGGAGTCCAGTCCGGGTTCTTCATCTCACCCCCTGGCTCCTTGCCTGCAATGCCTTCTGGGACTTGTATTTCAAACTGACACTGCCTTAACCCAACTATCCTGGATGTGACTTTATCACAATACCTAGCGTCCACTTTATTAAAGATAGTAATAAGTTGTAATAGATTTACAGGGGATTGAGGGGGGATGGGAAAGAAGAAATGAGGTTCCATCATAAGAGAGGAATGGTGGACCTTTTGGACTCTGGAAAGGGAGGGGGATAGGGGGTAGGAATGGGGATAATAATACATAATGTTTTGACAGCAAAAGAAATGTGGAATAAGTTTTCTGGTTGTTATGGTTTATTTACATTTGTTGTCAATAAAAATCATTGAAACATAAGATGTACTTGGGAAAATCCTCTGCTTATTTCTAGGATAAGCAACATAAAATGTATTGTACTGCTTTGGGATCTTGCTGGGTACTTGTAACCTGGATTGGCTACTGTTGGAAACAGGATACTGGGTTTGATGGAACTTTGGTCTATCCCAGTATGGCAATGCTTATGTTCTTTATTTACCATTGCAAGCTGTAAAATATTCTTTGTTACCCATGTTAATGTTGCAGAAGTTGTTAAAAAATAATTTGAAAGGGATGTCATGGGCAAACCTTTAAAAACAAGGGGCCCGATATTCAGCGGGCAGCGCTTATGCTGTCCACCATCGGTATTAAATCTGGTTATTCAGGGCCAGACTGTTTCCAGCAACTGGCATTGAATATCCAGGTTTTTTATAAACACTAAAAGTTAACCAGCTATGCTGATATTTAGTGCTAACTGGTTAACATTTTAGTGGTTAAAGATAGGATAGCTATTTATGTGGTCCTATTTGACCACTAAAATTATCCAGTTAGCCACTGAATATCGGCACCTAACCGGTTAAGTCATGTGATATAGCCAGTTATGTGCTAGGTGCTAATCAACAATATTCAGCTGAGATAATTAGTTCTCCGAGGACTAGCAGGCCTTCCTATCCTCATGTGGGTGATGTCATCCTGATACAGCTAGGTGTGGATGCTGACTAGCTTACAGTTTAGAATTTTCTAGCAGTGTCCCACCATGCATGTGCTCGTGCTTTCCCGTCCGTGGGAGCGGAGGCCCTCCAGTCTTTTTTTTTTTTTTGTGCAGCTGAGAGGATGTGCTTGTGTTCTCTCCCTCATGCTGCACTGTTCATTTAGTGAGTACCTTCTCGTGCTGGTCTTTTTTTTTTTTCTTTTTGTCTCTCATTTTTTCTTTTAGTTTGAAGTTCTCTCTTCCCTTTTTTTTTCTTTTGTAGTTCTTTTTCTGCATTTTTAAGTTTCCTTTATCATGAGTGGCTGCATTGTTAGGCTGCAGCCCTGACCTCAATTTGAACACTTCCCTTTTTTCGTGGTTCAAGATTGAGGAGTTTAATTTAGCTGAGATTATTTTTTTCGATGTCCAAGAATACCCCCAGTGGCTTCAAGGGGTGCTCCAAGTGTAGGCACGTGATTTCTGTCATGTACGTGCAGAATTGGTGCATTGGATTGAGCAGAATACTGTAACCACACGAGTGGTCTCTCAACATGGGCGTAGCCTGGAATATCTTCTTAAGAGTGCTGGCCTCCAGGAAAGATTCCACTAAGAGAGGTTACTATTTTAAATGGAGAAGGTTTGCCGTCTGGTGTGAGGACAATGCCTTAGATCTCTTTCCTTATCCTACACAAAAACTGCTCGAGTACCTCCTGCACCTTTCTGAGTCTGGTTTAAAAAACAATTCTGTAAGGGTTCATCTCGGTGCAGTTGGAACTTATCACTGTGTGGGAGGTGAGTCCACCTCTCTACAGCCTTAGTGGTCACTTCATGAGAGATTTGTTGTTGACAAAGCCCTCTACCAAATCTCCTGTTGTGTCATGGGATCTCAATGTAATCCTTACCCAGTTGATGAAAGCTTCTTTTGAGCTGCTGGATATCTGCCATCTGAAGTTTTTGTCCTGGAAAGTTGTGTTTCTGGTAGTGGTCACTTCAGCTCACAGAGTCTGTGAGCTCCAGACTCTGGTAGCTCAGCCACCGTATAGTAAGTGTATCATCACAACAGAGCAGTCCTCTTCATGCACCCTAAGTTTCTTCCTAAGGTAATGTCGGAGTTTTGTCTTAACAGTCAGTTGTTTAGCCATAATTTTTCCAAGACCTCATGCTCATCCTGGTGAAAGTGTACTGCATAACCTTAGACTACAAGCAAGCCTTAGCCTTCTATCTGGAGCGGACTAAAGCCCGTAGACAGTCCACCCAGCTTTCTGTTTCTTTTGACTCCTACAGGTTGGGGGTGGCCACTGGCAAACGCACATTTTCAAATTGGATAGCAGACTATATCTGCTTTGCTTCTACCCAAGCTGGGCTGACTCTGTGAGCAGTGACATGCCCCTCAAATGTCAGAGCCATGGTGTAGTCGGTAGCCCACTTGAGATCAGCCTCCATAGAGGAGATTTGCAAGGCTGTGACATGGTCTTCAGTTCACACGTTCACATCCCACTATTGGCTGGATGAGGATACCTTATGCGACAGTTCTGACAGGCAGTTCTTCAGAATCTGTTCAGTGTCTAGAATCCAACTCCACCCGCCTAGGCCCTGTTTTATTCTGTTCTAGGATGCACCTACTGAGCTAGAATGTATATAGTTTCAGGTAGATTGTTAGTCTCGATGTTTGAAGACTCAATTATCCTAGCTGTTCTATTTTCGGTGAGCCTGATAGCTAGGGATTTCCACATGTGAGAATAGGAAAGCTTGCTTGTCCTCGGAGAAAGCAAAGATACTTATCTGTAGCAGGTGTTCCCCAAGGACAGCAGGCCGACTATCCTCACATACCCTCCCACCTCTTCTAGGAGTCTTTAGTCTTTTTGCTTTTTCTCCTGACTGGAGGAGCCATGTTCCTGCGTCGGGCGGGATGGCACCAGTGCATGCGTGGTGGGATGCTGCTGGAAAACCCTAAGCTGTAAGCTAGTCAGCATCCGCACCGGGCTCCATTGTGATGAATTTGCCCACGTGTGAGAATAGTCGGCCTGCTGTCCTTGGAGAACACCAGCTACAGGTAAGTATCTTTGCTTTATCTCCTGCTGAATATTAGCGGTTAGATGCCAGTATTCTATTTAACTGGTCAGCAGCTGTGTCTGGCCGTTTAACCCACTAGTGCCCAATGTTCCTATTAGAAGCCACATGGGAACAAATTGATTTGTTGCCATATGGGAACAGTGGGCACTAATGGGTTGAATAGCTTTGAATATTTGGGGGAATGGTTTTAGCTGTACTTGGAGAACTGGTTTTTATGCTCTCTCTTTCTAATGTTACTGGAGAGGGTCCTGGCATAAAGCTTCTACTGTGCCTTTTTTCATTATCTGACTTCTCTGTTTTTTTCCTAACATAGCTTAGTCTTGAAATAGTGAGCTGCCAGTCTGATCCTTCCAGCTGTGCTGTCAGTTTACATCCTCTGCATTCAGTGTTTTTGTACCTAGAAGCTAGTCTTCCTTCTCTGCCTACTTTGCACCCTTCTTGGTCTCTTGCATCTTCATTCCACTGTTACTGGTACTGTTTACCCTGTCGATAGTTCTTTGTTCTCTTCATAGAACATAGAGAGAATGATTGCTGTACTTCTTAGCTATCCATTATGAAATGTCCTTCCTTAGAAGACCTTGAATATTGATGGCATTTAGAATGCTGGCCTTCTCTCTCAACCCGAATGAAAAATCTTTGGGGAAATGTCTTCACCCCTGTCCCCCCACCTAAACTCTCATGCACTGATTCTTCATCTTTCTTGCCTTGGGTTCTTCTGCCAGTGTCGATTCTTCTTTACCCCTGTCTCAATGCCTTGGGGTCTTAATGCCAAATTCTGTTCTGCATTACTTCTCTTCTACTGCCTTAGGATTTCCGTGCAATGTGTTGTTGCTTTGCCCATTGCCTGGCGCCTGGGAACATTCCTGCCACTGTTTGTGCTGTAGCTTCTTTATGCTATTCTTGATGCCTTGCAGTTCTGTTGCCTTATGGCAGGAACATGCCAACAAGTTTTATAGAAGTTTGATTAAAAATGAATAGAAAACCCCACTGTTGGAGTTCAAAATTGATTGCTTTGTTGACTTTAATGGACCCAAATGATCCAACAAATCAATGGATAATTGAACTGAATGTAAACTGAATCATATCAAATATTTTTGTCACACCTATCTGTAGTTCCTATATTTTTCATCACATCCACTCTGTTTTTATGCATTCCCTCCCCTGAATCTACTTTCTGTTCTTGTTACTTTTTACTTGTAAGTGTGATCTGCTTGGGTTTCCGATGAAGAGTAAGACAGCAGCACCTCGACACTCTTATAATTAAATCTGTGGGCATGACAAAGTAGGAGACTTTGAAACTCTTATTAATCAAAATTTCAAATAATTCCTAATAATTTTTAAAAGAGAGTTCTGTTCATTTTGTTTAATTTTTATTTGAATAAATGTTTTTTAATGTAAATTCTGCAGATTTTATCCTAGTTTATGTACAGAATAGAGTGTCCGTTTAAAGAATATTGTATGAGCTGCAACTTGGGAAATGTTTGGAAGCTGATATTTGAGTAATTGAATAACTCTTTATGGGGCTTTGTGTCTACTTACATTAGATATCCCTTAACCTTCTGTTGTGCTTGAATTGTGTGCTACTCTGGAATGCCAGAGTATCTCTGTAAAGATTTTCAATTTGATTAGCATTGATGCTTGCTGGAAAGACAAGGTCAAAGATAAATCGTAGGTTGCCTCAATGGTCAGGTTTGTAAGCCTTTGCATTTGTCTTTCTACTAAATTGAAGTTCAGATTAAGACAGGCTGACAGAAAAAAAGCAAAAGTGACTTAGATGAAAATCTGCAGTTGTATGTAATTTATCAATTACTTTAGAACAATGATAGCTGTGCTTTTGTATTTGATTTACAGCACACTTAAATAGGCTGAATTTCAAACTAGGAAATCATGTTTTTGGTTTGGGCTCTTTTGTCAGTTAGTGGATTGCCTCCATTCCACTCAGGGAATTGAATTTTTCTTTTTCTTTTGACTGTGCGTCATGCCCATATTGATCTTTCTTAAAAATAAAAATAAAATCATAAGTCTACTTGAAAATAACTGGGTAAATAGAATCAGGTTGCAGAAGCCATTCTTAATTTCCATCCCTCAGATGTACACAGAAATTATTTTTCTTGAAATAGGTGGCATGGTTTTAACTTTTTATTTTAGAAGATGCAAATCTGTAAGAAAAGTAATTATTTTGTGATTCTTGTCTATGTATATAATGGTAAATTAAAAAGATGTATTTAATTTTAGCTTTAAAATACTAAAATTACACCTTATTTTATACCCCTTTGGCATCTGTGTATGTATAATTCCTTATTAGTTTTTGAGATTTTAAAATTTTCCCCTCTTGAAGCATTTAGGGGTCCTTTTACTAAGGTGCGCTAATAGATGTAGCATGTACTAGCAATTAGTGCACACTAAATGCTGCACAGCCTATTGTATACCAATGGCTGCATGGTACTTTATGCACACTAATTTGTTAGCATGTGTTAAATCCATTAGCACACCTTAGTAAAAGGACCTCTTAAACTGGTTAAAAAGAAAACCCAATGGTTGCAAGAGCTTTTTCCTGCCTGCCACCAATGTTTTCTCTAAGGAGTGGCCTGGTGTGTGCGAATTTTATTTCATGTGAGCAACAAGTTTTAAAATTCAACAATTTTTGAGCACCAGTATTATGAATGCATTTCTGTATATAGCACAAAAGAACACATTTTTGTGAGCAACCATGTAAAATCTGTGAGCAATGCTCCTGAAACCTAAGAGCAATCGCTTATGTGCTCTGCTTAGAGGGAGCGTTGCCTGTCACTGTTGTGTGAGACCCTGTCAATCTTTGTTTTCCATGGAGTAGTACAGACATACTTTTGAGCCTTTTTTGTCACCGTTTCTCTCAAAATTTGTTTCCTGCAAGTTTGTAAGTACTGTCACTGCTGCGCAACATTTTTCCCCAGTAGTTTTCCCTTAATTAGGGTTTTCGGCTTTTATTTTCTTTTCTGCAGCCTACTTGGTCCTCTTAGCCTTGGGCAGCTGGCCAGATAAGTGTGTTCAAATTCGAGCAATTTGATTTTGCTTTGGCTGTTTTTCCCAACAAGTCCCAGAAAGCTTCCAGCAGCTTCAAGAAGTGTACCCGGTACAGCAGGACCAACGCCATCATGGACATTCATAATTGGCGCCTGTAGTGCCTGGGACCCGATTATGATTCCAGTTCTTGTAAACACTGTTTGCATATATCAAGGAGAGGCATCAGAGGTCGTGAAAACCACTGTCATCACTTATCCCCCGCACCCCTGCACAGGTTCTCCATTCACTTCATGATGGCCGTCCATTCCTCTAGTTTCATGTGTTTGATTAGATTCTACCTGTCAGAGCACTTTCTACTCCATCCTATGGAACTCGCTCCACTATGCCAAGTCTCTGCTTAAAACACATTTCTTTAACCAGCATGTTAGTCTACCTCATCTCTGACAATATCCTGCTCCAAGCTTTCCAACCTTTAATTTTCTCTGTTCTCTCATACTTATAGTTCTTTTCTATTCTTATTTTTATATTTATTAGAATTTTATATGTAAACATCCTCTGTCCGGTACAAGACACAGCCTAGCAAGTACATTAAAACCATAAGCCAAACACAGGGCTTGATCAAAATGCCTTTGTTCCTCAACAAAGAATCCTGATGTTGATATTAATTGTTGAAAGAAATAAGCAGTCAGCATGGCATCTGCATAATACCCTTGGCATACCTTCATTTGAAGCACGCCTAATGGACTTTATCTACACAGTGGATTCAGTCCATGGGAACCTTCAAATTATAGAATCAGTCACCAGTCCTGCAGGTCTCACTGTCCTAGTGCTGGAACGTCCTTGCACATTTTACAAGATACTCTATTTGGCAGTGCCTCTTGCAAAATACATTGGGAAGTCTCCATATTCTGACCTGGATAAATAGTAATAAGTCAATGTATTTTATAAGTGTTAACATTCGTAATATAGATGCTTCAGTTGTGCATGGACAGTGCATGAAGACTTCAGAAAACTAATGTGAAATTGAAGTTTTTACGCTTGTAAGGTGTTAGCCACTTTTAGTGCTTCAGCAGTTCAGATATTTATAGAATAAATGTAACTTTATTTTAAAAGTTCTAAATAATAAATAGATTAGGCAGAAATTTTAAAATATCCCATTAAAATCTGGCCTGCTGGCTTTGTGTAAATCACTCCGTTATTTTAAGAAGACGCCACAGTAAAAAGGAAGAGATTAAAAGGTGCATGATCCTCTTATCCCTCTTTTTATATTGTGGAAACAGATTAGTAACACAGTGAGATCTAAAGATGACAGGATTAGAAGCAGACCATCTGCTAGTAAAGATTATTAAGGAGGCTGGTTACTAATGTGTGTTAAGGGAATAACACCCAATATTTGCCTCTTATTCTGTGTTAAATGGCAAATGTCATGTGTTACCTTACTATAACCCATGTTAAATTTACTACAGGCTGCATAATATTAAGATGCAAAGCACCTCAGTATTATGCAAATTGAATAATGCAGTATAAAATGATTTTCGCAAGCTAAATTTGTGGCAATATAATGCCAGCTTTGATCTGTAGGCAGATAAAGACCATATGGGCTATCCAGCCTATCCATCCATGCCATCTATTTTCCCTATCACTCCCTTAGAGAGCCTATGTACTTGTCCCAAGCTCTCTTTGAATTCAGGCACTGTTTTTGTATCCACCACTTCCACCGGGAGGCCGTTCGACAAATTCCACCACCCTTTCTGTGAAGAAATATTTCCTCAGGTTACTTCTGAGTCCAGGAAAATCATTCTACTAATACGTGTCTCAGTGCTTCTGGATGACGTTCTAAAGGGACTGGAGATGTAATAACAGCAGACATCAGGTCCCAAATATACTTTTAAATTGTTCCAATTGAATCCCCAGTCACTCCTAGTCTGTGCTGCTTCACATTCCAAGAGGTACCATTTTGAACCTGGAGCGGCACAGGGTATGAGTGACTGGGGTTCTCTCTTACATTATTGTACTAGATCACTAGGGATTGGCTGAAGTAGGCTGGGGAGGGGGGGGCTTATGAGGGATAAGAGGGGTGTTCAGGAGATGAGATCATTGATTTGAGGGTCCAAGGGTGGAGGAAGCTTGGACTGGAAATATTTAAAGTAATTTTGGTGGGAGAGGTCCCACTCTTTCTATTATTACATCTCTTCTCCCCTTAAGCTGTCATCCTGGGAGAATTGGTCCATGTGATAATGACCTGATGATCAGACAACAGAGCTTGCAAGGTTGATCCCTGCTTACTTTATTTTTTGTCTATTAGATTGTAAGCTCTTTGAGCAGGGACTGTCTTTCTTCTATGTTTGTGCAGCGCTGCGTACGCCTTGTAGCACTATAGAAATGCTAAATAGTAGTAGTAGTAAGTTGCGATATTCCTTTATTCTGAGAGTCAATAACTGGGGTACTGAGTTACTTGCAGTAAACTAAGCTGCAGTGATATGTGAGATTTTACTTCAGCTTTCTAACACCACCCCCCACCCCTCTAAAAAAGGAGAGATCTTGTGTTCAGAACTATCCAGACAAAGCACTGGAATTATTTTAAAGATTGATTTTTGCAGGGAGGTTGTAGAAAATTTACTATTTCATGCTGTTTTTGGGGTGAGTACAGCAGAGCTCTCATCTCAGGCTGGCATCAGGTCCAGTGATGTCATTTCCTCTTTGAATTGATAATCATTTTATAGTGCCGTCTTTCTACTAACATTAACATATCAAGTGCTTGTTTTTTCTTCAATGCTCCTTTGTTTATATTATTGGCTGTCATTTCTTAATCTTTTTAAAAATATTTATTGTTCCAATTTTCTCTCGTTTATTTAAACCCCACTCCAGTGTTTAAAGTATTCAAGTTATAGAATGGTAACAGCAACATAAGAGAGACTATTGTTTTAGTTTTTTTTTTTCAGCTTAATTTCTTTTCTTTGCGTTTTTTGTTTTGTTTTTACCAAAGGTATGAAATAAAAGAAATTTCACAGAAAAAGCTACAAAGTTGTCTTTTATTCAGTATCTGCTTTCTGAAATGCAAGAGAAAAAAAACCCAGAGAATGGAAATAGGCTAACAGCCTGATTTCACCTCGAGGCCTTCAGTTGTTAAAAGCAACCTGTCTGACACATTATTCATCTGCTTCTGTGGTTTGCACTAGAGGTCTGCACGGGAATGGGGTTTGCGGGAATCCCCTCCGGGTCAGCGGGAGTGCTGCGGAGACGGAAACAGACATGCAGGAATCCCGTGGGGATGGAGGATGTTCTGGCGGGATTCCCGTGGGGATGTGCCGCGCACATACCTTTGTGAGAGCCTGCTGCTTTTCTGCTGATCTGTGCCCCTATCGCATCAATCATGCTGCAGTGCTGGTTCGCCAATCGCCCCTTCTTTTAGTGGGCAGAGACACCAAGCTCTCTTCCAGTGGGAAAAGAAGGACGCCCTCAACTGCCCCGTCGCAGGGACGGCCAAATTTCAAGGGGGGGGGGGTGTCGGGCATAGCAAAGGCGCGTGGATGTCCTTCTCAAAGAAACGTCCATTTTGGGCGTCCTCAACTGCTCTGTCGCAGGGACAGCCAAATATTTCAGGGGGTGCCGGGCATAGCAAAAGCGCGTGGATGTCCTTCTCAAAGAAACGTCCATTTTCGGCGTCCTTAACTGCTCCATTGCAGGGACGGCCAAATTTCAACAGGGTGTTGGAGGCATAGCAAAGGTGGGACTTGAGCACCTAGCACTTAGACGTCCTTCATCCATAATTTAAAAAAAAAAAAAAAGGATGTCCCTGACGAGCACTTGCACGTTTTCACCCAGGTCTCTCTCTGTCGCAACTCAAGTCCAACACGTGCAGGAGATTTGCTCAAGTTGTATGTAGTGAGTCTTCCAGGCACTGCCAGACCTCCGTATCCACAGAAGAGAACTGCACAGAGGTGAGCTCAGCTGATTACTTTTATTTTTTATATGTGTATAGGTAGTAGTAGTAGTTTATTTCTCTCATGGTGGGAACTGGCTGTTTGTGAGCTGTTTTACTGCAGCTAAAGCATTAGCATACCCACTTGTTTCTTTTGTTGAGGGCATTGTGCTGTTTGGGTGACCAATAATTCTCTCTATTTTAGTGTGGAAAAAACTTCAGTTTGTTTTATATATTTATTGCCCTTTTTCTAAGATTCAGTATATTAATGAGTGAAGAAATATTTTCTCTGATTCATTTTAAATGTATTACTGTGCATTGTGTGCCCCCTGTCCACTCCACTCAGTACTTTATACTTCCTTTTTTTATGGGGACGGGCGGGGACGGAGGAGATTACTCACGAGGACGGGTGGGGACGGGTTAGATTCTGGCGGGGATGGGTTTGATTCCGGCAGGGATGGGTCGCATTTCTGTCCCTGTGCAACTCTCTAGTTTGCACACTTTTCATTTCAAGCCCCACTTTGCTATACTTCAGTAGAGTCTTTCAAAAATTAGACCTTAAACCTTAAACCCATAGGGCTTTTTTTCCCTTCTGTATCAAACTTATTTTAGCGACTTTTGTACAAGAAGTTTCAAAAGCTTTCTTCCATATACCCCTCCAAGCAAATATATTGCTTGTAAACAGTCACAATAGTTTATTTTTAAGGAATGCAGTTAGAGTGCAAAAGCACCCTTCTGGAAGCTAGATAGCATGTTAGACTACATCACAATTAAATACATTTGTTTAATGGCTAAAGATAGAAGGGCTTTATTTTATTGAGCATGTTTGGTCTTGAATGTGTGTGGTTTTTTCTTTTATTATTGGAGTTCCTTTCTTTATATCCTTTTATTATATTTATTGTAAACCATTTTGATTTTTTTTTTTAAGTTTAATGGTATAGCAAATTTTAAATCACAAAATTAGACTGTGGTATTTTAGAAAAAAAGACTCATGAAGGTGGTGGGGTTTTTGTTTTAATTCTACTGAAAAGTATAGATGGCTGCTAACCATAACATTGTGTACTGTGAAGTGTCTGAAGGACAGTGTTACATTATCTCGTCTCTTCCTTTCCCCCATCAGAAAGTCACTGAGTTGAAAAAATAGATCAGAGGAATATTTGATATTTTGCTTCTGGATGTCCGTTCTAAAATAGGCTTGTTGGATGCGGGGCCAGTCATAGCAATTGTGGGGCCCTGCGCAAACCAGTTTGGTGGCCTCCAACCCCAATTTACAAGACGGGTATTTTTTCTTTTTTTTTTTAATTTCAAATAAAAAATCAAGCAAAACATACAGAAAAACTGATTCAAATGCTATCGTAGGAAACCT
Organism: Microcaecilia unicolor; assembly: GCF_901765095.1. Classification (NCBI taxonomy): domain Eukaryota; kingdom Metazoa; phylum Chordata; class Amphibia; order Gymnophiona; family Siphonopidae; genus Microcaecilia; species Microcaecilia unicolor. The sequence continues at coordinate 132,671,108 of NC_044035.1, read as the reverse complement.
AGTATTAAGCAATGAAAATAACCAGAAATGATTCAATTCAAGTTAACATTGAGGGGAATAAATTATTATTATTATTTGTTACATTTGTACCCCACATTTTCCCACCTATTTGCAGGCTCAATGTGGCTTACATAGTACCGTGAGGCGTTAGTCGCCTCCAGTGATGAAACAAATACAAAGTGATGTTATTATCAAAGAGGTTCATGTGTTACAAACACATTAGGAGAATTGTAGAGAAGAAGAGTTATAAAGTGTTCATTATGACTTTGGTTTCGTTGTGTTGCTGGGTTCAGGCACCTAAGTTGGGTCAGTAGGGTATGCCTTTTCGAACAGGTTGGTCTTTAGTGATTTCCAGATGCTAAGGTGGTTGTACGTTGTTTTTATGGCTTTTGGTAGTGCATTCCACAGTTGCGTGCTTATATAGGAGAAGCTGGATCCGTAAATTGATTTGTACTTGAGTCCTTTGCAGCTAGGGTAGTGAAGATTTAAGTATGTTCGTGATGGTCCGATTGTGTTTCTGGTTGGCAGGTCTATGTCGGTCGGTCATATATCCTGGGGCTTCGCCATAGATAATTTTGTGGACCAGGGTGCAGACTTTGAAAGTTATACGTTCCTTGATTGGGAGCCAATGCAGTTTTTCTCGGAGGGGTTTGGCGCTTTCGAATCGTGATTTTCCAAATATAAGCCTGGCTGCTGTGTTTTGAGCGGTCTGTAGTTTCTTTATGAGTTGCTCTTTGCATCCTGCGTAAATTCCATTGCAGTAGTCTGCATGGCTTAGTACCATTGATTGTATTAGGTTACGGAATGTTGCCCTCGGGAAGAATGGTTTCACGCGTTTGAGTTTCCACATTGACTGGAACATTTTCTTAATTATGGAGTTAACTTGGCTCTCGAGTGTAAAGTTTCGGTCGATTATGACACGGAGGATTTTCAAGCTATCTGAAATAGGGAGGGTGTGGTCTGGGGTGACTAAGTTTGTGGGTATGTTTGTGTTGTATTGGGATGAGAGGATGAGGGAGTGTTACGATTGTGCCCATGTTTCATGCTCTTATTCACCTCGCCCCCTGGTAGTTAGACCTGGTGGCTGCTGTGGACTGACTGCTGGCTGTTTCCCATGTTCCAGAAGGTAGTCTGGTCCGGATCTTCCAGCCTTCCAGACTGTTTTGGAAGTTTTTTGGAACTAAGCACTACCCGTACCTGGTGAACCTCCTTGTAGGTTGCCTTTATTAACCACCTGGAAGCTTTCTAGTTTGCCTTGCAACAGAGGTCCTCAGAAGAGTCTTTTTCTGTGAGTGTTTGTTGCTGTGCTTTCCTTGCTACTTTCTGTTCCTGCTAGACTCTGCTGGTTTCCTGGTTTGCCCTTCTGATTGCTGCCTGCCCAAGACTCTTCTTGCTTCCTGGCTTATTCTTCTGATTGCTGCCTGCCCAAGACCCTGCTTGATTCCTGGGTTCCTGTTGATTGCCGCCAGCCTACTGACTCTGTGTGGTTCCTGGTTTCCCTGCTGCTTTGCTGCCTGCCAGTAAGACTCTGCTTGTTTCGTGGACTATTCTCCTGCTTGCTGCTTTTGCTTCTGTTCCAGCCCAGCCGCTCCAGTCCGGGTTGTACCTGTCTGTCTGTGTTCTGCCTTGTCTCCTGTTTGGGTGATTCTCCTGCCTCTGCCGCTCCTCGGCAGTGGCCCAAGGGCTCACTTTTCCTGACAAGCATGACAGATTGCAAGGCCATGAGCTCGGAGGGATCACCCGCCCTGCAGGCGCTCCAGGAGCACACTCGGCAGCTCTCACAGGTGAGCAATGCCCTCCATACTTTGGAGGCCTGGATAAGCCAGCTGGAGAACCTTATGACGGCGTCTATGAGAACAGCCCCTTCTCAAGTTTTGAGTCCAGATGCAACACCGGCAAGAGCTGCTGTCACGTCAGGGATCTATCTTAAGTCACCCCTGAGATATGATGGTAATCCTAAAGATTGTAGGGGCTTTTTCAACCAGTGTGCAATAATTTTTGAACTTCAAGCTCAAGACTTTCCTACTGAAAGAACCCGGATAGCTTAGCTTATGTCACTACTGTCCAGGCAGGCGCTAGCCTGGGCATCCCCTCTCTGGGAGAAGGGGGATCCCATACTTCATGATCTCCAAGGGTTCCTGGATCAGTTTAGACGAGTTTTTGAAGAGCCCGGGAAGGTGACATCTGCTTACTTCTGCACTGTTGAGTTTAAAGCAGGGAACACAGACCCTGGGTGACTATGCTATTAAGTTCCGCACTCTGGCTTCTGAGTTGGCCTGGAATAACGAGAGTCTGGTCGCAACATTCTGGCAGAGATTGGCACCCCAAATTAAAGATGACTTGGCCGGAATTGAACTTCCTACCAGATTAGATTAGATTAGATTGCTTGGACTGTGTACTATGATTGATATTCGATTTCAGGAGCGTAGCCGTGAGTGGCGCTCCTCCGGGAGGATAGTTATGAAGACACCTAGTCATCGGTATGAGCCACAGACGCCTAGTACTTCAGAGATTTCTCCCCAGCCACCCATTGAACCCATGCAACTTGGCCATACTTCACTCACAATGCACGAGAAACAAAGGCATCGGACCCTTAACCTTTGCCTGTATTGCGGTGAGACTGGTCATTATGTGGCCAAGTGTCCACTTAAACCTAGGCCTTTGGATCAGGGTCTGATTGCAGGCACTATAACCAGCCGACCTTCTGACTTTCTGCGTACCCAACTTCTAATACCAGCGGTGCTCAATCAAGGGCACAGAAAGGAGGCTACCGAGATTTTTCTGGACTCCGGGGCTGATGGGAATTTTATAGCCGAGTCTCTTGTTCAACAACTTAACATTCCTACACAAGAATTATCTAAGACTATTATGCTCTTTTCAGTTTTTGGGTGCGTCCAGGGATATGTAAGCACCCAAACGGTTCCGGTGAGCTTGTGCATTGGTGATCACCGGGAGGAAATCTCTCTCTACGTCCTTCAGTCAGCAGTGCTACCCATTGTATTGGGCCTACCTTGGCTCCAGAGACATAATCCGATAGTAGTTTGGAGAAGGGGTGAGATTTTGAACTGGGGTGAGTCTTGCAGAAAACTTTGTCTTATCCCTGACACCGATAGTACTGGCAGCGAACAGCAGGACCAAGACTCAGATTCTTGGACGGATATTAGTGACTCCCTGGACTCTAATGCTTCTGCAGTTGGTCTGACCTGCGCTTGTGTTTTACTCCAGATCAGTCAGTTCCAAGCTGGAGCCCGCAGTGTGCCCATCTCCCAAATTCCAGCCAACGGGAGATATAAGAAAACTCCTCAAGGCTGGTTGTCTCGCACCTTACCTAGAAGACAGGTCCCAGGTCCTAAGGTTCAGGACAGTCCTGAGATTCGGAAATCTAAGGATCTTAAGTATAGCTCACAGCAAACCATGGCCTGTAGCCCTACTCTAGCACTAGGCACTCGATCCAGCTCTGTTGACAAAGCCCAGCCTTGCCCTCCACGACCACCTCACGACCCGCGCCTAGTGCTATGGGCGTAGATTACATGCCTAAACTCACCAGCAGATTCCACCAAAAATATCCATGGAAACCCAGACCTCCCGAGAAGTCCGGGGAGGCTTTGAGGGGGAGGTACTGTTACGATTGTGCCCATGTTTCATGCTCTCATTCACCTCACCCCCTGGTGGTTAGACCTGCTGGCTGTTTCCCATGTTCCAGAAGGTATTCCGGTCCGGTCTGGATCTTCCAGCCTTCCAGACTGTTTTGGGAGTTTTTTGGAACTAAGCAGTACCTGTACCTGGTGAACTCTCTTGTAGGTTGCCTTTATTAACCACCTGGAAGCTTTCTAGTTTGCCTTGCAACAGAGGTCCTCAGAAGAGTCGTCTTCTGTGAGTGTTTGTTGCTGTGCTTTCCTTGCTACTTTCTGTTCCTGCTAGACTGGTTTCCTGGTTTGCCCTTCTGATTGCTGCTGCCCAAGACTCTGCTTGCTTCCCAGTTCTTCTGATTGCTGCCTGCCCAAGACCCTGCTTGATTCCTGGGTTCCTGTTGATTGCCGCCAGCCTACTGACTCTGTGTGGTTCCTGGTTTCCCTGCTGCTTTGCTGCCTGCCAGTAAGACTCTGTTTGTTTCGTGGACTATTCTCCTGCTTGCTGCTTTTGCTTCTGTTCCAGCTCAGCCGCTCTAGTCCGGGTTGTGTCTGTGTTCTGCCTTGTCTCCTGTTTGGGTGATTCTCCTGCCACTCCTCGGCAGTGGCCCAAGGGCTCACTTTTCCTGACAAGCATGACAGGGAGTGTATTTTTTCTGTATTGAGTTTTAGTTGGAATGCATTTGCCCATGAGTTCATGGTTTCCAAGCTGAGGTTGATTTCGTTGGTGATTTCTGTCAGATCATGTTGGCTAAAGGAAAAATGTTTGATATTTGATATACCACATCAAGATGGTGAGCAAAACAGTAACAGATTTAAAAAAGCGCTCCCTCCCTGTCCCTGCACACTCGCTGCCCCAGTGCATTAGGAGGAGTTGCTGCACAGCCACACATTGAGCTGCTTCCTGGTCCTCAGCCATCCCGAGCCCTACTGTTCCTTTGAGATACATGGGCCTCTTTACAGCCATACTGCTTAAAGGAACTACCAGGAACCAAGATGGCAGAGGAGGAAACAGCCCAACCCCTCAACTGTGCAGCTTCCCCTCCTCCTCTTGCTGTGCTGTGTGCCGGGAGGGAGGGAGAGGCAGCCAGAAAGTGCCTCTTTACATTGCAAAAACAGATTGCACAAAATTCTGTGCGGGAAAGGCAGAATTCTGTGCAGGTTGTGGAGTTGGGGAATTCTGCGCAAAATCTGCATTGTGAAGTAGCGTAGACTTCTTCCAGGCCATGTTCCATGCTCTGCATACACATTCCCACTTTGAAGACACACCTCCAGTGGATCCCCACAATATGCCGCCCAAAACTTGCCAGCCTGTGCCCCTCACATACACCCAGCTTCCACCAATGTGCCCCCCCCAGGAGCCTGGCATCAACTCTGCCCTTCTTTACCCCCTCCCCACTCAAGGTCCGTGCATCAATACTGCCCTTCTCTACCCCCTCCCCCCCCAGCCCACCATCAATTCTGCCCTTTTGGCTGTTTTTTTTGTTTGTTTGTTTTTGGGTTTTTTTTTTTTCCTGCTTTGTGTTGTGTACTTTATCCCTCTCTGTTTTATGTTTGTAAATTAGCCTTTATCTGTACAATAGAGTAATTGAATCCGGTTTCTGTTGAACTTTTGAAATCTGTTCTTTGTGGTGAAAACTTAAGTTTTATTAAGTTGCCTTCCCTGAAGCAGCATAAAAATTATCCAGAGAGGATATACATAGTCTTTCAATGTAATGTAATGTTTGTGTATCATTGTTGCTGTGCCTCAGCGGCTGTAACTTCTTCTCCTATTAAAATGCACTAAGCCATTTATTGAGGACTATTTCTCTGGAACTAGTGGTCTGATTTGACCCACTTTTGAACTCCATATGACTTCACTCTCATATCAAATTTGGTCCTGTTCCATTAAGTTTCCAGAAAATTATTTTGCCTCAGATATACAGATGGACTGGACATGTATTTACAACTGCATGTATATAATTGCAGTCTATCTTGTTACTGGCATTTTCATGAGCTGGCAGTCCTAGAGCTATGATCTGTAGACCTGTTGAAGGATTGTCATTGGTATTGTCATGAAAATAGGGGAGAACCCAGGACATTTACAAATGACAGTTCAGGCTATCGTAGATCATTATTGGGTGTTTCAGTTGAGCTAACAAAAAAAAAAAAAGTACGAGTCTGGATTGGAGCTAAAGACACTATCCATCCAAGGTGTACATTGATAATTCTTAATTATACTCTATCTGATACAGCCTACACAGTGTGTGAGGGGCAGTAGAGAATGACACGGGGATAAAATTTGTCCCCGCCCCATCCCTGTGGGTTCTGTCTCCATCGCGTCCCCATCTCCATCCCCGTCCTGTCTCTGCAGGCCCTGTCTCCATCCCCGCCCTGTCCCCGCGGGTTCTGTCCCCGTCCCTGCCCTGTCCCTGTGGGCTCTGTCCTCATCTGCAGAAGCCTCGAACACTTATGATTTTATATTTAAATCTTTTTATTATAGTATAAAAAGATACAATATGCTGTGCAACTGTTATGTATAAATTACAAATAAAAAACAATAATAACAATGAGCAGCTATAATAAACCCTCCCACCACCACCCTCTACCCTTCCAACCCCAACAATAGCTGACTTCTACTACCCCAAGGAATCCTAATCCACCCTGTTAAATGTCCAGGGGTACAAATACAACCCGTTCTGTATGCCCCAGAGGGGAGAAATAAGCCCTATGAAGCACTGTTATGAATTTTTAATCTGTGGATGAATAAGAAGTCATCAACAATCTCAGAATTCAGTCTAGCTCTCCTGTCTTCCACAGTCCGTCCTGCAATAGACATTGTCTTCTTAGAAGGTGTGCTGGTAGCAGGATGTACAGGATCCCCATGCAAATTTTGCTAGCTGTGGCCAGCATGTTTGCTTGTTTTTCCAAAACAATAAAAATATTGTCATCTGAATCAATCAAACATAAATAACAGTCCAGTTCATTAACAGGCTTCAAAGTAGAAAGTGACACGGGGACAAAGTTTGTCCCAGTCCTCAAGGGCTCTGTCCCCACCCTGTCCCTGCCCCGCCCCCATCCCCGCGGTTACTGCGAGTCCCCATGTCATTCTCTAAGGGGCAGTCTATTTCAATTCCTTGTTTGATGCATTCCTAGTTACAGCAAGAATGTGATGTGTTAGCTGCTTAATATCAGTGGTTCTTTGTTTTTAATGTGTTTTTTTTTATACCAGGTTATTTGAAGGAAGAAATCCAAGGAAGGCAGAAAAACTGAAAACTCTTTTCTGCTACTTTAGGAGAGTCACAGAGAAAAGTAAGTCATCCTTAATTATGCAATGACGAGCCTGTTTTTGTACCATGAAATTAAAACTGTGTCGAATCTACATTGTGAATTAGAGTCAGTTGTCCTGGTCTCTTGAGTCATTGGCCCACTTCCCACTTTCCTTCTTGTGGGATTTTGGCGTTCTTCCACCTCAGTGGACTTCCTCACCCTGAATACATTTTTTTAACTTGTTGAAACAAGTTAAAAAAAAATGTATGATTTTAAGTTATGGTTTCTATCAAATATGTATGGTAGAACGTAGTCAAAAATTAGTATTAAGATGACAATACAGTGATAAATTGCAATTTAAAAATGAGATATTTGGGTCCTGTATTTATTGAATTTTCTACATCTCTTGAATTACAGATTCACTTACAGCAGTTTTTTTTTTAAGCTATAGACCTTGCCTAATATGAAACCATTAGATATTGATCCTACTGTAGTCTGGTGTCCTCTTCTGAAAGAACTGAGCTGAGCTTTTGTCATTAGAGGTTCACTCTGAGAAGACCTGTAAAAACAATATGCTAATTTACTACTTGGCTTTATGTCATTTTCCATACTGGACACTAACTGTGAGAAGGTGGTGCCATACTTCTCTTAAAACAAAATGTCATTATGAAGAGGAAAGGGGTCTATAAAATCTTCCAGAGAGATGGAATCAGTTACATTGTAGTAGTGTCTAGGTGATAACTTGTTGGCTTTAAAACACTGTTTTCTTTGCTAATGCTTGTCTCTGGTGGTGTGTATTACATTTATTGTGTTCAACTTATAACTGATTGAACCAATTGCTTTGTCATTTAAAAGCAGTGTTCTCCTTCCCCCGTCCCTATATTTCTCAGTCAGTTTGTCTCTCTCCCTTTAACTGATCTTCAGCCAGAAGTACCTCCCACTTGCTGCAGACTGAAAACTTGCATTGAGTATGGGGATGTGTTGTAACACAATTTTTGGCTGGTCATAAGAGTCCAACTCCTATCCCAATGCATCCTTCTATTTGCAGCCAACGCTATAAGTGATGTACTACAGTACATTATTTCTGTGGGCCCACATTTTAGTATTTCCACCCTGTAGCCTTGTGTGTGTTTGTTTAATTTAATCGGAAGCTAAGAAAATGAATTGCAGAGTCCCAATATTCTTTCTTACCCCCTGTCTCCGATCATGGGTTAAGCCAGTCTGCAGGGGCATAGACAAGTCAGATTTTCAGTATTTCTATGATGAATATGCATGAGAAATTGGCATACAAATTTTTTTATACATATCAATTAAGGGTATTCTCAAAAACCTGAGCCATTTGCATCTCTGCTTTTCTTTCCCCCACCTCCAGAGGGCTGCCTTTCATAGCTTCTGAATTAGGTGCTAGTGAAGCAAAGTCTAATTAATGACCATGCACATGAGATCAAAAGTTGGAGGAAGAATGACACGTGAAAGATATACTTCACAGACCATTTTCCCTCTCGTCAGTTAACATTTTTTTTTTAAATTTTATTTATAAGAATTTAATTTTACAAGCACTAATTTGCCAGAAATACAGACAAAATCAGGTAATTATAAACTCTTCCTTAGACCACAAAATAGGGAGAGTGAAACAAGACAAGGAGATCAATTAAACAACAATAAACAAAGAAAATGTGGTATTAACCTGATTATCCCCAGTTATTTATTATCTGAATCATTATTCCACATTGATCATCTGGTTGGCTTCTTCAAACCTAAAATGATGTATAGTCAATTTATTTTGTTGGCAACATATTTATTGTCCAATATTAGTGGAAATAATACAACTGATTTCATTTTTTCTCTTTTAAAACCAGAAATTATTTAACAATACAAACACTTGAGTCTCTAATCCAATTCCCACTGATTAAGGTAATCCCAGTTTCACAGGCTTCACTCCTTTTGAATAAATATACTAAGAGGAATCATTTCAGAGGAAAAAAATTTAGGAGTCATACCCGGAACTCTGGGAAAACAACAATCTCGATATTAATCATCTGTAATAATATTCATTTTGTTCAAATTTTTCTGGTCTATTATCATCTTCAAAATCTTAACCATTTCCTATTCCTGTAGAACTTAATTTGCCGTATCAGTTTTTCATTCTCAAAGGATTCAATTAGATTATCCATGTGGCTCACTAATAAGATTATATCGGAAGCAAACTTATTTACTACCACCGTTAGGTCCTGGAGTGCCTTCCAGATGATATTCAATGTAACCTCCACGGGAGCCAAAACCTCCAAGCTGATAGCTCTTGCGGGTTTAGGAGTGGCACCGCTGACACGAGTTCAGCTATAAATGACTTCCGTTTCAGCATACACTCCTAACTCACTCCTCCACTCCTTTGGACATGGTGGTTAAATGATTCGGGAGCGATGAAGTTGTTTCCAGGTCCAAGAGTGTCGCCGCTGCTTCGCCGGCGCTAATCAAAGGTCTCACCAACCCAGTCATCTGTGGGCAGCTCGTCACACAGTGGTCCCACACTTGCTGCACAGGGGACAAAGCGCTGGCCATTGGCGGCTGACCCCCCGATTGTCCCCTTCCTCTCAGTTAAGGTAACTGCAATTGCAGAGAGGAAATTTCAAGTAAACAAAGACAAAACTTCAGAGGTCAGCTGGGCCGTTGAGTGTACGAGCTTCAGGTCGCCATCTTTTCACTCTCCCTAATTGGGACACTCTTTCTCTGGTTTCTCCTCAGAGGCCTGTCTGATATGGGTAACCCTTCAGCATAGCCCTCTGAGTCATTGAAACACGGAAGCCCCTCCACCACTAACAAGGTGGTGTCCCTTCGGAGGGGAATTTTCTTCAGTTAAAAATTTTTAAAAAGTATATGCTTTGTGGAAATTATTTTGCCAGGAGTCAGAGGTATTTTTGCTTTTAAACTACTGTTTAAAGTGTATTAGGCAGATATTTTATTGTCCTGCAAAGGTTGATTTGTGGGGAAATGGTATTTCTGTAGTGAACCTACTGCCTTTTGCCTCTGAAATATTGGAGATCCTATAGGGGCTATGCTGAAGTCCAGTATACATTATGATGGGACATACTTCCTGGATTACAAATAAGCACTTATTTTTTTTTTTTGCGCATAAGTGGACTGACTCCTTTCTTCCATTGCAGGGCAGTGCTGTGTCAGCCCAAAAAAGAACCAGGAAGTTGCTCGGCCCTCTTGCTGCATTAGGGAAAGCTACTTGAAGTAGCGGCTGTTTTTAGCAAGGAGGTTTAATAAACAGGAGTAGAAGTGAGCCTATCTAGTCCATTGTAAGCAAGGAAGCCAATTTGGACAGTCTTGAGTTTCCCCTTCCCAGCGCAGCCGTCATCCCTGTTTAGTCTGCTGCATCCACATTGTCGTTTTTTTTTTATTGTTGGTCCATCTGAAACATCAACCTGGCCTCCTGCTTTAGGCTTTGCCTAGCTGCTATTGGGATCTGTTGTTCTCAGCACTATATTGATTAGCTTATATGCCATCAGATTTCTCTTTTTTCCATCAAACATTGCTAATTCCTCCCTTCCCCCCCCCAAGCAGTTTGAAACTTAGTGGGTGTGGCCAGTGCCATAGCGAGGGCTAATGGCACCCGGGGCGGGTTGCCGCTGCGCACCCCCCCCCCCCCCCGGGTGCAGCACGGCGTGACCCCCCCCCCCCCCCCCCCCCCCGGACCGCATTCTTACCTGCGGGAGGGCCGATCCGCCCTGAGTGCACGTCACTCGGCGCTGCGTCGGCCCCGCTGGTTCCCTGCTCTCTCTGCCCCGGAACAGGAAGTAACCTCTTCCGGAGCAGAGAGCAGGGAACCAGCAGGGCTGGCACCTCCCGAGCGCGTGCACCCGGGGCGGACCGCCCCTCCCCCCCCCTTCCTAAGCCACTGGGTGTGGCTGGTGTTTCTGCTGGGGAGAAAACTAATCAACATTTGAGCAAACAGCTTACAGAGAATCTACCCTGTTCTTCTCATACCTTTAATGACGATTGTCATTGCTGCATAATGTAAGCCACATTGAGCCTGCAAAGAGGTGGGAAAATGTGGGATACAAATGCAGCAAATAAATAAATATCCTTGGATTATTTGCCTGTCACTGATTTGTAAATAGTTTCACATTCTGTAGAAGTGTCCCAGAAGGGCATTTTTTTTCTCAAGTATTTTAACTGTTTCTGATATTTGGCATAAACATACTGACAGCATCCTGGCCTCACCACCTGTTATACTGGTAATGTCATTAGAATCTTCTGGATCAATATTCAAAGCGATTTAATGGCTTCTGGCGACTTAAATCGCTTGTTCGGGGCTACCCAGTCATTTTCAGCGGCACTTAACCAGTCAGTGCCACTGAAAATGTTCAGTTAGCGCCTGTCTCAAAACTGGCTATTTTGGGAGCATTCCGGGGGCGAAGTCAGCATCTGGCCAATTAAGTGCCAATATTCAGCACTTAACCAGCCAAAATAACTGCATAAATAGGACTGCATAAAAGTCCTCTTTTTATGTTGTGCTCCATAGCTGGTTAAGTTCTGAATATCACACTTACCAGCTATGCTTTAGTCGGCTCTGCAAACCCAGAAATTCAATGCTGAAGCCCAGACGTGGCCTGGCATTGAATTTCTGGGCAAAACACTGGTGACTGTCAGCAAAACATTCAACACCACTGGCTGAATATCAGGTCCACCATGTCACTCACTCATTTTTGAGTGTAGCCTAATCTGTATGTTTTGCTTTCTATTAACTTTGTTTTCTAACCAGTAATTTATAGTGTCAGGTCTTGATATTTCTGTCAGTTGAGGCTCATAACTATGGATTTCATTTTACCTTCATCATATCATATTACAATTTTGTTTTAAACTGTGATTTCAATACTTCCTCCAGAACCTACTGGCCTGGTGACCTTCACAAGACAGAGCTTTCAAGTGTTTCCTGAATGGGAGAGGTAAGATGTACAATTTATATTAATTTAACAGTGTCGGTGGTTGAGCATATCATTTATTTGTTCTGTCACTCGTTCCTGAACTTTATGGGAGATTCATACACCAGTGACTAGAAGGGTTTGATGCATGTATAACTGCCAGGACTGTCTCTGTATAGTGCTAGAAGTTACCTATTAAACTAGATATATAGCCAACATCTAAACCACAAACTTGCCACAAAATTTGACTTACCTCAAACCAAAGCAATATAAGTTCTTTTTTTTTATCTTGTGAGGTACATTTTAGAATATTAAAAAAAAAAAAAAAACTTCCCTACTTCACATTCATCTTCCTTGTGATGTCTGAAGCAGTTAATGAAAAATTGGATGTAATAGGCATTACTGAGACCTGGTGGAAGGAGGATAATCAGTGGGACACTGTCATACCGGGGTATGAAATATATCGTAGTGATAGGGTGGACCTGGTCTGGTGGAGGGGTAGCATTGTATATTAACAAGAGCCTTGACTCAGATAGATTACAAATTCAGCAGGACACAAATCACACCCTTGAATCATTGTGGGTTGAAATTCCATGCATAAAAGGGAAAAGGACGGTGATTGGAGTGTACTACCGTCTGCCTGGCCAGGATGAGCAGGTAGACACAGAAATGATAAAAGAAATCAGAGATGCAAACAAAATGGGCAATGTGATAATAATGGGTGACCTCAATTATCCAAATATAGACTGGGTAAATGTAGCATCGGGACATGCTAGAGAGGTACAATTCCTTGATGAAATCAAGGACAGCTTCATGGAGCAGCTGGTGCAGGAGCCGACGAGAGAAGGAAAAATTCTAGACTTGGTCCTTAGTGGAGCGCATGATCTGGTAAGGGACGTTATGGTACTGGGGCTGCTTAATAACAGTGATCATAATATGATCAGTTTTGATATCAACCTTGAAGTAACTATACACAGGAAGTGAAATACATTAGCATTTAACTTTAAAGAAGGAGACTATGATAAAATGAGGAGAACAGTGAAAAAAAAACTTATGGGGGCAACTGAGAGGGTAAAAACTGTACAACAGGCATGGACGCTGTTCAAAAATACCATCCTGGAGGCCCAGGCCAAACATATTCCACAAATTAGAAAAGAAAGACAGAAGTCCAAAAGCCGGCGTGGTTGAAAAGTGAGGTGCAGGAAGCTATTAGCGCTAAAAGAAACGCCTTCAGAAAATGGAAGAAGGAACCGTCTGAAAATAACAAGAAGAAGCATAAGGAGTGTCAAAGCAAATGCAAGGCACAGATAAAGAAGGCCAAGAGGGATTACGAAAAAAAAGATAGCATTAGAGGCAAAAAACATAGTGTAAAAATTTTTTGGTATATTAAAAGCAGGAAGCCGGCAAAAGAATCGGTTGGGCCGCTGGATGACCCAGGGTTAAAAGGGGCAATCAAGGAAGACAAAGACGTAGCGGAGAGATTGAATGAATTCTTTGTTTCGGTCTTCACCGAGGAAAATTTGGGTGGGATACCGGTGTCAGAAATGGTATTTCAAGCGGACGAGTCTGAGAAACTTACGTCACGGTAGACCTGGAGGATGTAATGGGGCAGTTCAGCAAACTGAAGAGTAGCAAATCTCCTGGACCGGATGGTATTCATCCTAGAGTACTGATAGAACTGAAAAATGAGCTTGCGGAGCTACTGCTAGTGATATGCAATTTATCCTTAAAATCGAGCGTGGTACTGGAAGATTGGAGGGGGTGGCCAATGTAACGACAATTTTCAAAAAAGGTTCCAGGGGAGATCTGGGAAATTATAGACTGGTGAGTCTGACGTCGGTGCCGGGGAAAATGGTAGAGGCTATTATTAAAAACAAAATTACAGAGCACATCCAAGGACATGTATTACTGAGACCAAGTCAGCACGGCTTTTGTGGGGGGAAATCTTGCCTGACCAATTTACTTCAATTCTTTGAAGGAGTAAACAAACATGTGGACAAAGAGGAGCCGGTTCATATTGTGTATCTGGATTTTCAAAAGGCGTTTGACAAGCTACCTCATGAAAGGCTACAGAGGAAATTGGAGGGTCATGGGATAGGAGGAAATGTCCTATTGTGGATTAAAAACTGGTTGAAGGATAGGAAACAGAGAGTGGGGTTAAATGGGCAGTATTCACAGTGGAGAAGGGTAGTTAGTGGGGTTCCTCAGGGGTCTGTGCTAGGACCGCTGCTTTTTAATATATTTATAAATGATTTAGAGATGGGAGTAACTAGCGAGGTAATTAAATTTGCTGATGACACAAAGTTATCAAAGTCGTTAACTCGCGACAGGATTGTGAAAAATTACAGAAGGACCTTCCGAGACTGGGAGACTGGGCGGCTAAATGGCAGATGACGTTTAATGTGAGCAAGTGCAAGGTGATGCATGTGGGGAAAAAAGAACCCGAATTATAGCTACGTCATGCAAGGTTCCACGTTAGGAGTTACAGACCAAGAAATGGATCTGGGTGTCATCGTTGATAATACGCTGAAACCTTCTGCTGAGTGTGCTGCTGCGGCTAGGAAAGCGAATAGGATGTTGGGTATTATTAGGAAAGGTATGGAAAACAGGTGTGAGGATGTTATAATGTCGTTGTATCGCTCCATGGTGCGACTGCACCTTGAGTATTGTGTTCAATTCTGGTCGCCGCATCTCAAGAAAGATATAGTAGAATTGGAAAAGGTGCAGCGAAGGGCGACTAAAATGATAGCGGGGATGGGACGACTTCCCTATGAAGAAAGACTAAGGAGGCTAGGGCTTTTCAGCTTGGAGAAGAGAAGGCTGAGGGGAGACATGATAGAGGTATATAAAATAATGAGTGGAATGGAACAGGTGGATGTGAAGCGTCTGTTCACGCTTTCCAAAAATACTAGGACTAGGGGGCATGCGATGAAACTACAGTGTAGTAAATTTAAAACAAATCAGAGAAAATATTTCTTCACCCAACGCATAATTAAACTCAGGAATTCGTTGCCGGAGAACGTGGTGAAGGCGGTTAGCTTAGCAGAGTTTAAAAAGGGGTTAGATGGTTTCCTAAAGGACAAGTCCATAAACCACTACTAAATGGACTTGGGAAAAATCCACAATTCCAGGAATAACATGTATAGAATGTTTATATGTTTGGGAAGCTTGCCAGGTGCCCTTGGCCTGGATTGGCCGCTGTCGTGGACAGGATGCTGGGCTCGATGGACCCTTGGTCTTTTCCCAGTGTGGCATTACTTATGTACTTTCTAATTCTCATAAAACACCCAAGACCATTTGTGTTAAAGAGAATCTCATGAAGGTTTTAACACATACTGTACAATAAAACAGATTTGTGCTATTTTAACTGTAGCATGCCTTTAACATTTGAAATTAGAAAGCATATTTATAGTATTCTGAAACACAAAGTTTGAAAAATTGTGTGGGAGTTTTTAGCTCTCTTGTCTAATGACAGCCACTTTTGAAATTAGAAGGCCTATGTTGTGAAACTCAGTCCCACTTAGAATATGTCATTTTCAAGATACTTTACATGTAATTTTTTTTTGTCCTCCTAACTGTTAAGTTGCATTGGGGGGGTATGTGAAATAAGCAGATGCAGCTTATCCAGTAATACAGGTGGCTAACCTTTTGTAAGCGGATTTATCCTAGATGTACCTATGTTGTGAAACTCAGTCCCACTTAGAATATGTCATTTTCAAGATACTTTACATGCAATTTTTTTTGTCCTCCTAACTGTTAAGTTGCATTGGGGGGTATGTGAAATAAGCAGATGCAGCGTATCCAGTAATACAGATGGCTAACCTTTTGTAAGGAGATTTATCCTAGATGTATGTGTATCCTCTGTTTTTCTTGTGAGGTAAATTTTCAGAGACTATTTGGATAGTGCCACTGAAAATCCACCATTTATCTGGATAAATGTCTGTGAATATCAGGGCCCCAGTCTTTCAGCTGCTTAAAACAATGTGTATGGCTAACATAATATGTGCAAACTTGGCCACTTAAATAAAGATGATCTGGGTTTATATATTTGGCTGACATTTGTCTTGACTCCTTAAAAAACCTTCATTGGACCCTACCTGTCCTTCCACTTATCGCCCCATCTCCCTCCTCCCTTTCCTATCCAAGATACTTGAACATGCTATTCTTGATCCACTTAAATTTGGCTTTCACCCCCTTCATGCAACTGAAACAGCGCTTGCTGAAGTCGCCAATGGATCTGTTCCTGGCCAGATCCAAAGGTCTCTATTCTATCCTCATCCTTCTCGATCTATCTGCTGCTTTTGACACTGTTGATCACAGCCTACTCCTTGATACGCTGTCCTCACTTGGATTTCAGGGCTCTGTTCTTTCCTGGGTTTCTTCTTATCTCTCCCAGTGTACCTTTGGTGTATACCCTAGTGGATCCTCCTCTACTTCTATCCCACTGTCAGCTGGTGTACCTCAGGGATCTGTCCTGGGACCTCTTCTTTTCTCCATCTATACTTCTTCCCTTGGTACTCTGATCTCATCCCATGGTTTTCAGTATCATCTTTACGCTGATGACTCTCAGATCTACCTCTCCACACCAGAAATCTCAGCCGAAATCCAGGCCAAAGTATCAGCCTGCCTGTCTGACATTGCTGCTTGGATGTCAAAGCGCCATCTGAAACTAAACATGACCAAGACTGCGCTTCTTATCTTTCCCCCTATACCAACCTCTCCTCCTCCCCCATTCTCTATTTCTGTGGATAACACTCTCATCCTTCCTGTCTCATCAGCTCGTAACCTTGGGTCATCTTCGACTCCTCCCTCTCCTTCTCTCCACATATTCAGCAGACTGCTAAAACCCGTCGTTTCTTTCTCTATAATATCAGCAAAATTCGCCCTTTCCTTTCTGAGCACACTACCAGAACCCTCATCCACACTCTTATCACCTCTTGCAACTTGCTTCTCACAGGTCTCCCACTAAGCCATCTCTCTCCTCTTCAATCTGTTCAAAATTCTGCTGCACAACAAATATTCCACCAGTGTCGTTATGCTCATATTAGCCCTCTCCTCAAGTTACTTCACTGGCTTCTTGTCCGTTTCCACATACAGTTCAAACTCCTCTTATTGACCTATAAGTGCATTCACTCTGCAGCTCCTCAGTACCTCTCCGCTCTCATCTCTCCCTACATTCCTCCCCGGGAACTCCGTTCACTGGGTAAATCCCTCTTATCGGCACCCTTTTCCTCCACTGCTAACTCCAGGCTCCGTTCCTTTTATCTTGCTGCACCATATGCCTGGAATAGACTTCTGAGCCAGTTCGTCAAGCTCCATCTCTGGCTGTCTTCAAATCTAAGCTAAAAGCCCACCTTTTTGATGCTGCTTTTAACTCCTAACCCTTATTCACTTGTTCAGAACCCTTATTTTATCATCCTCACTTTAATATTCCCTTATCTCTTGTTTATCCTCTTTGTCTGTCCTAATTAGATTGTAAGCTCTGTCGAGCAGGGACTGTCTCTTCATGTTCAAGTGTACAGCGCTGCGTATGTCTAGTAGCGCTTTAGAAATGATAAGTAGTAGTACTAGTTGACTAGATTATAAGCTCTGTAGAGAAGATACTGTCTCATATGTATTTGTATAGCACTGTTGTGTATTTAATAGTGGTACAGAAATTATTAGATTTTCAAAAAGTATGTATGTAGATAATTTATCTTTGTCACAAGTAACTTTCCACTCTGTCCCATTTACTTCACAGAAATCTATCCACCTTCACCTACTCAAAAAAAATTCAGTTTGGAGATTGCTTTGTTCTATACAGGCTTTCAAATGAACATGTAGCTTCTCAGACTTCTTACTGAAAATATTCCCCTATATATGTTATATATGAGACATGTTTATTTCTGTAATGTATTGTGGCAAAAACATATCCTATAAAAAAAAGTCACAGAATAACAGTGGTGCTGGTAATACCTCTAAACATTTTCATGGTTGTCTTTCTTTTATCTGTAGTGCAGTTAGTGCTTGATAAATGGATGCCGAGACCTGGAGGGCATTCAACAGAAGGCATTTTAGAAGGCAATCCGTTTAAGTAGTCACTTGGGGTGAGGAACTGATGTTCCATTCCCTTGGCAGTTGCAGCTTCAGTAATTTGATTTTGCAGAAAGAGATCGATTTCTGGCAGTTATGATGGTACTGTGAATTGTAAAGGAAATGAACTCAAGTTAGTGGGATGGCTAGAGGGCAGACATGTAGAAGATAGTGAATGACATAGCTTTTGAGAAGAGACATGAAAGAAGTATTTGTGAAAAGGAATGAACTGTTGTAGATGTTTTTTTAAATTTTTTTTTTTTTTTTTAAGTTAATAGGAAATTCCATAGCGTCCCCTCTGGACAGGTCCAGACAGATGGGTTATGTATGTCTACCAGCATGGGGTGACTGAGAACTTCAAACCTCAGAGATCCTATATCTAGCCTGTGTGGATGCCAGAGAGCCAGAATTTTCAGTCTCCAGCAGATGATAGATATGCATGACCTGTGCAATCTGGTCTGGTCAGGTCATGTAGGCCTTTAGGGGTCCCTGCTTTCTTGGGGGATCTCAAGAGGGGAAACTGGACCTTAAAGGTGCCCAGTTTTTGTATGGAAATGCAGCGGTCAGTAATTGTGGCAATACGTTCTTCATGCCACTGGATCTCACAGAGGCTTATCTTCATATTCCCATCTGGCAAGGGCATCAGAGATTCTTTCATTTCACTGTTTTGGCTCAACACTTTGTTTTTTGCACTCCCTTTTGTCTTGGTGATGGTACCACATACATTTCCCAAAGTGATGGGTGTTATGGTGGCTGCTCTCAGGAAGAAAGGCCTCTTAGTTAATCTGTATCTGCACAATTGGTTGATCAGGACAAAGTCCAGCCGGGAGTGCAACAGGGCTGCTACTCGAGTGATATAATTCTTGGAGTCATTGGGATGGGTGGTGAACCTGTCCAAGAGCACCCTCAAGCCCTTGTGTTTGGTTCAACTCACTCTGCAAGGTCATGTTTTCCTTCCTGCAGCCAGAGCTTGTGTCATGTTCGTGACTTTTTTCCCTTGGGTTGTGCTCCTCTCGCCCTATGGTGGCCAGAACCGGTGACTGCCATAGGCTTTCCAGACTTTTTTCATTCCGATCCAGATATTTTAGCCTTCCAGTCTTGTGTGGAAGTTTGGCAGCTAGCCTCACCTGTAGCTGCCTTGTGATTGTTGCATCTGAGCGCAGCTGTGATGAGCTTATTAGCCACCTGGGAACTTGCTGCCTTGGCCTTTGCAACGTTTTGCTTTGGGTCCAGGTTAGTGTTGGTGCAGTGTGCACTTTTGACTTATGTGTTTAGCTTCCCTGCTTTTTCGTTGTGGCTCCTCTGCTTTCCCTTTTGGTGCTGTTAGAAGCACTTCTGTTTTTGCTGTTAGAGGTACTTCTGGTTTTGGTGCTGTTGGAAGCACTTCTGCTTTCTGCAGTTAGAGGTACTTTTGGTTGTGGTGCTGTTAGAAGCACTTCTGTTAGTTTGGTGCTTAGAAGCACCTTTGTTTGTGTGTTTAGCTTCTCTGCTTTCTCCTTGTGGCTCCCCTGCTTCCCCTTGGTTAGTTTAGTGCTGTAGAGCACTGCTGTAGCTTGGTGCTTAGGAGCACCTTTGTTAGTTTATGTGTTTAGCTTCCCTGCTTTCTCCTTGTGGCTCCCCTGCTTCCCCTTGGTTAGTTTAGTGCTGTGGAGCACTGCTATAGCTTGGTGCTTAGGAGCACTTCTGTTAGTTTAGTGCTTAGGAGCACTTCTGTTAGTTTGGTGCTTAGGAATTCTTTTGTTAGTTTGGTGCTTAGGAGCACCTCTCTAGTTTAGTGCTGTGGAGCATTTCTGTGGTTAGGTGCTTAGGAGCACTTCAGTCTGGTTACGCTATAGGAACACTTCTGAGTTGCTGGGTTTCCCAGCTTTCCCCTGGGGGCTTTCCTGCCTTTCCTTTTGGTGCTTGGGAGCACTTCCGTCTTGTCTTGGCCCTGTGTTCCTGGTTTGTGCAAGCTTGCGTGGTATTCCAGGGTCAGAGGTGGTCCCTCAGCCCTAGTCCCATTCCTGGTCCTGGTACTGTCAAGCTTGTTCTAGTATCCCAGCCCCTGTGTTATCATGTATCCGGTAAGTCCTGCCGGCCGCTTGAACCCAGGGGCTCAACTCCTGGGGAACAGTGGCTAAGTGCAGGTGAAGCAGTGCAGACCAGTCCGGTGTGTTGCAGTCCAGTGCGGACCAGTCCGGTGTACTCCAGTCCAGTGTGTTCCGGTCCGGTGTGTTGCAGTCCAGTGCGGACCAGTCCGGTGTACTCCAGTCCAGTGTGTTCCGGTCCGGTGTGTTGCAGTCCAGTGCGGACCAGTCCGGTGTACTCCAGCCCAATGTGTGCCAGTTCAGTGTGTTCCAGTCCAGTGAGGACCAGTCCGGTGTCCTCCAGTCTAGGGGGTTCCAGTCCGTGTGTTCCGGCTCGCTGGGCGTCGCCTGCAGCCCTTGCCTGTGCCGGTGTGCTAGCCCAGTGTTGGTTGGTGGGTTTTGCCTGCTGCTGTCGCTCCTCGTCAGCAGCCCAAGAGCTCACGTTTGCTCCAGAGCCCGTCCCAGCGGACTCTGAACCTGAGAACTTGACAGCTTGGAAACTTCAGGATCAAATACAGGCTCTTCTGGCGTCCATATCCCCACATGCGAAGGCTTACATGCAGGTATTAGGCTCCATGGCTATAATGCTGGAAGTGGTACAATGAGTGCAAGTTCATATGAGATCTCTTCAGGAAGCCCTGTTGTCCCACTGGTCTTTGCAGCTCCACAACTTGGAATTGCAGCTTCCACTTTGTTACCAGGTGGGCAGCCATCTACGCTGGTTGCTTTGCACATACAACCTGGAAAAAGGAATAAGTTTGAAGCCTCTGACATTGGACACGAGCCTCAGCACCTGGGAGGTACATTATTTGGGGCAAGTAGCTCAGGGACAGTGGTTGAAGGAGGAAACTCAGTGGTCCATCAATCGGCTGGAAACCAGAGCAGTTCATCTGGTCCTGCTCTCCTTTCAAACCTTGTTGGATGGCAGGACAGTACATCTGATGTGTGACAGAGCAACTGCAGTAGCGTATGTGACTTGTCAAGGCAGAACCAAGAGTCGCTCGGTGGCAAGAGAAGCAAACTCTGTTCATGATGTCACACTTCTTTGTGGTTCATGTGGCTGGCATGTAGAACATACAAGCCAGTTACCTGAGCAGGCATGTGCTGGACCCAGGAGAGTGGAGCCTGGGTCTGAACTCCTTCAGCCTTATAGAATGGACTTGGGGTCATCAGGTGATGGATTTGATAGCTGCCTCGGAGAATTCAAAAGTGCCCAGGTTCTTCAGTCGTCATTGGAACTCAAGGGCGGAAGCTGTTGATGCCCTTGTTCAGAACTGGTCTCTGAACGGCCTCTACATGATTCCTCCCTGGCCGTTAATAGGTCAGGTCCTTCAGAAAACAGAATGTCATGAGGGTCTGATGGTGACCCCGGACTAGCTAAGAAGACTGTAGTACAGCGATCTCATGTGACTAGTGGCTGGAAATCCCTTTCTTTTTCCACAGTCAGGCAGTCAGCCTATGTAGATGCCAGACCATCTCCATTTTTTCTTATGGTGTGACTCTTGAAAGGGTGCAGCTAAACATAAGGTTTTGACTATGCTCAAGTCACACAGTTGGTCCACCTCCTTGACCTTTGTGTGGGTCTGGCATATATTTGAGGCTTGGGGTGAAGAGCAGCAGTTGGCTTCTGTCACAAAACACCTAGCCACCTGCCTGAGGCCACCTGGAGGGTCTGACCTCAGCACAGCTCAGGTCCACCTGCATCTGCTGCTTGTGTTGTACACTAGCACTCTCCTCCCACCGACTGGGTCCCAACTGCCTCTCAGCGAGTCAGCCGCTCTCAAATTATTCCCCAGTGATTTCTAGGACACTGGGGCCACACTCCCAGGAGTCCCACAGTTGCTAGAAAGCACTCACAGACCCAACACACAAACTACCAGGATTATTAGTCAGTCCAGACAAGCAGAAGCAGTAAACTAAAAGAGGTTTATTGTCATAAAAATATTGAACAGTGACCTATAAAACAGATGGGGAAAACACAGCTGAAATAGGATTAATTATAAAACCATCTATACATTTTATTACTACCTGAATATCCCACGAATTTACTTCTTCCCTTCCTTTACCTCTCACCTGTTTCCTGTGGAGTGCTCCTTTTCCAGCCCAACAACCTTGAAAAAGATAGGAGAAGGAAACAGATTTGCCGGAGAGCATGGGACAGAGTATCAGTCCTGAGGCTTTCTAATCTGTGGTAAAACTTGTGGAGACTGTGAGCTTGGGGAGAGCAGCTGGTTGTGGAAGAATCCTGACTCACTGCATGGGATACATTGTGCTGTGCTGGGGACAGGGTGAATGATGACTCCTGCAGAGGCAGTTAAGCTGTGTTCCCGCTTTGTGACCCACCGGCGAGCTTCGAGGCGTAGCACTGCAATCAAACCGGGAATCCTCCTGGACACGGAGGGAAACGGTCCACAGCACCACATCTTCAGCATCCGAATACGCTAGGGTCTTCAGGCTCTCCTGCAGGGCTGGTTTACAGTTTGACGTAGGATAGGGCGGGGATGGGCGACATTTTATCAGGGTCGACTGGCAGTGAAGAGCAGGCTCTGGCTGATCACGTACGAACATAGTCACCATTTTACAGCCCCAGGGCTCGACAGAGCATTCAGCTGCATCGGGATCTTTGTTTTCTTTGGAGTTTATATTGCTCTTACACCAGGCCTATTTGCTGAAGCAGAAACAGTCAGAATTGCTGCAAGCTGCTGTAGTTTCTTGCCTGCTGCCTCTCTGGCTCCTAAGAGATTTTGTTTAGACCTCCCTCCTCTGATGTGGCCTTGGTCTGTTCAGAGGAGCCATAGTTGAAGGAGCCATTAGAGGAGGGAAAGCTCCCTCCTGAGGAGGGGGATGATCCAAAAGTACTGAGGAGCTCGGTACTCTTATTTCTGAGGCGCTGGTGGTACTTCTGTTTTGGTGTCAGGAGTTCGATATTCGTCTATCATGAGGGGACTTAGAGGTCCTTCTTATGGCCTTCCCGATGCATCCAGAGATTCGGGACACTTCTTAGAGCAGAATGGGTCTTATTGGACATGGGGCTTAGAGTGGGAAGAGCCATGGCTCACCTCTGTCCGTTGGTTCTGGAGGAGGAAGATAAATTGCAGCTTCCCAGGGTGGCCCCCTGGTTACAATGGTGACTGAGAAGACCACCTTGCTGGTGGATGGGAGTATTGCCCTAAAACACTTGCAGAATAGGAAGCTAGTTGGCTCACTGAAACAGGCCTTTATAGTGGCCTCTTTGAGCCTTTGTGACAGTGTGCAGCTCGGTTTTGTGGCAAGAGCATGCCTCAAGTGGCAACAGAGGTCTTCAACACAAGACGGGTGTCATAACTCCCAGCTGGAAGTGGAGTCCCGCGTCAGATTTGGTTCCCTCTTCTTTTGGAGTTGTCCTCTGAAGAACCGTGGAGATTGGAGTGTTTTCCAACCCTCATCACTCAGAACGAGGGGTCATTTCTACATCCCAACCTTCAGTCTCTGGCTCTGACTGCCTGGATGTTGAGAACTTAGAATTCGCCTCCTTGGGTCTTGCAGAGGGTGTCTCCCGAGTCTTGAATGCTTCCAGAAAAGATTCCACGAAGAGGTGTTACTCTTTGAAATGGAGGAGGTTTGCCATCTGGTGTGACAGCAGGCCCCTAGATCCTCTCTCTCGTCCTACACAGACCCTTCTTGAATACCTTCTACACTTGTCAGAGTCTGGTCTCAAGACCAACTTCACCTTAGTGCGATTAGTGCTTATCGCCGTGTAGAAAGTAAGCCTATCTCTGGACAGCCTTTAGTTGTTCGTCTCATGAGAGGTTTGCTTTTGTCAAAGCCCCCAGTCAAACCTCCACCAGTGTCATGGGATCTCAACGTCATTCTCACCCAGCTGATGAAAGCTTCTTTTGAGCCACTGAATTCCTGCCATCTGAAGTACTTGACTTGGAAGGTCATTTTCTTGTTGGTGGCAGTTACTTCAGCTCGTAGGGTCAGTGAGCTTCAGGCCCTAGTAGTGGATGCACCTTATACTAAGTTTCATCACAACAGAGTAGTCTTCTGCATGCACCCTAAGTTCCTGCCGAAGATGGTGTTGGAGTTCCATCTGAATCAGTCAATTGTCTTACCAATATTTTTCCCCGTTCCCATGCCCACCCTGGTGAAAGCAACTTGCACACCTTGGACTGCAAGAGAGCACTGGCCTTTTACGTGGAGCAGACAAAGCCCTTCAGACAGTCCACCCAGTTATTTGTCGCTTTTGATCCCAACAGGAGGGGAGTTGCCATCGGAAAACGCACAATCTCCAGTTGGTTAGCAAACTGCATATCCTTCACTTATGCCCAAGCTGGGCTGACTCTGGAGGGCCATGTCACGGCTCATAATGTCAGAGCCATGGCTGCATCAGTGGCTCATTTAAAGTCAGCCTCTATTGAAGAGATTTGCAAGGCTGCGACATGATCTTCAGTCCACACATTCACATCTCACTACTGCCTTGAGCAGGATACCCGACATGACAATCGGTTTGGGCAGTCAGTGCTGCAGAATCTGTTTGGCGTTTAGAATCCAACTCCACACACCTATGCCTGTTTTTATTCTGTTCCATGCTGCACTCTCAGCTAGATGTATATAGTTTCAGGTTATTCTATATTAAGTCCTCGCCATTATGAGACCCAATTGACCAATGTGTATTGTTTTGGGTGAACCTGGATGCTAGGGATATCCCACTTGTGAGGATAATGCAGCCTGCTTGTCCTCGGAGAAAGCGAAGATACTTACCTATAGCAGGTATTCTTCGAGGACAGCAGGCTGATTATTCTCATAATCCCACCCACCTCCCCTTGGAGTTATTTGTTTCTTTGTTTATGCTATAGACTTAACTGAGGTACGTGCTCGCACTTGCGCGCCGGGCGGGAAGTCAGTCCGTGCATGCATGGTGCGCGCTACATGCGCGCCAGAAGGCTCTGGCAAAGTTTTTAAAAATTTGCTATTGCAAATGCCGGTTCCCGGGCTGACGCAAATGTTGACCCACTTGTGAGAATAATTAGCCTGCTGTCCTCTGAGAACGCCTGCTTACAGGTAAGTATCTTCGCTTTCTGGGTCTACAAATTCCATTCATGATGTCTTGGTTGAAGCGAGGAAACCTTTTACCATTTATATCTACACTTTAAGTGGAATAGATTTCCCACCTGGTGTGTCACAAATGATCATGATCCAATTCAGTGTCCTCCAAATATATTCTACTACCTTTACTATATTGCCATCTGGAGCTGCAAACATCCCTTACTCTGCATATACCTCAGTGCATTCTCAGTCTGTCATGTTCTTGTTGACACATTTTCAGCTTTACAATTTCGATTACATCAAGACTCATGAGAAACCACTAT
Source organism: Microcaecilia unicolor (assembly GCF_901765095.1). Lineage (NCBI taxonomy): Eukaryota > Metazoa > Chordata > Amphibia > Gymnophiona > Siphonopidae > Microcaecilia > Microcaecilia unicolor. The sequence goes on along the minus strand of NC_044035.1, from coordinate 132,645,813 downwards.
TTCAGAAATCTTCTGTACCATAGGACTTCAGTTTTGTCCTTACATCTCTCATGAAACTATCCTTTGAGATGATTGAATCTAAATCCCTGAAGGATCTCACCTGGAAAGAGTCCCTTCTAGTAGTAGTTGCTTCAGCTAAGTCAGGGGTTCTTAACATTTCTTGGTTCCCATACCCATTTAACTGATCACTCCCTAAGCCATGTGTCTATTAATGTCAACTGACAGCTACATATGTCACTGTTAGCCATTAACCGTGTTAACTGCTAACATGTCACTAAAATTATACTACTAATAACTACCTTTACTCTGTCTAGGATGTTTTCAATAAATTGCCCCAGATTAAGACCCTTGCACCTTCCTGCACCCCTTGGGTGGGTGGGTGGGGGGGAGGGGGGGAGGTGCGAGCACCACAGGTTAAGAACCACTGAGCTAGGATAAGTGAACGTTACCCCTTATCACATTTGAACAGTATACTGTACTTCATCACAAGGAGTTCTACATGTTTTGTTTTTTTACCAAAGGTGATCACACTTTCCATGTGAAATGAATGCATATTGGTTCCCACATTTTGCCCTAAGTCACATAAGCATTCATGCAACAAGTCCTGTTACACTCTGGACTTATAAAAGTGCTGTCTTAAAGGAACTGAATGAATTAAAAAGTCTACACAGTTGTTTGTCTCTTTCCAACACAATTGGTATGCCAGCAGTCAAATGAACCTTAGCCAACTGGTTAGCATCATGTATTGATTTCTTTTACAAGCTGGCACTCTTCTAACCAGTAAAGTCAGAACTCTCACCAAATTAGAGCTACTGCAGCCATTCTAGTTCTCATGAAATCTGTCTCACTGGTCAACACATACAAATAACGTTTGGTCCTCACTCCATACCTTCATTTTACACTACTACTTAGATCTGTCTTTGGTCAGAGACCATGCATTCAATTGAACTATGCTGTGCTGAAAATAGTGCTGCATTAGTTTGGTCTTCCCTATCTGATGAAATCAGACTTCAAAGATCTATCTGATTTTTTTTTGCCATTCTTTGAAAAGTTTTATTTAATTTGTGATGTATAATTTTAAATGTTTGATTATTAAATCTGTTTTTAAATATATTTTACAAAATGTACATGTGATACTATGTTATTTGTAGTTCCTGGACTATGGCCAGTCTTATTTTTTTTTAAACTGTAATCTGCCTTGAGCCTCTTTGAAGAATTGGCAGAATAAAAGCAACAGATTAGATTATCAAAATATCTTTGTGAAATCAGCAGTCCTTGCAATTTTAACTGTAACCAGCCTGCTCCATCACAATGGACAGAGAATCTCTATATCAGTGCTTTGCAGTCTCTTTGTGCCTGTGATTCCATGATTGCATCCAAATAAAATTGTGTGACACTCTCTCCTCCTCCCCCCTTCCCCCCTCCCCAGAGGTGCAGAATAATGACATACCTGTGGAGAGCCCACCTAAATCATGACCCCAAAAGCAGGTTTAGTGATCCCATTTGGGGTCATAACCTATGGTTTGGCAAGCTCTGCTTTAAATTGAATGGCCCTGAGTTTGGGAGTCAACCACTTTTATGCCTGACTCAGTCTGCTTGTTGATAGAAAAGCATCATTTTTCACCTATAACAGATGTTTTCCGTAGACAGGAGGCTTGATCAAGCACACAGTTCCTCTCACCTTCCTGAGAGGTGCATTCCTTCATGATCGAGAGGACTGAGGAAAGCATTGCACACTAGAAGGGCTATGCATGCTTAGAACTTAAGTTCCAAAATGCAAGAAAACAGAGATCTTCCACAGGAAAAACCAACAAGGGCAATGTAGAAATGGAAGATTCCTTGTCATCAACAGCAGATGAATCCATTAACTGATGGGTTGTATCCACCTACCAGCAGGTAGAGAGAGAGAACACTGAAAGCACATGGTGTTCCTGGACGCCCAGCCCCCTCTGCCTTCGGTATATGTATATCTGTCACATCTGTGGCCGTGACCACCCTCAGCCTTACCTTCTTTCTGGGGGTCAGCAGCTCTGCTGGCTTCTGTCTGTGTTTGTGTTAGTCTTGTCTCTAGTCTCTGCGCTGATTATCTCACTAGTCCTCACCTGTGTGGGCTATGCCTCCCTGCCTGGCCAGTTTCTAAGATGGCTTCTGTGCCAGCTTCCAAGATGGCTCCTGCTTGTCTTTCCTGTGGGCTCACTTCCTATGTGTGTCAAGCGTCTCTTTGGGGTCAGTGTACTTCCTGCTTCTGTCCTGCTGCTGGTGACTCATCAGTGAGAGCCTTCATAAGGAAGTGCTGTGCTTGCAGTCAGGGCCTTTGCATAGGTGTTATGCTCTTAGGCCAGGTCAGGTTAGTAAGTGTCTGCTGCACTACTGCTTAGCCTCTCTCTGGGTTCCAGCCCAGCTTCTTTCTGTGTCTGTTGTCCTTCCGTGGGGGGTATTCCCTGCCACTGTCTGTCTGTGGACTGCGGGTCCTTCCTGGCTTACCCTGTGTTTGGGGTGAAGCCTCTGCTCCAGGCTTACCCTGTGTTGGGGTGAAGCCTCTGTCCCTGGCTTACCCTGGGTTGGGGTGAAGCCTTTGTCCAGGTTTGTTCTCTGTCTGTATGCGAAGCCTCAGCCTTTGTGAGTTCCCCAGTCAGTGTGTGAAACGGCTGTGGCTTCAGACCCTTGGCTTGATATTCCTGGTTTACTCTGTTTGCTCTGCTGCCTGCCAAAGACCCTTGGCCTGATATTCCTGGTTACTCTGTTTGCTCTGCTGCCTGCCCAAGACCCTTGGCCTGTTATTCCTGGTTTGCTCTCTTTACCCTGAGTCCTGCCTTGCCTAGCCTGTGTGCCTTCCCTGCTTGTATATCCTGAATCCTGTATCTGTCTAGCTAGTGTGTATGTCCTGGGTGATTATTCCTGTATCCTGTCTCCACCTAGCTAGAGAGTTTACCCTGTGGGTATTCCCGGATTCCCGTTCTGCCTAGTGTGTATGCTGCCCTAGTCCTTGCTCCTGCTAAGCTTCTGTATGCCTTGTGTTCCTTGGTCTGTCTTCTGGGTCTTGCTAGTGGCTGTGCAGCAGCACATTGTCTGAGTGTAGTTCCTAGTCTAGTCTTCCTCGTGTTTCCTAGACCCAGGGTGGGTCCTCTGGTTCTCCAGTTCCGGCCCTGTCCTACAAGTCCTGCCGGCCACCTGCACGCTAGAGCTCAACTCTAGCGGAATGGTGGCCAAGCGCAGGTGAAGCGGATCCTGTCCTGCCGGTTCCAGTTGCCTACTTCCAATCCAGAGTTCCAGTCCGGTCCTTCCGTATGCCCAACTCCAGGGTGGTCTTGCCTGCCGCTGCCGCTCCTCGGCAGTGGCCCAAGGGCTCACGAACTTCAGTTCCGCCTCGAGAACCTGATAGAATGCTAAGGCCCTCAAGAACGCGACAATATCTCTATCTCCCAGCAGGTGTGGACGTCACTTTCTCAGCTCCTGGATTTCTGCCTGGAGTGGCTTCTGTGCTTTGCCAGTAGAGCAGGGGGGTGTTGTGGCTGGTGGTGCCCACTTTAAAGGCATACTTGGTTTTCCCTGTCCTTGCCTTACCCCATTCCCCCTCCTCCCAGAGTTCCTCTGTGGCTGCCTACCTCTAACTTTCCTCACAGTAAAAAAAAAAAAAAAAAAGAGAGGCTCGCTTTCTCAGCGTGGCGATTTCTGAGGCTTTCTCCAGAGCTCCTTGTTCGGTGCAGCTTGACCGAAGCTCATTTGACTCGGTCTCCTCAGGTGAGAGTGGTGCCCATCTCCTCCGGGGAGGTTCCCGCTGACAGCGCTCTGTGCAGGGTAAGTTTTGGCGCAAAGGCGCCATTTTGTTTTCTGTATTTGATGGCTGCTGAAGGGGTTAAGCGCTGCTCCCACTGTGGGAAACGCAGATCAGCAGCTGGGCTTTGCAGCTCATGCTGCCTAGATGCTAATGCTGGCACGAGCATGGCGGGCGGTGAGTCTTCCTGCAAGATGGAGTTGGCAGCGGGTGCCATCTTGGAGGCGCTGCGTGACTCGACCCTCGCGGTTGCGGAGGGGTCTGAGTGCAGGTGGATGCCTCGTTTTGAGGTTTCTAGAGGAGCTGTTGCCTCCGCTTCCCCCAATGTGAGAACGGAGATAAAGGGTGAGTTTTTCTCCCCTTAATTTGTGCTGCTGATGCATAAGGCTTTTATGTTAAAGAGAGCACTGCCTAAGGCTCCTGACAATTCCTTTTGGACTGGGTTGCCTCCAGTTCTTGATAGCCCAGCGTCTGCTGGAGACTTTATTTCTTCCCCCGAGCTTTTGGCTGACACTAAGCGTAGACGAGTGAATACCCCATCTGAGGGGGGGACTCTTCACTCTGTTCTCCCCCGTGGTCTAGTTTCAGGGAGTCTGAGGGGTCTGGCAGGCCATCACGGACTGATGATCCAGACGAGGGTGGCTGCTTGCCACAGGAGTTGGATGACCCTGAAGCGGTTCGGATTTTCCACCGCGACGAGCTGCCAGCTCTCATTTCTGATGCCTTACAGGCCCTTTGTATTGAAGATCCTGACGAGGGCGCTGCCTCTTCTATTAATCCTAGGATGGCTAATACTAAGAAGCCTTCCCGGGCTTTTCTCGTGCATGCGTCCATCCAAGAGCTTATTTCAGCTCAATGGTCTGACCCTGATGGTCCCTTGAAGGTGGCCAGGGCTATGTGTCACTTTTACCCTCTGAGTGAAAGTCAGTTGGCCCTCTTTGGGATGCCTAAAGTGGATGTGTTAGTCATGGCTGTGACTAAAAAGACTACTCTCCCGGTGGAGGGAGGAGTCGCTTTGAAAGATATGCAGGACCGGCGGCTGGAATCCGTGCTGAAGCGGTCCTTTGAAATCTCGGGCCTTTCCTTACGGGCGTCTGTTTGCAGTTCCTATGCGGCCCGGGCCTGCCTTTCCTGGTTGCAGCAGGCGGTTGAGCAGCCCGCCGATGGAGCGGGTTCCCTCGCTGAGGTCGGCCCACGTATGGAGTCTGCACTGTCATTTTCGGCTGATGCTCTTTATGATCTGGTCAGAGCTTCGGCTAAGCAGATGTCGGTAGCGGTTGCTGCCCACCGCCTTCTTTGGCTCCAGCATTGGGCGGCTGACATGGCGTCTAAACAAAGGCTGGTGAGGTTACCCTTTCGGGGTCTTCTTTTATTTGGGGAGGATTTGGAGAAGATTGTTAAGGACCTAGGGGACTCTAAGTCCCAACGGTTGCCTGAGGATAGGCCGAGGCCTTCTTCCAAAAGTCCTTCTTTTCCCTCCTCTTCCAGGCCACGTTTTCTCGAAGCTCTCAGGTATCGCCCGGGGCGATCTGCGAGGTTTGGTCAGTGTACCCGTTTCCAGCAGAGGAACTCCTTTCGTTCGGACAAACGCGCTGCGGCGTCCGGGCAACGTACAGGAGTTCAGGGGCATCCGCCACAATGAGGTGCTGGTCCACTCGTCGGTTCCCGCAGTAGGGGGTCGTTTCTCCCTCTTTCTCGAGGAGTAGACCAAGATTACTTCGGATCGGTGGGTCCTGGACCTGATCAGAGAAGGTTACCGACTAGAATTCGTTGCCCCGGTGGGAGACGTGTTTTTGAAGTCCTGATGCGGCACTGGCATCAAGCGGGCGGCGGTAAACGAGACCTTGCAGGTGTTGCTTAAGCTCGAAGCGGTGGTTCCGGTTCCTCCCGCAGAACGCAGCTATGGTCGCTACTCCATCTATTTTGTGGTGCCTCGAAAAGGCGGGTCATTCAGACCTATCCTCAACTTATGCAGAGTCAACGAGGCCTTATGAGTGTGACAGTTCCGCGTGGAAACCCTGCGCTCCGTCATTGCGGCGGTACAGCCAGGAGAGTTTCTCACGTCTCTGAACCTCAAGGAAGCGTACTTGCATATTCCCATCAGGCCGCCTCATCAGCAGTTTCTCCAGTTTGCAGTATTGAGCCAACATTTTCAGTTTGCGCGCCTTGCCTTTTGGCCTGGCAACTGCCCCTCGGACTTTTTCCAAGGTGATGATAGTGGTGGCTGCCTTTCTTAGGCGAGAGGGTATCAGAGTTCACCCTTTTCTCGACGACTGACTCATCAGAGCGGATTCGGCAGACGAAAGCCGCCTTGACACAACCAGAGTTGTTAAAGTTCTTCAGACTCTGGGCTGGGTAGTCAATATGCCCAAAAGTCACCTGACCCCCTCTCAGTCTCTCGAGTATTTGGGGGTCCGGTTCGACACAGCTTCAGGGTTTGTTTTTCTTCCCGACAACAGGCGTCTCAAGCTTCAGAATCAGGTCTGTCTGCTCCTGCGGATGCCTCGCCCTCGAGCTTGGGACTTTGTTCAGCTCCTGGGATCGATGATGGCCATCATAGAGGTGGTTTCCTGGGCGAGAGCTCACATGAGGCTCCTGCAACTTGCTCTGCTTCAGCAATGGTCTCCGATTTCCCAGGAATACCAACGCGCAGACTAAGGTGGCTTCCTGCGGCCCAGCACAGTATGGATTGGTGGCTTTCCGACAGCATGCTGCGGCAGGGGATGCCACTTGCTCTTCCGTTTTCGTGTCAGGTGATAATGGATGCCAGCCTTTCAGGCTGGGGAGCTCATTGCCGATGACGCTATGCTCAGGGTCTGTGGCCCACCGCAGAAGCGGGATGGTCCATCAATCGCTTGGAACTGAGAGCGATATTCCAGGCTCTTCTGGCCTTCCACAGGACACTGAAGGGTCTTCCTGTCCGAGTTCTGTCGGACAACACGACAGCAGTGGCCTACATCAATCGTCAGGGTGGCACTCAGTGCAGGGCCCTGGCTGCGGAGGTATCTCAGATTTGCGACTGGGCCGAGTGCCACCTAGAGCTGCTGTCCACGGCTCACATAGCCGGTCAGAGCAACGTACAAGCCGATTTCCTCAGCAGACATCAAATCGACCTGGCGAAAGAAGTTTTTCTGCAGATTTGTGCCAAATGGGGGACTCCAGACTTGGACCTCATGGCGTCAAGCGTAAACGCCAAGTCCCTCGCTTCTTCAGCAGAAGGAGAGATCCTTACTCGGCGGGGTTGGATGCTCTGGCTCAACCTTGGCCCTCGGGCCTGCGGTATGTGTCCCCTGATAGGGCGAGTTCTACGGATTCGTCTGCACCAAGGATTGGTGATTCTCATCGCCCCAGATTGGCCAAGGTGTCCGTGGTACGCGGATCTCCGACGGATGCTGGTGGACGCGCCTCTTCCTTTGCCTCAGGTTCCGAACTTGTTAGTTCAGGGTCCGGTGAGTATGGAAGATCCTTACCGCTTTGGTCTTACGGCCTGGCTCTTGAGAGGGCGCAATTGATGGACAAGGGCTATTCTAATAAGGTTATTGCCATGCTCTTGCAGGCTTGCACGTGGTCTACCTCTGCGACTTCTGCTCGGATCTGGCACACTTTTGAGGCTTGTACTCCAAAGGCTATCTCGCCAACTCTGGCGTCAGTCTCGCTTTTGCTGAGGGCTACAAAATGGCCTGGCCTACAATTCCCTTTGAGTTCAAGTGGCAGCATTGGCCTGCTTCCAGGGGAGAGTCTCCGGCTTGTCCCTTGCTGCTCATCCGGATATTATCCGACTTCTCAGAGGAGCGCTTCGTCTCCGTCCTCCTTTGCGGTCACCCTGTCCGGCTTGGAACCTGGTGCTCGTGTTGAGGGCACTCCAGCGGTCTCCGTTTGAGCCTCTTAAGCGGGCTTCTGAGAAGCGTGCCAGGTGCCCTTGACCTGGATTGGCCACTGTCGGTGACAGGATGCTGGGCTAGATGGACCTTTGGTCTTTCCCAGTATGGCACTACTTATGTACTTATGTACTTATGTACTTAAGACAGTTTTTTTTAGTGGCAATGACGTTGGCAAGAAGAGTGAGCTTCAGGCTCTTTCCTGTCTGGATCATTTTCTACAGTTCTCGGAATCCGGGGTAACTGTTCGTACGGTGCCTTCCTTTCTGCCTAAGGTGGTTTCAGCTTTTCACCTGAACCAGCCCATTTTTCTTCCTTCCTTTTGTAAGGAGGAGTTTCCTTACTCCTTTGGGCAATTGCGCCTTTTGGATGTCCGCAGGGCTCTGTGGCAGTATCTGCAGATGTCAAATGAGTTTAGGAATTCTGATCATTTATTTGTTCTGTTAGCAGGTCCCCGACAGGGGTTTCCGCCAACTAAGGCCACTGTAGCCCGCTGGCTTAAGGATCTCATTTTTTTCTGCTTACTTGCTTTCAGGGCAGTCGCCGCCTTAAGCGTTTAAAGCGCATTCTACGAGGGCAATGTCCTCTTCGTGGGCTGAAACGGGTGTCTTTTTTCTTCAAGAGATCTGTGGTGCGGCTACCAGGGCTTCTCAGCTCTCTTTTGTGCGGCGTTACAGGCTGGATGTGGCAGCGTGCCAGGATGCGCATTTTGGAGCGCAAGGCTTGGTCACGGAGTTGCCTGTTCCCACCCTATTTAGGGAGTGCTTTGGTACATCCCATCAGTTAATGGATTCATCTGCTGTTGATGACAAGGAAGGGAAAATTAGGTTCTTACCTTGATAATTTTCTTTCCTTTAGTCACAGCAGATGAATCCATGTTCCCTCCCTTTCTGACCTTAGTTTTTGTACAGATGTTGCATACAAACATTGTGTCTCATCAGGAGTACTTGAAGAGCTACTACATGTTTTTTTTTTTATTGCAGGAGGTTGATAACATCCCTCCTTTGTTTGGTTATTGCTCCGGTTCAGGGGCGTTTGTTCTCTGTGAGGAAAGATTGTTATTTTGCCTTTCTTATTCACTCTGCTTTGGAAATTTCATATACTGAAGGCAGAGGGGGCTGGGCGTCCAGGAGCACCATGTGCTTTCAGTGTTCTCTTATCTCCATATGCTGGTAGGCGGATACAACCCATCAGTTAATGGATTCATTTGCTGTGACTAAAGGAAAGAAAATTATCAAGGTAAGAACCTAATTTTCCCGTACTAAATACCAGGATGGATAAAGGAAAGGTTGTTTATTCTTCAAAAAAATATATAAAAGTCCCAGCTGGGTGTCCTCAACACAGGTTGTGTTTCGGCATAAAAAGGAGAATACTGCCAAGTCTTCTGAAAAACTGATTCTTCACAATAAAAAATGGTAATAATGACTTAAAGTCAATACTGGAGAGAACTTTGATATTCAAACTGCAGGCTTACCTGCCAACTAAAACATATATATTTTTGGAAGAATAAACTACCTTTGCTTTATCCATCCTGGTATTTAATGCTCGTCTACTTCTCTGTTGTCGTTGCTTAGAACTTTACACTTAGTTCTGAGCTCTGGCAGAGCTGTTGGTTCTGGTGCTATCAGTTGATGTCACCCACTTATGTGCCTGATTGAACATGTGTTACAGGTGAGAAATATTGCTTTCTACTATTATCTGAAGATAGTGCAGAAACAATTCATCTAATGATCTTGATCTCTTAGCACTCTGATAATGAAGAAGAGAGATGCTACACTACAAATTCTGATAGAAACACAAGCAGGTACACTGTATGAAAAGAACTGCAGATGAGATGAAGATTATCCATGCACACACAGAACATAGTGGAGGCTGTCATAGTTGTGCTGCTAATGGGACTATTGCAGGGTGTGTTTTAAAGAGAGAGGCTTCACAGACATCTTTTTTTTTTTCCTGGTCGTTTCAATTCAGATAATTTTGTTGGTTTGGATGGAAATAAAAGGAATCATGTATACGTTTGTTTTTACCTGTAGATCACATAAGAAATTGACAAGGATACATGTGACATATGAAGGCACTATTGAAGACAATGGACTTGGCATGCTGCAAGTAAGTGCCCTAACATAAGACACATATGTGACTGTCTTTGGGAAAAAGTGACTAAAGTAGCAGATTCAAAATGTTGAGAATAGCCAATTTTTCATGTCATGGGTCCATAAGCAGTTTGAAATAGTTATGCTTTCGAACTTGTAACTTTTTGACTTAAAAGGATAGAGTTTGGGCTGTTGTATTACAAATTGTTTGTTCTAATAGAATTAATTAAAACCTCATTTTTGTTTCTGGTGACTTTAGTCACCTTTCCCCAGAGATGGTCACATATGAGATAATCTCATGTGAGATAATCTAAGCGGTTTCAAAACATTCTTTAAGGCCAAATGCCAGTTTAACTGAACACAATTGAATTGGATCAAATAAATCAGTCCTTAATGCCATTATTCATGTTTTTCAGAGAGAATTTCAAAATAATGTTTATATTAGTGGCGTAACAGAAGGCAATTTTTAGGTGGGCCAATAGGTTGGATGGGTGGGCACTAGAGAAACATCTACCACCTGATGATGCACCTATGCCCTGCCCCTACCACACACCTGCCCCACTCCCAATAACTTCAGTGAGGGTGTAGCAGTGCTGGCTTCAGTGGCTTCAGGCCACGTTGAGGGCTAGTGGAAGTACAAGAGGGTGCACTCTTCATTTTCTATTGAGCCATTGTCCTCCAACACACATATGCTTCCTCCAAATATTCTGCATCCACAGAACCCCCTGGGCCTCCTCCAACAGTGAATGCAGAGCTAGAACATTTCCCTATAAAACTCAACATACAAAAATATTTGTTTCTAATGTTATCTCAGTAACAAGGCATATTGTATAGTGCAAAAATCTATGAAACAAAAAGTCACTCAGAACCTAGAGCAAATCTATCGTGCCAGCACTAACATCCAAAACAAGGATCCTACCTATGATATTTTAGGGCCCTAAATATTTCAGTGGAGCTCTATCGAGAAAACTGAACAAGCCAAATTACTACAGAATGTATTGATGCACCACCTGGAGTATTGTATTCAGTTTTGGAGGTCATATCTTGCTAAAGATGTAAAAAGACTTGAAGCGGTGCAAAGAAAAGCTACAAAAATAGTATGGGATTTGCGTTACATGATGTACAGGGAGAGACTTATTGACCTGAACATGTATAGCCTGGAGGAAAGGAGAAACAGGAGTGATATGATACACATGTTAAGATATTTGAAAGGTATTAATCTGCAAATAAACCATTTCCAGAGACGGGACAGCAGTAGGAAATGAATTGAAGTTGAAGGGGGGCAGACTCAAGAAAAATGTCAGGAAGTATTTTTTCACGGCGAGGGTAGTGGATATTTGGAATGCCCTCCCGCAGGAGGTGGTGGAGATGAAAGCGGTAACGGAATTAAAAAATGCTTGCGATAAACACAAAGGAATCCTGTTCAGAAGGAATGGATCCACAGAAGCTTTAGCGGAGATTGTTGGCAACACCGGTAATTGGTAAGCAAAGCTAGTGCTGGGCAGACTTCTACTGTCTGTTCCCTGAAAATGGCAAGGACAGATCAAGGTCTACATATAAAGTAGCACATACAATGAGTTTATCTTGTTGGGCAGACTGGATGGTCTGTACAGGTCTTTATCTGCCGTCATCTACTGTGTTACTATGTCATAATTGGCAAATACAGAATAAGTGACGCAAACCATAAACAAATTAAATTGAAATTCCAAGAGGCCCGACCTTTCACGTAGTACAGCACCAGATAAATTGAGAGATGCATTTTCTCCTACACTGTGCAAAATATAATGATAGCACATGCCACAGATGGTGTTAGGGGTTACAGCTAGGGCAACTGTCCTTGGCCTGCTGGTTAGAGAGAACCACAGGTCAGCCGGAAGCTGAAGAAGGTGCAGCCTCCTAGTAAGCTTTGGGGTCCTCTCCCAAATTTCTGCCCTGGGCCCCAGCCATATCTAACACCAGCTCTGACAGGATGTACATTTCAAATCTGACATATTCTAATCACAAAATGGAAAAATAAAATTATTTTTTCTACTTTTTGATGTCTGGTCATTTTATTTTTCAAATCATGTTGGCCCCAGGCTCTGATCCCTGCTTCCCTCTGTCTTCTCTTAACTCACTCACCAAGGTCTTTTGTCCATTTGACATTTCTGCCATCTCCATGTCCACTATCCATCTTCTTCCATCTCTGTGCCTCTATCTTCATCCATGTTCAATATCTCCCTTTCTCTTTGTCCCTATATTTCCCTGTCCAACTTCTCCCCTCTCTTCCTCCCCCTTCCCAATATATCTCTCTTCTCTCCAACCCTACCCCATTCAGCTTCTCTGCCTCTCTTCCCCCCCTCCAGCATCTGGTTTGCTTGCTTTTTGCCTGCCTGTCTGCCCACCCCCTTTCCCGCTGTGAGGTCTGGCATCTCTGTTTCCCTTCCCTCCCCCCTTGTGCTATTTCAGGAGCTCTCTCCCTTCCAGCCCTCTCCTCCTCCTTTTCCACATCCAGCACCTATCTCCCTTCCCTCTTGCCTCCTCCTCTTCTTCCTACATCCAGCAGTTCTCTGCCTTCCCTCCAGCCCACTCCTCGTCTTCCTCCCACGTACAAGAGCTCTCTGTCTTCAATCCAGCCCTCTCCTTCTCTTCCTCCCAGAAGTCCAGCAGCTCTCTCCCTTCCCTCCAACCCCCTCCTCCTCCTCGTCCCACGTGCTGCAGCTCTCTCCTTTTCCTCCAACCCCTTGCTGCCTTTCCTCCCGCAGGTCCGGGTATCCAGGATCGTTGCCCCTGCCTGTCTGCCCCACTGCTGCCGCAGTGCCTGCTTCAGCTTTCATTTTTGGCTGTCACTAGCAGTGATTCACACAGGCATTTCAGGGCGGCCTTCCCTCTGCCACATCCAGCCTTCTCTGACGCAACTTCCTGTTTATGCGAGTGCCGGATGCGGCAGAGGGAAGTCCCTGGAGTGCCTGTGTGAATCGCTGACAGCAATGGCACAAAAATGAAAGCTGCAGGCACCATGGCAGAAGCAGGGCAGAGCAGGAAGAGGCAATGATCCTGACTGGCCGGACCTGTGGGAGGGAAGTTGGCAAGGGATGTTAGATTGGGGTTTGTTAGGGTGGGCCTCGGGCAAAAGTTGGTAGGATGGCCTGAGCCCACCCAGGCCCACCCATGGCTATGCCCCTGGTTTATATGTATATACATATGGCATATTAGCCACTTCTTCAGCTCACTGAGGTCTTTGCACTATAGGATAAACAATGAAATGTGTATCATTAAAACATCTATCATATAATGCATAAGGCTAATTTAAGGGTGTTTACCTATTCTAAGATGCAAGTCATTTTTTCTTTCCTGTGTATAATTAGCACAAATTTTGCTGAAATTTGGCTCATTTGTTTCAAGTGTATTGGGTTAAACTGATTCTGATTATTTGATTTAGATATTGAAAAATTTAATCCAGGTGACTGAATACCAGCAGTATTCTGCTGTAGCCCTTCACTTCCAGGCAGCCTGCAGGGACAAGAGGAGAAGGGGATAAGCCTGCAGTAAAGCAGAGGAGAGAGCAGTCTACTACTCCCTAGTCCAGCCCCTTTTCTCCTATGCTTTCTTCCCAAGCTACACAGTTTCACTTTCTTTTTTGTCTACAAATTAAGCTGTTTTGGAAATCTTGTGTGAGCAGAGGAGAGCAAGTGGGCTGTTACAACTGACTATGCGGCAACTGATGTTTGCCCTGTATGTTCCTGCTTTCAGTTTTTGCCCATCAATATTGGCTAGATTTTGGCTTTAAAAGAGCTGTAACTGCAGCATGCAGACACATGCCAGAGGGGCATGCTCCTTTGGAAGTCCCTTCAGGATTGATTGGGACTGGACCCCCCCACCAGTTAATCACAGACTTTGATTTTAATGGGAAGATTAAACGGTACTTGGTTGGATTTTATTTGTCTGTTTGACCTCAGGGGCAACAGGACAGGGAAGATGCAGATTCTTCTATCAGAGCCTTTAACCAAGTTCATGACTTCATCTTTTCAAGGTATTGTGTACAAGAGAATGGCGCTCCTGCTTTAAGTGAGACTGAGGGCTCGCTATGCTTGGACTGCCAGAGTCCATATTGATTTCCAAGTAATGCCAGTTCAGGCCCTCTGGGTTGAGAGAATAGTTCCAATGTCTCTGTCCCCTCAGTGTCCAAAGATGGAGTTAGACTTCTGGTTTCCCCAGAAGGGGAAGGGTTCTCTCTTGTAAGAGTCGATGACCCCCTATCCAAGGGGAGATTTTATCCTTGGCTAAACTCATGTGATGTCATGGACTTATGGACTGCCATAAGTAGCTTGGAGAAGGCATTTACAGATAGATTTGATAGTCTGTTTAACAGGTTTGTCGGGTCTAAATAAGCTGTGATTCAGTCACTGGTGGTGGCAAGTTGGAGAAATTTTAATACCAAATTAAAGATCTCCAGTCTTGTAATTCTTTGTTAAGGGTGATGCAGGAATTACCACTATTGGTAGCAGAATCTGTGGTACTTCAGGAGTCAAACACCACACACCAGAATGAGAGAGAAATCTTCTTTATTTGCCAGCAAACAAAGTAGGACATCAGCGCTAGCTCTCTCCTTATCTTCAGCTCTCTGTGTCTTGTCTCTCTCGTCTCAGCTCCTTCTCTAACGTAAGCTGCTTCTGTTCTCATTTATATATTGTCCTAAACCCCTCTAGCCCCCCTTTCTCTCCAGATGGTAAGGAATAGATTGATTACCCTGTCTTGAACTAATTATCTCTACACATTTACTCAAAATATCAGTTACATAGGTTTGAGATATTTCCTAAACTGACCTATGACCTGGGGCCTCTCAAACTAGACAATGTGGCACCTATCTCCTGCATTTTATTATTATTAAATTCTCAGATTCCCAGTTAACTTAAAATACTAACCGGACTCTGGCATTCATTAAGGGGCCAATCTTGCTTAATGGCACACAGACATGGTTTGTTATTACTTTCAGGAGACCAGTCCTACACTTAGCTATAATCCATCAAGAAGAGTTGACTTTTCCTGACCTCTTTCACCTAGCTAGGACTGTGGATAATTCAAACCAGATGATGACCTCTTAAACTGCAGACAAATCTCACTTGAAAGTCAGACACTGAATTGAAAAGATATTTTACATAGAGAAATAGAACTTATTAATTAAACAGAATAAACATATTTTAAAATAAGCAGAAATCAGAATTCCTTATAAGACAAAATCTAAATTATCTAGAATTATTTAAATCTAAACTATCTCCTTCTAAACAGCATTCAGCCTAATCTTTTAAAAATGCCTGCTTGCTAATCCCCTCAAGACTGTCCAGTATGCCTTACTTAGAATGGCATCCAGATGTGGTTTATTATGCCTTTGAACTAGCATTAACAATCCATCACTCAAAAAGGGACAAAGAAAGTTTCATTTCTCTCTGACCTTTCTAACCTCTTGTCGCGTCTCTCGCGCTTGCCGCGCTCTCGGGGACCTTGGCATCCTTTCAGGCTTCTTCCCCGGGAGCACGGGGTTTGTGAGTCCATAGGCCACTACCGTGGAGCGGCAGTGGCAGGCAAGATCACCTTCCAGGTGGAGATGAGACAACCCTGGACCGGAACCCCGGACTGGAGTTCTACACAGGAATACTCGGAACTGGAATGCACCGGACGGGTGCGCACTGGAGTGGGGCCCGCTAGCCTGGACACACTGGAGTGGCCCCACTGGACTGGAACATACAGGAGTGAAACCCGCTGGACTGGAACACACTGGACCTAGGCTTCACCTACACTTGACCGCCTTTCCCCGAGGGTTGAGCCCTCAGGTTCTGGCAGCCGGTAGGACTTACAGGAAAACCCGGAACTGGAACTTGCAAGCAGGAACAGCAGGAATGAAGATCCAGGAGTGCCCCCTGGCACCTAGGCGGAGGCAAGGCAGACAGGCAGGGACTGTCCGGGTTCTGGCAGTCGGCAGGTTTCACACAATGACCAGTAAACTGTACCCAGGCTAATAGGAACGCTATACCCAGGCAAACCAGTCATACACAGAGCAAACTCAGGAGACTTAGGAAGCTATACACCAGCTAACCACAAAGCTGTGCCCAAGCTAACAAGTCATGCACTGAAAACATACACAGAACACTAGCAAAGCTATACACAGGCTACAAGCCACACGGTGCCTAAGCTGGCTAGTCAAGTATAAGGAACAAACACAGGGAACTAGCAAAGCTAAGCACAGGTTAACAAGCCAGACGGTGCCTAAGCTGGCTAGTCTACCCTACGAACAAACACAGAACTAGCAGAGCTATGCACAGGCTACAAGCCAGACGGTGCCTAAGCTGGCTAGTCTACACTAGGAACAAACGCAGAGAACTAGCAGAGCTATGCACAGGCTACAAGCCAGACGGTGCCTAAGCTGGCTAGTCTACACTAGGAACAATCACAGTCTTGGGATAGTGGCTAGCAAGGGCGGCTAGTCTAACACTAGGAACAATCACAGTCTCGGGATAGTGGCTAGCAAGGGCGGCTAGTCTAACACTAGGAACAAACACAGAGAACTAGCAGAGCTATGCACAGGCTACAAGCCAGACGGTGCGTAAGCTAACTAGTCATGCACTGGAAACAAACACAGAGCACTAGCAGAGCTATGCACAGGCTACAAGCCAGACGGTGCCTAAGCTAACTAGTCTAAACAAACACAGAGCACTAGCAAAGCTATACACAGGCTACAAGCCAGACGGTGCCTAAGCTAACTAGTCATGCACTGGAAACAAACACAGAGAACTAGCAGAGCTATGCACAGGCTACAAGCCAGACGGTGCCTAAGCTAACTAGTCTAAACAAACACAGAGCACTAGCAAAGCTATACACAGGCTACAAGCCAGACGGTGCCTAAGCTAACTAGTCATGCACTGGAAACAAACACAGAGCACTAGCAGAGCTATGCACAGGCTACAAGCCAGACGGTGCCTAAGCTAACTAGTCTAAACAAACATAGAAACTCACACAGAGCAAACACTGAAACTGTGTACAGAGCACTCTATACACCAGGACCTTTAGATGAGATGCAAAGGCCCGGACTGTAGTCTTCAAGTGATTAATAAAGCCCTTCAACACCAGAGCCACAGCTGCAGGAATCACCTTGCAACCAAACAGAGGCTTGACACACAGAGCAGTCATCCCATAGGAAGGAACAGCGGGAGCCATCTTGGATACTGGCAAAGAGGAAGAGGCGGCAGCCATCTTGGAAGAGGCATAGCCCACACAGGTGAGGTTCAGTAGGGCAATCAGCACACAGAGCCAGAGAGAACCTAAGACAGACACAGAGACAAGCAGCAGCCAGCACAGACACTGGCTCCCAGAAACAGGGTAAGTCTGAGGGTTGTCACGGCTACGGACGGGACACCTCTAGTCTAGCAAAAGCTAGACGTTTGAGTAATTAAAACCAGATGGCATTCTACCACTTGCAGGACTGAACCAAACTTAAACAGAATTAACAAATTAATATGATTTCTCTGTCCAGGCTGCCTCAAGGGTAAGAACATAATCCATCCCAAGATATACATTTTGGGGGAAGGTGAGCTCTATGCGGATAGTTTAGATTTAACAAAGTTTTTACAAGATTCTCAGTCTGAGGTCTCCACCAGAGCTGTGATTGTTGAAGACCTTTGCCCTGGATCCAGATAAGAAGTGAACCTTGAACATTTTTTTTAATCATTCAAAGCAAAGTAAGCCTTTACCATGTTATTTCCATATTTCCTGATGCTTCACATCCCCACTCAATTGAGGCAGAAACTATTTCTTTCTTTAAAAAAAATACAGGACATTTTTCTTTGGGTGTATCATTTGTTTTTAAGGTTTCCATGTAAATGTGAAATGAGTTTACATGGGATAAAAAATGCTTTTTGTAAGCCTAACTGGTAGAATTTGTTTTTGAAACATGGGGTTAATCCAAGCCTGTGATAGTAGTAACTTGATTCTATATTACTTCTGCATATAACTGATGTCATCTTGATTATTCCTTTTAAATCATTATAAAGTTTGTTTATTTGGTCTTTTCAGCATCCATGCATAGCAAAATATCTTTGACTATATTTCTTACTGTGCTTGTATAGCTTTCATTTTTGGTTACTTTTTCTTCTCGAGAATTTTGTTATATTCTTATATTCTGAAATTAAATGCAAATTTAAAAAAAATCTGTTTAAAAAGAGGTTATCCATTGTTTGTGATATGAACAGAAAGTTCTAGAATAAAGAATACGTCTAAGCATAAATGACATGTATTGTAAAAACTAACCTATTCAGATGGATATGGTCTAAATTTTAAAACAGCAGTGGAAGCTGTTTATGACGTCTGTATTTTTAATATAGAGAATTCAAAGTGCTTGAAAGGTAGGTTGACAGCTCAGGAGCATCTATCTGCAAAGAGACATGGCATGGGCAGTAGCATTGCAGGCTTCTGTGTCACTGTGAAACAACCTTTCCTCACCTTTACAGAGGAGAGCATAGCTTGTTCTGTGTGACCATTCAAAACTTGTCATGTCTGCTGAACTGAAACAGTATGCCATCTTGTGATGTCTCCCTTTTAGATACTGTGAGAGTGAAAGAGGGTGCAAGTGGCACCTATGTGTGTCTGCTCTGTTTGCGACTTAGTGATACAGCTATATGTGAAAAGTAATAGATACATTATTTATTTATTGAGCTTTGTTTACCGTTTTGCAGAAATCCACCTAAGGCAATACTACTAAAATGATTCAGAGATAAAATCCTGCCATGGCTGTTTCTCAATGGTGATGTTGTCCCTTATTTTTGGGAGACACGTATATTTTAGGTATTGTGTATTACAAAGGGATTCTCTGATGTAATAATCTTTAGTAGGATCTCTAATAACTCTAAATTATTGGCCAGTATGGAAACAGGAAACAGGTCTGCACTTAATAAATAAAAGATGTACAAGAACTTAAAACAAGTGTTAACTTTCTTGGAAGGAAAACTTGTTTATGTACTCTGGGCAGAATATGCAGGTTTATTTCCCATTTACAGAAGAGAAGACCTCAGGAAGATTTTTTTTTCTTAGATCACATAAATGCTTGGTTGACAGAGTCACGTCTAGTGCTACAAATCCCAGGATCATTCATGGCTCAGTCTCTTTTTCTGTTCACTCTTTTTCCTCCACTGTTAAATCTATAAAAACAAAATGTTTCTTGTGGATCTTTCAAAACAGCAAAGTCTGATGAATCTCTTGGGCTGCTTTAAACCGGTATATAAGTTCCAACAGTATGAATTGTTTGGACAGATTTATCAGTGTCTATGTGCCTGACTCTGCCTATGTTTACCACATTGGTGGCCCTTTCAGAAAGGGTTTGACAGAAACTCCATAGCCATGGGGCCTGATTTACTAAAGCTTTTCTCCCATCCTGTGTCAGTGGGGGGAAAAAGCTTAATAAATCAGCTTGTAGACTAAGCCTTTTGGTTGAGACATTAATGACTTGTGTAGTAAAAGCTTTCCAAGGGGCGAATCTCATATAGAGAGCTGCACAGGAATGGGGTTAGCAGGAATCCTTCTGTTACTGTGGGGATGGACTAGGTCCTGTGGGGATCCCCGGAAGTGTAGGTAAGTCCAGTCTTGCCTCCACTCCCCTGCAGCCCTCCCCGAATGTGCCTCAGTATATCCTGGTGGTCTAGTGGCCTCTTACGGGCAGGAAGTCTTGCGAGGACACCGCTTGAAGTCTCCGCAACCATTTTAAAGAAACAGTGGCAACGAGATCAGCGGCAGCAGGCAGGAAAGAGTGGGGATAGGAGGTGGATGGATGGAGTCATGCATGGGGTGGGAGGGAGGGGGCTGTAAAAATTTTGGTAAGGGGGACATGGAGATGGGGGAAGGGAAAAGGGGAAATAGAGCACATGGGATAGAGAGGAGATGGGGACATACTGCTCATGGAGGGAAGGAAAGGGGGACATTCTGTTCATGGATGTTTGATTTTTTTTTGGAAATGTGCATCTTTTTAAAAAAATTTTATTTAGCCGAGTATGGAAGAAAATGCATTTGTTACTTTTATCTGTATAGAATCTGGTTTTCTTGTGAGGGAAGTCAAAGTGATTGCAGCAGGGCTGGGTAGACCAGGGGTCCGAATGGAGGAGATTACTTACTGCGGGGACTGGCTAGATTTCTGTCCCCGTACAACTCTCTAATCTCATAGAGCTGTCAGGATTTCTTTGTTTAGCTTTAATTATGGTAAGACACCAGTATAAACAATACTGATAAGTTCAGTGGTTTAACAGGCTAGTTCTGTTCTAAAAAAAGACTTGGGTGGCCAGGGAGCCATTCTTGTAAGTCAGGTATGTGATGTCGACTGAAGCAGTTTTTGCACATTTCACAACTTTGGTCTGTTAAATCAGAACTCTGTCTCCTTTCAAGACAAGAGGGACTTGAGGTAAATTATTGCACTCCTAGGTTTTGTTAATATATGGCCTGGCTTCAGACCCACCACTGAAATAGAGATGGGCAAAGCCACACGGCCTAAAACAACTGAAAAAGTACTGACTAGGCCAGATAACAAGCAAATGATTTTATATTTGAGAATCTGCAGAAAGCAGATCAGAACAATGAGTCTTGACACAAACAGGTACAACTTGGTAATAGAATATAGCACCTATAATAAAAGAATGATGGATAAAAAGGATAAAATGTGGTATTTAAAATGGAGCTTATTTTTTGTATAAGATGGGATAGAGATCATCAGAGGTTAAAGGTATTGCAAAAGGAAGATGTGAAACTGATAAAGATATTTTAAACGAGAAAAAACAACTTGTTCCAAAAACATGTTGACATTGCCGGAAAGTGTGGCAACTCTAGAAATAGCTAGAGCGGAAAAGAGTTGGGTACAGAACAACAGGTGGCCGGATATGAAAGTATGATCTAAGAAATTGAGAAATATTTGAAAAAAATAGGTCCAAAATAGGTCCTGCCATAGACTTGTATTGAGATGTGAGGGTATAAAAGAAGGGAGAATTTGGCTTAATTTGGGAGTCCTTCGTCGACACCTTGGAAGCAGCGAAGCTCTGTCCGGTTACCTCCAGATTCTGTACCGAACTGAAGACCCTACTTGGGGTGAGCTGTCAGACTAAATCTGTAATTTGTACCAACTTGAAGACTTGTCTTTGGGTAAGAAATAAAATGTACTTATCTTCCTAAAACTATGTTTGTCTTAATTTCCATCCATTCTTCATTTCCCACTTATTCTACAAATTAAGCTATATTCACACCTATCACTCATTCTGTGTATAAAATACTGTTAAGACATTTGGGTACATAGATAACCAAGAATTCATTTACATCTTGATAGACACAAGACCATGGTCATGGCCATTATCTTGATATTACGCCTTCTGGTGCCCAATCAACAGAAATATTACAGGGATGCAATATCAAAACAATGTAGCCAGGCAGCCCAACAGATAGTAGAAGTGCAGACCCTTTGTCCCTGGAGAAGAATATTCCAGGGGAGCAAAGATGTCTATTAGAATTTACAGTTTTGATGTTCTTCAGAGTGGAGGAGTAGCCTAATGGTTAGTGCAGTGACCTGAGAGCCAGGGGAACCCAGTTTGATTCCCACTACAGCTCTTTGTGACTCTCCATTGTCCCAGGTACAAAATAAATACTTTTATATAATATTTAAACTACTCTGATTTTAACCACAGAAAGGTGATATACCAAATCCCATCCACTAACTAACAAGTCAGGCTTTCTGAACAGTGCTTAAAGGAGTTGGAGGGGCATTGAATGGGTCAGAAGAAAGGCAATCAACAATTTTTGTTGTCACTGTATTTTTCTCTTTTTAAACTTCTTTGCTGTAATTGCATGCATTCTTGTATGTATGATGTATGCATGAACTCAGCCAGAGTTCCTTTCACACTTTTGTTTAAATGCAGTTATTTTATCCTTTTTTATTTTGATGGCTGCTCCTGTGCTTTGTGCTGGCTGATCTTGGTGTGGCATTTAATAGTGACATGGATTTAGTCACTTGCCTTCCCTCTCATCAGGAGTACTATATTTGAATTCTCTTGTAGATGGATACCTGTATGATAAATATACAGTAACTCGCTCTTCTCCGAGAACAAGCAGGCTGCTTGTTCTCACGATTGGGTTTACGTCCACGGCAGCCCCCACCAACCGGAAGAAAACTTCGCGGGCGGTCCCGCACGCAGGGCACGCCCACTGCGGCCGTCTTCCCGCCTGTGCGCGACCGTTCCCGCTCAGTTTTTTTCTGTTCCGCGCTGGAGAGAGACGTGTTCCCGTCTCTCTCTTAGTCAGCCCCGGAAACCGGTTTACGTTTCTTTCAAAAAAAAAAAAAAAAAAAAAAAAAGAGTTTTCCTCGTCGTTCTTAGCCGCGATCGTTTCTTCTTTTTCGGGTGTGCTTTTCACCGCCACCATCGACGATTTTCACTTCGCCGACGCGATTTTTCCATCGATGTCCTGGAAGGTCCCGAGCGGATTCAAGAAGTGTGGTCGGTGCGGCCGGCAGATCTCGCAGACCGATACTCACGCTTGGTGCCTCCAGTGCCTCGGCCCAGAGCCTAATTCCAAGGCGTGCACCTTGTGTCTTGGCTTAAGAAAGCGGACACAGGTGGCGAGGTAAGTTCTACGGGACCGTCTTTTTGGAACTTGCGCCGGCCCTTCGACATCGGTGTCGACGGCCGGGTCTTCGGTACCGATGACAACGTCGGCGCCGACTATGGCATCAACCCCAGGAGCACAGGTACCTTTGGCCCGCCGGTGGTGAGCGGCCGCGCGGGCAGTCTGCCCCGGCCACTCCCGCTGCTCAGGGCCATCGGGACCGAACCTGTCGGATCCGATACCTCGAGGCCGGGGGGGGGGGGGGGCTCCACCTCCTCCTTGTCTCTTCCGCGGAGCGCCAATGACGGACATCGCAAGAAAGCCAAGAAACACCATCATCGGTCGCCCATGGCGCACGGGACGGCCAGCTCCAGGACATCGAGGGACGACTCGACGCCCAGGAAGCGGCAGTGCCGGGAGGAGCGTTCCCCTCAGTCGAAGAGGTGTCGCTGCGTGGGTTCGCGGGTATCTCGGTACCGTCTCCTGGACCCGAACAGCTTCCACACCGACCCCCCGCCTTTCCCAACAGCGGGCCTTGACGAGTGCCTCCGAGCCATCCTTCCCGGGATCCTGGAAGGGCTGATGCGCCAGGCTCTGCCGGCACCGGGGGTGTTTGCGCCCCCGGCGCCATTGATAGAGGCACCGGTGGGTTCTGGCCCGATGCTGAGGACGCCGACGCCGCTTGCGGCACCTGTGTCGATCGCCACTCAGGTGGAGTCCCCATTGATGTCGATGGAGGGAGCTTCATCCCCGCCGGCGCGGGAGTCCACCGCTCGACGACGCCACCGAGGCCTCGGTGCCTCAACGTCGAGCCGGGCCCGGTTGAGGACTGAGCTGCACGAGCTCATATCCGACACCGAGGAAGAGACCGTGGATGAGCCGAGGGCGGAGATGCTCGAAGTCCTCTACTATCCATCACCACCTAGAGAGTCTTCCACAGTGCCGTTGCACAATGTCCTTAAGGAGACACTGCTACGTGGTTCCTCGCAGTCGAGACGGGCCCGGTTGAGGTCTGAGCTGAGAGAGCTCATGTCCGACCCCGAGGAGGAGGCCTCATGGGGGGAGGAGGAGGACCCCAGATATTTCTCCTCAGAGGAGTCTCTGGGCCTTCCCTCTGACCCCACTCCTTCACCAGAGAGGAAGCTCTCGCCTCCTGAGAGCCTCTCCTTTGCCTCTTTTGTCAGGGATATGTCTATCAGCATTCCCTTCCCCGTGGTTACCGTGGATGAGCCGAGGGCGGAGATGCTCGAAGTCCTCGACTATCCATCACCACCTAGAGAGTCTTCCACGGTGCCGTTGCACAATGTCCTTAAGGAGACACTGCTTCGGAACTGGCTGAAGCCACTATCTAATCCCACCGTTCCCAAGAAAGCGGAGTCCCAATACAGGATCCACTCAGACCCAGAGTTCATGCGGTCTCAATTGCCTCATGACTCGGCGGTCATAGACTCTGCTTTCAAGAGAGCACGGAGTTCGAGGGATACCGCCTCGGTGCCCCCTGGGCGGGAGTCTCGCACTCTGGACTCTTTTGGGAGGAAGGCCTACCAATCTTCCATGCTCGTGACCCGCATCCAATCATACCAGCTCTACACGAGCACTCACATGTGGAATAATGTGCGGCAACTGGCGGACCTGGTCGACAAGCTCCCTCCGGAGCAGTCCAGGCCTTTTCAGGAGGTGGTCAGGCAGCTTGAAGGCGTGCAGAAAGTTTCTGTCCAAGGGTATCTATGACACCTGTGATGTGGCATCTCGAGCTGCGGCCCAAGGTATAGTGATGCGCAGACTGTCCTGGCTTCGTGCCTCTGACCTGGACAACCGCACCCAGCAGCGGCTGGCGGATGTCCCTTGCCAGGGGGATAACATTTTCGGTGAGAAGGTCGAGCAGTTGGTGGACCAACTACACCAGCGGAAAACCGCTCTCGACAAGCTCTCCCACCGGGCGCCTTCAGCATCCACCTCTGCAGGTGGACGTTTTTCCCGGGCCCGGCAGGCTGCTCCCTAAGCCTACAGCAAGCGTAGGTACTCCCAGCCGGCCCGAAGGCCTCCTCAGGCACAGGGACAGTCCCAGCGCGCTCGTTCCCGTCAACAGCGTGCGCCTAAGCAGCCCCCTGCGCTTCCACAGCAAAAGCAGGGGACGGGCTTTTGACTGGATCCATGGGAACATAGCCGCCATCAAAGTAGCCGTGCCGGACGACCTGCCGGTCGGGGGGAGGTTGAAATTTTTTCACCAAGGGTGACCTCTTATAACTTCCGACCAGTGGGTTCTCCAAATAGTGTGGTGCAGATACACCCTGAATTTGGCCTCCACTCCACCAAATTGCCCACCGGGAGCCCAATCCTTCAGTTCCCATCACAAGCAGGTACTTGCAGAGGAACTCTCCGCCCTTCTCAGCGCCAATGCAGTCGAGCCCGTACCACCCGGGCAGGAAGGGCAGGGATTCTATTCCAGGTACTTCCTTGTGGAAAAGAAAACAGGGGGGATGCGCCCCATCCTAGACCTGAGAGGCCTGAACAAATATCTGATCCGAGAAAAGTTCGGGATGCTTTCCTTGGGCACCCTTCTACCCATGATTCAGAAAGACGACTGGCTATGTTCCCTGGATTTAAAGGACGCTTACACTCGCATCCCGATACTACCAGCTCACAGACAGTATCTCCGATTCCGTCTGGGGACACGGCATTTTCAGTATTGTGTGCTGCCCTTTGGGTTCGCCTCTGCACCATGGGTGTTCACGAAGTGTCTCTTGGTGGTTGCGGCGTATCTACGCAAGCTGGGAGTGAACGTGTTCCCGTATCTCGACG
Organism: Microcaecilia unicolor; assembly: GCF_901765095.1. Classification (NCBI taxonomy): domain Eukaryota; kingdom Metazoa; phylum Chordata; class Amphibia; order Gymnophiona; family Siphonopidae; genus Microcaecilia; species Microcaecilia unicolor. Next base: position 132,620,665 of record NC_044035.1, on the reverse strand, counting down.
ATTGGCTGGTCAAGAGCACCTCAGAGGCAGGAGCTCTTTGGTCCATGCAGTGCACTATTCACCTTCTGGAGCTGCTGGGGTTTGTCATAAATTACCCGAAGTCCCATCTCCAGCCAGTCCAATCTCTGGAATTCATAGGAGCTCTGCTGAATTCTCAGACGGCTCAGGCCTTTCTTCCCGAGGCGAGGGCGCAGAATCTCCTCTCCCTCGCTTCCAAGACCAGAGCGTCTCAGCAGATCACAGCTCGGCAGATGTTGAGACTCCTGGGCCATATGGCCTCTACGGTCCATGTGACCCCCATGGCTCGTCTTCACATGAGATCTGCTCAATGGACCCTAGCTTCCCAATGGTGCCAAGCCACCGGAAATCTAGTAGATGTCATCCGCCTGTCCGTCAGTTGCCGCAATTCGCTGCACTGGTGGGCAATTCGGACCAATTTGACCCTGTGACATCCATTCCAAATTCCGCAGCCCACGAAGGTGCTGACAACGGATGCATCTCGCCTGGGGTGGGGAGCTCATGTCGATGGAGCAAGATCTTCAGATCAACCTCCTGGAGGTCCGAGCGGTCTGGATCGGCCTACCAAATCATCCAAATTCGGACGGACAATCAGGTTGCAATGTATTACATTAACAAGCAGGGGGGCACCGGATCTCGCCCCCTGTGTCAGGAAGCCGTCAGGATGTGGCGTTGGGCTTGCCAGTTTGGCATGCTTCTCCAAGCAACATACCTGGCAGGCGTAAACAACAGTCTGGCCAACAGGCTGAGCAGAGTCATGCAACCGCACGAGTGGTCGCTCCATTCCAGAGTGGTACGCAAGATCTTCCGAGAGTGGAGCACCCCCTCGGTGAACCTTTTCGCCTCTCAGACTAACCACAAGCTGCCTCTGTTCTGTTACAGACTACAGGCACATGGCAGACTGGCGTCGGATGCCTTTCTCCTCCATTGGGGGAACAGCCTCCTGTATGCTTATCCTCTCATACCTTTGGTGGGGAAGACCTTGCTGAAGCTCAAGCAAGACCACAGCACCATGATTCTGATAGCACCTTTTTGGCCCCGTCAGTTCTGGTTCCCTCTACTTCTGGAGTTGTCCTCTGAAGAACCGTGTTTTCCGACCCTCATATTGCAGAACGACGGAGCGCTTCTGCACCCCAACCTTCAGTCTCTGGCTCTCACGGCCTGGATGTTAAGGGCGTAGATTTTGCTTTGTTGGGTCTGTCTGAAGGTGTCTCCCGCATCTTGCTTGCCTCCAGGAAAGATTCCGCTAAGAAGAGTTACTTTTTCAAGTGGAGGAGGTTTGTCGTCTGGTGTGAGAGCAAGGCCCTAGAAACTCGTTCTTGTCCTGCACAGAACCTGCTTGAATACCTTCTGCACTTATCAGAGTCTGGTCTTAAGACCAACTCCGTAAGGAATCACCTTAGTGCGATTAGTGCTTACCATTATCGTGTAGAGGGTAAAGCCATCTCTGGAGAGCCTTTAGTCATTCGCTATATGAGAGGCTTGCTTTTGTCAAGGCCCCCAGTCAAGCCTCCTGAAGTGTCATGGGATCTCAACGTCGTCCTCACCCAGCTGATGAAGCCTCCTTTTGACCCACTGAATTCTTGCCATCTGAAGTACTTGACCTGAAAGGTCATTTTCTTGGTGGCAGTTACTTCAGCTCGTAGAGTCAGTGAGCTGCAGGCCCTGGTAGCTCATGCTCCTTATACCAAGTTTCATCATAACAGAGTAGTACTCCACACTCACCCTAAGTTCCTGCCAAAGGTGGTGTCAGAGTTCCATCTTAACCAGTCAATCGTCTTGCCAACATTCTTTCCCAGACCGCATACCCGCCCTGCTGAACGTCAGTTGCACACATTGGACTGCAAGCGAGCGTTGGCCTTCTATCTGGAGCGGACACAGCCCCACAGACAGTCCGCCCAATTGTTTATTTCTTTCGACCCCAATAGGAAGGGGGTCGCTGTTGGGAAACGCACCATCTCCAATTGGCTAGCAGATTGCATTTCCTTCACTTACGCCCAGGCTGGGCTGACTCTTGAGGGTCATGTCACGGCTCATAGTGTTAGAGCCATGGCAGCGTTAGTGGCCCACTTGAAGTCAGCCATTATTGAAGAGATTTGCAAGGCTGCGACGTGGTCTTCGGTCCACACATTCACATCACATTACTGCCTCCAGCAGGATACCCGACGCCACAGTCGGTTCGGGCAATCGGTGCTGCAGAATCTGTTTGGGGTTTAAATCCAACTCCACCCTCCAGGACCCGATTTTATTCTGTTCAGGTTGCACTCTCAGTTATTTGTTCTTCGTAGGTCAATTTCTGTTATGCCCTCGCTGTTGCGAGGTTAAATTGACCTGGGTTCTTGTTTTGAGTGAGCCTGAGAGCTAGGGATACCCCAGTCGTGAGAACAAGCAGCCTGCTTGTCCTCTGAGAAAGCGAATGATACATACCTGTAGCAGGTGTTCTCCGAGGACAGCAGGCTGATTGTTCTCACCTACCCTCCCTCCTCCCCTTTGGAGTTGCGTTTACTCATTCCTTTGCTTGTCATTCAACTGAGCGGGAACGGTCGCGCACAGGCGGGAAGGCGGCCGCGCATGCGCGGTGGGCATGCCCCGCGTGTGGGACCGCCCGCGAATTTTTCTTCCGGTTGGTGGGGGCTGCCGTGGATGTCAACCCAGTCGTGAGAACAATCAGCCTGCTGTCCTCGGAGAACACCTGCTAGAGGTATGTATCATTCGCTTTATTATATTTTAGTGAGCATTTCAGAGACCTGGATGAAGGAAGACAACAATGTGAAACTATGAATTATATTGCAATGAGAGAATAGATCGAATTGTGAAGGGGGGAGCGTACTATATGTTAAAGAAGGAATTCAGTCAAACAGAATAAAAAGTTCAGCAGGAGTGGCCTAGTGATTAGAGCACTGGTCTTGACATCCAGAGGTGGCCGGTTCAAATCCCATTGCTGTTCCTTTTGATCTTGGGCAAGTCACTTAACTCCCCATTTACTCAGGTACAAACTTAGACTGTGAACCTTCCAGGGACAGGGAAATATCCAATGTACCTGAATGTAGCTCACCTTGATCTACTACTGAAAAAGGTGTGAACAAATCTAAATAAATAAAATCCTTACAAATAGAAATTCCAGGTATGAAGGGAAAGAAAGTACTGGTAGGGCAATACTACCGTCTGCCTGGCCAAAACAGATAGATGATGAAATGTTAAAGAAATTAGGGGTGATTTCTGATACCAAATCAAGGCAAGCCAGCCAATCCGGCTCAAACCAAAATACAGTACAGTATAGCAAAATAATAAGAAATGGCATAAGGAATGTCAAGTCAAATGCAAAGCGCTGATAAGGAAGGCTAAGAGGGACTTCGAAAAAAGATTGCATTGTAGGCAAAAACACATAGTAACGTTTTTTTTTTTAGATATATTAAAAGCAGGAAGCCGGCAAAAGAATCAGTTGGACCGCTAGATCACCAAGGAGTAAAATGGGCGATCAGGGAAGACAAAGCCGTAGCGGAGAGATTAAATGAATTATTTGCTTCGGTCTTCATCACCAAGGAAGATTCGGGAGGGATACCGGTGCCGGAAATGGTATTCGAAGCTGGTGAGTCGGAGAAACTTAATGAATTCGCTGTAAACCTGGAGAATGTAATGGGGCAGTTCTACAAACTAAAGAGTAGCAAATCTCCTGGACCAGTTTGTATTCATCACAGAGTACTGATAGAACTGAAAAATGAGCTTGCGGTGCCATTGTTAAAAATATGTAATTTATCCTTAAAATCGAGCGTGGTACCGGAAGATTGGAGGGTGGCCAATGTAACGCCGATTTTTTTAAAAAAGGTTCCAGAGGAGATCCTGGAAATTATAGACCGGTGAGTCTGACGTCGGTGCCGGGCAAAATGGTAGAGACTATTATTAAGAACAAAATTACAGATCATTTTCAAAAGCATGGATTAATGAGACAAAGTCAACATGGATTTAATGAAGGGAAATCTTGCCTCACCAATCTACTATGTTTCTTTGAAGGGGTGAACAAACGTGGATAAAGGTAAGCCGTTTGATATTGTGTATCTGGATTTTCAGAAGGCGTTTGACAAAGTACCTCATGAAAGACTCCAGAGGAAATTGGAGAGTCATGGGATAGGAGGTAGTATTCTATTGTGGATTAAAAACTGGTTAGTGGGGTTCCCCAGGGGTCTGTGCTGGGACCGCTGCTTTTTAACATATTTATAAATGACCTAGAAATGGGAGTAACTAGTGAGGTAATTTAAATTTGCCGATGACACAAAGTTATTCAAAGTGGTTAAATCACGGGAGGATTGTGAAAAATTACAAGAGGACCTTACGAGACTGGGAGACTGGGCGTCTAAATGGCAGATGACATTTAATGTGAGCAAGTGCAAAGTGATGCATGTGGGAAAGAGGATCCCGAATTATAGGTACGTCATGCAAGGTTCCACGTTAGGAGTCACGGACCAAGAAAGGGATCTAGGTGTCGTTGATAATATGTTGAAACCTTCTGCTCAGTGTGCTGCTGTGGCTAAGAAAGCAAATAGAATGTTAGGTATTATTAGGAAAGGAATGGAAAACAAAAATGAGGATGTTATAATGCCTTTGTATCACTCCATGGTGCGACAGTACCTCAAATATTGTGTTTATTTCTAGTCGCCGCATCTCAAAAAAGATATAGTGGAATTAGAAAAGGTGCAGAGAAGGGCGACGAAAATGATAAAGGGGATGGGACAACTTCCCTATGAGGAAAGGCTAAAGCGGCTAGGGCTCTTCAGCTTGGAGAAAAGGTTGCTGAGGGGAAATATGATAGAGATCTATAAAATAATGAGTGGAGTTGAACGGGTAGATGTGAAGCGTCTGTTTACGTTTTCCAAAAGTACTAGAACCAGGGGGCATGCGATGAAGCTACAATGTAGTAAATTTAAAACGAATCGGAGAAATCTTTTCTTCACTCAACGTGTAGTTAAACTCTGGAATTCGTTGCCAGAGAATGTGGTAAAGGCGGTTAGCTTAGCAGAGTTTTAAAAAGGTTTAGACGGCTTTCTAAAGGAAAAGTCCATAGACCATTATTAAATGGAGTTGGGGAAAATCCACTATTTCTGGGATTTGTTTATTTATAGTACATTTCTACCCCACGTTTTCCCACACATGCAGGCACAATGTGGCTTACATAGGATTAATTAAAATAACAATGCAATACAGTAAGAGTTATGTGAAGAGACAATAAGCATGGAAAGGGCATATCAGAACCCAGGGATAAGCAAATGGAGTCATTATTCGGTAAGGCTATGGGGGAGAGTAGGTTAATCCAAATAGGTGAGTTTTCAGCAGCTTCTTGAAAATCCACTATTTCTGGGATAAGCAGTATAAAATGTTTTGTACTTTTTTGGGATCTTGCCAGGTATTTGTGACCTGGATTGGCCACTGTTGGAAACAAGATGCTGGGCTTGATGGACCTTTGGTCTTTCCCAGTATGGCAGTACTTATGTACTTCAATTAAATATTACCCCATTATTGACTGTATAAATACCATATCAGGAAATGCTAGAAAACTGAGAGTACGGTTAATTGCCCAGTTTATTAGTGGAGGAAGGAGAACAGTGAAGTACCACAGGGATCCATGCTAGGGCCAGTGCTTTTAACCATATTTATAAATGATCTGGAAATAGGGGGCAACAAATGAGATGATCAGATTTGCAGATGAGACGAAACTATTAAAAACTGTTAAATCGCATGTGGATGGTGAGAAATTGCATCCAAATGGCAGATGAAATTGAATGTGGTCAAGTGCAAAGTGATGCATGCTAGGAAGAATGACCCAAATTATAGCCACTTGTTGCTAGGTTCCACATTAGGAATCACCATCCAAGAAAAAGGTCTGGTTGTCATTATGGACAGTATGTTAAAATCTTTTGTGCACTGTCAGCTTAAAATGCAAGCAGAATGTTAAGAATTATTAGGAAAAAATAGAACATAAAATACAGTATCATAATGTCTCTAACGTTCTATGGTGTGACCTCACCTTGAGTATTGTGTTCAATTCTGGTTGCTGCATCTCAAAAAAAGATATAGCAGAATTAGAAAAAGTACAATGAATGGTGACCAAATTAAGGGAAAGGAACTCCTCTCATAGAGGAAAGGCTAAAAAGGTTGAGGATCTTTTAGCTTGGAGAAGGGATGGAATGGAACAGGTAAATGTGAATCAGTTTATTCTTTCAGAAAATGCAAACTGTAGGGGACACTTCATGAAGTTACATAGTAATACTTCTAAAAGAGGATGAAATATTTTTTTCACTCAACACTTTAGGGGTCCTGAAAAATGGGCTGTGCTAGTATCAGCGCATGTTGTGGGCGTGCGCAGATCCATTTTTCATTGCACCTATAAAAAAGACCTTTTTTAAAGGTTTTGCCGAAAATGGGCATGTGGCAAAATAAAAATTGGAGTGTGTCCATTTTGGGTCTGAGACCTGACAGCCACAACTTGGTGGTAAGGTCTCACATGGTAACCATGCAGTAATGGTCTACACTTGTAGAATGACGATTACCGTCCGGTTTCCACCACACACAGGAAAGTAAATATTATTTTCCGGCGCGTGTAGCTGACATGCGTAAAAAGCTAAATTACCGCCGGGCCATACGGTACTCAGGTGGTAACTCCAAATTGACGTGCGTGGGACGCATACGTGTCTGTGCAGCTTAGTAAAAGGACCCCATATTTAAGCTCTGGAACGTGTTGCTGGAGGATGTGATAAAAGCAGTTAGTGTAGCTGGATTTAAAAAAGGTTTGGATAAGGTCCTAAAAGTAAAGTCTGTAAATTGTTAAGGTAGATCCATGGAAATCACTACTTATCCCTGGGTTTGGTAGCATAGAATGTTTCTGCTATTTTGGATTCTGTCAGGTACTTGTGAATTGGCTTGGCTGCTGTTGGGAAGCAGGATACTGGGCTTGATAGACTTTTGGTCTAACCTAGTATGGGAATTATTATTTTCTTATGTTCTTGTAATCTTCGGTCATATCTCCTTACATTGTCAGGGGTAGACAAAATGGTTCTGTAGGGTTTCTTCGAGATGTGGATTATGACAGTGAGACTCTTCCTGATTAGGGGTAGTGGTTTCTCTCAGGGTATTGTCTTCAAACAGGCTAATTTTATACATACCAGGAATGGATCACTCTCCTATGTCTGAGTATGTTCTGTATGGGATTAGTGGTGGTAGAGGGCCCCTGTTCTCACATTTCGCAGGGGCCTGTATAGTACGGTGATTTCCAACAATGCCATTGCAAATATAGTAGTATGGTTGCCATGATAGTTCACTTTAAAGGTAATAAATAGAAATAAAAAATAAAATAACACGATAACCTTTTAGTTGGACTAACAATGTTATCATTGCAAATAAAGGATGTAGAGTTGGAGGGTGATATTATTTGGTTTGACCATAACTATTAGAATACAGCAAGTCAGAGACTATCCTAACTGTGTTTCAGGCTTATCCCACGATCTGTGAGCCCCTGTGCCAAACAACGTCTGGCAGCCAGACAGTTCTGATCTTACCTGAAGAATCAGGACTGGAACCTCCAAGGAGGACAGGGCTGGACGCAGGATGTGCAGCAGGCAGATGACAACAGGCAAATCCCATGGCCAACCAAAGGCTCGCGGCAGGTAGCAGAGTCCAGGTCCAAGCAGGGTTCAAGACGGGCGGAAGGCAAAAGCAAAGTCCAGGTCCAAACAGAGGTGCAAGGCAGGCGGCAGGCAAAAGCAAAGTCCAGGTCCAAACAGAGGTTCAAGGCGGGCGGCAGGCAAAAGCAAAGTCCAGGTCCAAACAGAGGTTCAAGGCCGGCGGCAGGCAAAAGCAAAGTCCAGGTCCAAACAGAGGTTCAAGGCGGGCGGCAGGCAAAAGCAAAGTCCAGGTCCAAACAGAGGTTCAAGGCAGGCGGCAGGCAAAAGCAAGGTCCAGGTCCAAACAGAGGTTCAAGGCAGGCGGCAGGCAAAAGCAAAGTCCAGGTCCAAACAGAGGTTCAAGGCGGGCGGCAGGCAAAGGCAAAGTCCAGGTCCAAACAGAGGTTCAAGGCGGGCGGCAGGCAAAAGCAAAGTCCAGGTCCAGTCAGGGTTCAAGGCAGGTACGCAATCCAAAAACACAGAACTCAGGAATCCACACTAGCAGAAGCCGAAGCAAAGAGTTCTGCCAGTGTCTGACTTAAGTAGCCCCCTCCATCAGGGAAACAACCATCAGCTGCCCGGAAGGCGTGGCCAACAACCAGCCCAAGAGCTCTGGATAGGCTGGTCACAAAGAGCGGGCAGAGCCTAGCTGCGACCAGCCAATCCGAGCCCAGAAGAGGCGTTCCCCATGCTCCTGGGTCCCGCACCCGGAAGAGACTCTCCAGCTAGTGAGCGCCGGCCATTTTGGCAGCGCTGGCGCTCTCCAGCCGCTATAGCACCATAGCGGCGGACCGGAGCCGTCCAGGAGGCAGACAAGACTCCCCTACCATGCCGCCCGTAGCCAGCGATACCCCGCTCTCTCCTGCTCGTGGAGCGAGGCCTCCCTGCAGGCAGAGCGGCACAGGTAAGGGACGCGACAGTACCCCCCCCCCCCCCCCCCCCTCCGTCTCGGCCCTGGTTTTTTAGGGTAACGAGAGTGGAACTCGTGCAATAACTCAGGGGCATGGATATTACCAACTGGCTCCCAGGAGTTATCCTCAGGACCAAAGTTTTTCCATGAGATCAAGTAAAACAATCGTCCTCTCTGGAGTCTAGAATCAAGAATCTCCTTTACCTCAAACTCAGGGTCCGGGTCAGAGTCTGGAACCAGAATCTTCTTTGATGCAGGATGCCAGCGGGAAGTCCGAAAAGGCTTAAGCAGAGATACATGGAAAGCATTGTGAATGCGAAGATTACCAGGTAAGTGAAGACGATAGACCACCGTCCCCACTCTAGATTGCACAGAAAATGGACCAATGAAGCGAGGAGCAAACTTAAGAGAGGGAAGACGAAGTTTGAGATACTTGGTGCTGAGCCATACTCTCTGTCCCGGCTGGAATACGGGAGCGGCACATCGAAGCCGGTCAGCAAACTGTTTATACCGTGCGGCAGCCCTTCCCAACTGCTGACGAACCGTTCTCCAAGTGGCATGAATGGTGGTGAGGGTAGACCGGATCAGTGGAGAGACCTCAGTCACAGGAATCGGAGGCGGAAGACGAGGATGACGTCCAAAAACAGCAAAGAAGGGTGATGTCCGAGAAGCAGAATGAAAGCTATTGTTGTAGGCAAACTCAGCTCAGGGCAGAAGATCAGTCCAATTATCTTGACGAGCATTAGTGAAGGCCCTGAGAAAGGGTTTAAGGGTCTGGTTCGTACGTTCTGCCATGCCGTTGGTCTGTGGATGATAAGCAGAAGAAAAATGTGTGGCAACCCCAAAGGCTGAGCATAAAGATCTCCAAAATCTAGAGGTGAATTGAGAACCTCTATCACTGATGATGCGTTGCGGTAGTCCATGTAACCGAAAAATGTGCAGGATAAACTGGGAGGCAAGAGCCGCCGCAGATGGCAGAGACCGCATGGGGACGAAGTGCGCCATGCGGGAAAAACGATCCACCACCACCCAGATGATCGTGTTGCCCTTGGAGCAAGGAAGATCAGTTATAAAGTCCATGGAGACCTCCTGCCAAGGTAGCTGGGGTACAGGCAACGGTTGAAGAAGACCCCACGGCTTGCCTGGCAAAGACTTGGTGCGGGCACAAGTAGGACATGTAGAGACAAACTGCCGAATCTCCTGAGCCATGTGCGGCCACCAAAAATAGCGGGAAATCAGATGATAAGTCTTACGAAACCCAAAATGTCCCGAAAAAGCAGCAGAATGACCCCATTGAAGAACCTTGCGACGAGACCGGGCAGGAACAGGAGTCTTAAGGCAGGCGGACGCCCCCACCGTAGGGGAAAGGCAAGCAGGATTGAGCATAGGATAGAGCTTTTCAGGCTCCTCTGGTACATCAAAGGCTCGGGAGAGAGCATCCGCCTGTACATTCTTCTCCGCGGGACGGAACACCAAGTGAAAGGTAAAACGAGCAAAAAACAGTGACCATCGGGCCTGCCGGGGATTCAGGCGTTTGGCATCTTGCAAATAAAGCAGGTTCTTGTGATCAGTAATGACAGTAATAGGATGAGCAGCCCCCTCCAGCAGGTATCGCCACTCCTGAAAGGCGAGCTTCAGAGCCAGCAGCTCTCTGTCACCGATGGTATAATTACGCTCTGCCGGAGAAAACTTTTTAGAAAAAAAAAACCAAGGATGTCTCTTACCAGAAGGAGTCGTCTGAGACAGCACAGCCCCAACCCCCAAAGCAGAGGCATCCACCTCCACAATGAAAGGCTTCGTGACATCAGGACTACGGAGTACAGAAGCAGACAGGAAAGCCGTCTTCAAGGTAGAAAAAGCCTCCAGAGCAGCTGGAGACCAGTGCCGAACATCCGCACCCTTCCGAGTAAGGGCTGTCAAAGGAGCCGTGATGAGAGAATAATGGGGAATGAATTGTCTGTAGTAATTAGCAAATCCAAGGAAACGCTGCAGAGCCCGGAGACCTTGAGGACGAGGCCAGTCACTGATAGCCTGTAGTTTAGCAGGATCCATTTGTAATCCAACAGCAGAGATAATATGTCCCAAAAAAGGAATAGTGGATTGATGAAAAGCACATTTTTCCAATTTGGCAAACAGTCGGTGATCCCGGAGTCGTTGAAGTACTGTGCGCACATGTCTGGGATGATCCTGAGGAGAAGCAGAGAAGATCAGAATATCGTCCCAAGTAAACAATGACTGAAGCATAAAGGAGATCTCGAAAAATGAAGTTGATAAAATCTTGAAACACCGCAGGGGCGTTACACAGACCAAAAGGCATGACACGATACTCAAAATGGCCTTCATGAGTATTAAACGCAGTCTTCCACTCGTCCCCCTGGCGGATACGAATCAAGTTGTAGGCCCCTCGGAGATCCAGTTTAGTGAAAATCACAGCTCCCTGGAGCCGGTCAAAAAGCTCCGGGATAAGCGGAAGAGGGTAACGGTTCTTGACTGTGATGTTGTTAAGCCCTCGATAGTCAATGCAGGGTCGCAAGGACCCATCCTTCTTGGAGACAAAAAAAAAACCTGCTCCGGCAGGAGAAGAAGAAGATCGAATGAACCCTTTACGAAGGTTCTCCCGAATGTAGTCCCGCATGGCTGCCGATTCGTCCCGGGACAGGGCATATAATCTTCCTCTAGGAGGCATCGTGTCTGGCAACAAATCAATGGGACAATCAAAAGGGCGATGGGGTGGGAGGGAATCCGCCTCCCGGGCATCAAAGACATCAGAAAAATCCTCATACTCCTTCGGAAGACAGGCCTCACAGGGATGAAGGACTCCAGGTAGAGCTGGCACTTTAGTAGGAGGAGGGTGCACTGGTGTCAGACAGGTCTCAAAACAACGCGTACTCCATTGACTGATCTCACCCAAAGGCCAGTCTATGCAGGGAGCATGCAGCCGCAACCAGGGTATACCTAAAATTACAGGATGAATGGCTTGAGGTAATATAAGAAACTGTATCTCCTCATGATGAAGAAGACCCACCTGCATTTGAAGCGGAAGGGTGAGATGAGTAATCGGCTGTGGAAGAGTAGAACCATGAATGGAAGTCACCTGCAGAGCTGGTTTACAGGGAATAACCGGCCTTCCTAGTCCCTGAAGTAGGCTAGCATCAATAAAGTTGCCCCCTGCTCCTGAATCCAACAAGGCTAGGGTATTTATTCTGAATTCTCGCCAAAGTAAGATAATCGGTACTGTCATTAAATTATCCGGAAGGGCTCCTGACTGACCCAAAACCACCCCCTCCACAAGGCTAGGGTCTAAGCATTTCCCGGCTTGTTGGGACACCTCTTCACAAAATGGCCAGGTTTGCCACAATACATGCATAATTTATTGTCCCTCCGGTGGGCCCGCTCAACGGCTGATAGTCGGTGCCTGCCAATCACCATAGGTTCCTCAGATCCCTCCGCAGCCGGACCCGCAGCTCCCTGAGGAGAGACAGTACGTTGTCTCTGAGGGGAGATCCTTCGAGACGGACGAGAGGCACCCAGTTCTCGTGCCCGTTCCTGGAAGCGGACATCAATCCGGATACATAGAGAGATTAGAGCGTCCAGAGTACTAGGAATTTCACGGCCGGCTAACTCGTCCTTAATACGCCCACTCAAGCCTTGCCAGAAAATGGCCGTAAGAGCCTCTTGATTCCATTTAAGTTCTGCAGCCAAGGTGCGGAATCGAATAGCATAGGCTCCTACCGAGCTGTTACCTTGCTGAATCCGTAGTAGCTCCCCTGCAGCAGAGGAGGGGCGTCCCGGAACATCAAAAACCATGCGGAACCGACGCAGGAATTCTCCAAGGTCTGAGAGGAGAGGATCCTGTTGTTCCCAGAGTGGTGATGCCCATGCCAGGGCAGGACCAGAGAGTAACGAGATGATGTAGGTAATCTTTAATTTGTCCGTAGGGAAAGAAGCAGGTTGCATGTCAAAGAGCATTTGACATTGGTTCAAGAATCTGCGGCATGCGGAAGGCGTCCCGTCAAACCGGGGAGGTTCGGGCAGACGAAAGGCAGGTTGAGAGGGAGATGACCTACTTGCCCCGGAAGACGGTCCTCGCTGCGCTGACATCTGTGAGCACACATCTTGTAGTACCCCAGACAATTTGTTAAGCTGAGCCTGCTGTTGTTGCAGGGCTTGGGCCAAGTCAGTTAGATCAGGCTTATCTGGCGAGCTCATGGCTTCGGCTTTCTTTCAGGCTTATCCCACGATCTGTGAGCCCCTGTGCCAAACAACGTCTGGCAGCCAGACAGTTCTGATCTTACCTGAAGAATCAGGACTGGAACCTCCAAGGAGGACAGGGCTGGACGCAGGATGTGCAGCAGGCAGATGACAACAGGCAAATCCCAGGGCCAACCAAAGGCTCGCGGCAGGTAGCAGAGTCCAGGTCCAAGCAGGGTTCAAGACGGGCGGAAGGCAAAAGCAAAGTCCAGGTCCAAACAGAGGTTCAAGGCAGGCGGCTGGCAAAAGCAAAGTCCAGGTCCAAACAGAGGTTCAAGGCGGGCGGCAGGCAAAGGCAAGTCCAGGTCCAAACAGAGGTGCAAGGCAGGCGGCAGGCAAAAGCAAAGTCCAGGTCCAAACAGAGGTTCAAGGCGGGCGGCAGGCAAAAGCAAAGTCCAGGTCCAAACAGAGGTTCAAGGCGGGCGGCAGGCAAAAGCAAAGTCCAGGTCCAAACAGAGGTTCAAGGCCGGCGGCAGGCAAAAGCAAAGTCCAGGTCCAAACAGAGGTTCAAGGCGGGCGGCAGGCAAAAGCAAAGTCCAGGTCCAAACAGAGGTTCAAGGCAGGCGGCAGGCAAAAGCAAGGTCCAGGTCCAAACAGAGGTTCAAGGCAGGCGGCAGGCAAAAGCAAAGTCCAGGTCCAAACAGAGGTTCAAGGCGGGCGGCAGGCAAAGGCAAAGTCCAGGTCCAAACAGAGGTTCAAGGCGGGCGGCAGGCAAAAGCAAAGTCCAGGTCCAGTCAGGGTTCAAGGCAGGTACGCAATCCAAAAACACAGAACTCAGGAATCCACACTAGCAGAAGCCGAAGCAAAGAGTTCTGCCAGTGTCTGACTTAAGTAGCCCCCTCCATCAGGGAAACAACCATCAGCTGCCCGGAAGGCGTGGCCAACAACCAGCCCAAGAGCTCTGGATAGGCTGGTCACAAAGAGCGGGCGGAGCCTAGCCGCGACCAGCTAATCCGAGCCCAGAAGAGGCGTTCCCCATGCTCCTGGGTCCCGCACCCGGTAGAGACTCTCCAGCTAGTGAGCGCCGGCCATTTTGGCAGCGCCGGCGCTCTCCAGCCGCTACAGCACCATAGCGGCGGACCGGAGCCGTCCAGGAGGCAGACAAGACTCCCCTACCATGCCGCCCGTAGCCAGCGATACCCCGCTCTCTCCTGCTCGTGGAGGGAGGCCTCCCTGCAGGCAGAGCGGCACAGGTAAGGGACGCGACACTGTGAGACTCGTTCCCTAATTGCTACATCTCTTTTAAGCATAACAGTTATAGAGCAATCATATCTGGTTTCCCCATCCTCATTTAGAAAGTAAGTGGATAGGTAGCATAGTTTGAATAAGCCTGCCTCTGAGAAAGGTGATAACTTTGTTAACAAGAACCATTCAGTCACAAAAATCTTAATCATGTAAGATTGAAAAGATTGAGAAATGGGAGGGAGAGGTAATGGCATAGTGTTGTGTTTATAATGTAAGATAGTTTCTATTGTCAGTAATAAACCATAAAGAAAGCGATAGAGCATGCTGTAGTTAACTTTACAATGCATGGCACTTTAAAAAGAATTAGCTAACATTTTGTTATGTTCTGAATATTTTTTTGCAAAGTATGTTGGTGAAAAATCAAAATCTGCTTTAACTAGATTGTAAATTAAAAAGTGCTGGAATGAAAGCCCAGAGATATCAACTGATATTTTTCTTTCTCCCCGTGAGATATGGAAAAGGAGAAATTTATACTTAAATTTGTACATACTTCATATGTCATGGGTAAAGTGATGAAAGGCAAAGAAAAAACAATCCCTGGAGACTGAATTTCCCATTCCTTTTTACTTGTTTTGTTTATATGGTGATGAATAATGGAGCAGGAGTCATTAAAGCATTGCTTCTTCAGAAGAAATACTCTTCCTTATGGTAAATCCCTCACATCTTTTGTTATTTGGACATATGGATAGTTAGTGACTCTATTTTAATTTATGTCTTCCTGTACTATATATAATTTAGTTCTGAAATTTATAGCCTGCTTATCCATTCCAACACTCAATTGGTGAACAAATTCTACATTTTGCAGTTCTCCTCTTACACATCGATCAAATTTCAGTATGTTCAAGTCTTTAACATACAGTATTTGTGTGGTATGAATATAAGATTTCCTCACTGTAAATATGTCATAGGTTTATTAGAGTGCTGTCTGTTAGCTTAGATATTTGCAAGAACACTTTTCACAGTGACAGATATCATCATAGCTGAATTTATTTAACTTTCAAATGCCCATGTTCCATATGAGGATTTGATAGCCCATCTTTCCACCCAAACTCTGGTCATGATAAACCAAAACATAGCATGCCAAATGCAGTGCAACAAACCCAGAAAAGTCTATGCCAACCAGAATGGTCACTGAGGTTCCCCAATGCAGATTATAAAAGGTGAGTATATGAGTATAGTAAGTTACTTTAGTTTGATCTTTGACCTATTTAAATAAGTTCCACTATGCGCTACAGAGTAAAGCTGTGCAAAGATTGACTTAATAGCCTCAATGATTAGGACCTTGTGTGTACATTTTAAAATGTCAAATGTTTTATTGTCCTTTTACCCGAGTGTAGTTTATTTTGAGTGTTTTTGTACCTGAGACACCACCACCAAAAGATAAATCCATGATGAAGCATATAAAATAAGTCATCCATAAAAATAGTCAAATCATTAAGGGCTCCTTTTACAAAACTGCGCTAGCAATTCCAGCATAGCATGCAAAGAAGCCCATTCAATTCCTATGGACTTCATCACATTTGCCTCACCGGAATCACTAGTGCGGTCTTTTAAAGGAGCCCTAAGATGTGTTATGTGAATTGGGTCTGTAAAACGATCCAGGTCTTTTGAGGGGCTGTGCTTAACGTCTAACAAGATTTCTGAATAAATGTTTGTTTATTCGAACACTTTACATCCTAATTTGTAATTGAAACATCAGAATGGTTCACATTAAAGCAAGCTCACTAGAACTGTTTTGCAGTCTTTATTAGAAGATTTCAAAAGAGCACCAAAAGGTTTTATGTTACTTACTGACATAAACCATTGTGAGAGAGCCCGTAAATCTAGATAATTGTATGACATGCTAAATTCAATCAGTGCCAAAAACATGTGGATACTGTAATAATAGATCTTTTAGAGGCCCTTTTAGAAAGTTGTACTAAAAGGTGGCATATGCTGTTACTAGGGCATGGGTTTCCTGCGCTGAGGCCACCTTTTAAAGATAGGGTAAAATGGCCAATTTTTGTATATCGGCAATAATGACCATACACTCATTTTTACCATTATCGTGTGGTTATTAGTGCGTGGGCCTTTAACTACACCTGTTTTCTAGGTGGTAAGGGATCACACGCTATCAATGCCCACCCACTAACCCATTAGCACTGAACACGCCCATTCTCTGCTCCCAAACATGCCTACAGGTCTAAAAAATAAAAACTTTAGCACGTACATGCCAAAACTACCGTTGGACCCCCTCACCCTCCCTTTTATTTAAATTAAATTTCTCACATTTGCTGCTTATTAATTATGCTTCGCTGGTGGACTGTTGCTGCCTCGGTGCTCCTCGGTGGTCGGTGCTGCTCACGTGCAGTGCTACAGTCTCTCCTCGTCATCCACTCCACTCCGGTGGTGGCGAGCCGGGCCGGCCTGGGTGGCTGGTGACCACAGTCACCAGACCACTCCTCTGGGACTGGTAGTAGACTGTGGCTCTAGCCACACTGAGTTGTCTCTCGGCGTTGATTGAATAAGCTAGTAGAAGTAGATAGATGAGATTGATTGATATGTTGATGAACCGGCGTCTGGACCGTAAGGCTGTAACCGTTAACAGTTACACAGTAGTAGGAACACACACAGGTCACCGTCAGTGAGTCAAAAAGACACGCCGTGGAGCGCGCTGCAAGCATTTTGAAGCCTGCAGCCCGCCTCCGCGGGGCTTAAATTGGACCAGTAGAAGCCCTGCAGAAAAACCTCCCAACCCGCAACGGGAAAAACCGCACAATGTCACACAACCTGCGACTTTAAAAGAAATCCCGTGGCAGGCACGCAAAACCTGCCCAATTGTGCGGGAAACCCGCCCAATTGGCAACTCTGGGATGGGACACCTCCACGCATCCCGTGGTAGGCATTTCTAACTTGCAGTAAGCACGCATTAGTGCTTACCGCTGCTTTGTATAATGGCTCCTTAGGTAGGGAGGCCAGGTAGGTACCTATTTTATGAAGGTGCACATTTGCCTATATGTCTTAATAAAATGGCCTCACTGATGCTGCAGAAATGACTGGAGTGTAGCTGCTTAGGTTTACCCCTGCTTGGTAGTTGGTGTAAATATACACAGCTGAAGTATGCACATAGCCTAGTCGCATCAGACTAAGATGGCATAATGAGGAATTAAGAACAGAGGTGCAGCTTATTGTATGACCAAGGGTAGCAGACAAAGGAGTGTGGACCCTGGAACAACTATTGGGAGGTAACAGACTGTTAATGGTATCTTTCTTTCAGACCAAGTATAGTTACCTGGTATTTAGTTGAATGTGGTTAAGATACTGTATATCCTCCCCCTCCATAGGTTTTGCGACCCAAAAATCATGCTCGGGACTCAAGGTGTTGCATCAACATGGTACAAATGCATTTAACAAACTGAATATAGTAGAAGTGAAGGAATTGTCAAGGTGTGGAAAAAGGATCTTAATAGTTTAGAACAGAATGAATGGGCTCAATGCTGGAGCAAATCAATATGTATACCCACTCTGCTTCATTGACACATTCTATATTTCATTGCTCATAGGGCTGTGTGGACTCCAGTTAGGCTAGCAAACTTAAATGCTACAAGATGTAATCAGGTGCTTGTTTTACAAGACCAAAGCAGGAACAAAGTCACATACTGTTCAATTGCCTGATGCTTCAGAAATATTGGCAAAAAGTGTGGAACACCGTATATGCCATATTACAGATGCGAGAGGTTTTGACATAGGGCTCAGTTATTTAGAGATCCCTTGCCTTAATACAGGACATCCCCAAACACTGTGATTGTTTAAAGGATATCTTGCTTACTATACCGAAAGACCATTTTCCAGTCAGAGGTGGTAGAGGACACCTAAAACCAGTGGGTTTGTTTCATATCTATTTATTAATGACAGTGAAAAAGGTACAATATCAAGTGAAAGTTGAAACAACAATCTTAATCCATAACCCCCCCCCCCCCCATATTCACCCTCTTCCCCCCCCCCACCCCAAAGAAAAGAAAACCCCCACCCACCCACCACCTACAATTATCACAGTGCAGAATTGGGTTACATATTAAGTAATCTGCTACGAGCAACCGTGGAGAATGTATTCCAAAAAGGAGTCCAGACATGTTGAAAGCATAAGCTCTTGGGGGAAGTTATATGCTGTATGGCCAGGAGTTCTATCCGAAGGAGAGTCATATGGGCACGCCACTGCTGTAAAGTCAGGACACAAGGAGAGAGCTGAATCCGCAGCCGAAATTCACTGCTCTGTTTCATTCAAAATAGTTGTACATACCCCTGGGATCAGTGGCACTTCATAGGCAATCATTGAAGGCAGGTTGGAATAAATAGGTTTTTAAGGTTGACTTAAATTTAGGGAATGATAATTTGAGGCGTAAAGAAGTGGGTAACATATTCCACAAAGATGGGACAGTGCAGTAGAAAGCACAGTTTTTAGAGTCTAGTCTAGCCATAAATACTGACAGTCTATGTAGCTATCGATCATTGAGAGACTGGAGTAATCTAGGTGGGGGATAAGGGGTGACCGATTAGGATAAGTATGATGGAACACCTGTATATAAAACCTTATGGGTCAAAATGAGGATTTTACATTGGATACATTGGATACCAGAAACCAGTGATATTTGATGAAAAGGGGGGTTATATGATCTGATTTGTGGGCATGGGCAAGAATTCTTAGTGTAGATTGTATAGATTGCATCCGGTATAGAAGGACTTGAGGTAAACCAGAATAGATAATGTTACAATAGTCTGTTCATGAGATAGAGCATACACTAATATCACTTGTGAGGAAGGGTCAAGAATAAAGCAAATAGAATGG
This sequence comes from Microcaecilia unicolor, assembly GCF_901765095.1. Taxonomy (NCBI): domain Eukaryota; kingdom Metazoa; phylum Chordata; class Amphibia; order Gymnophiona; family Siphonopidae; genus Microcaecilia; species Microcaecilia unicolor. The sequence continues at coordinate 132,601,764 of NC_044035.1, read as the reverse complement.
AATTGTCTAAGGGCAAAATGCAAGATTTAACCAGTGCTAACACTTGTTTGAAACTAAGGGCCTGATCAGTAAAAACACCTAAATACTTAGTGTGTGACCAGCTTAATTGGTGTGCCCTGAATCAGTGGGGCAATGAAGGAGATTGGGAGTGCCCAGTGATCCAACAAGCAACTGTCTTTGAAGAATTAAGAATGAGGCAGCTCTGTTGTAGCCATGCACAGAAGGCATAGTCCAGGCTGGAATTGAAAAAGGTCTGGAAGAAAAGAGTCTGTGTAGTGTACCTGAAGAATATCGTCAGTGTAATAGAATGCACTGACCAGATCCTGAATAAGGATTGTGAGAAAACTAGCGTATGCAACTTGATCTTGTGAATATTCACTTTGGATATCCTGAAAACCTGGCTAGCTGAGGTTCCTTCAGGAAAGGTTTAGGAACACTGCCTTAAGAACTAAGTAACAAAAATGATAACAGAAACTCTTGGAGAGATATATACGTATTTATTTACACTGACTTTGATATACCACTATTGATGATAAACAGGTATAGTGCAGTGGTTTACGATAAAAGCAAGAGAGCTGACAGAGAAGAAGAGAGCAGAAATCCCAGTGTACATGTATTAAATACTATTTTTGACAGTTTATTCCTTAATCATTGATTTGTTGGATGATTGAATGGTGGAAGGATTGTATTTCTCTTCTTTAAATGGCACTTTGATGAATTATGACACAGCAATATGTTAAACGCCGTGTGTACTCATAAAAACATGCAAGAAATAATTTCATAAAGAGGGAACCATGTGAACTAAAAAAAAAGTATTATTTTATGTCTATTTTAAAAAAGGCTTTACACAAGCACTCTTATGTTTAAAGTATTGGTCCCAAAATTTTCACAAAATAAATATAACTGTGAAATCCTCTTGCTTTGATTAATCTGAGGGGCTTGGTCTCAGTAATGTTTGATATTCCGATCCGGTCATTCCAAGTCCTTGATCGTTCTTTGATTGTTCCTACAGAGTACTGCATTTTAAACCGCTGCTCTGCTTCAAGAAGTCAGTATACAGAAATGTATCACTCTTCACAACATTTCATATACGTACTTCTCTGAGCTATAAAACAAAGATGGCGTCGGCACATTCTTATAGAAAAATCATCATGTGATTTAAACAGCCAGTCACAGCTAAATTAAAGTCATCCAATCAAGATCACCATTGAGCTCTTTCAGAGTGAAGCACTGTAACATAAGAATCTAAAAATGTTGGTAGTTTAAACAGGCATCTCAATCTCCATTTTAAGCTGCCTCAGTTACATGATCCATGATTCTCCATTGAAGATTTTCAATTAATTCCAGTGAGCAATTAATGGTATTGTCAGTACGCCAACCTGCAGTCTGCTCTTGTGCGCATTCAAATGGAGACACATGATTCTTTTTGTGTTTCTCACATTTGAAAGACAGCAGACATATAATTGCATATACTGTGTAAAGAGTTGTGCAGGTAGTGTCAAATTGAGTTTTCAAAATGAAATTGGTAATTAGAACAGAGTATCCCCTTCAATAGTGGAAGTGCACCAAACATATTTCTCACATAAGTTGTGATTAAATTGATCATATATTCACACCATCTTGAATGTCAGCTCCCTAACATTTTTACCATGATGATATCCAGTTGGTGATAATTCATGAAACAGAATAAGTGGAGATAATCCTACATAATAATTTGCACCTCCAACGTTCTACGTCTGGATGCCTGGGATCGTAACACAATTCCCATTGGTCCGCCTTTGTATCAGAATGTGATGATGCCAGAGGGCGGTGGATCAATGAGAGGAAAACGAAACCAGCACCAGCCACCAAAAGAACGTTGGAGGTGTACGCCGGCAGCAGTGAAAGTCGAGCAGGCATGGCGCTTCAGCCTGCCTTCTCTTCTGTCTCAGCTCTGCCTCTGGTCCCGCCCTTCCGGAAACAGGAAATGAGGGCAGGACCAGAGGCACAGCCGAGATAGAAGGGAAGGCAGGCTGAAGCGCCGTGCCTGCTCGACTTACACTGCTGCAGCCGGACCATGAGGTAACAACTTTTAAATTACAGCCGGCACGCACGAAGGCAAGGGGCAGGCGCAGGACTGCGAGAAGAGGGCAGCCAACGCAGGTCGGGCTGCCACAGAGAGAGAGAGAGGGAGGCGCGGGTGTCTGGAACTCTGAAGACACGGGGGCATGAAACTCGCAGGGGAGGGGAGAGAGGGGGACATGGAACTCTGAGGAGAGGGAGGGAGGGAGGGAAGGGGCATGGAAATCGGACTGAAGGGGGGCCTGGAACTCGGAGGGGAGGGAAGGAGGGGGTCATGGAACTCAGAGCCCTACGTGATAATGAGCGCTTAGTCAAACTGAGAGTGGCCGTGAGGCAGCAACTCGCGTCACAACTAGCCATTGATGTTCCGAATACTGTGCTGCTCTAAATGGAGGAGTGGCCTAGTGGTTAGGGTGGTGGACTCTGGTCCTGGGGAACTGAGGAACTGAGTTCGATTCCCGCTTCAGGCACAGGCAGCTCCTTGTGACTCTGGGCAAGTCACTTAACCCTCCATTGCCCCATGTAAGCCGCATTGAGCCTGCCATGAGTGGGAAAGCGCGGGGTACAAACGTAACAAAAACTTTAAAAAAATACATCGGGCAAGCGCTGATCTCACAAGACAACTCACCGCTGATGTCCCGATAGAGCTGGCAGGGTTTACAAGACTATTGAAGAGATGTTGACAGGCTGCAGTCATGTTCTGATATAGTTTCTCAGATTCTATCAACTGAAAAATAGGGGTCTCACACTCTCTCTCTCTCTCTCTCACTCATACACACGCTGTTGCTCACACACACACACACGCTCTCACTCACACACTCTATCTCTCACATACACACTCTCTCTGTGTCTCACTACACACACACACTATAACACATACTGTCTCTCTCACACACACACACACACACACACACACACACACACACACACACACTCTCTCCCTGTCTCACACACACTCTCTCTGTCACAGACACACTCACACACACTCACTCTGTCTCTCACATACACTCTCTCTGACACTCTCTCTATCACACTCTATCTGTCACACACACACAGTCTCTCTTTCTCTCTCACACAAATACACTCTGTCTCTCTCACACAAACACACACACACTCTCTCACTCATTCTCCATCTCTCACACACACTCTCTCTCTCACATACACACTCTCTCTCAAACATATACACTCTGAAGAAAACCTTGCTAGCTCCCGTTTCATTTCTGTGAGAAACGGGCCTTTTTTACTAGTTTACAAATATTGGCACATTTTATTTATTTGAGCATGTGAGAAACACTTGCCATTCACACATGGCAATCATTTATTGTCTGACTTCTGGCAGGTGAGCATATCTAGCTCATTTATAAGCAATATTAAGTTTGTTCTTGGGGTACCCCTGCTGCTCAAACTGCTCCACCAGCACCTTAGCCTTATCCTTGAAATCAGAGAAAGAACAGAGCCAACTTACACATAATAGTTGACTAAAAAGTAAATTTGTTTTAAGCTTATACGGATGAAAACTACCATATCCAAATACATTTATTCTTAGCTTTTTCCTTTTTTATACAGTGTGGTGTGTAACACATCATCCTCTTTAGTGATCTGGATATCCAAAAAAATCCACAGAATATTGATGTCATTGCATATAGTAAACACCAAATTAGGGGGGCCCTGTTTACTAAGCTGCGCTAGAGGCGCAGTAATGTTTTTAGCGTGCACTAACACTAGAGATGCTCATAGGAATATATGGGTGTCTCTAGTGTTTGGCATGAGCTAAAAATGCTGGTGCACCTTAGTAAACAAGGCCATAGGGTTTCTCAAGTTTAATTAAAAAAAAAAAAACTGGTTCAACATCTCTCTTGATTCATTCCAAATGAAAAAGGATCATCTAAAACATATCTCTACAGAGATACATAATTTAATTCTTGCAACGCAAACACATAGATTTCAAATTCGGCTACATAAAAGGTGGCTAGTGAGGAGGCCAGTGCAACACCCATTGTCAGTTGGGGTGTTTGCAAATAAAAACAAAATCAGCCAGTTCCAAAAGAAAATTCACTGTAAATGTTCTCTTAAAAAAACATTTGTTCAAGTAATTGCAATGCTGCTTGCTGTTTTGACTGAGTATTATTACTAACCAAGATTCAGCTGTGATATTCTTGATCTTTCAGTGGAGGAGGGTGAACAGTGAAGTTCCACAGGGATCTGTATTGGGCCCAGTGCTATTTAACATATTTATAGATGATTTGGAAATCAGAACAAATGAGGTGATTAAATCTGCCGATGATACAAAACTATTCAAGGTTGTTAAAACACGAGTGGACTGTAAAATATTGCAGGAAGACCTTAGGAAATTGGAAGACTGGGCATCCAAATGGCAGATGAAATTTAATGTGGATGAATGCAAAGTGATGCACATTAGAAAGAGTAATCCAAATCATAGTTACCTGATGCTAGGGTCCACCTAGGGAGTCAGCACTCAAGAAAAAGATCTTGGTGTCGTAGATAATACGCTGAAATCTTTGCTCAGTATACAGTGGCAGCCATAAAAGCAAACAGTATGCTAGGAATTATTAGGAAAGGGATAGTGAATAAGACTGAAAATACTATAATGCCTTTGTATCATTCCATGGTGTGACTGCAACTTGAGTATTGCATTCAGTTTAGGTCGCCGTATCTCAAAAAAGACATAGTGGAATTAGAAAAGGTTCAAAGAAGAGCGACCAAAATGATAAAGGGGATGGAACTCCTCTCGTATGAGGAAAGACTAAAGAGGTTATGGCTCTTCAGCTTGGAAAAGAGATGGATGAGAGGAGATAAGATTGAGGTCTGCAAAATCCTGAGTGGTGTAGAACGAGTAGAAGTAAATTGATTTTTTTTACTCATTTGAAAAGTACAAAGACTAGGGAACACTCGAGGAAGTTACATGGAAATACTTTTAAAACAAATAGGAGGAAATATTTTTTCACTCAATGCATAGTTAAACTCTAGAACTTTTTGTCGGAGGATGTGGTAACAGTGGTTAGTGTATCTGGGTTTAAAAAAGATTTAGACAAATTCCTGGAGGAAAAATCCATAGTCTGCTATTGAGACAGACATGGGGAAACAACTGTCTGCCCTGGGATTGGTAGTGTGGAATGTTGCTGCTAATTGGGTTTCTGCCAGGTACTTGTCACCTGACTTGGCCACTGTTTGGAAAACAGGATACTGGGCAAGATGGACCACTGGTCTGACCTAGTATGGCTACTCTTATGTTCTTATGATCTCTATTAATAAGTGTAACATATCTAAGGAATCTTGAATGAAAGATCTCAGTAACTTCACTTAGGTTTCAAAAGTATGTCCAAAAACTGAGAGATGCGTTCCAACACTGATCCATTCCTTACAAAAATACTATTGGTCTCTCCAGTGGTTGAGTCAAACTTATGTATTTTGGTTAGAAAATATATCTGTGATATGAGGATGACTCTCAAAATTTCCATCTCTCTTAATTGTTATGTGTCTGTCAAAAGCCAACAACACTACATTGTCATTGTCAATCATCAGTTGATGTGTGGGATCACAATCCAATGTGATAGTTATGAATCCCCAATTTGTCTGTAAGCTTATTCTGGATATTGAGTCTTGTCGAAAAAAATGTCTGTACTCCCTTTGTTGGCCAGTTGAATGTATAAATGTTCATTAAAGCGATTCAATAGCTATCACCGGCTTCACTTGATCCATTTATTTTTAGGACCAAGCCTCAAAAAAGTGCCCCAATTGACCAGGTGACCACCGGAGGGAATCGGGGATCACCTCCCCTTACTCCCCCAGTGGTCACAAACCCCTTCCCACCCCCACCCCAATTTTTTTTAAAATATTTTTTTGCCAGCCTCTATGCCAATCTGAAATGTCATACCCAGCTCCCTGACAGCAGTATGCAGGTCCCTGGAGCTGTTTTTTGTGGGTGTAGCGCACTTCAGGCAGGTGGACCCAGGCCCATCCCCCCACCCCCACCTGTTACACTTGTGGTAAATGCGAGCCCTCCAAAACCCACCTAAAACCCACTGTACCCACATGTAGGTGCCCCCCTTTCACCCCTTAGGGCTTATGGTAGTGGTGTAGAGTTGTGGAGAGTGGGTTTCGGGGGAGATTTGGGGGGCTCAGCACCTAAGATAAGGGAGCTATACATCTGGGACCAATTTTTGAAGTCCACTGCAGTGCCCCCTAGGGTGCCCGGTTGGTGTCCTGGCATGTCAGGGGGGACCAGTGCACTACAAATGCTGGCTCCTCCCATGACCTGGATTTGGCCAGGTTTGAGATCATCGGCATTAGTTTCCATTGTCGCCATGGAAACCAATGCCAGCCATCTCTAAAGCCGGCCCAAATGCTGAGATTTGGCCAGCTCCTACCGTATTATCAAAATGAAAGATAGCTGGCTATCTTTTTTCGATAATACAGTTGCAGCGCCGCTTTACGGCGCTGGCCATATAGATGGTCGGCGCTGTTCGATTATGCCCCTCTAGGGCTCTTCAGCTTGGAGAAAAGACGTCTGAGGGGAGATATGATACAGGTAGATAAAATAATGAGTGGAGTGGAATTGGGTAGGCGTGAATATTTTGTTTACTCTTTCCAAAAATACTAGGACTAGGGGGCACGCAATGAAGCTACAAAAGTAGTAAATTTAAAACTAATCGGAGAAAATATTTCTTCACTCAATGTGTAATTAAACTCTGGAATTTGTTGCCAGAGAATGTAGTAAAAGCAGTTAGCTTAATGGGGTATATAAAAGGTTTGGACAGCTTTCTTAAGGAAAAGTCCATAGACCGTTATTAAAATGGGCTTGGGGAAAATCCACTGCTTATTTCTAGAATAAGCAGCATATAATGTACTGTTTTGGGATCTTGCCAGGTACTTGTGATCTGGATTGGCCACTGTTGGAAACAGGATTCTGGGCTTGATGGACCTTCGGTCTGTCCCAGTATGGCAATACTTATGTACTTACGTTTTCATGTCTGCCACCTCCCATGGGAGGGTATCCAGGTATATGAAAGAGCACTTCCTGACGTTATTCCTGAGTCGGCCCCCCTACAACCTCAGTTCATATTCTTTAGTTTTACCACCTTCCTGTCTCTGGAAAAGGTTTGTTTGCAGATTAATACCTTTAAACTATTTGAATGTCTGTATCGTATCACCCCTATCTCTTCTTTCCTCCAGGGTGTTCATGTTCAGGTCCTCAAGTCTCTCCTCATACATCTTGTGACATAAATCCCATACTACTTTTGTCACTTCTCTGAACCGCTTCAAGTCTTTTTATGTCCTTAACATACTTTTTCTCCCTTATACTATGCTGCTGCCTTGGGGTTTGCAGCCCAAATGAAGTACCCATGAGTAACAGCATTATAAGGCATAATTTACTTCTCTAAGTCCTGATATCCTATTTTTTTCCCTACATGGGGAACAGAAGAGCATTAGTAGATTGGGGCTTTAATTATTAACATGATTAGTTCTCTGATTTGCCAAGAATAACTGGCTTCAGCTTCTGTTACATAGTCTTGTCCTGGATTGGGAAAAGTGTTCAAGGTCCGATTGTGGAACTGAGGGCTAAATACTATTTCTAGTGACCAGCAAAAAGCAACTTTAGAAGTAACTCTGATGAAAACTATATATCCTCTCAGCCAAGGAATACTCGATCTGAATGACGGTGTCAGTGAAAAATATCAAAATATATACAGTATCTGGAAAAACGGAACCCCTTTCTTAGTTTCAAAATACTTTGCAATTGCTTTAACATTTAGTATGACCTTTTGCAAATGCGTTAGTGCAGCCTTATTAGGAAACTCCCTTTGCAAAGCGCTTTGCGCTGTATGCCTTATTTTATCACAAAAATTGAATTGCAACTTTATCTTCTTTGCTAAATGCCATTTTGCTAAAATGAACCTTAATGGTCACTTCCTGAATGAGTCAGTTTTTACAGTATCTTGCAGTAACACCTGTCAATAATAGTAGTAATTTATTAATAATAGTACATTCATTTTTGGGCTGTTTGAAAACAGTCGGGGGTCCCATTTTTTCCGGAGACTCTTGGGCTCATTTTCAAAGGAAAAAAACATCCAAAAAGTGGCATAAATCTGCATTTGGACGTTTTTCCCACAAAAGCATCCAAATTGGTATTTTCAAAACCAATTTTTAGACGTTTTTCTGTGAAGTCCATCAGAAGTGCGTTCAAATCACAAGGGGGCGTGTTAAGGGTGGGATTTGGGCATTCCTAACACTTAAACGTTTTTCAGCCATAATAGAACAGAACAAAACCGTCCAAGACTAACACTAAGATATTTTGAGCTAAATGGGTTTTTATAACGAATAAGGCACAAAAAGGTGCCCTAAATAACCAGATGACCACTGGAGGGAATCAAGGGTAACTTCCCCTTACTCCCCCAGTGGTCACTAACTCCCTCCCACTCCCCAAGAATGTGATTAAAAACATTACTTGCCAGTCTCTTCCAACCTCAGATGTTATATTCAGGTCCATTAGAACAGCATGCAGGTCCCTAGAATAGTCTAGTGGTGGGTGCAGTGTACTGCAGACAGGTGGACCCAGGCCCATACCTTTCCCTACCTGTTACATTTGTGGAGGAAACAGCAAGCCCTCCAAAATCCACCACAAACCCTCTGTACCCACTTATAGGTGCCCCTTCACCCATAAGGGCTATGGTAGTGGTGTACAGTTGGGGGTAGTGGGTTTTGGGTGCATTTTATGAAGTCCACTGCAGTGCTCCCTAGGGTGCCCTATTGCTTTCCTGGGATGTCTGGGGGACCAGTCTACTAAAAATGCTGGCTCCTCCTACATCCCAATGGCTTGATTTTGTTTGTTTTGCACTTGGATGTTTTTGTTTGAAAACGAAAAAAAATCCCCAAAATGTCCAAATCGCAAAACCTTGTTCAAAACAATATTTTCGAAAACAAAAGATAGACATTTTTATTTTTGAAAATGACCTTCTTTCCTATTCAGATTGTGGACGTTTTTTGTAAAACGTCCAAAGTCGGACTTAGACGGCATATCGAAAATGCCCCTCTCTGTATATTGGAGATGGGAGCCACTGTTGTGAGGATTTTTGAAATGGCGATAATTATAAAGTGTTACATAGCTTTATTTTGGAGGAAAGGGTGCATTTGAATATTTTTGTTAATGAAATGTTTGGACATTCATAGAGAGAGAAGTAAAAAATTGTGAGCTGTTACTGAAAAAGGCATGAACTAAATACAAATAAATAACTGCTGAAAAAAGTTTCCTGCTCTACTTTCCATTATTGTCTAATAATTTGTGCATTATTTCCTGTTTTTCAGGTGGATTTTGCAAACCGGTTCGTTGGTGGTGGGGTCACCAGTGCAGGGCTGGTACAGGAAGAAATACATTTCCTAATCAATCCTGAATTGATTATATCTCGTCTTTTCACTGAAGTCCTGGATAACAATGAATGTCTTATTATCACAGGTCAGCCTGACCCACAGTTCTTTCTTTGTACTCTTGCAGGGAAAGTCTTGTATAGAAGATAAAAATGTTGGTCTTGTAAGATTTCAGTAACCGGGTTACATTTGATAAGTATATGCAGGGAAGCCTTTTCCGATGGAAGCTCTCGATGAGCGTCTTCAGGCCCTTCTTCCAGGGCTTCTGGAAGGGTTGCTTCGTCAGTCTGCCTCGGTGTCGGGGGTGCTTGCGCCTCCCGTACCGACTGTAAAGGACGCATCTGGGCCATCGCCTGTGAGGAGGTCCTCGCCCTCGGTGCCGCTTGCCATCCAGATCGACTCCCCCTCGACGTTGGTGGAGGAAACTTCACCGGAGTCCAGGCAGGGGTCGACTTCTCGACATCCCCCACGAGGTTGTCGATCCTCGAAGTCGAGGCAGGCTCGGGTTCGGTCTGCTCGTAAGGAGCTTCTGTCCGTTACCGAAGAGGAGCGCTCATGGGGAGAAGAGGAAGACCCCAGGTATTTTTCAGAGGAAGAGTCCTGTGGGCGGATTGAAGTAAGGATGTCTCCACCTGAGAGTCTTACTTTCTCATCCTTTGTATGGGAAATGTCTAAGGACATTCCATTCCCTGTAGAGGTTGTGGATGAGCCCAGGGCTGAGATGCTCGAGATCCTGGATTATCCTTCTCCACCTGCAGAGGTTGCAACGGCCCCCCTGCACAATACACTCAGGGAAGTGATGATGCGGAATTGGTCTTGCCCTCTCTCTAATCCAGTGGTCCCCAAGAAGTCCGAGTCCCAGTACAGAGTCCATGGAGATCCTGTAATGGTGAAGGCCCAACTTCCTTATGAGTCCATGGTGGTGGACTCTGCTCTCAGAAGAGCCAAGAGTACTAGAGACTATGCTTCAGCGCCCCCAGGCAGAGAGTCTAGGACCTTGGATTCTTTTGGGAGGAGAACGTATCAGGCTGCAATGCTCGCCGCCAAGATCCAAACATACCAGCTCTACATGAGCATTCACTTACGGAACTCGGTGAGGCAACTGTCTAGTTTAGTTGAAGCGCTTCCTCCGGAGCTTGCTGAACCTTTTCACCAGGTGTTCAGGCAGCAGAAGGCGTGTCCCAAATTCCTGGCTAGGGGGTCTTACAACACATTTGATGTGGCATCCTGAGTTAGCTGCTCAAGGTATAGTGATGCGCAGACTCTCATGGTTGCGTGTCTCTGACCTGGATCAGAAGACCCAGCAGCGAATGGCGGATGTTCCTTGCCAGGGGGATAATCTCTTCGGAGAAAAAGTTGAGGATATGATTGATCAGATGAAAAAGCATCATGATGCCATGCATTCTCTCTCCCGCCGGATGTCTTCTGCTACTGCCTCCTCATCCAGAAAGTTTTTTGGAGGGAAGAGGAGTGCTCCCTATTCCTATAATAGGCGTAGGTACACTCCGGCCTCTCGGCAGCCGGTTCAGGCTCAGCCCCAGCATGCGCGTTCTCGTCAACGCTGTACACCTAAGGCCCCTAGGGCTCCCCAGCAAAAGCAAGGGACTGGCTTTTGACTGGCTCCAGTGCAGCATAGCCACAGTAAAAGTGTCCGTACCGGGCGACTTGCCTGTCGGGGGGAAGTTAATAATTTTTCACCAATGTTGGCCTCTTAGAACCTCCAACAAGTGGGTTCTTCAAATAGTCCGGTTAGGATACACACTCAATCTGGCATCCAAGCCTCCAAATTGCCCACTGGGAGCTCAACCCTTCAGCTCCCTGCACAAGCAGGTACTTGCAGAGGAACTCTCCGCCCTTCTAAAGGCCAATGCGGTCGAACCCGTTCCACCAGGGGAAGAAGGGCTGGGATTCTATTCCAGATACTTCCTTATGCAAAAGAAACCGGGGGATGTGTCCCATCCTAGACCTAAGGGCCCTGAACAAATTCCTAGTCTGAGAAAAGTTCAGGATGGTTTCCCTGGGCTCCCTTCTTCCCATGATTCAGGAAAACGATTAGCTATGCTCTCTGGACTTAAAAGATGCCTATACTTACATCTCGGTACTCCCAGCTCACAGGAAGCATCTTCAATTTCGGCTGGGAACTCAGCACTTTCAGTACTGTGTACTGCCCTTTGGCCTAGCATCTGCGCCCAGAGTCTTCACAAAGTGCTTGGCAGTTGTCGTCGCAGCATCGCTACGCAGACTGGGAGTGCATGTGTTCCCTTATCTCAACGATTGGCTGGTGAAGAACACTACGGAAGCAGGGACTCTGCGGTTCATGCGGATGACTATTCGACTGCTGGAGCTATTGGGGTTTGTAATAAATTATCCCAAGTCCCATCTTGTTCCAGTGCAGAAATTGGAGTTCATCGGAGCTCTGTTGGATACACTGACGTCTCGAGCCTATCTCCCTCAGACAAGGGCAGACAATCTTCTGGCCTTAGTATCCTTGGCTCGGGCGTCTCAACAGATCTCAGCTTGGCAGATGTTGAGACTTTTAGGGCACATGGCCTCCACAGTTCATGTGACTCCCATGGCACGCCTACATATGAGGATGTCATCCATCTCTCCACCAACTTTTGCAGTTCCCTTCAATGGTGGACCATTCGATCCAATCTGACCTTGGGACGTCAATTCCAAATTTCTCAGCCACAAAAACTGCTGACTACGGATACATCCCTCCTGGGGTGGGGAGTTCATGTAGATGGGCTTCACACTCAGGGAGCTTGGTCTTTTAAGGAGAAGGATTTTCAGATCAACTTCCTGGAATTACGAGCGATCTGAAACGCTCTCAAAGTTTTCAGAGATTGGCTGTCCAATCAAGTGATTTTAATTCAGACAGACAATCAGATTGCCATGTACTACACCAACAAGCAGGGGGGCACTAGATCTCGCCCTCTGTGTCAGTAAGCCATCATAATGTTAGAGCCATGGCTGCGTCAGTGGCCCACTTAAAGTCAGCTTCCACTGAAGAGATTTGCAAGGTTGCAACGTGGTCATCAGTCCACACATTCACATCTCACTACTGCCTTCAGCAAGATACCCGACGCGACAGTCGGTTTGGGCAGTCGGTGCTGCAGAATCTGTTTGGAGTTTAGAATCCAACTCCACCCCCCTAGACCCATTTTGATTCTGTTCCAGGCTGCACTCTCAGTTAGTTGATTTTGGTTTCAGGTCAATCTATGTTATGTCCTCGCCGTTGCTGCATGCTTGTCCTCGGAGAAAGCGAAGATATTTACCTGTAGCAGGTATTCTCCGAAGACAGCAGGCTGATTGTTCTCACAAATCTGCCCTCCTTCCCTTTGGAGGAGGATTTCGTGTTTTTATGCTTTTTGGTTAAACTAAAGAGACACGCTCTCGCGGCGGGCGGGTAATCGTTCGCGCATGCGCGGCTCGCATTGTTTGCATGACGGAACTCTCTGGAAAGACTTCATTATTTGGCTTGCAAAATTTTTCCCGATTCCTGGGCCGCCGCGGACATCAACCCACTTGTGAGAACAATCAGCCTGCTGTCCTTGGAGAATACCTGCTACAGGTAAGTATCTTCACTGTAGTGTTTGATCACGGACCATCATTTAAAGGTTCCATGCTGACACTGAATGTTTGCTGTCTTAGGCTGGATCCAATAAGTAGTAGGGTGATGGGGGCAGCAATAAATGGGGTAGACAATGGTTAACTCAGGACACAGGGGTTGGGTTGTGTAGTGAAGTAGTAGGAGATGCTGCTGTCCTGCCAACCCCTAAATGCTGCCCCTCTAGATGGATGCTTAATCTGCCTAGTAGCTGGACTCACCCCGCAATGGTGTGGCAGAGGCACAAAAATCCATTAGCTGTTTGTCAGAAGAGCACAGAAGCATTACTTAGGTTAATAGAAAAGTCTGGTTTGTATATGACCCCCACCAAGATCATTATCTAGAGCAAAGTTTTGCTAGTACTTGCTTTAAATGCTAGTCTAGTTTAAGTTTCTAATTAAGCAGTCATAGAAGTATTTACACAGCAGTGTCTCTATTACAGTACTAGTATAACCTCAGCAAGCTGTATCGTAACCACTACCTACTGAGTCCACTAATTTTAGTGTAGCTGATGGATTTGTGGGAAATCTGTAGATTGTCAGAAGCCTGAAATAACTGGCATGGTTTTTGTTATTCAATATGTTGTATCTAGTTTTTGAAGATTATACAAGCTGATTAACTGTGTATATCACATATGGTTATTGTGACTAATTGGGGCCGATGACACATTCACCTTCTATAGTCCACAAGGATGAGCAGAATATTTTTATTTCTCAGTTTCTTTCTTCATTTTTTTTACTCCAAACTCACTTTACTTAATTACTGTTTCCTAATGAATATCTGTGATATGATGTTCTGTGCCCTTAATGGATATAGCTATTTCATCATTTCTATTAGATCACTGGCTGTCTTCCACCCTTGTTCTTAGGCTAGTCTCCACTATGTGCCACTATCTTTCTGATAAATTACATTCTTCATGATGCTGCTTGATTTAAAGGCTTAATGGACATAGCTATGCTGCTTAAATTTTGCAGAAGTCTGAGAAATTGGAAAGAAATCAAATTTGTTGCAATTTTGTAGCGTCTGCTTAGCATCATCATGGTAATGAGTATGGAACTGGTCATACATGCAAGCAAGTTCTTTGAAACTGGCAGCACTGGCTTCCCACTGAGAATCTGGAATGAATGTTATAGATTCAAATAGCAGATGTATTTTCCAAGTATTAGTATTCAGAAATTCTGGCATGTATTGATCCTAAAATCCAACAAAAACAATAGCACATGTGAAATAACACTGAATAAGAAATAAAAAAATCTTTACACTCACAAAACGTGGAGAAAAAAGACCTCAGTAAAGCTACTCAAGCCAACCAAGTTTTAAGACTTAAGCACAGCTCAGCATCACAGGTCTAAAAAAAACTCCACTCTATCAATGTGTAAAGAAAGCCTTTTCAAATCTCAAGCAGAGTAAAAAACCACATGTTCATCCACAGGAACAAAAACTTTGATTATAAACATTGCAATCCAAAATTGATTATTTTGTAATCCATTTATCTCATGCTGTCTTCTTATTGAATGTGGAAGTACACTAGCATATCCAAAGATCCACAGTACCAGACAGGGATTCCCAGTTTCGCCAAAACTGTGTCAGGGTAATAGTCCTGTGTCTTGACTACTGCTTCTAGCTCTCAGGCACGGTAACTGACAAAAGAACACCAGCAGTATTTCAAATAGATAGAGCTCCACCTACTATTACAGAGGACAACCAATCTCTGTGAAACACATCAAAAAACACCATAAGGACTGCCCAAAAAAAGGCAGACCATTCTACCGTAACATTCAAACCATATGGTTCTTCAGAGTTGAAAAAAAGATCCATTCTGTTCAGATTGACGTAACAAATGTCCAAAGTCACCCCTACGCTTAGATTCCAAAACAGTGCGTTGCAACATATCAAAATGATGGTTCTGCAATTCACAATGTGAAACAAGGGGTGCTTCTCAAAGTGTTTCCTGACAGCGTTACTTAACGTAACGCTCCTGGTTTGTATGAGCAATCACTTATGCACTCACCTTAGAGGGAACCAGGGGCGTATCTGCGTGAGGCCACAGGGGCCTGGGCCCCCGCAGATTTCGCCCCGGACCCCCCTACCGCCGTTAACCCTCCCTCCCTCCCCCACCTACCGCCGTCACCTACCCCCGAGGTCCGCTTCCTCCTGCCGGCTTTTTAAAATATTGCTTCAGCTGGCGGGGGACCCCAACCCCCCGCCAGCCCAGCCGCGGTCTTCTTTAACTTCTTCATCCTCGTCGTGCTGTGAAAGCTGCATGCGATGCATCCTTAGTTCCAGTTGGACGGAGTCTGACATCGCAGCACGTTGTAACATGCTGTGAAAGCTGCATGCGATGCATCCTTAGTTCCAGTTGGATGGAGTCTGACGTCGCAGCACGTTGTAATGTCAACGTGCTGCGACGTCAGACTCCATCCAACTGGAACTAAGGATGCATGCAGCTTTCACAGCACGACGAGGATGAAGAAGTTAAAGAAGACCGCGGCTGGGCTGGCGGGGGGTTGGGGTCCCCCGCCAGCTGAAGCAATATTTTAAAAAGCCGGCAGGAGGAAGCAGACCTCGGGGGTAGGTGACGGCGGTAGGTGGGGGAGGGAGGGTTAACGGCGGTAGGGGGGGCGGCGGCCGGGGGGGGCTATAATGTGCCCCCTCACTCTAGCCCCTGCCCCCTTACCGCCGAAACTCAGATACGCCCCTGGAGGGAACACTGGTCATTACTTCTATCAGAGGTGTAGGTACATTCCTTCTCAGCAGGTTCAGCCCCAGCATGCTTGTTCTCATCAACAGCGTGCACCTAAGGCTCAGCTGGCTCCCCAGTCAAAATGTGGGACGAGTTTTTCACTGGTTCCAGCAGAGCATAGTTGACTTCACAGTAGCTGTTCCGGACCAGTATAGAGGGGGATCATTTTTTTCCAAGAAAGGTAGCCCTTCTAACCTCCAACCGGAGGGTTCTTCAAGTAGTCCAGGTTGGTTATACCCTGCATTGGCTCAAAGGGCCTCCAAATTGCCCACCAAGACTGTCTCATTACACCGCTCATCACAAGGAAGTACTTGCAGAGGAACTCTCTGTTCTTCTGAAGGCCCATGCAGTCGAACCTGTTCCACCAGCGGAAGGAGGGAAGGGATTCTATTCCAAGTTCTTCCTTGTTCCAAAGAAAACATGGGGGATGCTTTCCATCCTAGACCTAGCTGCCCTGAACAAATTCCTGGTCAAAGAAAAGCTCAGGATGGTTTCACTGGACATCCTTCTTCCAATGATTCAGGCTCAAGATTGGCTATAGTCTCTGGACTCAAGAATTCCTATACTCACATCCTAATGCTTCCAGGTCACAGGAAGTACTCAGATTTTGAGTGAGAGCACATCACTTCCAGTACCGCATGTTGCCTTTTGGTCTCGCATCAACTTCCAGAGTTTTCACCAAGTGTCTAGCAGTAGTCGCAATATCTCTACACAGACTGAGAGTCCATGTGTTTCCCTACGTGGATGATTTTCTGGTGAAAAGCACGTTGAAGGACAGTGCTGAGGAGTCCACTATTCAGGTGCTGGAGCTACTAGGGTTAATTTTAAACCACACTAAGTCCCATCTACTCCCAGTCAGCAACAAGTTTATTGGAGCCCTGTTAGAGATGCATCAGGTACGAGCCTTTCTCCCTGTGCTGAGCGCAGATGCTCTAGTCACACTCGCCACTCGGGTTTCAGCCTGCCACATATCACAGCTCAGCAAATGTTGAGGTTGCTAGGCTACATGGCCTCCATGGTGCACGTTGCACCCATGGCATGTCTTTGCATGAGAACTTGCCTGGTGGATCCTAAATTCCAAGTGGTCCCAGGCCTCGGGAAATTTAGTGGATGTCATCCGGGTGTCACCAGAGTTGGTTCAGTCCCTCCTCTGGTAGGCGATTGATTCAATTTGACCATGGGACGACCCTTTCAAATTCCTCAGTCTCACACTCAAGGTGCTTGGTGAGCTCAGGAAGCAGATCTTCAAGTCAATATTCTGGAGCTATGGGCCATGTGGAATGCTCTAAGGGCTTTCAGAGATTTGTTGGTCAACCAAATTGTGCTCATTCAAACGGACAATCAGGTTGTAATGTATTACATCAGCAAGGGGGGGGGGGGGTACTGGATCATGCCCTCTGTTTCAGGAGGCCGTCAGATGTGGCAGTGGGCTGTTCGGAATCGTAGTCTGTGTCTATGAAATGGGCTCTAGCAACTTCGTGATTATGCATTGCAACTTCAGGATTTATAGTTTGTTTTGGACCACACCTGAGATTTTGGAAGTGTGGAAGAATATTGATTTGCTCATCTGACGGATTTGGTTCATACAGTGTTAGAATGATGGCTGGACAATATATTGTCATGTGATTTATGGAACATCATTTGAAGACTGGACAAGCCACACTTTATTGTGATGTGGCTTATGGATACTACTGTGTGTTAGGAGCGAGTCATAATTCTGAGCAGTAGGGTGCGGGGGCTATATGTCTTTAATAAAGTTCTGTGCTTAATGTACATTTGAAGAAGCCAGCACTATAATGATACTTCTGTGGTTATGAGATTTTAATATATTTTATAATGCACACATGTTTGAAGATTATACATAGTTGTGAGAATACTGTACATATAAAAAAAAAAAAAGAGACAGAGGCCCATGGGAGAGGGAGGTGGGAAAGGGACAGAAGCAATGCCAGACCTGCAGGAGTGAACAGAAGGGTAGGAGAGAGAAATAAGATGAGATGCAGGACCTGCAGGAGGGAACAGGGGAGGGGAGAAGCTGCACATGGAAGGAAAGGAAAAGAAGAGAAGAGAAGAGAAGAGAAGGAGGGGAATGCCTCACATGGATGGAAGGAAAGGGAGAGACAGGAAATACTGCACATGGATGGAAAACTAGTTAGATTTGAGAAGGAGGCAGAAAAATGGAAGAAATGTGAATTTGAAAGATCAGTGCTAAAGATGGTTGTAAGGTAGGAAGTGAAGAAGAAAGGAGGCAAGAAAAAAATACGAATGGACAGAAAATAGTTAAGTACACAGAGAGAGGGAAGCAGAACCAGAGACTTGGGACAAAATGAATAAAATCATAAACGGTCCAAATACTCGCACGCTACCTGTACAACTCTGTTACCACAAGACAGAGTCATACAGGTAGCATGTGAATATTTGGACCGTACAACTGAGAGTAAATCGAAAGTCAGGGCTTTTCAACAGGGGAAATGAGACTTGATATACTGTCTTTCTGTGGTATTTTGCAACTACATTCAAAGCAGTTTACATATATACAGGTACTTATTTTGTACCTGGGGCAATGGAGGGTTAAGTGACTTGCCCACAGTCACAAGGAGCTGCAGTGGGAATTGAACCCAGTTCCCCAGGATCAAAGTCTGCTGCACTAACCACTCAGCACTCAACTATTTAATTTGGAGCAACGTTATATTTTCCAGTGGAATACCGTTGCCCCTAGGGGTTTAAATCTGGAGGTTGAGTGGTTATAATAATGTGTGACGACACTGAAGGAGTGGAGTGTTTAGGTTATTCACAGAACAGTTGTTAACATGGGTTATATGTAAAAATTATTTTGAGTTCAGAAAGGCGGGGTAGCAATGGGTGCTACGGTCACACCCTTGTTGACCTGCCTTTATATGACAGACTTTGAAACCAAACGTGTATATACCTCCTCCCATTACAATAAGTTAGTGATGTGGAGGAGGTTTATAGATGATGTGATTCTGTTGTGGCGTGGGTCTAAAATGCAATTAAATTCATTTATCACTACCCTCAATGTGACGTTTACATCACTGATTTCTGTTAATGAAATTGAATTTTTAGACATCAAAATTCATAGAACACAAGCAGGAGTTTTGTCAACTACGATATTTAGAAAACCCACCGACAGGAACACCCTATTAGACTATACTAGCCATCATCATGAAGCATTGAGAAAGGGTGTTCCTGTCGGTCAATTTTTGAGACTGAGACGTCTGTGCTCCTTATGTGAGGAGTTTAAAATTCAAGCTGATGACATGAGTAGAAGGTTTCAGCAACGTGGGTATCCAACTAGGATCATTAAAAAGGCATATAAAAGAGCACGGTATGCCCATCGTGCCTGGCTATTGTCCCCCAAAAGTGCATTGGTAGCCAGACCTTTTAGCATGTGTTCTACCTTTTTCTCACCAAGCTCCCAGAATTGGACAATTGATTCATAAATTCTGGCATGTGCTGTCAGTCCATTCTGAGTTCCAAGAGCACCCCAAAGTAGCTTATTGCCGCAAAGCAAATCTAGGTGAACTATTAAAAAAATCAACTACTTACAGATATGAGGGTAATCACTCCCCTTGTGGTAGGTGCATATATTGTAAATATGCGGTTATTACAAACAGTATTAAGATTCCTGGGTCTAACCGGTATTTTTATATCCAGTCTACCACCACTTGCAACAGCGAGAGAGTGCTATACTGTATTATATCTCCCTGTTTGAAGCATTATATTGGGCATACAAAAGAAAATTGAAGAATAGGTTAGCGGAACATGTTAGTAATCTGAGGAACCAGAAAAGAGATAATCCTCTTGTTTCGCATTGGATAAGTTGCAATCATACTATTGATGACCTTAGATGTTTGGCATTAATACAAATCGCACCCCCACAAGGGGGAGGAGATGTCAGCACTCAACTATTTAATTTGGAGCAACGGTATATTTTCCAGTGGAATACCGTTGCCCCTAGGGGTTTAAATCTGGAGGTTGAGTGGTTATAATAATGTGTGACGACACTGAAGGGGTGGAGTGTTTAGGATATTTGAACCGTGCTTAGTTCAGCACGTTATAACGTTTTGACATTATATCCGGTAACCCGGTCTTGCATGGTAGTCCCGAGGGCAAGCAGCAGCGAGCAGTTTGAAAGGTATTAACATTGTTCTCCGAGGACAAGCAGGCTGCTTGTTCTCACGACTGGGTTGACGTCCATGGCAGCCCCCACCAACCGGAACAAAAACTTTGCGGGCGGTCCCACACGCAGGGCACGCCCACTGCGCATGCGCGGCTGTCTTCCCGCCCGTGTGCGACTGTTCCCGCTCAATCTTTTCTTTTCCGCGCTGAAGAGAGCCGTGTTCGTCTCTCTCTCTGTCAGTCCCGGAAACCGGATCGCGTTTTCGACGCAAATTTTTTCTTATTCGTTGTTTCTTTAGTTTTGTTTTCCTTTTTAAAAAAACAAAAAAAAACTTTGTTTTTCTCCCCTCGTCCGTCTAGCGGGAGGCGCCTCGTTGCGGCCTTGTGGCCGCGCGGTCGATTTATTTTTCGGGTGTGCTTTTTACCGCCACCATCAACGACTTTGACTTCACCGACGCGATTTTTCCGTCGATGTCCTCAAAGGTCCCGAGTGGATTTAAGAAGTGTGGTCGGTGCGGTCGGCATATCTCGCAGACCGACACTCACGCTTGGTGCCTCCAGTGCCTCGGGCCGGAGCACGATACCAAGACGTGCACCTTGTGTCTCGGTTTACGGAAACGGACACAGGTGGCGAGGCAAGTTGTACGGGACCGTCTTTTTGGAACTTGCGCCGGCCCTTCGACGTCGACGGCCGGATCTTCGGTACCGATACCAATGTCGACGAAATCGGCACCGACGGCACCGACCCCAGGAGCACAGGTTCCGTTGGCCCGCCGGTCTTCCGGAGATGGCAGGGGTGAGCGGCCGCGTGGGCAATCGGCCCCGGTCACTCCCTCTACCCAGGGCCATCAGGACCGAACCCTGTCGGACCCAATCCCTCGAGGCCGAGGGGGATCTACCGCCTCCTCTTCGGTAGTGCCGATGACGGGCACCGGAAGAAAGCCAAAAAGCACCGTCATCGGTCGCCCACGGCGCATGTGGCTACCAGCTCCGGCTCCAAGGATGACTCGACGCCGAGGAAGTGACAGCGCCGGGAGGAGCGTTCCCCCTCGGTGGTAGAGGTATCGCTGCGTCAGGGCACGGGCACTTCGGTGCCGTCTCCTGGACCCGAGCAGATTCTGGCACCGGCACCTCCACCGGCCCCCTCGCCTTTCTCGACAACGGGCCTTGACGAGTGCCTCCGAGCCATCCTTCCGGGGATCCTGGAAGGGCTGATGCGCCAGACTGTGCCGGCGCCGGGGGTGCTTGCGCCCCCAGCGCCGTTGATGGAGGTGCCGGCGTGCTCTAGCCCGGAGCCGAGGCCTTCGACGCCGCTTGCGGCGCCGGTCTCGACCGCCACGTAGGTGGAGTCGACGTCGATGGAGGGAGCTTCATCCCGCCAGCGCGGGAGGTCCACCGCTCGACGACGCCACCGAGGACTCGGTGCCTCAAAGTCGAGCCGGGCCCGGTTGAGGTCTGAGCTACAGGAGCTCATGTCCGATACCGAGGAAGAGACCTCGTGGGGGGAGGAGGAGGACCCCAGATATTTCTCCTCAGAGGAGTCTGTGGGCCTTCCCTCCAACCCCACTCCCTCACCGGAGAGGAAGCTCTCGCCACCTGAGAGCCTCTCCTTTGCCTCCTTCATCAAGGATATGTCTATCTGCATTCCCTTTCCCGTGGTCTCTGTGGATGAGCCGAGGGCTGAGATGCTGGAGGTCCTCGACTATCCATCACCACCTAGAGAGTCCTCCATGGTACCGCTGCACAATGTCCTCAAAGAGACACTGCTTCGGAACTGGTTGAGACCTTTATCTAATCCCACCATCCCCAAGAAAGCGGAGTCCCAATACAGGATCCACTCAGACCCGGAGTTAATGCGGCCTCAATTGCCTCATGACTCAGCGGTCGTGGACTCTGCTCTCAAGAGGGCACGGAGTTTGAGGGATACCACTTCGGCGCCCCCGGGGCGGGAGTCTCGCACTCTGGACTCGTTTGGGAGGAAGGCCTACCAATCTTCAATGGTCGTGACCCGCATCCAATCCTACCAGCTCTACACGAGCATACACATGCGGAATAATGTGAAGCAACTGGCGGACCTGGTCGACAAGCTCCCCCCGGAGCAGTCCAGGCCTTTTCAGGAGGTGGTCAGGCAGCTGAAGGCGTGCAGAAAGTTCCTGTCCAGGGGTATTTATGACACCTGTGATGTGGCATCTCGAGCTGCGGCCCAAGGTATAGTGATGCGCAGACTCTCATTGTTGCGTGCCTCTGACCTGGACAACCGCACCCAGCAGCGGCTGGCCGATGTCCCTTGCCGGGGGGATAATATTTTTGGTGAGAAGGTCGAGCAGTTGGTGGACCAACTACACCAGCGGGAAACCGCCCTCGACAAGCTCTCCCACCGGGCGCCTTCAGCATCCACCTCAGCAGGTGGACGTTTTTCCCGGGCCAGGCAGGCTGCGCCCTACACCTACAACAAGCGTAGGTACACCCAGCCGGCCCGAAGGCCTCGTCAGGCACAGGGACAGTCCCAGCACGCTCGTTCCCGTCAACAGCGTGCGCCTAAGCAGCCCCCGGCGCCTCCACAGCAAAAACCGGGGACGGACGATCTGCCAGTCGGGGGGAGGTTAAAACTTTTTCACCAAAGGTGGCCTCTAATAACCTCCGACCAGTGGGTTCTCCAAATAGTGCGGTGCGGATACGCCCTGAATTTGGCCTCCCCTCCACCAAATTGTCCTCCGGGAGCCCAATCCTTCAGCTCCCATCACATGCAGGTACTTGCAGAGGAACTCTCCGCCCTTCTCAGCGCCAATATGGTCGAGCCCGTGCCACCCGGGCAGGAAGGGCAGGGATTCTATTTCAGGTACTTCCTTGTGGAAAAGAAAACAGGGGGGATGCGCCCCATCCTAGACCTGAGAGGCCTGAACAAATACCTGGTCAAAGAGAAGTTCAGGATGCTTTCCTTGGGCACCCTTCTACCAATGATTCAGAAAAACGATTGGCTATGTTCCCTGGATTTAAAGGACGCATACACTCACATCCCGATACTGCCAGCTCACAGACAGTATCTCAGATTCCGCCTGGGGACACGGCACTTTCAGTATTGTGTGCTGCCCTTTGGGCTCGCCTCTGCCCCACGGGTGTTTACGAAGTGCCTCGTGGTGGTCGCGGCGTATCTACGCAAGCTGGGAGTGCACATGTTCCCATATCTCGACGATTGGCTGGTCAAGAACACCTCGGAGGCAGAAGCTCTCCGGTCCATGCAGTGCACTATTCACCTCCTGGAGCTGCTGGGGTTTGTGATAAATTACCCAAAGTCCCATCTCCAACCAGTCCAATCTCTGGAATTCATAGGAGCTCTGCTGAATTCACAGACGGCTCAGGCCTTTCTTCCCGAAGCGAGGGCCCACAACCTCCTGTCCCTCGCTTCCCAGACCAGAGCGTCTCAGCAGGTCACAGCTCGGCAGATGTTGAGACTCCTAGGTCTTATGGCTTCCACAGTTTATGTGACTCCCATGGCTCGTCTTCACATGAGATCTGCTCAATGGACCCTAGCTTCCCAGTGGTGCCAGGCCACCGGGAATCTAGAAGATGTCATCCGCCTGTCCCTCAGTTGCCGCAATTCGCTGCAGTGGTGGACACTTCGGACCAATTTGACCCTGGGACGTCCATTCCAAATTCCGCAGCCCACGAAAGTGCTGACGACGGATGCATCTCGCCTGGGGTGGGGAGCTCATGTCGATGGGCTTCACACCCAGGGACTGTGGTCCCTCCAGGAACAAGATCTTCAGATCAACCTCCTGGAGCTCCGAGCAGTCTGGAACGCACTGAAGGCCTTCAGAGATTGGCTGTCCTATCAAATTATCCAAATTCGGACAGACAATCAGGTTGCAATGTATTACATCAACAAGCAGGGGGGCACCGGATCTTGCCCCCTGTGTTTGGAAGCCGTCGGGATGTGGCGTTGGGCCTGCCAGTTCGGCATGCTTCTTCAAGCCACATACCTGGCAGTTGTAAACAACAGTCTGGCCGACAGACTGAGCAGAGTCATGCAACCGCACGAGTGGTCGCTCCATTCCAGAGTGGTACGCAAGATCTTCCGAGAGTGGGGCACTCCCTCGGTGGACCTTTTCGCCTCTCAGACCAACCACAAGCTGCCTCTGAATGGATCCGCGAAATCATAGTGGAGATTAGGTGGCAACGCCAGTAATTGGGAAATAAAACCGGTGCTGGGCAGACTTCTACGGTCTACGCCCTGATTGTGACTGAATAGATAGGGATGGTTTGGAGTGTAAATTTTAAGGGGCTTCGATGTTAGCTTCAGAACTTTTAGTACGAGAATAGTGCTGGGCAGACTTCTACATTCTGTGCTCTGAGAATGGCAAGGACAAATCAAACTCGGGTATACATATAAAGTATCTCATACCACGTAAATCCTGTGCTGATTCTTTTGCACCTGAGTTGCCCTCCATTGTCATACTAATGCAAAACAAGTTCTTGCACCAATTTTGGTGCAGCTTTGTGCCCACATACATACTTTCAGTACATCTGTGCAGTGGATGACTCAATGCAGGGATTCTTGGAGTGGAGGAGTAGCCTAGTGGTTAGTGCAATGGACCTTGATCCCGAGCAATGAGGTTTGATTCCCACTGCAGCTTCTTGTGACTGTGAGCAAGTCACTTAACCCTCCATTGTCCCAGATACAAATAAGTACCTGTATATACTATATAAACCGCTTTGAATGTAGTTGCAAAAACCACAGAAAGGCGGTATTTCAAGTCCCCTTTCTGGTTCAGATTAAGTGTATAATTGTTCTTCTGTTGCTTGTTCAAACCTCAGTTTCATCCTCTCCTTGGCACAGGAACTGCACAAGCAGATCCACAGGTGCAGTTTTCTGATAAAACTGAGACTGATCTTGGTCACAGTGGTGGATGAATCCTTCTCTTCCATGTCATTGCCTCTGTCAGAACTCCCTGTCTTGTTTCTACAACAAATGGTCAAAGAATTCATGAAAAGTTATTCCCAAAGAATTCATGAAAAGTTATTCCTGGGATATACCAGGAGTTGCATAAAAAAATCTGTCCAAACTTGTCTGTGTAGTTATACAGGTACCAGCAGTGAACATCGGTGGCACACAGAAAACTGCTGGCTCCATTTATAAACCACGCCAACATTATCTCAAAAGTGCCTGAAAGGTCAGTAAAGATTTTCAGCAGCATTATTTGGATAAAGATGTTGAAAATCAGTAATTGGCACTGGTGAGTGGCAGTAATTTAAATGCCACTAAATATTGACCCCCAAGACCTTTTTAAAGCCACTTAAAATATGAACCTGTTTGTTCCTGCACATAACTTCCTTAAATTAGCCAGACTTAATAAATTTCTTGATTAGCTTTCGAAGGTTGCCCTTCTTCGTGAGATCGGAAATAAGCAAATGTGTTAGTTGATAGTATATATAAGTGAAGCTTCAAAGCATTTCAATGACAGTCTAGCAAGGTGGGGGTGGGTAGGAGGTATGCCTGGGTACATCAAAGCATTTCATTTCATTGATAGTCTAACAGGATGGGTGTGGGTAGTTGAGAGGAGAGTGATAAACAGAGAAATACAACTTTATGGTTTATAAAGGAGTAGAAAACCCAGATCCTTGTTAAGTCCTGTCTGTTGGGTGTCAAAATATTCAATCATTCTGACTTCAAAGGTCTTACATTCCAGTATTGTTTTAAAGTTACCTTTCAGGATTCTTACTATGAAATCACTGGTGCAGTGTCCTGGTCCTGTAAAGTGTTGGCCCACAGGGGTGGGAATCTGACTGGCACCAGCTTTCTTCATGTTGTGTCTATGTAAATTGAATCTTGTCTTAAGCATCTGGCCTGTTTCTCCAATATAGCATCCTTCGTTACATTTTTTACACTGAATGATATATACCACATTGGAAGATGAACATGTGAAAGATTCCTTTATGTTGAATGTTTTTCCTTTGTGAATGACTGTGGGGTCCTGTGAAATGTTTTGGCATAGCTTGCAGCTGGATCTGTTACAGGGAAACGTGCCCTTTTCTTTTTCAGTCTGTGTTGGGAGTTTACTTCTGATTAGCTTATTTTCTTTTCCATGTTTCATTTTGTTTGATTTCTATTGATAACCTTTAAGAGTGGACTAACACGGCTACCACACCTCTCTACTTAAATTAGCCACACACTGCTTCCCCAGATTTCTCACTCCTTGCTGCTGGCTTTGCTGTTTTAACTCATCTCCCATTTTTATATTTTCTTTTATTCTCATATATAAAATCATCTGTTCCAGCAAAGGCTGCAAAGTGGTTTCCAGTTATGTTTCGTATGTGGGTTTTTTAAAATCTGTTTGTGTCAAGAAGCAGAGACTGTTTATTGTGTGTGTCTATAAAGTGCTGTGTGTGCTTAGTGCCGACCGAGAAATAGCAATAATCATCATAATTCTAAATTATATCTTTTTTGCACTGTATTTTGTCTACTTCTTTCCTGTTTGCAGTTAGGAAATGCTATAAGCAGACTAAAATCCAGCATAAGCTTTGTTTAATTGTCATTTTTTTAATTAATAAAAAATATTTATAAGAAATCATTCAGCAGAGGAGCAGAGAAATTTTGAGTCTTGCTCTGTGTAGCACACAATATTGCATAGATTACATAGATTACATTTCTCCTATATGTTACTTTAAGCAGTTTGAATCTTGGTTTTAATGAAACCATAGTGTTTTAAATTGTTTTAAATGTGCTCAGACCATACCGTTTACACCCATTACTAGCCGTTGAGCCCGTAAAAACGGGCTGGTATAGAGGTTTTCCTCCCCCCGCGGTCACCACCGCTCCCCTCCCCCCCCCCCGCGAAGTCGCCACCGCTCCCCCCCCCCTCGAAGTCGTCGCCGCCGCCGCCACCCCTCCACCTGGTCCGGGCCCTCTCTTCACTTCTGAACTTACGGATCCATTCGCCGAACGCAGGCAACGCACATCAGCTGAGCTGCCCCTTCCTTCTCTGCCTGTGTGTGTCCCGCCCTCGCTGACGTTACGTCACAGGAGGGCGGGGCCACAGGCAAAGAAGGAAGGGCTCACTGCAGCTCAGCTGATGTGCGTTGCTGCGTTCGGCGAATGGATCTGTAAGTTCAGAAGGGAAGGGAAGGGAGGGCCCGGGCCGGGTGGAGGGGTGGCGGCGGCGACTCCGAGTAGGGGGAGGGAGCGGTAGGAACGTCGGCGACGCAGTTTCCCTCTCTGTCTCGCCCCCCCCCCCCCCCCGTCATCACGTATTGACGCGGGGGCGGGACAGAGAGGGAAGTCTCTACTGCGCATTTGCGGTGAGTACGGTCACTCGCCGTTTATATATATTGATATCCCCAAGAGGAATATGTGGTGGTGTCACAATGGAACCATCATTGCACATATGATGTTCCACCTCCTAATATTTGTGTATGTACATACAGCTGCGCCCAAGTAGATCTTACTCACCGATGTATGCGTATATCTATAATACATATGTATAAGTCATGGACTATTCACATTAAATATTGTTAGACTTGAGCTCAAACCTCCGCCCATAAATTATGATATTACCTTCTGATACATGGATAATAAACAAACGTTGAACTGTATGTTTTAAACCTAAAGGAGGAATATGTTAATTCATGACACCCTGATTTCTCTTCCCCCACATATCTTACACAAACCAACCCACAATGCGATATACACACATATTCACATAATTATTTCACTTCCCTTGGGGTATATTGTGCTCCTTTAAAGGGAGCAGTTATTTTGATGGCAAGATTGGAATGGATGAATGATATGTGATTTTAATGAAGCACGAGCACAATATACCCCAAGAGAAGTGAAATAATTATGTGAATATGTGTGTATATCGCATTGTGGGTTGGTTTGTGTAAGATATGTGGGGGAAGAGAAATCAGGGTGTCATGAATTAACATATTCCTCCTTTAGGTTTAAACAAACGTTGAACTGTATGTTTTATTATCCATGTATCAGAAGGTAATATGGAATGTACCATAATTTATGGGCGGAGGTTTGAGCTCAAGTCTTAACAATATTTAATGTGAATAGTCCATGACTTATACATATGTATTATAGATATACGCATACATCGGTGAGTAAGATCTACTTGGGCGCAGCTGTATGTACATACACAAATATTAGGAGGTGGAACATCATATGTGCAATGATGGTTCCATTGTGACACCACCACATATTCCTCTTGGGGATATAATGGGTGTAAACAGTATGGTCTGAGCACATTTAAAACAATTTAAAACACTTTAGCATTTTTTTAAAGTGCATACATATATATATAAAAAAAGATAAATTATTCTGAACCCAAGTTTACTATAGTGAGTTTAAGGTTTAACTTGGTTGGTTGGATTTGATCTTCCTGATTTTTTGTAATTTAATGAAACCATGCCAGATTTTATCAAGAGACCCGTGTGTTATTCTGTCAGAAGAGACTATGTCCCCACTACTTTCTTGCAATATATAAATCCAAAGTGCTTCTGCAGAAGTCAACCAATATCCTAGTTTTAACCAAGAATGTTTAGAGTAACTTTCTACTTTAGTTTTCTAACTGCTACAGTTCTGTTGTCTATATTAGTTTTATTTCTGGGGAAACAATCCCTTGCTTACGGCTTACTTGGACTCTATTGCAGATTAACATGTTTTTTTCCTCAAATCTATGGTTTATCTTTATATAATTCTTTGTGATAATCACCCAATGAAAATGAGTGTATGTCCCCTGCTACCCCACCCCCACCCCTCTTAAAATAAACCTAATGCAAAATTCATTGAATGGCATTGCAAGATAGAGAACCATTTGGTTTGCTGAAATAATGATAATAAAAATCTTGACAGCTACCCCAGGACAAGGATGCCTCATCAAGGCTGAAGGTTTCTAAGCTGCCCCCAGAGAGATCTGTCAGAAAGGTCATCAAGTTCATTTCCTTCACTTGCCTTTGTTACTTTATGCCCAGGCATCTTATTCATGCTTATCAGTGAATCCAAATTCTAAGGACATCAGGATGTGGTGACATTGAATTTTTGCAGTCTGTATGAAAATTATATCATGTATGAAACGTAGTCATATTTGTGCTTTATTTTTATTTTCTCCACCTATTTTTTTGTGTATATTCTGATCTCTTGTCCTCTGAAATGTAACAAAGGGGAGTATTTGTTAGCCAAATAACAAGTGTTGTAAATGGAGATACTAAATAATCAACACCAAAAAGTTTTTGCAATAACCTGAGTAAAGTTATTTGGGAATACGTTAGCTACTTTTATCTGATTCTCATTGGTTTTGTACTAATACCCTATCTTCTGCTACAGTCCAGCTTGTATATAACTTAGCAGTCAAAATATGACTGCCTTACTCACTCTTGGAAGGATTCATATGAAAATATAATCACTCTTGCCTTAGGCAGGTGCAGCTCCATACTGGAGCACTGATTAGCCACACAGCTTCTATTACTTCCTATATACCATATATATTTGACCACAAGTTGACATCATGCATAAGTCAAGGGCAGTTTTGCAACCTGAGCCAGCACCTTTTTCTCCCTCCCTCCCACCTCTGGGGTCCAAAATTGCTCCCTCCCCATCAGTATCAGTGTTTCAAATTCCTCCCCCTCCCCTTGTTATGTATCTTCCAAAGTATCTTCTTTGGAGCTGCGGCAGTGTAGCAGTTCTTCTAGGCTGCCTGCTTTCTGCCCCAGAGCACGTTCTCTGATCCATCCTGCCCCCTCTGACTCAACTTCCTGTTTGGTAGGATGAATCGGAGAGAGTGCTCTGGAGTAGGAAGCTGGCCAGCCTAGGAGTATCGCTGCACTGCTGTGGCTCTGAAGAAGATAATTTGGAAGATGCACAAAGAAGAGGGGTGGGGAGTTGAAATGCTGAATGTACAGGCTGGTGGGGAAGAGGTCGTGCTGCTGATGGTGTTGAGGGTGCTTAATTTTTTGAGCCTCGGAGATAAGCCGATCCTGTTTTTTTTTTTTAATGCATTTTTTAACCATAATGTCTCAACTTATAGTTGGGTATATATGGTGATTTTTATTGTTGAGGAGCTGTAACGTAAAACCTGAAGGCCACCCACCTACTAGATGTACGCAGAGCTGTACACATTATATGCAGATAAGTACATAAGTACATAAGTAGTGCCATACTGGGAAAGACCAAAGGTCCATCTAGCCCAGCATCCTGTCACCGACAGTGGCCAATCCAGGTCAAGGGCACCTGGCACGCTCCCCAAACGTAAAAACATTCCAGACAAGTTGTACCTAAAAATGAGGAATTTTTCCAGTCCATTTAATAGCGGTCTATGGACTTGTCCTTTAGGAATCTATCTAACCCCTTTTTAAACTCCGTCAAGCTAACCGCCCGTACCACGTTCTCCGGCAATGAATTCCAGAGTCTAATTACACGTTGGGTGAAGAAAAATTTTCTCCGATTCGTTTTAAATTTACCACACTGTAGCTTCAACTCATGCCCTCTAGTCCTAGTATTTTTGGATAGCGTGAACAGTCGCTTCACATCCACCCGATCCATTCCACTCATTATTTTATACACTTCTATCATATCTCCCCTCAGCCGTCTCTTCTCCAAGCTGAAAAGCCCTAGCCTTCTCAGCCTCTCTTCATAGGAAAGTCGTCCCATCCCCACTATCATTTTCGTCGCCCTTCGCTGTACCTTTTCCAATTCTACTATATCTTTTTTGAGATACGGAGACCAGTACTGAACACAATACTCCAGGTGCGGTCGCACCATGGAGCGATACAACGGCATTATAACATCCGCACACCTGGACTCCATACCCTTCTTAATAACACCCAACATTCTATTCGCTTTCCTAGCCGCAGCAGCACACTGAGCAGAAGGTTTCAGCGTATCATCGACGACGACACCCAGATCCCTTTCTTGATCCGTAACTCCTAACGCGGAACCTTGCAAGACGTAGCTATAATTCGGGTTCCTCTTACCCACATGCATCACTTTGCACTTGTCAACATTGAACTTCATCTGCCACTTGCACGCCCATTCTCCCAGTCTCGCAAGGTCCTCCTGTAATCGTTCACATTCCTCCTGCGACTTGACGACCCTGAATAATTTTGTGTCATCGGCGAATTTAATTACCTCACTAGTTATTCCCATCTCTAGGTCATTTATAAATACATTAAAAAGCAACGGACCCAGCACAGACCCCTGCGGGACCCCACTAACTACCCTCCTCCACTGAGAATACTGGCCACGCAATCCTACTCTCTGCTTCCTATCTTTCAACCAGTTCTTAATCCATAATAATACCCTACCTCCGATTCCATGACTCTGCAATTTCTTCAGGAGTCTTTCGTGCGGCACTTTGTCAAACGCCTTC
The DNA here is from genome assembly GCF_901765095.1 of Microcaecilia unicolor. Lineage (NCBI taxonomy): Eukaryota > Metazoa > Chordata > Amphibia > Gymnophiona > Siphonopidae > Microcaecilia > Microcaecilia unicolor. The sequence goes on along the minus strand of NC_044035.1, from coordinate 132,570,461 downwards.
TGAAAATCCAGATATACAATATCAACCGGCTCCCCATTGTCCACATGTTTGCTTACCCCCTCAAAAAAATGCATTAGATTGGTGAGGCAAGACTTCCCTTCACTAAATCCGTGCTGACTTTGTCTCATCAGTCCATGTTTTTGTATATGCTCTGCAATTTTATTCTTAATAATAGCCTCCACCATCTTGCCCGGCACCGACGTCAGACTCACCGGTCTATAATTTCCCGGATCTCCTCTGGAACCCTTCTTAAAAATCGGAGTAACATTGGCTACCCTCCAGTCTTCCGGTATTACACTCGATTTTAGGGACAGATTGCATATTTCTAACAGTAGCTCCGCAAGTTCATTTTTTAGTTCTATTAATACTCTGGGATGAATACCATCAGGTCCCGGTGATTTACTACTCTTCAGCTTGCTGAACTGACCCATTACATCCTCCAAGGTTACAGAGAATTTGTTTAGTTTCTCCGATTCCCCCGCTTCAAATATTCTTTCCGGCACCGGTGTCCCCCCCAAATCCTCCTCGGTGAAGACCGAAGCAAAGAATTCGTTTAATTTCTCCGCTACGGCTTTGTCCTCCTTGATCGCCCCTTTAACACCATTTTCGTCCAGCGGCCCAACCGACTCTTTGGCCGGTTTCCTGCTTTTAATGTATCTAAAAAAGTTTTTACTATGTATTTTTGCTTCCAACGCTAATTTCTTCTCAAAGTCCTTTTTTGCCCTCCTTATCTCCGCTTTGCATTTGGCTTGGCATTCCTTATGATCTATCCTGTTACTTTCAGTTGGTTCTCTTCTCCACTTTCTGAAGGATTGTTTTTTGGCTCTAATGATTTCCTTTATCTTACTGTTTAGCCACGCCGGCTGACGTTTAGTCTTTTTTTCCCTTTTTTCTAATACGTGGAATATATTTCTAAGACTTTCTAAGTCCTTAAGATGCAGAAAAAGGTAAGCGCACACAAAATAGGAGTTCAGACCTACAGCTGGGCATAGCAGGAGTAGGCAGAAATGGCAGTTAGTCTGAACCAGTTAACCTGCTGTATGCTTCCAGTTGCACTGAGGTCAACAGGAGGAGGAGTGATGCAGCAGAGCATGCTGAAGGGTTGTTGTTGACTGAGCCTGCCTGTCTGAAGAGACTTGCAGAGAATTTTGAGAAGCTGCATCATCTAGCCTACATTACAATATGTTCTGTGTGTCTATACCTTCCTCTTCAGCACTAAGCCGTTCTTGGCAGTTTTTTCTTCTATAGCTGTCCCTACTTTTTATACCTAGCTGGTGTGCATCAGCTGTGGTGGAGATCCAGAGCAGGGGTAGCCACTGACCTGCATTATTAGTTCAGGAGGAAAGAAAGAGTATATCAAGAACAGAAAGGTTATATTGAAGGAATGGAGTACCCGAGAAAAGATATAATGGTGAGGAGGTCCCATGATGGTAGGAATGGTGCAAAGGTCTTAGTTGCCGTAGGTGAAACTTTAGCCTTCTGCCTTTTTGAGTACCTTTGAGGCCCCTGGTCATACTCACTCACTGAGATTCTGATGATTAAATTTACAAAATCACTCCAACCCCACCCCTCTCAGCATGATCCTATAAAAATGAATAATTGAATATTGTGCTTTTAAATATCAAACTTTGTTTCCTATGTATACATAGTGTCTTATAAAAGTCTTCACACCCTTTTATATTTTTCAACATTCAGCTGTCTAAACTTGCAATTCATAATGCATTAAAGTAGGAGTTTGTTTCACTGATTTACATTGAAATAAAAAGAAATATTCAAAAAGTAATTAAGAATAAGTAACTAATAATCAATTGAATAAGTCTTCAAACATGACTTTCTTCTTCTCAGTCTGCTGCTCTAACCACTATGCTGCTACTCAGCTATATGAATGGAGAAGAGCCAGCATTATATTTATTGCAAACCACTTTGATGTATGCCTACAAAAGGCGGTATATCAAATTAAATAAGCCATAAATCATAGATTTAGCACAAGAAGGTTGTGTCTAGAAATTTATTTTTTTTAAAGGAAAGAGTCTTAGATTTGATATACTGCTTTTCTGTGTGTGAGGGAGTGGATAGTATAATGAAGAGCACTGTCACTAACAGTGCAGTTCAGCCACCTTACAGCAGGAGGTGGATGTCTCCCAAGGCTGAGATTGAATCACAGGGGTGACTCCAGACCAGACTGGAGGTAAATGCTCTGAGGTTGAACAGATCAAAGAGGCCCCAAGTGTAGAGGACTCCAATGCTGTGGCAAGCAGGGCTGCAGTATCTGAGAAGAGCCTGGGGAAGAAGAGTAGCCTTAGTAAGGAGTTCTACCCTAAATGACAGAACAGAACGGACTGAGGTTGAAGAAGTTTGTCTTAACTTGGTAGACCGTGTGACTTGGGAAGTCACGAGCAAGCAGTGCCCTGTATGGACAATGAAAATGGAATAGTGGAAATTCCAGGAAGAGACAAGATAGTTGGGTTGCCTGGTAGAAGGGTGGCCAAGCGTGTGCCATGGGTCTACAGAGCAGGCCACGGGAGAGAGAGGTTGTAAGAAGCGACTTTGTACATTTAGTTATCTCTGACCTGTTGATATAATAGGTTACACATTTCTGTGCATGTAAATAAATATTTCGTTGTCACTTGCAGTAGATGAATCCAGGAACTAGTGGGTTAAGTCCGCCTACCAGCAGGTGGAGATAGAGATAAACAAACTTAAAGGCAGTGATGCGAGACGACCAGCTCCTTCCTCAGTTAGTATGTCTTTATTTCAGCAGGTGGTGGATGGCTTTTTTTCTCCAGCTCCCCTGGGCCCAAGGCCTCTGAGGGTGCTCCTGGGCCAGTGGCCAGTTTGAGCCGGGGGTGGCGGACTGGTGGTGTCCCCTTTGGCAGCATACAAAGGTGCTGGGTCCCTGCTGCACCTCAAATTCCCTCTGAACAGGCTTTTGCTGTTCCTTTCCTTCCCTGTTTGTTTCTGCCTCCTCAGTAAAAAAAAAAAAAAAAAAGAGAGAGACCCATAGAATTTAAGCACAGGGAAGTGTGTTTTTGCTGCGAGCAGTTTTGTGTTACTGCTGTCAGACTCCTGTTTTCTGTTGCCTGCTTGTCTGAGCCTGCCTCGAAGTGGAGTCGGAGAGTTTTTTTTTCTTTGGCTCAGCTGTCAGTTCTCACGCTTTCCCGGTCTGGGGTAAGTCCTGCTGGGTTCCTGTTCGGGAGCGGATGATGGCAGCGGAGGCGGTAAAACGCTGTTCCTGATGTGGGAAACGGCGTTCGGCGGCAGGCCTTTGCAGCACGGGGTGCACTGATTTGGTGGGACTCGACGGAGCAATGGCGCCCCCCCCCCCCCGAGAGCGTGCTTTCCCGCCCGGAGCCTGGCGATTCTCGTGCCATTTTGTGATCGGTCGCGGAGCCGGCTCCGGTAGCGGTTTTGGGCAAAGCTTCTTCTCCACTGGTAGGGGAGTCAGGCACTGTGGGCAGTGGTGCAGGTGCCATGGCTGCGACCTCCGTTGTGGGGGAGGGGTTTTCGCCAGAGTTTGTTTTTGCTACTCCATCAGGTGTTTTTGTTGAAAAGGGCCTTGCCCCCCCCCCCCCTCACGCAGCTGTGACAGCTTTGGCCTTCGATCCTCTCAGGGGGTCTGGGGGTAACCAAGAGATTTTGGGTTTTTCCCCAGAGGATTTCTCCTCTCTTAAAAAGCCTAGGCTTTTTTTGGGGTGTGAGGAGGGGTCCTTCATACAGTCGCCTGCAGCTCCCTCCGTGGTGGCTCTCTCGGAGCAGACGGGTGTAGAGGACATGGAGGACGGTGTCCTCGCTGACCAACTGGAGGACTGTTCCGCCGTGAGGATTTTCCATAAGGAGGAGTTGTCCTCCTTTATCTCTCAGGCGCTGGAAGCCCTGAATATAGAGGACCCTGAGGTTGCGGCTTCTCAGGCGGTCAACCCCAAGATGGCTAGTACCAGATGACCTTCTAAGGCCTTTCTGGTACATGAAGAGTTGATTTCGGCCCAGTGGGCGGATCCGATCGGGGGACTGAAAGTAGCCAGGGCTATGGCCAGGCTGTATGTGGTTTCAGTGGACCGTTTAGAGCAGTTTGCTCTACCTAGGGTGGATGCCCTGGTGATGGCGGTCACTAGGAAGACTACTCTTCCAGTGGAAGGTGGTGTGGCACTTAAGGATATGCAAGACAGACGGCTAGAGGCCTCTTTAAAACGTGCCTTTCATCATAGGCACCCGGTATAAGAGGCTTGGGGAGGCTAGCCCAACCGTTGCCCCCACCCCACGAGCTGCAGACTTCCCCGTCTGCCCTCAGCTGCCATTTCCTGCCTTCTTCCAGCCCCACCGATCCCCGACCCCCACTCCCCCCGTCGGCGGCGTCAGTCATCTGACGTCAGCCCGATGGCCCTCGTTCCTGTCCTGCCCTCGCCCTACCTTAAAATAGTTTAATTCTCCTCGAGCGGGCGGCGCTGGCATTGCAAGCAGCAGCAGGCTCCAGCGTTCCCTTGCATGGCTCCGCCCTTGCGGAAACACGTCAGAAGAGGGCGGAGTCATGCGAGGGAATGCTGGAGCCTGCTGCTGCTTGCAATGCCGGTGCCGCCCGCTCAAGGAGAACTACACTATTTTAAGGTAGGGCGAGGGCAGGACGGGAACAAGGGCTATCGGGCAGACGTCAGATGATTGATGACGGCAACGGGGGATCGGTGGGGAGGGAGCTGGAAGAAGGCAGGAAATGGCTGGCAGAAGGGAGATGGGCTGATGGAGGGGAGGGCAGGGGGGAGAGGAGGGTTGCTGGACATGGGAGGATGGAGGGGAGAGGAGGGTTGCTGGTGCTGGACATGGGTGAATGGAGGGGAGGGGAGAGGAGGGTTGATGGACATGGGTGGATGGAGGGGAGAGGAGGGTTGCTGGACATGGTGGATGGAGGGCAGGGGGAGAGGAGGGTTGCTGGACATGGGAGGATGGAGGGGAGTGCAGGGGAGAGGAGAGTTGCTGGACATGGGTGGATGGAGGGGAGGGAAGAGTGAGGAAGGATATGAGACGAGGGAAAAGGAAGAGAGTAAAACTGCACATGGAGGAAGAAAATCACATGGAGGAAGAAAATAGGCAGAAGCTGAGGACCAGAAATGAAGAAGAAAGGAGGAAAGGAAAGAAATAAATGGAAAGGAAGCCCTGGAAACGGAGTTAAGAGGACAGATAGCAGCAGAATCGGATACTGGGCCAGCATGATCAGAAAACCAAAGTCACCACACAACAAAGGTAGAAAAGATAATTTTATTTTCATTATAGTGTTTGGAATATGTCCACTTTGAGAATCAGGTGCTCAACATTAAATGTTTATATTTATTTACTTGTGTATGGCATTTTATCCCACATTAGACATGAATTAGGATGTTTTGTGGCTCTACATGAGAATTGTGATATTATGATCCTTGTTTCATATTGTTGACGGTCTGCATTTTCCATATGGGTGGTATATTGGTGTATTAGGTTCTGCCCAGTGTAATATGTATGATACAGTAAGGTTCTGAGTGTGTTTTTGGACAAAGTTGTGCATAGTGTTTTGTAGTTACGATTGTGGTTAGTATATGCTTTGAGCAACCACTTTATTCTTTGACATATGATACATATCTAATATCTAAATTTAATAAAAGGTATTAATTGTGACTATTTTTTCTGTGTGTTATCAGACAATTATGGATTTAAGCTCCACCCCTAACCCCGCCACCTTTAGCGTCCCCAAACAGTTGGGCCACCGACCGCCTATGCCTTTCATGTGGCCGCTTTGACACTTCAAGCTTCTGTTTGTAGCTCTTATGTGGCTAGAGCTTGTTTCAGTTGGCTACATTCTGTCATAGATTCGATTTCGGAGTCTGATATACCGGGAACTCCTCAGATGTCGCTGATGGATATTGGGCTGGCGTACTTGGCGGATGCCTTGTATGATTTGGTCCGTGCTTCGGCTAAATTCATGGCCTTGACCGTTTCCTCTCGGTGTCTTCTGTGGCTCCGTCATTGGGTTGCAGATATGGCCTCTAGCAACGGCTCATTAAATTGCCTTTCCGAGGGAAATTGCTTTTGGGGAAGACCTAGAAAAGATTGTTAAAGATTTGGGGGATTCCAAATCTCAGCGTCTTCCGGAGGATAGACCCAAGTCTACTTCCAGGCAGCGAGCCTCGAGGTCACGTTTCAGAGAGACGTGACGGTATTGCCCGGGGCGGTCCAACGCAGCCTTTCAGCGTCCTCGTTTTGGGCAGCGTTCTTCCTTTCACAACGAGAAGCGTCCGGCTGGACCCCCGTCTCGTCAGGGGGCTCCTTCTCCGGCCTCCCAATGATGGGGCGCAGGTCCACTCGGGAGGAGAGCAGATCAGTGGTCGGCTTTCTCTGTTTCTTCCAGAGTGGGCCAGAATTACTTCGGACCAGTGGGTCCTCGATGTGGTGCAAGAAGGTTACAAGCTAGAATTCTTCTCTCTCGTCACATTTTTTCTGGAGTCCCGCTATGTATTGCGGGCCAAGATGATAGCGGTTTTGCAGTGTTTGCGAGACCTGCTAAGGATAGGGACTATCGTGCCTTTTCCTCCTCTCGAAAGGCGCACAGGTCAGTACTCCATCTTCTTTGTGGTTCCAAAGAAGGGAGGGGCTTTTCGACCTATTCTCGATTTCAGAAAAGTAAACCAGTTTTTGCGGGTTCGTCACTTCCGCATGGAGACATTAAGGGCAGCTATTGCTGCTGTTCAACCAGGCGAGTTTTTGACTGCTCTCGATTTGAGGGAAGCTTACCTGCACATTCCCATTTGGCAGCCCCATCAGAGATTTCTCAGATTTGCGGTGCTGGGTCAGCACTTCCAGTTTCAGGCCCTTCCTTTCGGAATGGTCAGTGCCCCACGCACTTTTTCCAAGGTCATGGTGGTGGTGGCGGCGGCGTTCCTGCGGAAGGAGGGGATTCGAGTGCATCCATATCTCAACGACTGGCTGATTCGGGCGACGACAGCAGAGGAGAGTCGAGTGGTCACCGACCGAGTGATTGCGGTGTTGCAATCCTTAGGTTGGGTGGTCAGTATGGACAAGTCATCTGGTTCCTACTCAGTCTGGAGTATCTTGGAGTGCAATTCGATACGAAGTGGGGAAAGGATCAAATTGCTTTCTCAGGTACGGACCTTATTGAGTCGTAGCACTTTCCGAGTGTGGGACTATGTTCAGCTCCTCGGTTCCATGACAGCGACCTTGGAGGTCATTCCATGTGCAGGGGCTCACATGCGGCCTCTTCAGAATTTCCTTTTGAGCAGATGGTCACCGACGTTGCTGGATTATCAACGACGCCTTCCTTAGTCGAGCTGGGCCAGGGACAGTCTTGCGTGGTGGCTCCGGTCAGCCAATTTGCAGAAAGGTGTTTCTCTGGCATTTCCCAATTGGGTGGTAGTCGTGACGGATGCCAGCCTTGCAGGCTGGGGAGCCCATTGTCTTCATCGAGTAGCCCAGGGATCGTGGACCCCTCTTGAAGCGACTTGGCCGATAAATCATCTGGAGTTGCGAGCAGTCGTGAATGCGCTGCGGAGCTTTCAAGACCTTCTGCAGGGGCAGGTGGTTCGTGTATTCTCGGAGAACACCATGACGGTGGCCTACATCAGTCAGCAGGGGGGCACTCGCAGTCTTCCCTTGGCAGTGGAAGCATCTCGTCTTCTAGTATGGGCAGAAGCGCATGTTCAGAGTCTGTCGGTAGCGCACATTGCGGGTCAAGACAATGTTCAAGCGGATTTTCACAGCCAGACTCTTTTGGACTTTTCGGCTGATCTGTCAACGTTGGGGAAAACCAGTAATGGATCTCATGGCCATGGCTTGCAATGCCAAAGTTCCCCAATTCTTCAGCCACAAACGGCAGCCAGGATCCGCAGGATTGGACGCTCTTCTCCAGCCATGGCCGGAACAACAGCTACTGTGTTTTTCCTCCGTGGCCTCTGATAGGGAGAATTCTTTGCCGCATAGGGCGGCATTGGGGGCCGGTCGTTCTAGTGGCCCCAGACTGGCCCTGACGGCCGTGGTATGCGGATCTCATTCGAGCACTCTCAGAGCCACCATTGCGACTTCTGGTGACTCCCGATCTGCTGTATCAAGGGCCAGTTCAGATGGAAAATCCCTCCTGCTTTGGTTTTATGGCTTGGCTATTGAGAGGCAGTAGTTTAGGAAGAAGGGATTTTCAGGACCAGTCATTGCCACTCTTTTGAGGGCATGGAAGCAGTCTACTTCAGCAGCGTACACGCGAGTGTGGAAAGCTTTCTCAGCGTGGTGTGCTTCGTGTGCTGAATCGCCTTTTTGGGCGCACATTCCGGTTATTCTGGAGTTCCTTTAGGATGGTCTTCAAAAGGGATTGGCATATAATTCCCTTCGAGTGCAGGTGGCCGCGCTAGCTTGTTTTAGGTGGCAAACTGGACGGTTCCTCTTTAGCAGCTCACTCTGATGTGGTCTGTTTCCTATGCAGGGCTCTTCGTCTTCGGCCTCCTCTGTGGCAGCCGTGCCTGGCGTGGCATTTGAATGTGGTACTGCGAGCCCTCCAGGCCCCACCGTTTGAGCCGTTGAATAAGGTTTCTGAGAAGGATCTAACACTTAAGACAGTGTTTTTGGTAGCTATTGCTTCAGCTAGGAGGATTTCTGAAATTCAGGCTTTGTCTTGCAGAGATCCTTTTTTGCAGTTTTCTGAAGCAGGGGTGTCGATCCGGACGGTGCCGTCGTTTCTACCTAAAGTGGTTTCGGCATTCCATGTCACTCAGGCGGTTTATCTTCTGCCTTTTCAAAGAGAGGATTATCCGGGGAAGTTTGCCTCGCTACGTTTCCTGGACATGCGGAGAGCCTTGTTTCGGTACTTGCAGATCTCTAACGAGTTTCGACGCTCGGATCATCTCTTTGTGCTCTTGTCGGGATCGAAAAGAGGTGAGGCGGCTTCTAAGGCTTACATTGCTCGCTGGATTAGGGAAGTCATTGGAGTGGCATATCTGCTACAAGGGCGGGTGTCTCCAGTGGCCCTTAAGACGCATTCTACTCGGGCACAGGCGGCTTCTTGGGCGGAGGCGTCGGCCTTATCTCTGGAAGAGATTTGTCGGGCGGCTACTTGGGCGTCCCGTCTTACTTTTGCGAAGCATTAGAGGCAGACGTGTCTTCTCGGGAGGATGCGAGTTTTGGGGCGGGAGTGTTGGCGCGGGGAGCATCGGCTTCCCACCCTACTTAAGGAATGCTTTGGTACATCCCACTAGTTCCTGAAGTCATCTGCTGCAAGTGACGAGGAAGGTAAAATTATATCTTACCTGATAATGTTCTTTCCTTTAACGCAGCAGATGAATCCAGGATCCCTCCCTAGTTCAGCCAATGGTTTTTTCATTTTCCGCGCAGTCTGGCTATTTTTTCCTTCCAGGTTCTCTTTTGCAGAGTTCAGACAGATATGTTTTTTTTTTTCATTTTCCGCGCAGTCTGGCTATTTTTTCCTTCCGGGTTCTCTTTTGCAGAGTTCAGACAGATATGGGAACACGGAAGGGATTCAGATTTCTGGATCAAGTTGCAGTTATTTCAGAGTTCTGATTTGGTTCTCTGTTTTTCATAGTGAGGATGGTTTCTGGTTCTTATTGGTTTCATATTTTTGGCCTTGGCAAATGCTTACGAATGACATACTAACTGAGGAAGGAGCTGGCCGTCTGGCATCACTGCCTTTAGTTTGTTTATCTCTATCTCCACCTGCTGGTAGGCGGACTTAACCCACTAGTTCCTGAATTCATCTGCTGCGTTAAAGGAAAGAAAATTATCAGGTAAGACATAATTTTACCTTTCCTTTCACCTTTAACCCCTGTGTGGCTGTATATATCAAAAGCCCAGGCCTGCTAGTCACGTTACCACACTGTGGTACAACCAGAACGGTTTACATTTATTATATGCAGGTACTTTCTCTAACCCTAGTGGGCTAACAGTCTTGTTTACAAAGCCAAGCTAGTGGTTGGTGCTGTGGTACTGCCAACACACAGTCCATCCTCGTTGAATGGGCTTTGTCGCCATTGCTGAGTGGCAGCTGCTAGTGCGGCTTTTTAAAGGGGGGGATTTTTCTATTTGGGGCAGTGAAGGGTTAAGTGACTTTCTCAGGATGACAAGGAGCCACTGTGGGAATTGAGCCCAGTTCCCCAGGTTCTCAGCCCATTGTGAACTTGCGAATATATATATGTGGATATAGGTAAGTCAGTCGAGTGTATTTGCATCTTTAGAAAACATTTGATAAAGTCTCATATGAGATGTTTCTGACAAAACTGAATAGTCATGGAATAGGATGCACTGTTCTATTTTTGCACTGATGACTGGTTAAACAATTGAATACAACGAGGAGGACTAAATGGTTAATTTTCCCAGCGAAGAGAGTTGTAATGGAGTGCTTCAAAAATCTATATTGGAATGAGTGGAAAGAAAAATAACTGAGACTATTATAATGCCTCTGAATAGATCTAGGAATAATATATGTAGTTCTGATTTCTTCATCACAAAAAAGATACAGTAAAACTAGAAAAGGTACAGAGAACCCCATTTAAGCTTTGCAGTTTGTTGCCAGGTGATATGGTCAAAAGTGGTACTCTTGCTGGCTTTAAAAAAAAAAAAAAAAAAAAAAAAAAGGTTTGGCTAAGTGAGGGCAGATCCAGTGTCAGCTATTAGCAAAGCAGAGGTGGATCACCACCTCTTATTTCTGTGAATGTGCAATAGTGCTTAGCGCCAGGATCCACACCTAACTTTAGGTGTGAGGATTCACACCAACTAAACTCTGGCGTAAATCCTCACACCTAAATTAAGCACAGATCCCCCATATTCTAGAACAGTGAGCATAAATTGTAGGAACACCCCTGATCCGTCTATGACCCTCCCATGGCCATGCCCCCTTTTCAGAATTTGCATGGATCCCAGCACCTAAAAAATGCATGCGTAAAACTTTAATTAATGCCAGTTAGCATTGATAATAGCACCCAATTATAGGCGCTAATTGGCTTGTTCAGTTAAATTTGCATGCGGAAATTCAGTGTGCGCTTATATTTCTGCACGCAATTTTTAGCACCATATATAGAATTACATCGATAATGGCAAAGCCAGCCATTTTGACCAATGAGTGGAAAGCACTCTTGATAACTCTAAAAGACTAGAATACTTCATAAAAGGGAGGTGTGGCTCAGTGGTACAGTACTTCTCGTTAAAACTATATATAGAGAATCCTGCATTTAGAGGCATTTTGTAATGGACCGTTTAAGGCTACAAGCAGTACGTTAGCATTGTGTAATCTATCCCCAAATCCCTGCAAATACTCTTAGGGGCGTAGTTATTAATGTGGGCTACCATTAAGATGTGTTATTTTACCGTTAACTCCAGTTATTAGTAACTGCATAAAATAAGATCTGTGTGAAAATAGCACGAGTTAGTGGTAAAATAACATGTCTTAATTGTAGCCTACGTTGAAACAATGCCTAATCTTAGTATATATAGCAGAAACGTTGTCCTTTTTATCTGGCCGTGCTCAGTAAAACAAAAGCGCATATATACCGTATGTTTTGTACATCACTATTTGTAGTAATGGGGTTTTGTAAATCTTTTCATGTGACAGGTATAAATTTGTTAAGGATTTTTAATGAGAAATGTGTTTTTTGTGTTTTGTTTTTTTTAAGGTACTGAGCAATACAGCGAGTACACAGGCTATGCCGAAACATACAGATGGAAACGAAGTCATGAAGATGAGACTTCAAGGTGAGCCACATTTTGAGGATAATTGTAAGAAATTTCTATGAATTAGAGAGTTCTATGTTCAGAAATAGGCTTTAATAAACTTGCCCTCCTGATATGTGGTTAAACCTACATGCATTAACTGAGAAGAGGCGTTCCCAGGATGGGGTTGAGGAAGATTTGCATTACACACATGCATTAATTGATAAAATTTGCACCCGCCAAGGAGCAGGTATAAATATGTGCCCATATATTTCATCCAATTTTCAAAGAAATGGTATGTGTAATGATTTTGCTTTGAAAATTCAGCATTACTGCTAGAGGGGGAAAGAAGAGAGGATGGGGAAGGGTGGAGGGGAAATTACGATGATAAGAAAAGTTAACAATGTTTGATACTTTTATGTATATCATTTGAAACTGATTGTGGATGGTTCCAATGTTGTTATATTTCAATGCAGATATTTCAATAAAACTACAACTAAAAATTAAAAAAAGAAAATTCAGCATTACCAGTATAGGAAAAAATCTGTACATTCAGAGTATGTACCTGCACAGTTATAATCTTTGGGAGTAATTTTATAGAGCATTTTTCACACATAAAACATGTTTCACATGCAGAAGGTTGCTATTATAAAATTACTAGTAAAAAAGGCCCGTTTCTGACACAAATGAAACGGGCGCTAGCAAGGTTTTCCTCGGAGTGTGTATGTTTGGGAGAGTGTATGTGAGAGTGACTGTTTGAGAGTCAGAGTGAAAGTGTGATTGTGTGAGAGAGAGCGTGAGTCTGGGTGTGAGTGTGTTTGTGAGAGAGTGTGTGTGTGAGAATGAGAGTGTGTGCAAGTGTGTATGTGAGACACAGTGTGAGTGAGAGTGTGTGTGTGTGGGCGAGAGAGAGAGTGTGTGTGAGACACAGATTCTCTGTTTGAGTGAGTGTATGAGACCAAGCGAGTGTGTGAGTGACTGTGTGGCACATAGAGAGTGAATGTGATACAGTGTGAGACAGAGTGTGTGAGAGTGAGAGTCAGAAAGACATTGTATATGAGAGAGAGAGTGTGAGCCGTGCCCTCCCAATCCATGGCCATCTGTCCCCTGCCCCCTCCATTCATCCTTTTCCAGCAATTCCCCTCTGTCCCTGAGCCCTGCCCTCCCAATCCATGGCCATCCATGTTTGTCTGTCACCTGCCCCCTCCATTCATCCCTATCCAGCATTTCCCCTCTCTGCCTGAGGCCTGCCCTGCAATCCATATCCATCCATGCCCATCTGTCCCCTCCATTCATCCCTATGCAGCAATTCCCCTCTCCCTGAGTCCTGCCCTTCCAATCCATTACCATCCATGCTCCTCTGTCACCTGGCCCCTCCATTTTTCCCTATCCAGCATTTCCCCTCTCTGCCTGAGGCCTGCTCTGCAATCCATATCCATCCATGCCCATCTGTCCCCTCCATTCATCCCTATCCAGCAATTCCCCTCTCCCTGAGTCCTGCCCTTCCAATCCATGCCCATCCATGCTCCTCTGTCACCTGGCCCCTCCATTTTTCCCTATCCAGCATTTTCCCTCTCTGCCTGAGGCCTGCTGTGCAATCCATATCCATCCATGCCCATCTGTCCCCTCCATTCATCCCTATCCAGCAATTCCCCTCTCCCTGAGTCCTGCCCTTCCAATCCATGCCCATCCATGCTCCTCTGTCACCTGGCCCCTCCATTTTTCCCTATCCAGCATTTCCCCTCTCTGCCTGAGGCCTGCTCTGCAATCCATATCCATCCATGCCCATCTGTCCCCTCCATTCATCCCTATCCAGCAATTCCCCTCTCCCTGAGTCCTGCCCTTCCATCCATGCCCATCCATGCTCCTCTGTCACCTGGTCCCTCCATTTTTCCCTATCCAGCATTTCCCCTCTCTGCCTGAGGCCTGCTCTGCAATCCATATCCATCCATGCCCATCTGTCCCCTCCATTCATCCCTATCCAGCAATTCCCCTCTCCCTGAGTCCTGCCCTTCCAATCCATGCCCATCCATGCTCCTCTGTCACCTGGTCCCTCCATTTTTCCCTATCCAGCATTTCCCCTCTCTGCCTGAGGCCTGCTCTGCAATCCATATCCATCCATGCCCATCTGTCCCCTCCATTCATCCCTATCCAGCAATTCCCCTCTCCCTGAGTCCTGCCCTTGCAATCCATGCCCATCCATGCTCATCTGTCACCTGGCCCCTCCATTTTTCCCTATCCAGCAATTTCCCTCTCTCCCTGAGTCCTGCCCTCCCAATCCATGCCCATCCATGCTCCTCTGTCCCCTGCCGCCTCCATTCATCCTTTTCCAGCAAGTCCCCTCTCGCCCTTCCATGTTCCCCCCCACCCCCTCGCATCCATGCTACGCTCTCTCCCATGTCCCAGCCTGGCCCGCCCTCTTCTCCCCCCCCCCCCCCCCCCCCCCCTTCGCATCCATGCATCCTTTTTTTTTTTTTTATTCTTTTTAACTTTACCTCCGTGGCGGTTCGTGCAGCGAAGCGTCAGGGAAGGAGGCGGCGCTCCCGACGTCTAGCTTTCCCTTCGCTGTGTTCCGCCTTGTTTTGAAGGCGGAACACAGCGAAGGGAAGGCTAGACGTCGGGAGCGCCGCCTCCTTCCCTGACGTTTCGCTTCCGGATTTGTTTGTTTTGTCGCGAGGGCGGGGCAGAGACGGCAGGCTGAACCCTTCAGCCTCAGCCTGGGAGTGACGTCAGATGGCTTCAAGGCTTCAGACTTCAAGGCTTCAGGCTTCCGGCTTCAAGTTTCCGGCTTCACAGAACTCAGGCTTCCGGCTTCAAGTTTCCGGCTTCACAGAACGTTGGCTTCAGAACGTTCACGGTGCGTTTTATTATATTAGATGTGGGTAAATACACACATTTTTACATGAACTGCATATAGGCATTCCTGGGAGCATAGTTTTGGTAGAGCAGGGCCAGAGTTGGGGTTTGTGATCATACTTCTTAAGATATACTTGGACAAGCATATTTTTTGCATATGCCTTAAAACAGGAATAAATTGAAAATGAGAGCATCTCTGCACTACTGGCCTCAAGTAGTTCTTGAGGCCTGTTTTATAAAGATGCATAGGTGCCTATGTTTCCCTTATAAAATACCACAACAAGAGCATACTTCTTCTAGTTGCCTAAAAGTTTTTTATTTCAATTTTAATAAATGTGATGGACCATCGTACTGGAGGCATAGCTACTTTGCTTGTATTATTCACTTAATAGGCTCACAAAATATAATCATCAATCCATGCAATTTCTATTTTCTGTAGTATTTCTTCCAACTGAGGAAGTGATGTCATGACTGCCCCTTGTGTTCTCCCTGGCTGATGAAATTTCCCCCCAATCCCCGCTTGTGGTTCGACTTTTCTCCCGCTCCCCTTCACACTCTACCTCCTTCTTCTGTTTTTATTTCTCCAGTGTTGCGGTACATGACAAGCTTGACTTCCTGGGAATCCTAGTTAAATATTTCTTTTCATATTTCAATTTCTAATATGTGATCTGTATTTGGTGAGGGTCTATTTGTGCATAGGTGCTAGTACTAGACAAAATATGAATTACCTCTCCCTGGTCTCAGTGAAGGGGCTTGCTAAAATTTGGGGCTGTTAAGACCCACTGGATCCACAGAGCTGGCTCATATATGGCTGTGTTAAGATGCAGTTTCTACTTTGCATGTAGTTTGTATAGAGAGCTATAGCAGTGTCACTTATTCTGTTATACCAGTATATTTGTAGTGCTGCCTATTCATAGATGGGTTTTTGCTCTTTGAATTGGAGGAGTTAGTGCTACTGTTGTATGGTAGGTCTGCTACATGTATGTTCAGTTAGGATTTTTTTTTTCAGGTTTTGAATTTCACAGTGTGCCTGGTAGTGGAGAGATTTATGATGCTGCTACTCAGATGACAGGTGGTCCAAGCTGAAAGCTGCTATAAATATGGCAACAGATCTTTATGCAAGGAAAGTAAACATAAACAAGAGAAACAGGAAACCTATTTGGTTCTCCAAACAAGTGAATGAAAAAATAAGGGCAGAGGAGGGTGTGTTCAAGAAATATAGAAGAACTCAACATGAGGAAAAGATTAACGGATTTAACTCAAAGAAGCAAAGAGGGAAATATGGTTAGCGAAAGCACAGGTGGAAGAAAAAAATGTCTAAAGATGTATAGAGAGGTTAGAAGACCATCAGGTATATTGGGGAAAAGGAAAAGACTAGGAATGGCATTGTAAGACTGAAAGATGCTGAGAACAGCTATGTGTAGAGTGATAAGCAAAAAGCAAATGGGCTAACCAAATACTTTTCCTAGGTGTTAATGGAAGAAAATCCTAAAGGACCACTGTTGGCTGCTGAGGGTATATCTGGAAGTGGAGTGGAGTGGATATTGCACCGTTCACGATAGAAAGCGTTTATAAACAACTTGAAAATCTGAAAGAAGACGAAGCTATAGGGCCAGATGGGATACATCCCAAAATACTGAGGGAGCTCAGAGAAATCCTGGCAGGACTTCTTAAGGATTTATTTAATAAATCTTTAGAGAGAGAACAGATTCCTCAGGATTGGAGACGAGCATATGTGGTCCCTCTTCACAAAAGCATGGACAGAGAAGATGTGGGAAACTAGAGGCTGGTAAGCCTCAAATCTGTGGCAGGAAAAATAATAGAGTCACTGCTGAAGGAAAGATAGCTAACTTTCTAGAATCCCAACAGGTTGCAGGATCTGAGTCAGCATGCCTTTAACCAAGGAAAATCCTACCAAACGAATCTGATTGACTTCTTTTTACCAAAAAATGGATAAGGGACATGCGCTAGATGCAATCTACTTGGATTTTAGGAAAACCTTTGTTACAAATCTTCACTGAAGACTTGTGAATGAGCTGAGAGGGCTGAACTTAGGACCCAAAGTGGTGGACTGGATTGGAAACTGGTTGACAATCAGGTTACAGAGATTGGTGATAAATGGAATTTTGCTCAGAGGAAAGGAAGGTGAGTACTGGAGTGTCTCGGGTCGGTAATGAGGCAGATTCTGTTTTAATATACAGTGCACTCCATTTAAGTGCACGTTGGATAAGCACATGCTCTGCTTAATTGCATGCCGTATTTCGGTCCCATTTTTGGCGCCATCAATTTCTATGGGGACAAACTTTGGTTTAGCGCACCACTGATAATTGCAAGATTTGTTTATGTGCATGGTTTAAGACTGCTCCTCTGCAGGGAAGACTCCTCATAAGCGCGTGCATGGAATATGGAAGCCGATTGGTGTGTGACAAACAACGAGATTTCAAATTTACCGCCCCTTTAACTGCCACAAGCAGAATAAGTGAAAGAATGTTAGAGTGTACACTGGGGTCGTCGTGGCAAAACTGTAAGACTTTAACACTGGCTGAACGAATAGAAGTTTTTAAAAAATTAGAAAACAAAGTAAAGCATCTATTGCTAAAGAATATGGTGTCAATCCCAGTCAAATTTTACGTGTCTTGAAGCAGAAAGACCAGCTTCTGGAAGACTGGCAAAACAATACAAATCCACAACGGAAACAAAAACGGGCAGGAAAAGCTGAGGAGGTAGAAGATGCTCTTCTTCGGTGGTTTTCTCGAGTCAGGAGCAGACAGTTTCCTGTCAGTGGTCCACTGCTTATGGAGAAAGCTGATCAGTTAGCTGAAAGTCTTGGACTAACTGAATTCAAAGCCACTGTTGGATGGTTGGAAAGATGGAAGGAGAGGAACAACATAAAATTCAAGAAACAGCATGGTGAGAAACAAGACGCTGATGACTTTGGTGCTGAATATTGGGTTGTTTCAGTTCTTCCTACCATCTTGAACGAGTTTGCACCTCGTGACATTTTCAATGCTGACGAAAACTGTCTCTACTGGCGAGCGATTCCTGATGGAACATTTGCATTCAAACATACTGAAACTACTGGAGGTAAAACGTCGAAGGACCGACTGACGATCCTCCTTTGCTACAATATGGATGGGAGTGAGAAGTTGGAACCCCTCGTCATTGGAAAGAGCAAACAGCCCCGTTGCTTCAAGAAAGTTAAGCGACTTCCTGTGTTATACAAGGCTAACGCAAATTCATGGATGACTGGGGAAATTTGGAAGCAGTGGCTAAATGTGAGCACAAATGTGAGCACAAAAGCGTCAGAGTTTGTTGCTTTATGATGATTGTGCTGCACACAGGGATGATGTCAGACTGTCTAACGTCAAGGTGGTCTTCCTGCCACCAAACACTACCTCTCTGATCCAACCTATGGATCCAGGGCATAATAGCCAATTTCAAACAACATTATCGGGCTCTTGTGCTATGTCGTCTGATGAGCGTTATGGATGACCAGACTGGCAAGGATAAAAGTGTGGTTGAACTGTTGGATTCCCTACATATGCAGAAAGAAGCGGGCAAGCTTTGATAAGGATGTGGAGAGGGACGAAACAGATGCAGCTGTTGCAAACACATCAGATGAACAGATTATTGACATCTCAGCCGGTGTTACTGAAGAGGAGTTTCATCGCTACGTAGCTGTTGATTACGATCGATAAACAGCTGACAACAGCACTGATGTGGAGATATGCGCCTACACGCAGGCAACAACGGCTGGTGATGAAACAGAGGATGAAATGAGCAGCGAGGCACATGCTGACGAAATTCAACAACCTCCTCCTGTCACTTTTGCAAGAGTGCTGGAGAGTCTCAACATCGTGCGGGCCTATCTGGAGGCCACTGGATGTCAGTGCTATGACAGTTTTTACCATCTGGCAGACGGTCTATGGAACTCACAGACCCAATAGTGTACAGAGGACTATAACTGATTACTTCAAGTAAGCCTAACATCAGTTAACAGAGACTGTATACCGTACGTATAATAATAAACAGTACTGTATATGTTTATCAGATGTCAAGCTTCTTTGGGTCACAACGGTTAAGTGCACGCTCCGGTTAACTGCATGCATTTCTTTGGTCCCAGACCCTTGCACTTAAGCGGATTGCACTGTATTTGTAAGAGAGATTGCTGAAGTTTAGACAGAAAAGTTTGCCTTTTTGTGGATGACACAAAGATAGTCAATAGAGTGGATACCCTGAAGGAAGTAGAGACCATGAGAAGAGGTCTCCAAAAATTAGAAGAATGCTCAAAAGGTCTGATAAATTTAATGGGAAGAAGTGCAGAAATCCAGAGGACATGTACGAGATAGAAGGCAAGAGATTGATGAGCACAACTCAGGAGAGGGACCTTGTGGTAATGGTGTCTGAGGATCTCAAGGTGACGAAACAATGTGACAAGGTGGTGGCCAATACCAGAAGGATGCTAGGCTGCATAGAGAGTGATATAACCAGCAGAAGAAAGGAGGTGTTGATGCCCCTGTACAAGTCGTTGGTGAGGCCCCACTTGAAATATTGTGTTCAGTTTTGGAGGCCATATCTTGCTAAGGACAATAAAAAAAAGACTTGAAGCAGTTCGGAGAAAAGCAACAAAAATGTTATGGGGTTTGTGCCACAAGACATTTGAGGAGAGACTTGATGACCTGAAGATGTGTATCCTGGAGAAAAGGAGAAACATGGGTAATGATACAGTCATTCAAATATTTGAAAGGTACTGATATACAAACCTTTTGTAGAAACAAGAAGGCAGTAGAACTGGAGGACATGAATGGCAACTCCAGTAATTGGGAAGCAAAGCCAGCGCTGGGCAGACTTCTGTAGTCTGTGTGCCCTGGTCAAGGCTGGACAGATTTGGATGGGCTGGAGTGGAGCTTCGATGACAGCTTCAGTAGTTGGGGAACAAGGTTAGTGCTGGGCAGACTTGTATGGTTTGTGCGCTGAAAATGGCAAGGACAAATCAAGATCTAGTATGCATATGTAGTGTCACATCATACCTTATGCTTTGAGCATATCTTGGGCAGACTGGATGGATTTCACAGGTCTTTTTCTGCAGTCATCTACTATGTTCCTATGACATAAGTATCGGAGTATTTTTTGTATGGAGAAATGTCCTAGTTCTGATCTGTACCTGCTGTTGGTGGAGGTTAGGTTTTTGTGGATGCAGAGCATGTTAACATTTGATACATAAAAGCAGCTATACTATGCCAGACCAAAGGTCCTTGAAGCATTTGTTATATTTACTTTATTAGTACTATTTCATATTGTATTTTTCACGTTTATATCTATCAATGTTTTTTTTATTTATTGTTTTAACATTGGCCAATATGGAATTTTTGTTTTTAGTATTTGTTAGGAAAAAGCTGTGTGTAGTAATTTGTTTTCTTGCACAAATTATCATTAAGGGCCCTGTTTACTAAGTCATGCTGTAGGTGCACAAACGTTTTAGCGTGCGTTAAAAATTAGCATGCACTAATGCTAGTGACACCCATAGGAATATAATGGGTGTCTCTATTAGCACGCACTAAACAATTATCGTGCCTACAGTGCAGGGGTGTAGCCACGGGTGGGCCTGGGTGGGCACAGGCCCACCCAGGAATGGTGCACCCCAGCCACCCATGATCCCTTCCCTCCACTCCCACCTTGTCGTCCCATAGATCCAAGAAGGATGGCAAGAAAATGGATGACAGCATAGTGATTACAGAGGGTAGAAATATGGTCATGGAGAATAGATTAAAGATGGAAGGAAATGGAAGCCTGGGGAAGGAGTGAGATGGGGAATAAGAGAGCTAGTGGGTGAAAGAAGAAGATAGAAATTTGATAGGTAGCTGAAAAGTAAAAAGGAGGAGAAAGAGGGTGAAATTTGAGTTGACAGAGGCAGAAAAGAAAAAAATGAGAGGACAGAACTAAAAAGGAATGACCATTATATCAGAGGTAGTTGTAGTGTGGGAATAGACAGCAGAGAGAAGACAAATGTACAGCAGTCGCTTGAAGGAGAATTAGTAGATGACAGACAGGAAATTGGAACCAACATAATGGAAAAATAAAACATCCAGACAACAAAGGTAGAAAAAAGCATTTTATTTTGAATGTTTTAAATGGAATATATTAGCTTTCGGAAATGTGCATAGCAATTGTCTTTGCATTGTGTTCAATAGAAAGGAAATGCATTTCTGTTGTTATTTCTCCAGTGTTGTAGTATATGTTAAGTTTAACTTCTTGGGGTTCTCAATTCAATTTTTGTGTAAATATTTTAATTTCTAATTTGTGATCCCTTGGTCTGTATTTGGTGAAGGTCTGTCGGTGTGATTAGTATTGGCAGGTGGGGAAATTGGAGGGGAGGCAGGGAGGAGAGGGGATCAGAGAAAGTGCCCTCCTTTATTTTCTGACCTGGGCCATAGCATGTCTAACACTGGCCCTGACCCTTGCTTTATAACTGGTGGGAACCCCAAGCATCCCCAGCTGGGAACCTCCTCCGAGGGCAGCCAGAATTCCCTTCTGCCAGACTCTCCAGTCAGTGACAGCATCCTTGAGCCACCGACTACTAAGTTCGCATGTGGTGCTGGCATTAGTGGCTTAGGGACATTGCTGCTGCCTGCCGAGCTTGGTGGAGGGGAGTTCTGGCTGCATTCGGAGAAAGTCTTCAACTAACAGAGCTTGAGGATCCTCATTAGCTAAAGTATTTATATTTTGAGGTGGAGGTATGGCAGGGCAGAGATAATTTTGTGCTCACCCACTTTAGGCTCAGGCCCACCTAAAATTGGCTGTCTGGCTACGCCACTGCTACAGTGCGGCTTAGTAAACAGGGCCCTATTATTCAGCTTTTGCCCAGGATTTATGCTTTTACTTTAAATGCCTACATATTTGCAGAGATAGAGTTTCATTTATATATCACAGAAACATTTTTAATATTATGAAATTCTCCTCTGCCCCCACCTAGCTGGCAAAACTTTCTAAGGAGAATACTACTATCAAATGTGTAAATGTTGAGAACAGTTAGTCCAAAATATTCTTTATAATGTAAATTTGTACCACTGTTGGTGATAAATTCTTTAAAATAAGTTTTTAGTAAATATATGAATTGTCCAAATATCTATATTAATAAATCCCACCTTGAACGTTCTGAAGCTCACTCCAAGGCAGAGAAGCACAAAAATCCTGTAGTCTTCATAGGCTAGGACCAGTCACCCTCACTCATAGACCCGCCCTCAGCCACGCCCCATCTATATAAATAAATCCCACCTTGAACGTTCTGAAGCTCCCTCCAACTGTGGCAGTGAAGTCCTGAACTGCTGTAGTCCTCCTGGCTATTCGGACTACTCACCACCGCCCTCAGCCACGCCCCATCTGCGACCTACGCCACGCCCCAACTGGACATAAAAAGCACCATGAACGTTCTGAACCACACTTTGAGGCTTCAAAAGTTCGTATGTTCGAAGCTCTGTAACCACTTTTAACCACAGTCCATCTGTGCGCCGCCATGATCTGAATCTGCCCCGCCCTGACCTATCAGAGTACATCTCTGCCCTGCCCTGACCTATCAGAGAAGGGAGGAGCGTCACAGCTGCACCGCTCTGACCTATCAAAGGGAACTGAAACAGGAAAAGGGAGGAGCATCACACCAATGAGGGACCTATCAGGGAAGTCAAATAGAAGAAGGGAGGAGCGTCAGAGGCGAAGGGGTCACTCGGGAGGAGCGTCACTCGCTTTGCTGTGCACATGTGCTGGAGGAGTTCTGCACCCGTTTCTCCTCCCTCTGTTTTCTCCGGTGGCCTTGGCAGCTGAATGTAGAACTAACGAGGGCAGGAACTTTTGCTTCGCATCTGGCAAAGTAAGTCAGCTTCTGCTGTGCACCCTCCCCTCCTGTCCTTTCAAGCAGCGAATACGAGAGAATACGAGCTGGGACTGAACAGGCAGCACAAAACTCCTTTTTGTTTTGTTTTGTTTAACAAGGGCAGGAGCTTTTGCTTCGCATCTGGCAAAGTAAGTCAGCTTCTGCTGTGCACCCTCCCCTCCTGTCCTTTCAAGCAGCGAATACGAGAGAATACGAGCTGGGACTGAACAGGCAGCACAAAACTCCTTTTTGTTTTGTTTTGTTTAACAAGGGCAAGAGCTTTTGCTTCACATCTGGCAAAGTAAGTCAGCTTCTGCTGTGCACCCTCCCCTCCTGTCCTTTCAAGCAGCGAATACGAGAGAATACGAGCTGGGACTGAACAGGCAGCACAAAACTCCTTTTTCTTTTCTTTTGTTTACACTTGCACAGCTGATAGCTGGTCGCTGCCTGCCGTGCCCCTCTTCCTTTTTACAAACATTATGCCACTTTTCCTCTTTTTCCCTCTTTTCTTTCTCTACAAACATGACAAGGGGGTTGGAACAGGAGGTCCTGCACAGCTCTCTCCACTGTTGCCACAGGCTAAGCAACAGTTCAGGCACAAGGAGGGGAGGATGAGGGCCAGAACAGGTACACAGACCACAGATGGAGGCGGAGGAGGGGGTCCTGACAGCACAGGTGAAGGGGGGAGGGGCGACCCACAGTCCTGAGAGAAGGGCTGTAGGGAGACCTGAAAGGAGGGGGGGAGACTGACCAGACAAGGAGATGAGGGGTCCTGCGACAACACAGTGGCAGATGCAGACGGAGGGGGGTCCTTCCAGCCAACATAGGGAGGGGGGGATGTATCTCCGTCACACACACTATCTCTCACACACACTCTCTCTCTCTCTCTCACACACTGACTGTCTCTCTCACTCTCTAACACTGTCTACAACACACGCTATGTCTCACACTCGATCACATTCACTCTCTATGTGTCACACAGTCACTGTCAAACACTCTATCACTCTCATACACTCTCGCTCTCGCTCACATACCCACTCAAACACACTGTCAATCTCACACACACACTCTCTAACAGACACACTTGCAGCCACACACATTCAATCTGTCTCTCTCACAAAGTCACTCTCACACACACACTCTCTCAAACATACACACTCCGAGGAAAACCTTGCTAGCGCCCGTTTCATTTGTGTCGGAAACGGGCCTTATTTACTAGTCTGTACATAAAACGCTACCTCAACATTCTGAAGACAACCTGCTGAAGCCATCTGCAAAATCCCTAAACAGTTCGTAAGTTCATGGTGGTGAAGCCATCCAACTCACCATATCTCTCTGCCCCGCCCTCGAGGGCGGAACACAGAGAGTAAAGGGATCCATAAAGGCACCCCTACCAACTGGCAACCCCCTCCAACAAGTGACCCAGGCAGGGGGAGTGTTTCCGTACTCCTCCCCCTGCCTAGGAATCGCTACAGACTGCTGGCAAACTCCCCAACCACACGACCACAAGAGCCACCTGCAACCCCCCCCCCCCCCACACACACAAACACAGAAACACACACACGCAAACACACACACACACGCAAAAACACACACAAACACACACCCACACGCAAATGCAAACACACACACAAATGCACACACACACGCAAACGCACACACGCAAACGCACACACGCAAACACACACACACGCAAATGCAAACGCACACACAAACGCACACACAGAACACACACGCACACATGCAAACACAGAAACACACACAAACAGAAACACACAAACACAGAAACACACAGAAACACAAACACAGAAACACACACAGAAACAAACACACACACACGCAAACACAGACACACGCAAACACACACGCAAATGCACACGCAAACACAGAAACACACACACACAAACACAGAAACACAAACACACAGAAACACAAACACACAGAAACACGCACACACACACAAACACACACTCACAAACAGCCTTGACGGTGCACCTCTAAGTGCCCCCCGCCGCATCGCCACAACAACCCTTGCAACGGGGCATCAGAAAGCCCCTACCCCCTTCCCTCCTCGCCGCATCACCCAACCCCTCCCCCGCCGCTTCACCAAGCCCCTCCCCCCCACATCGACTGCCTCGCCACCCACGACCGCTAATACAAACTCTGTCCGGCGGCTGCTGCTGCTTCTATTCAGCAGCCGCCGGACAGAGTTTGTATTAGCGGTCGTGGGTGGCGAGGCGGTCGATGTGGGGGGGAGGGGCTTGGTGAAGTGGCGGGGGAGGGGTTGGGTGATGCAGCAGCAGCCCGTACATAAAGAAAACAAACAAACAAAAAAACAACCTCCTAAAACGCACCTCCGTGGAGAACCATCTCACATTGGCTGACGTCTCTGCAGCCGCTCCTCCTCTCCCCTCAACGTCAGTGCCCCTGCCGGAAGACCGCGGAGAAACGCCGAGATGTCAGAGGGGAGAGGAGGAGCGCATGCTGAGACTTCAGCCAATGTGAGATGGTTCTCCACGGAGGTGCGTTTTAGGAGGATTTTTTTGTTGTTGTTTTCTTTATGTACGGGCTGCTGCTGCTGAATAGCAGAAGCAGCAGCCGCCGGACACAATTTGTATTAGCGGTTGCGGGTGGCAAGGGGGTTGATGAGGGGGGAGGGGCTTGATGTGCCACGGTGGGAGGGTCGGGTGATACGCGAAGGGGGGGACAAGGGGCTTTCTTTGGGTGTTGCGCCGGCTGGGGGGGGAAGGGGGGGTCTCGCTGGACATGGGTGGCTGGAAGGAAGCAGGGGGAGGGGGCTCCACACACCACATGGGTGCCTGCAAGGGGGACAGGGGATACAGGACGGACACTGCAGGGCGGGCAGGGGTACAGAAGGGTTGGTGGTCATCAGGGGGGACAGGTGGGTCGATGGACATAGCTGGCCACAGGGGAGGAACAGGGAAAAAGGAGAGGAGTGTCCTCAGACATGGGTGGCTGCACAGGAGAGGAGGGTCGCTGGACATGGGTAGCTGCAGGGGGGGCAGGGGGACAGAAGGGTCGCTGGACATGGCTGGCTGCAGGGGGGACAGGGGAGAGAGGAGGGACGCTGCACATGTGTGCCTGCAGGGAGACAGGAGGGATGCTGAGGGGGGGGGGGGCCTGAGACCACATGGGTGGCTGCAGGGGGAGCAGGGGAGACAGGAAGGACACAGCAGGGGGACAGGAGGGTTGATGGGCATGGGTGGCTGCAGGGGGATGCTGGACATGGGTGGCTGCAGGGGGAACATGGGGAGAGGAGGGTCGCTGCACATGCCTGGCTGCAAGGGGGCAGGGGAGAGGGAGGAGGTTCCTCACACCACACACGCAGTCACTCATTCTTTGTCTGCCACATACACTCTCACTCACTGTCTTTGTCCCTCTCTCTTTTACACAGTGTCACACAGAAACACAAACACTGTCTCTCAAACACTCTCTCTCTCGCACAAACACATACACTCTGTCTCTCTCTCTCTCTCTCTCTCTCTCTCTCTCTCACACATTCTCTGTCTGACACACACGCTCCATCTCTCACACACGCTCTTTCTGAAACATACACTCCAAGGAAAACCTTGCTAGCGCCCGTTTCATTTCTAACAGAAACGGGCCTTTTTTACTAGTATTTACATAACAGATTCCTTTTTATCCATAAATGAAGTATTGTGTGTGTGGGTATAAGTTCACTTCTTCCCTGGTAATCAGGCTCTTCAAAATAGAGTAATATCTAAACCAGTTAACATCTTGTGAAGATTATTTTTCTACAGACCAATTTCTACCATCTTACTGCTATCACCCTTCAGTCTTCTTGGCTATCCCCAAAAGCAGAAGACTGGAAGATGATACTAGTAAGATGACGGAAGCTGGTCTAGAGAAAAATCATCTTCACAAGAAGTTAAGTGGTTTGAATTTTGGATACTCATATTTTGAAGAAACTGATTTTTGGATTGAACACAAAAGGAGTGATCACACTTATAGACTGATGATGATATTTTGTGCCTTCCCACCTGATTCTACAGCGTGGGACCAGCAATCTAGCGTTATTCACAGAGCAGTAAGGTTGGGTTTCTAATTTCTCCTCAGAGCATCAAACTTTGCCTTTTTGGTGCCTTCCCTTTTCGGGATGATTTTTCTGTTAATTTTTAGTAAATAGTCATTGACTATCTTCAGCTCTGCCCCTGCCCCCCAACATAATGTCACCCGGGGCATCAAGTTCATTAAAGAGAAGCCATCGCCAGAGCAACTGACTGCCCGTACAAAGTGACTGGGTTAAGAACTATTTGAGTAGAAGGCGACAGACATTAGTAGTAAATGGAGCTCACTCTGAGGAAAGGGCTGTTACCAGTGGTGTGCTACAAGGGTACAGTTCTTGGGCCAGTTTTTTCTAACATTCTTTCCCTGTTCCTCTCAACCTTCTCACGTTCCGCCTTCACTAGCCCAATTTCTTAAACATGATCCCATGACGTTCCAGCCTTTATTCTCCTATTTGCTGGCTAGTTTCCTTGACCTGACCCTTGATGAAGCTGCTGAATGTTGGAATTCTTCCCTTTCTCCCCTATTTCTCACTTTGAAAGCATTGTTGCCCCATAGTACTACTAAAAAAAAACAGCCTCTATGAAAAGGTCCCCATGGTTCCACCACTGCCTTTTGTTACTGATGCACCAGCTACGAAGAGCAGAGCACTTCTGGCGGAAGTACTCAAATGACATTTCAGCAATTTGTAAATACCATTCTTTGGCAAACCATTACAATAGTACAGTGAAAAGCGCCAAGAAGAATTATTATACTGGAGCCATTAGTAATTCATCTAACTCTTCAAAGACCCTCTTCCGTGTTGTTTCCAATCTTACTCACTACAAGACTGTACTTTATACCCAGGGTAAATTCCTTGGCTCTTTTCTTTCAGGGTAAAATTTAGACCCTTTTGTAGGAACTTCCCCCTTGTTCTAGTAACCCTGTGTTTTCCCCATCACCCAGTCCATCGGCTCCTTTTGTACCCATGCTTGCCAGTTCTTGGAATAGAGAACATCATTAAGCACATTTGTCTTACAGTATTATTGTTGGATCCATTTCCATCTGGCTTCAGTTCCAGCATCATGGTCTTTCACCAGTTCTCCTTCATATAATTACTTGCAGTCTTACAACTGGAACTGTACCCTGATGTTGGATGCACGCCATTGTTAAACTAGCACTTAAAAATCCGTCTTTAGACCAATCAAGTCCTTCAAATTACCACTTAATTTCTAATCTTTATATAGCTTCGAAAATCACAGAAAAAGTTGTGTTTGACCAACTATTACATCACTTTAGACCAATCAAGTCCTTCAAATTACCACCCAATTTCTAATCTTTGTATAGCTTCAAAAATCACAGAAAAAGTTGTTTTTGACCAACTTGTAAAACACACGGACCAGCAAAGGATCTTACACCCCAGACAAACCGGATTCAGAGCCCACCACAGTGCAGAGGCCACCATTACAGTCTTACACAGCGAACTCCACTCTATTCTGGGTTGCAGACGAATTGCACTTCTCATTTTTGTTGACCTTTCTGCAGGATTTGACCTTGTAGACCATTCCATGCTCGTATCCTATTTTAAATCTATCGGCTTAAACAAATCCACTCTTAGCTGGTTCCACCTTTTTCTGTTATTGTTTCTACCCCATCTGGATTGTCTACTGATATCTCTTTCAGTTCTGGAGTACACCAGGGATCAGTTCTCGCCCCACTCTTATTTAGCATTGTCATTAGTCCCCTTGCATCTCTGTTGCAGGACCACAATATCCATTTTTTCATCCATGCCAATGATATATTACTGATCTACCCCACTTCTCCTCTAAACTTGAACTTACTCCCACTCCAAGCTGCATTAAAGACTCTATCTCTTTGGTTATCGTCCCATAGACTTGTCCTAAACCCTTCCAAAACTATTATTTGTTGGATCTCTGACCTCTCTTCCAAACCCACAGTACCCCTCTTTTACCTACTGCTCCGGTTAACTCCTTTAGGTATCTTGGAGTTTATCATTAGACTCTGAGATCACATTCAACCAACAGATCTCTATGGTTACGAAATCAGGATTTTTCTGGCTTAGGAGACTATGCTCAATTAGACAGTTTTTGGATTTTTCTTCATTGATCACTTTCATTCATTCATTCATTATATCCTGTCTGGACTACTGCAATGTGGTCTTTGCTAGTCTTCCTAAATGCCAACTCCGCCAACTTCAGACTGTACAAAATTCTGCTATTCATTTACTTTGTAGAGTGAAGCGATTTGACCCAATCACGCCTCTACTAGCAAAACTATACTGGCTTTCCCTGTCCTATCACATTCAATTCAAGATTTTACTGTTAGCCCGTAAGACCCTTCACTTTGATTACCTGTCCTCATTGATCATCCCATATACCCCTTCTTGTTCCCTTAGATCCCTGGACGCTAATCGGTTAGTGGTCCCCTCCCCCAAGAAAGCCCACTGTGAAAACTGCCGGTCATTCTGCATTCTTTTTCTTAGCCCCTTTACTTTGGAACAGCTTACCAGCAGATGTTAGATCGAAACTTTCATTGATTAAAATTAAACTCAAAACCCAGTTTTTCCAAGAGGCCTTTGGCTTTGCCCCTTATTTACTGGCTCTTGTGGGAAAAGCAGAGACCCTTTACCCCTACCTCTCCCTGCCATTTTTTAAATTTGAATATTGTACACTGCTTTGGCCTCGTGTGAGCATCATGTTTCAATAAATATAAACATAAGCAATATTGCTAAAGGATTGTCTGGTAAGGTTTACCTCTCTGCAGATGGTACCAAAATCTGCAATAGGAAAGACCATGTGTAGGCAACTCCGGTCCTCGAGAGCCACAGGCAGGTCAGGTTTTCAGGATATCCACAATGAATATGCAGGAGATAGATTTGCATACCATGGAGGCAGTGCTTGCAAATCTATCTCCTGCATATTCATTGTGGATATCCTGAAAACCTGACCTGCCTGCGGCTCTCGAGGACCGGAGTTGCCTACCCCTGGGATAGACATCCCTAATGGTGTGGATAACATGAGGAGGGACCTAGTTAAGCTTGAAGAGTGATTCACAATTTGGCAGCTAGTATTTAATGCTAAAAAATGCAGGGTTATGCATTTGGGCTACAAAAGTCCAAGGTAGCAGAACAGTTTAGGGGATAAAGTACTTTTATGCATGAATGAGGAGCAGGAATTGGGTTTGATCTGTATGTGATGATTTTAAGATAGCCAAACAGGTAGAAAAGTCAATGGCAAAAGCTGGAAAGGTGCTTGGGTTCATAGGGAGAGGAATGGCCAGCATGTGGAATGTTTATTTTATTTGACTCAATTCTCTCTTTAACATATAGCGCATCCCCCCCCCACCCTCCCCCCAATTTGATGCACTCTATCATTGCAATACAGTTTGTACCCTGCTAACACAGTGTCCCATTGATTGTCCTCTTTACACCAAGTCTCTGAGATGCCTATTATATCTAACTCATTATTTAGTGCTCTATATTCTAACTCTTAATTTTTAGGCTTCTAGCATTTGTATACAGGCACTTCAAATTGTGTTTTTTCCTTTGATCTACAAGCTGCTTAGAAGTTGAAGGAGATAATGTGCATCCTTTATCCTGCTCTCTCATTAAGCATACCTTGCTTACTTTCAGCATAAATGCACAGGAGGCAAGTCTCTTTCAGTTGAAAGAAAGCTCTAGAATGAGGGAGCATAGGATGAAGGTGAAAGGGGACAGAGTCAGGCATAACCTGAAGAAATATTTCTTCTCAGAAAGGGTGGTGAATGTGTGGAACGGCTTTCCGGTGGTGGAGATGAAGACTGTATCTACTACTACTACTACTACTTAACACTTCTAAAGCGCTACTAGGGTTACGCAGCGCTGTACAGTTTAACAAAGAAGTACAGTCCCTGCTCAGAGGAGCTTACAATCTAATGGACAAAATGTGCAGTCATTCAGATTGGGGCAGTCTAGATTTTCTGAATAGAGGTATAATGGTTAGGTGCCAAAGGCGACATTGAAGAGGTGGGCTTTGAGCAAGGATTTGAAGATGGGCAGGGAGGGGGCTTGGCGTATGGGCTCAGGAAGTTTATTCCAAGCATAGGGAGAGGCGAGGTAGAAAGGGCGGAATTCTTCAACAATGTGGGAAAGTACTTAGCTACTGAACTGCAAAAATATTCCACAAAGTTATATTCTACAATAGTAATGTTCATATTACTATTCAAACCGGTCTTCCTTGCTCTCCTCTTACTCAAACTGAGGGACCGTGACCCGTTGCCTGCTTCAGGGTTCAATGGTCAAAATTTATCAAGCTCTCTCGATAAATTTTGACCGTTGAACCCTGAAGCAGGCAAGGAACAAGGAAGACCGGTTTGAAGCTAAGTACTTTTTTATATTACTACTGTGGACTATAACTTTGTGGAATATTTTTGCAGTTCTGTAGCTAAGTACTTTCCCACATTGTTGAGGAATATAGTTCAAGTTTATCAGGAGGTTTTTTAATGCCATTTTTTCAAAGCCAATGATGAAGCAGCCCAGCTCTCGTTGCTTACTGCAACTTTGAGCTTCGTGAGGCTTTTTCCTCTTGTAGTAATTACTGGTTGAGTAAGTTAGACCATGAGAGAACTCTTGAAATCTATTTATACATATATACTAGTAAAAAAGGCCCATTTCTGACACAAATGAAACGGGCGCTAGCAAGGTTTTCCTCGGAGTGCGTATGTTTGAGAGTGTGTGTGTGAGAGAGAGTGAATGTGCGAGTGTGTGTGTGACAGAGAAAGTGAGACTGAGTGCGAGTGTGTGTGTGAGAATGAGAGTGTGTGCGACTGCGTATCTGAGACACAGTGAGAGAGAGAGAGAGTGTGTGTGAGACAGAGTGTGAGTGAGTATGTGTGCGATACACAGACTCTCGGTGAGCAGCCACCCATGTCCAGTGATCCTCCTCTCTCCCCTGCCCCCCTCCAGCCACCCATGTCCAGCAACTCTCCTCTATCCCCTGACCCCCCTCCAGCCACCCATGTCCAGCGACCCTCTTCTTTCCCCTGCCCCCCTCCAGCCACCCATGTCCAATGACTCTCCTCTCTCCCCTGCCCCCTCCAGCCACCCATGTCCAGCGACCCTCCTCTCCCCCTGCCCCCCCTCCAGCCACCCATGTCCAGCGACCCTCCTCTCTGCCCCCTCCAGCCACCCTCCTCTCTCCCCTGCCCCCCCTCCAGCCACCCATGTCCAGCGACTCTCCTCTCTCCCCGCCCCCCTCCAGCCACCCAGGTTGTCCAGCGAAGTCTTCGGGGCAGGCAGGAAAGATCCCCAGTCTTGCCTGCCTGCTGCCGGCGCTGACCCTCCCCCGTTGCCGGATCACTCTTCAAAATGGCTGCCGAGACTTCTGCTGAAGTCTTGGCGGCCATTTTGAAGAGCGATCCGGCAACGGGGGAGAATGCCCCGAAGAATACGCTGGACAACCTGGGTGGCTGGAGGGGGGGCAGGGTAGAGAGAAGTCACTGGACATGGGTGGCTGGAGGAGGGGGCAGGGGAGAGAAGAGGGTCACTGGACATGGGTGGCTGGAGGGGGCAGGGGGAGTGGAGGGTCGCTGGACATGGGTGGCTGGAGGGGCGGCAGGGGAGAGAGGAGAGTCACTGGACATAGGTGGCTAGAGGGGTGGCATGGGAGAGAGGAGGGTCGCTGGACATGGGTGACTGGAGGGGGGGCGGGGGAGGGGCGACCTCAGGGGGGTGGAGGGGGGAGCGGTGGCGACTTCAGGGGGGTGGAGGGGGGAGCGGCATGGGCAGGGTCTCGTGCTGCTATCATGCGGTTGGTCAGTGCTGCGTGTGACGTCAGCCTGATCTATGGAGCCTAGCAGACCAACTCCGAAGAAAGCCACGGACACAGGCAGCAAGACATTTTTTGGTTTAGTTCATTTTTTACTTCCTCTTAATTTGCCATGTGGGAATCATTAGTACTGCTTTGTAAAAGAAGCCCTATGTGCCTTCATTTTTCTCTGTTTCTTTTTATCTTCTTGTAAATGTAGAATAAAAGTCATTCATTGGTTGTTATGGTTCTAACTCACTCCTTCTCAAATAATGATCCTACATATTGCACTTATGCTTTCTTGAATTCTGTTACTATTTTTGCTTCCACCTCCTCTCCTGTGAAGAAATATTTTGTAATGCTGTTTCCAGGCTGAGCCTTATACCTGTAATGTATTTTAATATTTTTTATTGTATCTCCCTCTATTGTGTCTCCTTCTAAGATGAAAATATTTAGGGTCTCAGCCACATTTTACAGGGCTTTTGGTGTATATTTTGCAGCAGTTAGGTGCCTGCTGTGCTTCATAGTTCCCTGATTCCAAAGCAAAATACCATTTTTATCCAGTAAGAGAGATCCTCTTGTGGCAAATCAATTAGAATTTGAATTAATACAATTGGCGTTAGCCATCAGGCAAATGTTATAGAGGTGATAGTTTAACATGAGCGCTGCCTGCTTCAGTTGTTGGGAGCTTTAGGAGCTATATGAACATGCTACACTGTTATAGGTATTAAGAAACATTTTTCAGAATCACTTCCTTAGCAATATGCTATGTTGTGTCAAATTATTACTGCACAATAAAATATTGCAAGCAGAGGGCATGAACTGTTTTCTTTGATTTTTTTTTTTTTTGTTACGTTTGTACCCCGCGCTTTCCCACTCATGGCAGGCTCAATGCGGCTTACATATTGTATACAGATACTTATTTGTACCTGGAGCAATGGAGGGTTAAGTGACTTGCCCAGAGTCACAAGGAGCTGCCTGTGCCTGAAGTGGGAATCGAACTCAGTTCCCCAGGACCAAAGTCCACCATCCTAACCACTAGGCCACTCCTCCACTGATACATTTATTTTTTTTTTTAATTTAACTATTTGAATACAACTTTTCTTTTGTGTTGGAATTTTTAAACATTAAAAATTGTTCATCTAGCTCATTACACCTTATGTATGGTCTGCTTTCTCCCTGTGCTTTAGTGTATACATCAAATCATTGTGACTTTTTAACATGAAGTCTGCTCTCTTAGCATTAGTGATACCCCAGAGATAGGAGCTCATTTGAGATCTTGATTGTACAAGCATTGTTTCATTTCACTATCTTTGTCTTGTTACAATGTAGGGATGAATGGCAGAGGCGCACCACAGAAATCGTTGCTATTGATGCAATCCACTTTCGACGCTACCTTGATCAATTTGCACCAGAAAAAATTAGGAGAGAGCTCAACAAGGCTAGTAACTTATCTCTTAATCTATTTTGCCATCTTGATATGTAATTTATGTATAATTATGTTACAGCCAGAGACCCCTCCACTGGAATAGTGGTGGGCAGAGCCATAGAGCCTAGGCTGCTAAGAAGCACTGACCGGGCCAGAAAATCTGATGATGGCGTGAAACTGGGTACTTGCTGAAGCAGGGCCTAGCTGACAAGCCAAATCAGGATCTGGTGTAACATCCAAATACAGTTTTAAAGCCTAGGTGAAGGAATAAATGGCTGGAATAGCAAGGAGTTAGGTCAAGTAATTGAATTTAAAATGGAGTCCTTTTCATAAAATGGATACCTGTCCCTGCATTTGGAGTCAGAAAGTTAGAGAAAAGTTGTTTATCACAAAGGATGTTGCAGGTATTGAGAAATTGTAAGAAGGGGGGTTTTGGGCTTCCGATCTAGCTTTTGGTTAGCAACTGTAAGAAAAACAAGATTTGCATAATAAGATATACAGTTTTAATGAGTGAAAAGGGTATTTAAGAAATGTGAATCTGGATGGAGTTTGGAGAATTCCACAACTTTACCCAGAGGTGCAGAACAGGTCAGTTGTCCTGAAACTCTGACTGATGAGCGTGCCTGATTGATATATCACTTGGGTAAGAATAAATTCAATATTAACACTTACCTCCCTTGTCTGGATCTGTTTCTTGGCTACAAACCTATTTCTCCTAATACACCTACCCAGATACCTTATTCTTGATAATATCCACACAAGCAAGTATACTCCTACTCATTAAGACATCATGTGGGAGAGCAGATGCACAAAGATGCTCTAAGATGTCAGGAGTCAGAAAACAGAGGTCATGTTTAAGGGACTTAATCAAAGCCTTCTGGAACTCCCTCTTCACCCCCGTGGACAAAGGTTCAGGGGGGGGTCGAGAGAGGGGTTATTAAAAACATTTATTTACAGCAGTTCAAAAATTATTGAAACACATAAGTCAAAAATTAATTAATTTGTCACTTCACATATGTTTCAATAATTCTTGATATGTCACTGTGCTATGAGGAAGCCATCTTGGTAATTATCATGTCAGTTCATGTTCTTCATCTGTGATATTAAAGAGCTTGAACCTGGAGAATAGGGTGGCGTTCACTTACCACCTGAAAGAACAGAGATTAGACTATAGCATGTGTACAACTTGGATGCAGAAATTTGTTTTTCACATAGCAAAGCAACCAAACCTGTTAAATGACAAACAGTTGTTTAGATACTGCTTGTCAATCACCATTGCATATATTTGGTAGGACAAAGTACTTGTACAGGCACATCTTTGGGGTTGTGTTCCTTTACTTTGTACAGCTCATTTAGAAATAAATTTCTAGTTTGCTTAGCATCACTTTACCTGTGTATTACTGCTGAATAGGCCCATGTTTAGACATGCACCAGCAGAAAAATAAACCTGTAGTAAAAGCATACTACATACTGTTGAATTAGTTCCTGTAACATATGTTTTACTCTTTAGGAATTATGGCTTGATTTGTGCAATAATTTAAGTGAGACTATTTATAAGGAATTAGAAAACCTTCAAAGTTGTTAGTGGTGGCCCTTGGGACCTGGACCTTATCCTTAAAGTAGATGAATTGGGGAATAGGTAGGACCTGATTAGTTCTAGAAAGTACTGTAGTAGTGTAAAACTGTCCTCCCAAAGGGGAAAATAAATGAAAAAGTAGGTCCTTTTCAGTGTCTGAAAAAAAAAATTATACTATGAGGTCTGTAAATGTAAGTGGCTTACCCTTCTACTAGAATAATTTGATGGAATCATTCTTAGTTAAATAATTAGAAAGGCTATTTTATTTGATGCAATGTAGTTTACCAAGAACAAACCTAGTCAGTAAAAGCTCAGTAGCATCAGAAGGACTTGTAGGAGTCAAATTTAAAAGTGATCCTCAGAAATTCACTTACTAACCCAGGGTAGCCTGATTACATTGACTGGAAAGATTAAGTTGTAGAAATGAAATATGTGCAACTGAGAAAAGGAATATGAAAAGTCTTAACACAAAGATTATCTAGCCAGACTATGTATGCAAATGTATGCATAAAATATCGAGAGATTTTTTCCAGCATAATATATAACGGGATTGGGAGGTCACATGATGTTCTGAGCGGATAGGATGTGTTGCTGATCCTCTCTGGGATCTCGGCCCTCCCCCCTTCTCAGTGTAACACTGCAAGGAGTACAGCTATTTTCAAATAATTTTATACGCCTTGCCTACCTTACTATATGAACAACTTTGTGACTCGGGGCAACATAGTGAAGACTGGAAAATCTTCTAAAAAAAGCCACTGAGCAGTCACAAGGCAGCAGCAACTCTAACATGGTGCCTTCAGTGAGTACGGGGCCGACCATGTTCATTTCCCTGCAACTTACCCAACTAATGGAGGCCTTGGAATGCGCCCTGGAACCACGACTGGCTCAGCTGTCTGGTCAGCTTTCAAATGTAGAGGCATTACTTGCAAAAACTATGAGGCATACAGGAGACCTAGAGCAACGAGTATCCACACTGGAGGATAAAGAACCTGTGACATCAGCATTAATGGCAGTGCTCCAGAAACAAACACGCAAGCAAGCCGAAAAGATTGACAACTTAGAAAACAGATCCCAGAGGAACTCCCTCCGGATCATCGGTGTACCAGAATCAGTACCTGAACAGCTTTTACCAACACTACTGGAGCACTGGTGGATAACAGAATTTGCCTTATGAGATAATGCTGGGCCCTTTCTCTTTGGAAAGAGCACACAGAGTAGGATGGAGGCATGAAGGCGATCGGTGGCCATGTTCGGTGATAATAAAACTCCACAACTACGTGCATGAAGTAGAGATCCTGAGAGGATTTAGACAATAACGAAACACGCTGGTTTATGAAGGATCACCAGTAAAAATATTCCAAGATTACTTGGCCTCCCTGCTGGACCAAGAGAGGCAATTAACATCTATTCAGCACTACAAAAATCTCAGGTTCGCTTTAATCTCATTTACCCTGCACAACTCAAAGTATTCCATCGAGGATCATGGCAGACATATTCAACCCCGCAAGCAACCCAGGAGTGTTAGCACAAAACACAGACCTCCCAGCTAGCCAAGACATGACATTGCTAACTCTGGACAGGTTTGATGCTAAGCAATTGCAAGGCAAATTAATCAAACATTATGATACAATGGCATTCTGTAAACTGTTTTATGGACATAATAGTATTGTATAGTTTGTACAGTTCTCAACGGGATATTGAACTTGTAACTAGTGTACCTGAATTCATTGGGGGGGAGGAGAGACCCTACATCAGTTGTGCACCTCAACCCACTACATACAGATCTGGTGGGTAAGAATAGGAATACTGTGGGGTGTATTGGAGTTGGGTCTGGGGATGAGGTATTAGGGGAGAGATGAAGTTGTGGATTTAAGGGGATTCAGTAACCAAACGTATGTTTTAATGATAAAGGGATTCTTTCTGGTTAGTTTTTGTTTCACTTTGAATGATAAATGATGCTGGTGCCTGTCGTTTACATGGGATGCAATGCTTTACACCACTCTTAGGGGGCCTTTTCACTCTACTTATATTCCCTGACATTTGCTCCCGTAGGCTATCCGGGCGAGGCTGGGTGTCCAGGTACAATCGCACTATACATACTATCAGGTTGTTTGCACACCTGAAACCCTCCCCTCTGTAGTCCCCATTCTCTCTCTCTCTTTCTCTCTTCTGAATCCTCAACCCCACCTCCTCTGGTCCATGTTCTCTCTTTCCTTATACCTGCTCCTCTCAGCCCTCCAACTTTGCCTTTATCGCTGAAGGCATACTGCTCCTTTCAGGTGCCCGAAGCCTGCAGCAGTAGCGTCCCACCTGGAAACAGAAAGCTCTGTCAGAGGAGGCAGGACACTACAGAGGCTTCAGGTGTCTGAAGGAAGTAGCGCTGCAGTGCTGTGAAGGCAGAGTCGATGGGCCTAGAGAGAGAGCCAGTCATGCTGCCTACAGCCTCTCCAGCCTTTCTGCAGACCCGAAGTGCTGCAGTCTCATACCTCTGTGGTTACTTCTGGGTCATGGGTGCATGGCTCCACCTTCCCTGGCAGCCTTTGAAGCACCAAAGCAGGGTTGACCCAGACCGGGACCCAGCAGCCGGTCTTTGCAGCCCAGGTAAGCCCACAAAGGGAGCAATGAGGTAGCGAGACGTTAACATGCTTTAAAATTCTTAACACACGTTAAATATTTAATGCGTTAATATGTTGTACAGCCCTACTAAATATGCATTCATAAAAATAATCTTTAGCCTTTCCTGAATGTCCAGGGGAGATGTAAAATCATCTTTTAAAGTATCAGCAAATTGGCAGGCAAAAATTTCGAAATCAGGGGAGATGGAATATTCTAATAAAGGAACTATAAAAATATCTTTAAAAATAATAATGATACCTCCCCCACATTTTTCTTCTTGAGTTAATGAAATAAATTTATAACCTGGCAGGCAGATATTGTTAACTGGGTCAGCTAAGGAATGCAACCATGTCTTAGTTATAAACAAGCAACCCAGTTCATTCTCCTCTAACCATTCCTTAATGACATAAGCCTTATTACAAACTGAACAGGCATTTACATAGTAGCAAGGAATTGGAACACTTTCCTTGTAAACATTGACTTAATTCAACATATTTTAAATTATTTTTAGAGTAGAATTTTGACCTTTATTCTGGCATTTGTCTATGGCAAGGGTTTACAATTACCTCTGTTGGATTATGAATTGATCTTAGAGTCATGTAGAGAGTTAGGAACAGATACAGTACTTGCTAGTAAAAATATTGAGAAGAGGGTAATAAGAGTCAAATAGCTATGGGAAAAGGTTTGAATATAACCACACCATTCCAGTAGATATATTAAAAAGACACAGATAAAAATTAAATTTCCCCATTGTAATTCTGCAAATAAAAAAAAGCTTGCTATTAGCTCAATCAGAATAAGAACATCACAAGCATATTCATTTAAAAGTACCTTAGACATAGCAAAATAAAACCAAGTCAAATGCCAGTGATTGTAAATTATTGCTGTGCAAAGGAGTGCACCTTATGCGATGTTCTGGCTGTGCTTGCGCCGCTAGGTGCAGCCTCAAAAAGAGGACGGCGTCTGATGTTTCTGAAGTGGGTGGAGCTTGCTCCCACACCCTGAATACTGTGTGCAGATGATAGCAGCACCCACAGTATTGGGATTCTGATGATATTCAGTTTTAACGCCCCCTAGACTCTCATGCTTCTGACAATATATCTTCCATCTCATCAGATTTGGGCAAAATTGCTGGCTGATTGGCTGCAAATCAGATGAAGCTCAGCCCATCTATATCCGAAGCTGTAGTGTTTTCTCTGCACCCTTCTGTCTCTCCTACTCAGATTCTACTCTCCCCTAGTATTAATGGCACTACTTTCATAAATAAGTTTCAAACATGATCAGTAAAAGTTTCTATACCCTATTACAAATTCACTCCCTCCAGCCTCTGTTAGATCTTCCTTCACTTAGAATACTAATCCTTGCTCTTGTAATCACAAAGCTCGGTTATTGCAGTTCATTATACTCTGGTCTTCCACTTAAGTAGATCAGAAGAATGCAAACTGATTTGGGCCTTGCTGTATCCCGATTGGTGATCAATTGAGTCTTTTTCTTGCAATTTCTTCAAAACATTCTATATTTACTTCCTTCCGTCTCTTTTCTGGAAACACTTGCACCAGCCTGAGAACCATAACCTTCCTCCAGATACAAATTGTTAATAAGGATCAGAGCCTCCTGACTGAAATTATGGTAACTGTTTTATGTTTAAAGCAAAATGGCATCTGTGTGTATTATGATGAGAATCACTAGGTGGTGGTGACGTCGTTAAGGCGAGGTGGCAGGCGTGAGTGTAGGCTTATTGCAAATTTATTCGGGATGATATATATCAAATTTTATTGAAATGTGTAAGGGTTTGACAGAGTTATACAGAAAGCAAGCTTTTTACAATTGTCTTTTGTTTTGTTTTTTTTTAAATCATGTAGATCAGGTATTGCCATTTGCTCACAGTGTTCCTTGGTCATTTAGAAGCCACGCAGGATATTGTCTATTGACTACCTCCATTGATTATCAACCTGCAGTCTGAAATGTGAATTGTATCATGTGACTTATCTTACTAATCACTTTTATTTAATTATTTTGTTGTAACTTGGCAGTGTGCATTGTTAAAGTAAAAGATTTGGCAATGAGAATGAGACCTTCCTATAATACAGTCACATTCAACCCTTTTTTGTTAAGCATAAGAACATAAGTAATGCTATACTGGGAAAAGACCAAAGGTCCATCGAGCCCAGCATCCTGTCCCCAACAGCGGCCAGTCCAGGTCAAGGGCACCTGGCAAGCTACCCAAACGTACAAACATTTTATACAAGTTACTCTCGAAATTGTGGATTTTTCCCCAAGTCCATTTAGTAGTGGTCTATGGACTTGTCCTTTAGGAAACCATGCAACCCCTTTTTAAACTCTGCCAAGCTAACCGCCTTCACTACGTTGTCCGGCAACGAATTCCAGAGTTTAATTATGCGATGGGTGAAGAAATATTTTCTCTGATTTGTTTTAAATTTGCTACACTGTAGTTTCATCGCATGCCCCCTAATCCTAGTATTTTTGGAAAGCGTGAACAGACGCTTCACATCCACCTGTTCCACTCCACTCATTATTTTATATACCTCTATCATGTCTCCCCTCAGCCATCTCTTCTCCAAACTGAAAAGCCCTAGCCTCCTTAATCTTTCTTCATAGGGAAGTCGTCCCATCCCCGCTTTCATTTTTGTCGCCCTTTGCTGCACCTTTTCCAATTCTACTATATCTTTCTTGAGATGCGGCGACCAGAATTTAACACAATACTCAAGGTGCGGTTGCACCATGGAGCGATACAACGGCATTATAACATCCTCACATCTGTTTTCCATATCTTTCCTAATAATACCCAACATTCTATTCACTTTCCTAGCCGCAGCAGCACACTGAGCAGAAGGTTTCAGTGTATTATCAACAACGACACCCAGATCCATTTCTTAGTCCGTAACTCCTAACGTGGAACCTTGCATGACGTAGCTATAATTCGGGTTCTTTTTTCCCACATGCATCACCTTGCACTTGTTCACATTAAACGTCATCTGCCATTTAGCCGCCCAGTCTCCCAGTTTCTTAAGGTCCTTCTGTAATTTTTCACAATCCTCTCGCAAGTTAACAACTTTGAATATCTTTGTGTCATCAGCAAATTTAATTACCTCGCTAGTTACTCCCATCTCTAAATCATTTATAAATATTTTAAAAAGCAGCAGTCCTAGCACTGACCCCTGAGGAACTCCACTAACTACCCTTCTCCATTGTAACTACTGCCCATTTAACCCCACTCTCTCTTTCCTATCCTTCAGCCAGTTTTTAATCCACAATAGAACATTTCCTCCTATCTCATGACCCTCCAGTTTCCTCTGTAGCCTTTCATGAGGTACCTTATCAAATGCCTTTTGAAAATCCAGATACACAATATGAACCGGCTCCCCTTTGTCCACATGTTTGTTTACTCCTTCAAAGAATTGAAGTAAATTGGTCAGGCAAGATTTCCGCACACTAAAGCCGTGCTGACTAGGTCTCAGTAATCCATGTCCTTGGATGTGCTCTGTAATTTTGTTTTTAATAATAGCCTCTACCATTTTCCCTGGCACCGACATCAGACTCACTGGTCCATAATTTCATGGATCTCCCCTGGAACATTTTTTAAAAATGGGTGTTACATTGGCCACCCTCCAATCTTCCAGTACCACGCCCGATTTTAAGGATAAATTGCATATCACTAACAGAAGCTCCGCAAGCTCATTTTTAAGTTCTATCAGTACTCTAGGATGTATACCATCCGGTCAAGGAGATTTGCTACTCTTCAGTTTGCTGAACTGCCCCGTTACGTCCTCCAGGTTTACTGTGAATTCAGTAAGTTTCTCAGACTCGTCCGCTTCAAAATACCATTTCCGACACCGGTATCCCACCCAAATCTTCCTCAGTGAAGACTGAAGCAAAGAATTCATTCAATCTCTCTGCTTCATCTTTGTCATCCTTGATCGCCCCTTTTACCCCTCGGTCGTCCAGCAGCCCAACCGATTCTCTTGCCGGCTTCCTGCTTTTAATATACCGCAAAAAATTTTTACTATGGTTTTTTTTGCCTCTAATGCTATTTTTTTTTCATAATCCCTCTTGGCCTTCTTTATCTGCGCCTTGCATTTGCTTTGACACTCCTTATGTTGCTTCTTGTTATTTTCAGACTGTTCTTTCTTCCATTTTCTGAAGGCGTTTCTTTTAGCCCTAGTAGCTTCCTTCACCTCACTTTTCAACCAAGCCGACTGTCTTTTGGACTTCCGTCTTCCTTTTGTAATTCGCGGAATATGTTTGGCCTGGGCCTCTAGGATGGTACTTTTGAACAGAATCCACGCCTGTTGTACAGTTTTTACCCTCTCAGTTGCCCCTCTTAAGTTTTTTTTTTTTTTTTTACCATTCTCATTTTATCATAGTCTCCTTTTTTAAAGTTAAACCTTAACGTATTTGACTTCCTATGTATAGTTACTTCAAGGTTGATATCAAAACTGATCATTTTCCGAGGACAAGCAGGCTGCTTGTTCTCACGACTGGGT
Organism: Microcaecilia unicolor; assembly: GCF_901765095.1. NCBI lineage: Eukaryota > Metazoa > Chordata > Amphibia > Gymnophiona > Siphonopidae > Microcaecilia > Microcaecilia unicolor. The sequence continues at coordinate 132,528,100 of NC_044035.1, read as the reverse complement.
GACATCCGCGGCAGCCCCCACCAACCGGAAGAAGCTTCGCAGGCGATCCGCACGCAGGGCACGCCCACCGCGCATGCATGGCCGTCTTCCCGCCCGTGCGCGACCGTTCCCGCCAGTCCTTTCTTTTCCGCGCCTGGAGAGAGTCGTGCTGTTGCCGCTCTCGCTTCGTCAGCCCCGGAAAACCGATCGCGTTCATCGCGAATTTGTTTATTTTTCGTTTATTTTGTTTCTGTTGCCGCGCGCTCCAGTTTTCTTCTATTTAAAAAAAAAAAGAAAGAGAGCACGCGCTTGATTTTTCCCTCGTTTCTAGCGGGGGCGTCGCGTTGCGGCCTTGTGGCCGCGCGGTCGATTATTTTTCGAGGTGTGATTTACCGCCACCATCGACGATTTTAACTTCGCCGACGCGATTTTTCCGTCGATGTCCTCGAAGGTCCCGAGTGGATTTAAGAAGTGTGGTCGGTGCGGCCGGCCTATCTCGCAGACCGACACCCACGCTTGGTGCCTCCAGTTCCTCGGGCCGGAGCACAATATCAAGTCGTGTTTGCTGTGTCTTGGTCTCCGGAAACGGACTCAAGTTGCGAGGCAAGTTCTTCGGGACCGTCTTTTTCGAACTTGCGCCGGCCCCTCGACGTCGACGGCATCGGTATCGACGGCCGGTTCTTCGGTACCGGTATCGAGGCCCGAGAAATCGGCACCGATGGCATCGACCCCAGGAGCACAGGTCCCGTCGGCCCGCCGGTCCTCCGGTGAGGGTAGGGGTGAGAGGCCGCGTGGGCAATCGGCCCCGGTCACTCCCTCGGCCCGTGGCCCTCGGGACCGAACCCTGTCTGACTCGGGACCGAGGGGGATCGACCTCCTCCTCCTCTATTCCACCTGGCACCAATGATGGGCACCGCAAGAAATCCAAAAAGCACCGTCATCGGTCGCCTTCGGTGCTCGGTACCGCTGAGGAGTCGACGCCGAAGCGTCCGCGTCGAGAGGAGAGATCCCCTTCGGTTGTGGAGGTACCGACACGTCAGGGTCCCAGCACTTCGGTGCAGTCTCCTGGACCCGAGCAGCTTCCGGCACCGACACCTCTACCGGCCCCCCCGTCTTTCCCGGCAGCGGGCCTGGACGAGTGCCTCCGAGCCATCCTTCCGGGGATCCTGGAAGGGCTGATGCGCCAGGCTGTGCCGGCGCCGGGGGTGCTTGCGCCCTGGGCGCCGTTGACTGTGGCGCCGGCGAGCTCTAGCCCGGTGCCGAGGCCGTCAACACCGCCGCCGCTTGCGGCGCCGGTCTCGACCGCCACGCAAGTGGAGTCCCCGTCGACGTCGATGGAGGGAGCTTCGTCCCCGCCGGCGCGGGAGTCCACCGCTCGACGACACCGAGGCCTTGGTGCCTCGACGTCGAGCCGGGCCCGGTTAAGGACTCAGCTACATGAGCTTATGTCCGATACCGAGGAAGAGGACTCGTGGGGGGAAGAGGAGGACCCCAGATATTTCTCCTCAGAGGAGTCTGCGGGTCTTCCCTCGGACCCCACGCCTTTACCAGAGAGGAAGCTCTCGCCTCCTGAGAGTCTCTCTTTTGCCTCCTTTGTAAGGGATATGTCTATTTGCATTCCCTTCCCCGTGGTCTCTGTGGATGAGCCGAGGGCTGAGATGCTCGAGGTCCTCGACTATCCATCACCACCTAGAGAGTCCTCCACGGTGCCGTTGCACAATGTCCTCAAGGAGACACTGCTTCGGAACTGGATGAGACCGCTATCTAATCCCATCATTCCCAAGAAAGCAGAGTCCCAGTACAGAATCCACTCGGACCCAGAGTTAATGCGGCCCCAATTGCCCCATGACTCGGCGGTCGTGGATTCTGCTCTCAAGAGGGCACGGAGTTCGAGGGATACCGCCTCGGCGCCCCCGGGGCGGGAGTCTCGCACTCTGGACTCGTTTGGGAGGAAGGCCTATCAATCCTCCATGCTCGTGACCCGCATCCAGTCATACCAGCTCTATACGAGCATCCACATGCGGAACAATGTGAAGCAACTGGCGGACCTGGTCGATAAGCTCCCGCCGGAGCAGTCCAGGCCTTATCAGGAGGTGGTCAGGCAGCTGAAGGCGTGCAGAAAGTTCCTGTCCAGGGGTATCTATGACACCTGTGACGTGGCATCTCGTGCTGCCGTCCAAGTATAGTGATGCGCAGGCTCTCATGGCTGCGTGCCTCTGACCTGGACAACCGCACCCAGCAGAGACTGGCCGACGTCCCTTGCCGGGGGGATAATATTTTTGGTGAGAAGGTCGAGCAGCTGGTGGACCAACTGCATCAGCGGGAAACCGCCCTCGACAAGCTCTCCCACCGGGCGCCTTCAGCATCCACCTCAGCAGGTGGACGTTTTTCCCGGGCCCGGCAGGCTGTGCCCTATTCTTTTGCAAAGCGTAGGTACACCCAGCCGGCCCGAAGGCCTCGTCAGGCACAGGGACAGCCCCAGCGCGCTCGTTCTCGTCAACAGCGTGCGCCTAAGCAGCCCCCTGCGCCTCCACAGCAAAAGCCGGGGACGGGCTTTTGACTGGATCCACGGGAACATAGCCGCCCTCAAAGTGTCTGTACCGGACGTTCTGCCGGTCGGAGGGAGGTTAAAATTTTTTCACCAAAGGTGGCCTCTCATAACCTCCGACCAGTGGGTTCTCCAAATAGTGCGGTGCGGATACGCCCTGAATTTGGCCTCCCTGCCACCAAATTGTCCTCCGGGAGCTCAATCCTTCAGCTCCCATCACAAGCAGGTACTTGCAGAGGAACTCTCCGCCCTTCTCAGCGCCAATGCGATCGAGCCCGTACCACCCGGGCAAGAAGGGCAGGGATTCTATTCCAGGTACTTCCTTGTGGAAAAGAAAACAGGGGGGGATGCGTCCCATCCTAGACCTGAGAGGCCTAAACAAATTCCTGGTCAAAGAAAAGTTCAGGATGCTTTCCTTGGGCACCCTTCTGCCAATGATTCAGAAAAACGATTGGCTATGTTCCCTGGATTTAAAGGACGCATACACTCACATCCCGATACTGCCAGCTCACAGACAGTATCTCAGATTCCGCCTGGGGACACGGCACTTTCAGTATTGTGTGCTGCCCTTTGGGCTCGCCTCTGCCCCACGGGTGTTTACGAAGTGCCTCGTGGTGGTCGCGGCGTATCTACGCAAGCTGGGAGTGCACATGTTCCCATATCTCGACGATTGGCTGGTCAAGAACACCTCGGAGGCAGAAGCTATCCGGTCCATGCAGTGCACTATTCACCTCCTGGAGCTGCTGGGGTTTGTGATAAATTACCCAAAGTCCCATCTCCAACCAGTCCAATCTCTGGAATTCATAGGAGCTCTGCTGAATACCCAGACGGCTCAGGCCTTCCTTCCCGAAGCGAGGGCCAACAACCTCCTGTCCCTGGCTTCGCAGACCAGAGCGTCTCAGCAGGTCACAGCTCGGCAGATGTTGAGACTTCTGGGTCATATGGCCTCCACAGTTCATGTGACTCCCATGGCTCGTCTTCACATGAGATCTGCTCAATGGACCCTAGCTTCCCAGTGGTTTCAAGCCACCAGGAATCTAGAAGATGTCATCCGCCTCTCCACCAGTTGCCGCACATCACTGCTCTGGTGGACCATCCGGACCAATTTGACCCTGGGACGTCCATTCCAAATTCCGCAGCCCACGAAAGTGCTGACGACGGATGCATCTCGCCTGGGGTGGGGAGCTCATGTCGATGGGCTTCACACTCAGGGTCTGTGGTCCCTCCAGGAAAAGGATCTGCAGATCAACCTCCTGGAGCTCCGAGCGATCTGGAACGCACTGAAGGCTTTCAGAGATCGGCTGTCCTACCAAATTGTTCAAATTCGGACAGACAATCAGGTTGCAATGTATTACACCAACAAGCAGGGGGGCACCGGATCTCGCCCCTTGTGTCAGGAAGCCGTCGGCATGTGGCGTTGGGCTTGCCAGTTCGGCATGCTCCTCCAAGCCACATACCTGGCAGGTGTAAACAACAGTCTGGCCGACAGACTGAGCAGAGTCATGCAACCGCACGAGTGGTCGCTTCATTCCAGAGGTGGTACGCAAGATCTTCCGAGAGTGGGGCACCCCCTCGGTGGACCTTTCGCCTCTCAGACCAACCACAAGCTGCCTCTGTTCTGTTCCAGACTACAGGCCCACGGCAGACTGGCGTCAGATGCCTTTCTCCTCCATTGGGGGACCGGCCTCCTGTATGCTTATCCTCCCATACCTCTGGTGGGGAAGACCTTACTGAAGCTCAAGCAAGACCACGGCACCATGATTCTGATAGCGCCCTTTTGGCCCCGTCAGATCTGGTTCCCTCTTCTTCTGGAGTTGTCCTCAGAAGAACCGTGGAGATTGGAGTGTTTTCCGACACTCATCTCGCAGAATGACGGAGCGTTGCTGCACCCCAACCTTCAGTCCCTGGCTCTCACGGCCTGGATGTTGAGGGCGTAGACTTCACTGCGTTGGGTCTGTCTGAGGGTGTCTCCCGTGTCTTGCTTGCCTCTAGGAAGGATTCCACTAAAAAGAGTTACTTTTTTAAGTGGAGGAGGTTTGTCGTTTGGTGTGAGAGCAAGGCCCTAGAACCTCGTTCTTGCCCTGCACAGAACCTGCTTGAATACCTTCTGCACTTATCAGAGTCTGGCCTCAAGACCAACTCAGTAAGGAATCACCTTAGTGCGATTAGTGCTTACCATTATCGTGTGGAAGGTAAAGCCATCTCTGGAGAGCCTTTAGTAGTTCGATTCATGAGAGGCTTGCTCTTGTCAAAGCCCCCTATCAAGCCTCCTCCAGTGTCATGGGATCTCAACGTCGTCCTCGCCCAGCTGATGAAACCTCCTTTTGAGCCACTGAATACCTGCCATCTGAAGTACTTGACCTGGAAGGTCATTTTCTTGGTGGCAGTTACTTCAGCTCGTAGGGTCAGTGAGCTTCAAGCCCTAGTAGCTCATGCTCCATATACCAAATTTCATCACAACAGAGTAGTGCTCCGCACCCACCCAAAGTTCCTGCCGAAGGTGGTGTTGGAGTTCCATCTTAACTAGTCAATTGTCTTGCCAACATTCTTCCCCAGGCCGCATACCCGCCCTGCTGAACGTCAGTTGCACACATTGGACTGCAAGAGAGCATTGGCCTTCTACTTGGAGCGGACACAGCCCCACAGACAGTCCGCCCAATTGTTTGTTTCTTTCGACCCTAACAGGCTAGGGGTCGCTGTCGGGAAACGCACCATCTCCAATTGGCTAGCAGATTGCATTTCCTTCACTTACGCCCAGGCTGAGCTGGCTCTTGAGGGTCATGTCACGGCTCATAGTGTTAGAGCCATGGCAGCGTCAGTGGCCCACTTGAAGTCAGCCACTATTGAAGAGATCTGCAAGGCTGCGACGTGGTCATCTGTCCACACATTCACATCACATTACTGCCTCCAGCAGGATACCCGACGCGACAGTCGGTTCGGGCAGTTGGTGCTGCAGAATCTGTTTGGGGTGTAAATCCAACTCCACCCACCAGGACCCGAATTTATTCTGGTCAGGCTGCACTCTCAGTTAGTTGTTCTTCGTAGGTCAATTTTCTGTTGTATCCTTGCCGTTGCGAGGTTCAATTGGCCTGGGTTCTTGTTTTGAGTGAGCCTGAGAGCTAGGGATACCCCAGTCGTGAGAACAAGCAGCCTGCTTGTCCTCGGAGAAAGTGAATGATACATACCTGTAGCAGGTGTTCTCCGAGGACAGCAGGCTGATTGTTCTCACCTACCCTCCCTCCTCCCCTTTGGAGTTGCGTTTTCATCTTTTTGCTTGTCATTCAACTGGTGGGAACGGTCGCGCACAGGCGGGAAGACGGCCGCGCATGCGCGGTGGGCGTGCCCTGCGTGCGGACCACCCGCAAAGCTTCTTCCGGTTGGTGGGGGCTGCCGCGGACGTCACCCAGTCGTGAGAACAATCAGCCTGCTGTCCTCGGAGAACACCTGCTACAGGTATGTATCATTCACTTATTATGATCACTGTTATCAAGTGGCCCCAGTACCATAACGTCCCTCACTAGATCAGACGCTCCACTAAGGACCAAGTCTAGCATTTTTCCTTCTCTCGTCGGCTACTGCACCAACTGCTTCATAAAGCTGTCCTTGATTTCATCAAGGAATTGTACCTCTCTAGCGTGTCCCGATGTTACATTTACCCAGTCTATATTTGGGTAATTGAAGTCACCCATTATTATCGCATTGCCCATTTTGTTTGCGCCTCTGAGTCTTTTATCATTTCTGTGTCTACCTGCTCATCCTGGCGAGGCGGACGGTAGTACACTCCTATCACCGTCCTTTTCCCTTTTATACATGGAATTTCAACCCACAATGATTCAAAGGTGTGATTTGTGTCCTGCTGAATTTGTAATCTATATGAGTCAAGGCTCTCATTAATATACAATGCTACCCCTCCACCAGTCCGGTTCAGCCTATCACTACGATATACATTGTACTCCAGTATGACAGTTTCCCACTGGTTTTTCTCCTTCCACCAGGTCTCAGTAATGCCTATTATGTCCAATTTTTCATTCAGTGTAATATATTCCAACTCTCCCATCTTATTTCTTAGACTCCTAACATTTGCATATAGACAGTTCAGAGTATGTTTGTTGTTCCTATTTGCATGATGCTTATGATTTGCCATCTTTTGTCTGATCTTTAGTTGTGTTTAAGGTCACCTGGCCTACCACGGTCTGTTGTGCAACCTCACTATCCAGAAATCTTTCCTGTTTGTGAGGTATCCTTACAAGATACCTTATCCCGAACCATGTGCTGTTGTGCAACTGTCGGCCTTTCCCTCATATCTAGTTTAAAAGCTGCTCTATCTCTTTTTTTGAATAGCCATACTGGGTCAGACCAATGGTCCATCTAGTCCAGTATCCTGCTTCCAACAGTGGCCAATCCAGGTCCAAGTACCTGACAGAAACCCAAATAGTAATAACATTCCATGCAGTCTCTGAGAGGGAGGGAGCAGCGTGCCCCATGGTACCTTCACAAGGAGAGAGGATTAGGCTTCCCAAGGGGAAAGGGAAATGGGATGGGATTTGATATACTGCTTTTCTGTAGTTACAATCAAAGTGGTTTACATATATGCAGGTAGTTATTTTTACCTGGGGCAGTGGAAGGTTAATTGACTTGCACAGAGTCACAAGGAGCTGCAGTTGGGAATCGAACCCAGTTCCCTGGTTCTCAGACTACTGCACTAACCAGGATGAAATGTCTATATAAAGCTGCTTCCTTTCTCACTTAGTGTCAATTCCCTCAGTCTGTCAAGCCTCCCTGGAGCCCTCTCAGCATCTTCTGCCATCTTCAATGATCCTCCTTAATGCACCCTCACCTGCTTCAAATTATCTCACCTCAATCCCCTCCAGCTTCAGTCATCCCATCTCAGTCATCCACCAATCAGCTTCAAATAGCTTGTTTCTACCCCCACCAGTCCAAATTCATCTCTCCTCTGTAGTCTGTTATTCCCCCATCCTTCACCTACTGGTGCATGTGAACAGACTTTCCTTTTCAGCATTATTGGCTGTTTGAGCCTGTGGTGCCCAAACTCTTGTCACAGTACTATGAGACCAGTGCAGAATGTGGGTATTGTGTGGTTCATACTCGTTGAAACTCTTCTGTTATCTGAAAGGAACAGGTGTTTTGGGGGTTGGAGCAGTAGCGTTATGGAACCCTTTGGTTAAAAAATACACTGTGTTAATATGATACAGCATTGCTTTTCTGCAGCTAAATTCCTAATTTTAGACTGACTCACTGTTGAAGTTTGACATACGGCTTCCTTTATTTGTTTCTTTCCTTCTTGAAATAAATGAAGCAAGTTGTGGAGTGGAAAAAAATATACAAAATTTGACAGCAAACAAAATGGACTCATGCTTTTCCATTCCAGAAGATACCCAAAGGCGGTTTGTTATCCAGCTCCATTGGTGTAATGGCTTAGTACAAACTCTCATTTCTCACAGGTCTATTCCAGACATGCAGCACACCAATATTTCTTGTTTTGAAAGGAAAATTTTAAAAGCCACATGCATCTGACGGAACAAGTAATTTGTGCCTGCTTCTGTAAGTTCTCCACCTAAAAATTTGATTAATGATAGACTTCCAGATTCTGAGAAATGCCTGTCAGCATTTATGGCTCAGAAAACATTGTTTATTAATACATATTGGAAATATGATCAATATATTTTCAGGCTTTTTGTAAACTTGGAGTATCACGAAGCCAGTTTTTTCCCCAAAATAAATGACTCAGTTGCAGTTGCCTAATGTGTTGCATAGGAAGTAATTTTATAAACACATTTTGCATGTATATGACACTAAAGGGCTCATTTTCAAAGCACTTAGGGCTAGGTTTACTAAGCGGTGCTATGGGCGCGTTAGCGTTTTTAATGCTCGTAAATGGTTTACGCGTGTTAAACGCTAATGTGCCCATAGAAATGTACAGGCGCGTTAGAGTTTAATGTGCCTTAAATTTACAGGCGCATTAAAAACGCTAACACACCTTAGTAAACATACCCCTAAGATTTACAAAGTTCCATAGGTTACTATGTAATTTTGTAAGTCTAAGTGCTTTGAAACTATTCCCCTGTACATATATAAAATGCTGCTTATAAATCATCCCCTTTGTAAAAGTATGTAGTTTTAGAGGACTTAGATGTAGGCATATTTTAAAATTTTTTGTTTTATTTGTCAATTTGTTATACGTCCCTTTATCACTAACATCAGGAAGGCTTACAGAACTTGAAGTATTAACAAAGATATGAAAGGCTGGGAAGGGTATAGCACAACAATTATATACCTGAGACAAAGATGCATAGGAGCTAGGTTCAGTAGGAGTGAGAAAGATAATTACTGTGCCTGATCCAAACACTCATTGATAATACCCTTTTAGATAACCTTACTGTGGACCTTAAATTGATTTGATGCAGGTTTCTACTCGGAGCCCTTTTGGAAAAGAATTCCAAATAGTAGGATCATGGCGGCTAAAAGCCACATTGAGAAATGTATCCAGTCTAAGTTTACTGGGGCAGGGATCACAAATAAATTTGTGTTAGAAGATTGAAGAGTCTGAACAGGTTGAAACAGGATTAAGCAGATTATCAAATAAACAGGAGAGCCCATGGCCAGCTTAACCGTTGGACCAGGTGAGGCTGTGGCCTAGGGCGCTGGCAATTTAGAGCTCCAAAACACCCTCTGACTTCACATTGTGTTCAGGTTAAGCCTTTTCGTACTCCACCCCTCTCCCTGGTCCGGTCTCTCCTCTTCTCTCTTCCTCCCCCTCCCTCCCCGCGGGTCCAACACAGCTCCCTCACCTCTCTCTTACTCCCCTGCAGTCCTGTAAAGTTTGTTAGTCATCGGTGGCAGCAGCATGGCAGGCTGCCTTGAGACAGCCCCTGGGTTTTCCTTCTGCAACATCCTGCCTCTTCCGATGCAATTTCCTGTGGGCAGAACATGGCAAAGGGAAGACAGGTACTCTAGGTAATTCAGAACTAATGCATGGAGAAGAATCCTCAGGGCTCTGGTATCCAGAAAAAAGGGGACGAGAGTAGGTGCAGTTAGTTTACATGCATATTTTAAGAATGTGTGTGAAAATGTACACATTCTCCTAAGCTTGTGTACATGTCAGTGACTTTTTTAGCCGTGATCTCTGCAGCTTTTTCAGGGTAATTGTATAAAAACATGTAGATGATTTGTGCAGGGAGGGGGGAAGTTATCAAAGAAGTGCGCCAGTTAAGATGTATTATTTTACTGTTAACCCCAGTTATTAGTAACTAGGTCTCATTGCATAAAATGAGACCTGTGCTAAAACAGCATAAGTTATTGGTAAAATGAGGTTAGAGAACAGGAGATGGTATGATGTCAAAAAGTTGAAGCCATCCCCGCGGAGCTGTCGTTCTGCGTACACTCAAAACAAAACAAACAAACAAACCTATGAGCTGCTTCGTCCACATTGTTGTTCTTTATTGTTGGTAGCATTTTTATTTAATCTCACTTATATTTTCAAACATGCCAGCTTGTGCAGCATATGGATGTATGCAGAGGAAGTATAATAACGGAATAACTTTTATAGGTAGGGGTAGTAATTTGTTATAAATCGTAATCAATGTGTAATTTGGACGGGCTGGTTATAGAGACACCCTAGCATGTGATGTGTTTGTGCAGAGAATTTTTTCTCTTGGTAAAGGACCACTAAAACAGACATCATGTTATGAGAACCAGGTTCTCAACATTCAGAGTTTCTATCTATCTATTTATTTATGGCAGTTATATTCCACATTAAACATGAATTAGGTTGAAACCTGGGAGCATTTAAAATATTTTCTTTTTTCCTGTGCCTAGATCAAAAGAGAAAGATGTTTTATAACAGAATAACTTTTCATAGGTAGAGTACTAATTTGTTATAAATTGTAATCAGTGTGTCATTTGGAGGGGCTGGTTATAGGGACACCCTAGCATGTGTTATTTATGTTCGTGCAGGTATTTATTTTCTCCTGGTAAAGGGCCACTAAAACAGACATCATGTTGTGAGAATCAGGTGCTCAACATTCAAAGTTTTCTATTTATCTATTTATTTATTTATTTACTTACTTACTTATTTATTTATGGCACTTATATCCCACATTAGACATGAATTAGGTTGAAACCTAGGAGCATTTAAAATCTTTTTTTTTCCCTGTGCCTAGATCAAAAGAGAAAGATGGTTTGTGGGGTTGTTCCTTTTGTTTTGTGAAATGCAGTGGAATATTATAAAATTGCACTTAATATTGTTTATTACTACTATTTAAAAGAAAGATATTAAATAATGAGGACAGAGCTACCTTCATGCAGAAGTCCAGAGTAGGTCTAAATGTGCTAACATTTTCTAGTTCTGTGATATATATTTATTTCTTCTTCAAGTTCTTCAATGCGAACACAATAATGTTAATTAACATGTTTTGGATGTTACTGAATTCTATTATTCTCTCTCACCTTATTTCCAGTTTTGGCACAATATAAGTCATCACAAGGACAAAATATAAGAAAATCAATAGACTGCTTTAGGGGCTTATAGCCCATTTAGTTATGTTTAAACAAATGAGAGATCTGCATGAAATAAAATATTTATTTTTATTATTTTGACTTATGAAAACCACTTTTCCCCAAAACATGCTCAAAACAGTATAATCCATTTGTACACGAGAGATTAGGTGAAGATGTGATTCCATGGCCCTGGGGCCTTGTAGTGAAAAATTCTGCTTTTGGAGGCAATGCACAAAGCTTCTGCAGATTTTGGTGTGGGATTAAAAGCCCACCTGTTTAACGCTGCTTTTAACTCCTAACTTTTTCAGTTGTTCGTAACTCTTATCTTATCTTCCTCACTTCAATAGTCCCTTATCCCTATGTGTCCTGTCTGTCTGAGAAATGATAAGTAGTAGTAGTAATGTGCCCCAATGAAAGGAGAGTGTAATTTTATGTCCAGTCTTTATAACACCAGGCTTCCCAAGGCAGATTACAACAGTTAAGATGAACCCATCAGTAAACAGGATATCCTCACTGAAATTTGGACATGTATTACTGTATTATATAGAACAGTGTAGAAAAATGAGCACAAAATACAGCCTGTATTAGTGCTGTTTCCACCAGCTACAATAATGTTAAAGGCACTGCCTATCCAACTGGAACAGCTTTTGACTTTTTACAGATGGACCACGCATAGGCAGTCCATTATTTATAATAATGTTTTACTATTGCTTTCAATAGCCTCGTACCGTCTCCTGTTCTCAATCAAACGTCCTTGATCTCAACAGCAGCCCATGTTGATAACTTTCTCCCTGTGCCTTTATAAAATAGGTCTAAAATAGGTGCCCATTTGCCCTTCACACGTAGGTGACCTGTTATAAAATTACCCTCATAATGCTTTTTTTTTTCTTGTTTCCTCTTCCAACTTATTACTTCAGTCAGAAATACTATGAAATACAATTTAAGTTTCTGTTTTCTGTTTTAATGCTGCAGGCATATTGTGGTTTCGCTCGGCCTGGTATTCCTTCTCAGCATCTCTCAGCAGTGGCCACAGGAAACTGGGGCTGTGGTGCCTTTGGAGGAGATTCTAGGTTAAAAGGTGAGTGCAGGAACCTTATAAGATAAAGTGAATCAAGTATATGGAGACCTTCCTCTTACAATTGTGTAGTCCTAGACGTTTTATTCAAGAAACATAACAAAATTGAAGAAAACATTTCTTTTCTTCTTTAAACTAAGACATGTTTCAATTTTTTTCTTAAGAACACATAGGCCTTTATTCAGCATGATTCAAGCGGGCTAGAGAGGCTCCTGCCTACTTATATTGCTTACCACTGCCTAACCTCCAATATTCAGCAGCACTAAAGCGGGCAGTGTCGCTGAATATTGCCTTTGATTGGCCCCATAAAAAGTGGTCAAGACAGGGGTGGCAGGAGGATCTTGGTTTGTGGGTCCCGGCTGATATTCTGTGCTGGGACCCACATAGCTAAGCGGATGAATTTAGGACAGCTCAAAATATCGGCCGGGAGCTGCTTAACTTCTGTTTTGGGGAGAGGTTTTGCCCCTCGATCCCCCCCCCCCCCCCAAACCCTCTCTCTTCCCCCTCCCACAGTTACGGTAGGCTCCCCTTGAGTATACCTTTCCTTCCTGTTGGTCCAGTTGGGGGTAGGAGCAGAGTCCCCTTACTCCTGCCCCTTGCCGTTGCTAAGATAAAATGGTTGCCCACCACCTCTCCTGGCAGGCTGTCAGTACTACACAAGTACTGCAAGCTGCCGCAAGAAGTCACAGCAGTCATTTTTTTCTATGCAGTGACAAGGGGCAGGAGTGAGGAGGCTTTGGTCCTAATCCACTGCACTATCAGGAAGGAAAGGTAGGCACTAGGGGAGTCTAACTGGACCACGTGGGTGTGGAGATTGGAGGGGTTGCTGACTCAGGTGGAGGGGGAAGAGAGCAAGGGGGTGCTTTTTTAGAGACTTGAGGAGGGGGGCATAAAAAACAAGTTATGCTGGTTGACCCCTGCTGAATATTTTGACCTTAATTCACAAAGCTTTGAATGACAATGGTCCCTTGATAATGGCATGCTCTTAAAATCTATAAGCCTATGAGATCATTGAGATCAAATGATAAATTACTGCTTGATGTCCCATCCTTTCGGCAAGTTAGGTTGGATGTTTTTCGATCTTCTGTATTCTATATTGAATGGACTGTTTTATAGAATGCATTGCCTGAAGCTCTGCGCAAAATCTGTTCTATTGTGCAATTCAGAAAAAAGTTGAAGGCACACATATTTACTCAAGCTTTTGCCAATATGTAAAGATAGCTGATGTGGGTGTGAATTTACTACACATGCTGCTTATGAATCCCAGGACTTTTATGTTTTTATGATAAGTGTTGGTTTGTAAATGTTTGTTTTACTTTTGTCAAGAATTTTATTGTGTCATTTGGAAACCACCTAGAATTGCAAGATAGTGCAGGCAATACATTTTTTTAATAAATAAGCAAGCATTGGCAGCCAGCCCCCAACAAAATTAAATGTTGACACCTGCAAATTTAGCTCCAGGCTTTCAAAATGTCTTCTGTGGTTTAGTAGTATGAGCTTGTTTTCATTGGCTAAACCTTTTGCCAGGAGAGCTGTTTCCACTTGCTCAAATGGAGATGAGTATAGCCTTATTAGCAGACTTGATTTTCGATCTTCCTCAGATATCTGCCAAAAGTATGCACAAAAGATTTTTCTCCGAGGACAAGCAGGCTGCTTGTTCTCACTGATGGGTGACGTCCGCGGCAGCCCCTCCAATCGGAATCTTCACTAGCAAAAGCCTTTGCTAGCACTCGCGCGCCGATGCGCACCGCACATGCGCGGCCGTCTTCCCGCCCGAAACCGGCTTGGGCCGGCCAGTCCACTGTTCCCTTGCATCATGTCCTCAAAAAGACATTGCTTGCAAACTGGACCAAACCTTTAACTAATCCCCACATCCCCAAGAAGATCGAGTCCCAGTACCGGATCCATGGGGACCCAGATCTGATGCGCACTCAGTTGCCTCATGATTCTGGAGTTGTGGATCTGGCCCTAAAGAAGGCTAAGAGTTCTAGGGAGCATGCTTCGGCGCCCCCGGGCAAGGACTCTAGAACCTTAGACTCCTTTGGGAGGAAGGCCTACCATTCTTCTATGCTCGTGGCCAAAATCCAGTCTTACCAGCTCTACACGAGCATACACATGCGGAACAATGTGCGGCAGTTGGCGGGCTTGGTTGATGCGCTCCCCCCTGAGCAAGCCAAGCCGTTTCAGGAGGTGGTCAGGCAGCTGAAGGCGTGCAGGAAATTCCTGGCCAGAGGGGTGTATGACACCTTTGATGTTGCGTCCAGGGCCGCTGCTCAAGGTGTGGTGATGCGCAGGCTCTCATGGCTGCGTGCCTCCGACCTGGAGAATAGAATCCAGCAGCGGATTGCGGACTCGCCTTGCCGTGCGGATAACATTTTTGGAGAGAAAGTCGAACAGGTGGTAGAGCAGCTCCACCAGCGGGACACCGCATTCGACAAGTTCTCCCGCCGGCAGCCTTCAGCCTCTACCTCTACAGGTAGAAGATTTTTTTGGGGAAGGAAGACTGTTCCCTACTCTTCTGGCAAGCGTAGGTACAATCCTCCTTCTCGACAGCCTGCGGCCCAGGCTAAGCCCCAGCGCGCTCGCTCTCGTCAGCAGCGTGCGACCCAGCAAGGCCCCTCGGCTCCCCAGCAAAAGCAAGGGGCGAGCTTTTGACTGGCTCCAGCAGAGCATAGCCGCCATCCAAGTGTCAGTGCCGGGCGACCTGCCAGTCGGAGGGAGGTTGAAAGCTTTTCACCAAAGGTGGCCTCTCATAACCTCCGATCAGTGGGTTCTCCAAATAGTCCGGCAAGGATACACCCTCAATTTGGCCTCAAAACCTCCAAATTGTCCACCGGGAGCTCAGTCTTACAGCTTCCAGCACAAGCAGGTACTTGCAGAGGAACTCTCCGCCCTTCTCAGCGCCAATGCGGTCGAGCCCGTGCCATCCGGGCAAGAAGGGCTGGGATTCTATTCCAGGTACTTCCTTGTGGAAAAGAAAACAGGGGGGATGCGTCCCATCCTAGACCTAAGGGCCCTGATCAAATATCTGGTCAAAGAAAAGTTCAGGATGCTTTCCCTGGGCACCCTACTTCCCATGATTCAGGAAAACGATTGGCTATGCTCTCTGGACTTGAAGGATGCCTACACACACATCCCGATACTGCCAGCTCACAGACAGTATCTGCGATTTCAGCTGGGCACACGTCACTTCCAGTACTGTGTGCTACCCTTTGGGCTCGCCTCTGCGCCCAGGGTGTTCACAAAGTGCTTGGCTGTAGTAGCAGCGGCACTTCGCAGGCTGGGGGTGCACGTGTTCCCATATCTCGACGATTGGCTAGTGAAGAACACATCCGAGGCAGGAGCCCTGCAGTCCATGCAGATGACTATTCGCCTCCTGGAGCTACTGGGGTTTGTGATAAATTATCCAAAGTCCTATCTTCTCCCAGTGCAGAGACTCGAATTCATAGGAGCTCTGCTGGATTCTCGGACGGCTCGCGCCTATCTCCCAGAGACGAGGGCCAACAACTTGTTGTCCCTCGTCTCGCGGGTGCGAGCGTCCCAGCAGATCACAGCTCGGCAGATGTTGAGATTGCTAGGCCACATGGCCTCCACAGTCCATGTGACTCCCATGGCCCGCCTTCACATGAGATCTGCTCAATGGACCCTAGCTTCCCAGTGGTTTCAGGCTGCTGGGGATCTAGAGGACATGATCCACCTGTCCACGAGTTTTCTCGCATCCCTGTATTGGTGGACGATTTGATCCAATTTGACTCTGGGACGTCCTTTCCAAATTCCTCAGCCACAAAAAGTGCTGACCACGGATGCGTCTCTCCTGGGATGGGGAGCTCATGTCGATGGGCTTCACACCCAAGGAAGCTGATCCCTCCAGGAACGCGATCTACAGATCAATCTTCTGGAGTTACGAGCGATCTGGAACGCTCTGAAGGCTTTCAGAGATCGGCTGTCCCACCAAATTATCCAAATTCAGACAGACAACCAGGTTGCCATGTACTACGTCAACAAGCAGGGGGGCACCGGATCTCGCCCCCTGTGTCAGGAAGCCGTCAGCATGTGGCTCTGGGCTCGCCGGCACGGCATGGTGCTCTAAGCCACATATCTGGCAGGCGTAAACAACAGTCTGGCCGACAGGTTGAGCAGGATTATGCAACCTCACGAGTGGTCGCTCAACTCCCGAGTGGTGCGCCAGATCTTCCAAGCGTGGGGCACCCCCTTGGTGGATCTTTTCGCATCTCGAGCCAACCACAAAGTCCCTCAGTTCTGTTCCAGGCTTCAGGCCCAAGGCAGACTGGCATCGGATGCCTTCCTCCTGGATTGGGGGGAGGGTCTGCTGTATGCTTATCCTCCCATTCCTCTGGTGGGGAAGACTTTGTTGAAACTCAAGCAAGACCGAGGCACCATGATTCTGATTGCTCCTGTTTGGCCTCGTCAGATCTGATTCCCTCTTCTTCTGGAGTTGTCCTCCGAAGAACCGTGGAGATTGGAGTGTTTTCCGACCCTCATCACGCAGGACGAAGGGGCGCTTCTGCATCCCAACCTCCGGTCCCTGGCTCTCACGGCCTGGATGTTGAGAGCGTAGACTTTGCCTCTTTGGGTCTGTCAGAGGGTGTCTCCCGCATCTTGCTTGCTTCCAGGAAAGATTCCACTAAGAGGAGTTACTTCTTTTTATGGAGGAGGTTTGCCATATGGTGTGACAGCAAGGCTCTAGATCCTCGCTCTTGTCCTACACAGACCCTGCTTGAATACCTTCTGCACCTGTCTGAGTCTGGTCTCAAGACCAACTCTGTAAGGGTTCACCTTAGTGCAATCAGTGCATACCATTACCGTGTGGAAGGTAAGCCGATCTCAGGACAGCCTTTAGTTGTTCGCTTCATGAGAGGTTTGCTTTTGTCAAAGCCCCCTATCAAACCTCCTACAGTGTCATGGGATCTCAATGTCGTTCTCACCCAGCTGATGAAACCTCCTTTTGAGCCACTGAATTCCTGCCATCTGAAGTACTTGACCTGGAAGGTCATTTTCTTGGTGGCAGTTACTTCAGCTCGTAGAGTCAGTGAGCTTCAGGCCCTGGTAGCCCAAGCACCTTACACCAAATTTCATCATAACAGAGTAGTCCTCCGCACTCACCCTAAGTTCTTGCCAAAGGTTGTGTCGGAGTTCCATCTGAACCAGTCAATTGTCTTGCCAACATTCTTTCCCCGTCCTCATTCCTGCCCTGCTGAACGTCAGCTGCACACATTGGACTGCAAGAGAGCTTTGGCCTTCTATCTGGAGCGGACACAGCCCAACAGACAGTCCGCCCAATTGTTTGTTTCTTTTGATCCCAATAGGAGGGGAGTGGCTGTGGGGAAACGCACCATATCCAATTGGCTAGCAGATTGCATTTCCTTCACTTACGCCCAGGCGGGGCTGGTTCTTGAGGGTCATGTCACGGCTCATAATGTTAGAGCCATGGCAGCGTCGGTAGCCCACTTGAAGTCAGCCTCTATTGAAGAAATTTGCAAAGCTGCGACGTGGTCATCTGTCCACACATTCACATCCCATTACTGCCTGCAGCAGGATACCCGACGCGACAGTCGGTTCGGGCAGTCAGTTCTTCAGAACCTGTTTGGGCTTTAGGATCCAACTCCACCCCCCGAGGGCCCTGTTTGTTCTGTTCCAGGCTCTACTCTCAGTTAGTTGGTAAATTTTTTAGGTCAATCTCAGTTATGTCCTCGCCGTTGCGAGGCCCAATTGACCATGGTTGTTGTTTTGAGTGAGCCTGGGGGCTAGGGATACCCCATCAGTGAGAACAAGCAGCCTGCTTGTCCTCGGAGAAAGCGAATGCTACATACCTTGTAGAAGGTATTCTCCGAGGACAGCAGGCTGATTGTTCTGACAAACCCGCCCGCCTCCCCTTTGGAGTTGTGTCTTCCCTTGTCTTTGTTTTGCTACACATGAGACTGGCCGGCCCAAGCCGGTTTCGGGCGGGAAGACGGCCGCGCATGCGCGGTGCGCATCGGCGCGCGAGGGCTAGCAAAGGCTTTTGCTAGTGAAGATTCCGATTGGAGGGGCTGCCGCAGACGTCACCCATCAGTGAGAACAATCAGCCTGCTGTCCTCGGAGAATACCTTCTACAGGTATGTAGCATTCGCTTTATGGTTAAGAAATTGGGCAGCTGACATATCTTCCAAGAACTGCCTTAGTAAGTTACCTTTTAAGGGAATTGTTTTTTTAAAGGACCCAGAGTGTTTAGTGAAAAATTTGTCAGATTCCAACATGCCACAACTTCCAGATGATTGGCCCAGGGCATTGCGTAACCAGTCAGTGCGGGGTTGTTTTTGGGAGGCTAGATGATATAGGCCTGGAAGAATTTGAGGCTTTCTACATGGCAGGTTTGCTTTCCAGGAGTCAGGCCGTTCACAGAGCTTGAGGAGGAGGTCGTGATGCCCCATTGGGAGGGACAGGCAGTGTTAGGACCTCAGAATGAGGTTTTAGGGGCCTATATTCTGATTATTTGGGTGGGCAGTTTCCTGAGGAATTGCTTGCCTAGAGGTGGGCCCAAATAACTTCAGATGGGTGTGTTCTGGAGCTTATCTGAAACAGCTACTCACTAGTTTGCTCATCCCATTCCTGACAGTTTTTTGGAATCTCCTTTCATCTCCTGTAAAGGCAATGACGATTAAGTTCATTCTAGAGAGGCTGGTTGATTTGCCACAGGACGGACAAGGGTTAGGTCAGTATAACATTTACTTTGTAATTCCCCAAAAAGGCGGAACCTTTCAGCCCATTCTAGATCTCAATAGAGTCAACAGGTATTTAAATATTTGAAGGTTCCATATGGAAACTGCAATCAGTAATAATAGTGGTTCAACAAGGAAAGTTTCTCACCTTACTGGATTTGATGAAAACTTATCTGCACACCTCAATTCATGCAGATCACCAGCAATTTCAATGGTTTGCGATTGAGTCAGAATTAAGTTTATTCAGATTTGATATATTGCACCTATAGTAGCCTTTTGGGGCGATTCACAATGATCGTAAATGTAAAATAAGGAAAACAAAAGTAGAAATGAAATACAGTATTACATAGGACAGGGATGGAGATTTAGGAAAGATGGGGAGAAGGGGGATTTGTAGCACATTCATCAGCTGCAAAGCACTGAACTGTCTTAATGTCGTCTCTTCGCCACCCTCAAAGTGCCCTCCGCTCCCACCCCCCCCCCCCCCTCACTCTCTCCCCAATCTCTGGCCGACTACTTCCGCCAACTCATCTCCCCTTACGTCCCTACCCGTAACCTCCGCTCTCAAGACAAATCCCTCCTTTCAGTACCCTTCTCCACCACCGCCAACTCTAGGCTTCGCCCTTTCTGCCTCGCCTCACCCCATGCTTGGAACAAACTCCCTGAGCCCATACGCCGGGCCCCCTCCCTACCCATCTTCAAATCATTGCTCAAAGCCCACCTCTTCAGTGTCGCCTTCGGCACCTAATCACTTCATCTCTTCTCAGGAAATCTCATCTACCCCAGCTTGGCATTTCGTCTTTTAGATTGTAAGCTCTTCTGAGCAGGGACCGTCCTTATTCGTTAATCTGTACAGCGCTGCGTAACCCTAGTAGCGCTCTAGAAATGTTAAGTAGTAGTAATGTACTAATAAAAGATTAAGTAGATGAAATACGGAAGGTATTTGAATAGGAAAGACTTCAATTCAGATCTGAATCTATCTAAGGAGTATTCAAGGCAAAGATGTAAAGGGAGATCATTCCATAGGGAGGGGACCATCGACACTAAAAGTTTTGAATGAAGGGTGTCAAAACATGTCAAATGGAAGGGACAACAAGACAGTTATATGTCCTATAAGCAACACTTTGGATATTTCGGGTTTAAGTTTTAATTTACAATATAAGAGCCAATCTGCGATTTGATTAAGTTTGGGATTAAGGATATTAATTTCTAGAGGATCAATTTCTGAAGGAGTGGCTAGTATTTGGATGTCATCTGCATACACAAAAGAAGTATGCTCAAGTGAATGTATGAGAATGAGAAGTGGAAATAGGAAAATATTAAACAATACAGAGGCAAGTAGAGTCTTGAGGGAATCCCACAAGGTAGGTTATAGGGATCTGAGTGGAACTGGTGTTATGTAAACTTATTTATTGATAATCTAGAAATGGGAACCACAAGTGGGGTGATTAAATTTGCAGACGACACAAAACTATTCAAAGTTGTAAAAAAAGCTTGCGGATTGTGAGACATTGCAGGAAGAGCTTAGGAAGTTGGAAGACCAGGCATCCAAATAGGAGATGAGATTTAATGAATACAAGTGCAGAGTGATGCACATTGGGAAGAATAATCCAAATCATGTTTATTTAATGCTAGGTTCCACTCTAGGAGTCAGCACCTGAGAAATACTACTACTACTTATCATTTCTATAGCGCTACTAGACGTACGCAGCGCTGTACACTTGAACATGAAGAGACAGTCCCGCAAAAAGATCTAGGTGTCATCGTGGACAGTATGCTGAAATCTTCTGCCCAGTATCTGGCAGTGGCCAAAAAAGCAAACAGAATGCTAGGAATTATTAGGAAAGGGCTAGAAAATACGACGACGAATATTATAATGCCTCTGTATCGCACCATGGTGGGACCACACCTTGAGTATTATGTGCAGTTCTGGTTGCCATATCTTAAAAAAAAAAGTATAGGAGAATTAGAAAAGGTTCAAAGAAGGGTGACCAAAATGATTAAAGGAATGGAACTCCTCTCATGTGAGGAAAGGCTTAAGAGGTTAGGACTCTTCAGCTTGGAAAAGAGATAGTTGAGGGGAGATAGATTAGAGGTCTACAAAATACTGATTAGTGTAGAACGGGTAAATGTAAATCGATGTTTTTACTTACTCAAAAAGTAAAAAGACTAGCCAGCTTATAATCGAAACTTTTCGCCGGCAATCTTCCAACACAAATCGGGAGATCGCCGGCGATTTTGCAAAAGCGGCTAAAAGCATATAATCGAAAGCTGGCTTTTTAACAGCATCGCCTTTTCCAATTCTACTAGATCTTTCTTGAGATGCG
The DNA here is from genome assembly GCF_901765095.1 of Microcaecilia unicolor. Taxonomy (NCBI): domain Eukaryota; kingdom Metazoa; phylum Chordata; class Amphibia; order Gymnophiona; family Siphonopidae; genus Microcaecilia; species Microcaecilia unicolor. The sequence goes on along the minus strand of NC_044035.1, from coordinate 132,506,935 downwards.
GCGACCAGAATTGAACACAATACTCAAGGTGCGGTCGCACCATGGAGCGATACAACAGCATTATAACATCCTCACACCTGTTTTCCATACCTTTCCTAATAATACCCAACATTCTATTCGCTTTCCTAGCCACAGCAGCACACTGAGTAGAAGGTTTCAGTGTATTATCGACGACATCCAGATCCCTTTCTTGGTCCATAACTCCTAACTGAAATCACAAATGAAATCACACACAGCCTCCAAATAATGAACTCATGGGCGGATGCATTCCAACTAAAACTAAATGTAGAAAAAATACAATGCCTCATCCTGTCCTCACAATACAACACAAACAAACCCAACACCATAAACACCCCAGAATACACCCTACCGGTATCAGACATCCTAAAAATTCTGGGAGTCACAATTGACCGAAATCTCACACTTGAAGACCATGCGAAAAATACAGCAAAGAAAATGTTCTACTCAATGTGGAAACTTAAAAGAATCAAACCTTTCTTCCCAAGGGAAGTATTCCGCAGCCTAGTACAATCAATGGTGCTAAGTCACCTAGACCAGGGGTAGGCAACTCCGGTCCTCGAGAGCCGCAGGCAGGTCAGGTTTTCAGGATATCCACAATGAATATGCAGGAGATAGAGTTGCATACCATGGAGGCAGTGTATGCAAATCAAGTTCATGCATACTCATTGTGGATATCCTGAAAACCTGACCTGCCTGCAGCTCTTGAGGACCGGAGTTGCCTACCCCTGACCTAGACTACTGCAACGCCATTTATGCCGGATGCAAAGAACAAATCATTAAGAAACTTCAAACCGCTCAAAACATAACAGCCAGACTCTTATTTGGGAAAGCAAAATACGAAAGCGCCAAACCCCTAAGAGAAAAATTGCACTGGCTTCCACTAAAAGAACGAATTGCGTTCAAAGTGTGCACCCTGGTCCACAAAATCATTTACGGTGAAGCCCCGACCTATATGTCAGACCTTATAGACTTGCCTACCAGGAACGCAAAAAGGTCATCACGAACATTCCTCAATCTCCACTATCCTAACTGTAAGGGGCTAAAATATAAATCCACATACGCGACCAGTTTCTCATACATCTGCACACAGCTATGGAACGCACTACCGAAGGCCATAAAAACAATGCAAGATCTAACCATCTTCCGAAGGCTACTGAAAACAGATCTTTTCAAGAAGGCATACCATAATCATCCATCTTAAACACTAAATAATAACACTATACAAGATCTATACAAAACCGAAAGCCTATCACAAGATTGATTACCCTCCTTGCTACCTATATTTGAGCACTACCTCTTTAAACCTTATGTCGAGTAGGATCTCTCTATAGTAGATGACCTAATGTATGTCACAATCCAATTTATTACTCAGGAACCTTTATGCAATACCATAATGTATTCTTTTTTACCATGTTTGTATGCATATGGTATACAAATATACCATGACCTGTTCCATGTATGTTACCATGTATGTATGCACCTTAACGTTATACCACTTATTACTCAGGAACCTTTATGCAATACTATAATGTATTCTTCTTCACCATGTATGGCACATGGTATATAAACATACCATGATCTGTTCCATGAATTTCATCATGTATGTATGTACCTTAACGCTATACCATTTGTAACTCTGTTACCCGGAAATGGCAATCGCCATTACGGCAAATGTAAGCCACATTGAGCCTGCAAATTGGTGGGAAAATGTGGGGTACAAATGCTACAAATAAATAAATAAATAATGTGGAACCTTGCATGACGTAGCTATAATTCGGGTTCTTTTTTCCCCACATGCATCACCTTGTACTTGTTCACATTAAACGTCATCTGCCATTTAGCCGCCTAGTCTCCCAGTCTCGTAAGGTCCTTCTGTAATTTTTCACAATCCTCTCGCGAGTTAACGACTTTGAATAACTTTGTGTCATCAGCAAATTTAATTACCTCGCTAGTTACTCCCATCTCTAAATCATTTATAAATATATTAAAAAGCAGCGTCCTAGCACAGACCCCTGAGGAACCCCACTAACTACTCTTCTCCATTATGAATACTACCCATTTAACCCCACTCTCTGTTTTCTACCCTTCAACCAGTTTTTAATCCACAATAGGACATTTCCTCCTATCCCATGACCCTCCAATTTCCTCTGCAGCCTTTCATGAGGTACCTTGTCAAACGCCTTTTGAAAATCCAGATACACAATATCAACCGGCATAGGAGCCAACTTTTCAAAATGATTGGGGGTGCTGAATTTTTTTTTTACACGTGGTGCATTCCCCGCCCCCCTCTACCCCCTCCCCTCCCTCCGCATTCCAGCCCTCCTCTCCCTCCCTCCGCATTCCAGCCCTCCCTCTCCCTCCCTCAGAGTTCCAGGCCCGCCCGCCCTCCCTCTCTCTCTCTCCCTCCCTCCCTCCTTTCCCTCCCTCAGAGTTCCAGGCCCCCTCCCTCCAAGTTCCAAGGCCCCCCACCCTCTCTCTCTCTCCCCTTTCTCTCCCTCCCTCCAAGTTCCAAGGCCCCCCTCCCTCCCTCCGTCCGTCCGTCCAAATTTTAAAAACCCTCTTCTTACCTCGCGTCAGTGAAAAGCGTGCACTGCAGGCTCGTCGGCGCTTCAGCCTTCCCTTCTGTCTCTCGGCTCTGGTCCCACCCTCATTTCCTGTTTCCGCAAGGCGGGACCAGAGCCGAGAGACAGAAGGGAAGGCTGAAGCGCCGACGAGCCTGTATTGCACGCTTTTCACTGACACGAGGTAAGAATAGGGCTTTTAAAATTCGGACGGACGGAGGGAGGGGGGCCTTGGAACTCGGACTCAGAGGGAGGGGTGGTCTTAGAACTCGGAGGGTAGTAGTAGTTTTAAAATTCTGGCTGGGCTGGAAGGGAACTTCCGGTCCGTAAAATATTGGGGGTGCTCAAGCACCCACAGCACCCACGGAGTCGGCGCCTATGTCAACCGGCTCCCCTTTATCCACATGTTTGTTTACTTTTTCAAAGAATTGAAATAAAAAAAGGTATAGCAGAATTAGAAAAGGTTCAAAGAAGGGCGACCAAAATGATTAAAGGGATGGAGTTCCTCTCATGTGAGGAAAGCCTTAGGAGGTATGATAGAGGTCTACAAAATACTGAGTAGTGTAGAACGGGTAAATGTAAATCGATGTTTTTACTTACTCAATAAGTAAAAAGACTAGGGGACACTCAAGGAAGTTACATGATACTACTTTTAAACAGGACATGGTCTGCCCTTGTAAGGCGGAGAGGATCAAATGCTAAAATAACTAGGAAAGATGGGGGGTGAGGGGAGGGAGAGATGCTGCATGGAGGTGAGAGTGGGAGAAATGTTGGACATAGGGGGGAGGGAGAGATGATGCAGGGGGGAGAGAGGGAGAAATGTTGGACATGATAGAGGAGGGGTGGAAGGGAGAGATGCTGCATGAGATGTTGGACCTGGGGCACAAGGGAAGGGGAGAGAGAGAGAGATGGTGGTCAGTGGGAGGAGGATGGACACTGGATGGAGGGGGGGGGGGGAGTGAAGGAGGGTAGACATTGGATGAAGGATGGTAGTCAAGGAGGGTAGACACTGGATCTGAGGCTTGTACAACTACTGTTTTTAAGCCCCTATTTCAAAACTCACCTATTTTCCCAACTCAGCCAAATTATCACAGCCACAGGTTTTGGCCAAGGCCATACACCAGGGCTCCTTCCAGACCTCCATAATTATGGGGCATAAATCTAGTCACTAGGTGTCACCATTGCATGACTCCTCTCTCCCCATCATATTACTTCATTAAGTTGTCCAGTAATTCATATACCTTCCCCCCCCCCTCCCCCCAGTACTGAGTTTGAACAGCAGCTGCATTAAGCAGAAGAAATGGGAAAGGATGGCAGTGTGTCCCCAGTGAGCTGTAGCTGTGGAAGAGCAATCTTAACAACATTGGTTTCTAGGTTTAAAATAAATTGTATTCATGAAGGTGATCCCTCATTCCACTTTCTCTTATATTTAAGTATAAAAAAGAGAGACCCATTTCTTACCAAACAGTTTTTAAAACATGTGATTTATCACTGTAGGTTCATTAGCCTTTTCACTTGCTTTTTTATTCAAAGAGAACCTATTTTTCACTGCTTGGTTATTGATTTCACAACATCTGTTTTTTTTTCCTGGGTTGCTATTAAATAAAACAGATTATTAGGTTTGGATCATCAATACTAAGAGAGAAATCTGACATGGTGTGGGATCATAGTTGATGGGCAGGTCAAGTCAAGAAATTACAAATATTTTAATTAGCATATGATCCATTTTGAGATGTTAAGCCCAGCTTACTTCCAGAAGGAATTTTTTGGTTAAAGATTCACAATGTGGCTCTTTAGCTGGCTCCTTTCTGTGGATTTCACCCAGCATACATAGAGTTTCAGTTTTGTTCTGTAAAGGTTTTTCTATTTATTTGTAGCATTTGTACCTCACATTTTCCCACCAATTTGCAGGCTCAATGTGGCTTACATTTGTTGTAATGGCAATTGCCATTTCCGGGTAACAGAGTTACAAATAGTATAGCGTTAAGGTACATACGTTCATGATGAAATTCATGGAACAGATCATGGTATGTTTATATACCATGTGCCGTACATGGTGAAGAAGAATACATTATAGTATTGCATAAAGGTTCCTGAGTAATAAGTAGTATAACGTTAAGGTGCATACATACATGGTAACATACATGGAACAAGTCATGGTATATTTGTATACCATGTGCATACATACATAATTACCACATTAAAATGATAAAACAGTGTATTGATTAGTGCAGAAACTCTGATAGCAGCAGGTTTGCTACTCATGTTCAGGGCTGACCCTGGAGCACTTATTCTGCCCCATTCTAGTTGTGCAGTATGAATTTTAGCACAATATGTCCCACTATATGAATTGTAAACTGTTTGGAGACAGTTCTTTGTAACTCTGAATTTCTTTGTTCAGCCCTAATACAGTGATGGTACTATTCAAATAGTAATCATTTTTGCTAATGCATAATGTCATACAGTCAGTAAGCATCTCCTCTCAACCTTTTACCAGTGTGAAAAATCTTTAAATCCTAGTTTATATCTTTTATTTAACCCAGAAGAGGGACTTTATGTACCACAAATGCCCCAATATGCTTCCCAAACAGCAAGAACTCTACCTATGAATAGGCAGCACTACAAATATTACACTGGGCCCTAAAACACTCATTACACTTACAGTGGTGGAAATAAGTATTTGATCCCTTGCTGATTTTGTAAGTTTGCCCACTGACAAAGACATGAGCAGCCCATAATTGAAGGGTAGGTTATTGGTAACAGTGAGAGATAGCACATCACAAATTAAATCCGGAAAATCACATTGTGGAAAGTATATGAATTTATTTGCATTCTGCAGAGGGAAATAAGTATTTAATCCCTCTGGCAAACAAGACCTAATACTTGGTGGCAAAACCCTTGTTGGCAAGCACAGCGGTCAGACGTCTTCTGTAGTTGATGATGAGGTTTGCACACATGTCAGGAGGAATTTTGGTCCACTCCTCTTTGCAGATCATCTCTAAATCATTAAGAGTTCTGGGCTGTCGCTTGGCAACTCGCAGCTTCAGCTCCCTCCATAAGTTTTCAATGGGATTAAGGTCTGGTGACTGGCTAGGCCACTCCATGACCCTAATGTGCTTCTTCCTGAGCCACTCCTTTGTTGCCTTGGCTGTATGTTTTGGGTCATTGTCGTGCTGGAAGACCCAGCCACGACCCATTTTTAAGGCCCTGGCGGAGGGAAGGAGGTTGTCACTCAGAATTGTACGGTACATGGCCCCATCCATTCTCCCATTGATGCGGTGAAGTAGTCCTGTGCCCTTAGCAGAGAAACACCCCCAAAACATAACATTTCCACCTCCATGCTTGACAGTGGGGACGGTGTTCTTTGGGTCATAGGCAGCATTTCTCTTCCTCCAAACACGGCGAGTTGAGTTCATGCCAAAGAGCTCAATTTTTGTCTCATCTGACCACAGCACCTTCTCCCAATCACTCTCGGCATCATCCAGGTGTTCACTGGCAAACTTCAGACGGGCCGTCACATGTGCCTTCCGGAGCAGGGGGACCTTGCGGGCACTGCAGGATTGCAATCCGTTATGTCGTAATGTGTTACCAATGGTTTTCGTGGTGACAGTGGTCCCAGCTGCCTTGAGATCATTGACAAGTTCCCCCCTTGTAGTTGTAGGCTGATTTCTAACCTTCCTCATGATCAAGGATACCCCACGGTGAGATTTTGCGTGGAGCCCCAGATCTTTGTTGATTGACAGTCATTTTGTACTTCTTCCATTTTCTTACTATGGCACCAACAGTTGTCTCCTTCTCGCCCAGCGTCTTACTGATGGTTTTGTAGCCCATTCCAGCCTTGTGCAGGTGTATGATCTTGTCCCTGACATCCTTAGACAGCTCCTTGCTCTTGGCCATTTTGTAGAGGTTAGAGTCTGACTGATTCACTGAGTCTGTGGACAGGTGTCTTTCATACAGGTGACCATTGCCGACAGCTGTCTGTCATGCAGGTAACGAGTTGATTTGGAGCATCTACCTGGTCTGTAGGGGCCAGATCTCTTACTGGTTGGTGGGGGATCAAATACTTATTTCCCTCTGCAGAATGCAAATAAATTCATATACTTTCCACAATGTGATTTTCCGGATTTAATTTGTGATGTGCTATCTCTCACTGTTACCAATAACCTACCCTTCAATTATGGGCTGCTCATGTCTTTGTCAGTGGGCAAACTTACAAAATCAGCAAGGGATCAAATACTTATTTCCACCACTGTACTACGGGTAAGAGAGAACAAGTGGGATTGCTAAATATCTCTACACAAACTACATGCAAACAGGATATCATATCTCAGTCATTCACAAAACATAGACAGACCTTTACCAAATACAGAACAAGGGATCACAAATTAGAAATATGAATCCCAAGAAATCAAACTCTGCATGACTTTCAACACTGGAGAAATAAAAACAGAAATGCACATCTTCCTCTGCAGAATACAATACAAATACATGTGCTGTGCACATTTCCAAAAATTAACATATTCTGGTTAATAAATTCTAAATAAAACACTCTTCTACCTTTGTTGATCTGGATGTTTTATTTCTCCATCATATTGGTCCCAGTTTCTTTTTTCTGCTAACTCTTTCCAGTAGCTGCTCTCTATTTGTCATTTGGCCTCTCTTCCATCTTGTTCCATTCTGTCACTACATCTGTCTCTGACAGAACTGATCTTTTCTTTTTGTCTCACTCTTCCCTTTATTTTCTTCCTCTGTCCACTCAAATTTCTGCCTCGTCTCTGCAGGCCCTGCCCCCCACCCCATCCCCGCAGTCTCTGTCTTCATCTGCAAAACCCTTGAACATTTATGATTTTATATTTACATTTTTTATTAAACTATAAAAAGGAACAATATTCTGTGCAGCTGTTGTTAATAAATCACAAATAGAAAACAATAACTAGCAACTATAATAACCCCCCACCATTACCCTCCACCCTTCTAAACCCCAGTAATAGATGACTTCTACTACCCCAATGAACCCTAATCCACCCTGTTAATATATTCAGAGAGTACAAAATACAACCAGTTCTGTATGCCCTAGTGGGGGAGGGGATGAGGGGTTGAGCAAGAGAGGGAGATGCCAGGTGATAAGGAAAGATGCTGGACCCTGGGAGCAGATGAGAAGGGAGGGAGAGATGCGGGACATATGGGGAAGGGGGAGGCACTAGTCCCCTATGCACGACCTAGTTATCCGAATGGTCAGTCCATTTTGAAGCAGTTACATCAACAGGACATTTTGGCAACCTTTAGTTAGTGCACTCTGAGCTGGTTCCTCACTAGCTTTTCTATTAAGCTGTTTCTGTACCAATGCAGAAAGGAAATTGCTCTCAATGTAAAAAAAAAAACAAAAAACTGCTGAAACTCAGCCCTTTTTTATTTTTTTATTATTATTATTGTTGGTTTTTTTTTTACTGTTCCTTTAATGCTGAACCTTTATTCCAACTTATGGCCAGAAGTAAAGATACAATGTGAGAAGAAAGGATTCATGTGAGGTGAATTGCAGCCCTTCACTTTAAACAATCTGAGATACCTGGTGGCCCAAGTAGGTCCCTGGAGCCTCTGACCCCACAAAAAAAATCATTGGTAGCTAAGTTGACCCCTGGACCCCAACCCCGAAGATCACTATGGTGACTCCCTTGCACTTACCATCTTCTTCCTCCAATCCCACAGACATAATCCCCTGATACCCCCTTAACCCTTCCCCGCCCCCACAAGCCCACCTTTCGGAAGCAGGAGTAATGCCATCTTGGAAAATTGCTGGGCCTTGCTCCATGCTATAGCATGTAGGCAGACTCAAGTGGGTAATGGCTCCTACCACCTACCTCTTCAGGTGGGCTGTGGGGCTACTCTTGGGTTCCGGGGTTTTGTTTTTTTTGTGGGATTGGATGGCTCCTACCACCTACCTCTTCAGGTGGGCTATGGGGCTACTCTTGGGTTCCGGGTTTTTTTTTTTTTTTGTGGGATTGGAGGAGGGGGATTGGAGATGTAAGGGGCCATTTGTGACATCAGGGATATCTTCTGGGTGAGGCGTTTGGAATCCACCCAAGGGAGATATGGGGGATTGGGGGCCTAGAGGCCGCCTGAGCCATCAGGAATTTTTTGGGACCATGAGGAGGGGGTCATATGTAAATTAGCATCACTATACTGGGGCAGACCAAAGGTCTATCAAGCTCCCAGTATCCTATTTTTCATCAGTGGTCAAAGCAGGTCAAAAGTACCTAGCAGGATCCTAAAAGAGTAAAATAGATTTTATGCTGCTTATCCCAGGGGATTAAGAAAGTCTGGGCACTCTTGGCCACTAAGGCATTTTTTCAAGGTGTGGTTAAGGGATGAGCGTTATAGAGTCTGGACTGTTGAGGGTATTTTTTTTGTTTGTTTTGTTTTTTTAAATATCGTCCTTTCAGTGTGTGAGTCAGTTCCCACTCTCACTCTACACAATAGAGCAAACAGCTGCACATTTCCACTGCAGTGTGAACTGTTTTTTTCTGACAGTGCACAGTGTTTAATCCAGCAGTAATTTTCATGCCAGTAGTTTCTACATTAGGCGGAGCACTTTTTTAGTGCATGTGTTAGAACCCTGTGTGCTAGAGCTTAGCGCAGTGTTCTAACACAGATTAGTGCATAAGAAAATAAGAATAGCCTTACTGGGTCAGACCAATTGTCCATCTAGCCCAGTATCCAGTTTCTAACAGTGGCCAATCCAGGTCAGAAGTACCTGGCAGAACCCAAATAGTGGCAACATTCCATGCTATCAATCCCAGGGCAAGCAGTAGTTTTCCTCCAAGAACTTGTCCAAACATTTTTTAAAGCCAGATATACTAACCGCTGTTACTACTTCCTCCAGCAAAGAGTTACAGATCTTTAACTATTCATTGAGTGAAAAAATATTTCCTTCTGTTTGTTTTTAAAGTATTTCCATGTAACTTCCTTGAGTGCCCCCTAGTTTTTGTACTTTTGGAAGGAGTAAAAAATCGATTCACTGCTACTCGTTCTACACCACTTAGGATTTTGTAGATCTCAATCGTATCTCCCCTAATCCGTCGCTTTTCCAAGCTAAAGAGTCCTAACCTCTTTAACCTTTCCTCATATGAGAGGAATTCAATCCCCTTTATCGTTTCTGGTCGCCGCATCTCAAGAAAGATATAGTGGAATTGGAAAAGGTGCAGCGAAGGGCGACTAAAATGATAGCGGGGATGGGACGACTTCCCTATGAAGAAAGACTAAGGAGGCTAGGGCTTTTCAGCTTGGAGAAGAGACGGCTGAGGGGGAGACATGATAGAGGTATATAAAATAATTGTAGTGGAACAAGTGGATGTGAAGCGTCTGTTCACGCTTTCCACCAATACTAGGACTAGGGGGCATGCGATGAAACTACAGTGTAGTAAATTTAAAACAAATCTGAGAAACATTTTCTTCACCCAACACGTAATTAAACTCTGGAATTCGTTGCCGGAGAACGTGGTGAAGGCGGTTAGCTTGGCAGAGTTTAAAAAGAGGTTAGACGGTTTCCTAAAGGACAAGTCCATAAACCGCTACTAAATGGACTTAGGAAAAATTCACAATTCCAGGAATAACATGTATAGAATGTTTGTATGTTTGGGAAGCTTGCCAGGTGCCCTTGGCCTGGATTGGCCGCTGTCGTGGACAGGATGCTGGGCTCGATGGACCCTTGGTCTTTTCCCAGTGTGGCATTACTTATGTACTTATGTTTTGGTTGCTCTTCTTTGAACCTTTTCTAATTCTGCTATATCTTTTTTGAGATACGACAACCATAGCTGAACACAGTGCTCAAGGTGAGGTAGCACCATGGAGTGATATAGAGGCATTATAGTATTTTCGGTCTTATTTACCATCCCTTTTCTAATATTTCCTAACATTCTGTTTGCATTTTTGGCCGCCGCTGCTCGCTGGGCAGAAGATTTCAGTGTAGATGAGGATTGTGAAAAATTACAGAAGGACCTTACAAGACTGGGCAGCTAAATGGCAGATGACGTTTAATGTGAGCAAGTGCAAAGTGATGCATGTGGGAAAGAGGAACCCGAATTATAGCTACGTCATGCAAGGTTCCACGTTAGGAGTTACGGACCAAGAAAGGGATCTGGGTGTCATCGTTGATAATACACTGAAACCTTCTGCTCAGTGTGCTGCTGCGTCTAGGAAAGCGAATAGAATGTTGGGTATTATTAGGAAAGGTATGGAGAACAGATGTGAGGATGTTACAATGCCATTGTTTCACTCCTTGGTGCGACCGCACCTTGAGTATTGTGTTCAATTCTGGTCGCCGCATCTCAAGAAAGGCATAGTAGAACTGGAAAAGGTGCAGCGAAGGGTGACAAAAATTATAGCGGGGATGGGACGACTTTCCTATGAGGAAAGACTAAGGAGGCTAGAGCTTTTCAGCTTGGAGAAGAGATGGCTGAGGGGAGACATGATAGAGGTATATAAAATAATGAGTGGAGTGGAACAGGTGGATGTGAAGCGTCTGTTCACGCTTTCCAAAAATACTAGGACTAGGGGGCATGCGATGAAACTACAGTGTAGCAAATTTAAAACAAATCGGAGAAAATGTTTCTTCACCCAACGCATAGTTAAACTCTGGAATTCGTTGCCGGAGAACGTAGTGAAGGCGGTTAGCTTGGCAGAGTTTAAAAAGGGGTTAGATGGTTTCCTAAAGGACAAGTCCATAGACCGCTACTAAATGGACTGGGAAAAAATCCACAATTTCGGGGATAACTTGTATTGTTTGGGAAGCTTGCAGGTCCCCTGGATTGGCCCTCTGTCGGGGACAGGATGCTGGGCTCGATGGACCTTTGGTCTTTTCCCAGTATGGCATTACTTATGTACTTATTGAACCCAACTTTGCTTGGGATAATGTGTGATACAAATGAAAAAAAAATCCTTTATCCTTCACCTTTTAAGACACTGCCTGGCACAAGGAAAGCAAGTTTGGTCCAGTGAAGACAAAGTAAAAAAAACCTGTTCCTTAGCTGGGCCCTAGTATTACCATATTGAAAATGCGACCATACCATGCCTCTGTGGTTATGTTCCACTAATAAGTTAAACGATTAACTGGATTTCTTGAAAGGATTATATAAACTTAGGATGCATGACTAGGGGACACAAACATGTACTTATTTATTCAATATCATAATTCCTCATGTACAGCCACAAAATAACTTGTTAGGGTGGATAGTGTTCACAGTGAACTCCTTTTATTATGGACCAGATAGGGATAAGAATTTTCAGTTTTGGCACAGTATAAGTTATCACAAGAGCAAAATATAAGAAAGCCAATGGGCTGCATTAGGGGCTTATAGCCCATTTATGTTTAAACAGAGATCTGCATGAAATAAAATATTTATTTTTATTTTGACTTATAAAACCACTTGCCCCTGAAACATGTTCATAACAGAATAATCCATTTGTGTATCTAAAAGGTAAACTTAATGGATGAAGATGTGATTCCATGTGCCCCATTGAAAGGAGAGCTTAATTCTACTTCCATTTAATTTCAGTGTATTCATTCAATCATGTTTATAACACCAGGCTTCCCAGGGCAGATCACAACAGTTAAGATGAACCCATTAGGAAACAGTTTATAATCACAGTTTCTACCAGCTGCAATAATTTTTGAAGCTGTTTTAGTGAGATTCAATTGTTATTTCTTTTCTCCTCCACCTTTTAAGGCACTGCCTATCCAACTGAAACAGCTTTAGACTTATTATAGATGGACCAACAATAAAGAACAACAACGTGGATGCAGTAGCTCATAGGTTTGCTTGCTTTGTTTTGAGTGTATAGCAATGATGGCTGCGCGGGGGAGTGGAAACAGAGCTTAACCAAATTGGCTCCCTTGCTTACAGTGGACTAGATAGGCTCACTTCCACTCCCGTCTATTAAACCTCCTTGTACAAGACAGCCCTTAGCTGAGGAATTCCGTATTTTTTGACTTAAATGAAAGCAATGTCATTCACCTGTAATGTTACCTGAAGAAAGCAGATCACCTATCACAGAGACCCTCCAACTTCCCTATTTGGATTTCTTTTTCACCAGTCAAAGCTGTATTAGTAAATTACTGAGGGTCATGAGTCATCAGCAGCACAAGAACGTATGCACAGTAAAAGCCTAGTTTGTTCTGCTCAGACTTGGGGTTCTATAATCCACATGTGTGATTAGTTAAAAAGTAACTGACTTTGCTTTTCGGTTTGTTGATCCTTGTTCAGGCAACCATTTTTTGTTGATGTGGTTGAAATAGAACCAACAACAGGCCTTTCCTGTTTATCTCTGCAATTAAGTGTTTTTCTCTTCAGTTCTCTGTTAAATCAAAATTGCGGCATGTTTGGTTACCAGCCTTCTGAAACAGGATGATTATCTTTGAGAGCCAAGCTAGACTTCCGTCTTCTAGTGTATTTTGTAAGCTAAAGTTTTTTGTGTTTAGTTCCTCTTATGCATTTCAGAAATTTCAGTTTTCCCCACTTTTATAACTCTAGTCAGTGTGCTGTGTAAAACACATTCTCCGAGGACAAGCAGGCTGCTTGTTCTCACGACTGGGGTTGACGTCCGCGGCAGCCCCCACCAACCGGAAGAAGCTTCGCGGGACGGTCGGCACGCAGGCCACGCCCACCGCGCATGCGCGGCCGCCTTCCCGCCCGTGCGCGACCGCTCCCGCCAGTTACTTTTTTTCCGCGACTGAGAGAGTGGTGCGTTTGCCTCTCTCTCTGTTCAGCCGCCGGATTTTCGACCGCGTTTACGCGGATCGTCGCTTGGACCGTTCGGTTCCCTCTGTTTTTGTTTGTATTGTTTTAAAAAAAAAAAAAAAAAAAAAAAAGAAATTTTTTGCGCGTGTGGAGCACGCGCTCCCCTTTTTTCCCTCGCTTTCTAGCGGGGACGCCACGTTGCGGCCTAGTGGCCGCTCGGTCGGTTGATTTTTTCGTGGTGTGATTTTAGCCACCATTGCCGACTTTGACTTCGCCGACACGATTTTTCCGTCGATGTCCTCGAAGGTCCCGAGTGGATTTAAGAAGTGTGGTCGCTGCGGCCGGCCGATCTCGCAGACCGACACCCACGCTTGGTGCCTCCAGTGCCACGGGCCGGAGCACAATCTCAAGTCGTGCGCTTTGTGTCTCGGTCTCCGGAAACGGACTCAGGTTGCGAGGCAAGTTCTGCGGGACCGTCTTTTTGGAACTTGCGCCGGCCCCTCGACGTCGACCTCGACGGCATCGGTATCGAAGGCCGGTTCTTCAGTACCGGTATCGATGCCCGAGACATCGGCACCGATGGCAGCGACCCCAGGAGAACAGGTCCCGTTGGCCCGCCGGTCCGCCGGTGAGAGTGGGGTTGAGAGGCCGCGTGGGCAGTCGGCCCCGGTCACTCCCTCAACTCGTGAGCCACGGGACCGAACCCTGTCGGACCCGGTACCTCGAGACCGAGGGGGATCGACCTCCTCCTCCTCCATGCCCTCCGGCGCCGGTGACGTGCACCGGAAAAAAGATAAGAAGCGCCGTCACCGGGAGCCCTCGGTGCACCCTGAAGAGGAGTCGACGCCGAAGCGTCATCGCAGAGAGGAGAGATCTCTGTCGGTGGTGGAGGTACCGACGCGTCGGGGTTCCGGCACCTCGGTGCCGTCTCCTGGCCCCCAGCAGCTTCTGGCACCGACACCCTTACCGGCCCCACCGCCTTTCCCGGCAGCGGGCCTGGACGAGTGCCTCAGAGCCATCCTTCCGGGGATCCTGGAAGGGCTGATGCGCCAGGCTGTGCCGGCGTCGGGGGTGCTTGCGCCCCCGGCGCCGATGACTGTGGCGCCGGCGAGCTCTAGCCCGGCGCCGGGGCTGTCGACACCGCCGCCGCTTGCGGTGCCGGTCTCGACCGCCACGCAGGTGGAGTCTCCGTCGACGTCGATGGAGGGAGCTCCGTCCCCGCCGGCGCGGGAGTCCACCGCTCGACGACACCGAGACCTTGGTGCCTCGACGTCGAGCCGGGCCCGGTACCGGACTCAGCTACATGAGCTAATGTCCGATACCGAGGATGAGGACTCGTGGGGGGAAGAGGAGGACCCGAGATATTTCTCCTCAGAGGAGTCTACGGGCCTTCCCTCGGACCCCACGCCGTCACCGGAGAGGAAGCTCTCACCTCCTGAGAGTCTCTCCTTTGCCTCCTTTGTGCGGGATATGTCTATAAGCATTCCCTTTCCCGTGGTCTCTGTGGAAGAGCCGAGGGCCGAGATGCTCGAGGTCCTCGACTATCCATCACCACCTAGAGAGTCCTCCACGGTACCGCTGCACAATGTCCTGAAGGAGACGCTGCTTCGGAACTGGGTGCGACCACTAACTAACCCCACCATTCCCAAGAAAGCAGAGTCCCAGTACAGGATCCACTCTGACCCAGAGCTCATGCGGCCCCAGTTGCCCCATGACTCAGCGGTCGTGGATTCTGCTCTCAAGAGGGCACGGAGTTCGAGGGATACCGCCTCGGCGCCCCCGGGGCGGGAGTCTCGCACTCTGGACTCATTTGGGAGGAAGGCCTACCAATCCTCCATGCTCGTGACCCGCATCCAATCTTACCTGCTCTATATGAGCATCCACATGCGGACCAATGTGCAACAGCTGGCGGACCTAGTCGATAAGCTCCCGCCGGAGCAGTCCAGGCCTTATCAGGAGGTGGTCAGGCAGCTGAAGGCGTGCAGAAAGTTCCTGTCCAGGGGGATTTTTGACACCTGTGACGTGGCATCTCGTGCTGCGGCCCAAGGTATAGTGATGCGCAGGCTCTCATGGCTGCGTGCCTCTGACCTGGACAACCGCACCCAGCAGAGACTGGCTGACGTCCCTTGCCGGGGGGATAATATTTTTGGCGAGAAGGTCGAGCAGATGGTTGACCAACTGCATCAGCGGGAAACCGCTCTCGACAAGCTCTCCCACCGGGCGCCTTCAGCACCCGCCCCCGCGGGCGGGCGTTTTTCCCGGGCTCGGCAGGCTGCACCCTATTCTTTTGCGAAGCGTAGGTACAACCAGCCGGCCCGAAGGCCTCGTCAGGCACAGGGACAGCCCCAGCGCGCTCGTTCCCGTCAACAGCGTGCGCCTAAGCAGCCCCCTGCGCCTCCACAGCAAAAGCCGGGGACGGGCTTTTGACTGGATCCATGGGAACATAGCCGCCCTACAAGTGTCCGTACCGGACGACCTGCCGGTCGGAGGGAGGTTAAAATTCTTTCACCAAAGGTGGCCTCTCATAACCTCCGACCAGTGGGTTCTCCAAATAGTGCGGTACGGATACGCCCTGAATTTGGCCTCCCTGCCTCCAAATTGTCCTCCGGGAGCTCAGTCTTTCAGCTCCCATCACAAGCAGGTACTTGCAGAGGAACTCTCCGCCCTTCTCAGCGCCAATGCGGTCGAGCCCGTACCACCCGGGCAGGAAGGGCAGGGATTCTATTCCAGGTACTTCCTTGTGGAAAAGAAAACAGGGGGGATGCGTCCCATCCTAGACCTGAGAGGCCTGAACAAATTCCTGGTCAAAGAAAAGTTCAGGATGCTTTCCTTGGGCACCCTTCTGCCAATGATTCAGAAAAACGATTGGCTATGTTCCCTGGATTTAAAGGACGCATACACTCACATCCCGATACTGCCAGCTCACAGACAGTATCTCAGATTCCGCCTGGGCGCACGGCACTTTCAGTATTGTGTGCTGCCCTTTGGGCTCGCCTCTGCCCCACGAGTGTTTACAAAGTGCCTCGTGGTGGTAGCGGCCTACCTACGCAAGCTGGGAGTGCACGTGTTCCCATATCTCGACGATTGGCTGGTCAAGAACACCTCGGAGGCCGGAGCCCTCCGGTCCATGCAGTGCACTATTCAACTTCTGGAGCTGCTGGGGTTTGTGATAAATTACCCAAAGTCCCATCTCCAGCCAACTCAGTCTCTGGAATTCATAGGAGCGCTGCTGAATTCCCAGACGGCTCAGGCCTACCTTCCCGAAGCGAGGGCCACCAATCTCTTGGCCCTGGCTTCGCAGACCAGAGCGTCTCAGCAGATCACAGCTCGGCAGATGTTGAGACTTCTGGGTCATATGGCCTCCACAGTTCATGTGACTCCCATGGCTCGTCTTCACATGAGATCTGCTCAATGGACCCTAGCTTCCCAGTGGTTCCAAGCCACCGGGAATCTAGAGGATGTCATCCGCCTCTCCACCAGTTGCCGCACTTCACTGCTCTGGTGGACCATACGGACCAATTTGACCCTGGGACATCCATTCCAAATTCCGCAGCCCACGAAAGTGCTGACGACGGATGCATCTCGCCTGGGGTGGGGAGCCCATGTCGATGGGCTTCACACCCAGGGTCTGTGGTCCCTCCAGGAAAAGGATCTGCAGATCAACCTCCTGGAGCTCCGAGCGATCTGGAACGCACTGAAGGCTTTCAGAGATCGGCTGTCCTGCCAAATTATCCAAATTCGGACAGACAATCAGGTTGCAATGTATTACGTCAACAAGCAGGGGGGCACCGGATCTCGCCCCCTGTGTCAGGAAGCCGTCGGTATGTGGCGTTGGGCGTGTCGGTTCGGCATGCTTCTCCAAGCCACGTACCTGGCAGGCGTAAACAACAGTCTGGCCGACAGACTGAGCAGAGTCATGCAACCGCACGAGTGGTCGCTCCATTCCAGAGTGGTACGCAAGATCTTCCGAGAGTGGGGCACCCCCTCGGTGGATCTTTTCGCCTCTCAGACCAACCACAAGCTGCCTCTGTTCTGTTCCAGACTTCAGACACACGGCAGGCTAGCGTCAGATGCCTTTCTCCTTCATTGGGGGACCGGCCTCCTGTATGCTTATCCTCCCATACCTTTGGTGGGGAAGACCTTACTGAAGCTCAAGCAAGACCGCGGCACCATGATTCTGATAGCGCCCTTTTGGCCCCGTCAGATCTGGTTCCCTCTTCTTCTGGAGTTGTCCTCCGAAGAACCGTGGAGATTGGAGTGTTTTCCGACTCTTATTTCGCAGAACGACGGAGCGTTGCTGCACCCCAACCTTCAATCCCTGGCTCTCACGGCCTGGATGTTGAGGGCGTAGACTTCGCTGCGTTGGGTCTGTCTGAGGGTGTCTCCCGGGTCTTGCTTGCCTCTAGGAAGGATTCCACTAAAAAGAGTTACTTTTTCAAGTGGAGGAGGTTTGTCGTTTGGTGTGAGAGCAAGGCCCTAGAACCTCGTTCTTGCCCTGCACAGAACCTGCTTGAATACCTTCTGCACTTATCAGAGTCTGGCCTCAAGACCAACTCAGTAAGGAATCACCTTAGTGCGATTAGTGCTTACCATTATCGTGTGGAAGGTAAAGCCATCTCTGGAGAGCCTTTAGTCGTTCGATTCATGAGAGGCTTGCTTTTGTCAAAGCCCCCTATCAAGCCTCCTACTGTGTCATGGGATCTCAACGTCGTCCTCACCCAGCTGATGAAACCTCCTTTTGAGCCACTGCATACCTGCCATCTGAAGTACTTGACCTGGAAGGTCATTTTCTTGGTGGCAGTTACTTCAGCTCGTAGGGTCAGTGAGCTTCAAGCCCTAGTAGCTCATGCTCCATATACTAAATTTCATCACAACAGAGTAGTGCTCCGCACTCACCCAAAGTTCCTGCCGAAGGTGGTGTCGGAGTTCCATCTTAACCAGTCAATTGTCTTGCCAACATTCTTCCCCAGGCCGCATACCCGCCCTGCTGAACGTCAGTTGCACACATTGGACTGCAAGAGAGCATTGGCCTTCTACTTGGAGCGGACACAGCCCAACAGACAGTCCGCCCAATTGTTTATTTCTTTCGACCCTAACAGGCTAGGGGTCGCTGTCGGGAAACGCACCATCTCCAATTGGCTAGCAGATTGCATTTCCTTCACTTACGCCCAGGCTGGGCTGGCTCTTGAGGGTCATGTCACGGCTCATAGTGTCAGAGCCATGGCAGCGTCGGTGGCCCACTTGAAGTCAGCCACTATTGAAGAGATCTGCAAGGCTGCGACGTGGTCATCTGTCCACACATTCACATCTCATTACTGCCTCCAGCAGGATACCCGACGCGACAGTCGGTTCGGGCAGTCGGTGTTGCAGAATCTGTTTGGGGTGTAAATCCAACTCCACCCTCCAGGACCCGAATTTATTCTGGTCAGGCTGCACTCTCAGTTAGTTGTTCTTCGTAGGTCAATTTCTGTTGTACCCTCGCCGTTGCGAGGTTCAATTGACCTGGGTTATTGTTTTGAGTGAGCCTGAGAGCTAGGGATACCCCAGTCGTGAGAACAAGCAGCCTGCTTGTCCTCGGAGAAAGGGTATGATACATACCTGTAGCAGTTGTTCTCCGAGGACAGCAGGCTGATTGTTCTCACCTACCCTCCCTCCTCCCCTTTGGAGTTGTGTGTTTCATATTTTATTGCTTGTCATTCAACTGGCGGGAGCGGTCGCGCACGGGCGGGAAGGCGGCCGCGCATGCGCGGTGGGCGTGGCCTGCGTGCCGACCGTCCCGCGAAGCTTCTTCCGGTTGGTGGGGGCTGCCGCGGACGTCAACCCCAGTCGTGAGAACAATCAGCCTGCTGTCCTCGGAGAACAACTGCTACAGGTATGTATCATACCCTATCCCTTCGAGTTGCAAGAACTAGAGGGGTAATTCTCTGAATTAAATCCATTCTTGAGCCACCAAAGGTTAGCATCTTGACATTTCTCTGCTTCTAAAGCTTGTGTGTGTCAATTCTGTGTTGTAATCAATCCCATTGAACTTCTCGGACAGAAGACCTGAAACTGAGTCTCCAGTACAATTGTCTAACTAAGCTCTAGGTTTAACTTTTTTTTTTTTTTTTGGGTGGGGGGGGGGGTGCTATTTTAATGTTGAAAGTCACTCAGCCATGCCACATCATGGAATAGCTTTCAGAGCCACCCATATGTCAGGGTTGTCTACTTTGGATTTTATTTGGATACAAGATTAGTTAACACTTAAGCTTAGATGAAAGCCTTTGGGTGGTAATAAATCTGCATATCAAAAGCAGGCATGCAAGTAGTATTTTTAAGATGGAAAGCTTTGTCAAATCAGCATTAATTATTTCTATTAAATGTACCCTGGTGATTGATTTCTCCTGGGGGTGAAGGGCAGAGAGCTGTTTATTAACACTTCACTTCTAGTTGAGCTAAAAATGAGATAATGCTAGCAAATCATATGTAAAGTGGTTTCCATTATGAGCCCCATAATTCTATCTTGTTGCCTTTAACATTCAGTCTGACTCTATAACTATGTTCTTAGTATTCTTAATTAGATATAATCCATTTAGAGCAGCATTTTTCATCTGGTGTGTCTTGGGAGCCCCAGCAAGTGACCCAGCATTTTTAGAACAGGTCTCTCTCTCTCTCTCTCTCTCTCTCTCTCTCTCTCTCTCTCTCTCTCAGGTTCTGTATACTACTTTTAGCTTCTGGCCTTATATTGGTCTGGCAATCTTGCTACGCTCCATGATCACAGTTCTGTCTTCTCCGGCTCTTTTGCTTCCCTCCCACTGTTTCTTGGATTTTTTGTTTTTATACTTCCCGTCAGCAGCATCAGGGCTGATGTTAGATATTCATGGGCCCAGGGCGGAAACTGAGGAGGGGCCCCCAAAATCTGGTCTTTAGCCTATTCTTTCTTCAACTTGAGACAGGTTTGGGGGCCCTCTGTAGTATGGGGACCCAGGGCAATTGCCCTGTTTGCCACCCCCTAACGCCAACCCTGACAGGATTCTTCTTAAGTGTCTCCCACAACCTTAGCTGGGAACTAAATTTCTTGATCCTGGTTGTTGTACGATTTGGTATTCAGTGGCACCAGCTCAGCCCGTCCTCTTGCTTTGCTGCGGGGTGGCCAACAGCACAAAAAAGAGAAGAAAGAAAGGCTGCCGTAGTTTGATTTAATCTTGTCTCTTGAAACAAACAGCATACTGGCGCTATCCATCTGTGCTGGTGTAAGAGGAAAAGAAGTAGGTTACTTCCTCACATGCTCTTGAGATCTTAATCTTACATTTCTCTTCTCCACATTCAAACAAAATCCAGCATTATCAAACAAAAACCATGATGCTCTAACCCAGTGCCCTACAAAAATGCCTGTCTCCATGCTTGTCTCTCTGATTTGGAAAGGATGAGAGCCGGTCATAATACGAGACAAGTGAAAGCAATTTTATTTTGAGGTTTCATTTGTTATTGTACCCTCATTTGCTACTGAGAAGAATGGAATAAGGGGGCTTCGTTGAGTCACTTGATTCATTGCATTCTCAAAGCTGTAGTTCCTTGTCGGGTTGTTTCAGGTGACAGATTGTGAGATATATGAACATTCTTTTCCTCTCCTTTTGATTTCTGAGTCTAATGGTAGTACTGTGAAATCAGTAGACATTGATGCAAGGGGTCAAAAGAACCAAGCCAAATGCAGTATACATGGACCCAGGTTGCTTTACAAGGGAAGAAGCACAAAGAGCTACACCGTCTTTGGTTTATTTCCAGGAGTGTGTGCTGGAGAGCTAGAGGAATTGTAAGGAATATGTGTGAGGGGAGGGGGCAAGTGGAATATGGCACCCTGAATTGTTGAGAAAGTAAGGGAGCTGAGTAAAGGGTATTAGGAAGAGGGATAAAACAGAGAGAATACTGTGTTATTTATGTTGGCTTCAGTACAGAAACAGTTGTGTTAGAAATGCTATCTGAGAGCTGGATTATTTCAGTGAATACTTGTTTGATAAAATATATCCTTAAAAAAACTGATGGTGTGCCTTGAACATTTCTGGGATGAAAAAGGTTGAAAAGCACTGATTAGAGAATATAATAAAATTGAAGGTTTACATGTATAATGTCAGCTCAAAACACATCTAGGGATCAACATAACTCGTATTAAAATATTTTTTAGTTTAATTTCTTTTATTGATTTTCAGTACAGAGGTAAGTAAGAGCTCACAACATAGCATCATGTAACAATATACAATACATGGCAAAACAAAAGCTCACATTCAAGAAACAGTGAACAATTGCAAGATTAGGATGAAGTAAGAAAAGCAAGAGGAAAAAAAAAACCTTACAAGTACGAAACACACCTTGCAAAAAATCCTTTATGTTTTGCTTTGTATAGGGAAAAATGGCTTCCACTTGTATTATAAAGTGAAGTATACTAATTTGGCGTATCTTATAGCTTATGTATGCTTCATGTTCTGATATTAAAATATTTTTAACAGTATAATAATTAAAAGGGAAGTAAAAGCATTTGGACTACTTTTTTCCCGTTTGGTTTCTTTTCTTTCTTTCTTTGTTTTCATGTCCTCAGCATATTAGCTTACATTTGCATTGCTGTACCAATAAGTAACTTAATACCACCATCATTCCAGCCATTTCATAGAGATGTCCATTCAGGTACTTAGATTTTCATCTTCCCAAACCCTCTAGGTTTTAATGTTAATAGGAAAAGAGAAAAATGTCTCAAGACTAAATAGGTGTCATGTGCTCCCCAAATAGGTAATTCTTAAAGGGGAACCAGATCTCTGCACACAGTGCTATTTATTGAGATTTTGAAATTTTCTTCTGATTCAATACCACCGATTAAATAGATTTTATTATATTTCCCCTAAAGTTGTGAGTGGGGCACCTAGCATTATGGGACAAGGGACTGAAATTTTGACTCAAGGAATTATTATTATTATTATTATTATTGGTTGCATTTGTTTCCCACATTTCCCACCTATTTGCAGGCTCAATGTGGCTTACAATGTTCTGTTATGGCATTCGCCATTTCAGAGTAGAAGTTACAGTTGGTGTTAAATAGAGAATAGGTTGACATGATAAAAATAAGCAGACAGTTATAGAAAGAAACCAGTCAAAATAAAGGTAGAGTGGTGATGTGCTGCAGTCACAATTATTGAACGTTGTGATATGCCTTGTTGAAAAGATATGTCTTCAGAGATTTACGAAAGTTAGTTAGTTCATAGATTGTTTTTAAATTACGCGGTAGTGCATTCTTTATCTGTGTGCTAGTGTATGAAAAGCTGGACACGTGTGTTAGTCTGTATTTCAGTTTTTTACAGCTTGGAAAGTGTAGATTAAGGAATGTGCGTGCTGACCGTTTAGCATTCCTGGATGGTAAGTCAACAAGGTCTAGCATGTAGGCCGGGGCATCTCCGTGAATGATTTTATGAACTAATGTGCAGATCTTGAACGTGATACGTTCCTTAAGTGGCAGCCAGTTTAGCTTTTCTCTTAGGGGTTTTGCACTTTCGTATTTTGTTTTTCCAAATATGAGTCTGGCTGCAGTGTTCTGGGCTGTTTGAAGTTTTTGGATGATTTGTTCTTTGCAGCCAGCATAGAGTGCATTGCAGTAGTCAAGGTGACTTAGCATCATTGATTGTACCAGGTTGCGAAAGATGACCCTCGGGAAGAAAGGTTTTACTCTTTTAAGTTTCCACATTGAGTGGAACATCTTCTTTGTTGTAGTCTTCACGTGACTTTCAAGTGTAAGATTTCGATCGATGGTAACTCCGAGAATTTTCAGGGTGTCTGACACGGGAAGGGAAAAGTTTGGTGTGGTTATAGTGGTGAATTTACTTGTGTTATGTTGTGAAGTAAGTATGAGACATTGTGTTTTTTCTGCATTAAGTTTCAATTGGAATGCATCCACCCATGAATGCATGATTTGGAAGCTATTGTTGATGTCACTGGTGATTTCCTTTAGATCATGTCTGAATGGGATGTAGATCGTGATGTCATCTGCATATATGTATGGATTGAGGTTCTGATTGGATAGTAACTTGGCCAAGGGTGTCATCATTAGGTTGAAGAGGGTCGGAGAGAGGGGAGATCCTTGAGGGACTCCACATTCAGGTATCCATGGGGCTGATGTGATCGCGTTAGATATCACTTGGTATGACCTCGTGGTCAGGAAATCTCTAAACCAATTAAGAACATTATCTCCAACTCCGAAATATTCTAGGATGTAGTATTTCATGGTTGACCATGTCGAAGGCACTGGACATGTCAAATTGTAAGAGAAGTATGTTGCCAGTTGCGATTGTTTGTTTAAATTTAGTCAGGAGAGTAACTAGTACTGTTTCGGTGCTGTGGTTAGCTCGAAATCCTGATTGAGAGTCGTGAAGAATTGCGAATTTATTTAGGTAGTTGTTGAGCTGCTTTGAGTGGTTAGGGTGGTGGACTTTGGTCCTGGGGAACTGAGTTCAATTCCCACTTCAGGCACAGGCAGCTCCTTGTGACTCTGGGCAAGTCACTTAACCCTCCATTGCCCCAGGTACAAATAAGTACCTGTATATAATATGTAAGCCGCATTGAGCCTGCCATGAGTGGGAAAGTGCGGGGTACAAATGTAACAAAAAAAACCTATGCCGTTAGTTTGGTTTCAGCGGGATGGATGCTACTGGGCGATAGTTGGTTAAGTCACTTGTACTTTTCTTTGCATCTTTAGGTATAGGGGTGAGTAGAAAGAATATTTCCTTTGTCCTTTGGGAAGAGTCCGTTCTGTAACGTGTAGTTCAGATGCATAGTGAGATCTGATATGAATTGTTGAGGGGCGAGTTTTACAAGGTTGTTAGGGCATATGTCTAGTTTGCAGTGGGACTTGGCGAATCTTCCAATCATTTGGGAGATGATATCATCCGAGAGTCTGTCAAAGTTGGTCCATGTTCGGTCAGCTGGGAATTCACCAGGGATTGGGTGTAGACAGTCAAGGAGTTTTACAAAGTCGATGGAGTTGGTAGGTATCGTGAGTCGTAACTTTACAATTTTCTCTTTGAAGTATTTCGCAAGGTTATCTGCTGATGGGGTGTCTATACTGTTAGAGGTAACCGGTGTAGTATTTAATAATTTGTTGATTAGTTGGAAAAGTTTATGTGTATCCTTGTAGTCTGGTCCAATTTTAGTTTTATAGTATGATCTTTTAGTTTGTCTGATGGTGTATTTGTATTTTCTTTGTAGTTGCTTCCAGGCGTTGAATGCGGTGTCGTCTTTCCTTTTATTCCATGCTCGTTCTAATCTTCTAACTTGTGTTTTTTGTATTTTCAGTTCTTCACTGAACCAAGGTATTGTGTTTCTCCTTTGTGAGGTTCTGGTTTGAAGTGGTGCAGTGTTGTCTAGTATACTTCTACATCTGTTGTCCCATTCTTGAATAAATTGGTATGAATCCGTTAGTGCTGTCCATTCGTTATTGTAGAATTGTTGCCAGAATATTAATGGATCTATTTTACCTCTCGTGGTATAAGTTAGTCTTTCTTGTTTCTGGTGTAGATTTTTTATACGCCATTGAAGGGACAGGTTTGCTTTGTAGTGGTCGGACCATGATGTGGCTGTCCATTTTATATCTGTTGGCACAAGATTTAGGTCTGAGGAGAATTTGTATGTAATGATGTCTAGTGTGTGTCCTTTAGTGTGGGTTGACTGCATATTTGGCCAGTGAAGGTTCCACAATCGGAAGAAATCCTTACATTCACATACGTTTCAGGAGTTAGGATCTTCAAGGTGAAGGTTGATATCCCCTACTATAAGAAGGTTGGAGGTAGAGACATATGTGTTCGATATAAAGTCCATAAAGTGTATTTGACAATCCTGCCAGTTGCCTGGTGGTCTGTAAAACAGGACTACATTTAGGTGGTCTTGCAGGGTTGGATGATTGATTCTAACTGAGGCAATTTCAAGTTGGGGAAGTATGGATTCGGCTGTAGTTGTAACGGTATGAGATCTGAAGCATTAAATGTCGCGGAAATTTTGGAAGCATCCTTAGAATATTCAGAAAGAGCTATTCTGTTGATTTAATTTGTATTTGAGCAGGACTTAAATGCAGTAATAAGGTCGTTTTTAGGAACTCACAATCTCTCTTCTGTGGTAGGAGGATATGGATTTATCTGGATATGATTAAGTCCATTCAGGAACATAAAAAATTGTTTTTGGCTTTGAAACAGGATGTATTAGCTTTAGGTGCTTCTTTTTTGTTGACATATTTCTGCAAATGTTTAGTTTAAATATCTTGGGATAAAGTATACTTTCTTCCTCCTTGAACATTTTGAAGACTTTCATTGACTTAAGATCACAACTAGAGAATCTTGATAATAGGTTGAATAATGTAAAGTGCAGAGGATTTACATGTTAAGTTGTACCTTTGTTTCTTTTTCCTTTTATTTTTTATAACTCCTATTTTTCTGTTCCAGCCCCTTTAACGTTTGTGGTCTAAGAAGGACGATTGAATACTTTTTCCCTTTTATTTTTGAAATATGTAAATTTTCCTTAAAATATTAGTTCTGTATTTCCTTAAGAATAAATGCTTGTTTAATTTGCTTAAATGATAAAGAATTTTTTAATGCAATTTGTTTCCATCTTCCTTTCTATCTTATAAAACTACTGTATTTTTCTGAAATACTCGTGCAAACTAGATAGTAGGTCTACATTCTTCTAATTGACTGCTATAGTTGTGCGGGCTGCCAAGAGTACGAAGGTTTACTAAGTCAGCATCATGAACATATGGTCTTTGGGAAGCTTACACTCTGTAATATCTGGTTTAATACTAAATACCTACTGCCAAAACACTTGCACCCATGGACAGTCCTACCACATGTGTTTGAAAGAACACTTGTCTAGCCACCCTTGAGCATGTTATGTAAATCTGAAATAGAATCCTACACTCTGAATGCAAATGTGTTTATGCAGATGGAAGTTATCCTAACATTGCCTCAGATCTCACCCCACAGGAATTCCATCAAGGTCCCTTTTTCATTTGTACTAATAGAAGTATTTCGTTTGCACACTGTACTAAGCCAGGCACTAATAAAATGTAGAAATCAAACCTTTACTTTCTTTTGACCACCAAATAATTTCTTTTTAACTTGTGAAGGAGCTGAAGAAAATTAGTTTTATGAATTTGGAAGAAATGTTGATGACACATCCAAGTTAAAAGAAGGATCAACACTTCCAGCAAACTGTTTCTGTGTCTACTCCTAGAAGTGATAATAAAGACAATTATCCTTGTGGGGCCAAGGGTTACTGCCTAGCAAAACATCATTGAACTCTAACAACCAGTGGGAAACTATGTATTCTCACACATGGGTAATGCAATCTCACATTTTCCAGTCTGGAGCTTTTATGTTCAGGTCCTTTTTTTCCCCTTCCCTTTATTGTGTTAGTTTTCTATTTTTCCTGCTTTTATGTTTCCTTTGTTTTCTGCATCAGGCCGTTTTTAGGCCTTGACATCGGCCAAGTTCTCCAATTCTTTCTTTCTGGTTCCTTGCCCCTTTTTGTGGCACCATTGCTTCATTTTGATTTGGCTGTGGAGTTTTTTCCTTCCATGTCCACTCAAGTTCCCAGTGGCTTCAAGTTCTGTACCCATTCTTGGTGTCTTAAGTGCCTAGGGCTTGATCATAATCCTTCTAACTGTGTCCTGTGTCTTCGTATGAAGAAAAGGACTCATTTGGCCAGAGAGGCTCAGCGGGAACAAATTTTTGGAACCCAATCCGAATCATCAGTATAGGGGAGCATCAGTACAATATGGCTGCTAGACCTGTGGACACCGGGAGCAGTTGTGTGTCAAGTGGGTCTCCACCTGCCTCAACGCCGACAGCTGTGCAGGGCCCCTGGGATTGGCCTGCTTCGGATCTGAGCCCAAGAAGACGTGAAGATTCAAAGTCATCCTCTTCGGCACCAAGGAGCCTTGATAACTGGCTTTGAGTGAAGGCCGAGAAGCATCGGCATCAATCCCCCTCAATGCATGGTGCCAGAAGCTCCGGGGTGCCGAGGTAATCAGCAACCGAGAAGCATAGGCACGGGAGGGCTGCTCCCTCTCCATACAAGAGGTGCCAGTGTGGAGGTCTCTGAGCAGACAGCACTAGCCTCCTGCCTCGACTCCAACAGTTCTGCAATCTGTCTATGAACCAACATCACAGCCTTTCCTGGTGTCGGCCCTCGATGAGCACATCCGGGCCTTGCTTCCTCAACTGCTGGCTGGCTTCCTTCGTAGTCATCAGGGCTGCTTGCACCTACCATGCCTCCTGTTGCAGCACAGCTTGGCCCTCAGCCTCAATTGCGGCCTTCTACATCTGTGTCATGTGTGGCCCCAGTGTTGACTGCCATCCAGACAGGTACCCCCTCAACGTCGATGGAGCCAACAATTTTGATGCCCCTCTCGAGGACATTGTTCTTCTACGTTGAGGCAGCCTCGGTCTCAGCCCTCCCATGAGGAGGTTTTGACTGACACAGCTCATGTGAGTCTGAGGAGGATCCATGGTACTTCTCGGTGGATGAGTTCTATGGCATCCCCTCCGACCTCACCCTCCACAGGAAAGGTGAAAGTCTCCTGAGAGCCTTTCCTTTCCCTTGTTTGTCAAGAAAATGGCAGCAGCCATTCCATTTCCTTTGGAGGTGGAGGACGAGCCCAAGGCCAAGATGTTCGAGGTCCTGGACTACGAGTGTCCTCCTAGAGAGGCTGTGACTGTACCGCTGCATGAGATCCTGCAGGATGTTCTTGTATGGAGCTGGGAGTCTCCTCTGTTTGTCCCAGTACTGCCCAAGAAGATCGATACCATGTACCGGATTCACAGCACCCCTGGATTTGATAACCTCAGTTGCCTCATCACTCCCTTGTGGTTGAATCCACCCTCAAAAGGGCAAAGAGTTCTAGGGACTGTGATTCGGCGCCCCCAGGCAAAGAAGCTAGAACCTTGGACTCTTTTGAAAGGAAGATGTTTCAGGCATTTATGCTCGTGTACAATCATACCAGCTCTTCACAAATGTTTACTTACGGGATTTGTTGGATTTGGCTGATTCTCTCCCTCCGGAGCAGGCCAAGTCACTTCACAAGTTGGCCAGGCAGCAGAAGGTGTGTGGTAAGTTCATGTCCAGGGGTGCTTACGATACTTTTGATGTGATATCCAGGATATCTGCCCAAGGTAAAACGATGTGCAAACTCTCATGGCTGCATGTCTCTGACTTAGAACTTGCGTTTCATCAGAGGTTGGTGGATGCCCTGTGCCAGGGGGATAATCTTTTTGGAGAGAAGGTTGAAGAGGTCACTGACCAAATCAAGAAACATACTGATACTGTCTCTTCTGTCTACCGCTGGGCACCTTCTGCATTTGCCTCCTCCTCTAGGAGAATTTTTGGCAAGTCAAGAAGGGGAACCTATTACTTGCAGAGGCGTAGGTACACCATCTTCTCTTACCTGCCTTCTCAGGCTCAGCCCCAGCGTGCTCGCTCATGTCAGCATCGTTCGCCTGAGACCCCTACTGCTCCCCAGTCAAAGCAAGGGATGAGCTTTTGCCTGGCTCTAGTGGAGCATAGCCACTGTCCCAGTGACCTTGCAGGATGACTTACTGGTCAGAGGAGGCTGAATTATTTTCATGAAAGGTGGCTCCTTCTAACCTTCAATTGATGGTTCTTCAAATAGTCCGGCTACGATATGCCCTCTATTGGCATCAGAAACCTCCAAATTGCCCACTGAGAGCTCATTCCTTCAGCTCTCAACACAAGCAGGTACTTACTTGCACAGGAAATTTCAGTCCTCCTGAAGGCTCATGTGGTCAAGCCTGTTCCACCAGGGGAGGATGGGCGGGGATTCTATTCCAGGTACTTCCTTGTACAAAAGAAGACAGGGGGGATGTGTCCCATCATAGTCCTAAGGGCCCAGAACAAATTCCTGGTTAAAGAAAAGTTCAGAATGGTTTCCCTTGACACCCTTCTCAGCATGATTCAGGAACACAATTGACTATGCTCTCTGGACTTAAAGGATGCATATATGGACATCCTGATACTTCCAGCCCACCGGAAGTATCTACGTTTTTTGTTGGGAGCACAGCACTTCCAGTACTGCGTGTTGCCATTTGGCCTCGTGTCAGCTCCAAGGGTATTTACCAAATGTCTAGCAGTAGTCACAGCATCACTCTGCAGACTGGGAGTCCATGTGTTCCCTTATCACAGTGATTGGATGGTGAAGAACATGTGTGAAGACGGTGCGTGGGAGTCTATGTGGAGGACTATTCAGGTGTTTGAGCTACTAGAGTTCATTTTAAACTATCCCAAGTCCCTTCTACACCCTGCCCTACAGTTGGAGTTCATTGAAGCCCTGCTCAATACGCAGAAGGTTCAAGCCTTCCTCCCGGGGCCAAGAGTGCAAGAGTGGACACTCTAATCGCACTGGCTTCTCAGGTTTGCACCCCTTAGCAGGTCACAGCTCGGCAGATGTTGAGGTTGTTGGAACACATGCAGGCTCGTTTTCGAAAGAGAAGGATGCCCATCTTTCGACACATATAGGAAGGTGGGCGTCCTTCTCACAGGGTCGCCCAAATTGGCATAATCGAAAGCCGATTTTGGGCATCCCCAACTGCTTTCCGTAAATGTGAGCCCTCCAAAACCCACCACAAGACCCACTGTACCCACATCTAGGTGCCCCCTTCACCCGTAAGGGGTAGTGGTGTACAGTTGTGGGTAGTGGGTTTTGGGGGGGGGGGCTCAGCACACAAGGTAAGGGAGCTATGTACATGGGAGCAATTTATGAAGTCCACTTCAGTGCCCCCTAGGGTGCTCGGTTGGTGTCCTGGCATGTCAGGGAGACCAGTGCACTATGAATGCTGGCTCCTCCCACGACCAAAGGGCTTGCATTTGGTCGTTTTTGAGATGGGTGTCCTTGGATTCCATTATGGCCGAAAATCAGAAATGACCAAGTCTAGGGACGACCATCTCTAAGGATGACCTAAATGTCAAGATTTGGGCGTCCCCGACCGTATTATTGAAACGAAAGATGGACATCCATCATTTTGATAATACGGGTTTCCTGCCCCACCACCAGGACGTTTTGCAAGGACGTCCTCAGCAAAACTTGGGTGTCCCTTTCGATTATGCCCCTCCACTTATCCACATTTTGTGATGCTCATGACACATTTTCACATGAGAACTACTACTACTACTTATCATTTCTATAGCGCTACAAGGCATACGCAGTGCTGTACACCATACATAAAAGACAGTCCCTGCGCAAAGAGCTTACAGTCTAAATAAGACAGGTAACAGACAGAACAACTAAGAGGTAAAGGAATTAAAGAGGACGGGATGAAAGGTACAGGGCAAGTGAGCAGTGGTTAGGAGTCAAAAGCAGTGTCAAAGAGGTGGGCTTTTAGCTTGGACTTGAAAACGGCCAAAGACGGGGTTAGACGTACATGCTCGGGAAGTCTATTCCAGGCGTAAGGTGCAGTGAGATAAAAGTAACGGAGTCTGGAATTAGCAGTAGAGGAGAAGGGGACAGACGAGAGATTTGTCAACAGAACAGAGAACTGCTCAGTAAACCCTAGCTTCTGAGTGGTATCAGGTCACAGGGAACCTGTAAGATGTCATCCGAGTGTCCCCGAAGCGGACTCGCTCCCTGTTGTGGTGGACCATTTGATCCAATTTGACTGTGGGACTCCCATTCCAAATTCTTCAACCACAGAAAGTGCTGATGACTGCGGAGTCCATGTAGACAGGCTTCACACTCAAGGTGCTTTGTTCGCCCAGGAAACAGATCTCCAGATCAATCTCCTGGAGCTTTGGGCTATTTGGAACGCTGTAAAGTCTTTCAGAGATCAGCTGTTTCACCAAACTGTACTCATTCAAACGGACAATCAGGTTGCCATGTATTACACCAACAGGCACTGGGGGGGCACCAGATCATGCCCACTGTGTCAAGAGGCTGTTTGGCGTTTGTCTGTCTGGCATGGAATGCCTCTTCGTGCCACTTATCTGGTGGGCAAAAACAACAGCCTGGCTGACAGACTGAGCAGGATCATGCGTTCCCACAAGTGGTCTCTCAACATGAGCTTTGCCCCCAAAATTTTCTGAGCATGGGGCACCCCTTTTGCCACTCAAATCAATCACAAGGTCCTGTTCCAGTCTCCAGGCCCACGACAGACTAGCATCAGATGCCTTCCTCCAGTAGGGGACAGGACTTGTGTATGGGTATCCTCCCATACCTCTTGTGGGAAAGACTTCGTTGAAACTCAAGCAAGACTGCAGGATGATGGTCCTGATCGCTTCTTACTTGCCTCAACAGATTTGGTTCCCTCTTCTTCTGGATTTATCTTCCATGGAACTGTGGAGATTGCAGTGTTTTCCAACCCTCCAACCCTTCCAGTCTCTGGCCCTCACAGCCTGAATGTTGAGAGCCTAGAATTTGCTTCCTTTGGTGTGTCAGAGAGTGTCTCCCGAGTCTTACTGGCTTCCAAGAAAGATTCCACCAAAAGGTGTTACTCTTTCAAATGGAGGAGGTTTGCCGTCTGATGTGAAGGCAAGGCACTGTATCCCATTTCATGTCTTACGCACACCCTGCACCTCTGAGTCTGGTCTCAAAACCAACTCCACAAGGATTCACCTCTGTGCAGTTAGTGCTTACCATCAACGTGTAGATGGTAAGCCTATCTCTGGACAGCCTCTTGTTCTCTTCATGAGAGGTTTGCTCTTGTCAACCCCCCTGTCAGACCTCTGCCAGTGTCATGGGACCTGAACGTTGTTCTCACCCAGCTGATGGAAGCTCCTTTCGAGCCACTGGATTCTGTTACCTGAAGTACTTGATTGTTTTGGTGGCTGTTATTTCAGCTTGCAGGGTCAGTGAACTTCAGGCCGTATTGGTGGATGCACCTTACATTAAGTTTCATCACAACAGAGTAGTCCTCCACACACACCCTAAGTTCCTGCCTAAGGTGGTATTGGAGTTCCATCTGAACCAGTCAGTTTGTTTTGCTAACATTCTTTCCCTGACCTCATGCCCATCCTGACTAGAGCGCCTTGCACACCTTGGACTGAAAGCGAGCAGTGGCCTTTTACTTGGAGCAGACTAAGCACCACAGACAGTCAACCCATCTTTTTGTTTCTTTTAATCCCAACAGAATGGGGGTTGCCATCAGGAAACGCACAATCTCTAATTGGCTGGCAGATTGCATTTCTTTCACTTGTGCCCAGGCTGGGCTGACCCTGGAGGGTCACGTCAAGGCTCACGATGTCAGAGCCATGGCTGCATCGGTAGTCCAATTGTGGTCAGCCTCCAAGGCTGCAACTTGTTCTTCGGTCCACACATTCACATCGCACTACTGCCTTGAGCAGGATACCCGATGCGACAATCGGTTTGGACAGACAGTATTGCAGAATCTGTATGGGGTCTAGAATCCAAATCCACCACCCTAGACCTGTTTTCTTCTGTTCCAGGCTGCACTCTGACATGGTTGTATATGGTTCAGGTTGGTCTCTGTTATGTTCAGGCCTTTGCGAGGCCCATTTGACAGTGGTTGTTGTTTTTCTGTGAGCCTGGTAGCTAGGGATTCCCCATGTGTGAGAATACATAGGCCGACTTGTCCTCTGAGAAAGCGAAGATACTTGCCTATAGCATGTATTCTCCGAGGACAGCAGGCCTTATATTCTCACAACCCTCCCATCACCCCTTTGGAGTTTTCTCCTCTTTTGTCTTTTGGTCAGCTATACTATAGTATTGTACTGCGGTAACCGCACTCCTGCGGCGGGCAGGAAAGCACTTGCTCCGGGTGTCTTGCGCTCCACAGAGCTCTTTTCAGCTTGTCATAACTCTGGATTGGGCAACGCGGGATTGCTTTACCCATATTTGAGAATATAAGGCCTGCTGTCCTCTGAGAATACCTACTACAGGTAAGTATCTTTGCTTTATCATATATCTACACCAAAGGAGATTGCTTGGGCCGCTTCTTCAGCTTATTAAAAATTACACTCCAAACCTGAAACACCTGATCTAACATAGAATGAGCTTATAGGTTTGTCCTCTGTTGACCTAAATTTCATCAGCCTAGTTTCTTAGTTCTACCTGATTTTGGTCCAGATTGGCTCCGTTCTAGTTTGCTGCCTGCCATTCGTAACTATTAGACCTGAAAATACCATTTAGAATTTTGTGGGAACAGCCCATCTACCTCCCAAGGAATGAAAACCATAGTCAGGAACACACTAGGGCACCCTCTGTTCACAAAGATTGTGATGATCCTGTTCAGATCTCTAAAGAAACAATCAGATACCAAACAAGGCTGCAATGAGAACGAAAAAATTAGTCTTGGAGTGTGTTCACTTTTATAACGTTAGTTCTGGTCAGCATTGAGGTAATAGAGTAAACAATGGAAGATAAAGATCGACGTGGTCGGGAGGCAAGATGGCGTCTGAGTGAGACGTTAAGGAAGTAGCTCCGGTCCCAGCTCCTATCTTTTGTACGAGAAATATATTTCCTAACTCTAATGCCCAAAAGGAGAGGAAGACGACGCGCCAGCCCCGCGACGCCAGTCTTACCGGTTGCTGGAACGATGGATCGATTCCTTACCCCGGGTGGAATATCGGGAGCTACCTCGCTGTTGCAGAGTTTGGGGAGAGGGTTGCCAGCTCTGCAACTTGAGCTTGAAACATCACTTAGCCCCGAGCAGAGAGCACCACCTCCTATGCCGGCAGGAAACCCGAGGACGGACCAGGAAACCCCAGAGGAAGAATCTACGGGGCTTCTTGGCACGGGTGCCGACTCGAGAGAAACGCCGACTTCCCCCGCAATGGAGAGTGCGGGTGTAGTAGGAGGATATCCTAATCTTGGGGAAGATCGTGGATCACACCAGAGACAGACAGGGGAAACTTCCACTACAGACCTGGGCCTACTAAGTAAGTCCTTTTTGCCTAAAAAACCTATAGTGATATCCTTAGAAAACATATGGGAAGCTCTGGTTGGTCTTGAAGCTTCCTTTTCGCAGAAGTTTTTACTTCTGAATCAACAACATGATTCTGAATTAGAGAAAATAAAAATGATGGACAATACAATGATAAAAATTGGAAAAGAAGTAGAAAAGAACTCACAATTAATACAAAACACTCAAAAGATACAAGCTGAGCTTATTAAAGAAAATCTTTTTCTACATAATAAAATTGAAATTTTAGAAAATGCTCAACGGTCTAATACCCTTAGATTGACAAATTTTCCAAAGCAATTGTCAATCTCACCATTAATAACTTTTCGGAAGTATCTTACAGAGATACTAAAAATCCCAGAAGGATCACACCCTCCAATTTCAAAAATATATTACATTCAACCCTTTTTTAAGAAACAAGTACAAGAAAATGGAGAAAGACCTGATCAACACTCAGTGAATTTAGACTTGAATTTAACACAAATATTACAAGACGATAAAATAGGAATGACAACTGCTACTCTTAAAGTTGTTTTTATTTTACAACCGGATCGAGACTGGGTACTAAAACAATATTTTCTAAATAAAGACCAACTTTTCCTTGATTGTAAAATAAGAGTTTACCCAGATATATCCAGAACAACTCAGAAGAAAAGACAAGAGTTCTTGAAACTGCGTTCGAAGGCAGTTCAACTAGGTGCATTATTCTGGTTGAACTTTCCCTGCAAATGTGTTTTAAAACTTAATGCTGTTAAATATGTTTTCTTTGAATCAAAACAATTAAATTCTTTTCTGGAAACTAAACTGGCTGCTCTGCTGGTGACACAGCCAAGCATGGTAATAACATCGACTCCGTAATAGTATGTATATCCGGTTACTCTCCTCAGATGTCTATTTTTTTTTCTTTAAGTGATAGATGTTGTTAATCTACCTTAAATATTTGATTTCCTGAGTATTGTGAATTGCCTCCAATTGTTGGACTAAAGATGAGTAATAGTTCATTCCTTAAGAGAAGATAAAGTTTAATTTAATTATTTTTCCTTTATGATGTATTTTGACTTAAAATCATCTTTTCGATTTTCAAATGATATGTTGTAATATATTTGAAAAACTTAATAAACAAATTGAAAATAAAAGGAAAAAAAAAAAAAAAAAAAAAAAAAAAAAAAAAAAAAAAAAAAGATCGACGTGGTCCATCCAGTCTGCTCAAAAAATCAATAGTTCTTTAATGTTGCACAGAGAGGTTTCCATCTACCCACATCTTCCCTAAAACACTCCAATGGTGAGTAATTCAGACCATACATCTCCTTTAATTGACCTAGTACTGTTACTCCTGGATATTTGATTTCCTTATAATGTCAGCCATTTCATCTGTTAGGTTGAAAGGCATCACTTAATAAGTGAGCATGATTTGTTAATGTTTTGGAGGAAATTGAAGACCTATTTAGTTAGTTTAGCTTTTGGTGCTGATGGTGTGTGTGAGTGGCTAAGAGGGTGGTTTGAGTTGCAGTTGGGAGGGTTTGGGATGGATGGACATTTTTTTAAGTGTGAATTTTGTTTTGGTATATGTTTTGTATGTTTTTGTATTTCTTATATTGCTATGTAATCCACTTTGAAACATAGTGAATGGCAGAATGTAAACATTTTAAATAAATAAGGACACCAAAAGTAATGGTTCATTCAAAAAACAAGGGTCAGGAAAACTAACTTTGTCAAAATGGGGGAATACCATCTGGAGGAAGCAGAGAAGCAGTTAAATCTAAACAAGAGATTTTAAAGGCACCAAAACCTTTTGTTAAGAAAGTAGATAAAAAGAAAAAGAGGTCATTATGGTTTTCAAAAGAAGTAGCAGAAAAGATAAGAAAAAAAAGGTTAGGCATAAAGTACAAAAAACTGCAACAATAGCTGGAAAAGCAGTCAGTAAAGCAAAGATGCAAATGGAAGAAAAAAAAATAGCCAATATAGTAAAAATAAGGGGCAAGACTTTTTTTTATGTATATATGCGTTAGTGACAAGGGAAGTCCAGAAGTGGCATTGTGAGGAAGGGGAGGAATATGTGGAAGCTGATGCTGATAAAGCAGAATTGCTTAACAAATATTTCTATGTTCACAGATGAAGGGCCAAGAGTAGGACCACAGAAAATTAACAGAAATAGGAGTGGAAGTGATTTTCAGAAGACCGTGAGGAATTAGCCAACTTAAAAGTTGATAGGTTGAGGGGGCAGACAAGATATATATTGAAGGAACTTGGCAAAGTTCTGATGGCTCCATTGGGTGACTTTCGTTGCTTTTGAATAATATTTTATCTGCTCCTAAAGTAGTCTCCAAACAAAGCTTCTGCTGACACTATACAAATGTTTTGTTTACTCTCTAAATTTGCTATGCAAGGAAATAACATATGAGTTGCACTGTTTCTATTTCTTTTCTTTTGAAACTGGAAACTGGCTCCATTGACCTGCTTTTGTGAGTGCAGTTCTTGAATTAGAAAGGTAGTAACTTTGGTGAGTGTGATTTTTTTTTTTTTTTGGTGAGCACTTTTCCCTTCTATGAGAGGAATGTTCAGGATTTCAATTTTTTATCTGATGAACATCAGTTTTCCAAGCTTGTGGAGAATGTGTTTATGGTGAGCTACTCCACATGACTAAATGATTGTCACTGCATGTTAATAATGGCCACTTTCATAGGTGTAACTTTGTGAAGATCTATGAATGCATTTGTAGAATATTCCACTGATTAGTTTTACATGGGAAATATATTCCACTGTGCTGTTGTCCTAGATATGTGCTGGTCAATATTCAGCCGGCCAGGGTCAGCATTTTTTTAAACAGTGACTGTCACTGGTTAAATTATTCCCAGATATTCAGTTCTGGGCCATGTCCGGCCACTGGCACTGAATATCCAGCATTACACCACACTAAACTCCAACTTTTATATGCAAATTTCTCTTTATTATAAATACTTCACCGTTATTGTTAATAAAACAGATTCAAACATAAATACTTATGCCTTATACCAGCTATTAACTTTAAACATTAAACCACTCATTCATCACCTTTCAACCACCACTTACCCTATATACTAGTTATCTAAAATATCTTTAGAAGTTTAAATATCAAACCATTATACATGAAAAAAGTCCTGCTTCATAACATTGATGAGGCAGACAGTTCATGGTACTCAATCATGTCCACTGCTGTAATATGCTGTAAAACCGTCAACTACGTCCACTGTGTGGCCTTTTATTAGTCAATCTTCAGCAGCTGATTACATTGCTTCTCGTTGGCACGTAGGAACTATTGCACACAGAAATTATCAGCACTGCTGTTTACAAACCGCCACATTATCCTGTGGCTTTCATTGTATAGGTTTCACAAGTATTGTGTAAATGGGCAAACCCACCGCAGGGTGGTTACAAACAGCTCGATTCCCCTAATTGTCCCTGTGGTGTTCACCAGGGTTTATGCGAGTCCAGACTGATATTTAGCTGAGGCCCGCATGAGACAGGAAATACGGGCCCCAGCTGAATATCGGCCAGGACCCATATACATTTTTTAAAAACCCACAGGTTTGATAACCCCAGCACCAATTCCCGTACCCCTCCCAAATAAAATAGAAAGCGTCTCCTCCCCCTTTACCACCATAGGCGTCCCCCCAGGCCTGCCTGGAGATGTCCCTGATGGTCTGGGGGAAAATCAAGCAGGAGCAATGCCTACTTGCTCCTGCCTGGCACCGTCTCCTCTTGAAAATGGCTGCCACAACCTCTAGCAGCAGCCTCACAGTATTTGAAGTACTGTGAGTCTGCCACTAGAGGTCATGGCAGCCGTTTTCAAGAGGAGATGAGCCAGATAGGCTCAGGGGGCACTACAGAGGTAAGGGGGGAGCTGGGGCAGCTTTCTATTTTCTTCGAGGATCGGGGGGGGGGGCCCCCACAAGATCTGAGGTGAGTTTAACTGAGCACTTACTTGATAGACCAGGAGCCTGGTTAAACTTTGTGCATAAAGTTAGAACAGCCTTTTTTCTATCCTAACTGTATGTGCTCGCCTAGCCGGTTAGCAGTCTGAATATCTTCGCTAACCAGATAGGGCAGTGGCCCTGCCCAATCTCTGCCCCTGACCCACCTCTAACCTCACCGATTAGAGGTTGCTCGTTTAGCGGCAGTATTCAGCGGCACTGTCTGGTTAAGTGCCACTGAATATTGCTGGTTAGTCTGAAGCAAGTGATTTAAATGGCCAAGAGCCTCTCCTGGCTATTTAAATTGCTTTGATTATCGAGCCTGATATATATATATATATATATATATATAGATAGATAGATAGATAGATAGATAGATATGGTGATTCATATTCAGTACTGCTGTTGTGACCCCTGTTGACCTGTGATCTTCAGTGTTTCTCCCTCTTTTTATAATTCAGCCCTTCTACAGATGATGGCAGCTGCAGAGGCTGGACGTGATGTTGTATATTTCACCTTTGGGGATAGTGAGTTAATGAGAGAGATTTACAACATGCATACATTTCTCACAGAGAGGGGCCAAACTATTGGTAAGGAAATGCAATTTTTTTTCACTTTGAAATATAAGGATCTCATAGATATCAAATCTAGCAATTCCTGTACCCTTCTAATGCTTTGTTTGGAATGAATCATATTTTGAACTGAATATATTTTGATTCACAGAGTTAATAATAGAAAAAAAATAAAAATTTTGCTTTTTGTCCTGCTGAAGCAAAAGTAACCTGGAAGTGACTGAATAGGTATTTCACCTCCAAAGGCATTTTTGAGTTGGAGTTTCTTCCTCTTGCTCTGGGCCTTCAGCTCAGTCGGAACCAGAATTGGGAACTTGGCTCCATGAGCCTTTGTTGGTACTTTCAAGACTCCTTCCAGAAATCTGCAATCATGGACTTGAACCTAGCAACTAGTTGTCATCCTTAAGCAATGACCATGGCACCCTCAACTCCCAGGTGCTGGGAATATTGCTTCTATATCATCCCCATTCAATTCGGGGAGTGAAAAACCCAACTAGGAGATCAAACCGCCACTGGGTCTTGTGAATTTTGCAAGCTGTGTTATTTCTGGAAAAATAATGCAAGCTCAAAGCTGACATTATTTTTCCAACCTGGGAGCATCAGGCCACTAACACTAGTTGCCTGGTGCTTCTGGGGAGCATTCTTAAAGGGGCCAACAAGGGAACAGTGGAGGTGGCTCCCTGCCCCTCCTCTCCCCCCCCCCCCCCCCCCCAAGATAACCACAAACCATCCACATCCTGTAGTAGCCCCACCCCCAGCCTACCTTAAGACATCCATAGTGGTCTTGGGTAGACCAATTAGGAGCATTACCCATCGCTCCTGTCCATACAGCACCTGGTTCAAAATGGAGGCTGCTGTCTCTAGCAGGAGTCATGCAGTACTACTTCTAGAGATCAGGCTGCCATAGAAGGGAAATATGGCTGCCTAACCTCTAGCAATAGAGGTTGTGGCCTCCATTTAGAATCTGGCACTGGCATGGGCAGGATTGACTGAGGATCATTTGTGCCTGGCCTGCCTTGCCCTGGGGAGTAGGGGAGCCAATTCCAGTTATACTTACACTGGTCCCTTTAATAAATGCTCCCCAGGGTCATCAGGCCATGCATTGGCATTTCGATGCTCCCAGGAGTGGAACAATGTAGCTTGCAAAGTATATCACAAGTTGCAGTATTCCTGTACCATGGTGCCACAGGTTAATGAGTCCTGCAGTAATATAATCTAATCTAATTTACATAGGAACATAAGAATTGCAATACCAAATCAGACCAAAGAACCATCTAAGCCAGTATTCTGCTTCCAACAGTGGCCAATCCAGGTTATAAGTACCTGGCAGAATCCCAAAGAGTAGCAAGATTCCATGTCTGCTTTAATAATTTATGGACTTTCTTCCAGGAACTTGTCCAAACCTTTTTTAAAACCAGACATTCTAGCTGCTTCTACCATATCCTCTGGCAGCAAGTACCAGAGCTTAACTAGTGGTTGAATGAAAACACATTTTTCCCATTTATTTAAACATTTTTACCATGTGACTTCATGGAGTGTCCCCTAGTCCTTGTACTTTTTGAAAGAGTAAATGATTGATTCACATTTACCTGTATTACTCCACTTAGGATTTTGTCGACCTCTGTGTTCTCCGAGGACAAGCAGGCTGCTTGTTCTCACTGATGGGTGACGTCCACAGCAGCCCCTTGAATCGGAGATCTTCACTAGCAAAAGCATTTGCTAGCCCTCGCGCACGCATGCACACTGCGCATGCACGACCGTCTTCCCGCCCGAACGCGCTCATGTTCGTCAGTCCTCTTTTTTCCGCGGCTCAGGATGGCTGTTTTTTCGGTCGGTCTGTGCCCTGAGGAGACCCTCGCGCCTTTCGCCGCGTTCTTCCGTTCGGAAGCCTTGCGTCATGTTGTTTGAGTAAAAAAAAAAAAGCCTTATTTTCGAGTTTTTTTCCCGTTAAGTTTCCTTTCGCTTTCGGAAGCCCGAATTTTGACTTCGCCGGCGTGATTTTTCCTCCCATGTCATCGAAGCCTCCCAGCAGCTTCAAAAAGTGCACCC
Source organism: Microcaecilia unicolor (assembly GCF_901765095.1). Lineage (NCBI taxonomy): Eukaryota > Metazoa > Chordata > Amphibia > Gymnophiona > Siphonopidae > Microcaecilia > Microcaecilia unicolor. The sequence continues at coordinate 132,466,119 of NC_044035.1, read as the reverse complement.
AGTGCAGCCGGGTTATCTGGCTCACTGATAGGCACGTTTCGTGCCTTCAGTGTCTGGGGGCTGGGCATCGTCCTCAGGCCTGCAATCTGTGTCTTCTGTTGAAGAAGAGAACTCAGGTAGCGAGCTTGGCCCAGTGGAACGCTTTGTTCGGGGCCTCACCCAGTGTATCGACATCTACAGTGTCGAGGTCATCGGCTGGTGCATTGATGTCTGCGGTACCGAGGTCATCGACCGGTGCTTCAACGTCTACAGTACCGGGATCATCGTTGGTACTGATGTCGTCGGAGGGTGCCTTTACTTCAGGAGCGCAGGTGAGGGCTGTCCATTCCCCTGCTGGTGGCGGTGAGCCCTTGAGTAGGTCTCCGCCTGCCTCCAGGGCTCCTGCGGTACAGCCCCCCCCCCCCCCCCCCCCCCCCCCGGGATTGACCTTCTTCAGACCCGGCCCTAAGGAGGCGTTTGGATTTGACGTCCTCCTCTTCGGTATTGGGAAGTTCCGGTGACATTCTTCACGTGAAGGCGAAGAAGCATCGGCACCGGTCACCTTCCAGACGTGGTACCGAGAGCTCTGGATTGCCGAGGGAATTGACACCCACTAAGCATCGATGCCGGGAGGACCGCTCACCCTCCATTCAGGAGGTGTCGATGCACTCTACTCTGGACAGCCCGGTACCACCTCCGCGTCCCGGACAGATTCTGAGATCGTCGCCGGTGCCGGACTCCCTGCCTTCCTCGACAGCCGCTCTGAACGAGAGCCTCCGGGCCATTCTTCTGGGGATCCGTCGAGTGAGGCGATGGCTGGCCCTTTGCCCGTGGTGAGGTTTCCAATACCGGTACCGCTTGTGGTACCTACATCGGCTGCCTCCCAGGCGGACTCCCTGACGACATCGATGAAGGGAGCTTCATCGCCGCCGGTACGGGAGTCTTCTTCTCGAAAGCTGAAATGTTTGAGCTTTTGGACTATCCTTTGCCATCTAAGGAATCGTCCACAGTACCCCTGCATCATGTCTTCAAGAAGTCATTGCTGGCAAACTGGGCGAAGCCGCTAACTAATCCCCACATTCCCAAGAAGATGGAGTCCAGATCCATGGGGACCCAGAGTTGATGCGGACTCAGGTGCCTCACGACTCTGGAGTTGTGGATCTGGCCCTTAAGAAGGTCAAGAGTTCTAGGGAGCATGCTTCGGCACCCCCGGGCAGAGACTCTAAAACCTTGGATTCTTTTGGGAGGAAGGCCTACCATTCTTCAATGCTCATCTCCAAAATCCAATCCTACCAGCTCTACACGAGCATTCATATGCGGAATAATGTGCGGCAGTTGGCGGACTTGGTGGATAAGCCCCCTTCTGAGCAAGCCAAGCTTTTTCAGAAGGTGGTCAGGCAGCTGAAGGCGTGTCGTAAATTCCTGGCCAGGGATGTTTACGATACTTTTGATGTCGCGTCCAGGGCCGCTGCTGAAGGTGTGGTGATGCGCAGACTCTCATGGCTGTGTGCCTTCGACCTGGAGAATAGACTTCAGCAGCGGATTGCGGATTCTTCTTGCTGGGGGGATAATATTTTTGGAGAAAAGGTCGAACAGGTGGTGGTAGAGCAGCTACACCAGCGGGACACCGCTTTCGACAAATTCTCCCGCCGGACACCTTCAGCTTCTACCTCAACTGGTACACGTTTTTATGGAGGAAGGAGGACTGTTCCCTATTCGAGTAAGCGTAGGTACAATCCTCCCTCTCGCCAGCCTGCTGCCCAGGCAAAACCCCAGCACGCTCGTTCCCGTCAATAGCGTGCGACCCAGCAGGCCCCTGCGGCTCCCCAACAAAAGCCAGGGACAGGCTTTTGACTGGCTCCAGCAGAGCATAGCCGAAATCAAAGTGTCTGTGCCGGACGATCTACCGGTCGGGGGGAGGTTAAAATTTTTTTTACCAAAGGTGGCCTCTCATAACCTCCGACCAGTGGGTTCTTCAAATAGTCTGGTTGGGATACTCCCTCAATTTGATCACAAAGCCTCCAAGTTCCCCACCGGGAGCTCAGTCCTTCAGCTTCCAGGACAAGCAGGTACTTGCAGAGGAACTCTCCGCCCTTCTCAGCGCCAATGCGGTCGAGCCCGTGCCACCAGGGAAGAAGGGCTGGGATTCTATTCCAGGTACTTCCTTGTGGAAAAGAAAACAGGGGGGATGCATCCCATCCTAGACCTAAGGGCCCTGAACAAATATCTGGTCCGAGAAAAGTTCAGGATGCTTTCCCTGGGCACCCTTGTTCCCATGATTCAGGCGAACGATTGGCTATGCACTCTGGACTTAAAGGATGCTTACACTCACATCCCGATACTGCCAGCTCACAGTATCTTCGATTCCGCCTGGGAACACGGCACTTTCAGTACTGTGTGCTACCCTTTGGTCTTGCCTCCGCGCCCAGGGTATTCACCAAATGCATGGCTGTCGTAGCGGCATCTCTACGCAGACTGGGAGTGCACATGTTCCCTTATCTCGATGATTGGCTGGTGAAGAACGCCTCCGAGGCAGAAGCGCTACAGTCCATGCAGATGACTATTCGACTCCTGGAGCTGCTAGGGTTTGTGATAAATTATCCAAAGTCCCACCTTCTTCCAGTTCAGAAACTCGAATTCATAGGAGCTCTGCTGAACTCTCAGACGGCTCGTGCCTACCTTCCGGAAGCGAGGGCCGACAATCTTCTGTCTCTCGTTTCCTGGGTACGGGCGTCTCAGCAGATCACAGCTGGGGAGATGTTGAGGTTGCTCGGCCATATGGCCTCCACAGTGCATATGACTCCAATGGCTCCCCTTCACATGAGATCAGCTCAATGGAACCTAGCTTCCCAGTGGTACCAGGCCGCTGGGGATCTAGAGGATGTAGTCCTGCTGTCCACGAGTTTTCTTCAATCCCTGCATTGGTGGACAATTTGGTCCAATCTGACTCTGGGACATCCCTTCCAAATTCCTCAGCCACAAAGAGTGCTGACCATGGATGCGTCTTTCCTGGGGTGGGGAGCTCATGTCGATGGGCTTCACACCCAAGGGAGTTGGTCCCTCCAGGAACAAGGTCTACAGATCAATCTCCTGGAGTTGCGAGCAGTCTGGAACGCTCTAAAGGCTTTCAAGGATCGGCTGTCCAAACAAATTATTCAAATTCAGACAGACAATCAGGTTGTCATGTATTACATCAACAAGCAGTGGGGGCACCGGATCTCACCCTCTGTGTCAGGAGGCCGTCAGAATGTGGCTTTGGGCTCGCCGGTACAGCATGTTTCTTCAGGCCACATATCTGGCAGGCATAAACAACAGTCTGGCCGACAGGTTGAGCAGGATTATGCAACCTCACGAGTGGTCGCTCAGTTCGAGTGGTACGCCAGATCTTCCAAGCGTGGGGCACCCCCTTGGTGAATCTTTTTGCTACTCGAGCCAATCACAAAGTCCCTCAGTTCTGTTCCAGACTTCAGGCCCATGGCAGACTAGCATCGGATGCCTTTCTCCTGCATTGGGGAGAGGGCCTCCTGTATGCTTATCCTCCCATACCTTTGGTGGGGAAGACTTTGTTGAAACTCAAGCAAGATCAAGGCACCATGGTCCTGATCGCTCCCTTTTGGCCGCGTCAGATCTGGTTCCCTCTCCTTCTGGCGTTGTCCTCTGAAGTGTTTTCCGACCCTCATTACGCAGAGCAAGGGTGCGCTTCTGCATTCCAACCTCCGGTCCCTGGCTCTCATGGCCTGGATGCTGAGAGCGTAGATTTTGCCTCCTTGGGTCTCTCAGAGGGTGTCTCCCAAGTCTTGATTGCTTCCAGGAAAGATTCCACAACAAAAAGAGTTACTTCTTTCTATGGCGGAGATTTGCCGTCTGGTGTGACAGCAAGGCCCCAGATCCTCGCTCGTGTCCTACACAGACCCTGCTTGAATACCTTCTGCACTTGTCGGAGTCTGGTCTTAAAACCAATTCTGTAAGGGTTCATCTTAGTGCTATTAGTGCACACCATTACCGTGTGGAAGGTAAGCCGATTTCTGGACAGCCTTTAGTGGTTTGCTTCATGAGAGGTTTGCTTTTGTCAAAGCCCCCCATCAAACCTCCTACAGTGTCATGGGATCTCAATGTTGTTTTCACCCAGCTGATGAAACCTCCTTTTGAGCCACTGGATTCCTGCCATCTGAAGTACTTGACCTGGAAGGTCATTTTCTTGGTGGCAGTCATTTCAGCTCGTAGAGTCAGTGAGCTTCAAGCCGTGGTAGCTCATGCTCCTTATACCAAATTTCATCATAACAGAGTAGTCCTCCGCACTCACCCTAAGTTCTTGCCGAAGGTGGTGTCGGAGTTCCATCTGAACCAGTCAATTGTCTTGCCAACATTCTTTCCCCGTCCGCATACCCGCCCTGCTGAACGTCAACTGCACAAATTGGACTGCAAGCAAGCGTTGGCCTTCTATCTGGAGCGGACACAGCCCCACAGACAGTCTGCCCAAATGTTTGTTTCTTTTGATCCCAACAGAAGGGGAGTGGCTGTCGGGAAACGCACCATCTCCAATTGGCTAGCAGATTGCATTTCCTTCACTTACGCCCAGGCTGGGCTGACCCTTGAGGGTCATGTCATGGCTCATAGTGTCAGAGCCATGGCAGTGTCAGTGGCCCACTTGAAGTCAGCCACTATCGAAGAGATTTGCAAGGCTGCGACGTGGTCATCTGTCCACACATTCACATCGCATTACTGCCTACAGCAGGATACCAGACGCGACAGTCGGTTCGGGCGGTCGGTGCTACAGAATCTGTTTGGGGTTTAGAATCCAACTGTACTCCCCTAGGCCCTTTTTTATTCTGTTCCAGGCTGCACTCTCAGTTAGTTGGTTTAGTTTAGGTCAATCTCAGTTATGTCCTCGCCGTTGCGAGGCCCAATTGACCAATGTTTATTGTTTTGAGTGAACCAGGGGGCTAGGGATACCCCATCAGTGAGAACAAGCAGCCTGCTTGTCCTCGGAGAAAGCGAAAGCTACATACCTGTAGAAGGTATTCTCCGAGGACAGCAGGCTGATTGTTCTCATCAACCCGCCCGCCTCCCCTTTGGAGTTGTGTCTTCCCTTATCTTTGTCTTTGCTATGTACTGGACTGACGAACACGAGCGCGTTCGGGCGGGAAGACGGTCACGCATGCGCAGTGTGCGCGCGCATGCGAGGGCTAACAAACACTTTTGCTAATGAAGATCTCTGATTCAAGGGGCTGCCGTGGACGTCACCCATCAGATAGAACAATCTGCCTGCTGTCCTCGGAGAATACCTTCTACAGGTATGTAGCTTTCGCTATGTCCCCCTCATCTGTCTTTTCTCCAAGCTGAAGAGTCCTATCCTCTTAAGCCTTTTCTCATATGAGAGGAGTCCATCCCCTTAATCATTTTGGTCGCCCTTCTTTGAACCTTTTCTGATTCCACTGTTTTTAAAGACTCTGTGACCAGAATTGCTCACAATACTGAAGGTGAGGTTGCACCGTGGAGCAATAAAGAACCATTATAATATTCTTTGTCTCATTTTCTACTCCTTTCCCAACAGTTCCTAACATTCTGTCTGCTTTTTTGGGCACTGCCAACAGACTTACAGCTCACCAAGGGCCTCTTTTTCTAAACCGAGCTAGCAATTCCTGCGCGGCAAATGCGACGCAGCCCATTCGTTTTGAATGGGTTGCAGCACATTTGCCACACCAAGAAGCACTAGTGCAGTTTAGTAAAAGAGTTCCCAAATCCCTTAGAGGGTTCAAAGAGGGCAACAAAGTAATAAAGAAGGTAGCAAGTAACTAGGAAATAGCATAACGAATCAAAAAATGTCACACAAACCAAGCACTCAAATACTATTAAATAAATAAGATTAGTAACTTTCTCCCTTAATAATGTGCTAGTTTTTATTTTACATGTTTCTATGCATTTATTTTCTCTATCTCTTCTTTTCTAAGCGGATATTTACAGATTGTTGCTACGGTACTACACTGAAATATGTAAAGACTGTCCTTCTCAAAGGCCTGATGACAAGCTGTACCATTTCATTTACAACACCATTGAATCCTACTCCAGTTCCACAGATGAGGAAGATGACCTCGGAGACTAGGAAAATGATAGCTTCAATTTGGGGTGCTATTCCTGTGAAATGGCATAGCAGTAGAAATGTATGCAACACTGCACACTTAGTGCGGTATGCTATGCCAATATAGCGTCATATTTTCCCAGAGGCTGGACTTTCTGCCCTTCAAAACAGCATTCACCTAAAATAAACCTTTTTTAGCTTTTAGCTTATACTTTATTTTTTACATTTCTTCAGGAAATTGTAAAGCTTTCTTTCTCAGTTAAAAGGTGTGCAATCTGCATAGCATGTCTGTAAAGAAGAAATTCTTCCAAATACATTTATTGATTGAGCCCTCTCCATTCCCTCACATTTTAATTCTTGTACAGTAAGGCCTTCTTTAAATGAACACTGTAAGAATACTTTTTATAATAAATTGAAATATTTGACAATAGAACAGGACCTTTAAATAAATGTAAGCAAGTTGTAAGAAAATTGTGCAATGCTAAAAATTCCTATTGCATGAATTTTAGGTGTAGTAATCTAATTCTTACCGTGTACATTAGAATTCCCTGAAACAGAAATTTGCATATTGAGTAATTTGTTTTGCCAAGCTTATGTGCCATCTTTGTATGTGCAAAATATACAGAAACCAGCAACAGAATACAATAATATCATACCTACAAAAGAGTTTTCTGATTATGGCCAAAGGACACCATACAAGATTGAAAAACAATATTCAAACCACAAATTTTAAATATTTATAAGCGATGTGGTAGCTTACAGTAATCAAGGGGCTTGCCTGCCCTCTCTGAATAGTAGCATTATTTTGAACTTTATATTGCTCTCATTCCATTCCTTTGACACATGCTTGAACTTACCACTAATAAATGTAAGTGTAAAATCACACTGTGTGTATGGCGTGTTGTGGCAATTAATTGAAAAGAGTCCAAATGACAGTTCCCAAAATCAAAACCATGCAAATAAATAATCCAAAATCAAATGTCCACTTATCTTCAAAAATTCAAATAATAATCCCAGTAAAGTCTCTGTCCATGCTGCAGGATTCTACAGAGCTCCATTTTGGATGACCACCTTCCTCAGGAACTCCCTAGCCAATACTCTTGTCACGATGACAGAGGTCATTGAAACATAGCTGGTAAAATGGCGGCACTGAGAAGAGAACACCAACCCCATAAACCAGATATACCTAGAAACATTAAACAAACTTTATGTAGATACACAAAACTCACACAATGGTATTCCATTCAATGAGTTTGTTCATTACTTTAGGCTGGACTGTTTGGAGTTCGAAAATCCAAAATTGTTCCCTCAACTGCAAACAAAATCTGCAGTCCGCAGCATTGGTTTTAATCTGTTCAATAATTACCCATTTTAATTCAGAAAACATATGATTTGCTGCAGCACAATGTAACACCATAGGAGCATTCAATATCTGATTGTTGATACAGCTTCTGTGTTCTATCAGTTGTGTTCTTGCTACTCATATGGTTGTCCCACATAAGCTGTCCCACAGGGACAAGTAATCACATGGATCCTGATTGAAAACCTTATATAACGATTGGATTATTTATTTATTTGTATGGTTGTGATCTTGGGAATTGTCACTTGCACTCTGATTTATTGTCACAGTACTCCATACAGACAGTGTAATTTTACATTTACATTTATTAGTGGTAAGTTCAAGGATGTGTCAATGGAGCGGAATGAGAGCAGTATTATAGCTGTATCGTTCAAAACAATGCTCTTATTCAGAGAAGGCAGGCAAGCCCCTTGATTACTGAGAGCTACCACATCACTTATAAATATTTAAAATGTGTGGTTTGAATATTGTTTTTCAATCTGGGGATGGCCTTTGGCCATAATCAGAAAACTCTTGTGTTGGTATCTTTGTATGTACAGATAGCTTATGCATACCTATTGTATATTTGTGTGTATGTAAATGTAAGGGTTATATGTGATTTGCATTTGATTTATACGTGGTGTGATCATGCAAAGTAGTTGGTCAGAAATATTACACATGAGCGAAAGATGTGTATACAGCTGGGACACAATCAAGAAGGGAAAAATTCCACAGATGGAAGTAGAGAGGCAAAAATGGAACTGGCAGGTTGTAGTTTTATTGCTGTTATCACAAATTTGTGACCTTCAGAAATTGATAAGTGTCCCTTTGACACTAAGGACGTGCATAAATGATCCTAATCTTCCTACTAGATGTTGGACCTCTGTCACTGGCATAATGCGCTGAAACACAGCCATGTCAGATCGGTATTTCAATAATCCCACATTTTTCTTCTTGGCTGATTCTGCTTTTTGCCTCTCTGTACAGCAGGGACTATGAAAAAAAATAAAACAAAACCCACCAACAACAACAAACCAAAAAAAACAGGTAGGCATTCTTTTCAAGGGAGCTAGACTAGGGTAGTCCAGGCATATCTATAGTTGCCACCACTCACTAGATATCACATTTGTAGTTTAAAATGTTTGATATTATGTTATCAGCCAAAGAAAAGAATATAAAGTTCTTTTTCATTGTCATGAGATGTCATTGGTATTTAAAGTGTTTTGAAGTTATTCATTTTTAGTTGTTCCTATGACCATGATCGCACTGCTGTTCTCATGACCTTTATCAAAAGAGAATATTGACATTCTGGTTCGGATAAGAAAAAAAACATAACAGATTCAAGGAGACTTCTACAACATAGGTGACTTTAATGAAAAGTGTATCACTTCTATTGTAGATCTGCTGATTACCTCTCCTGAACGTATAAGAAATTAGGATAAAAAGGAAGAAGAGATTTGGAGATAGATCCAAAACAAATAACTGATATTTGTATAAACAGACTATCACTGAGCTTACAATGTGTCCTCTTGTTAATAACCTTTCCTAACTCCCAAATGATAATGATCAAGTAGAAGTAAATAGATCATCGATGCATCCATTTGAAATTGGTCTTTTGAAGTTTAGTGTATCTGAGCATGGTTGTATTTACTGTGCTAGCCAGTTACCCCCCTGTTTATTAAGCCACACGCTAATGCTGACACAGCCCATTCACTTTGAATGGGCTGTGTTGGAATTGCCGCGCGGCTTAGTGAACAGGGGGGTTAATGATTTAGCATTTAGCTCACACTTTTTTCCAGTGATAGCTCAACATAAATTGCATTCAATTACAGTAGGTATTTTCCTGTCCCCAGAGTTTTTACAGTTTAGGGGGTCCTTTTGCTAAGCTGTGGCAAAAAGTGGCCTTAGTGTGCCCTTGTTCATGTTTTTCCTATATGCTAAGGCCATCTTTATTGCAGCCATAAAATGGCCAATTTTCTATTTTTTGTATTAATGACCATGTGCTAATGTTGCCTTTAGTGTGCAGCCATTAAAAAAAATTACCATGTGAACACTTACTGCCACCCATTTTTTGTAGGCTGTAAAGGCTCGTGTGGTAATGTAGCTGTGCTAACTGATTAGTGCAGGAATGCCCACGTTCCACCCCCCGGACGTACCTCCTCAAAAAATTTATATTTTTAGCATATGGTTAGCGTGCACTAATTTGGCACTTACCGTGGGATGCCTGAGTGTGTCCCAAGGTATGCCATTTTTAAGCTGTGTTAGGCACACGGCATAGGACCCCTAAGTTTGTACCTAAGCAATGGAGGATTTGAACCCTGGTCTCTCTGGTTCACAGTCTGCTATTCTAACCACTAGGCTACTCCTCTAGGAGGGGATTTATACCCAGATATGGGCTACATTAGATCCTAGGAGTTTCTGGCAGTGTGGCACAGATAAAAGTATACTTGCTGTCTTATCAGGTGCACCTGGAAAAAGCTTTTCACACGCCCTCACCTAAGGAGGTAAAATGGCTGAAAATTAAATATGGGCATGGGAGTTGTCTGGCATTTTTTCAGCTGCTCACCTTTGTAGCTGGTAACCAAAATGTTTTCTGTTAGTATGCCTAAGTATATGCTTTGAGATGGACGGAGAATGTTTTAATGGGAAATGATTTATCCTGAACTGTTAAAAGAATTACTATTTTCCCTTGTCCCTTATATTCTGTGTGATAGACTGCCTAGCTTTATATGAGAGTTGCGTCGTGATATTAGGAATAGAGTTCTCTCACTTGTAGAAGCAGCCAGAAATGGGAACAATAAAATGCAGATTCAAGACCAATAATTCTATTTGAGTGCATTTTATTGTCATTAAAATCCTTCTGATACCACCAGGAAAAAACATGCTACACATCAGTATTTTCCATCCTGAAGTTCATATTAACCAATAAAGAACAATTCTAAAAGTTCACCAAGAATCAACTACTACTTTATTCTTCAAAATACTTCAAAAATGATCTTGTGTAGTATTACATACAAAGATTTATTTCAAATATTTCATTATGCCATAGTTTTATGTTTAATTTCCCTTATATTGTGCCTATCTTTAATCCTTTAGGGCAGTGGTTCCCAAACCTGGTCCTGGAGGCACCCCAGCCAGGTTTTCAGGATGCCCACAATGAATATTCAGGAGAGAGATTTGCATGCACTGCCTCCACTACATGCAAATCTATCTTGTGAATCATTCATTTTGGACATACTAAAAACCTGACTGGCTGGGGTGCCTCTAGTACCAGATTTGGGAACGCTGCTTTAGGGCTTCTTTCATCGAACTGCTTACAGTCCCTGGTGCAGCAATGCCGACAAAGCCCATTCACTTTGAATGGGTTTTGTCAACATTGCCGCACTGAAACCACTAGCATGGCTTGATAAGAGGCACTTAGTGATCTTTTGAAAACATGTGACATAGTGAATCACAGAAAGTGTCTGAAATGTCTGTGTTTTGTTGTTATCTCCTGAGAAACTTGTAATCAGCTAAAAAAAAAAAAAAAATCAAAGTTTTAATAAATGAAATATAAGTTGACATGCAGATGACACTATATATCATAATTATACTGAAAATCACAGCAAAAAAAAGTACTTAATGCTATGCACTGCAGAGAACAATCCTATATAATAATTCTCACCTCCAACGTTCTATGCTTGGGACCGTGGCTCCCTGGCTGCAAGTGGTCTGCGAGGCAGACACGCACGGACATCACTGACGTCAACACAGCTGATTCCAAGGCAAGGGGAGGAGTAGGGAAACACGCGCAGCCTACTCCTCCTGCCTCGGAATCAGCTGTCACCCCCCCCCCCCCCGCGCTATGGCCCCCTCGAAACCCACCCCCCTCCCGCGAACCTGTCGATCCCCCTCCCCCGGAACGCCGAAAACTACCGCCGCCGCCATTGTTGTGCTACCTTCCCTTCCCTTAGGTTCTTCAATCATCTTCTTAGAAAGTTTTAACTCCGTGCGTCTGACGTCAGACGCACGGAGTTAAACTTTCTAAGAAGATGATTGAAGAACCTACGGGAAGGGAAGGTAGCACAACAACGGCGGCGTTGGCGGCAATTTTCGGTGTTCCGGGGGGGGGGGGGAAATGACAGGTTTGCGGAAGGGGGGGTTCGAGGGGGCCGTAGCAAGGGGGGGGGAGGGAATTGCCTGCCTAAGGCCCGTTTCCTTGCCTACAGAAACGGGCCTTTTTTACTAGTATAATAATAAAATAGTCGTGCCCTAATCCCCCTTCCCCTAAAAAAAATTACGGGTATAGGAGACCATCATTAAAATTAAGGTGTATGCTCATAATGTTACAAACTTACTGTAACATATAACAATAGATCACTAATCTTAAAAGATACTTTTTAAAATCTGCTAATAGTGTAGAAAAAAACGGTTGAAAAGATTACATTTTAAATTCACAAGTGTATGTTGATTTCTTCCACACTCTTAACAAAATATAAAATCCCTGAAAGCACCCACACAGAATTATACCTGTTCAGAAGCAATATGAACTTTTTGCTGTAGGAATGGGCATAAGAACATACGTGTTGCCATACTGGGACAGACTGAAGATCCATCAAGCCCAGAATCCTGTTTCCAACAGTGGCCAATCCAAATTAGAAGTACTTTGCAAGTTCCCAAAACAGTAAAGTTGATTTTATGCTGCTTATCCTAGAAATAAGCCATGGATTTTCCCCAAGTCCATCCAGGGCCAGTCTAGGGTTTCTGACACTCCCCTGCAGCCTATACAGCGCAAAATAAGACAGCAGGTGTAAATTCTCAAATTGGATATATTGCAAACACTAAAATGAAAATAAAATGATTTTTTCTACCTTTGTTGTCTGGTGACTTTGTTTTTCTGGTCATGTTGGTCCTAGTCTCTGATTCTGCTGCTCTCTTATCTGTTCTCTTAAATCTATTTCCAGGGCTTCCTTTCCATTTATTTCTTTACTTTCCTCTTCTTCATTTCTTGTCCTAGATCCATAAATAAAGGCTGGGTCCTCCACGAACTTGACTGAAGGAGGTATACATAGAGTGGATCCAGCTTTTGCCTATTTTCTCCATCCATGTGCAGTTTTTCTCCTCTTCCCTTTCCCTTATCTCCATCCATGTGCATCTACTTCCTCTGTCTTCCCTTCCTTCCATCCATGTCCAGCATTTCTCCTCACTCCCCTCCATCCATGTGCATCTTCCCTCTCCATCCATGTCCAGCAATTTTCTCCTCTCACCCCTGCCATCCCCTTCATCCATGACCAGCGATTCTCCTCTCACCCCATCCTCCCCTTCTCTCCTCATCCATGTCCAGTAATTCTCCTCTCTGCCCTGCATCCATCCATATCCAGCAATTCTCTCTCCCCTGCCCTCCCCTCTATCCATCCATGTCCAGTGCAGTTCCCTCTCCCCTGCCCTCCACTCCATCCATGTCCAGTGCAGTTCCCTCTCCCCTGCCCTCCACTCCATCCATGTCCAGCTCGATTCTCCCCTCCATCCATCCATGTCCAGCGATTCTCCTCTCCCCTGTTTTCCCCTCCCATCCATGTCCGGTGATTCTCCTTTGCCTCCTATCCTCCCATCCGAGTCCAGCAATTTGCCCCCACCTCCACCTGCCCCCCTTTTCATCCCCCGAGTTCCTGCCTTAGCCCCCTTCTTAGCTGCTACTAGCTCCAGTTCCAACCCCAGCCCTCCACCTACCCACCCTCTTCTCCCGCAACAGCCCCCTTTTTGTTCCTGCTGCCCTGCATTTAGATCTTTTACCTCAAAGTCAAAGTGGCAGCAGCAGACAGTGAAAAAAGTAGGCTTGCCTCAAGCTTTCCCTTCCCTCACAGTGTCCCGCCCTCGCAGAAATGGGAAATTACATCAGAGGAAGGCAGGACACAGGGAAGGGAAGGCTCGAGGCAAGTCTGCTTCTTTCACTGTCTGCTGCCGCTTTGACTTTGAGGTAGAAGATTTAAACGCAGGGCGGCAGGAACAAAAAGGGGGCTGTTGCAGGAGCTAAGGGTGGTCAGGTGGAGACCAGAGACTGGAACTGTGAGCCGCCAGTGGCGGTTAGCATGGCTTGTGGCGCCATACAGAGGTCAGTGCCCCACCTACCATGCTTACCGGGTTGCGCCAGCCCTGAGTCCATCTTAATAATGGTTTATGGACTTTTCATTTAGGAAGTTATCAAAACTTTTTTAAAACCCTGCTAAACTAACTGCTTTTACCACATTCTCTGCAACGAATTCCAGAGTTAATTACACATTGAGTGAAGAAATATTTTTCCAATTTGTTTTAAATTTACTACTTAATAACTTCTTTGCTTGTCCCCTATTCCTAGTATTTTTTGCAAAGGGTAAACAAGCAATTCACATCCACTATTTTATATACCTCTGTCTTATCTCCCCTCAGCCTCTCTTTTCCAAGCTGGAAGAGCCCTAAGCACTGTAGCCTTTCCCATAGGGAAGTTGTCCCATTTTCCTTTATCATTTTCGTGGCCCTTCTCTGTACCTTTTCTAATTCCACTATATCTTTTTCTGATGCGGTGACCAGAATCGCACGCAGTATTCGAGGTACAGTCACACCATTGAGTGATACAAAGACATTATAACATATATATGCATATTTTATAAAATATATGTGTGCATGCTGATCCCACTCATTTTCAACTGCCTGTTCTATGCCCCCAAAAGCATATAGACACATTCTCTCCCCCCCCCCCCCCCCCCCCCCCCCGATATTCAGCTGGAGGCAGGCAGTGCTTTGATAGCCGATATTCAACCTGGATATTCAGTGGCAGGCCATTTCCGGCGACCAGCATTGAATATCCGGGTATTTCAATGGCTGCTTAACCGGCCATGGCCTGCTTTTTTTTCAGCCTTATTTGGCTGTTAAGCCTGGCCAGTTAAGTTCCAAATATCAGGTCTTAACTGGTCATACCCCCAGATCACCCCCAACATTACTGGCTTTATTTTTGGTGCTACCCGGTAATTTTCAGCAACAATAGCCAGTTAAATGCCCGTAAGAATGACCGGTTATCTGCCGAGCCATGAGTTAACAGGTTGGTGGCTGTTCCCAGCCAGTTAACTTGAGCAATATATCAGACCCATTTTGCATAAATAAAGGTACTATGTTTTCTGAGCACCTACTATTATGCATGTATATCCTCAGACAATTTTATGAGTGCTTACTTGAGCATGCTGAATAGCATTTTATGCACCCAAGTCACAACACCTCATAGCTCTTCCCAAATTCACATTTCCCAGTTTTGGGGCTCTCTCTACTAAAATGCAGTAAGATTTTGCAGTTAGAACAGTTTAACAACAAAATTAATGGGCATTTAATGGCAACACCCCTGTGTTAACTGTTGGGGCCATTCCCATCATGTTTCCATTTAGTTAAGTCGGAGAAAAGTTCTTTACCTTTGTTAACTGAATGACATAATATGGAATGGTGAGCTACATCTATTCAGATGGCATTAACTAATGTGGTAACTACCTCCATGTTAACTATAAAGCGCATTCCCCACCCCCTTCCACATTAGCCCTTCCACATTAGCTAATGCAGAAATTAGCTAGTGCTGACTGCTAAGGCACTGTGTTAACTGTTAGTGCATGCTAACTGCCATGTCAACAGTTAATGCAGCTTAGTAAATAAACCCTTTTGTAATTTTAGTAATTTAGTGGTTCCCAAACTGTGGGTCATAGTAACCTCTGAAGCTGCTGTTGGAGCTCACTCCAGAGGTCATTTAAGTTTAGCTTTAATTGGATTCCATCATTTATATAATCGGGACCCCAAATGGGATCATATCAGTGGATAGGGTTACAGAAACAAGACTACTTTCCCCTCCCTCTGGACTTGCACTGTGACCCCTGCCCAGTAGTGGCAGACAGCAAGGGACTTGAGTCAATAAATATTCACAGGCACTGCCTCTTCCTCTTGTGTAGGCTTCCTGTTTGAAACTCATGCACAGTATTGGGGGTTTTGAGCACACTATGAAACACAGTACTCTGTGCTGACTGCTGCTATTGTTACTGTCTTGGTCCTTTGGATAAGTGAAAGAGGAGGGAGTGGAGGTCTATTTTGTTTTCATCACCATCTGGGCTCACATTAATTTTTAAGTGTTAAGATGGTGTCATCCTGGACAAAAGTTTGGGAAGCGCTGCCTTTTAGGTATTTTGATGTATGTAAAGTTGCATGACAGTAAAGAAAAATGTGGTAGTTTCTAGACTATCTGGGTAAAAAGAGGAGCATCAAAGTTTTCATTTTTTTATATAGAAGAGTGGACTTTTGGTACCTGGTATGCTTTTCGCAAAGACATGTTTCAAGAGGTGGTAATGTTTCCCTAATTTAGGACTTTATGAAAGACAATCATAAAACTTTCTAGAATAGTTCATACTATTAAAGGATCATATCTTCCGTGCTGTTTTGAACTTATCCTATTTCAGTTCCTACATATAGGTATGATCAAAAGGGTTTTTTTTAAACTGTCCTCTTTCAATTAATGTTATCTTTTGTCCACATTGTTTTCTGATTGCAACAGCTAATATAGGTAAACTGACATTTTGACTATTTAACATCTGCGGGGTGGTATGCAAGTCTGGCTTATTCTGAAGTGAAATATTTGGGAATAAACCCTGCTCTGTCAATTTGGTTCTAAAGAAAGTTATAATATTTGGTACACCATAAGACATCCTTTACAAAGAAAAGAAGTGTGGCGTAATAGTAACAATTTGTCTGAAAGACATATTCCCTTAAGAATTAAAACCAGCTTTTGTTTTTTTTTCCAGTTTCATGTTAGGTTTTGTTTTGCAGCCTAGGTGCAATGGAGATCACCATACCCTTTGCTAGTGATATTGATGATCATGTATATTTTAATTTTTATTTCAGACTACTGCTGCTTCTGCCTAGCAGAAAGCATGCTTAAGGCTTAGTATAAGTAAGAGCCAGATTATGTAGATTAACTGAATTTAGGGATATCAAGAAAGGGAATGTAACAGACCAGAACTTGCCACCATTTACCTCTGTTTATTATGTCCCAGGAAAAGAACTGAATCTAATTCCTGAAACTCCAATAGATGTATCTCTTTTGCTTGAGACTTCTGATTCTGAATTAGCAACGGCCGCAACTTTGGTTGCTACCGTTGCTTTACTGCCAGATAAGGGTTGGATCTTCCGTCTTTTCTTTCGTAATAGAGAAAAACCCTTTTTGGGTTATAAGATATTACTATTTCCTGATGTCTCTAAGGAGACAAGAAAACGGAGGAAACAATTTTTGCTCCTTAAGTCTGGAATAGTGCAGTTGGGGGGTACCTTTTTTTTAAGATACCCCTGCAAGTGTATAGTTAGACTTGATGGAAAGAAATATGTGTTTACAGAGCCTACGCATGCATCAGCTCTTATAACTTCGAGAAAAAAGGATAACGCTTAATAAATAAGTAATACACCTCAATGGTACTTGCTTAATCCTGTTAATTTTCAAATTTAATTAGACTCTCCTTGTATTCCTGAATCTTGGATTCTCACTTTATGGACTTGAGTAGTAATGATTTCTTTATAGATTGTTAATCTTTATTGTTATATGTTTTTTTTTTACTCTTTATGTTCTTTTCCGACCAAGATGTTTTCTTGAATGTTTGATGAAAATGAATAAATAATAAAATAAAATAAAAAAAAAAGAAAGGGAATCAACTTTGGTAAAACTATTTACAACCAAAGATTATATGTCTTTATTATATTCATTTCATTTTTGAACTTCAAAAGTGGATTGGCATGGTAAAGGTTCCACAGTACCTGGTTTTTCATCTATTTCCAAATATAAAAATAGCATTTTCAATTGATATACATTAAGTGTGCAAAGTCCTTATTTGATATAATCTAGTTATATTTTATAAAGAGTTTTTATAAGGGAAGTAATATGTCCAGAGCACTTTGAGTTAGCTTCTTACAATATTTAAGGTATGAGCACATAAAAGGGGAACAGCTACCAAAAATAGGCAAGAAGGTTTCATGAATGTAGGAAATTATCATTCTTTGTCTATTCAGGCCAAGAACTGAGCTGTTCATAATAATGCACCATCAAACTAAGATTGTTTTAAAAATTTGCCATTACTTTAAATATTGTCAGATATTTCTGAAAAGTGTTTACACATTTATGCATCATGATGTCCATTTACATGTTCTTTTGGAATTGTATGCTGTTTACATGACTTTTTTAGGGAAAGAATAAAGAAATATTGTTACTCGTAACAACTGTGTAATGAGTGTTATTTCAGGGAATGAATCGGATTCGATTCTGGAGCAGGAAGGACAGTACCACCTAGCATCACCAAAGGCACCTTGCCATGCCCCACAATTTCTGCTACTTTGCATTACCTTATGCCCTCTCAATACTCTTCTCCCTTCTGTTATATCTCAGCCCCTCCCCAGATATTCTTATCACCCTTTTCTTCTACTCAGTTATTATTCCTCACATCTCCAGAACAGGGAGAACAAAGCTGGAGAGAAAGGCAAGGGAAGGATGCCAGCCAGCTGAAAGTTTTGTTAACATATTTATTAAACCTTATATATATTTACAGCCCTTCATTTTGAGTTTAAACCAAATTAAAAATTGTCTTAGTTTTTGGAAAACATATTGTTCAGTTTGTACTGATTTTCATCTTGATTTTTATAACTTTCAATACGCAGAACTTTTTTGTTGTCCTGCAGAGTTTACAAGTAGCTTGAGCTCTCCCCATTGGTAAGTACAGTGTCGATTATTTGCTCAGCCCAGTGTAATTCTTTTTTCTTGCCTGAACAGGAGAGCCTGAGTGGTGCTTTTATCCTTTCATGATAAAACTATGCTTGCACAGATTATTTCCCATTTTTGTTGTAATAAACATTTCTAAATTGCCAGGAAAAAAAACGGTTGGAAGGTGAAGATCATTGGATATAGTTTTCAAAGACTGAATGTAAATAGTGAAGCTGTATTAATTAATGAGCTGTTCAGGGTGACTGAGATCTTGCTGCTGTGTGGGAGATCTCTCTGAGGAATAACCCAAAAGCCAGTAAACCACCTAAAATAGCTGTCTCTTACCACTGTTATTCTGAATGTATTTTCTCATCCATCCATCTAGAACAAATAGTGAATACAGAGCCAGATTAAGGCACATGCCTAGGGCCCAAAGGTTTAGGGGGGGGGGGGGCCTAGTCAGATGTGCTGAGGAGGACTCAGAAGGCTAGGATTGCTAACTGGATTTTTTTTTTTTCAGGATCCTACAGATATTTAAATTAACTATCTTGAAGCCAGAATAATGGCTTAAAGTGTCTGGATATTTTTCAGAGTTTAGCTCTTTACAGCTCTCCGATTCTCCCCTCTTCCAGAGCAGAGGCTGTGGTAAGATCCAGCTAATTGGTAAGATGCTCTAGCCACAGGAATGAGGAACTGACATCTGCAGGGGCCTTAGAGAAAGCCATTGAAACTAGTGAATTTCCTGAGGGAAGGGCATTGTTCAAAGAGAGGAGGAATAGGGTATGGGGTTCTGCTGCAGCCTGAGGAAGAGAGCTAGTACTGAATGTAAGAACTTTACTTGATGGTGGGCCATCACGGTAAGGAGTGAGAGTGGCATTGAGCAGATGAGCAGCAGGATAGCACTACACAGAGTGAATGTGTCTGAAAAGTGACAATGCATGTACATGTGTGTTGTAGACACATATAGGGTGAGATTAGTAATTATTCTGGTCTCATCTGCTAGAATATGATATGCATGTATGTTTGGCCCTAGAAGTTTGGGTGTTGTTTGTAGACAAGAAGGAAAATGCTAATGTGGAAACATATACATTATTTATTATGGGGTAATAATTATAATTAAATAAGGAAAGCAAGCTTACAAAAATACTTCTTTTGTGTAATAAAGGATTACATAATATATACGTATAGATAGTCTGTTACAGCACTACAATGAATTCCTTTAGCCAGGACCTGCCCACCAGGGGATGCACTATCTTTTCGCACTGAGGATATGTCTCCAAGAACTTCTGCCCAGGCAGGAAGGGTTAGGACAGTTGTGATTGGTAATACATCATTAGGCATGTAGATAGCTGGGTGACTGGTGGACGTGAGGATCGCCTGGTCACTTGCCTGCCTGGTGTGAAGGTGGCAGACCTCACGCATCACCTAGATAGGATCTTAGTGCTGGGGAGGAGCCAGCTGTCGATAACACGTGGGTACCAATGACATAGGAAAATGTGGGAGGGAGGTTCTGGATGCCAAATTTAGGCTTTTAGGTAAAAAGCTGAAGTCCAGATCCTCCAGGGTAGTATTTTCAGAAATGTTCCACGCACATTACCCAAGGGGCAGACAGAGCTCTGAAGTCGCAGTGCATGGATAGAACCAGGCTGCTGGCACTAACTTTTCAAAAGGAGATAGAGCAGCTTTTAAACTAGAATGGGGGGTGGGGGGGGGGGAGCTGACAGTCACCCAGGAGCACATAGTTCAGTGTGGAGTATCCTTGAAAGATTCTATTGAAACAGGATATTCAGAGAATCCAAGTACAGAGATTTCAACAATACTGAAAGAAAGACAGGTGTGCTTAAGGAGAGAGCAGCATAAAGAATGCACATTATTCCCTTCAACTTCTAAGCAGCTTGTAGATGCAAGGAAAAAATGCAATTTGAAGTGCCTGTATACAAATGCTAGAAGCCTAAAAAATAAGAAGGGAGAGTTAGAGTATATAGCAGTAATGATGAGGTAGATATAATAGGCATCTCAGAGACTTGGTGGAAAGAGGACAGTTAATGGGACACTGTTAGGGTACAACTTGTATAGCAATGATAGGATAAAATTGGAGGGGGGAGTTGCACTATATGTTAAAATGGGAATTGAGTCAAATAAAATAAACATTCCACATGAAACATAGCTGCATGGAATCATTATGGATAGAAATTCCATGTGAGAAGGGAAGGAGATAAATTTCAGACTGTGATATTTCATGATTGTTAAGGATGGGAATTGTCCTCCCTGGAGCAGTGGAAATTGGTTAGATAGTAATTGTCCTAGGTGGCAATTTTCCAGATGGGAATTGGTGAGTGGGAGCTGACCTAGAACCTGCAGTATATGCCAAGGTTCCCAGTTCAATTTTTGCCTACATATTTTTATTTCTAATTTGTGATCACTTGTTCTGTATTTGGTGAGGGTATGTTGTGATTGCAATGGCAGGTGGGGAGATTGGAGGGGAGAAATGGAGGAGAGGGAATGGGGGGGGGGGAGAACCTTCTTTATTTTCTGCCCTGGGCCCTAGCATGTCAAACACCAGCCTTGACCCTTGCTGTAGATGGAGGGGATCCCTAAGCCCCATAACAAAGGACCTCCTCTGACAGCAGTCAAACCTTCCTTCTATTAAGCTTAGCAGATGGCAGCAATATCCTTGAGTCACTGATAACTAAGCATGCCTGTGGGGCTGGCATCAGTAGCTCAAGGAGTTGCTGCCTGCCAAGCTTGGTAAAATGGAGTTCTGGCTGTCTTCAGAGAAAATCTTCAGCTGATAGAGCTTGGGGATCCTCATGAGCTAAAGTGTTTCTGTTTCTATTTTGAGTTGGGAGAGGTGGAGAGTAGGGGGAGGAAGGGGCGGGGCAGAGAGAAAATTTTGTGCCCACCAACTTTGGGCTCAGGCCCACCCAAAATTGGCTGTCTGGCTACACCACTGATTCAAAATAGTCACACAAAGCTTCATCGCAAACAACTTGTTCGAAACCTTCTCGATTACATGTGAAAGGCATTTTGCACTCAGAGTAGCCAGAATTTATAAATATAGCCATCAGTCTTACAGTAAGCTCAAATGTATACTTTTCTGAATTTGTGGAAGCGGACACAGTCAATAGAAGAAAAGTACTTTATTAGTGGTTAAATTTTAGAGTCCGGAGGTCCTGTATTCCCTTTTGATGAAGTGAATATTGGATTGTTTATTATTTTTAATGAGTGTTTATACTTTCTATCTATAATTTTCTATTTTTTTATTATGGAGTTATTTTTTTATTTTATAGTTTTATTATTATTTTTAACTGATTTGCAAACCACTTGGATATACATTGTATGACAGGTGGTATATAAAGCACTGAGTAAACCATAAACACCATAAGGTATTGTTTTGCCTCTGAAGCAGCCCATGTAAGGCAAAACACATCCGTGTAGGGCATACTTTAATAACCACTGCCTTGGTTTGGCAGACCAAGAGACATGGGGGATCCCAGTGGTATGTGGGAAAAGAAACTACAATTCCTATCGACCAAAGAGAAGGCAAAAGTGGAAGAGGTCAAACACCTACATAACAGTACAATCACCTCAATGCCACACCAAAGCTACCACCAGCACCCTCAGACCACTCTTGGGAACTATAGGGCTGGTGAATGCTGGATCAGCTGCAAAGAAATCCTCAGTGATCCATGATGTCATACACAAACAGAATCTTGACATCCTAGGAATAAGTGAAAAACTAGATGAAAGTGGGGGTTTACCACTGGTTGAGCTATGTGCAACAGGTTTCAATATCCAACAAGAACTAAGACCAGGAAGATGGGGTGGAGGGGTAGCAGTCTTAATTTGGGATACAATCAAACTGCACAGAATCCGCATCTCCCAGCTAAATGAATCAGAATCTATTTTAATCCAGCGTGAAGAGGAGAAACCAATCTGGCTACTTATGGTATACTGAGCACCTCGTAACAACACATTATCTGTGCAAGCAACCTAGACCTGATTACTCAAGTGACTCTGAATTACCCTAGGATGGTGATCATGGAGATTTCAATCTATACATCAAATCCCCAGATACCACCACAGCTGCCTTTCTGGTCATGATTACAGCACTAGGATTCACACAGGTGATCAATGCTCCAACCCACAAAAAGGGTCACATGCTAGATTTGGTATTCTACAAAGGGGTTGACATCCCAGAATTCTGGGATAGCAGTATTGAAATAACACCCCTATCATGGTCAAATTGCCAAGCCTTAACAGCAGCCAAAAAAAAGCAATATTTCTCTCAATGCATTGCACAGGCTGCCAATTCAACCAAGCAGCTGTTCAGTATAGTAAGCAGCCTACTGCAACCCCCACAACAGAACCAGCCTGCAACTCAAAACTGAACTGCAATGATTTTGCTGATTACTTTGCTAACAAAATTAAAAGTTTCCTCCAGGATTTACAGGCAATCCTACCCAGCCTCCAATACTACTACTACTACTTAACATTTCTAGAGCGCTACTAGGGTTACGCAATGCTGTACAGTTTAACAAGAAGAGTG
This sequence comes from Microcaecilia unicolor, assembly GCF_901765095.1. Lineage (NCBI taxonomy): Eukaryota > Metazoa > Chordata > Amphibia > Gymnophiona > Siphonopidae > Microcaecilia > Microcaecilia unicolor. The sequence continues at coordinate 132,443,450 of NC_044035.1, read as the reverse complement.
CACAAACTCACCTCCTCCTGACAGAGACATATGGGACACGTTTAACCCAATAACAGAGGAGAGCCTTGACAAAATCCAAAGAGACCTTTGACCAACTACCTGCTCTCTCGACCCCTGTCCATAAAAGACAGTGCAGCAGGCAAGTATGGGCCTCATAGGAGTTGCCACTAAAATTGTGAACTCCTCTTTTTTTCTAATGGGCAACTACCAACAGCATTAAAAAGAGCAGTGGTTCACCCTTTGCTAAAGAAAATCAACCTTGACCATGACAAACTTGAAAGTTACTGACCAGTATCTAACATCCCATTTCTAGGAAAACTTATAGAACAAACAGTCTGTGTCCAATTCAATGATTGGCTAGAAGAGAGAAACTGACTCAATCTATGTCAATCTGGATTCAGATCCAGTTATGGAACAGAAATGGTCCTCGTATCCCTACTAGATCTTCACAGAAACCGAGACAGTGGGTTTGCCTCTGTGTTAGTACTGCTAGATTATCAGCAGCTTTTGACACTGTGGATCATGATATCATGCTAGCACGACTGGCAGAAACAGGTATCAACGGAACAGTACTTTCGTGGTTTAGTTCCTATCTATCAGATAGGCAACAATCCATAATGTTTGGCAGCTCCTCATCGCCACCATGGGCACTGACCTGTGGGGGTACCACAGGGATTGATACTGTCACCCAGGGCCGCTGAGAGACTGGGCCAGGCCAGGGACAAGGCTGCCCCTGGGCCCCCCCCCCCCCACCTGAGGTCGCCGGGCCCCCTCTCCACCCGCCACCGGGCCCTCTGCAGACCTTAAGCGCCTCACCTTCGAAAGCGCAGCAAGCAGTGGCAGACCACTCCTTCCTTCCGTGTCCCGCCCTCGCGGGTTACGTCAGGCGAGGGCGGGACACGGAAGGAAGGAGTGGTCTGCTGCTGCTTGCTGCGCTTTCGAAGGTGAGGCGCTTAAATTCAATGCCAGGGAGCGACGGAGGGTGGACGGGCTGGACTGCGGTGCCGGGCCCCCCCCCCCCCCGGAGGCCCGGGCCCGGGGAGTTTTGTCCCCCCCTCTCAGTGGCCCTGCTGTCACCCATTCTGTTCAATGCCTACCTCAAGCCACTAGCCAAGCAGATTCGGTCAATGGACACTCAGTTCTACATCTATGCAGATGATATGCAGCTACTCATACCCATTGAACCTGACTTACCTACAGCCTTGAATAAACTGATTACCTGCCTAACATCAATTCAAGAATGGGCTAAGCACAACAAACTTTGCCTGAACCCAAGTAAAACCAAGCTTCTCTGGGACGGGTCCCTAACACAAGTGGACATGTACAAGACATTAAAATCTCTTTTGGGAAGTACGAACTCCCCCTCAAATCACAAGTCAGGAACCTTGGAATACAGATAGATTCAACACTTATTCTGATTCCTCAAATCCAAGCAACCTTCAAGAGCTGTTTCTACTATTTGCGACAACTATGCTGCCTCTCTCCTTACATCGAGATGGAAAATCTTATTCCGCTTGTGCGTGCCATGATAACATCAAGACTGGATTACTGTAATGCACTCTACAATGGTCTGAGTACAAAAAGTCTGCACCAGCACCAATTGATTCAGAATGCTGCAGCAAGACTCATAGAAGGTTGCAAGCAATGTGACCACATCAAACCATTTATGCAAAAACTTAGTTGGCTACCAGTACAATATAGGGCTAAATTTAAAACTCTGTCTGATCTTCAAGGTCCTTAAAGGAAATGGCCCCGAGTACTTGCCTTTCAGAATAGCAGCATCTCCTTTGGCCTGTACTCTGGTACCTCCTTGACGAGGAGGCTGGGTTGAAAGTGTATTTGGAGAGGCTTTTAAGAGTGTTATTCAGATGCTTGATCAGGATAGCGGGTTCCTTCACTTTATCTCTAAAGAGACTGTCTCCATGGCACAGCATGTCAGAAGATTTTCATGCATCATATCTGAGGTCAGATGTTCGGGGTCAGGTGGGTCTCCTGGTGCCATTACCCAAAGCAGATGCTTCAATGCCATATTCAAAGATTCATAGGTTACCTAAACTATGTATTTTCCACACCCTTCCCCTTTTCCACTAGATAATGGAGTGACTTATCCTTTTCCCACGAGAGAGTGTTTGCAAACTCCCTAATACATGCCCATGAAGAGCTGGTAAGAAACTATGCAGAAAGCGAGCATAGCATTCTACAAGAACCTTCTCACAAAAGACTCCAATGCTTGAGCTTCTGTTCCTGGGGGCACCAAGAAATAAGTATTGGCTCTTTTGAGTGTGAATAAGATCACCATGGAATGGTGATGAAGCTGCTACTTCTCAAATTTGGTAGCCTTTTGGACTCTATACATAGTATTAACTTAGAGGGGTGGTCTCCCACACTCTCAGCTGTGATTCTGTGAATGGGCACTGTCACAGCTTCCTTGGGGGAAGGGTCAAGGAAATGAAGGCTGTCCAGTGTTTCTGCCCTGAATTTCTCCTTTGCTTGTAATTTTAATGGAATGGCATCAGCCATTTCCCTTATAAAATCAATGAATAAAAGCTCTTCTGGTGGGAACGTTTTTCTCTCATGTAGAAGAGATGGGGCCAATGGTAGAGCAGTTGAACACTCTTAAGAGAAAATATCTAGCTCATAAACTGAGTCCCAGGAGTGCTATTGGAAATTCTTTGGTCCTGGTCTCACCCAGCTAGAGAATTCCCTTGATAAAACAGCAGTTAGCTGACACTTGGGGACCATTTCACTGCACAACAGGAGATAGATTGGCCTTGAAGGGGGAGACAAACCAATTGTGTTTGAAATTTTTCCAGGTTATTTGGACCCCTGCACACTAAAGTAAATTCTGACTTTAAAATAAAGTCCAAACTTCTCAACTTTCAGGCTAGAGGTGAGATACCTGATTCTTCTCTTAAATTTAATGCTTATTGCTTAATTAATTAATTAGCCCTGTGAAACCTTTTCTTTCTTTCTATCTTGTCCTACCAAGCTCTGATTGATAGGAAGAGAGAGGAGAGGCTGTTAAAACAGCATTGAATTCATTTGAGACTCAAAAGTAACATTTTACACAGCTGTAATTATTGGGAATATTTAGATTAAAAAGTTATAATTCTTAGACAATTTTAAAGGTTAATTCAATTGGAAATTCTTTGGTCCTGGTCCCACCCAGTTAGAGAATTCCCTTGATAAAACAGCAGTTAGCTGACACTTGGGGACTTATAATCCCACCCACCCCAGGGTTTTCCACTCATTTATAGCCAAACCAAACCTCATTAACTTTACTCCTCAATCATACACAGGCAATCTTGCAGCCTGTTAACTCCAACATAGTACACCTGTTCATACCCATTTCAACCAATCAGGATGACTTTTATTCTCTGCAATAATTGTGGTGCTTTAGTTTCAAGGCAAATCATCTGGAGACTGAAAGCTTGTCCTATCTGTCTTCAGCTATCTACTTTAAAACAAGAGCTCTGTAAAGTAATGCAAGAATTAGATGCAATTAAAGCAACTTATAGGACTGTGCAGAATCATAACTTCTCACCACTGCCTCAAAGAATAAAACCACATAAGAACAGATGGTTCACAGTAGGCTCAGGCAGACTTCATCATGTGACACAAAAGCATCCACCAGCACAAGTGTTGCCACTACAAAATTCTTTTGCTCCACTACAGCATTGCGATGTTCCTGAAAATAAAACTGAGGCAGAACAAAAACCAAGGAAGGTGGAACAAAAAGATAAGAAGGTACCCAAAGAGAAAAGACACCCCCAAATCACTAAAACCAAAACACATACTAGGAAATGTAGATGGAAAGCGATGACCACAAATGCTCATAGTCTAAGCAATAAAATTCATGACCTTCAAGCCCTGATGTTGGAGGCAGACTTGGACATAGTTGCAGTCACAGAGACATGGCTCAATGGTTTCCATGAATGGGATGTAAACATACCAGGCTATAATCTTTTTAGGAAGGACAGAGAGGGGCGTAAAGGTGGAGGAGTAGCTCTGTATGTGAGAAATGATATCGCAGCGACTGAAATGACAGGAAATTGGGGAAAGGAAGAAGCGATATGGATCACCTTAAAAAGAGAGGATGGAACCTCTGTCCACGTGGGCGTTTTCTATAGACCCCCGACATAATTGGAGGAACTAGATAAAGATCTGATCGCTGATATTCATAAGTTGGCGAAGAAAAGAGAGGTGCTGTTGGGAGATTTTAATCTGCCAGATGTAGATTGGAAGGTTCCATCTGCCAAATCTGAAAGAAGTAGACAGATTGTGGATGCTTTCCAAAGTGCTCTGCTCAGACAAATGGTGACGGAACCCACGAGGGAGGGAGCAACATTGGATCTGGTGCTCACAAATGGGAATAGTGTGTCAAATGTCAGAGTGGGTGCACACCTGAAAAGCAGTGACCATCAAACGGTTTGGTTTGATATGACGGCTGAAGTGCAGGGCGGACACTCTAAACTCAAAGTCCTGGATTTCAAGCGTGCTGACTTTAGTAAAATGGGCGAATACCTGAGAAAGGAGCTGATGGGCTGGGAGGACGTACGAGAAGTGGAAGGACAGTGGTCCAGGCTGAAAGAAGTAATAAATAGGGCCACAGACCTTTATGTAAGGAGAGTAACTAAAAGCAAAAGAAAAAGGAAACCGATATGGTTCTCCAAGCAAGTGGCTGAGAAAATAAAGGCTAAAGAGTTGGCGTTACAGAAATATAGAAAATCTCAAGAACAGGAACACGGGGAGGAATACCGGGTGAAACTGAAAGAAGCCAAGAGAGAGGTACGTCTGGTGAAGGCGCAAGCGGAAGAACAAATGGCTAGAAATGTAAGAAGGGGAGACAAAAACTTCTTCAGGTATATTAGTGAAAGGAGAAAGACTAAAAACGGAATTGTGAGACTAAAAGATACAACAAAACGCTATGTAGAAAATGATGAAGAAAAAGCCAATTTGCTAAATAGATACTTTTGCTCTGTTTTCACAGAAGAAAATCCTGGAGAAGGACCGCTAGGGACTGGCAAAAGTACACCTGAGAATGGAGCGGATAGAGCACCGTTCACGGAAGAGAGTGTTTATCAACAACTTGGAAAGCTAAAGGTGGACAAAGCCATGGGACCGGACGGGATCCACCCCAGGATATTGAGGGAGCTCAGAGAGGTTCTGGCGGGTCCTCTTAAAGATTTGTTTAATAAATCCTTGGAGACGGGAGAGGTTCCGAGGGACTGGAGAACGGCGGAGGTGGTCCCTCTTCACAAAAGTGGTGATAGGGAAGAGGCTGGAAACTACAGGCCGGTAAGCCTCACTTCGGTTATTGGTAAAGTAATGGAAGCGATGCTGAAGGAAAGGATAGTGAATTTCCTGGAAGCAAATAAGTTGCAAGATCCGAGACAACATGGTTTCACCAAAGGGAAATCGTGCCAAACGAATCTCATTGAATTCTTTGACTGGGTGACCGGAGAATTAAATCAAGGACGTGCTATGGACGTAATCTATTTAGATTTCAGCAAAGCTTTCGACACGGTTCCCCACAGGAGGCTCTTGAATAAACTAGATGGGCTGATGATAGGACCCGAAGTGGTGAACTGGATTAGGAACTGGTTGACGGGCAGATGCCAGAGGGTGGTGGTGAATGGAGTTTGCTCGGAGGAGGGAAAGGTGAGTAGTGGAGTGCCTCAGGGATCGGTGCTGGGGCCGATTCTGTTCAATATATTTGTGAGTGACATTGCCGAAGGGTTACGAGGTAAAGTTTGCCTTTTTGCGGATGACACCAAGATTTGCAACAGAGTGGACACCCCGGAGGGAGTGGAAAACATGAAAAAAGATCTGAAGAAGCTAGAAGAATGGTCTAACGTTTGGCAATTAAAATTCAATGCGAAGAAATGCAAAGTGATGCACTTAGGGAGTAGAAATCCAAGGGAGACGTATGTGTTAGGCGGGGAGAGTCTGATTGGCACGGACGGGGAGAGGGATCTTGGGGTGATAGTATCCGAGGACCTGAAGGCGACGAAACAGTGTGACAAGGCGGTGGCTGTAGCTAGAAGATTGCTAGGCTGTATAGGGAGAGGTGTGACCAGCAGAAGAAGGGAGGTTTTAATGCCCCTGTATAAGACGTTGGTGAGGCCCCACCTGGAGTACTGTGTTCAGTTTTGGAGGCCGTACCTTGCGAAGGATGTCAAAAAAATGGAAGCGGTGCAAAGAAAAGCTACGAGGATGGTATGGGATTTGCGTTCCAAAACGTATGAAGAGAGACTTGCTGACCTGAACATGTATACCCTGGAGGAAAGGAGGAACAGGGGTGATATGATACAGACGTTCAAATATTTGAAAGGTATTAATCCGCAAACAAATCTTTTCCGCAGATGGGAAGGCGGTAGAACGAGAGGACATGAAATGAGATTGAAGGGGGGCAGACTCAGAAAAGATGTCAGGAAGTATTTTTTCACGGAGAGGGTGGTGGATGCTTGGAATGCCCTCCCGCGGGAGGTGGTGGCGATGAAAACAGTAACGGAATTCAAACATACGTGGGATGTGCATAAAGGAATCCTATGCAGAAGGAATGGATCCTCAGAAGCTTAGCTACAATTGGGTGGCAGAGCAGGTGGGGGGAGGAGAGGTTGGTGGTTGGGAGGCGAGGATAGGGGAGGGCAGACTTTTATACGGTCTGTGCCGGAGCCGGTGATGGAAGGCGGGACAGGTGGTTGGGAGGCAGGAAAAACTGCTGGGCAGACTTATACGGTCTGTGCCCTGAGAAAGACAGGTACAAATCAAGGTAAGGTATACACATGAGTTTATCTTGGGCAGACTGGATGGACCGTGCAGGTCTTTTTCTGCCGTCATCTACTATGTTACTATGTTACTATGAGAGTCAGACCCAGAAAAATACGATCTTTGCCAGTTGCTTAAGCCCCTTCTCACAATTCTTGAGCCCCTCCTGAACTCCTTTGATTTAATTTCTAGCTAAGTGGACTATATGGTCTGGATCTGGACCTTGTTCTTTATTTGAATAAGAATCAAATGATCATTTCTCTTGTAAATCTACTTATGTTTTGCAATTAAAATGCAAAAAGGCCTTTCATTATCTATATACAACATATGGTATTACGATCACTGTACCATAAGTAAGAAAACAAAAGAATGACAATTCAGCTTGTTGCAAAAAATTTCCTTTGACCAAATAAATGAGAGTAATGTGTTTTCTGCTCACAAGGATCATAAATGACCATTTCCTAATGATGATGCTTATCAGGCTCCAATGGAGCAGCAATGTTAATATGTACTAGAATGGCGAGAGCTGTCACAGATGGGCAGTTTCTTACCTACAGCAGCACTATACAGAATTCAAATAAAAAAAGATTTTACTCTTCAGTATCATTCTTTCTCCCCAGATTTTCTTCCGTCTTCCTACAACAAACACAAAAGAGGGACAAGGTTGATTCTGTAGAAGAGTAGAAGTAGACATATGCAATGTATATTAAGGAGCCTATTTATTGCATTATCTGTTTAACATGGGAATTAGTTTACTTAATCTTGATATACTACCTTTCATAAAATCAAAGCGGTTGACAAGAACAATAAAAATAACAATCACAATGAAAGAGAACAAGGAACTACAACTCCAGATAGGAAAGGGTAAGAAAAAGTCAAGAAGGTCAAAACAGCAAAGCAAAAGCAGAGGGCAAACATAGCTGCCAAAAACCCTACTGGGTCAGTACATCACTACTCAAGGCTAGAGAAATAGGCAATAGTAAATAAGTGGGTCTTTAAAGCAACCTTAAATCATGAATAGGACTGTTCATTGCCAAGCACAAAGGGTAAAGCATTCCACAGAGTCAGATTTAACGAGAAGAAAGCTGAATGACAGGTAGATTGGAGTCTGGTATGAGCAACGACAGGGGTAGCTAGTTGATTCTGAATTGATGAGTGTGAAGAACATATCTGACAATAAGAAATAATCAGAGAAGATAAATATGTTGGGATCTGTGTATAGAGTATAACTGCAGCTTATTAACTGTTGGCATGTGCTAATTCCTGCATTAAACACCTAAGGCAGACAACAACATTTTGGGGTGTGGAATGGAAAGGCACTAGGCCCTACAGTTTATGTGGAGGTTGTTAATGCCACCTCAAGAGGTGTAGCTAAATGCAATATGTGTTATCTGGCTTGTAGGTAACGTGAGGCAGCCCTCCCCAAAATACTGGGAACATCCCTAAAAGTTAACAGAACTTACTAAGAAAATTTTCTTTACAATTACTTGCGATTAGATTCTCTTTGAGAGAGGAAAATGTTAGAATCCAGAACACCGCTGCTAAACTGATAATTCATATGAAAAAATTTGATAGAGTACTACTGCACTGATTTCTCTTCATTAGTTTCCTGCTCATATTCTTTTTAAATTGGCCTATATGGTATTTAAAATGTTTGATGGGCCCTGCAGCATATCTTTACTGACTGCTGTCTTTTCCCTCTGACCACAGTTTAAGAATTAGAGCCCCATACCATTTAATCTTTGCTTCATTTTTGGATGTTAGCTATAAGAAACTTTTAGAAGATTCTTTTTGCTACCAGGCAGTTCACCTCTGGCTCTCTTTATCTTTGGATCTACAGACTTCATCATCCTATTATCTGTTTCACAAGAATCTGAAAACTTATCTGTTTTGTTACATTTGTACCTCGCGCTTTCCCACTCATGGCAGGTTCAATGCGGCTTACATATACAGGTACTTATTTGTACCTGGGGCAATGGAGGATTAAGTGACTTGCCCAGAGTCACAAGGAGCTGCCCGTGCCTGAAGTGGGAATCGAACTCAGTTCCCCAGGACCAGAGTCCACCACCCTAACCATTAGGCCACTCCTCCACTATTTAACATAGTAAATGACGACAGATAAAGACCAATGCGGTCCATCCAGTCTGCCCAACAAGATAAACTGGTATGCAATACTTTATATGTATACCTGAGTTTGCTTTGTCCTTGCCATATTCAGGGCACAGACCGTAGAATTCTGCCCAGCACGGTTCTTGTACTAAAATTTCTGAAGTTAATGTAAAAATTTACACTCCAGCCCATCCATATCTAGTCAGCTACGATCAGGGCACAAATCGTAGAAGTCTGTCCAGCACTGGCTTTGCTTCCCAATTACCGGTGTTGCCACCTAATCTATGCTAAGCTTGTTTGGATCTATTCCTTCTAAACAGGATTCCTTTGTGTTTATCCCATGCATGTTTGAATTCTGTTACTGTTTTCATCTCCTCCTCCTGCAGGAGGGCATTCCATGTATCCACCAGGGGTGTATCTGCGTGGGGCCACAGGGGCCTGGGCCTCCACAGATTTCGCCCTGGACACTCCTACCGCCGTCAACCCTCCCCCGCCGTCGCCATCACCTACCCCTGCCGAGATCCGCTTCCTCCTGCTGGTGCCTTTAAAATTATTACTTCAGCTGGCGGGGGACCCCAACCCCCGCCAGCCCAGCCGAGGTCTTGTTTAAGTTCTTCTTCCTCGTGCTGTTGAAAGCTGCATCCCTTCCAGTTTCGGACGGAGTCTGACGTCGCAGCACGTTGTACGTGCAGGACGTCAACGTGCTGCGACGTCAGACTCCGTCCGAAACTGGAAGGGATGCAGCTTTCAACAGCACGAGGAAGAACTTAAAGCAAGACCTCGGCTGGGCTGGCGGGGTTGGGTCCCCCGTCAGCTGAAGTAATATTTTTAAAGGCACCGGCAGGAGGAAGCGGACCTCGGCGTGGGTAGGTGACGGCGGTAGGTGGGGGAGGGTTGATGGCGGTAGGCGGGGGCAGCGGCGACTGGGGGGGCTATAATGTGCCCCCTCACTCTAGCCCCTGCCCCCCCTACCGCCGAACCTCAGATACGCCCCTGGTATTCACCACCCTCTCTGTGAAAAAATACTTCCTGACATTGCTCCTGAGTCTGCCCCCCTTCGACCTTAATTCACGTCCTCTAGTTCTACCGCCTTCCCTTCTCTGGAAAAGATTTGCTTGCGGATTAACACCTTTCAAATATTTGAACGTCTGTATCATGTCACCCTTGTTTTTCCTTTCCTCCAAGATATACATGTTCAGATTGGCAAGTCTCTCCTCGTATGGTTTGCACCGCAAATCACATACCATTTTATAGCTTTTCTTTGCACCACTTACAGTCTTTTTACATCTGTAGATACGAACTCCAGAACTGAACACAATACTCCAAGTGGGGCCACACCAATGACTTGTAGAGGGGCATCAACACCTCCTTTCTTCTGCACTTCTTAGTTTAATTTGTTTGCTTTACTGTTTTACTCTTCATCTCTTTTGTTACCCACTTTGGACCACCGTTTTGTGGGAGTTAGCGGGATACAAGAACCACATTATATTACAAGCTATTTTGCTTCCCCAACTTATTACAATGCTCTGTACAGTGGTATATCATCTAAATTATTATCTAGCCTCCAGTTAATACAGAATATGGCAGCTAGACTGATTTATGGCCTGGTAAAATTTGAGAAAATGTCCTCCCCTCTGTTGAGAAGCTTACATTAGCTTCCTATAAAGCTTAGAATGTCTGTCAAAGTGGCTTCTTTAATTTACAGGTCACTATTTGACATGAACTCTGACTGTTTCCCAGATGCAGCTTCTCTTAAATAGCTACTCTTTGGCTCAAAGATCCACTTTCTTAGAATTAAAGTATTCCACAGTTTACAAGATTCAATATAAATCACATTCTTTTGGTCACCAGAGTGTAAACATTTTGAATGAAATACCACTAGAAGTAAGATGTGCTTCTTCTTATTTATTTCATAAATTTTAAAGACGCATCTGTTTTCAACAATTTATTTAATTATTTTTTAACTAGTTGTTATTTCTCCAAAGCATGTCAGGAATCTCTTATTTGTGATCCTCCTTGAATCCAATGGGCACAGACAGAATAGAAATTATAGAATAGGATAGAATAGAATGTGATGATTCTGCAGGTACTGTGTGTTAATTTTGACATTTACCATGTGATAACTGCAAAACTTTGATGCTCTATGGCCCCTATTTACTAATGTGTGGTAATTACTAACATTATTGCATAGTAATTGCTATACCACTGCGTTAACTGTTAAAGGTATTCCCAATATTTTTGGGAGTGCTGTTTTGCAGTTAATGCAGAGAAAATGATGTGTCCATGGATTAATGTGTGATATATTTAGCAGTAACAACCTTCATGTTAACTGTAAGGTGCAGTCTTCTCTCATTCCCCTCCCATTTCACACCCCAAATGGTGTTTTCCCATGTTAACAGTTTTATTTGGAATTAGCGTGCACTAACAGTATGGTAATTCATGGCTTTATAAATATGCCCTTTTGAAAAATAGGGTCTGGGAGGGGGGTTGCTATCAAGCTCCATTATTTTATTTATTTATATATTAACCACCTTTATGAAGAGATTCATCCAAGACAGTGCACAGCAGGTACATTATGGCTATATCATGCTTTTTTGCCCCTTAATGTGAGTTAAAGGGCTATAATGCAAGTTTCTGTGCTGTAACAGTTTTTTTTATGTCACCACACAGTACATAGTAATAAGATGCAAAGCATGTAAATGCATGCCAAACAGTTCATTACTATGTAAAATCCAAGACACTGCATGTGACAAACAAGCCATGTTATTCATTTAGCACAGGAGTCATTAACCTGTGATACTGGGCTACTGCTGGTTGCTAACTCCCATGGGAAATCAAGCTGTGGTAAAAACCTGATTTTTACCGCAGCTTGATAACTATCCCTCAAGTTAACCTCTCCCTCTATTCTCTACTATTTTGGAACAGTCTTAGATGAGCTGTCTATCAAACCATACCAAAATGAATAGGCAGGTAACATTTTGATGAATAAAATATATAGAAATATTTTCTTTGTACGTGAAAAACAATTGCTGTGAAATCAGCAGCAAAGAGCATTCAGGGCAACTGCAGTTTTACCAACATTACCCACATCACACATGGCTAGTTCCAGTTTTTCAGTGTCACAAAAAAAAAGTTTAGATTGTGTGAATATTCATGCGATCTTGACTTATATTTGAGCTAAGCAACAGGTTCATTTGCATAACATGGCTGTCCTGAAAATCAGACTCGTTTGTGAAATTTGAGTGGAGTTTGCCATTTCTGCTCTTCTCAGTCCAAAGATATGCCATGTAGCCTGTGATTTAGCATTAATCTTTCTTCCAGTTACTCTGATTTGTAATGCAAGGTTTTATGATGAAAGTGATTTGTTATGGCCACTGGGAATTTTCCTGTCTTGCTTGTTATTTCTATATAGTTATTTATTTCCAAAAAATGTGAAAACTAATGACCCTAAACTAGTAAGACCTAAGGAAATTGCTATTCCAAAAAGAAACATTTGCTTTTTACTGAAGATTTATAGGTGGAAGAGGAAGACCTCTTTTAACATTTACTTTTTTCACAACCTTGGGCTGCATGATGTGGATTCTGCTTGACTACACAAACCCACGCATAGAAGCAAAGCTAAGTTCTTATATTATTTTAATGGTCTACACAGGAACAGGATATTAACACACCAAGGCACCCCTGTAATAGATGTCATAGGATGATTTATATGGCAAGAAGCACTATAAAGTGTAGGGGAAGCTGAACGCCATGTGTTTGTCTTGATTAAAGAAACACTTAACCTTAACCACTCACTAAGATCACTATTTTTTTAGAACTAATTGATATTTGTTCTTATGAAATATATTCAATATCATTGTCATAGGCATAAAATGATAGGGAAAGCTTTTTGGTTTGACTATAGTTGAATATGTTTATTAAAAACTTGTTATACCACCAAATATGAACCTCGTCTCAACTTTTCTTTAAAAAAACTTGAGAGAAAAAATAAGTAAATTACTCTCTCAAAGAGAAAAGATGTTACAATCAAAAGGAAGATTTGTAAGGAGTTCAGGTATAGGATAATGAAAAGATGACCAATGAGGGTTTAATACAATATCAGGCTTATTTTCGAAAGAGAAGGGCGCCCATCTTTCGACACAAATCGGGAGATGGGCGTCGTCCTCTCAGGGTCGCCCAAATCAGCATAATCGAAAGCCGATTTTGGTTGTCCCCAACTGCTTCCTGTTGCGGGGACGACCAAAGTTCCCGGGGGTGTGTCAGAGGCTTAGCGAAGGCAGGACTGGGGCGTGCCTAACAGATGGGCGTCCTCGAGCAATAATGGAAAAAAGAAGGGCGTCCCTGATGAGCACTTGGCCGACTTTACTTGGTCCATTTTTTCTTACAACCAAGCCTCAAAAAGGTGTCCGAACTGACCAGATGACCACCGGAGGGAATCGGGGATGACCTCCCCTGACTCCCCCAGTGGTGACTAACGCCCTCCCACCCTGAAAAAAAGAACTTTAAAAACTTTTTTGCCAGCCTCAAATATCATACTTGGGTCCACTGCAGCAGTATGCAGGTCCCTGGGAGGGGGGAGATGTGTGTTTGTCAGCGGAGGCATAGTGAAGGCGTGAATGTCCTTCTTTCAAACATTTTGGATGTCCTGAACTGCCCCCCCCCCCCCCACAGGGACGGCCAAATTTCAAGGGAGTGGAGGAGTGGCCTAGTGGTTAGAGCACTGGTCTTGCAATCCAGAGGTGGCCGGTTCAAATCCCACTGCTGCTACTTGTGATCCAAAATCCAAATAAATAAATAAAGGTGGTGTCGGAGGCATAGCAAAGGCATGGATGTCCTTCTCACAGAAACATTCACATTTTGGACGTCCTCAACTGCCCATTGCAGGGACAGAGGCATAGCAAAGGCACCTAACACTTGGACGTCCTTCACCCATACTCAAAACAAAAAAAAAAGATGTCCCTGACAAGCACTTGGACATTTTCACCTCAACTTGTGTTCTTTTAAGGTTGTAGATGGCTATTATACACACAGCTTGTCTGAATGTATGAAGCCGTCTTTGGCATGCGCAGAGCAGCCATGCATAATGCTTGGCTGCTCTGCACTGGCTTCCCCTCCTTAGGAAGGAAATCATGTGCAAATGAACTAACAGCGAGCAGCTCATTTGCATGCCCATTCCTTTCTGAGTCGCTAAGGGATCGGTAAGGGAAGGGCTTTTTCCGTTCAGTTAGTGCATCAGTTAGTCCACTGCAGTGCCCCCTAGGGTGCCCAGTTGGTGTCCTGGCATGTCAGGGGGACCAGTGCACTACGAATGCTGGCTCCTCCCATGACGAAATGAGTTGGATTTGGTCATTTTTGAGATGGGAGTCCTTGGCTTCCATTATTGCCGAAAACCAGGGACGACCATCTCTAAGATCGACCTAAATGTTAAGATTTGGGCATCCCTAACCGTATTATCAAAACAAAAGATGGCCGCCCATCTTGTTTCGATAATACGGGTTTTCCTTCCCCTTCGCGGGGACGTCCTGCAAGGACGCCCTCAGGAAAACTTGGGCAACCCGTTCGATTATGTTCCTCCACGTTTATTCTACTTGAAATGGTTTACTTATTTGGACTAGTTAAACTATAAAAGTTCTATAGAATCTTGGTTAACAGAGGTGCGCAGCAGAAAAAAAATGTACACCTTAATTAATAAATGCAGATATAAATTCAACCGAATTTTACAACTCAAATGATGCTTCCCTCCCGCACTTAACAGTAAACTACGTGGACACTTTTTACAGAACTCTTCTGTGCTTACAGTAACCAGAATCAGAATTTTTACTACTACTATATCAGATAAGTGAATTCCACAGAAAATTATGTATTTCACTTTCTATAACAGCCATATCCAGAAATGAGCATATTATTTAGAAGTTGACTTATGTCCCTGTCTTGGTTTTCTTTGTACAGTAGTCTTTCTCCAGGTCTATGAATCAATCAGGTAAGTAGTCTTACCCCCTATTCCCTTCCTTTTACCCTCTGTGTCAGTCTCTCCCCAGGAATGTAGACCCAAATTATTTTTAATTTCTGGGTGTTAAAGGTGCAGTTGCTGAAGACTTATCTGATGATTTTCAAGCTTTCTTGAATCTTCTATCTTCTTCTTGCGTGAAAACAGTGGGGCCCTGCTTCTTTCTTTTTCCTCCTTCCACATAGGATGATGAAAGAATACCTGCAACGAAACCTACTGCTTACTACTAAAACCAAAACAAAATGAAGAGAAAACTATCTTCTTAATAAGTGTGTGTGTGCAACCTGTCATTCAGGATGTGTTCCTAAAAATAAATTATTTTAAGAATCTAAATACTGTATTTGTCTATTTCTTAAATAAAAATAATTTATTGTCTTGTTCTGATATTATCTAACTATCTTAGACTTTGTTTCTCCTCACTAACTATCTGTTGTCTTCTTGGTTGACTCTCTTGAGAAATACTATTCACTGCACATACACAGTAGCAATCATTTAGAAAAGATAAATGACTTAAAAAAAATAGCTATTCTAATATCCATTACAATTTATGTTCCCATTGGAAATTAAGTCACTGAAGAAAAAACTCACTCCTCCAATTTAGAATCCTTCTCAGAAAAATTCAAACACTCTGAATTTAAAAATGTAACTGAGGCATATCCCAAAGCTTTCACAGTTCAGAGTTATTTTTGTATGAAATTGAGATCTAACTCCAATAACTCTTCCCTATTGAATACAACAATAAAGTGCTCCTCAAACTGTACACACTTTTCAGGTTTCTCACAGAAGTTTACATTATTTTAGTTCTCCTACATTCCCGTTAAGATCTCAAATCTTTTCAGTTGGATGTAAATCACTACTAGTTAACTGTAATAAGCATCCAAACAACTTTTCATATTAACTCTAGTACATTATTTTCTTTCACCAAAAGTCACAAAATTGTTAAAGTTTATCCAAAATAGATTCACACTTTAGCTCTCACTTCCACTCACCAAACTTCTTCACTTGTTAATCAAATAAATTATTTATTTCTTCAGATCACACTTTAATCTCCCAGACTCTCAAACAAACACCCTGCCTGTTCAGAGTCCAACCTTCTTCTCCCCAGAAAACAGATTCTTTCTGTGAGCTGTGCAGCCAATCAGGTTCAAGCTATGTAAATCTTTTTGGAGATGGCTTGCCAAACTGAGCCCTGCAAGGCTCAAACGTTATTAAAACAGTCAAAATGATCCTATAGAAACCCTTCATTTTCAGTTTTTAACATCATACAACACCTTACAGCCATGCTTTAATTAGATTTATGTGAAAACCTGCAATTTTAAACCTCTTTTAAACCCCCCAATGAGAAACTCACAATTTGTAATGTTTTACATATAAAACTTAATCAAAGAAGGTCACAGCACCCCTTTGGGAGCTCTGGGCACCTGAATTCTCCCACTATTAACATGGTAGGAGTAAAAACCTTTAAAATAATTTATTTTAAATTATAGTGTCAGTGCTAGTCTCCATTTAGAGTACTGGGCATGCGCTAAAATTTGCACCATTTCTGGCCATCTCTGGGCTGCCCTGAGCCCCCCCTTTGCTCTCCCAGTGCTCTCAGGGGCATAACTAACAAAAACATTTGTGCACACTACACATATGTGATTGTGCAACCACGCATATTGTGACCCAAAATGAGTTACCATCAAAGATCCTGTTCCTGGGCTTATTCCTGCCCCGGGAGCCACTATCTTAAATTTACAATTGGACCTCTGGACCCCCAAAACCTTATTTTAAAACAGGCCAGCTGCCAGGCCAAAAATGAGTCCTCCTTGCGTGTGCCAGTGATGCCTCACGCATGCATGGTGAAATCACATGCATGCACGACAGGTGACCCGGCCCAACCCTGAGCTTCCCAGAGCCGGAGCTTCTCCTGCCTGGCCTCCCCCACCTGAAACGAGTCCCCCAAGGCTCAGGAATGGGTTCACGGGGCTTGCAATGGATACGTCCTTGGCGGGACCAAGACAAGAGCCCAATCACATAGCCCTCACCTGCGGGTGCCACCAGATGCCTCGTCACTCATGCTCCTGCCCCCCCCCCCCCCCCCCGTTAAAAAAAAACTATAACTGCAGGTTACATAAACAAAATAGTGACCAGGTCAGAGGAGTAGCCTAGTGGTTAATGCAGTGAACTATGCACTAAGAGACACATGTTCAAGTCCCATTTCAACTCTTTCTTTTCTTCTAAGAATTCTGAACTTTCCAGAAACAGAAAAATACCTACTGTTCCTATATAAGACACCTGCAAGCCTGAAAGCTGTTGAAATGCATATATTGAGGAACAGTAGGTATTTTTCAGGTCCAGGAGGGATCATATTTACAAAAAAACAAAAACAAAAAGAGTTATACTGGGGTTTGAACCTGTGCCCCGTGGTTTACAGTCTACTCCGCTAAGCTACTCCTCTGTTCTACAGAGATACCTGTGTGGCAATATTTTTGAAAATGATGCCAAACAGACTTCGTCCCAGGTTTTTTTTTTGTCATTCAAAAACTGGATGTTACTTTTTGGAAAATAGCTATTCGTTTTGGACGTTTCCAATGCAATAAAATCAATTTCACAGCCATAAGTGAACAGAAAATCTAGATGTTATTCTTGTTTGATTATAGCTGTGAGATAGATGGATGTTTTGGACTTAAACATTTTTTTGAAAATGTCCCTGATAATTTTCTTTCCTTTAGTCAGCTACACTGTTCTACACATGTGGGTGTAATCCCCTCCTACCAGCAGCTTGAGGTTGAGAAAAAAAATGAGTTTTACCAGTGCTCTCACTGGTATTAGCTGGTGATACTCCCTGGAAAGATCCAGTATGCATCTGCCAAAAGTAGCAGAAGTTCTCTATTTGTAATGTACCCATGCCCCATCAAGCAATACAGCTGCAATGAATAGCAGGTGAGCATAACACCACAGAGTGGCAGCTGCAATCCTGTATCAAGTGAGCATAACACCACAGAGTGGTGTTCACTACCCTACATACTCCAGGATATAGCAAAATGAGGGGAAACCCATATTGCTGGAAATTGTAACACTTGTGATTTGACTCTTCACATTTTTCTTTACTTTTTTTTTTTACACTGAAAGGAAAACTGCAAAGCACACCCAAAGTCCCAGACCCAAGTTTTCTGAGGACGGGTTGCAGCAGGGGCGTAGCCAGACACCCAAATTTAGGTGGGCCTGGGCCCAAGATGGGTGGGCAGAAGTACTCCGCCTTGTCCCACAAGTGATTTCGTCTCTCCCTCTCTTGCCTGCATCCATATGGTCTCTCAAACATCCGCCTTTCCCTGAATACCTTTAATAGAGAGGTGTGGTAGCCGTGTTAGTCCACTCTTAAAGGTTATCAATAGAAAATAAGATGATACCTTTTTTATTGGACATAACTTAATACATTTCTTGATTAGCTTTCGAAGGTTGCCCTTCTTCGTCAGATCGGAAATAAGCAAATGTGTTAGCAGATAGTATATATACACACACATTTGCTTATTTCCGATCTGATGAAGAAGGGCAACCTTCGAAAGCTAATCAAGAAATGTATTAAGATGTCCAATAAAAAAGGTATCATCTTATTTTCTTTTCCATGTTTTATTTTGTTTGATTTCTATTGATAACCTGAATACCTTTTAAATAGCAGATTTTCACTGGCAGCAAGCAGCAACTAATACGCACTGCTCATGTTGGCCCCACAGCCTTTCCTCTGATGTAACTTCCTGTTTCCACAAAGGCGAGAATACATCAGAGGGAAGGCTGCAGGGCCGGTGCAAACAGTATGTATCAGTTGCTGCTTGCTGGAGGCAAAGATCTGCTATTTAAAAGGTATGCAGGAGGGACAGTTGGGAGTTTTCGGCTGGTGGGGCTTGGGAATCCCTGCCAGCCACATTATAGATGTGCTGCTACTGGGTGGGCCTGGGCCCACCCAAGCCCACCCCTGGTTACACCACTGGGTTGCAGAACAGTGTAGCCGACGAAAGGAAAGAAATAAATGACATAAGACATAATTTCTCCTTCCTTAGCATGTTCTGCACAAGTGGGATGTTGTACTGTAGCAGAGCTACTGGGCAGGGTAAGACAAGTCCTTCCCCCTGCTTGATGGTCTTGCCAAAGTCTAAACGGACTCTGGCCTGCCACATCCAATCTGTAGTGCTTGATAAATGAATGGAATAATGGCCACATTGTTGTCCTACTAAATTCTTCAGGAGCCATGTCTCCAGACGATTGATGGACCAGGCTGACTCTTGTAAGGTCCAGGCAGTGGTGTGCTGGAGCCGGCTCGCACCGGCTCGCAAGAGCCGCTTGTTAAATTTGGCTCCACTGCACGAGGTAAACATGGCAGGAGGGCGCCATGCTTACCTCCCCTCCCGCTTCCATCCATGTGTAGCGATGTCCTTCGACCCCCATCCTCCCCTGCCGCTCCTATCCGTCCGTTTCAATTACCTGCCTCGAAGCGCTGCATTATCTAAAGCCTGCCTGCTGCCCATCTCCAGCTGCCTGCCTTCCCTGCTTGCTTCTCAGGAGTTGGTTCGCGCCCCTAGTCCCGCCTTCTGACGTCATTTCCTTTTCCCGCGGCGGGACTAAGGGCGCGAACCAACTCCTGAGAAGCAAGCAGGGAAGGCAGGCAGCTGGAGACGGGCAGCAGGCAGGCTTTAGATAATGCGGCGCTTCGAGGCAGGTAATTAACGGACGGATGGGAGCGGCAGGGGAGGATGGGGGGGCGAAGGACATCGCTAGACCTGGATGGGAGCGGGAGGGCAGGGGAGGGAGGAGAACTGCTGGGCATGGATGGGCAGAGGGAGGCAGGGGAGAGAATTGCTGGGCATGGATGGCAGAGGGGGGCAGGGGAGAGAATTGCTGGGCATGGATGGGCAGAGGGGGGCAGGGGAGAGAACTGCTGGGCATGGATGGGCAGAGGGAGGCAGGGGAGAGAACTGCTGGGCAAGGATGGGCAGAGGGGGGCAGGGGAGAGAACTGCTGGGCATGGATGGGCAGTGGGAGGCAGGGGAGAGAACTGCTGGGCAAGGATGGGCAGAGGGAGGCAGGGGAGAGAACTGCTGGTCATGGATGGGCAGAGGGGGCAGGGGAGAGAATTGCTGAGCATGGATGGGCAGAGGGAAGCAGGGGAGAGAATTGCTGGGCATGGATGGGCAGAGGAGAGAATTGCTGGGCATGGATGGGCAGAGGGGGCAGGGGAGAGAAGAGAATTGCTGGGTATGGATGGAAAGAGAGGGGCAGGGGAGAGAGGAGAGTTTCAGGACATGGATGGCGGGGAGAGCAAGAGAAATTCTGGACATGGAGGGAAGATAGAGGAAGGAGATTAGATGAGGGAAAAGGAAGTGAGGAGAGAAACTGCACATGGATGGAGAAAATAGGCAGAAGCTGGATCCACTGTACAGTCAAGTATGCGGAGGATCAGAAATGAAGAAGAAAGGAGGAACGAAAAGAAATAAATGGAAAGGAAGCCCTGGAAACGGAGTCAAGGGAACAGATAGAGAGCAGCAGAATCAGAGAAACAAAGTCACCAGACAACAAAGGTAGAAAAAAAATAATTTTATTTTCATTATAGTGTTTGGAATATGTCCACTTTGAGAATCAGGTGCTGAACGTTAAAAGTTTATGTTTATTTACTTATTTATGGCATTTTATCCCATATTAAACATGAATTAGATTGGAAGCTGGGATCATTTAATTTTTTTTTCCTGGAGAGAGTAATGTGTTGGCCGCCGTTCCCCCCCCCCCCCCCCGGGTATAGCCAGCTCTGCAATTTTTTTGGGGGGGCGCAGAGGTGGATGTGGGGGCGCCGAGGTGGGGGGGGGGGCGCCGAGGTGGGGGGGCGCCGAGGTGGGGGGGGGGCGCCGAGGTGGACCAGGGAGAGAGCCTGTTGTTAAAAATGTTGGATTATTTGTAGTAAATAATTAGCAGATTTTATACACACAGCTTCAGCTTTAGAAATGTTAATTTCTTTTCTTCATCTCTCTCACATACACCCCAGAATAATTCACTGCTGAGTCACTTTAAAGTTGAAGTAACAAAACATCTGTTTACTCACAGTTTGTAGTCAGATTATATTCAGACAGGCTTATATATACATAATACTATACATTTGGATTATCAGCTCTTTCCATGTGCTTAGATGGTAATGGATGCTCACACCATAGATCCTCAGCTTAGGAGAGATCATGAGCTCCATGTGCTGTGCCTCCCACAGGAAGTTGCATAGGTGTGACCTCTCTAGGCAATTCACATCAGAGGTCACAGAGTAATCACAGAGAAAAATTGGTGACAGACAATGCATGTAAAATACAATACATTATTCCAACAAACCCCTTCTCATGCATAACTGTCATGCAATTATTAATTCATACAGAGTCCAAGCTTTATTCGCAGATTCACAAAACGTTCTCTGGGTAACGGTTTGGTCAGGATGTCAGCTGTCATCTCACTGGTGTGACAATAGTCTAGACTGATGACCCCTTCTTTCGCCAGCTCTCGCACGTTGTGATATTTCGTTGCGATGTGCTTGGTGCGTGACTGAACCTTGTCATTCTGTGACAGTCTGATGCAGCTCTGATTATCTTCCATTATCTGGATTGGTCTCTGTTCAGCTATTCCAAAATCCAGCAAAAGTTTTTCAATCCACATCAGTTCTCTGCATGCTTCTGATACAGCCACATATTCAGCGTCTGTAGAAGACAGACTCACAATACTTTGTTTATGACTGGCCCATGAAATTTGTACATTTCCATACATAAACACATATCCACTTGTGGATTTATAATCAGAATGATCCCCTGCCCAATCTGAATCACAGTAACATATTAGTTTTGGATTACTATTGGCTGAAATCTTTAATTTACAATCAATGGTACCTTTTAAATACCTTACCATCCTTTTAACTGCAGTCCAATCTGATTTGGTAGGTGAGCTGACCCTTCTGCTCAAAATTCCTACTGCATTTGCTATATCAGCCCTGTATGTGGTAGTCAGATATAAAAGCTTACCTATGGCTGATCTATATTGGATGTTATCTGGTAAAGGTTCTCTTACTGTTTCATCCTTCAGAAAATCAGTGATCATGGGAGTGCTTACAACTTGGGCATCTTGCATACCTAAACTTTCAATAATCTCATTTATTTTCTGCTTCTGGCTTAGAAGATAAGAACCATCATTTTGTTTCTCAATTTCTATACCAAGATAGTATGACACATTTCCAAGTTCTTTTATCTCAACATTCAGGTTTAAATATTTTACAATGTCCTTGTACTCTTGCTCACTTTCGCTTGCAATGAGCAGATCATCAACAAAAGCTAAAATGTATGCATATTGTCCATTTCTGCACCTAGTGTACAAGCATTTATCTGCTTCACCTTGCTTAAATCCTAAATTTGTCAATATTTCATGCAATTTGTCATTCCAACATTTTGCACTTTGCTTTAATCCATAAAGACCTTTGTTTAATTTACACACTAGCTGTCTTTGTTTTGTATTTATGAAACCTGTTGGCTGTTCCATGTACAAGTCTTCAGTTATATCTCCATGAAGAAATGCTGTTTTCACATCAATGTGGTTGACTTGCATGCCTTTTGAGACTGCAATGCTCAGAAGTGTCCTAATTGTCGTGTGTTTCACTACAGGTGCAAACACTTCATCAAAATCTTCTCCATATTTTTGAAGATATCCCTTTGCGACTAATCTGGCTTTATACCTTTCTACTTTTCCTTGTGCATTCCTTTTTAACTTGAATACCCATTTGCATCCTATAGCTTTCTTGCCAGGAGGTAATTTTGTAAGAATCCAAGTCTTATTTTTATGCAATGCATCAATTTCTTCTTGTGCAGCTTTACGCCATTCAGCAGCAGCTTCTGCTGGCATTTTCTCAATCTCATCCCATGTTAAGGGCTCTTGAGCTTCTGCTGACTTTGTTAGGTAAGACAGTCTTGGGGGTGGAACACCTTTGTTTTCCCTGGATGAGCGTCTGACAACAGGTTGGTCCGACCTTTCCGCATCCTCTAAATCTGAGAGTCCTTCTCCAATTGATTCCCCTTCTCCAACTGTACTGTCTTCTTCAATGATCCTTTCTGTGTCTGCTTCCTCTGCCTGTTCCTCATTAGATACAGATGAGTTGCTTTCAGACATCTGCCTTGGTATGGCATTTATATACACTGGCATGTCTATTATGGTTCTAGTTTCATATTCTGGATGATAAGGCTCATCTGGGATAATCCAGCCTTTATCAACCCTTTTGTTTTCATCAAAATATGTAACATGTCTTATGCCAACAATGCCAGTTTTCAGATTCAAAATTCTATATCCTTTGTGTCCTGGAGCATAGCCAACTAAAATGCCCCTTTCTGTTGTGGAATCCAGCTTATGCCTTCTTTGCTTTGGTACATGAGCATATGCTGTACTTCCAAATGTTCTTATGTGTGACAGGTTTGGCTTCCTACCATGCCATGTCTCATGTGGTGTGCGCTCAGCGCCTTTAGTTGGCATTCTGTTTTGTAGGTACACTGCTGTGAGAATGGCTTCCCCCCATAGTCTTTTAGGGAGATTGCTATCTGACAGCATACATCTGGTCATTTCCACAAGTGACCTAAATTTTCTCTCTGCAACAGAATTTTGCTCTGGTGTATAAGCTACTGTTGTGATATGCTGAATGCCTTCTTGTTCTAGAAATGTGCGCATGCTTTGTGAAGTGAACTCACCACCATTGTCGGTCTGAAGAACCTTTGGTTTTCTTTCAAATTTATTGCTCACCATGGCTACGTATTTCTTCAGCATGTCTGTGACTTGACTTTTTTCTTTCAGCAAATAGGCCACACAATATCTAGAGAAATCATCCAAGAATATTAGCACAAATCTGTTATTTCCCAATGATGGGATATTAAACGGTCCACATAAGTCACTGTGTATTAAGTCCAGTACTTTATTACTCCTATTTCCTGTGTATGCAGGAAATGAGGGTCTCACAACACAGTCTATGCATTTCTCCATTTTACCAGTATCTGCACTTATCTGAATGCCTGTGGCAAGTTGCTTACTGTAAAGATCCTGGATCACCTTAAAATCACGATGTCCCAGGCGGCGGTGCCAGATTTCCAGACTACATTTACCATCATTCTTCCTTACTTGCGCCATATGTGAGGCTTCACCTGAAATGCTCAGTTTATAAACATCATTATGCATAAAAGCTTCAGCATACACTTCATCATTTTTAGAGATTGTGCACTTACTGTTTTCAAAATGAATCACAAATCCCTTCTTATCTAATGTAGATACACTAAGCATATTGCAAACTGCTTGGGGAATATACAAGACATCACTTACAGGAATTTCTTTAACTTCATTAGACACTTTGCATTTTAAGAATCCAATGCCTTTTGCTTGGATCTTAGTAGTCCCTGCGTTTGCAGTATGAAGAATTCCTTCTTCTGGACTCACTTCCTGAAAGAAATCCTTACAATTGGTTAAATGGCATGTGCTCCCCGAATCCAAAATCCAAGTACTTTCATTTGAATTATTATTTACCATAGTCAAAGATTTTTCTACCATTAGAAAGCCCTTATGTTTATCATTGTCTTTCATACATTTTCTGCTTGGAAAGTTCTTTTGTTCCATTGGCTTAGGTGAGCTAGAGGGGGTGTTTTGTGTTTCCTTACACCATTTAGATACATGTCCCTCCTTTCCACATGAATAGCAAATCAGCTTGCCCTTGGGTGGAGTTTTCCCATAGCTCCGCCTTCCTCTGTTCTTTGCCAAGAAATTTGTTTCATTTCTCTCTGACTTGCTTTGAGAACACATCTCCTCAGAATCATTAATTATGCATTCCTGCCTCAGTTTTGATGCTGCCTGTTCAAAAGATTGCCCTTCAATGGCTTCATTTACAGACCTAAAAACATCAAACTTCTTTGATAGTGAGGTAAAAAGAAATGCTCTTTTCAATGCATCACACATGGGAATTCCAGAAAGTTCTAACTTTTGAAATAAAGACATAAGATGCATAATGTGATCATTACATTTACTTTTATCCCTTAATTTGGTCTCATTCAACTCTGCTAACCAAATTGGTTGCTGTTTTGCATATGTAGTTGCATACATAGTCTTCAGTTTATATAAAATTTCACTTGCTGTATCTTTTGCCTCCAGCAATATTGCTTGTTTCTCTGAGAGAGCTTCCAAAAACATGCACTTCACATAATAGTTTGCATTGTCCCATTCAGCCATATTTTCAGCTGTTCTGTTTTGGTCTAAACATATACTTAATTTCTTTGCTTGAAGAAGACATCTGAATCTTAGTTCCCACTGCTGATAATTAAATTCAGTTAATTTAGGCACCTTGAGAGAGTAGAAAAATGGTGAATTTCCTCCCTCAGCCATTTCTTAGCCTTCTGTCTGCTGTTTAGTGTGTGGGGGGAGAGAGAGACAGACTGAATCTTTCTTTTAAAACTTAAGAGAAAAATTTGGCTTTTTCACTGCCTGGTAATATTTCTCCCTTTTTCAATTCCTGGGCTGGGCCCATAACCCTTTTGTTGGATTATTTGTAGTAAATAATTAGCAGATTTTATACACACAGCTTCAGCTTTAGAAATGTTAATTTCTTTTCTTCATCTCTCTCACATACACCCCAGAATAATTCACTGCTGAGTCACTTTAAAGTTGAAGTAACAAAACATCTGTTTACTCACAGTTTGTAGTCAGATTATATTCAGACAGGCTTATATATACATAATACTATACATTTGGATTATCAGCTCTTTCCATGTGCTTAGATGGTAATGGATGCTCACACCATAGATCCTCAGCTTAGGAGAGATCATGAGCTCCATGTGCTGTGCCTAACCCCCACAGGAAGTTGCATAGGTGTGACCTCTCTAGGCAATTCACATCAGAGGTCACAGAGTAATCACAGAGAAAAATTGGTGACAGACAATGCATGTAAAATACAATACATTATTCCAACAAAAAATTTACCAGCACACCACTGGGTCCAGGTACCCTGAGCCACATGGCCCAAGTAATAAGCATACCAGCCAAAGAGACTCACATCCCTGGTTATAAGCTTCCACTGGGGGGGGGGGGATTTTATTTATTTATTTATTTATTTATTTATTTATTTATTGCATTTGTATCCCACATTTTCCCACCTTTTTGCGGGCTCAGTGTGGCTTACAATAAGATATGAATAGTAGAGATACATTTGTAACAACTTGGATATGGAATACATTGTGCAGAGTTGTGCGAGACATTCGATTTTCATTAGGAATATAACAATGGGGCATCAACATAGAAACATTGGGAGGAGACAGTAGGACAATTGATTACGGGATGAGGGATCTGAAGTGGATGTATGTTGCATTGATGAACAGTGAGTATGGACTCTATGTGTTTTGGTTCTTTCCGTAAGTTTGTTCAAACAGGTAAGTCTTCAGTAGTTTTCGGAAGGAAGCTTGTTCGTTAATCATTCTTAGGTTGCGCGGTAGTGTATTCCAGGCCTGCGTGCTCATGTGGGAAAAGGTTGACGCGTGTAGCGTCTTGTATTTCAGGCCCTTGCAAGTGGGGAAGTGGAGGTTGAGGTATGTTCAGGATGATCCATTGGCACCCCCCTCAGGAAGTGCACTATGCTGTCCCACAAGGACAGACTGATTCTTGCCTTGGGCGAAAGAGGCAGAGGACGTTGGAAGTCCTGAGATACTGGAGCCCACCAAGACAACAGGGCCCACTGCAGGAACTGCATGTGAGCCCTCTCCCAAGGCATCTCTTCCAGTGTCGCTGCCATGGAGCCCGGGAGCTGCAAGTAGTAATTGGAAGGTAGTAGGAATTGGAAGCTTGCACAGTCTGTGCTTCTATGCCTAAAGCTTCTCTATCCAGTTCTTTTGGTGAAACACCATCCCCCAGGCAGTGTTAAAGTGAACTCCCTGGTACTCCAGGGCCTGGGAAGGAATCAGCGCTGAACTCCAACAGGTTCTTGAGAGTAAGTGTGACAATCCAGCACTTTTACTCTAAGACACAAGGGGAAAGCATGAAGGCATCAGGAATGGAGCAGGTGAGCTCCACGGAATATCCCTTCTTAACCACCTCCAGAACTCAATGGTCCTAGGTGATGTGGGTCCACTTGCGGTAGAAGAAGAACAACCTGCCTCCCACTCACACCACTGAGGGTCCTGGCGCATCTTCATTGAGCAGGATGAGCCACTGGAGCTCTGCCTGTAGGGGCTGAAGGCAGTGGCGTAGGCACAGGTGGGTGTGGGTGGGCCAGGGCCCAACCACATAGGGCTCAGGCCCACCCAACAGTAGCACGTTTAGCGGTAGCTGGTGGGGATCCCAAGCTCCGCCAGCTGAAGACTTCCCCCTGATGGTAATGAAAACGCTACTCTCCATGATACCTGCACGTGTACATTCTCAGTTTTCAGTCATGCCTGCTTCAGACTGCCAAGGAGGAAAGAAGCATTTTCTCGCCAGCTGAGCTATTTTTTTTTTTGGGGTGGGGGGGAGAACACTTGGTGGCGACCCACTTCTTGCCTAGGCCCACCCAAAATCTGTTGTCTAGCTACGCCCCTGAGGGCTGACTCTCCTGGGCCCTGAAAAGAACCTGACCAAATGGGACTCACTCAAGCTGAGGCCTAAGTTGGAGCACATCGGGCTGGCTAGAAACAGCTCACCTCCCTAGAGCAATCTCTGGAAGCAGAGTACTGCTGGGAACCCTTTGGCCTCAGCTCAGGTAGACAAAGGGGTCTAGCCTTTTATTCATACAGTGAACGGTGTTGCCACAATTATTGTGGAGCAATTTGCTGCTGCACCACACATTACAAACAGTGTCTTAGCCACTAGAGGTAGGCTGACGTATGGACAGTTTGTCTCTGAATGCTTTTTTGTACTTCATATTTGTTCCTATTTCCTTTGATGTGCCTGATAATACAATATTGATATCTGGTCATTTGATGTCCTTGATGTTTCCTTGAAGTTTCATCAGTTTCATTTGATGTTAAGCTTAGAATGTATTTTAGATGATGTGTTTCCTTATCTTCTGGTTTTTATTTATGTAGTTCATTCTTTTATTTTGCAGTTTATCTTTCTATAATGCAGTCCACTTTTAATTAATTATTTTTACAGTTTTGATTGTATACTTTTATAATTTCTATACTTAGCATTCTTTTTTCAAACACTGTAACGCCTGTATTTATACATATAGCCTATGCTTATATAATGTTTGGATTGTTTATTGAAATGCATTATTTTTATGTAGTGTCTTTTGTGAACCCTGAGGCGGGCATCTGCATATGCCGAAACATGGCCCCTTTTCTGGTGCTTCAGTAAAGGATTCTCAAGTCTGCTCTCCCCATTTGGCAGTCGTGCCATCCTCTACTCCTTATTTGGCTTCCTTTGGATTTCCATAGAGGTTGTTTTCCTATTTTTGGTGAGGACACCCAATACTTCTCCATCTCCTCAGAGGTTAAAGAATAAAGGTGGTCAAGGGCCTCTCTGGGGCCTCTCACTTCACCAGCATCATGCAGGCAAGCGCCTTATTTATTTTTTTTTTTATTTGTACCCCGCACTTTTTCCCACTCATGGCAGGCTCAATGCGGCAGGCAATGGAGGGTTAAGTGACTTGCCCAAAGTCACAAGGAGCTGCCTGGGCTGGGAATCAAACTCAGTTCCTCAGTTCCCCAGGACCAAAGTCCACCACCCTAACCACTAGGCCACTCCTCCACTCTTATGAAGCAGAAAATGTTTGGGGACCCTGCAAAGCCATCCAAGAGAGAATCCCCCTCCAAGGAATCTGCAGCAGGTGACTTGAGCATCCTGAGAGCTCCTCATGATAGAAGAGCTAGATCTCATGGGACCGCCCTTCCTCCTCCTCCCATGGGGGAATGCCATCTAAATCTGAGAAGGACAAAGGGTCAGAAAAGACCTCAAGGTCATCCCCCTATGCCCAAGAGCTGACCACGACACCCACAACCCCAGATCTCCCCTGTGGCATTTGGCCCCCCACAAGGGGAACTTCTGGCAGCTTTCAGGCCCCAAGCCCGAAGCCTTCTGGGAGTTTCCAGACCCCAAGGGGCCCTACTGCTGTAGGGCTTGATTGACCATTTGAGTCAAGCTCTAGAGCCAGAAAATCCTGGGGCTTCAGGAATGGTGTAACAGGATGATAAGCAAATTCCGTTTAAGATTAATGACTTAAACAGAATTTTCTAAATGCAAGTTTAAAATGTTCCATTAAAAACACACATGCAGTACAATTCCTAATATGTTTTTTGAACACTGAATATTCTAACCATGTTGTGGTTGCTACTTCTGATAAATGATTAAGTACTGTACAGCATTGTCCCAACAGGTGGTAGAAATAAGCCTTTCAATTGAATAAGGAGCAGGGCAGAAATGCTGTGGTCTCCATGGGTGTTAATCCTATTGTCTTCCATCACTTTAGTTTTTCTCTGTGGAAGCTATCATGCAGCATTCTCTCATCAATCACTGCTGTCTAACCTTATGTTGGCATTATCTTCACGAAATTAGTGTCAAGAAGCAACACTTAGGTATGGGTCTTAAAATCATTTGTTTTGCATTGATGTTCTGTTTTTTCCCCCCCATTGCTGAACTTCTAAACTTCCACACAAATATTTGGGATATTTTACATTTGTCTTCTTAAAAAAATTCATTGAAATAGGGCTTCTAATCCTTCACACTTTCCCAGGATCCCCTCTCTTCCCTGTTGGAATTTAGTTTTTTTTTTCTTAGACAGGTTCCATCTCTTTGTAACACCCTTAGATTTCATCAGTACTTAATCTCTGCTTCTCTCTCTTTTAATAGTTGAGATGAGCCCTAATTCTATAAAAGTTGCCAAACATTGCATGCACAAAATGGGTGTGCAATTTAAATGAATAATGAGCTAATTAGTGCCAATAATTGGCTTTTTAACAAGCTATTATTGGCACTAATTAGATTTAATTGAACTTACATGAGTAAATTTAGGCCCAGAATCTGTGCCTAAATTTTACACGTGAATTAAAAAAGGGACGTGGAAATGGGAGGGTCATGGGCAGAATGGGGGCATTTCTAACATTTATATGTGTTCTTAAAGAATATGAGGGATAGGCACCCAATTTAGGAATGAGTCTTGGGCGTAAGCGCTAACTTTAAGCACAGCTTATTTAATAGTGCTTTTTTGACACCATATATAGAATTCACCCCTAGATGGGTGACTCTAGTTAGACACTAGGGGCCTGATTTTGTAAGGGCATCTATATGAGGAGTCAAAGATGCTTATTTTAAGGTTCGTAGAGCTGGCTCCAATACTGTTCAAATGCCAATGTATACATTTTACATCTACCCCAAAGGTGGGGGTACATGTGTGCATGAACTCATGTATTTTATAAAAAAAAGTGGAGGAGCAGCCTAGTGGTTAGAACACTGGGCTGACAATCAGGAAAGCCTGGCTCAAATCCCACTGCTGCTCTTTGAATCTTGGGCAAGTCACTTAACCCTCCATTGCCTCAGGTACACACTAAGGGGTCCTTTTACTAAGGTGTGCTAATGGATTTAGTGCATGCAAATGATTAGCGTACCCTAAATCTGTTAGCGCACCATAGTAAACGAACTCCTTAGATTGTAAGTTCTCCAGGGACACAGAACTACCTAGTGTACCTAAATGTAATTCACCCTGATCTACTAATCAAAAAGGTGTGATCTAAGTACAAATAAATAAACAAAATACATGCATATATTGCAACTCCTATTCTGCTACACACAGGCCCAGATGCTCAAAACTCAGGTGCTGTACAAAACAGTGCCAGCAAATACCGCCACAACAGCGCTGAGGGATTACTTCCTAGTGTTCGACACTAATAGTATGCAAATGATATGCGTGCTATTACCTTCGAGTATTAGGAAGTAAAGGAGGAACATGGTGCCTGGCGCATGCGCTGAAGAGTTCTGCATTAAGCATAGCTCTTCTGCACATGTCAAGAACGCCAGAGGGAGCTTCTTATCAGACAGGTATTTTGAAAAAGACCTCCATGATAGAAATGGCATGAGTAACTGGGTTCAAGAGAGCTGTTGCAGTAGCCAGTCAAAAAAAAACTTAAATTAAGTTTCTGGGATCTCTGCAAATGCCACACAGACTGTAACTAAAATGAAAGGGAACCAGCAAACCAGGAACACCCCATCAAGACAGCCAGGACAAGGGTGAGCCTCTTCTCCCTGGCCTGGGCTGGCTTGACGGGCTGCTTCATTACATGTTGGGTTACCTAACGCCAGCTCGGAGCTGGCTTAAGGTTCCCAGTGATAACAGCGCTCTTGTTCAGGATGCTGTTCTTCAAGCATCAGGGTGAATCTATAATGGTTGCATTTAAATGTGATTTGCATGATTTATTTGCAACTTACAGTATCCTCTGATGTTGTCATAGGAATAACAATACTGGGTCAGTCCATCTAGCCCAGTATCCTGCTTCCAGCAGTGTTCAATCCAGGTTACAAATACCTGGCAGCAGTGGCGTACCAAGGGGGGGTGGTGGGGGTTGTCTGCCCCGGGTGCATGCCGCTGGGGGGGTGCCGCAGTGCGCGTCTGTCAGCTGAGTTCGCTAACTTCGCTGCAGCTCCCTCTGCCTCGGAACAGGTTACTTCCTGTTCCGGCCGGGGCAGAGGGAGCTGCAGCGAAGTTAGCGAAGTCAGCGAACTCAGCTGACAGGCGCGCGCCACGGCACCCCCCCAACGGCGTGCACCCGGGGAGGTCATTTCGCCGGGGGGGGGGGGGGGGGCGCTGCACCCGGGGGGGGGGGGGCGCATCGGCGATCCGCCCCGGGTGTCATGCCGGCTAGGATTGCCACTGCCTGGCAGAAACCCAATTAGTAGCAACATTCCATGCTACCAATCCTGGTGCAAGCAGTTGCTTCCCCCATGTCCATCTCAATAACAGACTGTGGACTTTTTCTCCAGGAACTTGTCCAAACCTTTTTTAAACCCAGATACACTAACTGCTGTTACCACATCCTCCAGGAGTGAGTTCCAGAGTTTAACTATTCTTTGAGTGAAAAAATATTTCCTCCTATTTGTTTTAAAAGTATTTCCATGTAATTTCATTAAGTGTCCCCTTGTCTTTGTACTTTTTGAAAGAATGAAAAATTAATTCACTTCTATCCGTTCTACACTACTCAGGATTTTATAGACCTGAATCATATCTCTCCTCAGCTGTCTCTTTTCCAAACTGAAGAGCCCTAACCTCTTTAGCCTTTCCTCATATGGGAGGAGTTCCATCCCCTTTATCATTTTGGTCACTCTTCTTTGAACCTTGTCTAAATTGTGCTATATCTTTTTTTTTTGAGATACAGTGACCAGAAATCAATGCAGTCATACCTATGGAGCCATTATAATATTCTTGGTCTTATTTTGCATCCCTTTTCTAATAATTCCTAGCATCCTGTTTGCTTTTTTGGCCGCTACCACACACTGG
Organism: Microcaecilia unicolor; assembly: GCF_901765095.1. Classification (NCBI taxonomy): domain Eukaryota; kingdom Metazoa; phylum Chordata; class Amphibia; order Gymnophiona; family Siphonopidae; genus Microcaecilia; species Microcaecilia unicolor. Next base: position 132,411,099 of record NC_044035.1, on the reverse strand, counting down.
GCAGAAGATTTCAGCGTATTATCTATAGTGACACCTAGATCTTTTTCTTGAGTGCTGACTTCTAATGTGGACCCCAGCATAAGATAACTATGATTAGGGTTATTTTTCCCAAAGTGCATCACTTTGCATTTGTCCACATTAAATGTCATCTGCCATTTGGATGCCCAGTCTTCCAGTTTCCAAAGGTCTTCCTGCAATTTTTCACAGTCTACGTGTGTTTTGACAACTCTGAATAGTTTTGTGTCATTTGCAAATTAATCACCTTACTCGTTGTTCCATCTTCCAGATAATTTATAAATATTTAAAATAGCACTGGTCCCAGTACAGATCTTTGTGGCACTCCACTATTCACCCTCCTCTATTGAGAAAAATGGCCATTTAACCCTACCCTTTGTTTTCTGTCCAATAACCAATTCCTAATCCACAGAAGCACATTACCTCCTATCTCATGACTTTTTAATTTTCTCAGGAGTCGTTCATGAGGAACTTTGTCAAAAGCTTTCTGAAAATCTAGATACACTACATCAACTGGCTCAACTTTATCCACATGTTTATTTACGCCTTCAAAGAAATGAAGCAAATTAGTGAGGCAAGACTTCCCTTGGAGGAACCCATGCTGATTCTGTCCCATTAAACCAGGTTTGTCTGTGCTCCGTAATTTTATTCCTTATAAGAGTTTCCACTATTTTTTCCGGTATTGAAGTCAGGTTTACCAGTCTGTAATTTCCCAGATCATCTCTAGAACCCTTTTTAAAAATTAGCATTATATTGGGCACCCTCCAATCTTCAGGTACAATGGATGGTTTTGACGACAGGTTATAGATCACTAACAACAGATCAGTAATTTCATGTTTGAGTTCTTTCAGTACCCTTGGGTGTATGCCATCTGGTCCAGGTGATTTATCACTCTTTAATTTGTCAGTTTGGCTCAGTACGTCTTCCAGGTTAATCGAGATGTCTTTCAGTTCCTCTGGATCGACACCCTTGAAAACCATTGTTTGGTTTTTGTACACTGCTTTGATTTTTTGTGAAAGGTGGTATATCATTTCTCCAATAAACAAAAACATAAACATCTTCCATTAAGACCGAAGCAAAGAATTCATTCTATCTCTCCACTATGGCCTTGTCCTCCCAAGTGCTCCTTTTGCTCTTTCATGATCTAACAGTCCCATGGATTCCCTCACATGCTTTCTGCTTCCGATGGAGACAAAAAGGTGTTACTGAAAAAGAACTGAAAGTTTTTGTCTCCATAGCAAGTTTTTCCTTTGTATTCTCCTTTAGACTTTTTTATGAATGCTTTGCATCTAGCTTGACACTGCTTATGCTGCTTCTTATTTACTTCATTCAGATCATTTTTCCATTCTTTGAAAGATCTCTTTTGGCTCTAATAGTCTCTTTCACTTCACCTTCTAACCATGTTGGCTGTTGCTTTCTCTTCTTTCCACCTTTGTTAATACATGGAATACATCTGGTCTGGGCTTCCTTGATGGTATTTTTAAACAACGTCCATGCCTGATTTAAAGTCCTAACCTTTGTGGCCAACCCTTTCAGCTTCTTATTAACCATTTTTCTCATTTTGTCATAGTCACCATTTCGAAAGTTAAATACTGCTACAGTAGATTTCGTTAGTGACTTCACTCCAGATGTCAGCTCAAGTTTGATCATGTTATGATCACTGTTTCCTAGCGGATCCAACACTGTTACCTCTTGTACCATGCCCTGCATTCCACTAAGGACTAGATCTAAAATAGCTCCCCCCTCTTGTTTATTCTTGGACCAGTTGCTCCAAGAAGCCGTCATTTATTACATCTAAGTCAATATTGGGGTAAATGAAATGACAATTCACAAATAATTCTCCACTCTATTATTCTGTATCTCACAAAGGGTCATGCAGCGTAAATCACTCAAAAGTGGAAAAAAAGACTTCAGACTCACTGAGATTCACATCCACTCATAAGGCAAAACCTTCATATATGTGGGTGGCTCTCCCCCAATCATTAGTCATAAAAAAACTCCACTTGACTGTTGAAACTGACCACAAACCTTTTTGAGATACAGAATAGAATATTATCTTTGGAAAACCAATATTAACTGTGATGTTTTAAATTCAAAGTTGACTAAAGTAGTTATTACTTATCTTGAGAACTCCTCTTAAATTTTGACAGGGGTTCCCTGTTTCACCAACTTCGGTTGCCTCAGGGGAATCACAGTTCTCTCTAAATATCCACTTTCAAGATGATCGCCTCATCCTCATAGCATTACACATTTTCAAACATCAAACTTTCCACTCCAAACATGCATTCAAAATGGATGTGAATTTCAGTGAGTCTGAAGTCTTTTTTCTCCACTTTTGAGTGATAGATTTACGCTGCATGACCCTTTGTAAGATACAGAATAATAGAGTGGAGAATTATTTGTGAATTGTGATTGTGGTCTCCACGGATTCTTTGATAGTGGGGTAAATGAAATGACCCCTTATTATAATGTTGCCCAGTTTGCCAGCTTTCCTGATTTCTATAAACATTTGTTCATCTGTCTATTCGTTCTGTCCTGGTGGTCGGTAGTATAGTCCTACAAGAATACTCCTTCCCTTCACACATGGAATTTCTATCCACAAGGATCCCACGCTGCTATCTGTTTCATGTAGAATTTTTTTTAACTCAATTCTCTCTTTAATATATAGCACAAACCGCCTCCAATTTGATCCACTATATCATTGAGATATAATTTGTACGCTGATAACAGCGTCCCATTGATTGTCCTCCTTCCACCAGGTCTCTGAGATGCCTATTATATGTACCTATTTATGTAGTGCTATATACTCCAACTCTCCCATCTTATTTTTAAGGCTTCTAGCATTTGTATACAGACACTTCAAATTGTGATTTTTCCTAGCATCTACAAGTTGCTTTGAAATTGATGGGGATAATTTGCATCCTGTACTCTGTTCTCCCATTAAACACCTGGCTTTCTTTCACCATTATTAAAACCTCTCTATTGGGATTCCCAAAAGATCCCGTTTCAGTAGTATCCTTCGAGGATACTCCACACTGAACCATGTGCTCCTGGGCAATTGTCATCTTTCTCCCCCCCCCCCCCCCCCCCCGCCCCCTACTAGAGCCCTTTGAGCATTCATCAGTGGCAAATGCAGGTGCTAGTACGGCTTTATAGAATTCACCCCTAAGTGTCTTTGCACTAATTGAGAAAATGTTTACATGTACTAATGAACTTTTCAGTACAGTAATTGCTGAGGACATGCTGGACATACCCCAACAAATAACACACAGACTTTGTACTTAGCACGCGTTAAGTTTTGCTGTTAAAGGCACACTAAGTACAAAAAACATAGCACACTTTAGTGAAAGATCCACTTTGTGTGTAAGGGCTGAGGAATATGTTTTAAAAATTAGTTTGCAAGTCCATAATCCAAACAAATCTTGGATCCCAAAAATTACCTAAACCAATTAAAACTGCCCTCTTATTTTCATCTGTGGGTTATCCAGTTAAATACCTCTGAAAATTCTCCTGTAAATATTTAGTAAAACTATGAAAAATCAGATTTTTGCAAGAGAATAAACTAAAGTTCTCTATTCGGGCTTTTCTTTTAGCAATGGGAATTGATTGGCTTTCAACTGAATGTCATGGAAATAAATTAAGGTAATCATGTGTCCTACATGCTATTTATAAAGGGAAAAAGGCCTAACAAATTCTGTTACCAAAAGCTACTAACTTCATCATCTAAATGCCTGTACTGTAAGGTAATTATTCTGGTGAAGTTGTAAGCCATTACTGTGGCCATTGCCTGAGGGTCTTCTGCTTCAAATAGTATTAATAAGATGCCAGAAACGGGAATTTATTTACTTCATCTCTGTCATGAAACAAGTGTCGCACAAAGAGAATGGCATTTTCTTGCATAATTACTTGACCTGTAACTGCTCTTGGATGGAATGAGACACTTGTGCAGTTTTACATTTCACATGACCATAAACCTTATGTTTATAAAAATAGAGATGAAATAGTAGATTTTCTTTTAAAAACATTTTCTACCTTCCATTCTGGCATTTTAAAATCGATTTATTGTGACAACCTAACAATGGCCTCAATACAATCTCTTATTATTTTTCCATAACAGTGTTATCAGATGGCTGAGTCAGTTTCTCTTTTTGCTTAGCTGAAGCATTATAATAGCTGAAGTCCTGTCTTGTTTCATGGAAATTCAAAACTGCTCCTGCTATGAATACAGTGGGTTACAAGATACAGATCTGTCATTTGCTTCTGATGTGAAGAGGAACTGTTGCCATCTTAACTCCATGACATCCATAAGCCATTATTAAGATGGACTTGGGGAAAATCCACTGCTTATGCACATTACAAGACTCCTTCTAAGACTTTCACTCCTAATGCTATTAACCATCAAGGGAGCTCTAACACAAGAAGACAACAAAATAATACCAATACTATACAACAATACCAATACTCAGCCAGATATGCTACATCTTATCAAGATAGAACTAGACCAAACAGATGAAGAGACCCAACAATGACTCAAACAGAGCAGGTGACAGAAAAAGGACCAATTCAAGGCATAGTCATTTACACCAGCCATAATGCTGGTGTAACATTTAAATGATCTTGTCTAGATCAAGAAAATATGCATGCAGATAATAATGTTCTATCATTTGTGTGTGTAACTGTGCATTCCACCAATGCACCATCCAAATTCTGCCTATGTGAATGCCCACTCATAAACTACAAGCTATGGAACATACCCACGTATTTACAGAGTAGCACTTAAGAATTTAAGAATAGCCATACTGGTTCAGACCAGTGATCCATCTAGCTCAGTATCTTGCTTCCAACAGTAGCCAATCCAGGTCACAAGTACCTGGCACAGACCCAAATAGCAATATTCCATGCTACCAATCCTGGGGCAAGTAGTGTCTTCCCCATGTCTATCTCAATAGCAGGCTACAGACTTTTCCTCCAAGAACTTGTCCAAACCTTTTTAAAACCCAGATATGCTAACCGCTGTTACTATATCCTCCAGCAATGAGTTCCAGAGCTCAACTATTCTTTGAGTGAAAAAACATTCCTCCTATTTGTTTTAACACTATTTCCATGTAGAATATCCCCTGGTCTTTGTACTTTTTGAAAGGGTGAAAAATAGATTCATTTTTACCCGTTCTACACCATTCAGGATTTTGTAGACTTCAATCATATCTCCCCTCAGCCATCGCTTTTCCAAGCTGAAGAGCCCTAACCTCTTTAGCCTTTCCTCATATGAGAGGAGTTCAATCCCTTTTATCATTTTTGTTGCTCTTCTTTGAACCTTTTCTAATTCCGCTATGTTTTTTTTGATATGGCGACCAGAATTGAACACAATTCTAGGCAATTATGTATATATGTATCAACATACATAATTAAATGACTAGCATACCAGAATTTATGCACGTTCTTGTTGCCTAACATTAGGTGGTTCCCTATAGAACTATTCCCAACAAGGACCTTTCAAATTGGAAGGGAAGTTAAGCTTGGGATGAAACCCTCCAGCACTCCATCACTGTAATGTTTGAGGAATAAACTAGACAAACTCTATGAGGGATAACACAGGTATAGTGAATCATGTCTGGACTTCATGACCTCTTAAGACCCCATATAGTCCTGTCTTTCTGTATGTACTATCATCAAACCATAGAAACAATCTCAAATAAACAAATGATTTGTCATACATTACAGTAAATGACCCAAGAATGCAATATGCTTGATATCATAATGAAATTAAACATGTCATCTAAAATGTTATAAATTGCCTCTAAAAGTATTTTTTTCGGGGGGGGGGGGGGGGCAGGGAGAGGGTGGCATGACAGAAATGTGCTAAAATGTAATTTATAACTATAACAGTCAAAACTCCCCGGTAATTTCAAAATGTTCCCTAATAAAAAACAACAACTGATATGTGGCAGAGTAAACAGCAAATGCCATTTAGTCATTGTAGATATCCCAGTAGGGTGATTTCATCTGAGAGAACTTCAGCTTTGAGGCACCACATGATGTTGATTAGTGCACAGAAACATGTGAGTGGGGCACCTTTGAATAATTGCAATCAGACACCACCACTGGAGCTTCAAAAGCTTCATTAGTGAAAACCCCCCAAAGAGAGCTTCAAAACAGTCCAAATACCAAAATAAGCCAACCAATCAAAAAGGTTTTCTCCATTTTCCTGAAGCATCTGTTCTGTTTGAAATGAAAAATAAGAACATAATTACAAATAACTAAAGAAATCAAAGCCTCTACATCTTTTGACAATATTCTTTTAAAGTTAAAGAACAATGAAAAGGGACACTTCATTTTGGGCTGTTTAAGTAGCAAGTTTGAGAAATAGCAAGCAAGCAATACATAAGGTGATATTTGTTTTCATTCCTGAATATTTTGCAAATGACTTGGTTCTTTAAAGCACTGATTCATAACTATGTAAAACAAAATTGCTTACCTGTAATATGTGTTTGCTGAATACAGCTGTTCACTAGCCACTCAAATGGGTGGCATTATCCAACGACTTCAACATGGAAGAGCTTTCTAGTAAAGATTTTTGTACTCCTCCAAGCATTCCTGGGAGTTGTTGCATTCCTGCAGCTGAATGGCACAACTCAATCCAGTAATTAATCTGGATTTTACTAAGCCGCGTAGCTGCCTACGCGTGCCAAACATGTGCCAAATACTGTGTGGCCCTCGCGGTAACTTCAATTTTGGTGCGCATACGCTATGCGCGTCTGAAAAATATTTTTTATTTGCTAGCGCATGTAAAGGATGCGCGTAGGTCATTACCACCCAGATTCTTTACTGCTAGGTCAATGGCTGGAGGTAAGGTCTCAGACCCAAAATGGACAAGCGGTAATTTTGATTTTGACGCACATCCATTTTCAGCAAAAGAAAAGAGGTCTTTTTTACAGGCATGCTAAAAAATGGATCTGTGCACGCCCAAAACCTGCGCATAGACTACCGCAAGCCATTTTTCAGTGCGCCTATGTAAAAGGACCCCCTGATGAGGTGAACAACATAAGAGAGGATTTGTGTGACTGGTGATTTGAGAATACCTTGTTTTCTCTGAAGACAAGGAGTTCACCAAAATTACAAACAGAGAACTTTTCAATTAAGGGTTCACTTCAACAACAACTACAAACAGGGTGGAACAACATCTTTTGAAGGGATTTAAGCCCTCCTTTCTTTTTACAGGAAACAACCTGCAATAATAAAAATGGGCCCTGAAGGGCGCTAGATTTGAGCTGCAGCCTTCAAAGATACCCTGGTGAATACAGTGCCCAAATCTGCTCTTTTTTTTTTTTTTTTTTTGGGGGGGGGGGGGTCTGCAGCTAAAGAATGAAATGTGGATGCGTAACCCTGGCAGCGCTATAGAAATGCTAAGTAGTAGTAGTAGTAGTGTAAACTGAAGTCAGTTTCATATACTTTCCAACCTGCAAGTGAAAAGGGTCACTGGTATGAATTTATTGCATCCACAGAAGGGCCTGTTTTACCAAACCTGTGCTATTGAAAGTGAATGGGCTTTGTCAGCATTACTGTGCCAGGAACCACTAGCGCAATTTGGTAAAAGAGGCTCTAAATTTGATAAATCTTTAATATTAGATTGTAAATGATACTCTGTAACTTGGTCTATTCATTTTTATTAGATTTTACATTATTTTTATCTAAGCAAATCTTGAATTTAGAGAACGGCCGACATGGTACACATTTATCTAGAGGAAAAATAGAGGAAAATCTTTTCTGCTCTTTGGCTTTTCCCCCATCTTTTTATTACTGATCTGCACCCTTTACATATGTTCATAGCTTCAAATCAAACTATTCCTACCATGTTAGATTAAATTGCTCCTTTAACTTTTATACCTCTTACAAGAAAATCCTGTTCTCCTTGGTATTCAAATAATGTACTGGCGTTAAAACAGGTTTGTCATTGTAAGGAATGATTATGGTGAAAATATAGGTTTCCAAATGATAAACTGGGCTGGAAAACAGCTATTAAAAAGTAACATATAGTAGATCATGGCAAAGAAAGACCTGTACAGTCCATCCAGTCTGCCAACAAGATAAACTCATATGTGTATACCTGACCTTGATTTGTATCTGCCATTTTCAGGGCACAGACTGTAGAAGTCTGCCCAGCACTAGCACCACCTCCCAACCACTAGCCACACCTCCCACCACCGGTGCTGCTACCCAATCTCCGCTAAGCTTCTGAGGGTCCATTCCTTCTGAACAGAATTCCTCTATGTTTATCCCACACATTTTTGAATTCCGTTACCGTTTTCATCTCCACCACCTCCCGCGGGAGGGCATTCCAAGCATCCACTATTCTCTCTGTGAAAAAATACTTCCTGACATTTTTCTTGAGTCTGTCCCCCTTCAACCTAATTTATGTCCTCTAGTTCTACTGCCTTCCCATCTCCGGAAAAGGTTCGTTTACGGATTAATACCTTTCAAATATTTGAACGTCTGTATCATATCACCCCTGTTTCTCCTTTCCTCCAGGGTATACATGTTCAGGTCAGCAAGTCTCTCCTCATGCGTCATGTAACGCAAATCCCATACCAATTTTGTTGCTTTTCTTTGCATCCCTTCAATTCTTTTTACATCCTTAGCAAGATACGGCCTCCAAAACTGAACACAATACTCCAGGTGGGGCCTCACCAATGACTTGTACAGGGGCATCAACACCTCCTTTCTTCTGCTGGTCACACCTCTCTCTATACAGCCTAGCAACCTTCTGGCTATGGCCACCACCTTGTCACACTGTTTCGTTGCCTTCAGATCCTCAGATACTATCACCCCAAGATCCCTCTCCCCATCTGTACATAGGTCTCCCGTGGATTTCTACTCCCTAAGTGCATCACTTTGCATTTCTTTGCATTGAATTTTAATTGCCAAACCTTAGACCATTCTTCTAGCTTCTGCAGATCCTTTTTCATGTTTTCCACTCCCTCCGGGGTGTCCACTCTGTTACAAATCTTAGTATCATCCGCAAAAAGGCAAACTTTACCTTCTAACCCTTCAGCAATGTCACTCACAAATATATTGAACAGAATTGGCCCCAGCACCGATCCCTGAGACACTCCACTACTCACCTTTCTCTCATCCGAGTGAATTCCATTAACCACCACCCTCTGGCGTCTGTCTGTCAACCAGTTCCTAATCCAGTTCACCGTGTCAGGTTCTATCTTCAGCCTGTCAAGTTTATTCAAGTCTTCTGTGGGGAACCATGTCAAAAGCTTTGCTGAAATCTAAGTAGATTACTTCTATAGCAAGTCCTTGATTCAATTCTCCGGTCACCCAGTCAAAGAATTCAATGAGATTCATTTGGCATGATTTACCTTTGGTAAAACCATGTTGTCTCGGATCTTGCAACTTATTGGCTTCCAGGAAATTCACTATCCTTTCCTTCAGCATCGCTTCCATTACTTTTCTAATAACCGAAGTGAGGCTTACCGGCCTGTAGTTTCCAGCTTCTTCCCTATCACCACTTTTGTGAAGAGGGACCACATCCGCTCTTCTCCAATCCCACGGAACCTCTCCTGTCTCCAAAGATTTATTAAACAAATCTTTAAGAGGACCTACCAGAACCTCTCTGAGCTCCCTCAATATCCTGGGGTGGATCCTGTCCAGTCCCATGGCTTTGTCCACCTTTAGATTTTCAAGTTGTTCATACACAATCTCTTCTGTGAACGGTGCTAAATCCACTCCATTCTCATATGTACTTTTGCCAGGCAATCATGGTCCTTCTCCAGGATTTTCTTAATTGAAATCAGAACAAAAGTATCTGTTTAGCAAATTTGCTTTTTCTTCATCATTATCTACATAGCGGTTCGCAGCATCTTTCCGTCTCACAATTCCATTTTTCATCTCCCACCTTTTACTAATATACCTGAAAAAATTTTTGTCGCTCCTCCTTACATTTCTAGCCATTTGTTCTTCCGCTTGTTCTTTCGCCAGATGTAGCTCTCTCTTGGCTTCTTTCAGTTTCATCCGGTATTCCTCTCTGTGTTCCTCTTCTTTTCTGTATTTAATGAATGCCAACTCTTTAGCCTTTATTTTATCAGCCACTTGCTTGGAGAACCATATCAGTTTCCTTTTTCTCTTCCTTTTATTTACTCTCCTTACATCAAAGGTTTATGGCCATATTTATAGCTTCTTTCAGCCTGGACCATTGTCCTTCCACTTCTCTTATGTCCTCCCAGCCCATCATCTCCTTCCTCAGGTATTCCCCCATTTTACTAAAGTCAGCATGCTTGAGATCCAGGACTTTGTGTTTTGAGTGGCCGCCCTCCACTTCAGCTGCTATATCAAACCAAACTGTTTGATGGTCACTGCTGCCTAGGTGAGCACCCACTCGGACATTTGACACACTATCCCCATTTGTGAGCATCAGATCCAGCGTCGCTCCCTCCCTCATGGGTTCCGTCACCATTTGTCTGAGCAGAGCACTTTGAAAAGCATCCACGATCTCTCTACTTCTTTCTGATTCTGCAGATGGAACCTTCCAATCTACATCTGGCAGATTGAAATCTCCCAGCAAAAGCACTTCTCTCTTCTTTCCCAACTTTTGAATATCTGTAATCAGATTTTTATCTAGTTCCTCCGATTGTGTTGGAGGTCTGTAGACAACACCCATATGGACAGAGGTTCTATCATCTCTTTTTAAGGTGATCCATATTGCTTCTTCCTTTCCCCAGGCCCCTGTCATTTCAGTCGCTGCGATATCATTTCTCACATACAGAGCTACTCCTCCACTTTTACGACCATCTTTATCCTTCCTAAATAGATTATAGCCTGGTACGTTTGCATCCCATTCATGGGAACCATTGAGCCATATCTCCGTGATTGTAACAACTAAGTCTGCCTCTAACATCAGGGCTTGCAGGTCATGAACTTTATTGCTTAGACTGTGAGCATTTGTGGTCATCGCTTTCCATCTACATTTCAGTGGAATTTTATCTTCTGTTTAGTTTTTTGTTTAGTCTCACTTCCTGCTGTGTTGATAAGAAGTGATTTGCTAAGACTGTTGTTTTCATTGCTTTCTTTTTTACTGTTGCATCTTGTCTTTAGCTTTAGCTGTGGGTGACCACTTGAAGTGAACTGCCTCCATATGCCACCCCTGCCTTCTAGTTTAAATGCCTAGAAATATATTGTCTGAATTTCTCCTCAAGGATTTTTTTCCTGCCACAGTGAGATGCAGCTCATCGTTACAATATAGTCTTTTGTTTTTCCATGTATTGCCCCATCCCCCTATGTACCTAAATCCTTCTTGGTGACACCAGGCTTTGAGCCAGCTATTGAAATTTTCAGTACTTTGCAATCTTTTCTCTCCTTTTCCAAAGGTAGGTAGTACTTCAGAGAAAGCTATTGTTTGTATCAAAGGTTTTAACCCCTCTCCCAGCTCCTGAAAAGCTCTCTGTATGGCAAGTGGGGTATTACTGGACAAGTCATGCTTTGATAGAAGCTAATAAAGCTTACTTTTCTATGCTAATAGGACAAGAACCAGTAAACCAGAGGAAAGTCTTTCAATTATCTTATAATCTATTATCTTCTGATGCTAAAACTAATAATGCTAGTATAGCTCAACCTTCTGGTGGTGGTGGTGGTGGTGGGGGAATAACGGGATAGGACAGGATAGGACTCGGAAGACTCAACAAATGAGAGGTATTAAGGCTAGATAATAAGGTTTTGGATGTTCCATACCTTTTTCAGGATGCAGTGAAGGGGTTTCGGATGCTACTCTCCATGAAATGCATTTTAAGCTATTACATCAAGGTTATAGAATGTTAAGCATTAAAAGATGGGCTTGGTATCTTCTCCAGAATGTGTTAAATGCCATGCTGAGAAGGGTGTACTCCTGCATAACTTCTTACAATGCCCTCAATTGACAGCTTTTTGGTCAGTGGTTAAAGATGTGTTGGGGAGCTGTGTCGAACATCTGATCCCAGATTGGGAAATTGGGAAGGGGCAGAAAGGAGAGACTTGGTAGTGGGGGGGGGGGGCATATTTCTTCAATTGGAATTGTTATTTGCTGTAAAGTGTATTATATTTAAATAGATCAAATCACTCATCATCTATGGGCCTTATGCTGAAGACCTTGAATATGGAAAGTTTAGATATACAATATTATGGAGGGAAAATGCCTGATATACCTGTTTATGGCTTAGGTGATTCTGCCACAGCTGTTCTATGTGCTCCTTGTTAATTTTGTGGCTTCCACTGCGCTCCCCTGGTTGGCCCCATAACTTCTACAGTGCTTCCATGCTTGTGGTGTGGGTTGCTCCACTGATTTCACCTATGGCTGCCACTTGACACAGCCCCCCCCCCCCCCCCTTGGGAAGAAAAAGTTTATTTTTTTTCTGATCATATTTATGATAGCCTTCTTCCAGTGCCCTGATTTTCAGAGACATTCCTGGTATTGTATAAATAATGACATTTGACACACTAGGCTAAATATAATATGCAAATATTGATTGAATAAAGATGAAAGGGGATAGATTCAGAAGTAACCTGAGGAAATATTTCTTCCCGGAAAGAGTGGTGAAGTCGTTCAACGGCCTCCCGGTGGAAGTGGTGGAGATGAAAACAGTATCTAGATTCAAGAGAGTTTGGGACAAGTACATAGGATGTCTAAGGGTGTGATAGGGAGAGGAGATGGCATGGATGGGCAGACTGGATAGGCCATATGGTCTTTATCTGCCTACATTTTTCTCTGTTTCTCTGTTTTTATTTGAATAAAAAAAAGGATCAGTGTATTTACTTTCAAAGCACATCAAAATGCCACAACAAATCTGTTGATTGGATAGCTCTATGGTAGTATTACACATTGCTATTTAGAAAATCAGAGACTGATTACCTGACCTGCTCTTGTGGAGAGGGAGTTTGTTATTGTGCAACAGTGACATCTAAATGGATTCATATCTACCTTGCTTTGGAGGGAACCTTGGTTTGTACACCCTGGCAACACAGTTATCACTGCAATGGTTGGGCTAGTTATAAGGTAGGAAGGAGGTGAGGAGAAGGACAAACAGGTGGCTGCAAATTACTTTAGTGGCATTACAGCCTCAGTAGGGTCTGGTTCTGACTGAGCTGAAAATGCAAAATAGCAGAAGGAAACTGCTAGACTAAAAAAAAATAATTAAAGAAAGACTCCACAGTAAGAGATTAATAGTAATAATAAGACACCTTTCTCAAGTGTTTATGAGAACCATCATGATTGTTTAAAAAAAATATTTTGAACGTTAAATTGCATGCCTGTGTAAATAACCTAGCTAATCTCTGCAGGCTGCATTTTGTCTCTGGAAATGTTTGGTTCACACCATCATAGTTCTACCAGCTTAGATTCTACATATTTCTCCAAGTTGTTCTAAATAAACTAATGGCACAGCAGTAGCTCTTGTTTATTCAATCACAGTTTTGCACTTAAGACTCCACCAACTTCGATTCTCTGCAAAACTTTAGCCAGCCAGCATTGACATCAACAACTATACCTTTTACTGAACAAGATTCAAACATGGGAAACTAGTTGAAACTAAATGGATGACTTATCCAGAAAGCGGCTGAATATCACAGCAATCCAGATCATTTTTTAGCCCACTCTTACTCCTCCCCTAACCTGACCCACTTTTATACAGATAGTATCACACCATTTAGCATTTTAAATGGCTGATACTATCCATATAGTTTTTCAAAAATACATTGATAAGCAAACTACATGTTTTTCAACTGCATAATTTATTTTAAATGTTGGCCCAAGAGTTTTCCGTCTGACATTAATGATTCTCTTTTACTTATAATCCTATCATTTTACTGCAGTTCCTTCAGCAGGTCTTTCTCTCCCTGATAGAATCAGAGACACTCTCTTTATCATTCTGCAGCACACCATGGCTTCCAAGCTCTCTCTCTGTCTGGCATAATGTCTTGCTGCTCTCACCTCTCTGGTCTCTTTCTGGCTTCTTGGGCTTCTCTGTGCAGCTGGACCCTTGGACTCTGCAGCTCCTGGGTCACTCTGCTGTGCTTTTCACTAGTCTGTCTTCCCCTTAGGATTGTCCATAGCTCTCTTGCAAACCTCAGTGGCCAGTCTCTCTTCCCTGATTTATTATAGCTCTTTTACATTTGTCTCTGCTCCCATTAGTTCCTCTCAGCTGCCTGGGTCTCTTCTTTCCAGGTGTGCTTTATTTATAGTTTAAAACTCTTTTTTGCCATTGTATTAAACTTAAGCTTTCTGCCAGAGTTTTAAACTTAACTGTTACAGCCTACAGCATTAAAAGATAGACAATGGATAGCAGAGCAGGGCCTAATTCAATCTTCTTTCCCACCCATCCCTGGCATATGTTTTAATTTATAGTCAAATTTTCTAATTAAAAGAAGAGGGGCATCTGTCATTACAGTGTATTCATCTGGAAGTGATTGCCCTAAACAAGAGTGCTACCTGGTCTTTTGCATTGAGAGTCACATCTATGATTATCTCCCAGTTGGCGAGAGGTTACATGTGTGTGCTCAGTGCTCTCATTAAATGAGTCCAATCCCTTGAGGTTAGAGTAGCACACTTGCAGGAGCTTACACAGATGGAGAGGTATTTAGAACAGACCTACAGGGACATAGTAGAGAACTTCCACATCCAGTCTGTCAGCCCCTGTACTACCTTAGAGGAAGGAGGTCACCTAAAAGGACAGCATCACCCTGGTAAAGTAGGATAAAATCCCACAGCCAGAACTTGCCCTCATGGGGATGCAATATCCTCTCATATTGAGGATGTATCTCCAGGAGCTTCTGCCCAGAAGGAAAGAGAGAGGATGGCCATTTTAGTAGGTAATTTGATCATTAGGCATGTAGATAGCTGGATGGCTGGTGTTTGTGAGGATCACTTGGTCACTTGCCTGCCTGGTGTGAAGGTGGTGAACCTCACACATTACTTGGATATTAGACTGTGTTGGGGAGGAGTCAGCTGTCTTGGTATATGTGGATCTCAAAGACAGAGGAAAATGTGTGAGGGAGGGCCTTAGGTAGAACATTGAAATCCAGATATTCCAGGACATGTATGATAAGGTACTTCTATATCAGATAATCACAATTATCTGATATAGAAGTACCTTAATAACCAATAGCAATTATTCTGGACTCATTCACTAAGGATATGAGAGTACCTAATTGGACCTTAGGATCATGTAAGGCTGACTCCCATGAAAGGAATAATGCCAAAATGGAAATATATTATGTATATATGCCAAAATGGAAATATATTATGTATATATGCACCTCTGAATGTAATGACTGGTGCTCTAACAACTAGGCCACTCATCCACTTTTCACGTCTCCACTCTTATCACAGGATGCCTGAGCGTGTCCCATGGTAAGCCATTTTAAACTGCGGTAAGTGTGCACTAGCACTCACCTCAGATTAGTAAAAGGACCCCTAAATATCTTATAGCATATTAATGCTCAGTTGTTCAATCTGTCGAGGTCTCCTGCTTAACCGCCTGCTTATGCTTTAAGTAATTTGAGTAACTGTGCCATACACAAATTTGACTACCATACACATTACTTCCTTCCCCAGATTATTAATGATTACAGTATGTTAAAACCCCCCCACTAATGTCTATTTTTAGTTGGTAGAACTGACAATTAAGGCCAGTTATCCTCTGTGGGTTAAGGGATTTTAATTTTATTTTCTAGGTGATGGAAGGGAGAGCAATTTGACTGCCCCTATCGGACCGACCGTTCACTTGTCTATTAGATTGTAAGCTCTTTGAGCAGGGACTGTCTCTCTTTGTTAAATTGTACAGCGCTGCGTAACCCTGGTAGCGCTCTAGAAATGTTAAGTAGTAGTAGTAGTATTATAGATATAATAATAACGATATGGCAAAATGCAAAGCAAGTTACAAAACTTTGTACACTATCAAAAAATATGATTATTCCACCAATAGATATATGACTATATATATGAGTAATTATATAACTATAATATCCTGAGAATAGATTACCAATAGCAGTAGAATTAGACTAATGACCATAGATCCTGGGCTAAACCAATCCTTCACAGGCAAACCAAGACTATCTACACTCTTCTATAGGAAGAAAATCCTGCATAATTTTTGTTTGATGGAAAATTGTTTCAGCAACTTCGTGGAGTGACAATGGGGGCATCCTTTGCGCCCTCAATAGCCAATCTGTTTATTACACACATAGAAGAAACATTTATTTATACCGTGGACAGTTTCAACAAGGTATTTTCCTGGTGGTGGTATATAGATGATGTTTTTGTAATGTGGAATGGCACTGAGGAGTCTTTACAAAAATTTGTAAAAGAACTGAACAACATACATTCTACTTTCCATTTTTTGTATGAATATCATCCAGTAGAATGTAAATTTTTAGATTTGCAGATTCAGTTCCAGCAGGGTCAAATAAACACTAGCGTTTACTCAAAACCTATGGATAGCATTGCTTATGTTCAACAGTATGCATCCTATTCACATTAAATCAGCCTTCCTGTTTCTCAGTTTATGAGATATCGTCATATCTGTGATTCAAAAGAAAGGTATAAAGAAAAAGTGATTAAATGAATGGACAAATTTATGGACAGAGTGGAGGAGTAGCCTAGTGGTTAGTGCTGTGGACTTTGATCCTGGGGGACTGAGTTCAAATCCCACTGCAGCTCCCTGTGACTCTGGGCAAGTCACTTAACCCTCCATTGCCCTGGTACAAAATAAGTACCTGAATATATGTAAACTGCTTTGAATGTAGTCGCAAAAACCTCAGACAGGCAGTATATCAAGTCCCATTTTCCTTCCCCCTTTCCTCATAAAGTTGTAAAAAATGCCTATAAGAAAGCACTATTTAATAATTGATGTTATATTCCAAACCCCAGAAAGAGATCAAAGATTTTGTGTGTATTTTAAAATACACAGATTTTACCCCCAAAATAGCCAAAGTTATACAAAAACATTGGAGAGTTCTGGGCACACATGATCAGTTTTGGAAGCCTAGGTGCATGATATCTTATGCAGGGAACAAAAATCTGGTGACATTTTATCTAGTTCAGATGTTCATATGACAATTAGATCTAAAGGCATGGGACATCGAAAATGTGGTCAATGCTCAGTGTATGAAAACATGGAAGAAGGCAATTTTGGTGGGCTAAAAAAACCAAGATGATTCCAATATTGAGTCCCACTGATTGTAATACAACTTGGGTAATATATTTTATGCATTGCCCATGTGGACTATTGTATTTGGGACAAACCAAGCAAAAATTGAAAATGTGTTTAGTAGAACACAGACAGTACCTGAAAACTAAAAAATTGGAAGCCCCTATGTTTAAACACTGCGTAGAGTTCATTTATAAGTTTGAAGAACTGAAATGCATGGCTATTGAGCACATACCAGACAATGGCCACAGGCAAGATCTATCTAGAATTTTACAGCAACGAAAGCAATGTTTGATTTTTCATTATGACATGAGAATTCCACATGGTTTGAATGGACCAAGAGAATGAGATGCCTTTTTCTGATTGGTTATCAGCTGTTCAGTGCAATATAGTTTGTTGAAAAGAAAAAAAGATTTCTGAGTGTCTTTAAATTCCTTCTCGCCATTTTTTGCCTCTGCAATTTTGAGAAAGGTTTCACCTCCTGATGCAGCTTCACAAAACAAGGGGGGCCTTGTACATTACTGACATTTGTTTTCTTACAATAGTGGCTTTTTTTCTCCTTTTGGGGAGTTTTCCACTATGGTTTTTACAACTTGCCAGTGAGCCTATGAGAGTGCGCCCCATTGGGTTATCATGTGTAAAAGTCTATGACTTATCCTGGGGCAGTTGAGGTATTATTAAGAACAATTATATTTGTGGCATACTGTTTCTCAAGTTTTAAGAGCAAGATAATTGGTTTATTGTTTGGTATTTACCAATTGCTTTTCCATTATTTTTTCAAATTATAAAACATTTTTTTTAAACCTGTACTTTTATTTACACATATAAATAGTAAATAACGTGTATTTTTTATACGTTAACAATTGTATACGTTATATATCTTCAGTTAAAATACAACAGACATAAGTAATAAAACCGACCAAACAAAATAGCTTTCCCCTTTAACACCTCATAGCTCAACCTCAACTAAGCTACCATTGTATTTGACCCTCTCAACAGCCTCGCGCTTACACTGCAGCACCACGAACAGCGATCGAACGGATGACAAGCCTGCAGCTGCTTCCTTCTCAATCCCTCTCACTCCCCCTCTCCCTTTTTAAAAATCTCCGCCTCCCTTTGTGACGTCACGGCGCTAGCGCCAAGCGAATGCGCCTTGGCGGAGGGTTTTTTCCTCATTCCGTTGACAGTAGCCAATTCCCCCTCCCCAGCACGTGATTCAGGTAAACAAAAGCCGGTGCTGTGTGGCCGGTTTTTTATATTCCACTTATTGTAGTGTCTGTTTAATGTCAGCATCAGCAGGGGAGGGGGAAGGGTGTTAATTAATATGCGCCGTCAATTTTCAATCTGCCTTTTTGAGCTTGTGTGTCTTTCGTGCCTCGAGGGTGAGAGGTTGTTTTGACTGGCCTGTATTAAAGGTTTCAGCAAGTAAGGGGCGACGTCCTACTTGCCTTTGTTGACTGCGAGGTTTGACTTTTGGCCTTCAGGTATGGTGGGCGTGAAAAGGTGGAGCAAAATATTAGTCGCTTGTTCTGTGATAAAGATAACGGTGTCATAGTAATTACGTTCATCTTTTGTTTTCTCACCTGGAGGACCGGGATGTGGGAAATCCCTTCCTATGTCTAGGTTCTATTAGGCAGTGGTGTGTGACTATGCATGGGTTCATTGAGTTTTTTTTTACCCCAACTCTGAGACGGTGCTTTGACAGCAGAGAACAAAGCTGGAGGGATGGACCAGAGGAGGAGATCATGAATCAGAAAAAAAGAAAAAAAAATCGCTTTGCTACATTGTTCAACGCGCCCTTCTAACATTCAATGACAGGGGAGGGATTTTGGATTTAACTCTGGCCTTTAAAGTTATAGCTGAAGTTGAGTTACATTCAGATACAGTAGACATTAGAGCAGATACAGCAGAAGAGCCCTTGCGATTTTTTTTTCTTCCAGTCCTTTCTTCCTTCTGTCCCGGAGACAAAATGGAGCAGGGTAAGGGTAGAACAGGAAAGGTCTTATTTGCCATGGTCTATTAGATTCAGCCCCTTTTATCCTTTTACCAAGGATCTGTTTGTGGTCAGCAGAAACAGCATTCCCCCTTCTCCTGTCCCTGCTGGCAACAGAGAGCTCAACCTTTCTGCTCCATTGTGCCTCTGGGTTGGAAGGATGGATTGGAACAGTAAAGAAGAGGGGCTCCCTTTGTTCTGCATTGTCTGCTCCAGTGTCAACCCAAACACCCACTGTACCTGAATGTAACTCCACAACAGCTTTGACTCCTGCCAGTGATTTGTAGGGAGGGAGAAGATGTAAATGGGGAAAGGTGCATGAGAAGTGGTGAGGGGATGAATGCACAGTGACCACCATGTCCTTGCAAAGTCCCAGGTAGCAGAAATGAAACCTTTTTCTTCCCAGTGTCCATATTGCCAGGTGTTTTGCAGCAGGTGGGAGAAGACAGGCTAGGGTTGGGAGAGTGTGTGAGAACCATGTTGGGGGCAAGATTGCATGTGAAAATGTGTGGCAGGGAAATACAGGAACACAAGAGCTGGGAAAGGGGTGCAAGAGAGCTGCTGGAAAGGGACCAGCAAATTGGAACGAAGCACATGGATTAAAGAAAGCCAATGATAGTGCTGGGGAGGGGCAGAGGTGGTGATGGAGGGTGACAGCCAGCCAGAAGTAATGGGGAAGGTCAAGGGTGTAGGAAACACGTGTATACACGCACACTTAATGGTGTGGTGCAGTGTGTGAGAACCTGAAAAAGTAATGGGTTATGTGTATAAGAGAGATACCAGGGAAGGATATATACCATGGGATGAGTGAAATGAAAATTAATCCAAGGGAGGGTGGTTTCAGGTACATCATGAGGGGGGAGTGAGGGAGTCAGACCTCAGGTAATGGAAGATTGCAAGGGGGGCTAGTGAAATGAAGTGGGTGAGAGTAAGAAGGGATGGTTAGAGAGGAAAGAATCAGCTGGTAGGGAATAAGGGAGCCAGAGAGCTGAAGATTGATTGGAACAAATATAGCTTAAGAAAATATGAAAATCAAACTGTATGATATTTGGAGGCCAATGATTATGAAGATGTTGACATACATACTGCAGGGATTTGTCTTTGGGCCAGCTCTTTTTAACATCTTTGTGAGTGATATTACAGAAGGACTGCCTGGTAAGGTTTGTCTCTTTGCGGATGATACCAAACTGTAATAGGGTGGACACCCTGGAGGGTGTGGATGACATGAGGAAAGACCTGGCAAAACTTGAAGAATGGTCTGATAATTGGCAATTACAATTTAATGTTAAGAAATGCAAGGTTATGCACTTGGGTTACAAGAATCCAAGGGCACAGTACCATATTGAGGGTGAAGTGTTTCTGTGTATGAAAGAAGAGCGGGACTTGGTGGGGGGTGAGTGTGTCTGACCTTAAGGTGGCCAAACAGGTAGAAAAGGCAATGGTCAAAGCCTGAAGGATGCTCTGGTGCATAAGAGGGATGACCAGCAGGAAAAAAAGAGGTGATAGTGCTCCAGTATAAGTCTCTGGTGAGGCCCCATTTAGAGTACTGCGTGCAATTCTGGAGACCGCACCTACGGAAAGATATAAACAGGATGGAGTTGGTCTAGAGGGTGGCTACAAAATTGTCAAACGGTCTCTGTCATAAAACATGTATACGCTGGTAGAGAGGCGGGAGAGAGGGGATATGATAGAGACATTTAAATACCTCAGTGGCATCAATGTACAGGAGGTGAGCCTTTTTCAAATGAAGGAAAACTCTGAAATGAGAGGGCTTAGGAAGAAGTTGAGAGGAAATACGCTTAGGAGGAATCTAAGAAAATACTTCTTCATGGAAAGGGTGGTGGATGTGTGGAATGGCCTCCCGGTGGAGGTAGTGGAGATGAAGACTGTGTCAGAATATAAGGAAGCATGGGGCAGGCATGTGGGATCCCTTAGGAAAAGGAGGAGTTAGTGGTTACTGAGGAAGGGCAGACTGGATGGGCCATTTGGCCCTTATCCGCTTTCATGTTTCTATGTTCTGTATACCTTGTGAGTCAAGTATATGAGGGTCTCCGTCCCCTAGAGCTTACAGTTTGGGGTCCATTTTCCCCAGCTGTGTTTTGGCGGTGATTCTTTATTTTACAAACTAGAGTTAACATTCATAAGCCATCTGTATGCAGTATGTGGATTTTCAACTTAGATGCATACTTTTATAATGCATGCACAGTTGGCAACATAAAATACTACATCCACTTGACAATCTCTCTTGGCGCAAACCCTCTTTGCCACACTGAACACCCTCCTCAATGTGCCTCCACCTCCAACCCCTCCTTCACTTTCTCCCCAGACTATGGCTGAGTACTTTCATGATAAGGTTCACAACCAATTCACCTCCACCTCTCCTCCTCCCAGTCCACTCTGTCAATCCTCCTTCAACCCTTGCCTCCTTTTCTGAAATTACTGAAGAAGAAACTGCACATTTTCTTTCCTCCAAACTGACTCTCTGGTCCTCCCACCCATCTACTCAGCACTACCTCTCCTACTGTCAACATCCCTTCTATCTGTCATATCCTCAATCTTTCACGTTCCACTGCAACTGTTCCTGATGCCTTCAAACATGCTATAGTTACACCACTCCTTAAAAAACCTTCATTGGACCCTACCTGCCCTTCAAACTATTGTCCCTTTCCTATCCAAGACACTTGAATGTGTTCACTGCTGTTGTCTTGACTTGGTTTCATCTCAAGTTATTCTAGATCCACTTCAGTCTGGCGCTTGCCTTCTACATTTAACTGAAACATCCCTTACTAAAGTCTCTAATGACCTGTTCCTGACTAGATCCAAAAGTCTCTATTCTATCCTCATTCTTCTCGATCTATCTGCTGCTTTTGACACTTGATCACCACTTACTCCTTGATACGCCATCCTGACTTGGATTTCAGGGCTCTGTTCTTTCCTGGTTTTCTTCTTATCGCTCCTTTCGCACTTGCTCTGATGGATCCTCCTCCACTTCTATCCCACTATCAGTGTACCTCAGGGCTCTGTCTTGGGACCTCTTCTTTTCTCCACCTATACTTCTTCCTTTGGTGCTCTGATCTCCTCCCATAGTTTTTAGTATCACTTTTATGCTCATAACTCTCAGATCTACCTCTTCACACCAGAAATTCAGCAGGAATCCAGACTCAAGTCTCAGCCTGCCTGTCTGACATTGCTGCCTGGATGTCTCACCACCATCTGAAACTTAACATGGCCAAGACTGAGCTTCTTATCTTTCCCCCTAAACCCACCTCTCCCCTTCTCCTTTCTCTGTGGATAACACTGTCATCCTCTGTGTCTCATCAGCTTGTAACCTTGGGGTCATCTTTGACTCCTCTCTCTCATTCTCTGCACATATCCAACAGACTGCTAAAAACCTGTCGTTTCTTTCCCTGTCGCCAGAATTTGTACCTTCCTTTCTAAGCACACAAACAAAATCCTTATTCACACTCTTTCTCTGCACATATCCAACAGACTGCTAATACATGTTGTTTCATTCTTTATAACCTCACAAAAATTTGCCCTTCCTTTCTAAGCACACTACGAAAACCCTTATCCACACTCTTATCACCTCTTTCTTAGAATACTGCAGCTTTCTTCTCACAGGTCTCCCACTAGGCCATCTCTCTCCCCTTCAATCTGTTCAAAATTCTGCTGCATGACTTAAATTCTACCAGTGTTGCTATGCTCATATTAGCCCTCTCCTCAAGTCACTTCTTTGGCTCCCTATCCATTTCCACATATAATTCTTCAAACACCTCTTATTGACTTACAAGTGCTTTCACTTTGCAGCTCCTTGGTATGTCTCCATTCTTATCTTTCCCTACTCTCCTCCTTGGGAACTCCATGTAAATCTCTCTTATCTGTACCCCTCTCCTCTACTGCCAACTCCAGACTCTGTTCCTTTATCTTGCTGAACCATACGCTTGGAATAGACTTCCTGAATCAGTACATCAGCTCTGGCTGTCTTCAAATCTAGGCTAAAAGCCCACCTTTTTTAGGCTGCTTTTAACTCCTAATTCCTATTCACTTGTTCAGTGCCAATGTCTGTTTTATCATTCCCACCTTAAGTAATTCCCATATCCCTTATTTGTCCTGTTTGTCTATCTTGATTAGATTGTAAGCTTTGTTGAGCAGGAACTGTCTCTTACGTGTTCAGTATACAGCGCTGTGTATGTCCAGTAGCGCTATAGAAATGATGTAAGAGATGCTCTGGTGATACTTTGTAGGTGTACTGTACATTTTTAAAAGGCTGACTTTGCAGCCCTGTACATCTTTGCTTAAGGGTATGCTTGTGGATGTTACTTTTTGCTGTAATTTGAATTTAGTGTTTTTTTTGATTGACAGCTGTGTAAATTGTTTTGTTTGATTTCAAAAGGCAGTGATCAAATATCTGCATAAACTAAAAATCCCAGTTTTCACAGGCAGCGTTTTGTGGGCACCTGGTGTTTGCAAATTGCCTTGTTCTCTGCAGGCTTTCAAGTATATGTGCAACTTTGCTGTTAGGTGCCTTATTGAAAATGTTCCCCAGTATGACATACTCTTTAAACACCTGAGAATTTTGATGTTAAAAAATGGAAAGTTAAAGGAGCTAAACTATGGACAAGGGCTATGGCAGGAGCCTTCAGATCTATTTTAAGAAAGCTTAAAAGGCTCAGTAATAGAATTTAGATTTATTTGGTATTTTACATGCAGCCCTTTAGATGACTGCAGTAATTAGATACAGTAATGCATAAGGGGAAGGGGGGTAGGAGAATGGATTTAACTCATGCCTTTTTCAGTTGTACCTCAAGGCAAGATGCATTCAGACACAATAGGGGGGCAATTCTATATAGCACGCCAAAGGTTAGGCACCAATTAGGTGCATAACTTTTGGCACTCAAATGAAAGTTAACAGTAACTAAGTGCCAAAATGAGGGAAAAATGGCAGTTAGTACACTTAGAGGAGCATAATCGAACGGGGCGCCCAAGTTTTCATGATGGCGTCCTAGCAGGATGGCCACGCGAAGGGGCGGGGAAGCCCGTATTATCGAAACAAGATGGGCATCCATCTTTCGTTTCGATAATATGGTCAGGGATGCCCAAATCTCAACATTTAGGTCGACCTTAGAGATAGTCGTCCCTGGTATTTGGCCATAATGGAAAACGAGGACGCCCATCTCAAAATCGACCAAATCCAAACCCTTTGGACATGGGAGGAGCCAGAATTCATAGTGTACTGGTTCCTCTGACATGCCAGGACACCAACCGGGCACCCTAGGAGGCACTGCAGTGGACTTTACAAATTGCTCCCAGGTGCATAGCTCCTTTACCTTGGGTACTGAGCTCCCTAACCCCCCCCCCCCCCAAAACCCACTCCCCACAACTGTTCACCACTACCATAGCCCTAAGGGGTGAAGGGGGGCACCTACATGTGGGTACAGTGGGTTTTGGGTGGGTTTTGGAGGGCTCCCATTTACCACCACAAGTGTAACAGGTGTGGGGGGGATGGGTCTGTGTTCGCCTGGCTGAAGTGCACTGCAGTACCCACTAAAACTGCTCCAGGGACCTGCATACTGTTGTGATGGAGCTGGGTATGACATTTGAGGCTGGCAAAAAATGTTTTTGAAGTTTTTTTTTTAGAGTGGGAGGGGGTTGATGACCATTGGGGGAGTAAGGGGAGGTCATCCCTGATTCCCTCTGGTGGTCATCTGGTCAGTTCGGGCACCTTTTCATGGCTTGGTCGCAAGAAAAAATGCACCAAGTAAAGTTGGCCAAGTGCTCATCAGGGACGCCCTTCTTTTTTCCATTATCGGCCGAGGACGCCCATCTCGTAATCACGCTCCAGTCCCGCCTTCGCTAGGGTGCCAACATGCCCCCATGATCTTTGGTCGTCCCCGTGACGGAAGCAGTTGAGGACACCCAAAATCGGCTTTCGATTATGCCGATTTGGACGACCCTGAGAGAAGGACGCCCATCTCCCGATTTGTGTTGGAAGATGGGTGCCCTTCTCTTTCGAAAATAAGCCTGCTAGACGCCCAGTTATATAATAGTGTCTTAAGTGTTCTAGCATGTAACTGCAAAGGGGATGTTCATATGGGCAGGTCATGGACATTCTGATATTTCAATGCATGGTTTATTGCCGTAGACCAGGTGTAAGTGTTGGCGCCTAAATTTAGACACCAAATTGCTGACTTTAGCTAGTACTCTATAACACATTAGGTGCACAAATTTGCTATTATTGAATACTAGCTTAGAGCTTAGATTTAGCCTAATATTTAGCGGCCTTTATGGAATTGGCCCTTGGGAATTTTTCTGCCCCCAGAGTGCTTGGAGTCAAAGTTTGTACCTGAGGCAATGGAGGGTTAAGTTGCTTGCCCAAGATCACAAAGGGCCAAAGTGGGGGTTGAACTGGGTTTCCTGGTTCTCAACCTGCTGCTCTAACCCTCAGACTACTCCAGTTGATACTGTAAATTCATAAACAAGGATGTCTTATTTATGAATTAAAGGTATTCCTTTGCTTGTGTCTTCCTTCTCTACCCCCCCCCCCCAACTAAAATGAACTGTTTAAACATTTTCCCCCTCATTTTATAATCTTGTGCACACAATTTTACGTTTAGGGCTAGATTCTATATATCATGCCTAAAAAGTTGGGGGGGGGGGGGGGGAACCCGTCGAACTGGGAGGCAGGGGAGGGGAGGCCCTGGCACACACTCTCATTCACACACGCACACTCTCGCACCCACTCTCACTCTCTGTCACACACACTCACACATTCACTCTCTATCACACACTCACTCTCACACACACTCTGTAAAACACACACACTCCGAGGAAAACCTTGCTAGCGCCCGTTTCATTAATTTCTGAAATGGGCCTTTTATCCTAGTTAGTAATAATTAAGTCAGCCAGCTTAGCTAGTACAATTCCTAAGTATACTTGAGTAGAATTTTACAACCGTATTGAAAGGAGTTTGCTCATGTATTGTAGAGGATTCTCTATTGTACATGAGAGCATCTATTAGAACGTTGGTGGTGAGAATTATTATATAGCCTGAGCTATTTTCTGTTTTGTTGCCTTCCTTTTTTATGTCAAAGGCTTCAAGAGCTTCTGCCTTAGTACATGGCCAATACAGAGGTGTGCACAGAGCAACTTTGCCTGCCAGTTTTTTTTTATGTGGTAATTCATTAACCAGTCAAAAACCAGTAGGTAATTAAGGGGTTAAGAGCTTTCCTTTAATAAAATATGTGTGAAATATTAACACCAAAAACAAGTAGGGCAAACATTGGTGCCTTTAAGCGTTTACAGAATGAAAGTATTTATTTTTCTGTGTCTTTCAAATCCTAGGGCCTTGTTTACTAAGGTGCCTTTGAGGCATATTTTCAAAGCACTTTGGGAGGCTAAGTTCCATAGGTTTCTATGGAACTTTGGGAGGCTAAGTGCTTTGAAAATGAGCCTCTTAGTGTTTTTGACGCGCCTACAGTTATCGTGGGTTATAACTGTGTAGGCGCCTATAGGGATATAGTAGGCGCGTACACAGTTAACACGCATTACAAACATTAATGCGCCTATAACACGACTTAGTAAACAGGGCCCCTATTATTTTTATGCCATTAATTTTGATTTTTTAATGCTAGAATTAGGATTTGCTACTTTTCATCCAAAAGATTTTGCATTAAAATGCAAGGATTTTTGCAAAAGGCAAAGTAAGATTTATTTGCAAAATTATTTGTAGAATAGTTTGCTTTGCTGAATTCATAAGATGTTCAATTTCTGCTTTGTACTTTTGAAAACTTTTTTTTATTGTAAGACAATTGATTATTTACAATAGTGTTACCTTGAACTTCATGCTTCACTAGTAAGATGAGTCAGAAAATTTATGACAGCTTTGACAGATATGTTGACCGTGGTAAGTTCACCTTTGCCATTGTGAGCAAGAATTGGCAATAAATGACAGTAACACTTGAGAGCTTTCAGGATTCTTTATGAGTTGACCTGAACCACTGAAAAAGTTGTGCAGCATGGGGTAATTTTTTAAAAGCATTTTCCATGTTGAAACGATGTTTTCTACTTGGAAAATAAATATTATACAGTTTCATGAACAAATATGTAAGTACAAGATAGCATGTACTTATATGCACATGCTGCTTAGGTGTTCCCATGAGTATGGTTTGAGCAGAGACAGAGTTGTGATGTATGTGTGTGTTTTGTAACATACACAAGTGCACAGTCCATATGTACATTTACACCTTTGTAGCAGGTGTAAATTTATATGAGCACTCTGGGGGGGAGGGGGGTTGTTGAATGAATCTATTTTACAAAGCTACATAGGTTCCTATGTTGGTTTTATAAAATACTCCAACAAAAACCACAGTAGATCCAGTTCCTATAAACAAAGACTGTGGACATACCATTGGTTGTATAATATATTTCAAGGACCTCAGAACTAACTTATAGCGATTTGTTATACTCAGTGCTTTTTTTGTAGAAAAAAAGGTGCCGGTACTCATTATGGGCGGGGTCACCACATATGGCTCCACCCCTATGATAGCCACACCCACATTAACCACACCCCCTATACCAGCCATGGCGCATATAAACAGACATCATTGAAAATATTACAGTAGTATAGGAGAAAAAAATAACGTGATTTTTTTCATTATAAATAATCTCTGTAAGCTCTTACAGCTCCAGTATACCCAGTGCAAAATAAGACAGCCAATGTAAATTCTCAAATTGGACATATTACAAACACTAAAATGAAAATAAAATGAATTTTTTCTACCTTTGTTGTCTGGTGACTGTTTTTCTTTCCATATTGGTCCCAGTCTGTGATTCTCCTTTCCTTTGTTTTCGCTTAACTCTTCTGTGCCATTTGTCATTTTTGTCTCCTTTTTCTTTGCTTTCTTCAATATTTTTCAGGCTCTCTCTCTGTCCAGATTTAATTCATTCTTACTATCCATTCTTTAATTTCCTTCATCTACCTGTGGCTTTTCATCTTTTCCTCATCCTTGTTCTCCCCATGCCCCTTCCTCTTATTCTCCAGTCTTTCTCTATTCCCCTTTTCCATCCAGCAGCTCTGCTTTCTCTCCCCATCCTTTCAGTGTCTCCCCTATTTCTTTCTGCATTCTTCCATCCAGCGTCTTCCCTCTTTCTCTCCCTATCCTTCCGTTTTCCCTCTCTCTTTCCCCATCCTTCCATCTGTTTTTCCCTCTCTCCCCAATCCTTCCATCTGTGTTTTTCCCTCTCTCTCCCCATCCTTCCATCTGTTTTTCCCCTCTCTCCCCAATCCTTCCATCTGTTTTTCCCTCTCTCTCCCCATCCTTCCATCTGTTTTCCCCTCTCTCTCCCCAATCCTTCCCTCTGTTGTTTTCCCTCTTTCTCTCTCTCCCCAATCCTTCCCTCTGTTGTTTTCCCTCTTTCTCTCTCTCCCCAATCCTTCCCTGTTGTTTTCCCTCTTTCTCTCTCTCCCCATCCTTCCATCTGTTTTTCCCCTCTCTCTCCCCATCCTTCCATCTGTTTTTCCCTCTCTCCCCATCCTTCCATCTGTTTTCCCCTCTCTCTCCCCAATCCTTCCCTCTGTTTTCCCTCTTTCTCTCTCTCCCCAATCCTTCCCTCTGTTGTTTTCCCTCTTTCTCTCTCTCCCCAATCCTTCCCTCTGTTGTTTTCCCTCTTTCCCTCTCTCCCCAATCCTTCCCTCTGTTGTTTTCCCTCTCTCTCTCTCCCCAATCCTTCCCTCTGTTGTTTTCCCTCACTCTCTCTCTCCCCAATTCTTCCCTCTGTTGTTTTCCCTCTTTCTCTCTCTCCCCAATCCTTCCCTCTGTTGGTTTCCCTCTCCCTGTCAAATTTCCCGCGAACGGCGCGAAGTCGTGACGCACGCGGCACCAGCCCCTATTTCCGGCCGCTGCTGCTTCTCCTGTTGAGCAGCAGCGGCCGCTACACAAAGAAAAAGAAGATTAAAAAAAAAAAATGAAACCTGGCTGAAACGCGGCACCCCGGCACTGTAGACAGCCATTAGGCATTGGCTGTTGCCCCGCAGCCGCTCCTCCTCTTGCCTCTACGTCACTGCCCCTGGAGGAAGACCCCGGAGGAGCGCAGTGATGTAGAGGCAAGAGGAGGAGCGGCTGCGGGGCAACAGCCAATGCCTAATGGCTGTCTACAGTGCCGGGGTGCCGCGTTTCAGCCAGGTTTGAATTTTAAAAAAAAATCTTTTTCTTTGTGTAGCGGCCGCTGCTGCTCAACAAGAGAAGCAGCAGCGGCCGGAAATGGGGGCTGGCACTGCGTGCGGGACATGGACTCACGGGGCGGGGGGAGCAAAAAAAAAAGGTGCCGGTACGCCGTACCGTTGCGTACCGGCACAAAAAAAGCACTGGTTATACTACTCTCGGTTATTCTTAACTGTCATCATTGGACCAAATGTCACTGTCGATGAGTCTCTTTTTTTTTTAAATAGTTTTTAATTGCAAATAAAAATGGTGTTTATCAGCATACAAAATAAAAATAGCTCCACCACACTCCTTAATTCCAGTTCTTTATAAAGCATAAACTAGATCACCATGAATTTTAAAACTCAATGATAAATATAACACAAGAAAAAAATGGGAATGTGGAGAAAAGGTGACCTCAGATGCCACTTTCTCACAATAGCAACATGTTATAACGTTGCGGCCAATACAGTAACTGGTCAAAAAAACTCCATATCCCACTAGGAAAAACTTTGCATTCAAACCATGCATTGCAATAAAGAATCTATAAACATATGCATGGAAAATATCAATATGTGATCACACTAAAAACAAAAGTTCAACTATCTAAGATAAGTCTCAATTCAAGTTTAATTTCTCAAAGCAGTGCTTCAGGGGATCACCAATTCCAAGTCTCTTGTTAACCCTTCAGCAACAGCAACTTCTGCCCTAACTAGAAAGAGAGAGACTTAATGATTACAATTAAGAACAGTTGAGAGCTGCATAATAAATTACTGCAAATTAGCTATTTATCTATGAGGTCCTTTAATATGTTATACAACCAGTCCACTCTACATTGGTCTACCCATAGCCTTTTTAAAAATAGGAGATGGATCTTAAAACCCACCTCTTCATTGCTGCGTTCGGCACCTAACTCTTACCGTTCAGTAAATCCAGACTGCCCCAATTTGACCATTCACTTGTCTACTAGATTGTAAGCTCTTTCGAGCAGGGACTGTCCTTCTATGTAAATTGTACAGTACTGCGTAACCCTAGTAGCGCTTTAGAAATGTTAAGTAGTAGTAGTATTAAGCCTTTATAAAATGGTTCCATGTTTGGGCTTTTCACATATGTGCCTTTATTTGGAGATGTTTGTATGATGCAGAGTTTACATCTTCCAGATACCCCATGCAAATGTGAAATTCCTCCTCAAACAGCAGATCATTGGATTGTTATTGTGAGACATTGCTATTATGTAGCATAAACTGGTGATAGGATCTCTTGTTTAGGGGTTCTTTTACTATGGCGTACTAACAATTAGCGTGCGCTAGACATCCATTGGAATATAATGGGTGTCTTTATCATTTAGCGCACCAAGATCAGATTGCCTCCCTGGCTCCGTCTTGAGATTTTTCTCTTCTTGATAAGATTGAATGCAGCATCTTCTGACCCTTTTTGTACCAAAATGCCATTTGATTTTGCTGTCTGTTGTGTCATAGTGTCTAACAGTGGCTTCAAGAACTACTCACGTTGCAATCTCAAGATATCATTGACTGACCATAATGAGACTTGCAACCACTATCTTGTCTTGGAGCATGTTGTCACTGGTTGAGGCAGGGCTATCAGGCTCTGATGATTCTCTTAAATTGACATTTTCAGCAAAACGTTTTAGTTTCAAGCTCTCTCCTTAACATCGAAGGATCCATGAGCTGCATCAACCACTGGTACTCCTCTGGCACTGAAGGATCAAACATTGTCATTGAAATTTGAAGAAGAGGACCAGGATCAGGAAACCTTCCTACTTTTTCCATTTGATGCATGAGAAGAGGTATATACAGTTGAGTTTACGCTCAAAGTGACTCAGAACTGATAGTAATGTAATTCTTTTGGTGTCTCCACATGAATCTCTGTTGATGCATGAGCCCGAGAGCAGGGAGATTGTACCTTCTCCCAAGAAGCTTTGTTTGGAGGTGAGCTCATCCTCTCATACTGAGACAGCTGATGTGGTCTTCAAGGGTCCATACCAAATTATTGGTACTTTCCTCTTCATTACACAGGAGGAAGTGTCATTTCCTTCAAAGATCCATCCAATGTTGGCTTCAGTAATATTAGAGACAAGAAAATACTAAAGGCCGTCTCTTGGCATCAAGTGTCTTGGCACCATCTGCAGGGCTAAAATAATTGATACATGTATGCTTTGCATTGTTATCAGTTAATTTGGCACCAATGCCCATGTCTCAACACTTTGATTCAACATCAGACTTGTAGTGTG
This sequence comes from Microcaecilia unicolor, assembly GCF_901765095.1. Taxonomy (NCBI): domain Eukaryota; kingdom Metazoa; phylum Chordata; class Amphibia; order Gymnophiona; family Siphonopidae; genus Microcaecilia; species Microcaecilia unicolor. The sequence continues at coordinate 132,379,464 of NC_044035.1, read as the reverse complement.
CTGAGCATTGGAGAGGTAAGTCTCCCTAATATGTGGCACCATTCAGCTCCAAGGACCAGAAGGATATCACTTGTGCCTGTTGAGCCTATGGCTTTAGGGTTGCTACTTTCTCAGACTTTCACTATAATTTTGGAGTCTGCATCTGAAGCATCCTAGGGTGCTGTTTAAAGGTTTGAGGATTATAGTTATGAAGAGAATTGTTCCCACATCTTCCATCGAACCAGCTCCCTTCACCGGCAAGGAACAGATCACTGCCCTCTGTCAGCAAATTCAGATTCTGGCCTTTCCAGTATTTGTACAAAGAATGGCTGAGGCAGTTTCCTTTAGTTTAGAGGTGGCATGTGATCCACAGCACCTTTTTTGTCTTTTTCAGATGCATTAGCCTGAGAAGGTGATGGCAGTTTCCTTCCACCAGATTTTAGGATGTGCCAAAGATAATATAGGAGATACTTTTATTATGTTCTATTGAAAAGAAGGCAGTCATCAAATATAACCAGGAAGCACTAGGGTTCAACAAGTCTAGTTGCCTTACTAATCTATGGATTGAATCAACCCTGAAAATCGCTAAGAAGTTTATAGATTGTTTTCATTATCACAGATTTATATATTTATTTGTTGTATTTGTATCCCACATTTTCCCACCTATTTGCAGGCTCAATGTGGCTTACATTATACCGTAAAGGCGATCACCATTTCCGGAATGAGAAATACAGAGTGGTATTGCATTAAAGTTCATAAGTGGCAGAGTAGATTAAGCAGTCAAGTATAGAGAATTCATTTTCGGGATGAGAGATGAAGTGCTATTGCATTAAAGTTAGTTAGTGACAAAGTAAAAGAGGTAATCAAGTATAGAGAATTCGTTTTGTCCAGTTCTGGTATGAGTTTCGTTGTCTGGTGTTTAGGATGGAATATAGTGGTATGCCTTATTGAACAGATTGGTTTTTAGTGATTTTCAGAAGTTTGTTAGGTCTTGCATTATTTTTATGGTGTTTGGAAGTGCATTCCATAGTTGCTTGCTTATGTAGGAGAAGCTGGATGCATATGTTAATTTATATTTTAATCCTTTGCAGCTGGGGTAGTGGAGATTCAGGAATGTGCGTGCTGATCTTTTTGTGTTCCTGGTTGGTAAGTCTATGCGGTCTGACATGTAAACCGGGGCCTCGTCGTGGATGGTTTTATGAACCAGGGTGCAAATTCTGAACGCAATACATTCTTTAAGTGGGAGCCAGTGTAGTTTTTCTCTTAGGGGTTTGGCGCGTTCGTATTTCATTTTTCCAAATATGATTCTGGCTGCAGTGTTTTGGGCAGTTTGGAGTTTCTTAATGATTTGTTCTTTGCATCTGGCATAGATTGCATTGCAGTAATCTAGGTGGCTTAGCACCATTGATTGTACCAGGCTGCGGAATATTTCTCTTGGGAAGAAAGGTTTTACTCATTTGAGTTTCCACATTGAATGGTACATTTTCTTTGTTGTATTTTTCGCATAGCTTTCTAGTGTGAGATTTCGGTCAACAGATGATGAGTTAAAAACCTTTAAAGCAAAAAAAAAAAATCTTTCAGAATGAATTCTATTTCACGAGTACCCAGAAGAAATGGAAGCAATTCTTGTGGTTAAGGGCTCAGGCTCTACAGTTAGGGGCAACTTTTGTTCTTCGTTATCCCTATAAATGTGTAGCAACATTACAGGGAGTGAGATGCTTTTTATGATTCCTTGCAGCTTTCTACTTTTTGTCTGGTAAAAGGGTGACCACCAAAGAAGGGGGGAGGAGCAAGATGGCGTCCTAGCTGTGCTCACAGACGCTCTCAAATTGTTTGCTGCTTAAAACGAAGATTTTCCCCGGATTTCGATATGCCTCATACTAAAAGAAAGGGGATTACAAAAGTGAAACCGCCAGTGGCACTAACGTCATCCCCTATACAGCAAACACTTGATCGTTTCGTGAGAAGCTTACCATTTGAATCCGGACTGGCGACACCCGCTGAGATCGGCGCAGAAGGAGCTGCGTCGGTCAGGGATTTAGAGACCACGCTTTCGCCTCCGTTGCTGAAACCGCCTCCTTGTCCTGCCGGAGCCAGAGTGGAGTCAAGAGTACAAGCAGATACCGACGTAGTTTCTGACTTGTCTCTTTCTGGCGGTTTTTTCCCTGATGTACCGGTGGAGAACATTCTGGAGCAAGAAATGCTCCAGGAGGTGACTATGGCAGCTATATGGATGGCGCTTCAGAGATTGACTATTGAGGTGGCTAAATCCACTAAAGAAGTTTCTTTGTTAACAAGAAAGTTGAATTTAATGTCAGAATCTTATGACGAAATAAAAAGAGAATCTTCAATTCAAATTTCTGCTATTAAAGAAGAGACCACTAAAGTTAAAACAACGGTAGACGCTCTTGTTAAAGACAAACTTTTCACTGCTCGTAAAATAGAGCAGATAGAAAATTACAACCGACGTCTTACTCTTAGAATGTTAAATTTTCCAATGTCTCCTGCTTTGACGCCTCGAGACTTCCTCCAGAAATATTTTCAAGAGATTTTGAAGTTAACTCCTGCAGAAAGTCCTCCTTGCAACAAGGTGTATTACCTACCTAGTGTTCAAAAATCGGGAGAGACACTTGAATCTCCTATTGTAGATATGCAAAATTTAACTGCATTACTAGAGGACTCGAAAATTGAAATAACATCTAGACGGACTCTTATAGTATCTATGGTTTTTGAACAGGACTTGAACTTGATTATGAAACTCTATTTTAAATATTTTCCAACACTGTTCTATGGTCAAAAAATTTGGGTTTATCCCGATGTTACAAAAACAACACAGCAAAGACGAAAACAATTTCTTGCATTAAGAGATGAAGCGAGAGCATTGGGAGCAATCTTTACTTTGGTATATCCTTGTAAGTGTATAATTCAAATGTCTGGCATTAAATACGTCTTTTTTGAGCCACCTCAATTAAAGTCTTTTCTGGACGCTAAAATTCCATCTACCTGAATAAGAAAACTGATTCAGCAATTAAAGAAGAATTAACAAACAGGACTAAGCCAATTTGAAGCAATTTCTCTTTTCTTTTGGACTATATTTCTTCTTAAAATTTTTTTAGTCCCCTCCCCCCACCCTGTGGTGGTCTAAGAAAGAGTGAAAAGATTGCTTTGTTTAATATATGCTAGATTTAAGCATTTATTTTTTCTTTGAAATGTATCTCTGTTTTACTTTGCAAACTGGATATGTTTGTATTTTTCTGAAAATTATAAATAAATAAATTTAAAAAAAAAAAGGGTGACCACCACCAGTAGTCCTCAGGGTGTATTATCTTAGACTTCAGATTGAAATTGCCCAAAGTCATCTTAAACAAGACGGATCACATAAAAAATAGGCACTGTCACCATTGGAAGTCTATTTGGGGGAGCAGCCATTTTCCTGGCGCCCCTCCTAGCTACACCACTGATACTTCCATCTATTTTTCCCTCCTTTCCCACATTTTGTGGGCTAACACTAAACGTGTAAGATTTTCTTTGAATATTATGTGTATAGATATTCTTGTTAATATCAGATATATATCACATGGTTTAGTTTTTTCATTATTGTGATGTTATGTCATGATTTATTGGTTAAAATTGATAAATAGATAATTTTTAAAAAAGTATCATTAGAAGTAACTTGTAATAATCATTATTATACTTGGGGTTCACAAGCTTTTTCTCAGCACTGTATATATTTCAGTAGATAACAGATGTATCTCAAGGAAGCTCAGCTGGGAAGTCTCTGGAAGGATTCCAAATCTGAACAACTGTGAGCATCAAATAAATTATGATAATGGATAGCTACCATAAAATGGTTCTCTTTAAGTGTAGATGGTATTCTTGCCTTTATGAAGAGAATAAAAATACCCAGTTCCATGAAAAGAACACTGCTCTAACCTGCACATGGGAGAAGGGGTATTAATTCCCAAAAGATAGTCAAAATGTATTTAGTCTAATTAACTTCTCCACTGGACTACTTTTATAAGTTTGATTCAGAGGGTATTCAGTCTGGGTGATTTGCTTCTTTTTTAGCTTGCTCATTTGGTCTATTATATCTTTTAGATCAATAAGATTTCTTTCAGTTACTCTATATTTAGTCTTTCTGTTTATGGTCTCATCTTCCCTGAGTGTGCCCCTAATCTAATAGTCCAACTGACTTCCTCACAGGCTTTCTGCTTCCAAATTATGTTAGATTTTTTTTGTTACATTTGTACCCCGCGCTTTCCCACTCATGGCAGGCTCAATGCGGCTTACATGGGGCAATGGAGGGTTAAGTGACTTGCCCAGAGTCACAAGGAGCTGCCTGCGCCTGAAGTGGGAATTGAACTCAGTTCCTCAGTTCCCCAGGACCAAAGTCCACCACCCTAACCACTAGGCCACTCTACAGCAAACTTCTTTTTATATTTCATAGATTTCATGCCTCTAAATGCTTTTATTATTTATTAGTAAAAAAGACCCGTTTCTGACACAAATGAAACGGGCGCTAGCAAGGTTTTCCTCGGAGTGTGTATGTTTGAGAGAGTGTGCGTGAGAGTGAGTGTGTGAGAGAGAGAGTGAATGTGTGAGTGTGTGTGACAGAGAGAGAGAGAGACTGGGTGTGAATGTGTCTGTGAGAGAGAGAGAGTGTGTGTGATTCTCCTCTCTCCCCTGCCCCTCCTGTAGCCACCCAGTGATTCTCCTCTCTCTCCTGCCCCCCCTGCAGCCACCCAGCAATTCTCCTGTCTCCCCTGCCCCCCTCCAGCCACCCAGCGATTCTCTCTCCCCGCCCCCCCTCCAACCATCCAGCAATTTCTCCTGTGTCCCCTGCCCCCCTTCAGCCACCCAGTGATTCTCCTGTGTCCTCTGCCCCCGCTCCAGCCACCCAGCGATTCTCCACTCTCCCCTGCCCCCCCCTTCCAGCCACCCAGCGATTCTCCTCTGTCCCTTGAAGGGAAGGCTGGAGACGGGCAGGGCTTTCAATGACACGGCCGCTTCGACGGAGGTAATCAGGGGAGCGAGGAGAATCGCTGGGTGGCTGTAGGGGGGGCAGGGGAGCGAGGAGAATCGCTGGGTGGCTGTAGGGGGAGGGTAGGGGATCAGGGCTTGCTCCCGTTCTTTTTTGCCACTGCCGTTTAGCTGTCACTGGTGTCCACGAAGGGCTGAAGCTGCTCCCTTGGTACGTTTCTGTCACAGATTGACAGAAGCATCCTCGAGATCATCGTCTCATCCCTCTCTTGTTTATTTTGGTCACGCGCTTCCCGCCTCCCTGCTTCGAATAGGAACATCTCCTGACGTCAAGCAAGCAGGCTTCTAATATGGGAGAGTGACGTCAGGAGATGGTTATGAACGCAGGTAGACACATTGGAACGTTGCAGGAGCAAATTATTATATTAGATTTATTAGGATTTTATAACATTATCCCAGGTGTTACATGTGATCACAAGAAGTTGCATACTTTTATGTCACCTGTATATAGGTGTGCTCTGGGGTAGAGTTTGGGCAGATTACAGGCAGTTTTGCAATTTATGCAAATATTTTATAAAATTTGCATGTACTTTACACGTTAACATTTATACCTGCTCCAGAGCAGGTAAAAATGTCTCTGGCTTCAATCTACCCACAATTTCTACTGGTTTATCTCTACTATTTTATGACACACAGACACCTATTGAGGCAATTCTGTAAGCTGGCGCCTCCTTGCTGGTGCCCTGATTCCACACAGGAATCACTTACTTTGTAATGGCATCTGGGTGCTAAGATTCCATTATAGAATACTAGTGTAACTCAGCAATGGAATGCCCTGCGTTTAGGCACCTACAGTTACACTAGCTTTACAGTTGGCATAACTGTGTGTGCCTAAATGCAACAAAGGTGCATCCAATTTATACTGTTCTGTAAGTTGTGCATGTAACTAAGAGACGTGCCCAGATCCCACCCATGCTCCAGCCATGCTCCAGCCGTGTGTACACTCCACTGTATTTGTGCATTATAGCACTTATGTGTGCTCTTATAGAATAGCACTTTGGGACACTTAACGTGTGTAAGTGCTACATTATGGTGGAATTGTGTGTGTAAACGGGCACCTCGGGCTCCTAGTTATAGAATTACTCCTGGGGGAATTCTGTGCAACTGTGCAGCACAGAATGCAGAATTCTCCACCCACTCTGAATACACAGAATTCTGCTCTTGCTATGCAGAATTTTGCAAAGTGCTGGCATTGGGTTTTTCTCCTCCTTCTTGCAGATATTGCGGACAGAAGGAGGATGCAGTGAACCACTGCACAGCGATTCACTTCTTCCTTCTTTGCTGGCTTAGACAAGACTGCTCATGCGAGACTATAGGGAGGCCCTCTCGGTTCACAGTAACAGTTGGGTCTAAGTTGGCCGAGGAGGAGGAAGTGACCTGATGTGCAGTGGTTTTCTTCCTCTTCCTCCTGCCATGCGATCTCTGTGGGGGTGGGGGAAGGGGGCAGAACGAGATAAGTGTGCCATGGCGAGGGTGGAAGGGGGGCAGAGCAAGATGATTGTGCCATGGGGAGGGTGGGAGGTGGGGCAGAACAAAATGAGTGTGCTTTCAGGGTGGGGGGGGGGGGCAGAGCAAGATGAGTGTGCTTTCTTGGTGAGTGGGAGGGGGCAGCTAAAGCTGAGAGTTTGCCATGAGGATTTTGTAGGGGAGGGCAAAACAAGCTGAGACTGTAGCACTGGTGTGGGAGGAAATCAAGTTTGAGCATGTGCCTGGGGAGGGTGGGAAATGCAGAATAATAGCTGGGGAGTGGAGGAGAAAGAATGAAAGGAGGGAGGTGTGTGTGTGCCTGGGGGAGGGAGAATGAGATGTTGAGGGTATTGTCTGTGGGAGAAGACTTTGGGGCAGAATTAAGGGTCTTGCTAGGAGTTGGAGGGAGATAGAACTACAGTTGCAGTGAGAGTCTGAACGGGGAGGCTGGAGCCTGAGGAGGGAAAAGGCAGGAGGGAATTTCAGACCTTACAATGACAAAATTCTATGCAAAAACACTACAGACAAACAATACAGAATTTTGTAGAACTTTTAAATATTGTACACAGAATTTTCAAAACTTTTGTGCAGATTCCCCCAGAAGTAAGAATTGCCCTTTTTGTATTTTTAGAAAATAGGCTAAAAATAAGAGCCATCTTTACCTCTAAACTTAGGTGATCTGTTATTAAATTACTAGTAAGAAATGCCCGTTTCTGGCAAAAATGAAACGGACGCTAGCAGGGTAATCCCCCCCCCCCCGTCCGTCCTCCCTCCCTCCAGAGTTGCAGACACCCCCTCCGTGCCTCCGTTCCGAGTTGCACACCTCTCCTCTTCGTCCCTTCGTCCCTCAGTGACGTGGTTGCGAGGGCCGCCCCGCCCTCAACGTAATCGCGTTTTGACGCGAGGGCCGCCCTGCCCTCAACATCATCGCGTTTTGACGCGAGGGCGGAGCTACAGTGACTGGAGCCTGCAGGCCAAACCGGATATCTCGGGCGCCTCAAGTTTCCGGCTTGAGGCTTCAAAGTGCCTTTTATATATATAGATTCTTATACTGTCGAGACTCAAGTACAGTGTACTGAATTCTAGGGTAATTTGCATTCTGTGGTCTTTGGTTGAGGTTTGCACAGTGATTGGCCTGGAAAAGCAAGGGGAATGGCTGAGGGAAAAAATGGAGGGAGGGTTAAAACATGGGGAAAAAGACCTGGAAAGCTGTAAATGAAGTCCTATGACACAGTAGCACAAGTTGAATCCAGTTCCAGGTAAAGTGGAACCCTAAAAGAGCTGGAGAACATGCTGTATATTTACATCACATCACTATAGTCATTTGTAAGTGTAGGTCATCTTTTCTTTCAATTTTGTGTTTTTCTTTAGACCTGGAAGGATCGCCTGCTTGAACAAATATGAGTCACGTCAGATTGCTTTTTGCTAAACTGAGGCCACGTGGTATTCAATTGTGGGCAATGCAGAATGTAGCTGCTAAGATCTTTCTCCAAAGTGGCTGTGGTTTTTCCTCTGGAGTCACAGAATCCTTCTTGAATGGGAGCAGCTCAAACTATGTAGAAGAAATGTACTATGCTTGGCTTGAAAACCCAAAAAGTGTCCACAAGGTAAGTGGTAAACAGTAGTTCTTGGTGAATAATGACATTTTGCCCTCCCAAACCCTCAGTGATTCTTGTTGTCTCACCTAAGACGCTGCTTAGTTCTTGTTCTTTTTGTTTGTTTGTCACAAGAATGCTTGAATTCTTGCACTTTAAATACACCAAACTTTCAAGACAGCAGTATTGTATATGTCAGAATGTAGACCAGGGGCGTAGCCAGGCACCCAAATTTGGGTGGGCCTGGGCCCAAGATGGGTGGGCAGAACTCTGCCTTGTCCCATAAGTGATTTGGTCTCTCCCTCTCTTGCCTGCATCCATATGGTCTCTCAAACATCTGCCCTTCCCTGAATACCATTTAAATAGAAGATTTTCATCAACAGCGAGCAGCAACTGATACACACTGCTCATGCTGGCCCCACAGCCTTTCCTCTGATGCAACTTCCTGTTGCATAGGCGAGAATACATCAGAGGGAAGGCTGTGGGGCCGGTGCGAACAGTATGTATCAGTCAGTGCTTGCTGCAGGCAAAGATCTGCTATTTAAAAGGTATGCAGGAGGGACAGTTGGGAGTTTTCGGCTGGTGGGGCTTGGGAATCCCTGCCAGCCACATTATAGATGTGCTGCTACTGGGTGGCCCTGAACCCAAAGTGGATGGGCCTGGGCCCACCCGAGCCCACCCTTGGCTACGCCACTGATGTAGACCAGTATGTTTCTTGAATGTTTTTCCTTTCTGTGCTGTTTTTCATTCTGCATTTATTTTTTTTCCAGATTTTTGAACTCTTTGTTAATGAAAGGCATAAAAATGTAATTGTGGTTATGCTTCTGTTTTTTTAAATCAAATCTTCAGTTTTCATGTTCTATACTAGGCTAATATCTTGTTGGTCATGTCTTTTAATAGAAAAGTACTTTTGTGTGTTTTTCACACAAAAATGATAAGATGAACAAGAGGGAAATGAAAGGTTCTCATAAAGCAAGTGCATGATCTATGACACAACTATATAGACCTGCAATAATATTTGTAGTTTTTCTGTGTCAGTATAACTGGTTAGCAGTATGTTACTATCCTATCACTATTACTGCATATGTGTTTCATTGAAGTAGAGTGAAAATGGTTTAGACCTTTATAGATTTTTTACTAATTTTCTGCATCACTGTTTTGCAAAATGAGATCTTCATCGGGGAAACTCTGCTTATACATTAATAGCAGAATAATAGGCAGAATTTGTAATCCTGATTACAAATCACAATTTTTTCACATTGAATTGATAATATATCCAGTGGGTATCTTCCCTCTGCTTCATTTTATGCCATTTATTGCTATTTAGGTGCTACTTCTTAAGGCACTTAGGGGTTCTTTTACTAAACCATGGTAAAAAGTGGCCTGCAGTAGAGCGAGCGCGTCTTTTGGGTGCGTGTTGGGCCATTTTTTACCATGTCTAGGAAAAAGGGCCTTTTTTTAAGGGGGCCAGAAAGTTAATGTGTGCTAAAATTGAAACCAGTGTGCGTCCATTTTTGGCCTGAGGCTTTACCGCCACCCATTGACCCAGTGGTAAGGTCTCACGTGCTACCTGCATGGTAAGCATGCAGCATGCGCCAACTGCTGTTTACCGCTGGGTAAGCGGCCCGCAGTAGAAAATAGAAAATTACCGCTTGGCTTATGCACTAGCTGGGCGGTAGTGCCGATTTTCGCATGCTGTATGCGTGTAGGCCCTCCTGCACCTTTGTAAAAGGGCCCCTTGGTAAGTATAGTAATAATGGGCATACCTCTGGAATAATTCCAATCCACCAGTAATACTTTTCAGCTAGTTATGGTTTTTAACATTAAAGGGGGAAGTTATCAATGTGGGCTACTATTAAGTTGGGTTATTCTATCACAGGTTCCCATTTTATGCAATGAGAACCTGTGCTAAAATAACCTTGTGATAAAATAACCCGACTTAACAGTAGCCCATGTTGATAACTCCCCTCCTTTAATCCACATTCTGAACTTTGTCCTTTCATTTGACATTACAGAATCCTTGAGTTCATTGAATTAGGATTTAGAAAAACAGGCTTGGCTGTATTTCTCTAGTAGATTGGAGTATGCTAAAATGCAACTGCAGGGGCATGACAAAAAGAAGAGAAAAAGAGAGAGTGTAGACATGATGCCTATTTTTTTCTGTGCCCATGGGAAGGGCACTATATCTAGAGATCATAGTTAAAGGAAATTGCTTGTGACAATTGAGTTCAGTGAAAGACGTAGAGCCCTATTTACTAACCCCCAAATTCTATAAATGGCACCTTATGTTGTGTACGCTAATTTGGCTGCATGACCAAATTGCACACACAATTTAATTGATTACAAGCCACCCAGCTCCAATAATTAGTACTTAACTGATTATCGACACTAATTGGCTTTAATTAGAATTTATGCTCAGAAATTTCTAGGCGTATTCTATAGCGTGGTGCGCGTAAATTCTAATGCCTGTAGCTGAAAATGGGGGCATGGCCACGGACATGGAATGGGCGGGTTGTTGGCATTTCAATAAACTGTACGCACTATTGTAAAATATACCTGATCTGTGCCTTAGGTGCAAGTATTTAGGCCTGGTTGTTTGGTGGCCTAAATGGGACCGTCTAAATTTTAATCGCAAGAATGGCTGCCAAGCATATTCTATAAACTACACCTAACTTTAAGCGTAGTTTATAGAATTGTGCTAAGCGCATGTTTTTTCGGTGCCGATTTTTAAGGTGCCATTTACAGAATTTGGCCCTTTGAAGCATTTTCCCCATCGATACAAAGTAGGAGAAATTAGTAATTAGTCCTTGCAGTACTATTTTTCTATGTGACCCAGACTTCCATGTACTAACCATGCCCTTTTACCCTGAGTATAATTGTACTCATGTAGTGCTTTTGACTGGAGTTCTTTACCGACATAATATCCTGTTATTATATTATGAGGATGATTTGGAGCACCAGTGGCATGTGTTCTGAAACCTCTGCCTTGCAGAACCCATTATCTAGGTAATTAGTTCCAGAATTGTGAATAGAATGCATTAGTCAGTGAGAAGTAAACTGTTGATTAAAAGACTGTGGAAGGGTGGAGTCTGAAGTGACTGGAGCGGAAAGAGATAGATTCTAAAGCAGGCGATAGACAGGTCTCTGCACTTCCAATGACCAGCAATTTCCAGTGTATGGGTAGGTTACAGACTAGCACATATACAGGCTTATTTTCGAAAGAGAAGGGCGCCCATCTTCCGACAAAAATCGGGAGATGGGCGTCCTTCTCTCAGGGTCACCCAAATCGGCATAATCGAAAGCCGATTTTGGGCGTCGTCAACTGCTTCTCGTCGCGGGGATGACCAAAGTTCATGGGGGCGTGTCAGCATCGTAGCGAAGGCGCGACTGGGGCGTGATTAAGAGATGGGCGTCCTCGGCCGATAATGGAAAAAAGAAGGGTGTCCCTGACGATCACTTGGCTGACTTTACTTGGTCAACTTTACTTGGACCATTTTTTCTTGTGACCAAGCCATGAAAAGGTGCCCGAACTGACCAGATGACCACCGGAGGATATCGGGGATGACCTCCCCTTACTCCCCCAGTGGTCACCAACCCCCTCCCACCCTAAAAAAAACTTTAACATTTTTTTTGCCAGCCTCAAATGTCATACCAAGCTCCATCACAGCAGTATGCAGGTCCCTGGAGCAGTTTTAGTGGGTACAGTGCACTTCAGCCAGGCGGACCCAGGCCCACCCCCCCCCCACCTGTTACACTTGTGGTGGTAAATGTGAGCCCTCCAAAACCCACCCGAAACCCACTGTACCCACATGTAGGTGCCCCCTTCACCCCTTAGGGCTATGGTAGTGGTGTACAGTTGTGGGGAGTGGGTTTTGGGGGGCTCAGCACCCAAAGTAAGGGAGCTATGCACCTAGGAGCAATTTGTGAAGTCCACTGCAGTGCCCCCTAGGGTGCCCGGTTGGTGTCCTGGCACGTCAGGGGGACCAGTGGACTACGAATTCTGGCTCCTCCCACGACCAAAGGGCTTGGATTTGGTTGTTTTTGAGATGCGTGTCCTCATTTTCCATTATGGCTGAAAACCGGGGACGACCATCTCTAAGGTTGACCTAAATGTTGAGTTTTGGGCATCCCCAACCGTATTATCGAAACGAAAGTTGGACGCCCATCTTGTTTCGATAATACGATTTTCCCCGCCCCTTCACGGGGCCGTCCTGTGAGGACGCTTTCATAAAAACTTGGGCGCCCCGTTCGATTATGCCCCCCATAGAATGCATTTTCAAACTCCATTATTTTCAGTAGCGATCTAATAACCAATCCTAAAATCACAGGCGTACAAGCTGGCTGAAAGCTTTGTTAATGGTTTGTGGGAGGTAAAAGGTAATATTTCATGAGACTAGTTAGAGTTGGACCTTGAGCTTCTAGTTAATCTGGTGAATAATATAGCCTTTCCTTGGACAGTTTATTGAAAGGTAGTAGTGAGCAAATTATGAACAGAGAAGGACAAAAATGATAGGAAATATCTAAGATGTTTTGACTGTTTTCAGCACTGGAGAAACAGAATGACGAGATGTCTGAAGAGGTGTTATTATTCCTGCTCGGAGACTAGTGTCAGGGTCATATATCATTGCTTAACATCTTGACAACATTCAGTTATTACTTTGACAAGATTAATTGCTGACATACATGGCTAGATGTTGTGAATATATAGTAGCTGCCTCATATATTATGTGCAGCTCCTTGTACCATGGGGATATAAGTAGCTAAAATGGTAAGCAATCTGAATTAAAAAAATAGTATACATAGAGCATCAAATTACAGTACTATGCTGTATTAACACTGAAATAAAGCTAGCAGACAGGGGAGTGTCATATGGTTGAACTGACTATAATCTTGCAATAATTCTTAGGGTCCATGTGAATATTGATCAAGATGAAATTACTGGTTGCCAGAATGAAAAATTTCAGAATGTAAAAATAGGACTACTTCCTAAACCTGTTTCTACCCTTTACCCTATAATAAATTGCCATTCTCATTTTAGTGCCCTACTGTGTAATTATAAGTCAGTTCTGCATTCCATTCCAGAGCAAACTGATTTAATTCAGTATTTCTTTATGCTTACACCCTGGTTCAAGAGCTGTGTTACAGAGGTTGTGTTGGCAGAGTGCAAGATTGAAAAAGTGTACTCCTTGGAGTATTCAAAATTTGAAAAGGTCTTTTTTTTACATTGAATACAAATGTTCTGGGCCATGTCTGGGCACTGGCTCTAAATATTGGGGGCTAATTGTGGGCAGGCAGGCTGCTGGAACTTAGTGAGGCCTGGCCAGTATTAAGCCCGGGCCCGCATAAGACAGTTCTGTGGGCCCAGGCTGATTATCAGTTGGGACCCACATAACTTAGAAAAAGCCCCGCCCCCCCCATCCCCTTCCCTCCCCCCAGCCTGCCACAATGGATATGACCTCTGTCCCTTCCTCCCCCCCCCCCCCATGGTATAAGTAGGCCCCCTCCGTCCTACACTGTGTCCCTGGTGGTCCTTGGGTTGTTGGGGGCAGGAATGAAGGCCACTTGCTTGTGCCCCTTGTGGCCACTAAAAGAAAATGACTACTGTGACCTCTCGACTTAATTTGGCTGCTCAGCTTTGCGGGTTCCAGCGCTGAATATTGCCGGCAACTGCATAACCCTGGACTCCTCCCTAATGCCACCACCTGTACCGCCCCTGACTTGCCCCCTTTTTTTGCCGCGATCAGAAGTGATATAGCACTGCTCGGTTTAGGCGGCCCCAGGGGATTTAAGTGGTCAGGAGCCTCTCCTGTCCGCTTAGGTCTGGTTGTGTGTTTGTGTATGTGTATTCTCTGATGCTGTTTATTGGTAGTGTACTGGGCTCTTGTCTGTGCTATCTGGAAACTTGTCGCAATGCCTGTGACTTCCTGAGTATTGGTATTTAGTCCCCACAACCTCTTTGCTGCGCAACCACCCCATACCACTTTCAGTGTTTTAGTGTGCACATAAAGAAAGATCTGTAATGCTAAGAGCCTCGATACACTATGAGCCTTGATATCTGATGCCTTACCTGCATGTGTGGACAACTGCTCTGACATTTGCTGCCATGAATGCTGCTCAGTCCAATTCCAGTCCAGAAAACTTTAAAGTTTTGTCTCTAACAGCACCAGTAAAGACCAACCCCATATTAGCTCCATCAGACTCACCAGAGTCTGGATCCAGGGTTTTGGCAGCCTGAGACATTTTTTTGCTGTAGCACCCCAAATCCCACCTGCATCGGCAGCTGCCCCCTCCCCTCACAGTTCTTTCTGCTCTTTTACAGTAGTGTTAACATGTCATTTGCTCTCACCACTGTGCTCTTGTTGCACTCAGCCACCAGCACCACCCCAGGATAAAATTTGAGAACAGGAAGTACCTGTTTTTGTATTTAAACCTGCAGCTGTGCCAGTGAACATGCAGAGAAGAGAGCACAATGGTGAGAGCAAAACATGCTCTTGTTGCAATGAAGTCTAAATTGATGAGGCAAGCTGTTAGTGCACTGGGCCAGTGCCTCATCTGGCTCAAGGCCTTGAACTGGCCCTGCTCAACAATGGTAAAGACTGAGGGAGGGATAACCTTTATGGAGTCCTGCTTTCATTTTTTTTAGCCATATGAATGTATATGTGCTGTTGGAGGGACTGCTGCTGTTACTGCCATTGTCCAGGGAGCCTGAGCCTCATGGTAGCTGGTGAGCTATGCATGCAAATAGTTTTTGGCTCATTAATTTGGAAAACTAGGCTGTGGGGATGGAGGAGATGTCGCAACTTATGGTTTAGATATTTAACTGACGCCAAGGCTATAGTAGAAGAGGGAATGTTGAACATGTTCAGAAAGTGGAGAAACTGGTGCTGATTTCATCTGTATCTTTTTGAACTTATACATTTTACTTGCACTGGGAGGTTATGGTGCTTGTTTTCAAAAGCACATAGAGGGGCATTTTCAATATTATTTCTAAATCCGACTTTGGACATTTTGCTGAAAACATCCAAAAATCAAGTAGTGAAAATGACCATTTTCAAACCAGAAAAATGTCTATCTTTTTTCTTTGAAAATGACCATTTCCTAGATGTTGTTTTGCTTAGTATGTCTATCTTTTTGGACCATTCCTCCTCCCCCACCAAAAAAACCCCCAAAAACCAAAACATCCAAGTGAAAAATGCACAAAATCAAGCCAAGGAGGAGCCAGCTTTCCTAGTAGACTGGCCACACAGGCATCCCAGCAGAGTAGTGGGACACCCTAGGTGGCACTGCAGTGGACT
The DNA here is from genome assembly GCF_901765095.1 of Microcaecilia unicolor. Taxonomy (NCBI): domain Eukaryota; kingdom Metazoa; phylum Chordata; class Amphibia; order Gymnophiona; family Siphonopidae; genus Microcaecilia; species Microcaecilia unicolor. The sequence goes on along the minus strand of NC_044035.1, from coordinate 132,364,088 downwards.
TCACGTCAAAGGTCCTAGGTACACATCTCAACATTACCCCCTTATATTCTATGATGAGCCCTTCAAAACCCACCAAAAACCTATTGTATCCAACTATGCACCACTAAAATAGCCTTTATGACTGCAGGTGTAACCTATATGTGGGTATAGTAGGTTTTAGGTTTTTTATTTGGGGAGGAGGGACTGACACATTCTACCACAAGTGTAATATAGAGTGGATTATAGTCCTGGGTCACCTTCTCTACAGTGCACTGCACCGACCACTAGGCTGTTCTAGGAACCTGCTTGCTTCTCTAATAGGACTGGCCATAACATCTGAAGCTGTTATAGAGGCTGGTATGTACTGTTTCATTTACATCTTTGCGGAGTGGGAGAGGGTCAGTGACCACTGAAGGAGTAAGGGGGTGTTATTCCTTCATTCCTGCAGTAGTCATCTGATCATTTAGGACACTTTTTTGTGGCTTATTCGTTAATAAAACAGGTCTAGACCAGAACGCCCAGCTTACAACCCTGGATGTTTTTGTTTTGTTCCATTATGGCAGAAAAACATCCAAATGTTAGGAACACCCAGAGCCTGCCCTTAACACGCCCCTGACATGCCCACTTGTGATGTGAACACACTTCTGACGGACTTCATAGTAAAAACATCTAAAAATTGGTTTTGAAAATACCAGTTTGGTCTTTTTTTGTGAGAAAAACATCCAGATGCAGATTGATGCCACTTTTTGGATGTATGTTTTTCTCTTTTGAAAATGAGCCCCATAGACTTACAAAGTTACATAGGTTTCTATTAGTAACTTATGTAACTTAGAAAATGAGCCTCTAAATGTTTCATTTGTGGAGTTATAAATGTGAAAGTTTCCACAAAAGCTGTCTACCTCTCGGCATGCAATCTTACTTGGATAGTCTAAGAAAAATCCACTGCAGCCAGGTGGCTTTGCTTGTAGGGAAAATTTGCAGGCAAGTCATCTTGGAAAACAGTTTGAGTTTTTTGATTTGCCAACATTTTTCAGATTACATATTCCACTGCTATCCAACTGTCCAACCAACCAACATGGAAATTATTTGTTTTATTTCTTAACCAAGTGTATTTTCACATGGGAGAGGAGTGTGTTGTAATCAACATGCCTATAGCATATCCTGATGTGTTTAAACTTACAATGTAGTGGAGTGATCTAATCTTGCAACAGGTCAGGAAATATATTTAGAAATACATGTAGACTGAATGTGTTCAAGTATCACGAATACCACCACATCACATTCAATAAATTCAAGTATGAGAAGAGATTTTTCAAAAATTTAGAGAAAAGACCTCAGTCCTAGAAAACCATATTCAAAAGACAGACTTGCCCAGGGAACACATCAATGGTCATAAAAACTCCAAACTCTTTTTTTTTTAATTCAAAAAAAGTCTAATTTTATATCAAAAACGTTTTCTTCAAATTTTTATCAGTATTTGTTAGTGTATGAAGTTTAACGCTGGAAGAGTTCTGACTGCCAACTGCTATTGCTGTTTTTTCTACATTCAAGAAGGATTGATGTGGAATACTCCTTTGCAGCTCTTGGAAATAAGTTAAGTACTCTGTTACTTTTCTATTTATAAAAAATATTGATACAAATTTGAAGAAAATGTTTTTGGTATATGATGAGATTTTTTTGAATACAATGGAATTTAGAGTTTTTATGACCATTGATGTGCTCCCTGGGCAAGCTTGTCTTTTGTATATTGGAGCTTGATTTTCCAGGACTAACCAAATCTTTTCTCCAGATTTTTGAACAATTTCTTCTCTTACATGCATTTATTGAATGTGATGTATTTGTGATACAGGAAATATATTTGCCAGTTCTTACTTTTGCACCTTAGATCCTCAATAAAGATTTTTTGTGGCCATGGCAGAACACTCTGTTGTGGCCAGATTTTAGTTTCTGAAGCTGACCTTCAAACTGATCAAAACCAAGACTGCCACGTTCTTCAGCCAGTTACTTTGGTTTTTGAGGAAATTGTGCCTAAGTTCTAGATGTTTTCCTATACTCATAGCTGCATAGAACAGCTTCCTTGCTTTTCCCATCCATATTTTTCTGTCTTCTCTTTGTAAACCTTTTTCTATTTGGTTTGATATTTTAATGCCAGAGATCTTGCCAAGCAGCAACTGCAGCTTTTGAAAGAGTGAAGTGCTATTCTAGTTTCTGATAGTCAATCTTTAGCCTAAAGAGAATCCACAAGAAAAGTGGAGAACTCGATAGATCCCACGTGGCGTGAAATGAAAAATAAAAAAGGTGGGAATATAAGCCAGGCTATCCAAAGAATGGAACCAAATTATCTTTAAAAAAACAAAATGTAATAATTTTCAAACAAATAATAATATAACAATCACACATTAAAAATGACTCGACACAACATTGTGTTTCGGCCGGATAGGCCTACATCAGGAGTCTTATTAATCAAGGTGAAATTGAATATAACACATCAAAGGAATCTCAAAATGCAGATAAAAGATTCCAAGGATAAAAGATCTGCAGATAAGATCTTAAAAATGGTCTTTGTCCCCTAGCGCCCCCTGTCCTTCATTTCAGTCCAGATGGACCCTCTTCACTTTCCCCAGGCGGGCGATCAGACTCAGCCACTTTCAGTTGAGTCCCTTTCCTCCTTTCCCTACCACTCTCGGGTGCCTTGTGCTAAAAGGTGGCTTCCAAAAGTCCAGGCTCCCTGCCACAGGCGCTGAGAGGGACTGTCAAGAGCATGTATGCTGTGGTAGGACAGGAGTGATCTTCTGTTCCTCTCAGCGCCTGTGGCAGGGAGCTTGGACTTTTGGAAGCCACCTTTTAGCACAAGGCACCCGAGAGTGGTAGGGAAAGGAGGAAAGGGACTCAACTGAAAGTGGCTGAGTCTGATCGCCCGCCTGGGGAAAGTGAAGAGGGTCCATCTGGACTGAAATGAAGGACAGGGGGCGCTAGGGGACAAAGACCATTTTTAAGATCTTATCTGCAGATCTTTTATCCTTGGAATCTTTTATCTGCATTTTGAGATTCCTTTGATGTGTTATATTCAATTTCACCTTGATTAATAAGACTCCTGATGTAGGCCTATCCGGCCGAAACACAACGTTGTGTCGAGTCATTTTTAATGTGTGATTGTTATATTATTATTTGTTTGAAAATTATTAAATTTTGTTTTTTTTAAGATAATTTGGTTCCATTCTTTGGATAGCCTGGCTTATATTCCCACCTTTTTTATCAGTCAATCTTTAGCACCTGAATCTTGGTTCTCTGAACTTCACACTTTCTAAGGACATGTATTTTACTGGTGAAGAGTTGTACGTGGCTCTTCCCATAGGACTATTCCATATGTTTTACTTCTGTTTTCCATATTTTCTAGGTTTTTTTAATAGTGCTGTCTCCTGTAGGACCTTGAGTACAGGTTTCATCCTACTTAAATGACTTCTATAGGTTTTTGATGTGGATAAATAAATATATAAATGTAAATATATGGCTGTATGTTCTTAATGCATCCTTAGGACCATTTCAGTGAAGCATCAAAATAAAGCTGGAGTCCTCTCTGTGTCAAAAGACATCTGTGCAGGGCATGAGCCCAGCATGGAGAATGTTATTTTAGGTTTAGACTGCATGGTGTAGGAAGTTCGCTTAATTCATTGAAATAAAACTGGCTAACTCTAAGTGTTTCAGTAGCTTGTTTAACCCTGGGCATAGACTAGGTGTTGAACTACTACTACTTATCATTTCTATAGCGCTACAAGGCATACACAGCGCTGAACACCATACACAAAAAGACAGTCCCTGCTCAAAGAGCTTACAATCTAGATAAGACAGGTAAAAAGACAGAACAATTAAGGGTAAGGGAATAAAGAGGTGAGGATAAGAGGACAGGAATAAAGAGGTGAGGATAAAAGGACAGGGCAAGTGAGTAGTGGTTAGGAGTCAAAAGCAGTGGTAAAGAACCTAGAAACAACATTAATCTCATGACGTCAATACAGAATTTCATTGTTCCATTCCCAGTTTGGAGATTAGGGCAATGGGGCTACACCAATCTTCACATATTTTCCTTGATCTCTAAATAGACATCACTGGATTGAGCTCTGCTTTAATTTGTGTCTTTGGTCCTGATCTAACTACCCACTCAGAAATCTTGATAGTTTTTACATTCTCTGGCAAAGAGGTCTTTGGTATTAAATTAGCGTACAGGATTGATGAGTATACAGTGATGTGAAAAAGTCCCCCCCCCCACCTCTTGATTTCCCCTTTTATTGCATATATGTCACACTGAATAGTTTCTGATCTTTAAACAAAATGTAGTATTAGACAAAGGGAATATGAGTGAATACATAACAAATTTAAAATTTTGACTTCATGTATTTAAGGAACAAAATGATCTAATATCCATATCACCTTTTTGAAAAAGTAACTGCGCCCTTAGTTACTTAATCTACCAATTGACCAAATCAGATTCAACTGATTGAACACAGCCAGGCTTGATTGCAGCCAGCCCTGTTGAATCTAAACCTTACTATATATTGAACCTTACCACAAGTGTGAAGTAGTCAATACAATGTTTCTACAGGTATGCTATGCCACTGTTAAAGGAAATCCCAGAAGAGATGAGAAAAAAGTTGTTGAAATATATCAGCTCATCTGGGAAGAACATCCAAAGAACTGCAGGCATCTTTAGCCTCGTCTAAGGTTGATGTACATAACTGTACAATAAAAAAGAGACTGGGCAAAAATTGGATTCATTGGAGTGTAAGAAGGTGGTTCATTGGAGTGTAAGAAGGTGGTTCATTGGAGTGTAAGAAGGTGGAAACCACTGCTATACAATCAGTACTCGTCTCACATTTGCAAAACACACATGGATGATCCCCAAGCCTATTGGGATAATCTTCTATGGAAGGACAAATCAAAAATGGAATTCTTTGTACAACACAGGTCCCATTATGTCTGTCGTAAAGCAAATATATTATTCCACAGTAAGAACATCACACCAACAGTCAAAAAAGTGGTGGTAGTGTTATGTTGTGGCGATGCTTTGCTGCTGTTGAACTTGAAATTATTGTTGTTGCTGTTACAAATAGGCTTGAAATTGCTTTTCTTTGGCTTGGAATTGCTGCTGGCAGCAAAATATGTTTTTATCCGACCATCCCACCTCCTTTCTGGAAGTGGTGCAGAAGACTGAAAAAGAAGATTTGGATGCTGCACTCGTCTACTGCCAATCAGGGTTGGGCAAGATGGATGCCTGCTTAGGATGCCAAGAGGAAATGGGCTCCAGCACTGTGTGTGGGGGGGGGGGGGGGGGGGGGGGGGCTTATCTTTTTAGATGGCCAGTCTTCCAATCTCATGGCCATTCCTGCATGGAGGACTGGTTACTTGAATCATTGGAGAGGAACATTGCCTTGCCTGACATGTCACCGGGGAAAGTACCATCCTCTGAGTCACTGGAGGAGATTCACACTCTACTCCCCTATCTCTGATGCCTGCGGTGGGTTGCCTTCTTACCTGCAATAATCCTGTCTGCCTTTTGTTACCCTTTCAAGAAAGCATTAATTCCATTTCTGAACACTGTAATTGTAGCTACACCAGATCAGCCACACCAGCAAATGGTTCAAATTGAGTTTGACCGCTTTAAGCTCAAGAAGAATAGCTTTATCATTTTCAGCAGTAAAACTAGGGCGAACATGTAGGAGTAGATTCTATATATCATGCCTAAAAAATCGCTGCCGAAACAAAATATGCCTAAGTGTATTCTATAAAGTACACCTACATTTCCATGTAGTTTATAGAATATGCTGAGCACCTGTCTGTGCGACTAAATGCCGACATCTAAATTAGACGTGGACCAGCAGTATTCTGTAACAACGCATACAGATTTTAGAAATGCCCACAACCTGCCCATTCCACGCCCATAGCCACACTCCTTTTTAACTCTGCAAATTTGAATTTATGCATATCCCATTATAGAATATGCTTAGATCTGCACATAAATTCTAATTAATGCCAATTAGTGTTAATTGCTTGTTTAGTGACAATTATTGGCGCTGCTGATTGGCTTGTTAACTAATTAAGTTGCGTGTGCCATGGGTGTAGTTTGGGGGGAGCAAGGCCCCCCAAATAAGCTGCCCTTCTGGCCGTGACTGACTGTGAATGCGACTGCAGCGGCGATAGCCTAAAGGAACCCCAAACTTCCTGGCCCTGCCTCGCTCACTCTCTTCCCTGCCCCAGTCCCCTGCAAAATGTCAAAAATGAAACCATGCACAGGGCCAAGGGAGGTCCTGCAAAAAAGTTGTATCCGAAAGCAGAGAAGGATTAAGCCGCCAAAAGGAACATTTTGCTGTACCACCAGCCCAGGTAAAGTGACAAGAGATAGCAGCGTGATCAGAAATCGATATTTCATGCACCCGAGCAGCAGTTAGCATAGGGATCAAGTCTTTGGTGCCCAGCAAATAGTCATTCCTTGAATAAGAATGGTGTGGAGCGGAGAAAGAGTAGTATTCCCTGGAAGTTGACCAGCCATTGGATTGCATGAGACTATTCAGCGAGCTCTGAACTTTGAGTTTAGCAGGCCTGCAGTTAGAAGACCTGTCCAGGCAGGGATCAGTGGGGAAGTTGAAGTCACCACCAATGATAGTACGAGAATTGAGAGCATTCGGACCAGCACTGTTAATGCTATGAAAGAAATGAGGATCATCATTATTCGGAGCATAGACATTAATTAAAATTAAGGGTTTGCCCTCTAAAGTCCCTTCCAGGTGCAACCACCGACCGGCTTTGTCAGTGTCAGAAGAAACTAGTTGAAAGGGCTGCTGCCGTCTTCCCTCCTCCCTCATGATGTAACATCCTGTTTCGGGAGGAGGAGGAAGCTGGCAGCTGCACATGCAGGACCTCCCTCGGTCCCGCGCACGGTTTCATTTTTCATATTTTACGGGGGACGGGGCAGGGGAGAGTGTAAGTGAGCGAGAGGCAGGGCCAGGAAGTTTGGGGTTCCTTTAGGTTGCCGCCGCTGCAGTTGCAATCATATGGTTTCATTTTTGTTAGGCAGCCAGGGGGATGAGGGGCAAGAGAGTGAGCGAAGGAGAGGCAGGGTTAGGAATCGGTCCCTCCAGGCCACTGTGGACTGCAGAAGAAAGTGGTCTGGAGAAGTTTGTGAGTGCCCAGGAGACAGGATGCCCCAGTGAAAAGAGAGTTCAGTTTTACTTCCATTTAATTTCAGTCTATTCTATCTTTATAATACCAGGCTTCCCAAGGCAGATTACAACAACAGTTAAGATGAATCCACCAGGAAACAGTTTATAACTGTTGTACCAGGTACAATAATTTTTTGAGCAGTTTTATTTCATGATATTTATATCTACATATGGGAAGCTTTTTAATAAATTCAAAAGTTGTAAAATAGGTAAACAATTTTTTTTGTTCTCCATATTTTAAGGCACTGCCTGTCCAACTGGAACAGGTTTTGACTTTTTACAGATGGACCACGCATAGGCAGTCCCTGATTTCTAATAATCTTTTAGTATTGTTTTTAATAGTGTTTGCTATTGTTTTGAGTGAGTGAAAGTGATGGTAAGCTTTGCCTATTGACTTCAGCCCATATAATGGACTAGATAGGCTCACCCGGTTTCCTGTTCTGAGGTTAGACTGGGAGAGGTGAGACAGTGAGAAGGAGCAGAAGATGGATGGGACTGGGAGGAGTGGTGAGCAGAGGGAAAGAGCAGAAGATGGATGGGACTGGGAGAGGTGGGGCAGAGGGAAGGAGCAGGAGATGGATGAGTCTGGGAGGGCTGGTGAACAGAGGGAAGGAGCATCAGATGGCTGGGACTGGGGGGGTGGGAGATGGGATGAAGCAGGATGTGAAATGAGGCATATGAGAAGAAGGGCAAGAAAAGGGGATGATGTGGGGAAAGGTTGAGACATAATGTGAATGACATGGAAGACTGGAGAGAGGATAAGAGGGATTGAAAAGGGATTGGGGTACTGGTGAAGGGGGTATAGGAGAAGGGGATGAGTCTCTGAAGGGGGTTGAGTTAGGGTAGAAAGGGGTTAAAAAGATGATGAAAGAGAAGCTATTGGGCATGGGGTATAAGGTAACAGACAGAAGAGTGGCCTTGGAGGCAAGGGAAGGAAAAAGAGACATGGATGGAGCTGGGACCGACAGGGTGAAGAGATGCAGTGGAGGGTAGATGAGGGCAAAGAGGGTGAGTACAGAGGATGGGAATGGGGAAGTAATGACGTGGATGAAAGATGGGGAAGGAATTTAGGAGACTGGGTAAGGGAGAGACAGAGGGAGGAATGGGAGTGCTGGAGAGGGAAGGAGATGGCCAAAGCCAGTAGGTAGATGGATACTAAGGACTAAAGAGTGAGAGAAAAGTGGGGAAAAAACATAAAATGAAAGATCAGTGCCAGGCAGATGCAGAGAAGGACAGGAAGAAGACAAGAGAAGAGCGAAGAAATGAAGAAGCTAACCTGGAAAAGAATTTAGGAGAAAACTGACACATGGAAATTGGAAAAGAGACTGGGACCAACCCAACTAGAAAAATACAATGCTCAGACTACAAAGGTAGAAAAGAAATTCTTTTTATTTAATGTTTTTTAAGGACTAAGATGTGCCTGCTTTGTGAAATGTACATTTTTTTCTATTGTATTTTGCAGAGTACAGGAGAAAATACATTTCTGTTTCTCTTTTATCAGTATTTCCACTGCTTACAGAGTCTGGCTTTCTTGAAGAGATCTATATTTCAGTTTTTGTGGTTTCCTATTTTGTATCACATGAGGGTCTGTCCATGTTCTGCATATGTGACTGAGGTGACAAATTCTGCTAGCATGTAGTGTTGTAGTATTTGTGTAGGAATGTGTAACAGTCCAGCTTGTTCCATTTTCCGGTAGCAGGTTATATTGGTGCTCTAGGGTTTATTGTAATATTTATAGCACTGTCTTTTCATAGATGGGTTAGGGCTGTCGTGTGTTAAGTTTTCTTTATAGGTTTTGAGTGTCTTTTTGTAGGATTTTGTGTTCATAAAGTTTCTGGCTCTATTGTTTTTGATATGCTGGTTTCATATTCAGCATTTTAGTCTGGTGTGTGTGTGTGTGTTGTTTTTAAAAAATAGCCATAATGAATATGTATATATGCAAATGAATATGCAAATGTATCAAGCCACACCCTCTCCCCTCCCCCAAATGAAATGGTCAAACTACGCCCATGGCGTGTGCAAATCCAGAATATAACTGGATTTGCGTGCAACTGAAGTTGCGCTATATAGAATTGGGGGGGGGGGGATAATGACATAAACTTTTTCAAAGGGCAGTAAATAGTAAAGAGGGACAGTTACAGTATAGTGAAGGTCTTTTGCTCTATATACAGAGTGATCAATTTTAAAGGAGCTGCTGAGCTGAGTGGACTAAATAACCAGCTAATTTTAGCTGATTGCTTAAATTTTCAGTTGAAGCTACCCAGCTAGATTTTCGGATGAAAATTTTCCTAAGTATAGCAGGAAAAAATTTGGTTGGCCAGATTTAGGACTGCTATTTCTGTGGCTGGGATTGCCCAGTTAAATTTACCTGTGTTAACACTAAAATCACACTAATTAGCTAAGTCTTAAAGAACCCACCCAGAGAACAACTCTAGAGCTTCCTCTTATAAGCCTAGCTACATTTGGCTGCCTTGTGAATTCAAGGTGGAACATTTAGAGGGTCAGTGGGAGAATTTTTGAAAAACAGAAGTTAACTGGCATTTTGAAAATGGACACTAGCTATATATATATATAAAGCAGGCGCGTATGTTTTTTCCATGTTCAAAGTCCTCTGGTCCCCGAAGAGCTATAGCCACCAAACCTGGCATGCAGACTCTACCCACCGTTGCCGAGGTTATTGTATAGTTTGAAGCGATTCGGTTCACAGGGACAGTTGGGTGGGGAAGCAATACCTCCATCCATTAAATGAATAGACTGCAGATTGGAAAGTTCCTTCTTGCTGTTGCTAAGTGACAAACTGCTTGGGACAGGGTGAGGGCTCAGAGACTGGTGTGGAGAAACACGGACAGCAGCTGTGCAGTTGTCCCTCTCTCATTCTCTAATACCCTCGTCCCTAACAATTTCAGTACAAGGGGGTTCAGAGACTGCTGGGAACAAGGTAGAGAAGAAAGTATTGGGGTCAGGCTGGGAAGAGTGTGTGTTCACAAATTCACTATCCCACCAGGGGAATGCTCCTTGAAAAGAGCGGGAAACTGAATTTCAATATGCCCTTGAAAAGAAGGCTGTGTTTTGACAGGAAAATGGTGAAAGCAAACGGCAGGCACTTGCTAGACTGAAATAAACAACTAATTGAGAAAATCAACCTAAACAAATTGATCAGAAAAGAAAAGTTAGTGCTAGGTAGGTATCCAGTCTCCACATTTTCTGATTTAAGGGAGTATTAAACTCAATGTCAAATGTCACCCTTTCTCACACACCCCTCAGCAAAACACCCCAGTCATATTCAACCATTCTCACACACCTCCACTCACACCCATTCTGATATAGCATTCAGCAAAACACCCCATTCACACTCACCCTTTCACACACACCCTTCAGCAAAACAAACCCAATCACACACTGTGGAGTAGCACACCCCCACTCACCCCACAGTACCACACCTCCACTTACACTCACCTGTTCTCACACACCCCCACTCAGACTTACCCATTCTGATACAGCAGTCGGCAAAACACTCCACACATACTTACCTTTCCGCATACTTATATACAGTGTTATTACACACAAATAAACCTTGCTTTTCTCCGTTACAAAGTACTAACTTATTGCTGAGCAACCCCCGCAGGGACAGCTAGTTCCCTCATAAATCAGGAGCTCGGTGGCCATTCTGATACGTAGACAACAGGCTAGGCTTCTTAAGCTTCTTCCTGATTAGGGGATTTCCTTCATTTGGGGATAGCCAGTTGCATTTGCTGCTTGTTTCAGTCATCATTCAGACATCTGTGGTCTGCCTGAAACAAAAGGAGTCTTTGTCCTTGCTCTTTGGCTACCACTATTAATTCAGTGATGAAAATAGCTTTCTGAATCTGCATTTATCCTGCATTTTACGTGCTGCTGTCATTTTTCAAGCTGCCGATTACCTAATGGTGACCCATATCACAATAAATAGGCACCAGCAAGTCTGTACAGTTTTTTTTCTTTTTTCATTGTGTACCATTTCTTATTCTGTTACAATATTATAAAGGACAATTTCTATCTTTGAGGGGAACTTTCAAACAGTCTATATTGGAGGTAATTTTATAAAGGACTTGAGCATGTACGACAGCATTTTATGTGCTCAAAAAGGCTGTCATAAAATTGGCTGCTGTCTACAGGCATAAACATTAGGTCTAGAAAAGTCATGGGAGGCAACGTCCTCAAGTGGTTCAAAGGCTTCCTAACCACACGATCTTACCAAGTGATATCTAACTCTGCCACCTCAGACACATGGACACCTGAATGTGGAGTCCCACAGGGATCCCCCCTCTTGCCGATTCTCTTCAACCTAATGATGACACCCTTGGCCAAATTATTATCCAATCAAAACCTCAATCCATACATCTACGCAGATGACGTAACGATGTACATACTGTTTAAACAAGATTTAATGGAAATTACCAACGACATCAACCAAGGTTTCCAAATCATGCATTCATGGGCGGATGCATTTCAGCTGAAACTTAACGCAGAAAAAACGCAATGCCTCATACTTACCTCACAACATAATACGAACAAATTCATCACCATAAACACACCAAATTTGTCCCTTCCCGTATCGGATACATTGAAAATTCTTGGAGTTACCCTCGACTGGCATCTTACACTTGATAATCATGTGAGAAATACAACTAAAAAGATGTTCCATTCGATGTGGAAACTAAAAAGGATAAGACCATTCTTCCCAAGGACCATCTTTCGCAACCTAGTACAATCACTAGTGCTTTAGTCACTTAGACTACTGCAATGCACTTTACGCCGGCTGTAAAGAGCAAATCATCAAGAGACTGCAAACCGCCCAGAATACCGCAGCTAGACTCATATACGGAAAAACAAAATATGTTCAATTCTGGTCGCCGCATCTCAAGAAAGATATAGTAGAATTGGAAAAGGTGCAGAGAAGGGCGACTAAAATGATAGCGGGGATGGGACGACTTCCCTATGAAGAAAGGTTAAGGAGGCTAGGGCTATTCAGCTTGGAGAAGAGACGGCTGAGGGGAGACATGATAGAGGTATATAAAATAATGAGTGGAGTGGAACAGGTGGATGTGAAGCGTCTGTTCACGCTTTCCAAAAATACTAGGACTAGGGGGCATGCGATGAAACTACAGTGTAGTAAATTTAAAACAAATCGGAGAAAATTTTTCTTCACCCAAAGTATATTTAAACTCTGGAATTCGTTGCCGGAGAAAGTGGTGAAGAAGGTTAGCTTAGCAGAGTTTAAAAAGGGGTTGGACGGTTTCCTAAAGGACAAGTCCATAAACCACTACTAAATGGACTTGGGAAAAATCCACAATTCCGGGAATAACATGTATAGAATGTTTGTACGTTTGGGAAGCTTGCCAGGTGCCCTTGGCCTGGATTGGCTGCTGTCGTGGACAGGATGCTGGGCTCGATGGACCCTTGGTCTTTTCCCAGTATGGCATTACTTATGTACTTATGAAAGTGCTAAACCCCTGAGGGAGAAACTACACTGGCTTCCACTTAAAGAACGCATTACGTTCAAGATATGTTCTCTAGTTCATAAAATCATCCACGGAAATGCCCCTGTCTCATGTCAGACCTGGTAGACCTGCCACCCAGGAACGCTAAAAGGTCATCTCGAACATTCCTTAATCTGCACTTCCCCAGTTGTAAAGGCCTAAAATACAAACTAACGCATGCGTCTAACTTCTCTTACCTGAGTACACAGTTGTGGAACGCATTGCCTCGCAGCTTAAAAACTATTTATGAACTAACTAACTTTCGCAAATCCCTGAAGACCCACCTAGTCAACAAAGCATACCAATAAGAGCAACAGCTAGAAATGTAATACATAGCAACCTTACCTATTAGCAACAATGTTCTTGCTTATTCCTACTTGTCTGAACCCCGACTACGCTATTTTCTATGACATCTCCACCTTACTTATTATCAGTAATATTTTATACTTACATTAACTTGTCTGAATTTTGATCATGCTACTTTTTATGTAACACTAACTGTTATCTCCTAATCTATTATCTACTAATAACTACACATTGTAAGCCACATTGAGCCTGCAAAGAGGTGGGAAAATGTGGATACAAATGCAATAAAATAAATAAATAAATGGGGCCTGGTTTTATGCAATATCTCCCTAATTCTATAATCTTAGCACCTAAATGGAAGCACCATTTGTGCACAAAGATTGTAGAATACTAGCACTTACAAGGTTAGCATGCTACCTGCTGAATGTACAACTACAAGAGGGGGGCATACACATGGACAGAGAATGGGTGGGTCCCACACTTATGTGTTATAGAATAGTAGAAATTACATGCTAAATGCAACATTTATATGCTAACATTTATGCCTGCCTTTTCCATCATCAAAACGATACTGCCTAAACGTTGGCATGCAAATACCAATGTATGCTGTATTCAATAATGGATTCTGGGCACCCTGATACCACTTTAGAATTTGTACTCAGTGTCCTGCATTTTAGTGCCCAAATTTAGGCAACCTGTATACAATTGTCCCCTATCTGCTGGATTCTGTATAGCACACCTAGAGATCCGCACCCCTATCTGTTGTATTTTGTAACAACACTCTAACTTAATTGGCTTAACAAGCTAATCAGCATTGATAACAGCAACAAGCAATAATGAACACTAATTAGCAATAATTAGAATTTATGTGCACAACTCACTAAACGTATTCTGTAATGAACTGTGCCTAAATTCTAATGCGTTCAGTTCAAAAGAGGCATGGCTATGGGTGGGGAAATGGGCGTTCCAAAATTTACACACGTAGTTACAGAATATGGCCCAGTGCGCATAGATCTATGTACATGGATTTACGCCACGTTTTCATTGGTGTAAATGGAGGCATGCATTTTTAGGCACTGGGATATCTACTAAGTGTATTATTCTCTATGCCTAGGTGCCTTTTATAGAATACTAGTAAAAAAGGCTCGTTTCTGTTAGAAATGAAATGGGTGCTAGCAAGGTTTTCCTTGGAGTGTATGTTTCAGAAAGAGCGTGTGTGAGAGATGGAGCGTGTGTGTCAGAGAGAGAATGTAAGAGAGAGAAAGACAGAGTGTATGTGTTTGTGCGAGAGAGAGAGTGTGTGAGAGACAGTGTTTGTGTTTCTGTGTGACACTGTGTGAGAGAGAGGGACAAAGACAGTGAGTGTGTGAGTGAGAGTGTATGTGGCAGACAGAGGATGAGTGACTGCGTGTGTGGTGTGAGGAACCCCCTCCCTCTCCCCTGCCCCCTTGCAGCCAGGCATGTGCAGCGACCCTCCTCTCCCCGTGTTCCCCCTGCAGCCACCCATGTCCAGCATACCCCTGCAGCCACCCATGCCCATCAACCCTCCTCTCCCCCTGCTGCGTCCTTCCTGTCTCCCCTGCTCCCCCTGCAGCCACCCATGTGGTCTCAGGCCCCCCCCCTCAGCATCCCTCCTGTCCCCCTGCAGGCACGCATGTGCAGCGTCCCTCCTCTCTCCCCTGTCCCCCCTGCAGCCAGCCATGTCCAGCGACCCTTCTGTCCCCCTGCCCCCCCTGCAGCTACCCATGTCCAGCGACCCTCCTCTCCTGTGCAGCCACCCATGTCTGAGGACACTCCTGTCCTTTTTCCCTGTTCCTTCCCTGTGGCCAGCTATGTCCATCGACCCACCTGTCCCCCCTGATGACCACCAACCCTTCTGTCCCACTGCCCGCCCTGCAGTGTCCGTCCTGTATCCCTTGTCCCCCGTGCAGGCACCCATGTGGTGTGTGGAGCCCCATCCCTATCTCCCGGTTCCCTGCCCCCCCTGCAGCCACCCATGTGCAGCGACCCTCCCCTCCCCTCCCCCTGCTTCCTTCCAGCCACCCATGTCCAGCGAGACCCCCCTTCCCCCCCCAGCCGGCGCAGCACCCAAAGAAAGCCCCTTGCCCCCCCTCCTTCGCGCATCACCTGACCCCCCCACTGTAGCACATCACCAAGCCCCTCCCCCCTCATCAACCCCCTCGCCACCCGCAACCGCTAATACAAACTGTGTCCAGCGGCTGCTGCTTCTGCTATTCAGCAGCAGCAGCCCGTACATAAAGAAACCAAAAAAAAAAAATCCTTCTAAAACGCACCTCCGTTGAGAAGCATCTCACATTGACTGAAGTCTCAGCATGCGCTCCTCCTCTCTCCTCTGACGTCTCGGCATTTCTCCGGGGTCTTCCGGCAGGGGCACTGACGTTGAGGGGAGAGGAGGAGCGGCTGCAGAGACGTCAGCCAATGTGAGATG